>NC_059471.1:6856206-8106206 GCF_018139145.2 Gymnogyps californianus | reverse complement strand
AGCACCAATTTTACTAACTCCTTTTATTTTTTTCACCATTTATTTTCTCCCCTGCTGAGGTATATCTGCAGAGAGTTTAATCCCATCAGGAGCAGGAATTGGTCCCAAGACCCCTTTCTTACAGCAGCAATAACCTTCTCGGTGGTGCAGCACAGTCTGCAGGCTGAGATGGCCACCAGTCTGCAGGACTCGGGGACGGCAGGAGTCCCTGCTCCTGCACAAAGCGCTTCTTTGGCCCACCCTTGGCCGTGGTACGTTCTCACATGGAAAGCCACAGACCCTAAATCAGCACAACACAAGCGTCAGCCACCCAAGTCAGCCTCTGGATTTCAATGGGTTTACTCTCATGCTTAGGTTTGGGCATATCTTGCTGAATGGAAGACTTCGTTCACAGCAAGAGGGGGTCAAAACCAGTCTGTGGGGCACAGCTACCTTTTAAATGTTCATAGGATTCATTTAGAGTTTAAATCCTAATATCTTACTTGTCTATAAATTATCTAGATAAACACATAATAAATCATTATATACACATATATACCCAGAGTGGGAGTATACTGTGGTTAGGAGCTTTGCATACAGCAAATACATATAGACTAAAAATACTGTAAAAAAAAAAAAAGATGGGATTTTTTTGCAAGCTATAGCTAACAAAAATGTTGGATTTTTGGTTACCAGAAATGTTTTCTTAACCAGACGTTTTCAGTCTTTTCTTAACAGAGCCACTCGCAGATTGTTCCCTGAATTATTTCATGTTTAGAAATGGTGCCTTGTTAAAAGAGAGAGGGAGACGGAGGGAGAGAGTCGCACAAACTGCCATTATCATGCAAATAGCCCCAGAGGGAAAAGGACAGTGAAAATGATAGCACTGATCTAATTATCTGCAGGCCAATATAGCTAAGTCACTGAAAGAGGCCCACAGAAAAGGCTGCCACAGAAACACAAAAAACAGCCAGAAAACAATAAGGAACTTAGCAACAGTATAAAAACGGACTTCTTTCTGTGCACAAAGAGTAGTTTTATGAGCATTTTTCTTGCTTTCAGTTTGCAGAAAAGGTTAGAGCACATTTTAAATTCTATGCCAGGATTTCCACCCCCCCAGCCCCTCAAGATCCTTTGGCACGCCGTCATATCGCTGCGCGCCCGGCGGTGGGAACGTGGCCGCTCCTGCTTAGCATGTCCGAACCGCCACGCGTGTTAGGGGCTGCTGAGTTCGCGCGAGGTGGATTTTGGCAGCGCCCTTCTCAGGGGCTTGGATTTTGATCAAGACATTCAAGCTTTGCCCTTTTTGTGTGCTAATGCTCTCGTCTTCCTTTTGGTGCTCCCAGGGGGTTCCCAGCTGGAGGACGGAGGTTTGTACGCTGCACACCCTCCCTCGGGTGACCCGTGCGAGGGTCTCGGTGCTCCCTCCGTGGGGAGCTGCAGGAGGAGCCCGGCTATTGCAGCCTGCGCCCGGGCACTGCCATCCCCACAGCCATAATTCACCTCAGTAAGGACCTCAATAACGACCACAAGATGCTGCCCACCAGATTGCCAAATACAGACACTGACAAACAATTAAAAAAGAACCAAAAGCCACTGATTGTGGCGGTCGAAGAGGACCCCACATGAGCATCTCACCCACAGCTCCTCTTCTGTGGATGTGGCGCTTAGGGACATAGTTTAGTGGTGGACTTGATAGTGTCAGGTTAACGGTTGGGCTCGATGATCTTAAGCATCTTTTCCAACCTAAATGATTCTATGATTCTTGTTAGCGGAGAGAAACGGGCAGCTCCAGAGTAACTTTTCTGCCCTATTTTAGTGGTCCTGCCTTGCGATTGCCTGTTTGCCTACTGACCTTGAAGGGAGCCCCCATAATCAAGCTAATCAAACTAATCCCACCCAGATCTTAAAAACTCAGGGCACCTGCCAACTCAGCCCAACGTCCTTTGGAGCTACAGGTGTCAAACCAGTGCAGGACAGTTGCCCAGAATGTCCTGAAAATGCTTTTTAGCCTCTCAGAGGTCACCACGCTCCTTGTTGAGGGGGGAAACTCCCAGCCAGTAACTGTTTCTGTTCATTGCAGGTTTAAACTGGACTGGGAACAAAGTTGGAAAGAGAAAAAACGCAGAGCATCTCTCTCTCCAAATTATCCAAGTCATCTAATCCCTTCTACTCCCATTTTTAAGCTTAACAAGCTTGATAAGATCTCAAAATATCTGTAATTAGCCTCATGTCAAGAATGTACAGACGCTACAACAAATAGTTGCCAGATGTGGTAAGCCTTGTCCATATGGCTGGATGCTCTAGGAAAATGAAGGTGAGGAAGGGCAATATCTTCTCTGGGGCAGGGCTTTGAATTATTTCTTTTGGGCCTACTGAAGGGACTTTTAAGAAGGATCTGAATAGGAATATGGAGAACTCATTCAACTTGGGTGGGGAGAGTCACCAATACAGGCAAAATTCAGTCTTGTGGTGGCAGCATAAGGAGGAAGAAACCACTGGGAAACCCTGAGGGATGAGAGGATTCAGACTACATCCTCAGGCACAGGCCAGATGGGCACTTTTGCCAGTGACTCTGGCCAACTGGAACTTTGCCAGTTCTGAGCCTGGCACCCCTCACAAACAGCCAGACATGCAAGATATGGAAATACAAACATTGTGCACTCAATTTTGCCCAGAGGCAGTTTATTTAGTCCTGCTTAGAGGAAATCTGGTGATTTTTTGGCAAGGGACCATCTTTAAGCCATCCCTCCGCTGTCTGCGGCCTTCAGCTCTGATCTTCAGGTGAGGACCACTGCAGAGTGAACACGTGGCCTAGATGCACTATTTAAAGGTGAATTTTCCTTAGAAGCATGGTATGGGTTCATGGGACAATATGGGCTTCACGGAGGAAGAATCAGAAGGAGAAAGAGGGCAGAAGGACTCAAAATACATACAATCGACTTTTGGAAGGAATGGGCAGATCCACTTGAAGAATTCAGTTCTTGAGAAAGATAAGTTAACTCTCAAGTGCTTAAAAACTCATTCTAGATAAAAGGTTCCTATATCTAGCCAGCAAGTGCTCCTTGCCCTCCTGCCCAGTCTGTGTCCCAAGAGGATAAACTGGGGATTTATAGTGCACATGACTTGAGTGGAGATCTATGGAAACACGGGTCAGTAAAGGGAATTGGTCTGGGCAGCAGAGCCCTGTTAGATTAGAAATCTGCTAACGAGCCACAGGCAGACCTGCATGCATCTGCCCTGGTCCTTCCTTCTTCCCCAGTCTCAGCCCCAGCTCCCACCACCGTCTGGAGCCAGCATCATGTGCAGCCCCATGGTGAGGAGCTGCTCAAAGTTAAACCTCTCCATTTTCGATCTTGCCAGGTTCATCAGAACCCTGATCAGTTCCCCAGTGCCCTTCACTGCATCGCCAAACACTTGTACTGGCTTTTCCTACCTTACAGACCTCTTGAAAATACAGATTAGAAAGTAGCAGAGAAAGAAAGAGCGGAAGTCAAGCCGGCATGAAGAGTGTGGCAGGCAGCTCTTTCTCCAGCGTGGCCATCCAACTGCACAAAGTCTTTCTATATTTGAAAATGCAACCACAACAGCAAAAGAAATAAATCAGATGAAGGAAACTACCACAAATACTAAGACGGAGAAATAAAAGGCACTTAGCCCCTCCATCCAGCTCTCTGGAGAACTCATTGCATCTTATCTTGACTTTATAAAGTGTCCACAAAACTCATCTATTTCCCAGGAGAGCTTTGTTAGCATTTATACTACTGGAGGGGGAGCTGTCATTTCTGTGAATAGTCAGTTAAGGCTGGAAAACAGATTTTGGTAGCAAAATTGGCTGTGTCAGATAAATGTTAGTCATGGTGATTATCTGCCAGGAAACGCGAACAGGCTACAAAGTGATAAGAGGAGCTCCTGGCACCAGAGATCCTGTTTAAATTTTTTCTGTGTACATGGAATTTAATTTATGCAGGCTTTGCAAACAACATCTGATCACTGTGTCAGATGGTCCAGCACCAGATCAGCAGTCGCCAAACTTGTACCCAGTTGAACTCACCTCCTCATTTGCTGCACTGGAGAGAGATGGAAGGGGTTTGAGCCTTCTGTCTCACAACTCTTTGTGCATTTTTTAGGTCTTCCACATAGCAAGTCTCCCCATCTGATCTCTTTTGTGACAGGACCTACCCAATACACATTCTTCCCTCCCTGTTTTTTTTTTACTTGCTGCTTCCCAGGCTACTCTGTTGGAAAAAATGACATCATCAGAGAAACATCTGACATTTCAGCTGATCTAAATCTGAAGTACACTGAGTATTGAATAGCATGGCACAGCACACAAAGACCACTGACAGTCACAGGCCATAGCAGATACCTCAGGGAGGATCTAGATCAAGCACTACTTTGGTTAGCAAGGACCATGAAAACTAGACTTGTCAATATCTAAACCACACCTTTATCGTTTCAGTACGCAATAGGTCTCATTCCTTTCTATGTTTCCCAGCTGCAAAATACACACCAGTAATCTGCTGTGATGGAGGCGTGGAGATGAGCCTCACAGCCTGATGCCCACAGTCCATGATTTGCACCGTGACATGAAGGGCTATGTAGACAGGTCCAGCAATAACCCAACAGAGTAACGCTTCCTTAGGACTCCTCTGGATTATGCGTAGAAGGGAGCCGAGACCAGAGGTGACTTTGTGAGGATGCCCTGGGCCAGGCACCATCAGCATGACATTGAGGGCTGCCCGTCTAAGCACACCAGCTCTTCCCATCACCAAGCAAAAATATGACCTTCTTTAAAGTGCCTGGAATACATAGATCCCTTGCTGAGCATATGGAGGATGTATCTGTGCTGGTAGCCCAGGGAGCTGGTTTCCAGCCACTTTGACTAATAGTCTGATTCTGGGTTGCCTTAATCCTTGCCCCAGTAGATCCTGCTGGCTCCGGCCCATAGTTACTGGCCAAGAGGGGTTGGTTATGCCCTTACGACATTAGTCAAAGTTGGGCACTTGGGGCCGCAGGGGCTGCCTGGGTGGTATGTGTTTAGGCTTATACAGGACCAGAAGACACCATCTGAGTCATGAAGCCCAGACAGCTATGCAGTTAGAGGTCCCCAAGCCACAAACTGGAGGAGGAGAGGGACAGTTTGGGGGGAGTGTTGCTCTGTGCTCATCCCATTCTTATAGCTCTTCCCAAGGGTCTCCTCCAGCCTCTGTCAGGGAGAGGACATGAAGCTGCTGTAGCAGACATATAGTTCAGAAGGATCTATAGAGCATCCGTTCCACTTGCCACTATGCACCCTGGGCCATAGGAAATAAATGCCAGCAAAAGACCAAATCAGGAACTGTAATGTGCCTCAGGAAGAGAGGAGGGGAGACCTGCAATGTTGGTGTCTGGGTTTCTACAATAGCAGGGAATTCATGGAGTAAGATCTCAGATGATGCTATGAAGTGCCCCAAGATTCACTCTACAGCAGAAGGAAAATAAAATGCTAATTTAAGAACAAGTGCAGAAGAAGTTTGCTTGCACCCCTCACACTGATGTCCAATAATTCAGGATCCATTGGGACAGAGAGCAGAAGTGTTCCTGCAGCTTCGTGCCAAAGGCACCTGCACGGGATGCGAAGCCCTGGGTTCAGGTATTGGCTCCCGGCGCTGCTTTGGTATTTAACATGAAAGACCAAACTGCTGCCCCATCTCACTTCCATCCTCCCCATCTCCTCCTCTGTCAGCAATGACTGATGGATGTCCTTGCGTCCCCAGGACGTTCCCTGATGTCCCCTTCAGTTGTGACAGCAACCCTCTGCCTTGAGGATGAGCCCCAAAGACAAGGATGTTTTATCCATTGGGGTTTTAGCTGGAGATCAGATATAATTCCCTGCCCAGAGGGACGTTTCTTGTTGGGCTAAACCTTGAGGCTCACACCCCTAAAGGTGCCTAATCCCTACCACTTTCTAGTGCGACTCAGCGAATATTGCCTAAATTCAGAGATGAGCTGCGATGGTAACTATCCAGGGCTGCGAGACTTAAAGGAGAATATGTCACACTTGGTCAGGTACAACCCCTTCCAACTAAAGCAAACCAACAAGAAATAAATTAAAAAAAAATTCATGTCCCCAAATATTTTAGAAACTTTCCAATTTTATCCACATTTTCCAGTTTTCCTTTTTCCATCCACCACACACATTACTATACTTTTGATTTTGAAAAAGAGAGAGAAAAAGAGAGAATAATGAAGAAGAAGAAGTAGGAAATAGTAAAACAAATAATTTTCTATCTTGTCAGGAAAACAGCCTCCCCAGCTTAAAAAAAAAGTCAAAATGTTTTATTTTGAGAATACTTGGTAAAAACAATCTCATTTAGAAATCTCAGCCAGCTCTTGGTAACAAGCTGCCCTAAGAGCAGCGCCATATTCCTGCATCCATCACCACGGCAGTCGCACGGGCACATCATTCACGCTGCCTTTCTTCCTCCCTGACACGCGGCTCCACATAACATCGCTGCAAACGTGACGGAGAGCAGCTTGTGATCTCCCACTGCTGCCTCCCTCCGCTGGCCACCGCTTTCCCTGGCGTCGGTCAGGGTCATCCTTGGCTGCGTCCTCTGTGCATGCGTGTGCATGTGCACATGCGTGTGCATGTGTGTGCATGTGCAAATTCCCATGCTAAGCAAGGGGCTGCTGTAGTTTGACTTTCTCTCAAGAAAAGATGTGCACACCTCGTAACTTGCTGCTGTCACTGTCCTCTTTTTTTCCAATGCAAAAACTTGCCCAAAAGCAGTAGTGTAAAGATGGAATCAGCTAATTACTTGTAACTGGAATAACCTGGAAGGAGAAAGGCTGGAGGACTGGTAATGTGGGATCCTTACCCACCTTAAGGACACAGCCTACTTAGGGGGCCCGAAGCTGCCAGCACATTTTCAGGAGCCAATCGTTTCCCGACTGGGGTTACCCAAGGGTAAGAGCACGGTGGTCACTGCGCTCAAATCCTGTTCTTCGCTCTGGATTTGAGCCTACCGTGACCACGCCGGGAGCAGAGAGACCCTGCGATGGCATCAAGCCATAGGTCCCAGCCCCGGAGCAGCCCCATGCATGCATCAGCAAACCCACCAGGACATCACTTATGTCACCCTCCCAAGCTCTCAGGGCTGTTTCTCCAGGAGCCGTTTATTGACTTGCCTCAACCCAAAACAACAACGTCAGTCATCATTCCTCTTCCCGGCTTGGTCCCCCCCAGAGTAAGGAAAAGCGTCAAATAATCCTCCTCCGTTCGGTGTGTGGTCTGGTTTTCCGTGTCGTCATGCAGACAGTACAGAGACGGGGGGTCAGGCGGGTCATCAGAATGCTAATAAGAAATCTGATTGATGAGCCGGTGCCTCGGGGATGAATGGGATACTTAATTAATGACTTCTGCTCTGTTTAAGAAAAAGTTTCCCTTAACTCCCATCCCTCTTTTTCTTAAAAAAAAAAGAAAAAAGAAGAAAAACCTCTATAATCCCAAGTTTTCCAAACAACATAAAGGGAACTTCAAAGACAGACATGGTCAGTTTTTATGTGTTGGGTTGGTTCAGTGATTCTTTCCTTTCTTTGTTTACAAGGGCAGCCAGGCTTGATTCCAAGGCTGAAAAATAAAAGGCCACATTGTTCAACCAGATTCTGGATTTTTACAAGAAATTTCCTCCTTCCCAGTAGGGCAATTAACTGCTTCATTTCTGGGTCCGCGAGTACCAAACCGGGCCGCCAGCCCTGTGAAACTCAGCAGCAGTCGGTTCCTGCCAAAACACGGCTCTGCTTCAGAAAAAAGACGTACTATGGAGACGCTATTGTCCTATTAAAAGCTAACCAGCGAGCCAGGACTGAGGGGTTTTTGCAGGAAAATAAAAACCCATCAGGGAAAATACCTGGTAGGCACTTAGCTTAGGAACATCAGACTGTGTATTCAGGGCGATTCGAATGGGATTTCAAACCAGCAATTAGCAATGGGAAAACAGCAACAGTTTCAAATGATCTCTTCCGGATTGATTTGGAAGGTTATTTCATGCTAAATGAATAGCAGCAGGAAAGAAGATGAAAAGGGGGGGGGGGGGGGGAAGGAAACCCACACAAATGAATTTTTTAACTCTGAGGTCTTTTTTTAGGAACCAGCTCAGCTGCAGCATTCAGGGCAGAACAAGCTGCTCAGTATCAGCGCCGGGCAGATGGGAGATGGCAACGAAGCGGTGCGGGTGACGGGTTGGGCCCCATGTGTTTCCCATCCAAATTCGGTCACTCCCAGCAGTCAGCTCTGACCACCTTGTGGGCCCAAACACCGCGACACGCAGCCAGGCCCACGGGCTCAGCAGATTCGTGGGACCTCGAGCCCCTTGGTGGACCCAAGCGGGGAAGGAAGCGGCATCCCTCAGCCCCACGTGGGCTTCACCAGCCCTTAGCTTGGGTTTAAGGACATCCTAAATGTCCTTAAATTGTCCTAAATGTTAAGGACATCCTGAAAGCCCATTGCAAGAACATTTTGGTAAATGGGAGCTGCTCATGCACTTGAAGTGAGGTGTATATTTAAGTGCTTGGTTGATCTGAAACCCATGGGAGGAAGAGATGGATCCTGACCAAGCCAGCGGCTGCCCCTGGCAGCAATGCTCGGCTCTGGCTCGCAGGACCTGCAGGCTGCCTTTTGCTGGATTGCTGGAGCTGAATTTTGATGTTGATGTCTCATTTTCAACTTCTCCTTGCAGTAATCCTGTGTGCATTTGACATAACTTGCAGATCTGTTCAGCTGTAGCTTTAAATACA
The DNA here is from genome assembly GCF_018139145.2 of Gymnogyps californianus. Lineage (NCBI taxonomy): Eukaryota > Metazoa > Chordata > Aves > Accipitriformes > Cathartidae > Gymnogyps > Gymnogyps californianus. The sequence continues at coordinate 8,097,446 of NC_059471.1, read as the reverse complement.
ATTTAAAATAATTTCTTTTTAAAAAGTCAAGAGACCCTGAAGGCACAGAGAGTCTGCATCAGTCTGAAATTCAGGCACGTCAGAAAATGTGCCAACTCCAGGAGAAGAAATGGCAGGCATGGCTTTAACCCGGCAGCTTAGTCTACTGACTATTTGTCCTTTTTAAAAAATAGTGCATGAATTTTCTAAGTGAGTAGACACTTCTTTGGCCTAAGGGTTTAGAGCATCAGTTACTCTCATCAGCCTCACTGGTTAAAATCCCACTTGTTCAAATCTCACTCATGGGGGATTTAGGAGTCCCTCATTTAGGTATTTTATTACCTAAAAAGCACTGACCTATTTAAAGTGATGGGAGAGTTCAGAGTCACCTTCCTCCCTCTGATCTTGACTCCCTGCAGCTGTGATGTCCTACTCGATTTTGTCCAAGAGAGGAACCCTGCGGAGAGGCAGCAAAGGAGGAACATAAAGTGCCCAAATGTTCTCATCTGGGACTGGTGTGGCCCACCGGGCCATTATTTTAGGGAATTTGAGCAAGTCCTGGTTTATTTTTAGCCCTTCAGCTCTTTCTGCTCAAGGGGTTAATAAACAAACAGGCTTTAAACAAGTTGGGCAGCAGGAGGAGGAGGAGGAGGAAGAGGAGGGCAGAGGTGTGGGAATGGAGCAGGTCTCTGACCCTCCTGGGGACCTCGCTTCGGACACACCAGCTGAAGGAAAGGGAGGAAAAGAAACAAGTGAGAAAAGTCCCGCCAAGCGATGCTGGGCAGCCAGGAAAAAAAACCCCAAACCAACGTTTACCGCCTGGAGCTGATTTGCATTTGTATTGGGCACTTGGGGAATACGGATAAAACGCTCTTTATTTTTCAGGGGAATTCAGGGAATATCAGCAGCAACATCCACGCATAAGCACAAAAGGGAAAACAGAAGTATTTTGGTGATCCTGTTCTTAGGCAGCAACAGTGATAACATTAGAATAATGCATCTCTCACCCCTTTTCCCTGGGTCTCATCAAGAAAACCAGCACAGGCACAAAATTACAGTCACTTCTGGCAGCGGCGCGTGTGGGAGAAGTGAAGGAGGGAAGTTAGATGGGGGGTGGACATCACTAGCAATTTATTGCTAAACTGTGAACAAAAGGAAGGGCCCGGAGTCTAAAACTAACATCAGAGCCGTCCGTACCTCCTGTCATCGATGCCCGTGGTGTTCTGTGGCCCTCCGGTCTGCCTGCTGGGCACGGGCAGTGTAAAAGCAAAGCAAAACCGAAAATTGAAAAAGAGCACTGGCCAAACATTGAAAAAGGCCACAGAAAGAGGAGTCATTTGTGGCCAGTGAAACAAGTCGTACAGCTGAGCTTCTTCTCAAACCTTAGGCTGTGGCTGCTCACCGTGGGTGTAGGACACACTCATCAATCCTGGATCCCCCCGGTTATCAGCCAGAGATCCTGTCTGCATGCGTTTCCATAGATAGAATGGTTTGGGTTGGAAGGGACCTTTAAAGATCATCGAGTCCAACCCCCCTGCCATGGACAGGGGCATCTTTTTCTAGATCGGTTTGCTCAAAGCCCCATCCAACCTGACCTTGAACACTTCCAATGATGGGGCATCCATCCAGTTATAGGACTGTCTATCCCTGCATTGCCCAAATACATTAAATGCCTTCCTGCCGGACTTCTGGGGCACTCCAGTCTGGTGGCTTTGCAGGTTCAGGGGCAATTCTGGGCAGATGGACATCTATCAGCTGCTGGACCTCTGCTGAGTTCTGATTTAGTTAAACAGCCATCTGAATTCTACCTAAGCTATGAAAAAGCAGTGAATTGGCCAAAGCTGTGACAGATGGAAAAGGGGAGCCACCTTATGTGCTTTATTTTCTGATAGGAAACGTGAAGAGTAGTCCCAGGCACTGCTCCGCTCTGCCTCCACTGGGGAGGTGCCAGCCTTCCAGACTGTGCTCTGGCAGCCCCTGATCCAGTAACACAGTTATAATTTGTTCAGCAATGGAGCCAGCGAGTCTCATTACAGCCGTAAGTGCTTTGCTGGATCGTGGACCCAGACAGCTCTGCGGATAGACCCATGTTCACTCCTGACATGCCAGGCACTCCCAGTGGAGGATGAACTGGTCCACCAGTGCACCGGTCCAGGGTATTGCTACCACTGGGCAGCTCCACATGGCCAGCCTCTTTTTGCTCTACAGTTTTGTGGAGTTTTACTCATTTTGCACTTTTAAGGACCAAGGAGAACCACTGAGTCCATCTGATATCCCAAGTCAAAGTGTTGATGCTACTACTCCTTTAACAACCTCAGCCTGTGGCCAGAGTGATGCTCCAGGAGGGCTCCATGCAGAGCAGGGCACCCCAGGCACAACAGTCCCTTCCCGGTCACTGGTGGTGACCTATCTCCCACACATGTGGTGGATCAAATGAGGACGTGGGTCTGCCACCTCAGGTAGTGCCTGAGGCAACAGCCCAGCTCTATTACTGTGTTACGAGAACAGCTCTGAGGCAAAATCTTTTCTGCTATAAACCAACATCTGCTATTTATCCCCAAGATAATGGCCAGGAAGCCTTCTCTGATCCTTTAAATGCCCTTGAGAAACATTTACCCCCATGTTTAAATAAACTATGTGCTCCTCTGCATGAGGAAGGGTCAAAACCAGGGAGCTTTTGCTTGTCTGCTTGTTAGCGGTGTGTACCAGATCAAAGCAAGGTAGTAAGTAGCCCTCTGCTGTTATTTCCCAGCTGCGAAACAACTCACAGGTTACTTCAGGCTTGATTCACTTCAGGCTTTGCCCACGTAAGTCCTTATTGCACCTTTGCAGCAACCTTTAGGCGTCACAGAGCTTCAGTTGGGTGAGGAAGGGTCACAAAACCCCAAGCGGTAGTGTAAAATGGTTTAAAATTGCAGCTGTGGCAACGCTACCCTGTCAACACTTGCATCTCCTGGCACCCATGTGTGTCCGTACACATTGCAGAAGACATTGCCCTCTACACCTGCTCTCAGGTTTTATATACGTCCTCTTCATCCAGGAAGTCTCCATTCGCAAAAAGAAGTTTCTGCTGCCATTTCTATATGAATTGGAGGGTGGGGGGTGGGAGGAGAAGGGAGGGACTGAGATAGCAGAGGTCGAGCCCCTGGCTTACTCCGCTGATCAAATCCCGGGCTGTAGCATTACCTTCCTTTTCAGCTGACCCAGTTCGAGCGCTGTGACTGCCTATTCCCACGCCACGTCAAAGAGAAGGTTTACATTGTTCACTGGATATTAATTTAAATTATTCTGGGGCGCTTGGAAACGACCTCCCCCCTTCAGTCTCCATGGGGACTATCGCAGAGGCTGGGAGATATAAATGAGCAGCCACTGACACACCGATCTTCCTCCCCTTCTGCTGCAAATTGCCGTGAGTGATTTTCACTGTCGAAGGGGACACATTCATATTTCGCTGAACGACTTGCTAGGACAAGATAGACAGATAGATTTTTTCACTCGTTAGAGACCGGTACAATACCCTATTAATACCATTTTCCATTTGTTCCTTAGGTTCACACGCTTGTGTTGTGGTTCTTTTCTTCACACCAACATCCTGCTGCTTGTTGATGGTATTAATAATACACCCAGCGGGAGGCTGTGCCCCCCGGGGTCCAGGCTGTCTGAATAATTATTGAATGACATTAGGGTTGTTCTGTAAATTACTTTGTGACCCAGGAATTCAGCAGGTTACCGCTATAACTCAGGCTCTCGCACTTGATTGCACTCACCTCCCGCTGCCCCAACATTTATTAGTCTAGTTTGCATAGCAAATACTGACTTCATCTGTTGGAAGGAAAGGTGGGAGCCTCCGCTCTCCTCCAGCGTGACCTGGCAGGGCCTGGCCTGGCCCCGTTCGTGGTGATTTGAGAATGGGGACTGGTCTTTGCAAGGAAATAACATCCTTCGCTTCCTCTCCTGTCCTCTTTGGCACACGGTGAAATGTTAAGGGGCAGCCAGAGAGCCCAGTTTGCCAGGTTGGACACATCAGCAGGCTGCAAGGGGGGAGAAGAAGGTAATCCCTTTCTTTCTGGAGGAGGAACACTATTTTTTCCCCATGCACGCTCACAGATATATACACATTTCATGGAGGGGGGCCCACCGTTCTCCCCTTGGACCAAAGGAATGGGGCTCCACATCGCCAGAGCCTGCCTCAGCCAAGAAGCTAAGGGCAGCCAGTGGATCTGTTGATGCTTGGAGGAACACCAACAGGCGTTAGACACAGCAAGAAGCTGGGTTGCTTCCTATCAAACTGATGCACGTGCAGGTGTGGAAGCAGAGCTCTGGGTGCTCGGGGAAGCCCAGTGTTGGACATAGTGACCCACTGGACCGTGCCTGCCATCGCTCCTGAAACCTCCCCAGCATCTACCCAAATGTACTGGATAACTTCCCTGGGAGTGCCGAGCAGCCCTGGAGCACCGCTCAAGATTTGGGCAGTGATATCCCATTAAAAGGTTTATAATTCATCCTGAAGAAAAACAGTCAAGACCTCTCTGGTCTTATTCTGGTCCGAATTCCTCACTTATGAAATGGTGATATAATACCTGTGATAAAACAATGGCGATCCAATGCATAGTTCTCTCAGACTCATTTGACCATATGAACCACCCTCCAAAAGAAATTCCTTGCTGTTTGGAAGGAGGTAGCCCAGGCCACTCTTCTTCCTCATCCCAGTTGTTTGGACAGTGCTTAACTGTTAAACCTGTTCCGCAGTCCCTTGCAGAAGTGACTGGGTTCTGTTTTCATTGCAGCATGGAGGCTGTGGTGACTGAATCATTCGTATGACATCAGGCATTGCAGCAAGGCACATCTAAAAGCCCTGATGTACGTCAGGGCTCTGAGGTCAGAGTGGCGTGGGGCTTTCCTGCCTTGTCCTGGCAGCTGGTCAGATCTCAGCTGCAGAATCCATGGCAGAATTGATGTAGGGACGCAGATGGCAAGAAAGTAGTCAGGAAAGATGTCATCCTTTCAATGCTGCAAATACTTTAGAGAACAAGTGCTTTCGAGACTAGTCCAAGCATCTCTTCTACAACAGAAGTAAGAAATAAACTATGTTGTTCTCAGGTTTCAAGTTCTTTGGCATTTCTTAGTCTTGCAGATGACACCCAGTTGGAGGGAAGAGTTGATACATTCAAGGAAGGGTGGCCGTTCAGACAGACATGCTGAAAGAAGGAGACAAGAACCTCACGGAATTCAACGAGAGCCAGCACAAAGTCCTGCCCCTTTGGGAAGGAAGGACTCATTGCAGTGGTGCAGGCTGGGCACTAACAGCCTGGGGAAGCAGCTCTATGGAAAAGGTCCTGGGGATCCTGGTGGACATCAAGCTAGGCATGAGCCAGCTGTGTGTCCTGGCAGCAAAGAAATCGACAGCCTCCTGGGCCATATGAACAGGAGCAGAGCCAGGAGACCCAGAGAAGGGATCATCCCCCTCTATTTGGTGCTTGGTGACCACAAATCAAATACTGGATCCAGTTTGGGGCCTCCCAGTGGAAGAAATTGATCAACTGGAGCAGTTCAGTGGAGGACCACTGCGAAGGTTGGGGCTGGAGCACTTGACCTGTGAGGAGAGGATGGGGGTGCTAGACTTGTTTCAGCCTGGAAAAGGAACCGCTTTGGGGGCACCTAACAGCAGCCCCCAGTGCCTACAGGGCTTATCAAGAAGACAGAGCAGGGCTCTTCATAATGGTGCATGGTGGGAGGATAACAGCACACGTAAACTGAAACAAAAGGTTCACACTAGACGCAAAACTTTTCCGCCATGCAGACAGTTGAGCAAGATGCCTAGAGAGGCTGTGCAGGCTCTGTCCTTGGAGGTTTTCAGGACCCAAGTGGATACATCGCTGAGCATCCTGGTCTGACCCTGTAACTGAGCCTGTTGTGAGCAGGAGGTTGGACCAGAGACCTCCTGATGTCCCTTCAACCTAAACCATCCTATGATTACTGATCATACAGCAGCCTGCTGGGGAGATGCCAAGGTCTCATCTGCACAAATTGCTTTCCCTTCCTTCAGAAAATTCGGTTTGATACAATGTGGGTCTGTTTTTAGGTTGTGCACTAAGTTCTTGAATACCGTCTCTCTCCACAACAGAGGACCCAGTGCCAACTCCACGGCTGGGGTAGCCAGACGAGTGTGTAGGGCTATAGCTCAGTGCCTGTCTCCGTGAAGAGGATACGCTGATGTTGAGGTACCTCTTTTCCCTGTGTTACACTACTGGGTGGTGAGAAGAGACAGTGCGTTTCACTCAAACTGGGAAACTGCACAGATCTGTCCCCACGGTGGTCTTTTAGTACATTCCTTCAAGCTGGTCAAGGCTGTGAGTGCAAGTATCATCAGGTCACAAGTCTAAGTAGTTTCAGGCATACTATTTTTAACTCAATTTTTATTGAGCTGCTGCTCAATATCCTTTTCCTCCTTATGTGCTGTTTTGAGGATGTTTGGATAACAAATTACAAAATGCAACCTGTTTGCCTCTGCTATAAAGCCAAATCCATGTGCTAAAGAGTCCCAGAGCCACTACTTGCTTTGTTAAATACTTCGGCAAGGTGGGGGGTTCTACCTATCTTGCTAACTGTTGCGGACAATAGGATTTCCTAATGTTTCTAAGATCTGTGTATCCAGATGGACATGGGGGAATCAAAGATTCACAAGCACAGACCTATGAACAGTGGAGGAGCTGAGCAACGCCAGGCTGGTACCAGCCGAGGTCCAGCTATGTCTGCATCCCACAGCATCACCCCTCGGTGCTGTCCTCCCTGTCTGAGCACAGCCGTGTTCACCCCTGCTCAGGCGTCACCTTGCGATAACTTTTCAGCAGGCCCAAACCTTTCCAAAGCGTTGATAAGGAAAACAGGACCTTCAGAGAATTCCCCAAAGCCGTGGATCCGTGTGGGAAGGGCTGCTCACCCAACACACAAAACCAGACAGGGTCCTGTCATCCAAGTAACTGCGAGCAGCTTCCCCGCACGCTCAGAAAGGAGAAAGCATTTCTGTATTTCACGTTGCAGGGAATGTGGTTTTGCAGGAGGGCAAAAGGAGGACCCTCTATTCAGGTGGCATTCAAAGGGAGTGGAGGGTGCTCGGCTGCCTGCCGGAATTGGCCCCGTATTGGTTACACCCCCAGCTATTTGAGGAAAAACTTGGCCTCTCAAAGCTCTCTGCCTCTCTCCTGCGCCTTTGTATTCTCTAGAAGGTGAAGCATAAGGGTATAAAAAGCTGCAAACAAGTTCCTACCTCTGGAGACCAGGCATTTACTCTAAGAAAGAAAGACCAATTGCTTCCCAGAGCATTGTCCACCCACATTAGAGAAAGGATTAAGCAGATACATTCAGCTATTCTAACAGATTTTCTTTAAACCTTGAATACGCCTCTCACACTTGGTAAGATAATCACATTAGTTTTGTCATTAAAAGATCCCTTTTATAGAAAGTACCTAAACCGCTTAAACCACCCAGAGAGGTCGCATACATTAGAAAACAACAAGACAAACGGAAGGGATTTGCTATTCCTGGTCTCAGTGTTTCGCTGCCCCTACTTTCTAAACTGGGGGATTGAACTAAAAGATTTTGCAAATCACCAGCGGAGGGGAAAGCCCCCGAGAGCTGGGCAGCAGCCGCCCCCGCCCGCCCCCAGGAGCCCTCGCTCCCCACTGAGGAAACACTCGGATATAGCACTGGGGACTATGGAAAATACATTTTCCATATGGAGGTGCCCACACGTTACACCTGAAGCACCCCGACAGCCAGCTGATTTTCCTGGGCTGATTAGCTGGTGCCTAAAACCCAACTGCAAGACAAGGAACAGCTGACGTAGTTTATTACTGCCTTGGAGAGCACAAATACAGGGTGCTCCACGCTAAAGGAACACGTTCTCGCTCTTCATTGCTGTGGGCATTTGCTGTCTCTGCATCGCACCCCAGGACTGGAGGGACCTCCATCGCGGGGCTGCAGAGGGGACAGAGCGGGTCCCCACCTCAGCAAGGCTCAGAGTAGTAATAGCAATATAATTAATGTTATAATTAGCTGCTAGCAATATAACTAATGCTATAAAGCAATTTCTTCATTGGGCTTGTCTTTTTGAAAGGACACAGAGAAGGAGACTGCCCTAAAGCATGTGGATCAAATAGTTTCAGATTTGCTGGTGAAAATGAGTTGGGCTGGGGCAAAAAACAGAAAGGCTGACCTGGGGCTTCAGTGCTGATGTCTCTGCACCTGGAGGCAGTGCTGTGAAATCAAGGAATCAAAGTAATATAAGAGCACAAGTCTATTCATACCAGTGGAAGCTGCAAGCAGATGCCCAGCATCTTTAAAATGGTAACATGGGATTTTTTTTTTTTTAAACAATAGAAGGGGAAATTTGAAAAGCACTTAAGCACTGTGAATTTATCCCAGATATCATCCTCAGTTCAGATCTTTTGCCATTGCTTCACTGCTGAGGTAACACGAGGCAACATACATTTTTTGCTAACCTGCACTGCCAAAACAGAGCATTTTAGTTTTTTTTAACATGGACAGTCTTAAAGAAGCTGGATTTGTGTGGTGGGTTGACCCTGGCTGGATGCCAGGTGCCCACCAAAGCTGCTCTATCACTCCCCTCCTCAGCTGGACAGGGAGAGAAAATATAACGAAAGGCTCATGGGTTGAGATAAGGACAGGGAGAGCACTCAGCAATTACTGTCACGGCAAACAGACTCGATTAAAATGAGTTTATTACTAGCCAAATCAGAGTAGGATAATGAGAAATAAAACCAAAGCTTAAAACACCTTCCCCCCACCCCTCCCTTCTTCCCAGGCTTAACTTTACTCCCGATTTTCTCTACCCCCTCCCCCCCCCGAGCAGCGCAGGGGGATGGGGAAGGGGGTTTGGGTCAGTTCATCACACATTGTCTCTGTCGCTCCTTCCTCCTCATGGGGAGGACTCCTCACACTTTCCCCTGCTCTGCGTGGGGTCCCTTCCTACGGGAGACAGTCCTCCATGAACTTCTCCAACATGAGTCCTTCCCACGGGCTGCAGTTCTTCATGAACTGCTCCAACATGGGTCCCTTCCACGGTGTGCAGTCCTTCAGGAACAGACTGCTCCAGCGTGGGTCCCCCGCGGGGTCACAAGTCCTGCCAGCAAACCTGCTCCAGTGTGGGCTCCTCTCTCCAAGGGTCCACAGGTCCTGCCAGGACCTGCTCCAGCACAGGCTCTCCACGGGGTCACAGCCTCCTTTGGGCATCCACCTGCTCCGGCGTGGGGTCCTCCACGGGCTGCAGGTGGATATCTGCTCCACCGTGGACCTCCATGGGCTGCAGGGGGACAGCCTGCCTCACCATGGTCTTCACCACGGGCTGCAGGGGAATCTCTGCTCCGGTGCCTGGAGCACCTCCTCCCCCTCCTTCTTCACTGACCTTGGTGTCTGCAGAGTTGTTCCTCTCACATATTCTCACTCCTCTTTCTCGCTGCAACTGCTACTCCCCTGTAACTTCTTTTCCCTTTCTTAAATATGCTATCGCAGAGGCACTACCACCATCGCTGATGGGCTTGGCCTTGGCCAGCGGCGGGTCCATCTTGGAACCCGCTGGCATTGACTTTATCGGACATAGGGGAAGCTTCTAGCAGCTTCTCACAGAAGCCACCCCTGTAGCCCCCCCTGCTACCAAAACTTGCCACGCAAACCCAATACATTTTGTAAAGTCATTTTTGTAAGACCATGGCTTTGGTTTAAAAACACACAAAGAGGCTAGATTATAAAAAAATCTAGAGGCTACAGCAGTAACACCTAGTAATGTGCTAAACATCAACACTAACACCACTATCATGGGAAACAACAGAGACAGAAGTGTAATGGGATTCAAACAAACCCCTCCAAAGGATCATTTATAAATTGTTCCTATGGAGTAAAAATCACATATGTACGGTTTCAACTTCAGAAAGATTTCTATTTTAAGGAGCAGCAGCATATTTCAGAAAGATGAGACAAATGTGTTACTCGCTCAGCTCTGCGAGGACCTATTTTATTATTCCAACAGCACAGATCTGTCCCCATGGTGGTCTTTTGGTACATTCCTTCAAGCTGGTCAAGGCTGTGAGTGCAAGTATCATCGGGTCACGAGCCTGAGTAGTTTTACACATGTTATTTTTAACTCAAACTACCATAAAAATCTTCTATTTTTTCCTTTAAACACACAGTTTCACAAATGCATGCCCCCAGTTACAGCATAGAGATGATGTTCTGAATCAACAGGGGAGAGCAGACACATAGGCTTGGAGTATACAATCCCCTGTGCTCTTTCAACCCCATGGTTATGGGTTTCACAGCATCCTCCTGACTGCCAGAAAGACACAACGATTCCACTATTAGTCCTGGAAGGAGCTAAAATATCTGAGGGTCTATGCGCAAAGTCTTTAACATACAGAAAGCTCTTGAGGTCATTCATGATTCCTTAGAGACTAGATTCACAACAGCTAAATACCCTTTTAAGAGCAAAGGTAGGAAAAAAAAAACCCAACCTTTATTTAAAGCATATTGACATTGGCCTGCAACATATATGGTGGACAGACAGTATGGGAGACAAAACTTGATCCTCATTTTGCACGCACTTTTCCTGTGATTTAGAAACCACGTTCCAGGTTTCTGGAGGAGTTTTCCTTTCTATAGTCTCCTTCAATGATGCAATATTTGATGATCTTCAAAGTTAAAGTTACCTACAAACACAAGCAGTTACAGAAGCTATTTAGCTCCCTCCCAAGACTCTGCAGCCTTAGGCCTGCCCGATTAATTCTTTGGGCTACACAGCCCAGTTAAAACCTCCACTGGCCAGGTCAGGGAGTGTTACGGATCCACCCACACAACCATGTAGGAAGTGCATTGTTTGCTTGGGACTGGACTAAGCTCTCAAAATGGATTTTTTTCCCATTATAGCTCGCTTGATTGTATTCAACATGGTCACCTATGGAGAACAACCAGTTCATACACCTGCTCCTCACCAGGCAGCTAAACCTCTGCAGGGAGAAGCTACCAAACGAGTGCAGAGACTCACCATCTGACATCTTGACTGCTGTGTGCATAACTTGAGAATTACCTTAACTAGTTTTTGTCCCACTCCACCAGTCAAGCACAAGCAGGACATTATTTGCAGAACTCCGAATCTGCCAAGGGATAAAAGTCCGTACCCTTGCAAAACAAAAATCCAGTTCCAGAAACTCACATTTCATCATTTTAATGCATTTTTATTGATACAAACTGCAGTTTCCCCAGTAAGATTCACGCTTTGGGCAAATCATTGATACTTTTTCCTTCTGCATTTTCCCCAATGAGTAGGAAACATACATTTTTAAATTCCAATCATTCATGACACATGCCAAGGACATACATAAGCCTTAGATGAAATATGGTCCATCATCAAATACCTGGAAAGAGAAATCAGCCATTTCCCATGGCCTGTATTCTTCTCACCTGCATGAAACAAGCAGGAGAGGTAACATTTAGATGAGGTAGCCAAACACCACAGGCAGTCCCTCGGTAGCGTACAGAGATGTGTACATAGATTTTAAGATGAAGTCTGAATGCTTAAGGTAAGACAGACCTTAAGTTTCAACTACTCAACTTGAGGGGAAAAAAAAAGTAAAAAGGAAGGAGAATTAAAAATAATAGAAAGCCAGTCACCTAATTCATAAGCTGGTCCAAGCAGTAAGAACCTGATCCAAAGTGTACTAGAATCAGTCTCACAGACAGAAACGGAATGGAATAGTAAAATTAAAAAAAAAAAACAACAAAAACACCAACAAACAACAACAAAAACCCCAACAAACCCCAACCCACAAAACTTTGTACATTTTGTTTTTAAATGCAGCTTCCCAAAATGGCAGGGTTGGTTGTTTTTTAAGTTTCATTAAAGGCAATTTTTTTCCTGCTTATGAAGGGGGGGGGGGGGCAGGGAGGAATGAAAGTTCAGATTACTTATTCTGATTGAAACTACAAAATGTTTTCCAAACAACAAAGAAGCAGCTGTTTCCTGAGACAGTAAGTTAGCTAGCAGGAGAGAGAGAAGGAGACACAAGCTGATTGCTATCTATTACTATATAGAGTGGCTGTTAATTTGGACCATTCACAGCCCCTTGCATGAATATCCTGACATCCTTCTCCATACAACATGAAAGTGTTTTTCCTAGAATTTGCAATCAGAGCAGCACTCTGAGCAAGCAGTGGGAGCAGCTAGACCAGGCTCTTGCTTGCTGTTACAAACCATCTGTGACCACCAAATTTGTACTTACTCTTGCAGGTTCCATTCCTTGCCTTGCAGTAAACCAGGATATTACCATACATCAATTAACACCTAAGAAGATACAATGGTATTTCTAAGAACTTGACTGTAACTCACTTGATTAGAAAACAATCATTTTTATTTGTTTCAAAAAATTCAAGGCCACCATGTCATTATAAAGTACACAAGCAAGAGACTGGAGTATATTTACAGGAGAGTACCAAAAACTGGAACTATTGGAAAAGGGATTGCCAACAGCTTTCAGTCAACAGGTTTCAGGCAAATTCTACGTAGCTCTTCCTTTTCCCCCTGTGGTTCTTCTCTGGTCTTGTTCTCTATAGTCTCTTAAGTAATTACCTTGCTCAAGCGCATGAGAGGTTCAGATTGCAGAGTCTGAACACAAATGCCATGTTTAACCCAAGACGAGAGAATGCCGGGAACTCTATTGGAAAGAAGATGCACAGGAGTGTTTTAAAAGAAAAATTTCAGTGTTGGGTTCGCTTTGTTCCCAGAGGATGGGAGGAGACTGGAAACAGAAAAGGCCACCTGGTGTCTTCGGAAAATACTCAACTATCGGGCATATCAAAGCTGAGAAAACTTTTCAATAGAATCAGAATTTTAAGAGTCTGGGGACAAGAAGCCTTGCCTGAGTCTTTCTGAAATGGAGTTGTCCTTTAAACTGCAAAGAATCCATTCTGAAGAAGGGCTTCAGTGTGAATGAAGCCAAAGCTGGAAAACGAGGGGACTGCCCCAGCCATTTATTAATGTCAAATATGCTGTCCCATGAATCAGGGCAGTTTGTCTGTTTTGGAAGCCTTACAGAAAGCCCAGTGCACCTGGCTTGTTGAGCTCAGCATCAGGCTTTAGGCTGATCCAAGAGGATAGCTGCATTCTGTGTTTTGAATAGTTTGTCCCGCAAACAATTTTTTTAAAAAGGCTTTTATTGAAGAGCCATCAGCAAACAGATCATGCAGAATTTGAACAATACACAGAATGGGGGGGGGGGGAAGGGAGGAACCCACACAAGGCACAGCCCCAATTATTTGTCACTTCGTAAGATCTAGCCAGCAAAAGTGTCACATTTGCTCTTCAAGAGAATAGCTTCGACAGCTTCCCGATTTGAAAAAGCTAAGTGTTTGGGGGGATACACACACACACACACAAAATATACCCAGAGTTTTCTTTGGCAACCATCATCACAGTGGCAGATATTTCAGAATTAGAACAAAGAGCAAAGGAAAAAATAAAACCCTGATGCAGATTGTGCATGCTCAGCCAGTTATCAGCAGAGTGAGTCTGGGCCCAGCCCTGACCATTCAGTACAGCGCAGAATGGAAAAGCCACCTGAGACAGCTTTGATTAATAAGCTGCCAGGGAAAAAAAAATAAAATAAAAAAAATTTATTTCTTTTCCAGCATTGATTCCAAAGGGTAAGGGCTGCTTAGTTTCTTTATAAACGGCACAGCCAGTTTCCCCATGCCTTCCCTACCTCTCCACCAAACATCGCAGTAAGACGTGACTTCTGTTCCCCCATTATCTCCATGCCCCTGCCATGACAGTTTGCACCAGCTGAGGATGTCTGAAATTCAATCCCACTGAAGGCAGCAGGAGTTTCAGCAGCAGCAGCACTGCCATTTAATCCACTGTATATACCAGCAGTCAGGACAATCACCTAGCACAGCGAGGAAGGCATCAAGCCTGGAACAGGAACTCTTTACTTTACCATAAAGCACAGCATTTGAGAAGAGCAGAAGAGGAAAGCAAGCCAGAGCAGGCAGCTCAATCCATGCACTTTGACTAAAGTTTGTTATCTGAGAACGCTCTCCATCTGTCTGCCGCCTGCTTCTCTCACGGGCACAAGCAATGGTTAGCGCTGCAACACAGGTGAGGAAGCAGGAGTGAAATGTTCAAATGACCATGTGATAAGGCCTGGCCCTACTCCCAGCAAAGCCAACAGAGGTATAATGGCCCCAGTTGTTGCAGTACCACTTCAGTGGTTGTGCCTGGCCTTTTCAATCCACTGCTTCATGTAGTGGATTTCCAAGGCTCGAGCTTGCTGCACAGATTTGGGGTCCAAAGGGTTGCGGCTGCGTAGGTCCAGGTGATGGGCTCCATCTGGGATCACAATTGCCACGAGGGAATCGGTGATGTTCTGGGTCACCCCACCTGCAGACCATGGGTCCAGGCCACCGTTGCTGTAAGGAAAGAATACCTCATTAGGGTCCATCTGCACAGCAGTCAGCAGTGGGGCTGCAGCTCACATCAACATATCCACGTTGACTTTCAACTAGTTTTGCGTATGTACCAACAGAAACAGACCTCAGGCCTGTCTCAATGTCTTTGTGCCCACCCCTCTGCTGAGAGGAGCCTTCTTGACAGAGGTATGGAGCTATTAGCAGCTTAAGCAAGGCTATGCTTCTGTCATTAATTATCTGATAATTCAGATAACCTATAATAATGCCACAGCCTCTGGATACAGATCTGCTGCCATCTGTCATTGTCATAAAAGGTTCAGGTTCCCCTGTACCAAGACATGTCCAAATTCCCAAATCAAAGCACTTTGCTTTCCTTCTTCACAGTCTGCCATAAACTAATAACCAACTGGACCCTTTAGAGCTGAATCTTCAGGAAGTTCTACCTTTTGCTGTCTCAGCTGGGTGCCAACCTGGTTTTGCAAAGAAACGCTTGGACCTTCTGTTAGTCCCCTTATTTCTAATAACAACCATATTAAAATAAAGCTTCATCCCTCAAGAAACTGTCTACAATGACTCTTCCTCTGTGACAGGACAATTTAATGCAATTTACTCCCCCTCCTCCCTCACCCCAAGTCAATGAAAGGACTCCTTGCGCTGTAGACCTGGCTCCAAATAATGCCTGGTCCATGGAGCAAGCCAATGGCTGAACAGGGATAAGAGTTTTGCATCTCTCATTCCTAGCTTTGGACTTGACCCAGTAATCCCTACTACATCTTATTTTCCTTTACCACAAGGTTCCTCCCACATGTGGTCCATCTTTCTGCACAAAGAAACCAACATCCGTATACTTATGGAACTACACAAATCTAGATCTGTTCCTCACTTAAAACACTGGACCTACCCATAAAAGGAAACATTAGAGATGGACTGTTGTATGTCAGTGTAAATTTCTAGGAGGATCTACGAAATTAAAACATCCTTGGACATTAAGAGATATGCAGCTAGAAAAATACCACAATGGCAGCACCAGAAAATAATAGAAAGAAATAATGAGTAAAAAAGAGTTTTGTAGAAATAACTAAGAGTAAAAACCTGATGGGGTCTGAACTAATACTTTGTTTCTCCATTGAAAAAATAACAAGTATCTTGAATCTCTGTAGTTCTTTATTTTCAGTAGTTCTGAATATGACTTAGGAGAAGAGAAACATTTTGTATCTGCAAAACAAAAAGCATACAGAGCTGACCAATAAGCAAGAAGCATTTGATTTAAAAGGTCGCCTGAATCAGCAGAGCACCGTGGCAACAGGGGGATGAGTTGCTGAGAGACTCAAGATGTACATGAACTTGGATCTTTTGGTCCCAGTCATGTGGAAACTAAGCATGCCACAAGAAAACAACACTCTCTCTGGCTTTTCTGGGAGCTTCTGGCTGCGTCCTCTGCAGCTCCTGCCAAATGATGGCACTAGAGGCACTGACGCAGTTTGGGAAGTGATGCTTGCTGAGAGGAGGGGGGGATGGAGGGCTCACCACAAAATAATCATAAGTCTTAACAGTTTTACAGAATAAGATAATGCAGTACCAACTGGAATAGATTATTTATGTGTTAAAACTAAGCATGCATGTAAGTACTCAGTTACACATCTTACAGGACAGGAGTTTCCCAATGTAAATAGAAGTAAAAGAAAAGAAAGAATTAAAAGGTCAGCCATTCCTTTCTAGCAGTGGCCAGGCAAGTAGGGCTTCAGAAAAAACCCAATGCAAAATATCAGCATGCTAGTCCTGTTTTCAATTCATCATATCTCCTTGACAGCATAAATAGGGTCGTGCCTATCCCACAGCAAACAGTTCCCTTTTCTATCATCTCTTCAGAGCCTCCTCAGCCCTCCAGCCCTGCCCAGAACAAGGAGAGGTTTTACACAATCTTAGCAGCGTTGTCTGTGCATTCTTTTTTAACATGCCCACTCTCCACAACTGCCAAGTTTCCTTTTATTAACTTTTTTCTCTCACCTTTTCTCTTCAGCCAGGCATTGTTCTGCCTTCCCTTCTTTTCCTCCATTCCCATCTTTTATGCTAACAATCCCCCCTTCTGCACATAGCTCCAGTATCTCTCAAAACAAAGCCTTCACTGTCTGCTTCTCCCCTCCCAGTGCAGAACTGGATAGGTGGGTGCCCTAACTTAAAAGCGCACAACCTAGGTGTGATCCATCCAGTTTGAAAAACATCAATTTTCAGACTGTGCACTGAATTTCATACTGTCTGATATAACCTGGGCTGATTTTGACTACCACAGTATGTCGATGACGAGACACTACCGACTGCTACAAGCTCTCTGCCACCACAAGCATGAACAGTGTTACAACGCTGTTTCCACCACTGTGTAGCACTTCCACACCAAGTACACAGCATGTTCCAGTAAGAGTATCAGGAGTGGAAATTGCTGGAAGAGAAAGGGCAAACAGGGTCCCGAAAACCCCAATTTCCTCAAACTAGTGTTTTAATAAAGATGCACTGCCCAGGACAGGCAAGTAATATCCGCCTACAGCCTAAGTAACCACTCACACACTACATGCCTCCAAGAAGGTACCAAAGTGGCAATGGAGATTCCTGCGTCGATACCATACAATACATGCAACACAGTGTGGATCTGCAGAGCGACGCACTGCTGGCAGAGGGAGAAGCAGCAACACCAGTTTAAGCATCCTGGCCAAAAACCACTGCGGCTGGATAAATCCACCCTACAGTGGTTCTCTTTAGATGGAGTATTCTTCCTTTCCTGCACTAAACTGTTGTGCAAGTCGCCTGACACTTGAAACACAGTGCTTTTTACCCCGCAGGGAGCCACATCCCCTGGTAAACATAGGGATATTTTTTGTAAAGCACTCCGCAGTGTTCAAGGATAAAAGGCTCTTATATAAAATGTACAGTGTTGACAATGTATTTGTTTGAAGAGAAATAACCCAGCTTGAGATCCAAAGCTTTGTGTGTACAACATTACTTCTTCATTCATTTGATGGCTTTCAAGCTTTTCTCATTTCAAGCTCCTTCAGCTGGCATAAATTCTTAAACACTTATTAGATTTGTTTGCTTGTCTATCGTTTACAAAGTGGGTTTCTACTGTACAGAGCTGTGAAGCCTTGGAAATAAGCAACATTCTGCAGAAATTAAGTTAAACTAACAAATTTTTTTTTATTAAAAAGTTTTCCAAAAAAGGGCGGAATTTCTCACTCTAGAGCAGATATCCTGCTGGGACAGAAACAGCAAGAGGCAAACAAGAGGAAAGCAACAGGCCTTTGGAGCCAAACAGACCAACACTAACAGCTGAAATCCAAAGAATAATCCCCAATTCAAGTGAGGACTTTCTACTTTTAAAATACACACCTATTTACCAAGTCCAATAGACTAATTCTGAGTTTTGTTTAAAGAAGTCACAGGGTTTTGTTTTTGGTTTTTTTTGTTTTTTTTTTTTTTTTTTTTTAAAAAGGCCTTGCACAATTTTAACCAGAGCACAGAGGACTATACATCCAGGAGCTGCCTGCAGTGGGCAATCAGTACAGCAAGTCAGAACTCCTGAAGCACAGGCTTCAACGGGCTTGCTAAATTTCTCCCTACCACATAACAACCTAATGAACAGCCAGTACTTAGCTGTTCAAAATTTTGTATCACCTCACAGCAGAAGTACAGCTACATGAACCTCCCTTTAAAGAAAGCAAAGTTTAACCTTAAAAATAAGGAAAGTGAAGGCTGAGTAGAGACCAAGCAGCATGCACTAGTTTTTGCACTAGACTGAAACATTTCTTTCACTTTTGTCCACATACAAAGGTGTTTCAGACAAACTTCTGTCGTATTACTGGTATGCCTTGCTAGAATGGAAACATCTCCTTGTGTTTGGATCTTCTACACGTTTATTGAAACTTGCCTAATTACCACTAAAAGAAAAGGGCAATTGGCAGTGATAGGAAAGCTCCCCAAGTTACTTCCCTCTCTTTTCTGTATCAAAGGGAAAGAGGAATATCACGCCAGCCCCTCCACAAGGCTATCACCCCGAGCAACAGTTTTAGTGACCAAGATCCTGTGTTATAGCTAGAGCTTGTTTAGACTTTCCTTTTATGTGGAAGAGACAGTGCTTTGGCTTCATAAAAGCTAAACAGATTTACCAGCATGGGAAGCCTGGACTTTGGCCACAAGATAAGAAGGAATCCACATGGGAAGAAAATTACATTTGGCAGACTCCCAACCCAGACTTCTTTTGGAGTCACACAGGCAGTGACAGAACAGTTGGCTTCTTTGGCCACTGCAGCTTGACCATTTTACTCTCAAGAGCACCACAAAGCATGCCCATCATTTATTCAGCTGGAGTGATGGAGGCAGATCCTTTTGCTACTTAGGGCAGGCTTTCTGCACTGACAACCCAAACCGGTGGAAGACTCCACTCTAGAAGCTGAAACAAGGCTCACCTGAAGACAATGTTGCTGTGTGAACTGATGTTTTTCCCTCCATACATAGAAAGAATCCAAGAGGGGCGAGGCCTCACTCCCCACAACCTGTAACACTCTTCTGAAAGTGCATCAAAGTCCCATTTCTGAGGCTCAAACATGTCATTGACACCATCTGTGCACATGGGCATCACCATCTCAGTGCAAGCCTGAAAGAAAGAGCAGGTCAACAGGATGTATTCCCAGGATACTGTCCAATAGCTGTTAGTGCAGTATTTAAATAAATAAGCTTAAACAGGATTTGATCAGTAATTACCATCAAACCATCATAGAATCATTTAGGTTGGAAAAGACCTTTAAGATCACCAAGTCCAACTGTAAACCTAACACTGCCAAGTCCACCACTAAACCATGTCCCTAAGCGCCACATCTACAAGTCTTTTAAATACCTCCAGGGATGGTGACTCAACCACTTCCCTGGGCAGCCTGTTCCAGTGCTTGACAACCCTTCTGGTGAGGAAATTTTTCCTAATATCCAAGCTAAACCTCCCCTGGTGCAACAAGAGGCCGTTTCCTCTTGTCCTATCACTTGTTACTCGGGAAAAGAGACCGACGCCCACCTCGCTGCAACCTCCTTTCAGGTAGTTGTAGAGAGCAATAAGGTCTCCCCTGAGCCTCCTTTTCTCCAGGCTAAACAACCCCAGTTCCCTCAGCTGCTCCTCATAAGACTTGTGCTCTAGACCTTTCACCAGCTTCGCTGCTCTTTGGATGCACTCCAGCACCTCAATGTCTTTCTTGTAGTGAGGGGTCCAAAACTCAACACAGTATTCGAGGTGCGGCCTCACCAGTGCTGAGTACAGGGGGACGATCACTTCCCTCATCCTGCTGGCCACACTACTTCTGATACAAGCCAGGATGCTGTTGGCCTTCTTGGCCACCTGAGCACACTGCCGGCTCATATTCAGCCGGCTGCCGACCAACACCCCCAGGTCCTTTTCCGCTGGGCAGCTTTCCAGCCACTCTTCCCCAAGCCTGCAGCGTTGCATGGGGTTGTTGTGACCCAAGTGCAGGACCCGGCACTGAGCCTTGTTGAACCTCATACAGTTGGCCTCGGCCCATCGATCCAGCCTGTCCAGATCCCTCTGTAGAGCCTTCCTTCCCTCAAGCAGATCAACACTCCCGCCCAACTTGGAGTCACCTGCAAACTTACTGAGGGTGCACTCGATCCCTCGTCCAGACCGTTGATAAAGATATTAAACAGAACTGGCCCCAATACTGAGCCCTGGGAACACCACTTGTGATGGGCCGCCACCTGGATTTAACTCCATTCACCACCACTCTTTGGGCCCGGCCATCCAGCCAGTTTTTTACCCAGCAAAGAGTACACCCATCCAAGCCATGAGCAGCCAGTTTCTCCAGGAGAATGCTGTGGGCAACGGTGTCAAAGGCTTTTCTAAAGTTCAGGTAAACAACATCCACAGCCTTTCCCTCATCCACTAAGCAGGTCATCACTAAGCCTGATCACCTGGTTGTCCTGTATGTGCGATGTGATGGCACTCAAGATGATCTACTCCATAACCTTCCCTGGCACCGAGGTCAGACTGACAGGCCTGTAGTTCCCCAGATCCTCCTTACGGCCCTTCTTGTAGATGGGCCAGAACACAGATACCAAGCAAACGTTTTATCTTTCACACAAACTATTCTCTGACACCTTAGTGATACTAGCTAAAAAAGAAAAACAAGTTATATCCTGGAAGCAACACAGGCCCCACCATGGCAATTAATCTAACTTACAGTCCCTTCCTACTTGCCCCCTTTCCCATGTGCCTTCAGAAGCAGGCGTGGAACAAGCTGCAGAGTGGATGTGTTGTTTTAATGAGCCCAGCTGCTATATTCATATATACCCATATGGCATTTCCCCCCTTTCTCAGAGGACAACTTATAAAGCCTGCACATCTCTCAGGGCTGTCTGGAACAAATACATAGGAGACAGTAGCCAAGAGCAGATGGTCACAACCTGAACACCAATTCCTAACACCTTGCTTGTGGAAGCAGCTGCCCTGCTCCTCAGAAGAGAGACTGTATATAACTGTGTTGCATGTGCTTAGTAAATGGGATGGGGAGAGCAGAATGCCCTGGACCCCTCACCACAGGGATCTGTATTTTTGTTACCTACTTGATGGGAAAGGTTGGGTCTCAACCCACCAACCACAGGATAAACGGCTTTAGTTGCAAGAAATTAGTATCAACTTATCCTGACGTATTTGCTTGCACAAATTGAGGTAGACAGCTGGGATGGAGGGATTAGAAGACCAAGATGCTGCTGCAGTACATCATTTTCAGTCAATATGAAGAGCTGAAATTCAACAATTAGCTAGATAATGAAGACACAACCTAAAGTTCCTGGGAAAGCTGCTTCTCTTTTGTGCCTTGCCCTCCCCACTACAATCATACTTGCTTTATGCTTACATTTTTCATCAGTACATCAATTACATCTGGTGCAATATATTGACAGTCAAATAACTTGACAATTCTCAGTAGCTCTAGCGCAAAAATCCTCACTGAGTTACAATTTAGAAAGGATAGAGCACATACCTGATAGTACCAGCCCAACTGGCCCAGATTCTTTGTTGCAGTCTCAGACATGTCTAAGCATGAGGCTTCTCCTGAATAATTGTAGTATAAATTTACTGCCTGAAAAACATTCTGCAGCAACAACTTGTCAGAGAGACTGGGATCCTTCAAGAATTTGCAGACTTCCTGCAACGAAGAGAGAAGGGGGGGTCTAAATCTGCAAGAAATAAAGATTAATACATGATACCTGATGGGATATCATTTCTTTTTGAAGTACTGTCAGACCACTTCCAGAAAGTGTCTTTCCATCCAATGATATACCCTCAGCATTATCATAAAAAACAGTATTCTGTTTGCGTAGTGCATGCTACTATGAGGAACCTGAAACTTTACATTTCCTGATTAAAACTTTAAAAACAATGTAACCTTAATATTTCATTCACCAAGCTTTTCAATCCATTTCCCATTCTTTAAAATAGGTAATACTTAATAAAGTGTATTTAGCTCCTCTGTAATGAAAGAAAACACATGCAAATATATAACAAAGAAGCTCCAGGTATAGATTGGGGTTCCTTGCAGTTTGCTGTAGCACAAATGGAAACATCCGTAAGGAAAGTTCTAATATTTTTAAGTCCTTTTATACAGCAGCATTGCAAAATTCTTACTACTTTGTGTTTGGAAAATATGAGGTGGTGGAACAAGGCACTGTTTTGCCAGTGAAAAATTAAGAGCAATCTTGGGTAGAGTTTAATTCAAAATCTTAACTGAGGACACAAGCAGTGGAAAAACCAAAACAAACAGAAAACACAAAAGCTACTGCCCCAGAAAGTTTTTTCTTAAAACATTTTTTTTAAAGTGACAATATTCTCTTTGGCAAGGCTTTCTCCTTACCCCTGTTCCCATGGAGTTAGGACTGATACAAGGACAGTGAAGGGTAAAAGCTGTGAATCTGAGCTCCCAGCCCATCAGAAGAATCCAAAATTACTCTCTGCAGGGAGCAAAAGATGCACCGCAGCTCCAACACTGTTCAAGTACAGGCGCATAGGCACACAGGGACAACTCACACGGCCAATGCAAACTGCGTGTCTTCCAAGAAGTGAACTTACTATCCTTCCCTCCTCTGTATAATCTTTTCCCCTCGTTTTCATTGTGGAAGCTAGGAAACTGATCCCTCCCTTGTTCCCTATAGAGAACATCAGAGCACAGCTTCCACATTTTGCCATTCCAAGTAGGTTTTATGGTTTGGCTAGCTCTGCCATCAGTTTTTAACTCAGCAATTAGAGGCTTGGAAAGCTCACTAATTTATGCAAATATACACTGCAGACAGATAGCAGAGCAGAGGGCTGCAGACAGCCCTGTATCTGAAGCTCAGATTGCATGGTAGAGACAAGAGATGAGTATTTCTGAGAAAGTACTGGCAGCCCACAACAGAGAACAGATTAAGCAACATACATACATATCCAGCTACTCAAACATATTTTTCCCCCCTTGGTCATCCTCAGAGTCAGATTAGAGCTTCTGTTTCAGAAAAAGTATCTTAACAGCTTAAATAACTCAGATTTCACACATCAGCATTGTCCAGACAAGCTGCAGCCTTTTCTATTTTAGGTTTATACTTCAGTCAAACAGAGATAGCATGGACAGTGGTGAAGGTGAGCACATTTCTTAGGTCATGTCAGATTGATAACAAAGCAGAAATAATTTTCAAGGTGTTCATTCTGCCCTTTGCAGACAGCCACATAGGACAGATAAATGACCCTCCTCTCCTCCATCAGGCAGCTCTACACAAGCAAAATTTTTTATTTTATATGTAACTACTGTTTAATAGCCAAAAATACTAATATTTTATCTACCTTACCTGCCATACACAGTAACCCAAAGCCATGCAGGGAAATTCAGCCAGGGTCTTAAAAGAACAAAAACACTCCAAGAAAATAGAAATCTTGGAGAAACCACTGCAGATAACAGAACTGCACAAGTTAAGGTTTGCAAGTGTGAAAAGCGGTTCTGCTTTGAGAAGTGACCCTGCAAGGAACACATTTGTGGGGATCCACATTTCCTCTCACTAGTTCTTCCACATCAAAAACGACATAAGCTCAAAACTTTAATTGCAAGCTCTGCCAGCTAAGTCTGGCATCAGAAGCTCTAATTGCAAGTGCTTTTTGTGCAACACTTCTGCTCCTCAGGAACAACTCTGCAGGACAGCTGAGTTTTTTCAGTCATCCCTGGCACTTTTCTTCTGGGCTCTCGATGCAACCTGTTAGCCCTACAAGTGGCAGTTAGTCAACAAACCAGTCCATGCACAAGAAGATATTGCCCCGATTCTCTTTTTTCAGCCATATTGGTTCTACAGTGCCAAAAATAAAGGAAAAGGTGCAGGCTGGGAGAGGAGAGAATTAGTTAAACCAAATGAATAATTCTCCAAGACATCGGTTCTCAATTACCTGTATAGGCCAAGCTGGCAGAGGCTGCAAGAAGTCAGCTTTATAGGGATAGTTCACCATAGCCAAGTTTACCCATGTTTCACTCAGCCAATTTTTCAATATAGCAGCATCCTGAAGATTTTTTAATGGGCTGCACAAATGAAATGTGCTGGAAAGCCACTGTAAACCTGCATCTTTAATAAAAAAAAAAAAATAATGTATTGTACCATTAACATATAGGTCAGTTGTGCTGCTGCTAAAAAATATTTACACTTAGTGTAACTAATCTGGTGAAATTATTCCACATACATACAAGCATAGCAGATCAAATTTTAGTCAGCACCTCTAAGTGAAGGGAAATACAATCTGCATACTTCAGTGTATGTGAATGTCACAGCTAAGATAACATCTAAAAAACCAGACAGATTTACAAGACATTTGGCATTTTTTTGATAGGAAGTAACATCAGGGCACACTTCTTCCAATGAAAGGAAAACTTCAAACCAGCTAGCTCACAGTGCAAGGACTATTAATAGATAGATCTCTTGGGACTCTTCTGGACTTTCCTTTCACTATTTTATCTGGTCTAGAACTTGTCCAATTCAGCTTCTCTGATTTTAATTAGCTAACTCATCATACCAGGCTTTTTCTTTAGGACAGTGAACTCCAGTAGCAAGATTATTTTTTTTTAAATTGAATTCCTTTGCTGTACAGTGACTTCATCTGAGATAGAATCGTAGAATCATTTAGGTTGGAAAAGACCTTTAAGATCACCAAGTCCAACTGTAAACCTAACACTGCCAAGTCCACCACTAAACCACGTCCCTAAGCGCCACATCTACAAGTCTTTTAAATACCTCCAGGGATGGTGACTCGACCACTTCCCTGGGCAGCCTGTTCCAATGCTTGACAACCCTTCCGGTGAGGAAATTTTGCCTAATATCCAATCTAAACCTCCCCTGGTGCAACAAGAGGCCGTTTCCTCTTGTCCTGTCACTTGTTACTTGGGAAAAGAGACCGACGCCCACCTCGCTGCAACCTCCTTTCAGGTAGCTGTAGAATCATAGAATCATTTAGGTTGGAAAAGACCCTTAAGACCAGAGTCCAGCTGAGTCCCTAGCACTGAATCCATATGGATTGCAGTGATTTTCTATACCCAATTGCCTCGGTTGTTATTTAAACTATTTTTTTTAGAGTAACGACTATCTGGCCTACTTTGTCAGAAAGGAATACAAGCCTTGAGGTTCTGATCTGGAGTCAGCTCCTGCCTGAGCTTAGGGATGTTTGGACCTGCATTCTGAATCACACCAGGCATGAACGAAGCTTGTGATCCAACAAAACAGACATTTAAAAAATAATGCTGAGATCATTTGGCAGTTTTCAGTACTAAGAGTATAGTTTCAAAAAAATCAATACATATACAGGTGACAGCTATAACACGAACTTGCTCATTTTATGAAGTCATAACACAATCCTGAACATTACGACCCTTTGAAAAAGTATTGGTGAGGTCTCACCTGTTGAGGAAAGGTGGTTAATGGCGTTCCAGGAATTTCGGATGCTTTCTGAGCAGCCTGTCCCACTCTTTTTGAAATCATTAGTCACTATGCTGAAATAAGTGCCACATGGAACCAAATCACCAAACTGCCAGATTGGGGCAGAGGCTGCCAGAGCTCTGCAAAGGGACATAAAAGGATTGTTTGGAAGAAACACATGCATCCTGAACCCCTGCAAAGTGAACTTCTGTCCTCTGGTCAATACCCTCCCCACAGCCACTATCTAAGTAGCATTTATAATTCAGCTTGGACACTAAGCCTTAGGCGAACTAACCATAATGTTGCAAAACTATTCCATAGGTCTGCACCCAAAGGCCGTTGAAGGTTCTAAGTCTTGGATCCTAGTACAAAGGTATCAGTAAATACATAAAGTACAAATTCAGACTTGCTTACTGTATTATTTTTCATTCTCATCTAGCAACTAGGTCTTTCTCACTAGGCATTGTGCAAACTCAACTGAAGAGAGCCCCTGCCCACAAAGATCTTCTCTGTAGCACACAAAGGTAGGTGAATTACTAATCTTGTTTCCCAGAGGGGAACTAAGGCGTTGAAGAGATTGAAGACCTGCTTCAAGTCACCAGGAAGTCTGGTGATCCTAAAAAAATATAGGTGCAAAGTCAGTGTTCATAATAATTGTTTTTACAAAACTAACAGACAGCTCTGAAAATATACACCATCCAGTACCTGCTGACCAACAGTTGTCTTTATTAGGCAGAGAGTGCCTCTTCCCAAATTCAAGGTAACTTAATTCCTCCTCCCAAGAGTGAAAAATTCAAGCCAGCTTGAATTATGGTACTTCTCCCAGTGCTGTAATATTTATAGCACGGAAGTAATAAATGCCTGCTCTGTGTTTGAGCAGGATGAGTACACTTACCCAACTACCACATGGGGGTACTTCATCCTAAACCAGGCTGCAAGCATTCCTCCATAAGATCCTCCTATAGCTATGACAGGACTGTAACGGGCTCCTGCAATGGTTGTCTTTAAGTACTCAATTAGTACTGCGAAGTCTGCCAGAGCTTGTTCTGAGGTCAGGTAATTCAGATGCTTGGAATCCTGAGACAAAGAAAGCAGATTATATACAGCACCGGAGTGATTTCCAGCAGCAGTCTTTCTATTCCCCACAGCAGATGTAGAGTTCTAAATCTGTGCCTGATAACAAACGCAATATTCTTTGCAGGTTTCCCTTGAAGTGCTAGAAAATCTCAGATTTTTTTTATCCTAGAATTGATAGTTACAAAAATAGGATAGTTGTGTGCTTCTAGCACATTTAAATCTTCCTCGGCTAACAGTCATTGCACTAGCAAGAATTACAATAGGCAGAACTATGTTTGTATAGAACACATTTTAGGAAGACAAAAGATGACACTTACGCTGAAAGACTCATTCCCAAAGGGCAAAGATTCTCCATAATATCTATGTTCAGCAAATACCAACATGGCATTAAGTTCTTCAGCCACATCCCACATAAAACCCTGGTTGGTGGAAAACAGATATTTAAATAACTTGAATCAATTATTTTCAAAGTCTCTACTTTCAGTCTAGTACATTCCAACTCTTATTCTTTGATTAGAAAGATATTACTATCAAAATACAACTAGAAAGATAGAGTGCAATTTGGTTTTAAAGTATCACTGAAGTAAGAAAACACACAAAACAGATATCCACCCAGAGACAGGGACACGTACAAAGAAAATATCTATATTTTAATGCTGCAAAATATTAAACAGTATTGTTTTGTGAGTGCACACAGGCAATCCTGCCAGAACTCCTATGGCACGAACTTAGTCCATAGGAAATAAAAAACGCTACAGGAGAAAAGCATGCATTTGAGTTAGGACTACATTACAGAAAACAAAAAATCTGTTTGGCAATAAGCAATAATCTAGAGCATTGCAATACACTTATTTTCAACTAATAAATAACTACAACTTGTTATTACTTGTTGACAGCAGCTTGTTACCACCAGTTACGGAAACAGGCAGACAGAGATCGCCTGCTGACAGAACAAAGTGTGTTAAGCAGTCCTTGGTTGCTTTGAGCTCAGCACATGCCACCTCCTGTTGTGTTACTGGACTTTGTATTGAAGTGGCTGAAAAATACTCACACACTCCATTCTGCATTTGTATCAGTCAAGGAAGTAAAAACTTCCACAGGTCTTGTCAGAGAACAAGAATCATCTGTCTTTGATTTCCAGCCCCCTTCATTTCACTACACATTTTTCTTAGAGGAAAAAAAACATCAAAACCTCCCATTTTACTTGGGGAATCTAAAGTATTAGGATAGGTGTAACTTGGTCCAAAATTTTGCATTCTTAGCTTGAGGCACCTTATAGTGTTTCCTCTAGAAATTTTCTTCACTACTCCAGGAAGTTAATACAAGTGCATCCCTTTGATTTCTATGGGCTTCAAATAGGACCCTGAACCCCCTAAAACTTTTTCTGTGCTTTTGTTCAGTTTCCTCTTCCTCCTATAACAATCATAACAACGATTACAAACTTCTCTTTAAACTATGTTCTGACACTATCTCCTTGTTCTTCCTTATTTTTTCAGTACACCACTACTGGAAAGAAGGACTGTAATTCAAAAAATCAAGAATCTATTTTCTACATACCGTATTGTTGCAGAACCATGTGATGTCTCCTTCATTGCCTGTATAAAATAGTATTGGTCCATCATCCTTCTTCCAGTGCTGATCTGCTACTAGATACCGCTGCTGGAATGTAAGATTTTCATCAAATCCAAAGTGATCAATCTGTAAGAACAAGGAACAACAACATGTTCAGAAAGCTAAAATTGATCCTGGAGTCCACTGGAAGTGCTGACAGTCACTTTGCAAATGAAAAATAAAGAAAAGCAAAAACGTTTTATCAAGATAAAAAAAATATGACACTGAATTAATTTATGTTCCTAATACATCAAAATTCTTCTGCTTTACGAAGGAAACCAGCCAAAATTACAGGTGTGTACAATGAAGGAAAAATGTTATTTTCAGCCATTTAAAAAAAAAAAAAATCCATGTCCTTTTTATAGTATCATACTTAACATGAGATATTCTGAATATATTTAGGAAATCAGACAAATCTGTTGAGGGGTCAAAGTATCTCATGTAATAAAACTGTATCAACAAGTAAAAAGAGTCATTGTCCCGCAATGTTTTGAGGCTTAGGAAAATTCCTTACTAGCCTTATCATTTCTTTAAAAAAAAAAAAAAAAACAAAAAAAACCAACCAACAAAACACCACCACCCCCAAAATAAAAAAAAACAAACAAAAAACAACAAAAAACCCACCTCTTCCTTCTCTCCCCCCTTTTGGCATAAGATTGAAATTTAAACAGAGTCTTGTTAGAAAGTGGGTCTTTTTTTTAATTCTTAGAAAATACTAATTCTCTGTAGTTCTTGTGCTATTGACAGATTTTCAGATAGTTTTGTGGAGCGCTTCTCCTTCTCTCCTTGCAATTTTCACTAATCCACATACCCTCCCCAGTTCTTTCCACTGCCCTACAAATATTGCAAGCCTATACATACCACTTAACCAAACCCCACAGTGTTAGCTTTATTCCCTCATTAGAAATTCAATTTCAATTCCTAAGGCCAGTTTTTCAGCTTTTATTCACACTGCTTTGTATGCACTATCCCCCTTGACCCTTCCCCAAGCATTCATCCACACTGGAAAGTTTATCAATTGTTTTTACAAGGTAACTCCCTGCATGGGCATAATCTTATTCTGGAATACCCACGCAGGCTTTTACTATAAAAAATAAATAAATTTAAAAAAAAACCCAAACCAAAACACAACACAGAACTACTCTAGAAGAGCTATGCTGCTTAATTACCATGTATTCACAAATCTTCACTAATTTTATTCATCAGTTCAAGATGACCTGTAGCTTCCCAATTTTGACTTCCGTCAGCACAAAGCATCTTTTCCTTTCATAGTTACTTGCTGGCGGGAACAGCCTGACATCTGCTGGCTTGAACATCTCTGCTCACCCATCTGCCTTTACACTGACAGCTCTGCCAAATCTCTCAGATGCTCCAGGAACCAACCTTTCATGTTTCCTGTTTTGAGAACATCTGCAAGTTAATGTTAAAAAGCAGCAAATCACACACAAATCCAAGCACTAGTTGCTAACGTAGTGACCTAACTGCTAGGCAGATTCCTCCAGGCAGCTCAGGAAAGCCTAACTCTTGACCTGCAGGATCCAGCTACTCCACACCATGTACTTATATTTGCTTTGGGTCAAAGAGAGAGCAGGAACTTATTTAAGATATGCAATCTGCTGCAAAGTGTCTTTTCCAAACTCTCTCAAAGCTTACTCACTCTTGGACTGAAGTGAGAGGACGGTTGCGTCGCAGCTCAGTGCTAGCGGAACAGCAGCAGCAGTTGAAGGTCTGCACATGGTCTTGGCAGACATAAGAGACAAGGTCTTCACCCTGAATAAGCTAACTTCAGTGACTGCTTCCAGACCCAAATAAAACTAATTCATGTATGTTCTACAGTTTTGCTCAGTGGGACCATTTACTACTTACTCGTAAGTACGTGGTGACGTTATCACGCGCATATTTAAGGGCTCTTTCACTGAATTCAAGTGCTGACAATATATGCTGGGCTTATTTTACACTGACAACTCACCTGCTCCTTTTTCGTTTGCCCAGTTATTATTAATTTTAGTTTCACTTTCTACATCAAGCATAATCAAGAGTGATTAGATGTAGTGATTAGATGTAGAAAGGCAGAACAAGGTCAGCAACTGAAAAAGTCTTTGGTCATAAGACCTTGGGACAATTAAAGAGAAGGATTAGGTAAGGCACATCTAATAAAAGTCACAATATAGTTTAATAAACTCCAACACTATTAGAAAGTACAACTAATACATCTTTTGTTCCAGGTCTGTTTGTAAAGGGGAGAAGTATCTTTTTCTATTTAACTTTTCTGGTTAGGCTGCTAGCCAGAGATAGGAAAAAACAGGCTCATGTGTCCTGTCTGCCTTTTATGGAATCATCTAAAATTAAACATTAGCTTAAAACTTGACTCTGCATCCTTCCTGCCTGAAGCCACAGCACCAACTACAAGACTACACCACAAAAAGTACTCAACTTTCCTGAACTACAAAGATACGTACCAAAATCTCAGTGCAGGCAGCTTAATGTGCAACAGACAAAAAACATACAGTGGAGGGGGGGCGGGGGGGAAGATTAAAAAAATCAGAATAGTTTAATGGATAAGCATCCTTTTGGCACCAGGCTGAGGTTATTTAATGGGGCATTGTGCAGAAAAGATTCTAAAGCCTATCTTACTGTTCCTATTCCAAAAGAACTGGAAAATTAGGATATTAATATTCCAATACGAATATATTTTCCCAAATGACAGCTAATTTTCTTTAGCAATATGATTTACTATGGTTTCCTTGTGATGTGTTCTGTCAGTCTGCTCCCACAAAACAAACCCCAAAATCCCAATGCTCTAGTGAGTCTGCCTCTCAATACCAAGAGGGAGAAGAGTACAGGAATTTAAGTTTTCTTTTGCTGGTTTTAGTAACCACATTGATCAAAGTGTCGTGATTCTCCATCTTGACTCTGAGCCATGCTGTAGACTCATTCACTGTCATCAGTCACATTCTTCTTTCCCATTCCTCCCTCAATCTGTAAAATTTTTATAACCTCACAAGCAGCTAAACTGCCTCTGTTCATCATATTCATAACACATCAAACCATGGACACGTGTAAAAACCCAGGCAGGCAGCACAGACACAAGTCCAGACTTCTCCAGGAAAAAAAAAAAAAAAAAAAAAAAATCACAAGTACCTATCAACTGAAGAGCAGGAACTCCTTTATTGCTAGATGATGGGGCTTCATACCTTGTGGTAACTTTTCTTTGCAAGGGTAAGACACATACCATGACTAAAAAACTGTAATGTTTGTAAAGCAGACGGAGAAAGAGAGAGATGTCACAACTGCTGGTTATTGCCAAGAAATTCAAAGAAATTCTGAATCCAGAACATCAAAACACAGTTTGGAGGTGTCCCAAGGACTATCTCCTCACAACAGTAAAAACTGTTTGAAAACATGCTAAGTCAGTCAGAGGGAAAAAGCACAAGAACCAATATAAAATTGTGAAGTGAAAGGTTTGGACACAAAGGGAAAGCTGTAGTTCAAGAACAGCAGATGGAGCTGTCGTGTAGCCAAACCGCGCTGCAGGGACATGCAGGGCTGCACATGGGAGCTGCTGGTTCTCATTCAACAAGTGCTTTCTTTCACCATCCTTTATAGAACAGGTATGCAAACAAGTAATAAACCCCACAAACTGTGTGAAGTATACTTTACAACTCAAATCACCCAGATATTTTTTTAGCTTTTTTTTTCCCCCGTCAGATTTCATTAAAAAGTTGAACCAGAAAATTTCTTTTTTTGCAACCAGACTTAATTAGAATAGACCACAACAGCAAAAGAAAAAAGCAGTTTAGTACACATTTACAATATCTTACCTGTTGGTTAAAAGTAACAATGGTAAAGGCATACTAGCATATATGAGGTTTTTCTAATTACAATTTTCATAATTACAATTATTGCCAGGATGTCAGCAGTAAGTACAAGGTCCTGAGCAACCTAATACAACTTTGAAATTGGCCCTGCTTTGAGGGGGAGGTTGGACCAGATGACATGCAGACTTCCCTTCCAAAACTAAACTATTCTAGAATTAATCCAAACCAGTTACACAGCCTAAAGTTTTAAGCTTCTGTAAACAGGACTACCTACCAAGTTTGGTTAGAAATAAGAATACAATCAGCAGCAGCACAACAGCAATGTTTTACAAATGAAAGTATGATGTACATAAAACACTCTGACACAGAAACAGTCGTTCTGATACTAATAAAAGGAAGGATAAAAATAGAAAAAGGAGTATTGAAAGTAATAAGTTATGAATAAGTTCAAGGGAAACTTCTGTCAGCTGAGGTAGGCAGGATGGGAATAGTTTGGAGAGCTACAGCTGTGAGGCAAAGAAAGCAAGCAACAAAATTTCAGTTCCATGTACAAAAATCTTCGTGAACCTTGTTTGATTAAAAAAGGAATCACCTTGTATTCTCCTGCACATCTGTGAGTCCAAAGACTCACAAAGCATTTGGGGAACACACAAACATACACACAACAGATTGCTTAAGAGGCAGCCAGCTCCAGATGGAAGACTGCAGCCACTGCCCAAGCACAGCTCCTGAGAACTGCACTCACTGAGTTTGATTAAAAACGGCAGTAGGCAGCATGAGACATTGTGCCCAAGAGGCCGATGAGAGCTCCAGACTGAAGACTCAAGTCAGCAGCTTTGATCCTTTAGCTCAGAGAAACTTTCCAGAACGAAGTACAGCTCACTGGCTCAGGACGAGTAGCCTTCTCCAGACTGGTCCACTGAACAAACTTACATTGGAAGGAAGGGCCAAACCCCACCTTGCCACCTTCTGCTTGAAACACAGGGCACATGGCTTTGACTTTACCTTATATGTGCACATGTATCATGTTTTGTTGAGCTCTCAAAGCTGACTCATCTCAAGGTGGGGATTTTTTAATGTGCTTTTTTGTGGTTTTGGAAGTCCATTTAAAATAAAACAAGCCACTCCGCCACACATCTCCCCTGGGGAGGAGGCAAAAGAGGCACAACAGATGTTAGTTATTGTACAGATGTTAGTCTGCTTAATATACTCCTGGAATTATTCAGGAACTATGGCAATAAGTACAAAGACAAAACAGGACACGTGGGCTAAAACCCACTTCCTTCTCAGCAGCACCTTAAGGTCATTAGTGAGTACAGAGACAGGACAGCAAACTCAAGCCTTTACCAAGAAAAGACTACAATTCACAGGTAGCTTCTAACCAAAAGCATTTAATGTCATTCGAGGTGGTAAATTGGCACCTGATGGTTTTATACTTTCTGGCAAGATTGTGAGTGTCTGAAAGCCTTTCTGTCATGCCTTGAATTTCGATCGTCTATGCAATAGCTTTATTTTCCCAAATTTGGATATTCCCTGTGAAATCAAGTCAGTTTTACTGGGGAGAAGCCAAGGGATTTTAAGAGTCATGCTCCACCTTCCACACGTTCATGGAGTTGTTTTGAGTGCTCATCCTGTCTGAATTATTTCCTGAGGACAGGAAGATACAGGATAGTCTGAGGATATCCTCCTGCGTGAACAGCAGTGTAGGCACTAGCCTCTTTGGGATTTCACTGATGTGTTTCTATTCCTGGCTTTACTCCTGACAGGCTGTGGGACTCCAGTCCAGTTAGCTGGCCCTATTAGCTTTGTTTCCTCATATAATCTTTGCTTCCTCCATTTAAGTTTGTCGTGGTTTCAGCTGGGACAGAGTTAACTCTCTTCTTAGTAGCTGGTACAGTGCTGTGTTTTAGATTTAGTGTGAGAATGATGTTGATAACACTCTGATGTTTTAGTTGTTGCGAAGTAGCGCTTATCTTCAGCCAAGGATTTTTCAGTTTCCCATGCCCTGCCAGCAAGCAGGTGGGCAAGGAGCTGGGAGGGAGCAGAGCCGGGGCAGCTGACCCGATCTAGCCAAAGGGGTATTCCATACCATGGAACGTCATGCCCAGTATATGAACAGGGGATTTGGCCGGGAGGCGCGGATCGCAGCTCTGGCATTGGTCAGCGGGTGGTGAGCAACTGCATTGTGCATCACTGGGGTTTTTTTTTCCCCTTTTTTCCCCCCTCTTTTTTTTGTTTTTATATTCCTTTTCATTACTATTATTATATTTCACTATTATTATTGTTAGTATTATATTTTACTTTAGTTATTAAACTGTTCTTATCTCAACCCACGAGTTCTACCTTCTTTCCTGATTCTCCTCCCCATCCCACTGGGAGCAGGGGGGGGAGTGAGGGAGCGGCTGCATGGTGCTTGGCTGCTGACTGGGGTTAAACCACGACAAAATTGCAAGTTCATGAGGGCAGGGACTGCCTTGTCATCTTTGCACAGCATCATATTCAAGGGGGGCCCAAACTTTGTTACAAGTACTACTACATATAATTAAATATACAAACTCATAAAAACCATTGCAGCAGTAAAGTACGACTAAAAAAATACACACTCACACACTATTGATGTCTTCATAGCAGAGGAGCCAGAACCAGACATGAAAGCTAAATAAAAATCAGTTTTAAAATAGTCTCCCTCCCTGATGCTATTCTTGTTGCTTTGTTTCCTCCTATTGCACATTTATGTGTATCATAGCCTGCCAGGACTGAGGCTTCATCTCACTGACAGCTGGTAAGATTCTCTCAGTTTGTCCCTGCTCATTTAGTGCAGAAGAAAAGGAAGGGGGGGGAGGGGGGGGGAAGAGAGACAAGAAAATCAAGGTTAGCTTTGTTTTATCTTTTCCATTTTAAATGCAAGGAATGAGGTGTTTCCTTGCTTTCTAGGCTGATACTTGTGCAAGGGACAGCAGAGATTGAAGATTAGTACCAGTCTGTTGAAATGTGTCATCATTTCATGCTTTGTGGAAGAGCAGAGGGATGTAAACTGCACCTTCTTGCATCACGCTGTGTTAACCCACTAACTTAAAAGTCCTACACATAAATAATGTAAGAAAACTGGAAGAGATGGAGTCTATGTCATTGTAATCTTCCACACTCCCCATAATTCAGAGGTTTTGTTCACTAGATTTAATTTTATTTCATTAATCTGTCACATTTAACAAAATATACAGACATAACAATACGCATGCTTTTTGCCTATTAATTGATTCCAACTTCTATTCTACTAGCAATGGTCTAGAGCAACTGTTACCAATTTTTCCTTGGTTGGAATTAGCTTTCAGCCAAACATACTCCCCAAAACAAATGCAGGCTTAAGATCCTTGTAGTGGAGAGACCTCTTCCATTGCAACTACGTCCTTGTGAACACACTGGCCTTTGACTAGAATCATGCTTCATGTATTTTACTGAAGCTTCTTTCATGCAGCAGAAACCATGTCACCTGCTCTTGGGAGGTTGCAACTGTTTAAGGAAGTCTGCTTTTAGCACTCATTTATCACTTCAGTGATTAAAAAGCACTGACAAGGAAAGCCTCAGACAGGAACTCTCCCCCTGCCCTGAGTCACACAGTTTGGACAAGGCACTTGAAAAGACCAAAGAACATTTAAACAGCTACAGGATATGCTGTAGGAAAGCACCAGGCTACTCAGGTCAGCCCTTGTTAGAAACAAACAGTTCCCAAATAGTGTATGATGAAAAGTTGTTTTTATGTTGGAAACCTAAGCAGCTAACAAGAACACAAATTGGTTTCAACTTCCACAAACCATTAGTAGTTTGTGCTGCAACTGAAACTCCACATTCTGCTTACCACGTAAAAATGAAGTCCATAAACACATTTAGGCTTTAATTACTTAGGTATAAAATTCTCCAGCAGTCACAGTGAAGATGCAATTCCTTGTTAAAACTCCTTCAGTTGGAAGGACAGTCTGAGAGGTCCCACAGGCCCTCCCAACATTTTCTGCCCCAGACTTGAGGGTTGCAAAGCTCCAGCACAAGAGAGAGAATGGGTGACCAAGGCAGGAGATGGCAGGAATCGCTTCAATCAGTTTACTGCTGACTCTCCTTAACCACACTCTCTGCTGCCCTGCCACTCTGTTCTTCTCCAAGCAGTGGAGAGGCTTGTGCTGCTGAGAATCAATCAGCTATGTAAATTTATAACAAACTACTATGGCGACAAACACAGCAAATGTTCACATCATTGATGTTTCCATTCAAGGCATTATTATTCTGGTGAAATTCTTCCACAGGAGAAGGGATGGGGCAAGGCATAGGGAACAACCCGGTCAGAGCTGTATTACCCAAAGTGCGTTATTTCATAAGGCTGAAATAAGCATGATGAAGATGCACTACACCAGCAAAAACAAAGTTACCCTTGTGAAAGGTCTCTCAGACCCTTAACAGGCAAAGGCCTGTAATTTTTTCCATCTGCCTTCCAGATTGAATTACAAATCCATAACATTTGGAGGATTAACTTCAGAGGAGAGGGAAAAATTGGACATGAACCTTCAATATGTCACAGATTAAGCAGTATAAAAATATTCCAGTTTTGCTGAGAGTGTCTTAAAGTTTTGAGTAGGACTAATTGTTTAAACAAAAGAGTTTAGAAAATAAGTTTGATCTTCTCTGATCAAAACAGTTTCCATTTGAACAGCTTCCTCAGTCTTTTTTTTTTAAACAAAGACATGGGGAAGAAAAGCATTTCAGATTCAAGACAATATTTTAATTTAGTCAAATTAAATATTTAAAACACCTCTACCCCTCCCCAAAAAGGGCTAGAACTTTCTACTTTGCCAAGTATTTTTAAAGGTTCAACTCAAGTTGCAATTGTTTTACTTCCCAGATTTTCAGAGCTACAAAGAAATTTGCTCTGTTCTATTATTTTCCCAGCCTTAGTTCAACCACTATTATTTGTATTTTCTTTTCTACAGCTAATCCGACATGAGACAGGGAACCCAAGGAACAAGAGACAGATGCAGTGAAAGCAAACAGGAAAACTGTCCTGTCATCCATCCAGATATTCTTCTAATTAGACAAAGCACAGGCAAAAAGGCAAAAACTCAGTGCAGGGATGGCCGTTTATTTATATAAAAAGGCACTGAATACCTACATAAGGTCGAGTGCTAGAGATTTTACACATGCCACTGTGGATCATTTATTTAATAGCCACCAATTCTGATGAGCATCTAAGAGGGAGAGGGGGAAGAAGATTTCAGAAAACAAAGCATCAAAGCAGCAATTAATCATACAGCCCTTATGCAATAGCAAAAATACCACATAGCAACTGCTACTTTGGCAAGCTTGCAACATATCTGAACACTGGAGAACAACTGTCTGCTTGCAGGGCTCCAAGACATTGGCAGACGGGATGATAGGGAGACCAGCAGCATTCAGGAAAATAACATCCATGGCTCCCTGCAGGTGAAAAGTTTTTCTACAGATTGCTCTGCTTTACAACAGAAACATCCAGGTCTCCTGTCACAACCATTACAAAAGTTCTCCAGTGGCTGAAAAGCTCTAGCAAACATATGGATGAACGATGGGTCTTTATACCAGTGTAGTTAGCACCCAGAAATGAGCTGGATCACAGATAATTTTCTTCTCATAGCAAAGCAACAGTTTTCTCATCTAAATAGAGGCTCTCAGATTTTTATCCAAAAAGATTTTTCTGTTTCCCTTTTTCCACTTAAAAATAGGCAAGAACATTTTGTTATGAACTACCCTGTTCAGAACAAACTCTGAACAACTCCACAGACATTGCTAAAAGCCATTTGCCATCATCCTGTAGGACAGGAGCTCCTGCTTAGGAGTCAAGGGAACTCTACATTGCCACCCTTGTAGCAGTGACTTGTAGGACTGAAAACTGTACACTTGTAGGTGGCCAGCCATTTATCACTGTATAGGAGACACAACAGAAAAGCCAGCACTTCCAGATCAGCATGTTGTTCTGAACAGCTTTTGTGGAAGACTCCATTTTCAGGGAGTCACGCAGTAGGGCAAAGCAAGCTGCTGCTTTGAGGCATAAATCAAATGTTTTGTTAATGCTAGTTTTGCTTTCACCCACTTCCTCTAGTTCAGTCTGGCCTCAGTCCAAGCCCTGCTGAAGTCAAAGGGCCTGATGCTCATCACTTTCTGTTCCTGTTGTCTTGAAAGGAAGTTCCTGCATGGAAACTACCATCTAAGCCTACCTCTGACTAGTTTTTCTTCCACACTAAGTCCCTTTGTGGATGCTTTTTAGAAAGGTTTTTTGCCTCACAATGCAAGAAAACTTACTCCCTTTGGAAGCAGAATAAATTAACTAGGAAGGAAAGGAGATGCACCACCAAGTGTATCCATATCAGCAGTCAGAGGAAGAAGCTAGCGCACAGTATCATAGCTCCCGCATACTCACATCCCATGCAGGCAGGCCTTTCAGTGAACCCTCTCCTCTTCACGAAAGAAACACACTGCTCGGATCTTACTCTACAAACACCTTTTCCAGATAATCTTCACCTAATCACTCTCACTTGAAGCCTGACACAAGGGTAAGCTCGTACATACACTTTGTATCTGGGCTGTAAGAGTGAATAATGGAAAAAGCCGTTATGTCAATTTGAAGGTAGAAACAACGGCCCAAAAGGATCAGAAGTTTTGTTCTTTGGTCACTATATGCGTTTAGAGAACAGCAACCACACCACAGCACAACTGACAGTATTAATGCCACTTGGCAGTAGAACTATAACAGCGCTGAGTATCAGAAAATACTCCATGCATGCTAGGGCTGAACTGAAGCATAGGAGACAGCAACTAAAAATTTAAAATAAAAAAGAAAATTATCCCCCTACACCACAGGCAAGGAGGACAGTATCTACTGACTGTGCTTAAAAGAAATGCAATTCCCATTCTTCTGTCCGTATTTAATTCTCTGAATTCACATGCCTGGAAAACAAAGAAATGAACCATTTTGCAAGTATATGGAAGATGACCGAGTACAGCCTGGTTTTCCCCATTAAATTTCTTACAAGTTTCACTGCTTTAGATATAAAATCTAACTATTCCAGAACGTATGAAATAGAGAAAATTAAGGTATTTCTTCAGTTTTTGAAGATTTAAATTGAAATAATCAAGTGTGACCTCTAGTCTCTCACCAATTTGGCATAATGTTACAAATTATCTGCGCAGTCTATGACAACTTCGTATGCTATTGGCTGGTCTTGATCTCCTCAAAGTCAGATGAAGAAATCAATACAGAACACATTAGCATCAAATTCCATTTTGAACTTCATTTTCTTCCCTATCTCTCCCCCCAGCCCCCCCCCCCCCCAAAAAAAAACCACAACAAGAAATTCAGATCTAAGACTTTGATTCAACTGCTAGAAGCTCATGGGCAACTAGTACAAGTCAAAATAACTTCAATGAAGTTAACAGGATTTCTCTCGTGCACATCCAGCTTGTAAACAGCTTGCTACTTCAGCCATATGCAGTTTTGTTTATTGTTTAGTATCAGAAATCTTTCAGTGGCCTATTACAGCTTTTAATGGTTAAAGCTAGTGAGATTAAAAAAAATGCTTATTTTCAGAGAGAGTAGTGATCATTGATGCTTTTTGTAGTCTCTAGTATTAACTGCTCACTTGAAGGAAGAGGCTGCAAGTTGTGAGGAAATTAAGTGTTTCCTGCTTAATTTGAGAAGCTGATGTCTGCATTGTGACCCACAGATAAGTAGTGCATAAAAATAAAAATTCACTGACACGCTTTAACAAGTACTTCCCTGTTTTCCTGTCCACTGAATAAGAGCTATTGTTTCTGCTTATAGACCTGGTTTATAGCTTACAGCTCCTGTTTTAAATCACACTATGAAATCATAGAGTAAGAGCTGCCAAGTACTCCTGTACTACTTTATGAGTAAAACATATATCCCAAGTAATTCACCTTAGAGACAAACATCAGCATCACTTCTTCTCTAACCACTGACATAACTGTTAATTGGTACCAAGAGGCTCTGTAAAAAGCACTTTGTTTTTTCCTTCTCCAGAAGTTAAAAGTGCTATTGTATTATGGTGCCAGGCATGAAAAACAAACCCATCTTAACCATTCCCAACATCTGTTACTATTCCGAGACACCAACCTGAGTCACAAGAAGATGCTGAAAAAGCTGCTAACCAGAATTAAAAGTGATCATCTCAATCTATCTTAATATCTTTATAAGCAAGTTTTAGGCCCATGGTTGAAAACTACTCCATTAACATTAAAAGAGCTTATACATAACTGTTGTATATACATTTTTAGTGCCACTCATTTACATACAATAGTGAAAATTTCAAATACTGAAAAATGCTGAATTGGATTAAAGATATCTTGTTCTGTAATTATAAACTTCCTTCTTGTGAGTACGACAGATGCAACATTTGTTCAAGAGCAAAACTGCACCCTTAGTTTCAATTAATTTGATAAATTAAGACAGCATTGTCATCAAAAAGGTGATCCAATCTCTTCACCGCACTTTCCTTTACTCTGTGCATTCATGCAGTGACCTGACTGAAGTCAAATTGGTTTTTGATGTAGTACTGATTTTCAGTTAGAGCCGGAAAATTCTGGGACCCACTGGCTTCCTCTAAATTGGCCCAGAAAGAACCATGTCTAAAGAAAATATATCTTCGCTTCTCCTTTGCGGTCCTTCTCAGATTCTCTTTTCTGGCTTGAAACCTACATTCTAATTTTTGCACTTTCAGTCAAGGCTTTCATTTTCTGTGCCTCAGAACTTCAGTCTGTAACACAAAATAGGGTATTAAAGACACCTGATAGAGCCAGAAAAGGTCAAAATGCATTACTTTTTAAATTTCATTACTTTGAAGCTTCAACATAGCTTACTTTTATGTACACACAATATGAAGTGCAGATGTGTTTTAGAGCACAAAGACTTGCATATGAATTTACTAAGCTATGAAATACTGACATAGGTATGAAATCTAGGAAGTTATTAAATGCAATCGGAACCCATCTTCTGGAAACGGTGACACAATTGACATGTATTAGTTCAGAAGACAATCTGATTGAAGGACCAGGCTCAGTAACTTGCTGAACAAAAGTTAATGTGTACTTGTTACATTGGTTCTTAGACAAATTCATAGCAGTTCACAGAACAATTGATGTGCTTACAAAGTGTGATTGGGGTGAAGGGTCCACCAACGCATTAAGTCTCACACAGCCGTCAATTATCAAATTGAGTGAAGAGACACCACATCCACTCTCTTTTCTAAGAGGACAGTTTATCACTGAGAAGCCTTCAAATATCAAGAAGTTCAAGGCATCATCCTCTCAGTAGTACTGCACCTAAAGCACCACAAGTTCTTGGGCTATGGTTTTTGTAACTCTGGTACGTGCGTTGGAAGACAGGAATGCAGAGGTGCAAGACAAGGCTCCCCAAAGGTCAGAAAAGCTGCCTGACTCCAGACCCTCCCCGCTATGCTAGAAGATTATTTCTACTTGGGCAAAGACAAGTAGATGGCTCTTGGATGCCTCACCAAGTCCTTCCAGTGAATTTGAATTGAGGTCACAGACACAGCTGCCTACAAAGAAGCCATTCAGATAGTGGTGGTCTTCCTGCAGCTCTATACATCCTACACATCATTCTCTCTGCAAAGTTCAGTTTTGGATGGATTAATTTAATACACAAATCACAAGCAACCTTTTAGCAGGCAACCAAAGCAGAAGTGAGAATAGTCTTGCCTACAAAGGTCATGCTAGTACATCAAGAGCTGAAAAGGAGACCAGCTTCCCCCATATAGATACAATTTGCTGATGTAAAGATGTGGGTGACGGCAGAGTTTCTCCTTAAAGGGCCATCTACTAATCTAGGTCAGTATGAGGTACCTTTATACTGGGGTAATTTCACTCATGCATTGCAGGAGTAGAGGGCTGAAAGGCATTGGTTGCTTTTGAAGGGGGGGGGAAAATAAAAAAATCACCCCCCCCAAGCCAAAATAACAACAGTTGTTAAGGTCATACACAGGCCAGTATGCAAGCTAAGATCCTAGTCACATTGACCCAGGCGTTGCTTGACTTATTTCTCAATATTCTAGACTTTAGCCCCGTCATCAGGGATGTCTGATACTTAAAATGGTAAACAGGAGGAAGTTCAACATAAATGAGTGTTGAGCTGAACTCTGACCCTGTTATTTCTCCACTTTTATGAAAGCAGACTTAAATATCATTGCTTCTCAGTAACGGCTGACACTAAACCCTCAAGCAACGCTACAGGTCCATAGGCCTTCATGCCAAGAGGCTCCATTTAGAGACTGTAATTCCACATGAAAATTCTCAGCTTCCGAAATTCACTTCTCCAGTGTGAATCATTCACAGTGCTCAAGAGGTATTTCTAAGCAACAGAATTTATGCAAGAAATCTACTTAGACTTTTCAAAGTTTTCTTTTGTGGAAGTATTAAATATTTAAAGACTCTGTTCAAAGATATTTTTAAATATAAACAGGTATAAGAAATGTTTCCTTTGTAACAGCGTAATATTTTGCCATATTATGAAGCAATTTTTATCTTGTATGATTCTATATAAATAGTTTCAACTGATGTTGAAAACCATCAAAGAGAGAAACAAGAATCAAAATAGGAACTTTAGTGAAGAAGAAAGACTCGGCAGCATGGAACAGAAGCAGATGATTCATGCTGTAAGCAACTATAATGTAAATAATTAAGCTTCAACAATCCTGAGAGGTGGCAAAGTATCACCACCCCTATTTAATATGTTAATCATGGTATTTATGTTCCACTATAGAATCATTATGTAATTACAAATTCCCAAACAGCAGCACTCAGTGCACGTGTCATAAGGCCTGAAGAGTTTGCCTGTCAGTTCTGCATGCTATGCTACTGATAAAAAGCAGTCTTACGCCCTCCGTGTGATTAGACCTCTTATGCTAACCCTGTATCTTTCAAGTACCACGCAGCAGCATTCAAATCTTTGATGAATACAAAAAAATACATGAATATACACACATCTCCCACCATGTTCAATAATACTAGTAAGTCTTTGGACAAGTAAAGCAAGGATTTCAAGGCCTGTAAATATGACCCCTCTTTCCCGCAGCAGCCACTCTCAGCCAACGTGATTTTTCTTGAAGTATGAGGGGAAGAGAACGTGGAAGAGACTGAAGGGAGCAAGACGTGGCATCAACTTTACAACAGGATGTTACTGGGACTCTTCCCTCCCTTCTCTCAACATCTACCTACCTCCCAAAATCCACCTCAGGCACACAGCAGCCCTGCTGCTTTCCTGGCAACGGGCTGTCTCTGCCAATAGCTGGGGAGAATAACCAGGTGAGAACCACAACCCAGAGAGAGGATGTGGACAGAGGTGTAACACCATGGCACAGAATTAGTATCACTGATACTATGATAGCAATGTGTAATAACTAATGCGCCGGAACAATTAGGTGTCATGCTTAGAGTTACAGCACTACCGCAGGATTGATATCCCGGCCAACACTGACCACGCATTGCAGAAGATATCTGCAGTTTGTTACCAAAACAAGCTTCAGGGCTACTAGAGGA
This sequence comes from Gymnogyps californianus, assembly GCF_018139145.2. Lineage (NCBI taxonomy): Eukaryota > Metazoa > Chordata > Aves > Accipitriformes > Cathartidae > Gymnogyps > Gymnogyps californianus. The sequence continues at coordinate 8,053,935 of NC_059471.1, read as the reverse complement.
GTTAATGGAGGGACCCAAATCTCAAATCACTAAAATAGACACATCAAATCTTCCCATTTTGCTCATTCCATCCTAAGTTCACCTTCTACAAAGTTGAAACAGGAGATGTTCAATCCACGTATCATACAAGATGCCTGTGAATTAAACACTGTCTCCTTCCTACCACTCCCTATGTAGACCAGGGTGTGAAATTCAGATGCAGGCTGCAAGCCTGATTCTAATCAAACCAAGAGAATACTACAAAAGTGTCCTCTCCCCTTACTATGCCTCCCAGTAAGAGGAACCGTTACCTCCCCTGCAAAAATCAGGTACAGCACAGGTGAAGATGCAGACATTCCCTAACACATACAAAGGAACTGTTGACTGGTTTTGTGAAAACCTATAAAGAAGGGGGGTTTCAAGTTTTCTGCAAGGGGACCACACTAGCACTCGTAGCCAACATTGTGGAGCCCTCTGTTCTGTCCACGTGCTATGGATTTTGCCAACAAATCATGAAGAGAATTGTTGGAGCAGACAGGAAAACAAAGCTCATGACAGTAACAGAAATCTGTTCCATATTTAAAACAAACAAAAAATCACACAACTGCTATTTGCAAATACCATCAGGGTACAACTGAGGTCCCTGGCCCCTCTCTGCCAACATGCTGTGCATTATGTTTTGGAATACAGGCTTTGGTGCTAGGATATAGCGTATAGATACAACAGAGCAGACTACCTGTCGCTTTGAATAGTCGTAACTTAACTGGAATATTCAAGACCTGGAACATTTTACCAAAGGGACCGAGCATTGCAACACTCCGAAATCTGCAAGAGCATACTGCCCGGTCTGCGGCTCAATGAGGCATACGACAGGAGAAAATGCCCCGCTGAATCCCCACGGAAACTCCCTGCCCCAGTCTGATTCGGGCCACCGGCTCGTCAGAGCAGCTGCGCTTGGCCGGGCTGCGGGCAAACCTTTAAGTGACAGAAGCTGCACCGGCAGCACCTGGGAGCTCGGCAGCACCTGGGAGCCCCGCAGCACACCGGCGCGGGCCTCCCCGCGCGGATTTCCCCTCACCCCAGCCCGCAGCAGCTTCCCCCCCCCGGCCCAGCACCGCGCTGGGGATGGCCCCCAGCACCGCTCATGGAGCGCCCCGAGGGGAGCGGCGACCGCCCCTCTAAAAACAGCCTCTTTATTAAGCGGAGTTACTCGGGCGCGGCATGAGGGAAGGCGGGAGCCGCTGCCCCGGGCCGCGGCGGGCTCCTACCTGCTGCGTGAGGTAGCGCGTGAGGTAGGGGGCGGTTGGCGGCGCGACGCCCCAGCGGCGGGGAGGGGCGGGCAGGGCGCCGGGCGCGCCGAGCAGCAGGAGAAACAGAGGGAGCCGCAGCATCGCCAGGAGGAGCGGAGGCCGCCCGCCGCCCCGCCGCTTTATACCGGCCCCGCTCCCCCCGCCCGCGGGCTGCCCCGAGCCGGCCCCGCGGGGCGAGGCGGGCGGTAGGACCCAGCGGAGGGGGCGGTGCCGCGCGTGCGCCCTGAGCGGGCAGCGCCGTGCGACCCCACCCCCAAAGTGGGAGGGGTTGTCACACGTGGAGGGGTGGGCACTAAGTAGTGGGGCTTTCCGGTTGGCTGCGGAGTTGAGGATAGCTCGCGCGCGCTTTCGCGGTTGGCTGCGGCGACTTGGGCGGGGGGTTCGGTCGCGCGGCGTCCTGCAAGCACGTGATCCGCCCTTGTTGTCGCTAGGTGCTTGCATGAAGGGCGGGTGAGAACGAGGCTGGCATCTTATTGGACAAGTGGGGCGGCCCTACCTCCGGACTGCGTCGCGATTGGGTGAACGCAGCCTCGTCCCCGCCCCCAGCAACCTGCACTTCCGTCTTCCGGGCTCCCCTCAGAGCTGAGGCGGCTCTGGCTGTGGCTGGGCGATGGAGCCGCGTCGAGGGCGGCGCTTCCCCGGGGCTCGGAGCTGAGGAGATGGGGGCACGGCCAGGATAACCACCTTTCGGCGTTTCCCTCCCGTGCGGGCCTGAGGGCACCGAGGGGAGGTGGCGTTGCCAGCTGCCTGTTCCCTTGCCCGGGTGACAGCGCTTCACCGTTTCCCTTCAGCGCGGTCCCTGGCGCCAGGAGATGGAGACTCGACTTGGTCACGGAGTGTAGCAGCGCTAAAATAGGCACATCGGTAGGGAGGGTAATACTTCAGTAACTGAAGCGTTTCCTGGGTGTTGAGCAAAGCTTAAAGCGCCCAGGACGAGCGGTGGGGGTGGGTTGGCTCCCAGGCAGCTCCGTCCGGCCTTCAGCATCGTTCTGCTGTGCCCGCGCCCGGCTAGCTCGGCCTGGCTGCTCCCTGTCGGCCTCGGGGCGCGTCTTGGGGCTGCCGAGAAGGAGTGGGAGGAGGCTGCTGGTTAAGGGGTAAAAATTGCAGTGTGAGACCTGTTAACAACTCATCTCGTGTGTTTTGATTTTTTACTTAGGGAGCGTTTAAGGCGATGAGCTCGCTAGAGGGCACCAGGCACTGATGGAAATCTCGGCGAGGCTTCAGGGCTGTTGAAAGGCAACGCTCTTTGGAGGCTGGCGGTGGGGAGCACCTGGACTGCCGTGTGATTGCCGGGCTGGGTATGTGGGTCCAGAGGTTTGGTTTGTTTTGTTTATTAAAAAAAAATAAAGTAAAACAGATCTATTTGTACTGTACTTTTTAAACTTATCTCCAGATAATGAGTACTATATTTCTATGAAAGAGAAATAGAGGTGTAGGTCTTGAGTCTGTTTGCTCTAAAGGGAGCTCTTACCAGAACCTGTGTGAATATGTACATGCTATGCTTTATCTCCCATATTCTGATGGAATATTTGAAGTATTTGTTGTGTTTTCCGGGGTGTGTGGTTTATTTCATTAAAAACTGCAGATAACAGTATACTTTGTTTATATAGTTCTGAGTTGAAAACCAGTTGGAATGTGAAGCACCTGCTGGCTTCTCCAAGTCTGCCTTCTTGGGCAATAACAAAATCAGACTTCTTTTCTATATATTGGAATGTTTTCCATGTAGTTTTTACTGTTATCTTGTACTGTAACTAAAACAAAATAGTTCCATTTTGGCAAGAATTGAAGGCATGCACCATTTAATATATTAGGTCAAATGAGTCTGTTAATACATGTTCTGAAGAGAGATTTTTTGTTTTGTTTTGGTTGGCCCTCTGGTAAAGCTTTTACCTTTTCCTGCCTCTGTTTTCCTGGCCTTTCTGCCATAGGGAATATTGGGATATCTGATTTTTTTTTTTTTCCTTTTCTGAACTACTCAGAGTAATGAGTCTAGTCACTCACGTTTTTCTAGTGCTCGTGTTATAGATCCTGTCTTTACCAGAATGCTGAGAACGGTGCCCCTAAGGGCAAAGGGACAGCCTGTAAGTTGAACTTTTTTTTGTGGCAAAATACAAACAAAACATTGTTGTTGATTATTGAATGTTTTTTAACATGTAAAAGCCATACCTGAGTCTGCTTTATCTCCTTGGCCTTCTGCCTCCCTGAGGGAGTTCTGGGATGAAGATGTGAAATTCACTTCCTATTCTGAGTTTATTCTGCAGCTTACATTGAAAAGAGATGTATTTTTAGCTATTACTGTAATAAAAGTGCTTTTGCAAAGAAGGATTTTTAAGGTGTCCTTTAATTCAGCTGTAGAGAACATTTTGGTCATTTAAGTTGGAACTCTATGATTTGAGGTGTGTTAGGGTATTTTTGTCAACATGTTTCTAGCATCTGTCGAGAAAAAAGTTAACTTTCTAAAATAGGGGACGTTTCCTAAAAATTGAGATTTTGGACAGTATAATGGTAATAAAGGCAAGATAATTCTGCAGGAAAGTAATAATGAATAATAATAAATTGATTTCTATTTATTTAAACATTTAGTTCATCATTTATTTGTCAGATCCATACAGCCCCTTTGTTGAAATCAATGGTAAATACTGTAGAGCTGTCCCTCTGCCTCAAACAGCATGAATATAGTTGCAGTTGCGAGCCGTTTTGAGACTTTCTGGGCATCCTCTCCTTTCAAAGTCATTGGTATTGAAGGCGTTTGCAGAATTACAAGTGTTGAATCATTTCAGTTTTTAAGCCCACGTCATGATTTCATTCTAAATTAAGGGAAAAAAAATCAGAAACAGATTTGCTGCAGTGCTGTGCTCAAGGATAGTTCTAATAAAGGTTCCCTAAATACGAGTGGGAATTTGCATGATTTATCTGCAATAGTGTGCAAATATCATGAATACTTAGAATCATTTAGGTTGGAAAAGACCCTTAAGGTCATCGAGTCCAACTGTAAACCTAACGCTGCCAAGTCCACCACTAAAACATGTCCCTGCGCGCCATGTCTACACATCTTTTAAATACCTCCAGGGATGGTGACTCAACCACTTCCTTGGGCAGCCTGTTGCTTCTTATTACATATCTTCATCTTTTTTTTTTTCTTTTTAAAGGGTTAATTAAGCGTAATAATAGATGTTGCCTCAGTTGGGCTACCATTTTCAAACAGAGATCATTGTTTCCTGAGGGCTGCCTTTCAAAATGTTCAAAAAACCCAGATAAAAGTAGTTAATGTTAACATCTCAAAAAATGAGAACTCTTTGAACCATTTTGACTTACTTGTTTCAGGTGATGCTGTGAGCACATGAATAGTGTGAGAAGACTCTTGGCTGCCTCTGTAATTTCCGTCCAGAACTCCTGCTTCATCTATCCTGCCTGTCAAAAATGCTTTTCTAGGCTGATACTGGATTCTAGGAGGTATGTCCTGTTTTGGGGATCATTAACTGTAACTGTCAGAGGCCTTGGGAATCTCTGTTAGCTGAACACAAGTTAAAACAAATTGGTGAAAATCCAGCCATTGTAGAAATAAGTGCTAATTTCAGATATTTATGTTACTTATCACTATTTAGATCTCTGTATTCCAGTATAAGCTTGGAGATTGCTGTGGATCAAGAGTTCTATTGCGTTCAGTGCCATGCAATATCGAAGAACAGTTTAGGAGAATAAATTATGTGTGTTAATAGCTTCCAAGTGCATCCCCTGCAGTCCAGCTCTTCAGTGCTGTTCCTAAGTTGGAAAGCATTGGTTGAAAGCCCCTCCAAAAGAAGTCCTAATCTTTTTTAATTTCTTCTCATTTTGTATGTGCAATGCGTCAGGTAGTCCTGTATGACTCTTCCACTTACTGTGTGTCCAGAAACATATGGGAGTTCCTTTTTAATCCCACTGTTATGTGAAATCTGTGACACGTAGAAGAACAGTAAATCAATGAATGTCAGCACTAAATGGAAGGAGCTGACTTTGCAAAGCAAGAATATCTGTTGTTTCAAATGCTGAAGTAAAAGATAATAGTGCTGTTTCCTGATGATTTTTTAAATCTAGGTATTATACTAAAGCTACAGGAAGAAAAATCCCAAACCAGAACAAAACGCAAAAAATGGGGGTGCAGGGAATTAAAAATTACTCCCCGACAGGTCATTCAAAGCCCACTGTCTCTCTCCAACTTCACAACAGGCTAGCATGTAATAAATCAGTAAAAGAAGCCAGAGGGATTCTGTCATGGTACAGACACCTTGCTGAGCCTGTGGTAAGATTAATGCCTCAAGGAGTAAAGAATAAGAAAGAATCTTATAGTTTGTAGTGGAGTATTTGATACATTATAGTAGTAATACTTACGGCTGCAGATAAGTTCTTACCTCAGCAGTGATTAACAGAAGTTCACGTATTCAGTCTTTTTTTTATCCTTTTACTGTCTTGTCAGGTTTAACTGTCTAAAATGTGGCTGCACAGGTGAAGCTAAAGATGCAAGCTACAGATATAGATTGTCCCTAAAGATTGCTGACACTAATGATTTGTTTGACATTACCGTGTTTGGAAGTTGCTTAGATCCATTCTTTGGGGTCACTGCAGGAAATCTGCAGAGGTAAGGAATGGATTGTTTCTAACTCTAGAGCTGCTGCTTTTTCTTCAGCCTAAAAAAATTGAGATGAGGTTGGATGGTGGGGAGACAAGTGGGAAGAAGCTGCTAAAGTGCTGCTTTCCAGCATTTCCTTGGTATCCATCACCTTGAGAAAATGCTGAAGTTTGGGTTCTTCCTGAAATGTTGAAATTTTGAGATGGATTACTTCTGTGTCGGAGATCCTCCACTTGTCTGTTGAAGGCAGCTACCACCTGCTAAGTGAGCTTCACAGTTTGGTTGGTTGGGCTTCTTCCTTGCATCCTTCTTCCTTCATTTGAGATGATTGAATTTTCTTTGTCTAATGGCAGATTACTCAGTAAGTTGGCTTTTCCAGAGATTTAGACATAGTTTTTCCTCAAGATTTTAGAAGAGCCTTAAGGTAAAGATATAGCCTGTGTTGTTTTGGTTTTTTACCAGTTTGGATCTGGGGGAGGGGGGGGCGGAGTGTGCACCTTATGAGTGGTCTTCAATATGACCAGATTTTCCTTTAGCAAGGATGGATTTCTAAGAAAGCCTGTTAGTCCTCAGAGCCTGATCACCTACATTATAAGCTTCTGACTTTCTGATACGTGAAACCGCTAGGATGGGATATGTGGATACGTTCACTGCTTGTTTCTCAATTCTGTTATTTTTCCAATGCCTTGTGTTATCACTGGGTCAAAGATGAACACTTTTTAAATCCCGTATTAGCAGCATTAATAACATTCTCATGGCAGGCATTCTACACTACACTGCTGTACTACTGTCAACTGTGAAAAACAGTTATCTGTATGTCTTAACATGGATGCTGCTGTCGCTGTAAAGATGCGGACAGAAAGGATGTGTAAGCAATAGCAGCATATTGACAGCATTATACAGTCATTGTGTTGATACAAAAATCACAGCCACACAGGGAACACCCGAAAGTTGTGTGTATATCAAACCTATTCAGAGTGGTTGTTTTGTTTACTTCTATTTCACTAACAAATTAAGTGAAGTAAACAATTGAATTTATACGTTCATGGTTTCCTGTTTTCATTCTGTGTTTCGGTTAAGCTACCACAGTATCTTCTCTTTAGCATGTGTCCTACCTATACTACAGCTAAAATGCTATGTAAGGCTTCCTCTGTTGGTGCAATACTTCTATGCTTTTACTCAAGGTGTATTCAAGACTTCAATCAGCTGTCAGGAGAAACAAACACAGATGCATCTCCAGGAGCATTAGTTCAAGCAGTGGAAACCTGTTTCATTGGAAAAAGATTTATATTTGGAGTGAAGGTAACTTTTAAACCACATTACTCTCTTATAATGAGTTTTTTCATTAGCTTGTGGCTAGCTGGGGGCATAGACTGAGTTATCAAAACATCATGTACAACATCTTTTGGGAATTTGAGAAAATTTAGGGCTAGGACATGGGAAGGATTCTGCTCCTCTTTCCCCAGACTCCTGTGTTATTTAAAATGAGTCACATCCAAAAGCCATCTTGAATGGCAGTAGTCAGCTTGACAGCTTGTCAGGGCTGCTTTTCAGAGAGCCTGAGGAGCGCAAGCTCCTCTGCGTATCAGTAACAGCTTGGAGTCTGTAAAAAAACCATGTACAGTTCAAGCAAGAAACAGACTGTCTTTTCAAGCACTGCCCTACCTTTCCCATGCTGCATAGTCTCCTGGTGTCTGAAACGTGAGGAGAAACACATCCCCTTGCAGCATTTTGATATTTCTGAATTTAAGAGCATGTTTAAAAACATTGATAAAGTGCAGCTGTTCAACATATGCATCTGTGGCTCTTTTATGTGTTTAACAGACTTTGAAATATTAGTTCTTAGTAATATTTCCATAGAAACAGTCTTCTAAGTTTTCTTCAAGTGGTGCTTGTGTGAGTCATTCATATTATGAAGTCTGTGAACTAAATCCTACCTGGCAGGTGTTTTTCCTTTCCCACAGGTACCATGAGGTTTGTGTCTGAGCTGAGATTTTTCCTAATGCACAGCATCTTAAGTAATGGAAGTTGGAGGACTTCATGGATTAACTTTTACTTAACTGGAACCATTCACCAGGTCTCTAGGTCTGATGCCTTTACAAATATAAGTAACCCTACATATCAACAGCCTTGTTGCTGCTCAGGCACGCACAAGGACTGAACACACATTCGAAGACCGTTTGTTCAGCCTTTGGCTGTAGACATTTCTGTATAGTTGTGTTCAGCTAGGCATACAGTTGCACTCTCCCAAATAAAACTCGGAATCAACATAACATACTCTTTTAAGACTTACCTAGAAGGGTATTGTCCTTGGCTAACAGCCTTCAGCCTGAACCTTTGCATATGCTCAGGGAGTAGGAGGGTTGTTGAATTTGAAGACAGCTATGTTTGCTTTTTGGCCTCTCTGGCATTGCCAGACCTTGAGGGGCAGGTGAAAAAGGGTTTACCCACTTCTCAAAACATTTGATAATTCCCTCTGCTTTTAATGTTATTTTTCACCTGTAATTTCTGTGTAGAGAGAAGCAGGTTCTATAAAGAATTGCAGCTGAAGCTCCTTTGAAACACTACTCCCTAAATAAATCTGGGAAGATAAAAGTTGTAGCTTATTTCCCTTTCACAGAGGTAGCGCATAGAAAATATCATGCTGGCTTTGATACCTGACTTGGCAGCTCAGGTATCTGGTACCAGAGTGCTTTGCTTCACGTACTGCCCAGTGCCTTCTAGATAAAAGAAAAGCATTCGCTTTAGGCAGCTAGCCATTTGCACAGAACTGCACTGGAGGAAGCCTGGAAGCACCCAGTGCCCTAAAGGGAGGAAGAAATTTTCTGTGAAGTCCTTTCTCAGAATTCTTGGTGTTTTTTCCAGCTCCAAAACTGCGTAATTGCAACAAGCAAAGAACCTCTCACTGTGATGCCCTTTATAGCCCTTGCCAGTGCTTATTTCCCAGGGAGTACTGCTTTGTGTGACAGACTGTTTTGTATTCTCTTCCCTGCAGATCCTGACAAAAAGTGAGACCTAAATTTAAGCCTGACTTAAAAGACATGCATTAACTATTTTTTTTTCTATCACAAAATAAAGCATTGTACTAAGTTTGTTTTTTTTTTTTTTTTTTCTTTTTCCCCCCAGAGTCATGCAAGTGAAGATGGAGGGCGTTCTGCTGTCAGCAGCATCTTGCAAAACTGTTCCAGAATTAATAGAAGTACAAAAAACCTTACAGCTTGCCAGATCTTCCTGCCAAATGCTGCTGTTACTGGCTTTACGGTTATCAGCTACTTCCATCGGCTCCTGCAGTCAGCAAAATTCAGGAGCTGTAATAACAGCTCATGCTTACCTGATGCATCTTCAGCTCCAGTAGATGAACCTGTCAGTGAGCTCAGCAGCTTGTCTAGCCTGAGCAGAAACTCCTGGTTTGTTCAGTCTACTGGCAGAGAAAGTTTCTTAGGGTCCTGGCAGCAGTCCTTCAGCCTGACTTCATCTGTTGCTTGGGTAACAGCGGAAGACTTTCCCACTCTGGAAGTGGGAAAGCTGGTGAGTGAACAGCATGAACAAGAGGGGAGGCCTGTCTCTGCAGAATCGTGCAGTGTAAGCCTCAACAATCAAACTCTTTGGGATTCACAGTTTTGCAGCTCTTCTGTGAAGGAAGGGAATAAGGAGGAGGATAATGACTGGAGTTCACAGCCTAGTCAGACTGACAGTATCTCTGCAACTGATAAATTAGAGAGAGTATCCTCTTCAAAGACTGAGTGTTTACATGGAAACAGTTCCAGGTTATTACAACATCCCTTGGAATTTGAGGTAAAAAGCATTTACCCGAAGACTAATACTAGAAATTATTCTTACCCCGAAAAATCCCACAACTCCCTTTTTTACAAGAGAGATGCCTCAGCATCTAATCATGTAAATGTAGCTGCAGTGTCTCAGATGGACTCTATGCTTTGGGATGAGCTCCCATTCTCAGAAAGCCTAAATGAATTTTTAGCCAGAATAGAAGATGTTAAGAGTGTTGTAACATCACCCAGCCTTGATGCAGGCAAACATGCCCTTCTTGAAAGTAGCAAGTTGGGTGTAAATCTTAACAAATCGTATCCCAGGCAAACCCTAGTAGCTGGTGATTTGCCTGAAGCGAGCGTCTCAAGGAGGTTCTTACCACCAGCAAAGAATGATAGCTGGGAGAACATATTGTTTGCTTGTCTTCAGTCGAATGCAAATCCTCCGAGTGATGAGGTGTCACAATGTGAGTCTTCTTCTGTGTTTTATCTTCAACTGACAAGGAATGTGGAGCATCTTGCTTTATACCTGACCCTCATCTACCTATTCTGTCACAGTCCTTGCCAGTTACATCAGAGCCTTCTGTTTCCGAGAGCAGATATGTGCAGTCCAAAGAAGCAAATGTTGACATTTTGAAGTCAGCTTGGTCCTTTATTAGTCTGCAGTGCAGTGCTGAACATGGAGAAACCTCCTGTTTAAAAAGGAGCAAGGCAGCTACCTGTGTGCATTCTGCACGTGATAGCTGGTCAGCTGGTTGTGAAAATAAAGAAAATTCTTCTTCTGCACCAAGCCAAAGAACAGATCTTACATTCACAGGGGCATGCGACTCTGATCCAGCAACTCCCAACAACAGAAGAAGGATATGTAAAAGAGAATTAAAACCATTGACAGAACTGTCAGAAAATACCTTCAAAAGTGTTAATAGAGAGATGCCATGGAACAGTATCTTCCCTGAAGGCAGCTACAATGCTTCTGCTGATCTCTTTGATGCAAGTGCAAGAGAGGTAGCAAAACCTGTAGAATTCTTAAATAAATCATGTAATTCTTTAATACAGGAAGATACTTTGACAGAAAAGGTCACAGCTCCTGAATTGGTGCTTTATCCTGGAGATGTTCCCTGTAACATTTCAAAACTGAGCTCATCCCTACATAAGTTCTCTCCTGCTTTTAGTAAGCACAGTACACCAGTAACTTACTCCTTTTGTGGTTCAGAATGCAATTCAGTTAGTGCTCAAGACTTTATTCCTTATTCACAGTCGACTCCTGTGACAAAACCTCTCCAGAAACTATGGCCTGTTGGGGAAAGAAGCTCTTTTGTCACTACCTTCACCCCTAAAAATCCCACTAAAATCCATTCCAAATGCAAGCGATCTAGGTCTTCCTTTCAAAACACTCTGTTGCAGCAGCTTACTGGCAGGTTAGTGAAGCGTGAAAGGCTAAGTAACAGGGAAGACAAAGAAAGGAATAGCTCTGTTTCACAGCAGTTCCTTCACAGCCAACCACCTGCCAGCTTTGAGGAGTGGATCCCTCCATCTGCAAACAAAAGGTGGAAACCAACTGCGTCTTTAAACTTAAAAACAGTTAGCTGGGCTGCTGACTTGCAATCGACCTGTGGGCATGCTGGCAGGAACACTATTTCTGAAAGCAAAGAGAACAGTGAAAATGATGTATGCTTTCAAAATGAGAGATTAAGCCCTGCAGATACAGCCAGGATTCTAACAACTCCTGTATCTGCAGGTGTCACCAAGGCTTTGTTTTTAAACGATACAGTCCTGGAAACTAGTTCCCCTTCAGAAGGCAAGAATCTCCTCTCAAGTGCAAATTATTCAGGGGGTATATTGGCAGGGGCAACTGGCTGGTCTCCTGAGTTGTTCTTCCAAGCACGGACCCCTTTTTCCAATAAGCCAAAATACTAAAAAAAGATATTTCTATGCTGTGTACTTCTTAATTATTTTTAAGACTTTCAGGAAGGAGCCAGTAGAAGAAAAGAGCTATTTAACAATTAAATTGTTGATACACCTATTGGCATATGTCTTCCTAAAATGAGTTATGTTTATTTGCAGATCTTTGTACCACAGAGATGGGGGAAAACAGAATTTGCAGTTACTATATTTTGTTGTAAATTAACTCTAGAATGTGCAATAAAAACTTTTCTAAATGTGTGAGTATTTAATAGATCTCACTTTATCAAGTACAGGTAGGTGAAGTGTTTTAGCGTTCAGTGTTGTCCTTTCATCACAAGAAGAGCCCTGGTGTCTGTGTCCACTCCAGATTCTTACCTGATGACTCTGTGGAGATGGGCAAATGTCGTGGTTAAACCGACAGGCGAAACCAGGACAGCAAAGTTTTCATCAAAGAATTTCAAATACCATATGGAAGCCTTATATTTGAGCCCACTTGGGATCCTGTGACAGAGTTGAGTTGGCTGGAAGGGACCATCCTGAGAGGTTGGTAGCAGCTCCCAGTTTTCCTGTGGGCTTTTTCAAGTTAAAGACTGCTAGTGGCAGATTCCTGGCAGTGTCTTTCCTCTTCCTTGCTTTGGGGTCTTCCATATCCCCCGCCCAGAACAGCTGCATTTAGCGTCATTGAATAGAGAAATCTTGGAGCTGCTGCTGCTGCAAGCTTGTCGGTCAGGTCCTGCAGAAGGATGTGGGAACCTGATGGCACAGGATCTCATCAGCCTGAAAATGCTGACTTGTAGAACCAGAAGCAGGCCTAAAATCTGCTGTGATTTTTTTTTTTTTTTTGAGGCATAGAATGAATATGCGCCATTTACGTTGTGACTGGTGACAAGGAGAGCTTACTTGGTTCATTCTCTGCTACAAGATAGACATTACTACGTTTCTATGTTTGAGGCTTCACTTCATTTCTAATGCACCTACTTAAGCCTCAGACTCAGTGTTTGTTCAGAAGAGTTTTGTGTCTCTGCATGCAGGGAACAAATTGTATCAATCCTGATAACTAAAACACTTTCAGGTTATAAAGACACCACCGCTGCCTTAGGAAATCTGAGAGGGAGAAGTTGCTGGAAGTTAGAAGAGTGTTGTGGGAACGTATCATTTTGTGCTCATCTTGTTCCTGTGTATTTTACTTACTGTCTGTTGTTAGTCACTGTTGGAGTCAGGGCTAGAAGGGCTTCTTGTGTGACTCTGAAAGGCTTCTCCAACCTTACAGTCGCTTGGTGTCACGATAGGTACCTCCGTGGGGTGCGCATACAAACCAGCGTGTTGAGGCAGGACCTGCCTAAGACAGCCAGTGGAAACCACGTTTGGGATGGATAAAAAACCAGACCTTTGGATTTGAGGTGTAATCTTTGTGTGCCTTCATATCTCTTCTATAAACTATGTACCTGCTCATTATTTTCAGACCACTCAGGAAAGTATGAGGGCATTTACTTTCACCACCTTGTCCCTTATCCACTATTTTTAGCATGGATCACCCTTACAGAACATATAGTTCAGTTTCTCGGTCTCTACCCTAAGTTCTGCACCTTCTAATCAACTGCATTTCTCATTGAGGGATGGGAAGGAGAACAGTATTTGAAATGAAACAAGCCGCTTCTGCAGCTGAGCAGGGTATTAGTGAGATACAGCCTCTCCTACTGAGGGCACGGGTGTGCTGAGGCTGCAGGCTGACCAGAGAAAACTGTTCCTCGTGGCTACACAGCAAGTCTCCACACGTAAATTCACTTTACAAAGAAGTTTTTCCATAGCAGTCAGTGTTGGGTTTGGGTTTTTTTTTTTTCACTGCTTACTTACAGTCGAGGAAATTGAGGCACCGGTTCAAAGACTTGCCCAACATTAAGAGAGCGTGGAGCCTAGCTCTGGATATCACTGAAAGACCTTAACCAGCAAATAATCTTTTCTCCTTGCTGTCCTACCCAGCAAGATACTCAAGCACAACCCAAAAGTTCCTCCCAGTGTTTAAGGATGCTGCAACAGTAGGTGGCAGTGGCAAGAGGCTTGAGGTTTCTTCTTACAGGTCCAAGCCTAGATCCCTGCAGTCCCTGGATCCTAGAGATAAACAGAAGAAAAAGGAACATCCAGTTATAGCAAAAAAAAAAAGGGGGCAAAAAAAAGCAGAATTAAACATAATAATTTGATGACCAAAGTAACTTCAAGCATCGTACCTGTGAGTGGAGTCACTTGTTAAGTGCTGTGCCAGCGATGCCCGCCTAAACCACCGTCGGCAGAACGTGGCAACGCTGCACTGTAAGGCACACACAGATCCCTGTGCAGGGCTTCTTGGCACAGCCGAAGGGACACGGCGGTAATAGAAGCAGCCATACAGCCTTCATAAGCTGATGATGACTTGCCCAGCTGAGCTTTAGCCCTGCACTTGACAGCAGATCAGAGCACCAGAACTGCACCAGGGTTGCTTCGGTCAGGATAGTGCCAGGCTCTAGCGTGAGCCCAAGTGAACAAGCCTATGCTTGTGCCTGCATTTACCAATGCTATGCCTGTTCAAAAGATTTTATTTATTGCAAATAAAATCCTACTTGATGAATCTATGTTAGGGGCAAGTAGAAAAGGAGTAAGAAACGTAGCCTGCCTGGAAATGGTAAATCTGCATTGAGAGCATAGGTAGAAGAAATAAAGGGAAAGACAGCATTACCCATACCCAAATCACTGAGTGCAGGGAAGACAATATTGAAAGGGTTTTAAGACATCAGTGCCCAAACAAATAAAACTAGTTGGTTCTACTACAGCCTCGCACATAATACAAGACTGCAGTATCACTGGCTCCTTAACTACTCCCTTGTGATGAACTGGACAAACATCCACTTTATCACAGGGGTTAGACGTGGTCCAAGTGATACACCAGAGACTTGATGAGGCTAGCTATGAAACACTGCCAGAACTCCTACATCATGTACCTGACAGCATCTTGACATGTAATGTTTTGTCCAGCATGAGTGATTTTATTCAGTGGAGAATTCATCCACATACTACGGTAAGTGATAGCTTTGGTGCAAGCTGATGTGATTATAATTATAAGCTTGTACAAAAAGAATAAAGCTCAGCATGTTTAATTCTGAAGGTAATAAAACTCCTGAAAATGCATACCAGGTTTGTGGTTGATTCCCTATGCATAGAAATCCATAAATCAAGACTAGATTTTAAATTAGGTAGGACTGTCTGTACAATACCAATGACATTAATGCAGAGCAGTCAGATCTCCTGTGCTTTGTGCGAGAGGACTGCACACATAGTGAGACCAAAAAGTACTGTTGTGTGACAGACCCCTGTCAGCAAGATGACATCTTCTGGGCAGAGCTCCCCAAGTGCTCAGTAGGAAGACTTTGTACATGAGAAGATGGAGGAGAGGCAGTAAGCTGTCTTGGATTTGGTTCTGTAGTCTGTCAGTCTTGCATTTCTTCCCCGGGAGCCTTCATGCTCCTACAATCCTTTTACCCACAGCAAAGCCTGGCACAGGCTGTGCCCTTGCTGCCACACCCGCTGAATAAGAAGGAGAAGGTTGCACATCCCACCACTTACACGCTCCTTACAAGGAAGAGCTACCACTCTTCACTTGCCATTTACTTTTCCCCAGGAAGAACTTGGTCTGGCTTCTCCAGCCATCACCCCCACAGGCAACACACTCCAGCTCTCCTCTCCTTCAGTAAATACTCAGTTCCCAGGCTGTCTGAGATTTAAGGATGTTTTCTTCCCCTCCCTTTGCCCAGTTCCTACCTAGAAGGATGCAGGGACTTTTCCCTCTCCAAATACCTCTCTGTTTTATCGCTGACTCAAATTGCCAGCTTCCTGGGGAACACAGAGCAGATGGTCCAGCCCTCATGTCAGACATTTACCAAGGAAGGAGCTTCAAGGTCAGTGGAGGTCAGTGGAAGAGGCAATAAAAGACACATGGTATCTCCAAGCTTCACAGCTCATTTCTCAGTGTAAGTGCTAGCAGAAGTCATCTTTGATGTGGAGCAGAGCACAGGGGAGGAAACCTGATCCCCAGAATGAGTCAGAGCACAAAATTTATATATTGACTAAAAAGACTAAAGGCTTAAAATGAGAGATCTTCTCCAAAAGGATTCTAGGCCCCCGGAAAGGCAGGTCATTGGGGAACTCCAGTGGAGTTCTATGAGCATGAAAAGAGCAAGTTGAAGGCTGAAGAGAAGAACTAGCATTAAAAAAAAAAAAAAAAAAAAAAAAAAAAAAAAAAAAAAAAAAAAAAAAAAAAAGACCTCTGTCAAAGACCACCCTCTAGTGACTGATGCTGGCATTTCTTTGGCATTTCAAACTTCACTATGATCTCTCTTGTTTTGAATAAAATTTTTCTTCTGTTCAAGTGCAAAGGGACATTGCTCCCATGGACAGCAGCTCTACTTTTGCTCTTCTTGTGAGGTCCCAATGCTGTGAGAGCCTTGGTATGCTCAACCCAAGCAAAAAATCCTTAGCAGCCATTCATTTGTTGGTCTGATATTAAATCATGTCAAGTGAATCTGTCTTGTACATATTTTTAAGGCAACTTCGCTTTGCAGTTCAAATCAAAAAAACAAACAAATAAAACAATTTAAACACAAAGTGGAAAGGATTAAACATTTATTTACATACAGATACATATGTAAGCAATTGCTAAGTATAAAAAGGACATTACAAATAAACATGAAGCATCATACATTCATCATCCTGGTCATCCAAAATACATTCCTTTCTCAATCCCACTGTAGCACACCTGACCACAAGAACTTAAAAAACAGACAAGCCAAATGCTTCCGACAGTCAATGATTCACAGTTTGGCGATTTGCTAACACCTATACCCTTCCCAAAGACAGCACTACCCCAGCAACTCGAGATCAATGGTCTGACCAGCTGTAGTGCATTTTCTCCACTGAAATGGTTGTGCTTGATCAACAAGAAACACATCCTCTCCTCACCCTTCTGGCCATGTGTTTAGGAATCAGGGTTCTTGCTAAAATTCTGTACATTGTGCTAAATTCACAATTGTTGGGGAAAAGACAGCAGACCTTTGTGGGAGAAACTCCAACCCAGGAAATTCCTTTAATGCTGTGACTTCCCTGGCATGGAAGTTGCAAACAAAATGCTGCTTTTAGTGCTTAAGCAGGTTTTTAAACTACAATTCAAACTACAGTTGATGATGTAAAACATACTTTGTTCATGCTGTAAAAAAAAATTACGTGCTTCAATATTGATTTGCTAGTCATCAAAGCTGAGAGTAATTCAGGTTTTCTCCGGAGGAAATGAAGATACCTTTGTAACATCTCTAAAAATGATCATAGCTTTCAGGCAAGAGGAAACTTTTTAGACTCAGAAACCTAAAGGCAATGCAGAGCACGACGAACTTGTCAGTTAGATAACATTACAAAGGGAAACAAACCAGTAAACATAAAATTAAAATGCCTATTCAAAGTATTAATGAATTCAAATGAGCACTGGGTGAGTCTGTATAGATCAAAGGCAGTTTGAAAAAAATCTCATGATCTGCAAATTCACAGAACAGCCAAATATGTGCAGCAGAACAGAGTGAAGTGGAAATAAAAGAGGAGCAGAAAGAGCCTTGTCCCATATTGACAGCTGAGTGACTGCAGCTGCTCCAATCTCAGGGGGTTTTTATTTTTTTTCCCTTTTGTAAACAGCTGTGGGGAATAAAATGGATGTGACATATCTGCAGTGCATCTTATTATGCTAAAAAGCATGGCACATTTTAAACTACTTCTCTAATATCCAGAGATATACTTGTCACTCCAAACCAGCATAGCAACAAGCGCTGGGCTTCCTCCATACTCTCATTAGATGGCCTTTTCTCCCCCAAAATGTTGGCTTAAGAAGTCAGTTTTTCCCCTTCAGTGCTGACTGTATGTGGGGGCCAGCAGTAAGGCTTTCTTCCAGTCTGCAAGAGTTGAGGCAATGGCAGTGCCTGAAATCACAGCAGCTCTCCCCGCAATAGACCAAACATTTTATTCTCACTCCATTAAAACGTCAAAACAGCATTCCCCTCTCCTCCGCTTCCCCCTCCGTAAAGGCTTGACTGCTGGGGACACTGTGGCCATTACATTTACTAAAGCTCGTGCCAATGATGCAACCCAGACCCTCAGAGATATTCACGCCACTACCCAAGTGACAGCTCAGAATGACTCTCCTCCTTCACACGGCCATAAGTCTCCTTGGATGGAGAACAGCATCCACCTGCTCCCTGGAGATTTACTCACACCAAACGCCCACCAGTTCTTAACATCTGAATCTCTTGTATTGGTCCCATAAGAAGGGAAACATCCCTTACAGCCCTGGCTGAGAATGGGCTTATCAAATTAGTAAGGTTTATGTTCATAGTAAGAAACTCGAGGTGGCACAGAAGACGAGCCACGGATGCTCTTCCTTCTGGCTAAAGGAGGAGTCTGATCCAGTGGTTCATGCAGCCAGGATTGTTTCCAGTCTGAGTCCTCCACAGTGCTTGAGGCATGAGCAGTATTAGGAAGGAGCAGATTCATGGATGAAAGGTACTAGAGAAATCAGGCTTTGAAAAGCTCTGAGGTTTGCATTCACGTGACACCAGACACACCAGAGCCCTTGATCACTGCCCATGAAAGCGTAAGAGTACTTTTAACATCCCCTCTCCCCCAGGGAACCACGCACAGCTAAATCATGACTGACACAGGGTTTGGCCATGTCAGGTGCCTGTGGACCAGGGCTGGACTCCAGAAGATGCTCAACAGGGACACCACCACGGTGCACTCACAAGCGTGCATGTCCTTGGAAATGTTACCCCAAGATAAGCAGTAGTGGAAAAAGCAAAGGTGCAAATGTAAAGGCGGCATCTACTTCTTGAGTTTAATCATAGCACTAGCCAGAGCTAAAATTAACTTCTGAGCTTGCTGGAAAAGAATAACTGGTTCAACAAATGTGATCACATCCAGGAAGTGCTAATAGCTAGTTATTAATGTGAAAACAGAGACAATCTCTGAGTACAGTACAGCCAGCTCCTGTTTATCCAGACAGATGAGCTGAGCTGTGAACCCTGGCTATACTCTTAAAACCAGTCTAATTTTTCACTGACAGTATTTACAGCCTAAATTACACTCATTGCCATCTCAGTTTCTGCTATATCTGGGTTATCTTTCCCCAGTTACTCAGCTGACTGTATTCAGAGGGGCAAGCAGTAGAGATGAGGTTTTTTTTCTGGATCTGTGGCTCCCACTTGGGGGGAAAAAAAAAAAAAAAATCAAACACCCTCAACTCACATGGCATAGTTTTTACTTCTGGTTTAAGTTACAGCTCATTCACATGAGGGGAAAGGGTGTGATGGCATCCATGGGTGATGACAGCCAGCAATCTCTCTCAGCTGGATATAGTACAGTACAGCAAAGGAGACTTTGGGTCAGTTTAGCGAGGTGGTGATTAGCGAGGTAAGTCAGAGCAACGCAGCGGGCTACTTTGGGAGCCTTGCATCACGGTCAGCGTGATTACCCTGTTGTCTATTTTCCTAGCCAAGATAAATCCTAAACCGAGGCAGATGTGAAATCTGTAACCTTTATGGTACATTTAACTACAGCTCGAGTGGATGATCACATTTCAAAGACATGACCAGTTCCAGTTGAGGCTGCTTTGCTTAGGATGCACTACTCGCTTGTAAGAAGTCAAGCTACTGTTTCCCCCACCACTCATCATCATAAGATGACAAGACTGTCCTTCAAAATGATGATCCTTTGCTGCCTGTGAACAGTAACTAGAACAATTATTACCCACAGCGAGAGGACAGACTTGATGCAAGGAAAAAGGGTGGTGTCAAGAGCCAAATTTGTTCAGATAAGCAAATAAAGTTTATAAACAGAGGAAGAAAACATTTTGATATAACATCTTTCACAGGGTTTTCACTACAGAATTGATTAGAGTATTTCCTTTGGCTCCAGTGGGTTTTCTGGTAAGCCCTTATGTACATCAACATTTCGGAGAGTTTCCATACTTGCTCACTAGGAATTCACCAAGTGTCCTCTAGAAACACCTTCTTTAACTGAATTAACTGAAAAAGGTCTTTGTTGGTAGGAGCAACCCATATAAGGATATTGGGTGCTTTGATATTGAAAGCAAAAGAATACAGAAGAATTTCAGATGAGACTCAAATTCAAAGCATCCCTTATTAAAGTCCAGAGCAATCAAAATCTAAGTCATAGGTGCATTTTTTTTTACAAGAGGATGGGATTGAGAAAATCCTGAGCGAGTAGAACCATCTCTTTACTTTGCCTTTTCTGCTCCACACAGTCATCTTTGCCCTTGCACAAAGGGCTATAGCATTCAGTCTGCCCCGCAGCCAGGAGAGGGTTTCTGTGACAGTGTCTCCAGCCATATCCGACCACGATGGCACCACAGGTCCCCAAAGGGCAGCGTATCCTGCATGTTTGCTCAGCCTATTTCAATAGCTGGAGAATTTCACCTACTTTCCAACTGAATTCAGTCTCTGACTACAGAAATCATGCCAGCCTAACATCTCAGCCTGATTTATAGACAGTTCTTCATACTGAAAAGAGAAGACAAGTGGAAAAGCAGCTGAACAAACAGCAGTCCTTAGGGATAACAAACAAGGCAAAACCCAGTGGGTTTGACTATAACTAATTGCATTCCTTGTCAGCAAAAGCTCAGGAAAGCCTGCTGTCCCGTGTGTGTGCACCCACCGTGCTTCTGCATCACTAATTTCGACTTTCCCTCTTTTCAAATTACTGTCTCCTGTGTCAGCCTCAGTCTGCTGCTGTTTTTACTGATGCTGAAGGAAGTCAATAGCCATTAACCGCTAAACCTAGACTAGCGGGAGCCAACTGTTACCAATATAGCTATTTCCAAAAAGACAAACAGCACCAGCAGGCTGACAGATTTTAAGGGCTGTTTCATGTGTTCTACAGCAAAGAACAAAGTATCTTGCCTGACAATTTGTCATGTGTGGTTTTCATTAAATAATGATCACAAAGCCATTTAGCATTCAGCACAAACACGTATCTGACTGCACGCTCAGACAACTTACCTGTAGATCAAATCAGGACTTCAGTTAGAGGTAGGAAGAGGCACCAGTGTCCCTTTCTTTAGAGAGTTCATAATTTCACTTTTTCCATCATAACTCTTTGACCTGAAGGGCCTTTTTTTTTTTTTTCCCCCAAGACTTGGTCTCTCCTGGGGAACACAAATAGGAACAGAAGGGAGTCATGGCTTGTCCCAGCAAACTTGCCGTGTAAATATCCAACACAAAATACCAGCGAGTACTTCACATACAGTCATCTGAAGCACAGAACATTTGGTGGTTTACCCAAGATCAGCTTGACTGTGTTAGTGGCTGAACTGGAAAACAGAGTTTAGACCATCCAGTTTTCAGGAGATGCTTTTAACTAATCTCTGCAAACAGGTTTGCTAGCTAAACCAAACATCTGTTGAGCATCCAATATTGGCTACTGCTTGGAGCTACTCATTGCGCTAAAAAATTTCAATAAAAGGTCTCATTATGGGACTACTATAAAAATTAATATTCACCCAGAAATAAGAAGATTACTCCATGGCTGTGAATATATCACCCTGAAAACACATAAAAATCTAGCAATGCTTCGCTCTCTTGATAGTAGAGAACATTTCCAGTCAAATTTGGCCCCATTATATCAATTCTGCATGGCTTCTGGACACTCGGCCCAGCAAGCATCACAAGGCTTTTACTGACAGTTCTCATCTAGCAAGGTGTTGGCCACAGTCGGAGAGCTGATTGTCAGATAATTGGGATTTGTATTTTTTTTAATCTCCTTTTATTTTTCAAGACTTTGATCACTATGCCACAGCACTAAGTTGTCATTAGCAGTTGATAAAGCTCCTCTTCTAGTTGGGAAGCCTTCAGCAGTGGACCAGACTGTAGAAGATAAGCCCTCAGTGCTACAAGGAGAGGTGGGTTGTATGCACTAGAGAGATACTCAAAGGTGTACAAAAATAACTCCTGCAAAGGAGTTACCACAATAAAATATCACTTCTTCGACAGGTAGTGTGTTTGGTAACTGCAGAAAAAGAGGCGAGTTTCAAACTACAGCTTTGGCTTACGACCTTATAAAACATTCCACATACCACCATTGTTTCCTTTCAACTTTAAGTCTACACAGAATAAACCTTGAAAGGAATCAGTTCAGATTTGTCCCTGGAGAAGTCAGATACTTCACTGTAACATCAGCCCAACTGCAGCACTCCACCCCGCCGCAAAAGCACGTCACTGCCTGGAGATGGAGTCCTTACATGGAGAAGATTTGCTAACAATAAAAAGAACCAATGCTTCGAGGTTACTAGTAGGCAGCTAGTCTCCAAAATAGTCACCTACAGGTTAGGAAAGCACTGGAAAAAGAGACTTAGCCTTCTAGAAACCTCAAAGTGAGTATTCGAGAAAATGAAGTTAGCAGTTTCTGCTATTTGACCAGTTCAGCTTGTTCAGTCATGATAATGCGTTAGAGTTCAACCTCCAGAAGTGATGCAAGGAGCACTTTAAAATGCATTTATAGTGGTACTCAGCAGGAATGAAAAGTACCTGCCCAGCTTTGATGCTTTTGGAAATCAGGCTGAGGAACCCACAGGTGTTTTAGTGGGCAGTCTCCTTCCTCCTCAATTAACTCAAACAGCCCTGCCCTATTTGTTATTAAATATATGCTGACAAGTCCAGCATCTGGATAGTAAGAGCTTTTACAAATTAAATATACATAGTATTGATTTTTAACTCGAGTGTTAACTTACACATAACACGCTGAGCCTTGCTCTAAACAACTACCTAAAAGCTGTGCAGAATCAGCTGTCTCAGAGTTGGGTGGTCTTCACAAGCTCAAATGAGCCTGCATTTGGCAATTTGGGGAATGCTCAAGAAAGACATTGCTCTTCAGGACAGGCTGTACCACACGGTCCAGCACAGCAGAAACCACCAAGTCCCACATATTTCTAAATCCTCTGGATTGCACCATGAGCAGAGACTGAAAAGGACCAGGCCAGCGCAGCAGATAACATGTCCCCCAACATCTCACACTTACAGAAGCTCTTTGCTAAGTGTTACCTAAATGACAAATAAGCCTCGTACCACAACTTCTACATCTTCCTTTTTACCACTGGTCCTAAAAGAAGGACGTGACCTAAAAAATAGCAAGAAAATATTAAAAATGGCCATGACACACCAATCCCCCCTCTCTCTGACACATAAAGTCAGCTCCCCATTACAGATCAAAGGCACAACATGATACAGCCCGAAGAAGTCTTTCCAGGAAAATGTGAAAAAGCATTTTAAAATGCCTTTTTTTTTTTTTAATTGTTATTCTTTTCAAGAAGTACTTACTGGCAGCTTTTTATGTCAATACAAAAGCTCTGTTACAATCTTCAGTAAAAGCCAAATAATATTAAATTGATTAACTCTAAATTACAGCACAGCACAGCCATGTAATTGCCAGGAGAGATTTATCCAGATTAGCTAAACTGAACTCAAACTCCTAAATATCATTTTTCATGTGCGCATTCACTATCTTCCAATTTCACTTTAACGTCAACGTGTAAATTTGCAATGCGTTATTCGCATATGGCACCAGAGATGTAATAACATCACAAACTCCATAGCGCTTCCACTTCAGGGGTTTTGTAGAAAGAAATTGCCTAAACAGTTACACATAGACTGGAGTCTGGGATTAAGAGTACAAAGCATCAAGTAAATTAAATGACTCTACAGCCCTAAACCTGAAAGCTACTCTAGCAGAGAGACTGGATGCCAAGAAGATACCTTCAAGAGCGTCTTGGAGAGCAGTTCCACAAGGTAAGCGCTGGATGCGTCAAACACAGAATGATACCACTTGCAACCCGTCGCTATTTCCACTTAGCATGAAAAGACCCTCTACAAAATTGTACGCCTGCCTTTCCACAAGAACTGTATCTACAAGCTTTATTTTTAAGCCAGACGTATTGCAGACTGCCACCGCAAACTGTGCTCCCTTTGAACCCTTATACACAATCCATGCACGCACAAGATTTTGGTCACATCTGGTTTGCTTTTTCCAACTCCACCAATAACCTTTCCCAAGGCTAATTTTTCGCATTAGGACATTACCAATTAGAGGAGGAACGGTTAATTTTCTTTTTTTTTTTTTTATTTCTGGAAAGTCTTTTCATCCTATGTTGGATATCAAAGCAGCACAGTCCTTTCCCACTACGTTCAGGCCTAGAAAAAGAGGTAACGAGATTTTTTATTTTTATGAACAGTGCTTATTAGTGTTTTTTCCTAACCAGTCTAAGTTACACATTCAGAGGACAGTAATGTAGTGAGACTACGTTTGGTCTATGGAATATTTGCTGAACTGCTAGCACCAAAGGGAGCAACTGAGCTGTATCCATGTTGTCTTAAATCTTGAAAATGTTGATATATGTAACTTTTTTTTTTTTAAATTCCATGTTCATGAAAGTGCCTGTAGATGAGAGACATAACACTATTTCAAACACCAGAGTCCTCCATGAAGACGCGCGGGCAGACACTATGTACATGTCCTAAGAGCTCACTTGCTGGCAGCCCAGAAGATTGCCAGTGTAGTCCAGGGTCAGTATTCATTGTTGTTTTTTCTTGCCTTTTTTTTTTATTTTAAGAAGGACCAAACACATTTTTCTGTAAGAAAGATTTTGATCTCTTCAATATCTTCAAGAGAGGCTGCTCTAGTCTCCCATAGAAGGAAATGCAATAGCTCACGTTCTGCATTACATGAAGCATTTGTGCAACTCTTCTTTTCCTAACCTGCTCCAGAGACTGCAAGAAAAATGAAATTTAAACCATGTTATGTTCTGCTATGTTGCCATGCAGCTGGAGCCATCAGCCTGCCATGCTTCCAGGTCTGCAACCTGACTGAGGGTAAGTCAGATAGGTGAAAGTGGCAGGAATTCCCTTCAAGTAGATAAATCCCAGCAAAAAAGAAATCCTTTTGGCCCATGGCAGAAGGGGAAGTCACATGCCAGCTCTTTAATTAAAATTACAGCAAGTCAAGTAGCTGATACTTTTCCCCTCTCCTGGTAAGGGGGATGAGACATTGTTCACAAGGGTGTTCTGTCGTGCCTCACTGATCAACCGGCAGGCCAAGTCCAGGAAGAGTTTTTCCACATTATCCGATTCTTTTGCCGAGGTTTCCAGATAGTACATGTCCTGTGCTTCGGAAAACTCTGCAGCTCTTTGCCGGGAGACTTCCCTCTTATCAGCTAAATCAATCTTATTACCTGCATTGATAAAATTTTAGAAAAGGAATTAATTTGACTTCCAAAACAAGACAAACAGAGGTTAATAAGGCATAAAGAAGTGTTTGGTGTTGCATATATGTATGGACAGTGGTTTTGATGTGAAACTCTTAGTGATTGCTCTCCCCTCCAAATAATGGATTCCCTGATGTATGTGACCAAGTTCATTTAATATCAGCTCATTTAATGGAATATGCCCTGCGAACATCCAAGTCAGTTAGCTTTAATTTAGCACCAGTGCATCTGTTTGCTGCTATCAACCGACATTAAAGGATTTCCATTTTAATACCTATTGAAAATTCTCCTGTTCTTGCTCTGAGGAGCACTTAAAATGTCAATTATAGCATATGAGACACTAAACATGGTATTTCTCATGTCATTACAAGCTTTAAAAGAAGCCTGGCACGGAAGGCAGCTTTCCTATTTCAATATTCCCGTGAAGGATTTAGCTGTTGAGGCTGGAAGAGCAATGGGCTCGGGGGCACTCACAGAGCGACGTGGGGTGAGAAGCCAGCCCCTTCCTTCAGAAAGCTCGGTTTAGCGGAGAGTTGGTTAAAGCCTCAAGCAAGCGTCTGATATGATTATACCCTATTACCAGCCACTTCACTTCAAACATGATGGTTTTGCCATAAATTAATCTTACAAAGAAGATAACAGACCAGGACCTGCGATAATAGGGGGCTGTGTCCAGGGACCTGGCAAGTTCAGGAGGAAACATCTCCTGGCCTCACTTCTACCAGCAATTTTGTGAGAACTAGTGGGAGGAAAAGACTGTGCTTCCACAGGCAAGCCACATCTCATTGCCCTTCTCTTATCTGAGATCCCCTTCCTTTCCTCATAAAGCAGCTTCTTGGACCTGCTATGTACACTGAAGTTACCTTTCTAAACAAATTATCACTCAACACAAGCGGTTTATGGGTGTCACCATCTTCAAAGTGTGTGTTATGGCTGTTATCATTCATATTTTGTGCTGTAGATGTTGATAATTAACTTAATGTTCCCTAAAAAAAAAATCACGTATACATTTGTTAGTCGTATTTTAATTATTTCTGCGCCATTTGTACCCATGCCATACCCTTCTGATGGAGTATGAGTTTCTTGTATGGAAGCTTTATAAATCCTAAGGCTCACTTGCAATACCACTGGGGCATATAAAGCTCAAAAGATTTTTAAAGCCACCTTAAACACATTTTACAATCCTCTAGATTTTTTGTTTTAAACAGCAAACTTATTAAAGGTGATATCAACACTGCAGCATGAAACTTTTTGGTTTTCCCCAAGTTATTTTTCCATTGTTCTTCATATATTCTTGGGCCTTTAAAAGCCAAGTCCTGACTATCAGATGCTGAAAGCAGAGCATGGAAAAGCACTGGTAGGCAAAATAACCTTCACCTTGCTTGTAGTATAGAGATGGCCTGAGGTCTGCTTTAGCTTGAGTTGAAGCTCTACAAATTAACGTAACATTCAGTTATTTAATTTTAGTTTCCTTAAAATCCATGCAAAAATATCCAGTTTTCCAGCTCTCTCCCACCTAGGAGTGCTATGATCCACACAACCATCACATCCTGATCTGGGTCCCAGATCCTGACCCACTTGAGACAAGACTCTGGTTGTCCCACAGCTATGGGGTACAGCAACCCAGAGGCAACTCCAACTTGAGCAGATCCTTGTATATTTGTAGAGATCCGAGCTGGGAGTCACAAGGGAAACTGCTCTATTCTTAGCTCAGTTGGTAGCTGCACCATCAACACTTTAGTCCCATATGGGACCAACTGGTGGGAAGTATCCACCTCTGCATGCAATAGCCTTAGACCTGAGACAAGACCACACCTTGAGAAGTGCCTGTGGTGTCCTGAACATCACTATCAGCACCTTGGGGTTATTTACAGAAGGAATGGTCCAAGCACTGGGTTTAATGCACCGGCTGCACCCACCTGCGGTTACAACTCTGGCTGGCAACAAGATCTGCTACACCAGTTCGAGCACCCTGCACCACCAGTTCACACAGATGCCATATTTTCCTCCTGCTAACACCTCCATCTGCCACCAACCCCTCGACACGCACAGCTCACCCCCTCATCACACCACCCTGCGAGGGACGATTGTCACTTACCCACTAGCACAGTTATGACCTTATTGCTGGCATACTGCTCGATTTCTCGCAGCCACTCGGGGAGACACCGGAAGGATTCTTCGCAGGTGATGTCATAGGTCAAGATTAACGCGTTAGCACTGCGATAGTAACTCTGTGTGATGGATCGGAATCGCTCTTGTCCTGCCGTGTCCCAGATCTGCAGCTTTTGGCATAGCAAGGAAGGGTGGTAAAAGGAAAAAAAAAATTATTTAACCATTTTTATTTGATAGCAGCACTGTTTTGACATAAAAAAACCCTTCAGGGTAAAACCAATGCTGGGAAAGCACTTAGCTCTTCTCCCCTTTGCCTTCCCCTCCCCCAGCATTTTTTGTTTCCGTTCCTGCACTTGTGGATTGAAATGCAAGGCACAAAGTCAGCTGGCACTGCGGCCGACGGCCCCTGGAAGCCACAGGTCTGCGGGCTTTCACGCGACTTCTAGCATCTCCCTCTGCTGTGGACAGAGCTGCTGGCCTGGAGTTACAACGCAGGCGCCGGAGGGAGAAAGTCGCTTCTCTTGCCCCTGAAGTCCAACCAACAGCAGCATCCATCCCAAGAAGAAATCAGAAAGCCTCTCCTCTAGCTCCCAAAGCTAGTTATAGTCATCCTGAGGTGACGCACTGATGAGTGGAAACCACAGGATTGAACAAGGCGCGCAGCTGAAGGCTGATCCAAGGACTCTAACACACTTCCTCTCTACAACTTCAACCATCTCACCCAGTTGCTCGCTGCCTGCCTTCCCAACACGTAGAACTGGTTGATATGTCCTTAACTGTATCAAAGAGGTCATGAGTGTTTGCCAAACCCTCTGGGTCCAGGAAGACAACATATATTTCCCAATACAAACTACACTCATACTGTTTTTATCATTTGACCATCTGATAGTTTTTAGTCGGTCATCAAAACCTCAATTCTTCAAGAAGGCAGTCAAAGAAACAAACATCCAAAATTAAAACATTTCAATATAAGAGAGTACTTCTCTGCTTCAGCTTTTATTTTTTTAAAGCACCCCTCCCTGGAATTAAATATGTGAAAGGGTGATTTCCAGCCAGAATCCTGTGTACTTTGGGAAGAAACGGTAAAGTAGTTGAGATTTTTTCCATATATTCAGCAGCCCATAACAGAGAAAGCCTTATTCTTGCCCAGTTCCAAAGTCGAACTACGCCAGCTACTCATCATAAATGTGTTCATTTGAAATGAGAGCTCCCAGTAGCAGCTTTCAGACGTGGGGTATGATTTTTTAAAAGTACATTTTTTGGCAGAGAAAGTAATTTGTGACTGGCTCACAGCTCCTGGGCACCTTTGTGCTTAATCTCTTGGCACAGTTGTATTTAAACGGCTGAACCTGGCACCTGCAGTTAAGTGACACACAAAACCATAAGTGAAATTACTTGCACATGAAATTCAAATAACAAACGAGTCCCCATTAAAACAAACCAGCCTCCAAACTCTGGCAGATGGAAAAATCCTGATAATTTTGTTGTTGCTCGGCTGTTTCCCAGGAAAAACATTTACTGATTGGTCTACTGGTTAACTCCAGCTTATATATGTTTCGCATTTATTGAGAAGATCTCCAAGCTGATAAAAACTTGATGTGAGTATGTTCTTCCACCACTTTAATATAACAGACACTGAAAGCAAAAGGGATTGCCCTGGGGGAGAGAGTTTCTTACTGGCTGCAGTCATGAGTCTACCCGTGAGCTAGGTGCAGAAGGCAGGGAAGAGCCTCCGACCCTACAGCCACTGATAAACTCTTCCTGCACACAAAATGCACATCTCACACTTCACCCCACTGATTATTTATGCCAAATAAAATATTTCACAGCAACCATTTTACTTGTGTCATTTTTTCAAAGGAACCAAAGGAAGTGATCAGCCTGCAGAAAACCTAGATGTTTATTTTCTTGGAGCCAGCTGATGCTTCCCGCTTTCCCAATATTTGCACATACATTTAGCTTTATGCGTGTGAACATTTCCACCAAGTACAATAAGATCACAGGTCCATATAGCATAGCCCTCTGTTTGCAGCACTGAGGATGCTTAGCTTTGACCAGCATGGTAACTGCTGTCTACTTGGCTCAAATTTGTGTAGCCTCTTAGTACAGGTGTTGTACATTTTTGGTTTACTAGAAAAGGCCAGGCAAATCAAAAGCCCCCTCAACTGCACAGTGCTGTCTCAGCTCATCTGCCAGAGAGCTTTAGTAGCCGCTCATATCTGATAGGGCTTGCACACAGCTTTCGTGCTAGCGAGTCCCTCTCCATTGACTTTCACATGCAATTTTGAAAGCTGGAAAGTATTTTTCCCCAGAAATCTATCATTTATTTTCAAGTCTGAAAACCTTTTCGGTAAACAGCTCTGCTCTCTCATCCTGGATCCCAGCAGACGTGCAGGAGATGCTGCCCGGCACCAAAGTAGAGTCATGGCTCGGGCACTGTTAAATGAGCTAACAGTCAGAGAAGCGCCTCGTTTGACTGAGATGTCATTTTTATTGCTCTGTGCTCTGACTCATTCCTGCTTTTCCTGCTCATTAAATGTTTATTCTCACTAGCACTGCTTACTCAAAAAGTTTCGGCTACAAGATCACTCCCTGAAGGAAATCCGTTTGCCTTTCAGATGCTGGGAGGCTCATTCAAATGCCCAAACATATCATACTAAGCTTTCTCCCAAGCTTGGTCATTGTGGCTGAGTTCCGGCGACTCCAATTCACTCCACTGGTGGGGTCGGGAGAGGGACTTTGATTTAACAACTCATTATTTGCTATGAGAAATACAGCTGGTATACCAGCTACCACTCGCTAAGGCTCTGTGAAACACAAGCCAGCCCCAAGGTGATTAAGAGAGTTGCTTGGGTGGACACTTGTGCATTCATCAGACATTTGCAGGGCAGCAGGGGCTTACCACACTGATGAGTTTTCATTTAGCTTGTAGAGCTTCCCTGGACTGCCCTTGCCCCTGAGATAGCCCATGTTGGCACGACTGCTCCCAACGTTCTCTTAAGGAGTTTGCATCCTCAGTCCAGGCTAGTCTTAAAACAGGATTATGTCATGGGAGCAACAAGTCAAAACGCAGACAAATCCTTAGGGTGAGTTCACCTGTCCAAAAACCAGACCTCAGATACAAGCAATGTTCTTAAGGCTCCATCTGTACTTGACAGGGAACCAGATGCTTGGAAAGGTGAGGTGTCTGAAGTGAATGAGATTCATCTCCCTCAAGACTGCTTTTCTCCCTCCATTGACCAGGACAATCTTGAGACAGCTGGTTTAAGCCAGGTATATAAGGGAAAAAATGAATTCCACCTTCACTGCAGTACCTAAGCCATTTACCAGCTTAGATCCTCTGAGCTGCTCCACTAGAGCTGGTTTTGGCTGAATGAAGTATCTCTGCTGTCCGAGCAGCCTGGACAAGCAGCACCCGTGTCCTGGCCAACCCTGCTACGCCAGATGCCTGCTAATGAGCATCACAACCACCGAGCTAAGCACCGACACCAGAGGGGCTACACGTGATCCTCACTGCTTTCCTGCCTGCTGCTCTGTCCCACTTGCACAGCGATGTGCTGAATATTAACTCGGTCTTTATCAGGTGAAGGTATTTACACTTCTTGTCCTTCACCTGCTCAGGCTGGAAGGTCTTCTGGTCAAGGACTATCACTTGCCTTAGGTTTGTACACCTCCTCACGCAGCGGGGTGGCAGCCTGCTGACATGATCATGGCTTTTAAAATCTGTCCTAAACTTAGGAATACACCACCTGATTTTCTTCTTAAAACCCTCTGTGCTGAAATACAGGTTAAAAAAACCCAAGGCTGAAAATCTGCACAAGACCACTGTTTTCATCCCATCTCTTACACAAGCTTAAAAATGGGTCTCAATGTCACATCCAGCCGCTATCACACTGCTGCCGCTCTCCCATTTGCTCACTACTAGATTTGATGAAGGCAGCAAGGGGAAAACCACTGTTTTTCACTTCAATGCCCCTGGATTTAATGCAGGCAGAGTAATTCCAGGAGCAGCTCAGGGACCCTAGACATCTTGACATTAGAGGCTCAGATAACCATACTCTTCTTCCACCTCCTGGACACCACAGTAGCTCTAGTGAAATCTCTACTAATGAACAAAGCGGCGCCAGCCAACTTCTCTGGGTGCTGGAACCCAACCATGGATCCCATTAAAGCATGAGACTGGTCCCGGTGTGTTTTGGCCCAGGCAAAGTAGCTCTCTGCCAAGTGATGCTCAGGCTCAGTTTGGGAGTTAGCACAGGACAAGGACGGTTTCCCAGAAGCAGTTTGGTTGCAACCACCCTATTTTGGAGGATGAAGGAGTTAATGATATGGAGGACATTGCCCTTCTCAATTTAACCTGTTGACTGAAGCACCAGTATTGTGACCATCTCCACTTCTCCCAAATCCATAACTTGGCAGAAGTGGAAGATGAGCCTTCGTTGTGCAGAACCGCTCAAGTCCAGAAGCCTGCTCTCCCCAATGGCCGTCTTGGGAGCTCACAGAAGACGACCTTCATCAAGCACATCCCAGTGGGAATGCAACAGATTTCTGCTTACCAGAAATGCCATGAGCAGAGGCTGCACCAAAGTGCTTCTTTGTGCTTCCTCAACCCCAGCCAGGCACGATCTTAGTGTCTCCTAAGCAAGGAGAGAGTTTTGCAAGATCTCCCCTTTCCATTTTCTCCCTTAGAGTAGGTTCACCATTATGATCCTGATAGTAATTGTGGAGAGGGGTGCAAAGATTGTTAGACCCAGCACTGCCTGAGCCACGCCAGACAGCCCTGCGCTTCCCCACGTGCCTTCCAGCAGCGGGAGGGCTGCAGCAAGAAACCTCAGCTATGGTACTGCCACACGAGTTTACGCTTAAAACCATCAGGCTCCTACCTTTACTTTTTCACCGTTTATCTCCACAGTTTTAATCATGAAGTCAACCCCAATCGTGGCTCCTTGACCCGGTGGGAAAAGCCCCTGAAAGAAAACAAGAGTTTCATTAAGCAAATTTCTGTAGCAAGACAAAACTCTCTCTGGGTGCCAATCCTCACTCTTTTCCATCCTCAAAACTATTCCTCCCTTGTCCCCTTCCCCAGACACTTATTTCCATCACATTTAGAGACGAAAATGTGACATTTCCCCAGCACAAATGTTACCATAATTCAACCCCACAGTGTTTTCCCTGCCTACACATCTCTAGTCATGTAGCAAGTCGTTGACTTCAGAGGTAGGAAAACAGGAGAAGAAAAGGAAAATGCATACAGGGAAAATGAGAGGGGAAAAGCCCTTCTGCTTCTGTGCAGTTGGAAGAGGCAGAGGAAGGTAAATGAGGACCCTCCATCCTACTTCCCAATGCCTTGAAAGAGGTTTGAGCACCCGTGGGATGAGATGCCTTTGCTCCTGCAACCTCATGCCTTCCCTCTCCCCTCCACCACACGCCACGGCATGGAAAGGCATTTCTGGCAGCTCCTAGTACCAGGGTCACATCCCTGCACAGCATTTTGTGAGCGAAGCATGAAGCCAGCCACTACCGGTGCCACAGCAATGGCAAGGGCCAGCATGATGCTGGTGGTATTTGATTGCAGCACCATCAGAAAGGAGCAACACAAACCAAAAAAAACCCCAAACAAACAGCTTTTTGATTTCTGGTGTCTAGGTCTACAAAGTCATGTTAATTTTGGAGCACATCCATCCCCTACAGCAGCTGCGCTGCCAAAGCACAAGCAGCAGAAGTGGCCACAGATTTTTGCGGTTAACCCTTTGGGGTCGACTAGCTTTATTGCCACTAGTTGTCACATGCGGTTGGAGAGCGTTTAACATCACCACAGCTTTAAAACTAAAATTAACAGTGAGAGGGAAAATTACTGACAATTCCTAGTGGAGAGTGCAACAAAAACCCCACAACTAATGTTTTATAGTGCGTTATGCAAAACCTTCTCCTGCCCTGGATCACAGAAGCATGGTCCTTTCCCCGTTATTCTGCCACAAAAAAAAGGCCTGGTGTTTAACAGAAGACACCGGACTGACAGCCCAGGACCCAGATTATTTAATTATCTACTAATGCCAAACAACAGGTAGAGCTTTATGCAGGGAGGGATGGGGAGGAGCAGGCACATAGCAGCACACCAGGAGACGTGCTGGTCCTTATAACCAGTCCAGAGCACCTCCAAATCAGGAGGAGTTGTCCCAGCGGCTTTCAGAGGGGACTTTCCATCTTTGGAGAGGGATGAGCTTTCTCCAGTGCAAGATCCCCAACAGGGCCAAGTAAAGCATTAGATACAGATGTGCTGCTTGTGCAGTATGTCGCTATAGGCGATGCACGCACCAAGAGTGTGGACAACAAAATGCTTTGGAGCTGCGATGCCAGCAGAGCCCTCAGTGCACAGCCACAGGCTCCACGCTCCCATCCCAGTGCTGCCCCCACCCCGACGTCCCACATCCAAGAGGCGGCCAACCTTACCTGAGTGAAGCGACGGACTAAGCAGGTCTTCCCCACACCGGCGTTGCCGATTAAAACAATTTTGAAGAGGAAATCATAATCTTCCATACTCATTTACGCAGCTGCAAGAGAGACAGAGAGCACAACACGATGTGAACCAAGGTGGTGGGGGAATGCCCTTTTATTCCTGCTGAACTTTATTCCTCCAAATATTCAGAACAAAGGTCTCCTGGCACGTGCGTGGCTCCTCAGATAAGGGAGAAGAGCCCTTCCCACTCCAAGCTGGGGCATCCATGCAGTCCAACGTCAGCTGCTGCAAAACCTCGGCCACGTTTCAGCTTTCATGCCATCCCACCTGGCTGCCCACAAATTAGAGATGCTGGTTTTCAGCTTTCCAAGCAACACTCCACAAGCCCGAGCCACCATTTCCTAGATTTCTCCAAATGTTTGTTTTGCTTTTAACTATGTCAGCTCCAAAGGACAGCGTGGACTTTACCACATTGTCCGAGGGGATCGCATAATTTATTTCTGTTAGGGCAATACCCAGAAACTCCCCTGTGAGCTCCTCCAGGCGGGCGCTGGGTACCCACAGAGCAGGGCTGGGGCACGCATGAAGGCAGAACAGATGGGGAAATTAAAATAATTTTAAAATAAAGGCAGCAGCGTTTGCCTTAAAGACAGAAAGAGCTCATTGGCTAAAATTATAGTGGGGAGTGGAGTAACAGTTTGCCTGAAGTACATTAAGAGAGGTTTTTAAAAAAGAAGAAATAATAGATGTTATTAGGAATATTGCTACTACTATGATAATTTTCTTTAGTTTTGTGAGGATAGCTTGCTTGGTGTAAAGCTCAAATGGGAAAGGAACACAGAGGAGCCTGGGGGGTACCCCGAACACATCCTCCTCCCGCCCCAAGTACAACCTCCTTTGCAGGATGCAGAGACTGACGTTTCAGCAATGTCACAGGATATGGGCAGGGCTGCCTACACGGAAGACGACCTACAGGGCTTCCTTAGGCAACTCAAAGTATGGGGAGGACCAAACAGATAAACGTAGAGTTTGCTGCAGCTGAGCAAGGCATGAGGGATAAGTATCCACACCTCCATCTCCAGTGCACCCAAGGGTGCCACTGCCACTGTGACCAGAGAAGGGATCTGTAACCTTCAGGAAAAGCAACAAACAGCCGGAAGAGATTCAGTTGGAGATTTTAGGCAGACAGAAAAACCCACAGACAAGGGAGCAGACGGGCAGTGTCCAAACCCAGCTGTGTCCAGGAGGATCCAGGTATTATATGCGGCATCAAAGACCTGTCCTCAAGACTGGTCTGGGGTAATGGCACAAAAGACATCAGTAGAGAGACAGATTTACAAGCCATCAGTAGAGATATCAGGTAAGGCGATACCTAAGCATCAGTACCAAACCCACCAGTACCTATAGATTAGGCACTGGGTGAAGAGATAGAGCCAAAGATGGGAAGCACAGGAGATGACACAGAATGAAAAAAAAGTATTATGAAATTGCTATCCTCAGTAAAGCCCCAGATTGCTTAGAGGGTTTTTTTACAGAGCTGATGAAGGGAGCAAATGCAGCACAGATGAAACAAGCTTCTCTCACACAGCCCAAAGGCGGAGTGCCCTCAACCGCTGCATCCAAAGGTCCTTCCTTGGGAGGGTGCATTGCAATACACCAGAAGGCCCCAGCTACAGACCCTGGTCCCACCATGCAGCTGTGATAGGTTTATAGTCAAACAGCCAGAGAATACAAGATAAAACTGAGACAGTCTGGGTCTGCCTGGCAGGGCACACGGAAACGGCTCTCCAAGCACCACCAAGAGCCTGGTGGACCTGAAGGCAAAAGAGGTGGAAGACTGACTCAGCTGCTTCACATCTATATGATCCTTGGCCTTTCCAGCAGCCTAAAAAAAGGGTAACCACACCAACTAGTGACTAATGATCTGCATCACATCAGCAGATGGTTAGCAGGGAGACAGCTGAGTCACTACACGGACACGTCACTTTGCCTGGGCCAGTGACACAGCACAGCATGTGCCCTGCTCCTGCTTTGCTGAGCTGGAGCTACGGTCCCCTGCAAAGTGCCACCAAACAGCAGCAGCTGGAGCTGTCCTGAGGATGCTCTAACCTCGCCTTGCTCTGACACGCAAGACCTTGCTGCTCCCTCCTATCTCTTAATACAGTGAAAGAGTGGGACCTTAAAAAGCAGCTTCAAAAAATGCCCTTTTTTATTTTCTGGGGTTGTTATTTTGTGTAATCATTTTGTATCTCCATGCCTGGCTTTCCCAGAGTGGGACTGGGTAACAACAACAGTATTAAGATTGTTGACAGTGCTCTTACAATGAAGGCTAAACATTAATATACGGTTTCAAGCTTTCACACTAGCCAACGTGAAGAAAAATGTGATCATCTACTAAAAGCTATTTCAAGACTAACAAGACTTACTCAGCACTGGATAATTATCCCTGGGATGCTTCAAATCCTGGAGGGCACTGCTCCCCCCGGAGGGATTTCAGTTCTGTTACTTGTACCCTAAGCAATCCAACGTTCAAATTTGTCTTTTCAGGAAGCTTAAAAACAAACTTCCTCTGCAGATCTTTGAGCTCAGAAATGCTAAATGGCTCAGACATACCCTAGAGTTATGTCTGATCCCCTTCATTAGGCTCCAAGACTAATCATATGTGATAATGACCCCAAACAGGAACTCGAAGATGAGCCAAGGCCATAAAACAAACAAAGCAACGATGAGATTAAATGCCAGAACTGAAGAGGCACAAAAAGCAGGGACACAGGAGGGGAGAAAGCAAAGGAAGCAGCAAGGGAGAGAGAGAAGTGATTTGGGAGGTGGAACGGGCAGGTGAGGTTGACCATCGCTTCCCTGTCACCCCTGTTCACGCAAATTGGTGTTTCTCCCTCTGATGTGCACACACACTAACCTACCACGCTGTCAGCACTGAACACAGAAACATTGCATCAGTTACCGTTACGAAATCTTCTCCTCCTGCAAGCGGAGCCTTTCAGCCAAGTGACCTTTGCTGCTGACTCAGGCTCATGCAACCCTCCCTCTCCCCAGGGAAGACGTGTCTCAACCTCTGCCCGGCTTGCCACAGCCAGGGAATGTGCATCTCAGCAATACATCACACTTTGAATTATATGCTTAAAAAAAAAAAAAAATGCAGAGTGCAACTTGTTTGTTTGTTTTTGTTTTCTTGGGGTTTTTTCGTGTGGTTTTTTTTTTTTCCTTTCTGTTTTCTTGTGTTTGCAGGCACAGGGCTCTGCCTTGCATACCTGCACTGGTTTAAAGCGTTAGGGCTGCAGCTGCCTGTCCCACCCTTTGGCAGAGACAAGACCCTGCAGCAAGGGCAGAGGATGGGATGCCTGTCCATGCCTCAGCCACCCCTCACCACGTTCGTTTAAATCATGAACAGGGCTGGCTACAGCACAGAGACGTGACCTATCATGAGGTGAAGCAGGAGCAGAGCCTGAGGCTGGTAGCAGGGCAGAAAATTGGGTTTCATGGCCATTTTTCCCCAGAGACAGTTTATCCAGCTCGCATCCCCACCAGCCCCGTGGCTCATGACCCCTCTGGGCTGTTCCCACCAGCCTCGCAGGGGATCAGTTTTGCAGGGTTTTATTTCGTTTGTGTCACTGCTCTGCTCCACTCCATCACGTGGCCCCATGCACGGTCACGCTGTGGGCAGGAACAAGGGGCCAGGAGGGGTAAATCGAAGCAGGGTGACCACCCGGAGAGGTGGACCATCAGCACGAATGCAGCTGAAGGATGGCAGGAGATGTTTTAGGCTTAGCTGGTTTTCTTATACTTAGGCAAGACAGCGCAGTAAATATTATTGGTATTTTTCAATTATTAATTCCAATTCAACCAAAAGACTGGTGAGATCCACCCAAAACAAAAGCACAGGGGCCAGGGGCTTTCACCTCTCCTTCCCTCCATGCAAGCTTGTACAAACAAGCTCCAGCTCGCATGGAGACACCTGAAAACAGAAGTGCAGAAGCCATGGGCTCCCTTCCCCATGCAGCGAGCACTGCTGCAAAGGCAGACGTGCACCAGTCCTTCCCGCTTCTCCCAGTATCTTGACTGCTCGAAACTCTCCCATAGCATGGTCAGCAGGACTTGGTCTTCTGTTTCACCCTGCCGTGGGCTCTTCACTGCCTGTAGATGTGGGACAGCAGCACAGCTGATGGAGGAGACAGACACACTCCCAGCTGCTTCTCCTGTTCGCCACAAGCCACAAGGCAAGGAGTTTATCCACAGTAAATACCTGGATATCTTATTCCCTGAAGCATATATGTTTTAGTTTATTCCCCAACAGGATGCCCTCTCCCTGCATTTGCTCCATCCACCTTAGTTCTCCCTGATCCACTTTGGTTTACTTGACAGCGTTTATCATCATCGGAACCAATTATTTTATCTTTTTGCAGTGTTTTTTCACTCCTTAGTTTGGATGGGCACAGAGGATTCCTCTTCATCTCTGACCTGCTCTGACCATGCCATGCTCAGCCTCTTTGGGTACCAACTAAGTGGCAGAAACACAATGCAAAGGTTCAAATACTACCTGGGAGACATGAATGACTTTGAAGTGATCAAGTTCTCCTTCAAATGGATGAAACCACTATTCTGCCTGTCCCTCATCAGCTTTTACACCAGCACTAGTCTTTGCACAAAAAAACCAGCAAGTATGAGTGAGGTTTTTAGCTGATAAAAAAATCTCTGGCACTTCTCTCTTGACTCCTTTGCTCAAGGAAGACTTTCCACCTCGAGGCATGATCAGAGCAGGCTCTATGATGATGATTCTGCCCCAATTGTTTTGGTTCATGGAGCCAAAAGTGGAGTGGGATACTTCAAAAGAGCAAGCCTTTCTCAGTCAACAGCAAGGTTTACCAACCTCTACCTGTCTTTTACCCTCCCTGAACTTCACAAGGTAATGTGTGCTTAGGAAACACGATGGACAGCCTTCATCTGAAGTCAAAAGCCTTTCATGTCTAAAAGAATGTTTCGACGCCTTCATTTGAGAAGAACAAAACAGAAATAACCTGTTATTTCTAAACCTCCATGGTATCTCAGTCCTTTTGTGAGTTAGAGGTGCAGAAGTCAAGGTGCAGCAGTTCATATCTTTGCAGGTCCAAGCAACAACCGGAGCAGGGAGTGTGTGGCACATAATGGCATCACCTTCTCTCCCCACCAGTCTCACTCATGGGTTTTCATTTCCTGTAGCCTGAAGAAGCATCAGAAGGCTTCGTGGGCATGTCCTGCTTACGAGACATGGTTAGGGGGCCACTGTCCCCAGATCAGAACAGGTCAAATCAGAGCAGGCTTAGTGCAGCCAGGTGATGCAGACCCATGCATGGCTATAGAATCACAGAATCATTTAGGTTGGAAAAGACCCTTAAGATCATGAGTCCAACCGTAAACCTAACACTGCCAAGTCCACCACTAAACCACGTCCCTAAGCACCACATCTGCATGTCTTTTAAATACCTCCAGGGATGGTGACTCAACCACTTCCCTGGGCAGCCTGTTCCAATGCTTGATAACCCTTTTGGTAAAGAAATTTTTCCTAATATCCAATCTAAACCTCCCCTGGTGCAACAAGAGGCTTTTTCCTCTTGTTACTTGGGAAAAGAGACTGACGCCCACCTCACTACAGCATCCTTTCAGGTAGTTGTAGACAGCAATAAGGTCTCCCCTGAGCCTCCTTTTCTCCGGGCTAAACAACCCCAGTTCCCTCAGCTGCTCCTCATAAGACTTGTGCTCTAGACCCTGCACCAGCTTCGCTGTTCTTTGGATGCACTCCAGCACCTCAATGTCTTTCTTGTAGTGAGGGGTCCAAAACTCAACACAGGATTCGAGGTGCGGCCTCACCAGTGCCGAGTACAGGGGGACGATCACTTCCCTCGTCATGCCGGCCACACTACTGATACAAGCCAGGATGCTGTTGGCCTTCTTGGCCACCTGGGCACACTGCCGGCTCATATTCAGCCAGCTGCTGACCAACACCCCCAGGTCCTTTTCCGCTGGGCAGCTTTCCAGCCACTCTTCCCCAAGCCTGCAGCGTTGCATGGGGTTGTTGTGACCCAAGTGCAGGACCCAGCACTTAGCCTTATTGAACTTCATACAGTTGGCCTCGGCCCATCGATCCAGCCTGTCCAAGAGCCCTCTGTAGAGCCTTCCTTCCCTCAAGCAGATCAACACTCCCGCCCAACTTGGTGTCAGCTGCAAACTTACCGAGGGTGCACTCGATCCCCTTGTCCAGATCATTGATAAAGATATTGAACAGAACTGGCCCCAATACTGAGCCCTGGGGAACACCACTTGTGGCCGGCTGTCAACTGGATTTAACTCCATTCACCACCACTCTTTGGGCCCAGCCATCCAGCCAGTTTTTTTACCCAGTGAAGAGCTGTGTAAAAAACCCTATCCACAGCTCCAAAGGCTTCTCCACTTTTAGGGATAAAGACTGAAACTAAATTAAGCCAGGAACACTGATAATTTGCACCTCAGCTCTATCCCACCTCAAATCCTCATTTACAACCTACTGCTTCAATTAGACACACAGAAGGATCTGCAGCCTCTTCAACCTGCTGGATCTAACCAGTAGGTCAGGGTGGATTTTGATGTATTTATACAGTTCTTAATGAACAAGTATTTTCTGTTCTTCATCATCCAACAGCTATAAACAAAAATAAATTTACCTAAACATCTCAAATTCAAACAGCAGCAGTTAGGTATACAGATATTACATTGATTGCATATGCCACATGAGCCAGGAAATTCAAAGCTAAGGCTAATATTTCAAGCAGAAAATTATTCCTTGCAGGCCAGAAAATTGCAGGGAACTCAGGTCTGGACATGCTGCTGCATTACGTAACTCAGGATAAAATATTTTCATTTCCAGAGCACCTGCCAACCCAAGCAGGCTCCTGCACTTGGCAAGCACGAGCCCAGCTCATGCCTCCCTGCAAACAAGCAGCCTGGATTTCCTTCTGCTCCCTTGCCCACCTTCCTCACTCCTCTCTACAAGGTTTAATTTCACTTCCATTCACACTGGAAAAATGAAGGGAGACTTCATCCCCACAAAAGCCTGGATCACCCATGCCTCTGTGCTGCTGGTGGCAAAGCCATAAGCACGTGGGATCCATGCTCTTCATGCAACATTGAAACTCCAGAGATGTCTTTCCCAAATTCAAGGGAGAAAGATTATTGCAGGCACCCGGGGTTGCAGAGCCCAGCATTTCCCCATCTCCTCCCATCACACTTGCCATTCCAGGCAAGCAATATCCAGTTGCCTGTGCACTGGCAATCCTAAACATGCCTCTTCATCAAGGATAGTCCCTCATAGGAAGAGAGAAGGTCCGGAGTGCAGAAACACCATGCCTCTAAGTGTGATTTCCCAGGCAGAAACACAGCAGCTTTTATCCCACACACACACATCACCTACAGACTATTAGTGCACACACCACCACGGTGCACTGGGCTTGCAGTGTGCTCACACCGCCACTGACAATTTCAGGCTCACTAAGTCCATCCAACGCTTCCAGAAGGCATTAAGCAACTATGCACGTAGTGCAGGGAGGCGTGGAGCTTCCCTGTGCACGACAGCCCCATCAGCATTGGCTGACCAGCTGCCAGTCATTCAAAAGTCTAGGCACATTTGAAAAAATAGCAAATTGCATCCAAATTTTTCAGCTGGAAAAAGCAGTATATTATGAAAGCCTCAGCCCTACCCTATTTGGAGAGATTCCTGCTCCTCAACCCTTTGCTCAGGATATTTCTCCTACAGAAACCAAGCGAGCTAAGTAGGTACAAGTTCTCATGTACCACAGGTATGTTTTATCTCGCAGATATATTTCTATAAATAACAGAAAAGCTAAAGCTGAGAGGTTTTGCATCAATGACTGCACAGAGCACACAGCCCTTCCCCTTACCTCTTTTTGCCACCAGAGAAAATTTGTAGCTCACGGGACTACTTTGATCAGGTCATGGCTCATACGTTAGTCAGCCTCCAGGAGCTTGTGCAAGTGCTACAGAGGAACCCACTGACCAGCGATGACAGGCACTTCACCATAAAACAAGCAGGTAAATCCAGCACCAATATCATCCCAAGAAAGAGCTCAGAGCAGGAGCTCTGCTTTACTGGGCAGAAGGAGCTCAGGAGAGCAGCAGGCTCAGCTGTGATGCCCACGCTCAACACGAGAGGGCCCAGCCTTGCCACTGCCCACGGCCGGACACCAGCTCTCCTCACTTCCAGAGATAACTGACTGCAGACTGCCCTCTTTGCCTGCTTTGCTTAACGGTGGAGGTTACAGATCTCGCACTCAGGAGCAATCTTTGGATTTTCACATGTTCCTGGCATCCCCTGATGGTGAAAAGGCTTTGTGTCCATGCTGTCCCCTTCTGGGTGAAGTCTTCTGGGGGGCTTTCCTAGTACTGGTGTCAAGAGCCGCATTAACACACATCATTAATCATTTTTTGTTGGGTGGTGGAAGGATGGGTGGTGTTTGGGTTGGACACATCCTTGAGGATCTCAGTGACACCAAAGGCTCTTCAGGAGAGACCAGGCAAGTCACAGCTTCTGCAGTCCAGGATCCTCATTTAACTTTCCCACCTCCTGGAGGGAGGGGAGACTCAGTGACATTTGTAACGCACTTCGGTGTTGGGAACGGCCATAGAAGTGCAAAATATCACATGCAGACAGCAAGTTATATTCTATCAAATATATCTGAGGATTGAACTGTTACTCAATGATGATTCTCCTCACACAGATAAGTGAACTAATCCGATTTCTGCATTACTTGGGAAAAATGAGATACACACAGTATTTGCAAAATAACAAATAGAAAATTAATTTATTTAGGATGGGGGGGGGGGAACGCTGACATGCACATCTATAATGCCACAATAGTGGCTGACCAAACCACACACCAGCAGCAGCACGCCCAGGATACACACCATCTTCAGAAAACTGTTTCCAAGCATGAGAACAGCCCCACACTCCATTTACTGGCAGAATCTGGGTTCTGACTGCAAAAGAGTCGGTGCAACCTTAACACACGCTTTTATAAACATCTTATAAGACATGCCTGGACACGGAGACCCAATAGTGCATGCTAAAACCAACACTGTTTTAGCAAATCATGTGACCACCAAGCTGTATGCTCTGCAGCAACACATTTTTGCATGGAAGCAGTTAAAGACTCAGCCAGCACAGCAGACAGGCTGACTTCCAAGCGTGGAAAACTGCATTGCCAGAAATCCAGCCAAAAATGCTGCTTTATCCACTCAAAAACAACAGCCTCTTCCCAAAGGAAAAAAAAAAAAATACAAAATGAGTTTTTAAAACTACAGCCAAGCATTAACTGGAACATGCCTTGCATGGAAAAGTCAGGAAAGCTTCCTAAGCCCAGCTCTCTACAATGGGAAATAAAGCTCCCGCACCAAGACCTGACCCACTGAAATGGAGAAATCCATCAGCACCTTAGGTGAGAATTACTCTGCCTTCAGAAACCAGGTGCAGGATCAGGCTGAACCTCAGGTGTCTCCCATGAGCTGGGAAGGGTTTTGGGGACAGCAGCCCTACAAACAAGGAGGCAAAGCTGGAGGAAGAATGATTCATCCATGGTGCAGAAGAAAGGTATGTGCATGTCAACCAGGTAAAAGGCAAAGAAATCTCCTGATGCATTAAGTTTGCTGGGCTGGCATGGGTTTGAGTGGCGTCACAGTTGTACGTGGAAATATTTTGACACTGGGTGACAGGGCTCTGATAAAACACTTGCAAGATTAGACAGTTTGACACCAATGTTTTTGACAAGATATGACAAAAGCTATCACAACTAAAGGTTTTCAATAAAATATTTACAAGAACATCGTGACTCAAATGAGATTGCAAATACAGAAGTATCATAAGTGTATGTCATTAACCAATGACGTAAGTCCCATGAATGTATTGTGAAATATGAATACGTACATTAGATAGTTTGGGTTATAAAAGCATGTCCAAGAAAATTTTCTTGAGTTTTAACTACAATGACATATCTTACTGCTGTTGACCACCTTGTTTTGATTGTGCCAGAGACTGTGGTATGAACAAACCAAACATTTTTGCTAATAATGTTTTGTTTTGTAAGAATACTTTCTAATTAAAAAAATAAGCAGGTATTTCCACCTCTTGATTTCTGCTCAAGTTAGCTTGTGATTTACATCACTTCTCCATCAAACCTAGTAGAAGTAACACGTAATTAAGCCTCATCTAATCTCACTTTCACATGGCTGAGATCAGTGTCTCAAGGGCTGTGCTTGGTATCCTGCGGCTTGGGCTGCGGGGTCCACGGCACCATGTGTGATGCTCCTGTGCCATGCCATGCTGTATCATGCCATGCCATTGGTGAAGTCACACTGGGCCAGCCCAACAGAGTCCTGCAGCAGCAATCAAAAAGCTAAAAACTAACTGCTATATTAAGATGAAAGTTTGCTGTTTGTTCAGAACGGACAACAGGATCCACAAAAAAACCCACCACACTTTTGGCTCTGTGGCTTGGGACAGATATATCAGACTTAAAAGGTAACTTTCCCAAAATATAATGATAAATTAGCAATACCAGCAGTAAAGGGAAGAGGTAATAAAGCAAGATAAAAATCCTAGAACGGTTTGAGTTGGAAGGAACCTTTTAAAGATCATCTAGTCCAACCCCCTGCCATGGGCAGGGACATCTTTCACTAGATCAGGTTGCTCAAAGCCCCAATCTGACCTCCCCTTGAACACCTCCAACGATGGGGCATCCACAACTTCTCTGGGAAATCTGTTCCAGTGTCTCACCACCTCACCGTAAAACAAACAAAAAAAAAACAAACCAAAAAACTACCTTGCACACTGTTCTTGACAACATATTTCATCATCCATTGAGTTGATCTAATAGTCAGACAGCTACACCTCCTGAGGAGCAGACACAGTACCTATCATTCCTTCATACCAAATTCAGTCTGCGTCCCATATCACCAGATCTCCAAAGAGGAGATGCATGCACTCCTGCTACAGCTACATGCACTTGCGCTGGCTCTCTTAAAATAGCAAGAATCAAAGCCAAAACACCACAGCTGTAAGAACTGTACCTGCACTGTAGAAGCTGTAAAAAAAAGAAAAGGAAAAAAATCACATTCTTCTGAAGCATTAGGATTGATAAGGTTTCAGTGAGAGAATCTCGACCCCTAACTAGCACCTCTCATACATTTTATGTTGTAGCCTGAAGTGCAGTAAAGAAGCCCTCCAAGACAATTGCTTGAAGGAGCTTTCTCTAGGAAGAAACA
The DNA here is from genome assembly GCF_018139145.2 of Gymnogyps californianus. NCBI lineage: Eukaryota > Metazoa > Chordata > Aves > Accipitriformes > Cathartidae > Gymnogyps > Gymnogyps californianus. The sequence goes on along the minus strand of NC_059471.1, from coordinate 8,009,165 downwards.
CAAAATTATTAGGGCAATTAATCACACAGTGCAGGTAACCCACCTTCAATCAGTCATTTGCATCTGGATTCTGTGGGGCAGGATCTTCCTGGTGACACAAGGGGGAGGCTGACATCCCCAGGCAAAACTTTCAGGCATGCCCTCTAATTCAAGAGCACAGCCTGCTACTACAGAGTAGGATTGCTAAGAGAAAAGGGGGTTTTGTTGGGTTTTTTTTTTTTTTTTCAACTTACATGAGGAAATAAAGAAGCAATCCTGTGTTTCAGCTGGAGGCTTCCTTATCAGAACCACATGTGCAACATCCACCAGCCACACAGGAGCTGTGCATCACACCCCTGTGCCACCATGATAGGAAAGGTGGCAATTTGCAACAGCACATTGGTATTTAGGAAGGACGTCTGCCTCCGTTATGCATTTTAAAGGAAGGTTTCTCCCCCAGAAATGATAGCTTTTTGAACATGAAGCGATGGAGGAATAAAATAGAGTTAAGCATTACAGGCTGCTGTTAAGATGGCAGAGGCAATGCAATAGCATTAGCTATTTAAATCCTTATGGGGAGGGAGATGAAGATGCTGGAGAAGATGAGGGCAGCTCAGGGAAGCACATCTCCCAGGTTCCTGCTCCCTCCAAAGACAAGCTCAAAACCCCAAACCAGAGGGCCCTCTCTGCCACTAAGATCAAATTTGGGGTGATGGGTCTAGGCTAGTCCTAGGCTGATCATTGCCCCAGTGCTCCCCAATTCATCACCTCCTCATTTCCAGATGGGAAGCACACTTTACTTGTAACATCATACATGCTTATGCATCCGAGCATATATGCTTCTGCTTCATAACAAAACTGCACAAGCATTGTCCCCTCTAAAAAGTTGTCCCCTCTAAAAATGCTCTCATTTGATGGAAACCCCTCAGCTGGGATCAGCCAACCCGTCTGGCAAGCGGCTGAGCTGACGGGGAATATTCTTTGCATTTCTGCAAAGAAACACCGTGGTACAGTTTCAACTGCGAGCATCTGCCAGAGAAGCAGATGTTTCATGAAAACAAATTGTCCAGAGAGGGAAGAAAGGGGAAATAAGAGACTTGGGTGTAGCTTCAGGGCTGGTTTAAGCTGATGTAAGTCCTGCTGCCTCCAAAGGTAAGGTTCCCAGCCCTGCCCGCACAGCCAAGCCTGTGCCCAGCACCCTGCCAGCTGCAGGTGGGACCCAATCCAGATGGGAAAAAAATTTGGGGGTGGGACAGCAGAATTAGGTTTTACAGCCCTGGTCCCAGAATTTCAGTTTTGTAAAAAAGTATCTTTACTATAACTAGTATCTCTATAATGGTAATTTCATATCATGGCTCCTGAGTAAGATTTTTATAAGGATATCACAGGTCTCTTCATACAGTAAGGAACAGTATTCATGTTCTGGTTAAATTTTAGCTCACACGCTAACATGTAGCCTGTTTTCAGTTCTCCTTACAGTTTCAGGTGGTTACAGTACTTTTCATTTGTCCTAAACCACCGCAAAAGTACAGTTACTCATCTAGGGCAGCTATCTGCTGTTAAAACCTCATTTCAGCTTTGGGCCAGCTGCAATTCAAGAGACTGCATGGGTTAAATTTGACACTAAAAGAAATCCCAAAAAGCAAAAAAGCAGCTCTTTAGTGGAAGCTTTCTGCTCTAGGTCTCCTACCACTGCAGGGACATTACTCAAACAGCTTATGTAAAAGCCTGAAATCTGAAAAAATAATAATAAAAAAATGTGTTCCAGGGGCAGGGTCTTTGAGATTTATTATTTAGAGCTGATGCAGCAAGTGGTACCTTGAAGACTAAAGCAGGCAGGCCCCCACAAAACCAAGCATCGCATGTGCATGCACACACACACATTAAAAGACTGCGTCAGTCACAGCAGCTCTCTAGCCCAGATAAATCATGTCTTCACTTCTGCACACCTCTACTCCCAGCTCAGCTACTCCTGATCTCCAGCCACATGGGTTAATAAATTATTGCAGAGATTTGCAGATAGAGATTTGCATTTGGAGAGAAGGTGAAGGCACAACTGAAGCTTCTGCAGCACCAATATTCACCCTTTTGATGTTGTCAATGTTCAACAATCCTATGACGTAGCCTAAGATCTCCCTAAGCATGGTGCTTTTGCTCAAAAATATGTTCCCATCGCAAATATGATCTCTCAAGGCTTTTCCAATATAGACATTGCTGTGTTATATATAATACCACATAAAAATACAGAGATTGTCCCTTACTACTCCTGATCTCCTGGCAGCAGCCTACTGAAGCTTTGACCTCTTTGGGACTAACATGAGGAAGCAGAAAGTTATTTCCTTTTGTTTACTTAAAGCAAACAGTAGCCAGTCCTCCACAGGCACCGATGCCAACATGACGTGTGCAGGCTGGGCAGTGCTGTCACTGCCCAGCTAGGGACCTTCATGCTCACAGCTGCATGGTCATGGGGACACAACTTGGCACGTCAGCACCATGTTTGTGACCATTTATTTTTATTCCTTAGCAACAGAGCAGCTCTTGGGGTTGGGTTTTGATTTTTTTGTGTGTGTGTTGAATCTATATTTGGCACCCTGGGGAAATTCCTGAGCAGAAGATAGCAATTTTTAAAAGAGAGGATAAATGCTGGTACTCGAGCTTTGCTGACAGTAACACCACCCCCAGGCTTTTGGTTAGTGTGAAATGCTGAGACCTGGAGCCAACGGGAGTCCTCACATGGACCAGGCATCAAGAGTCACGTCCATCACACTTTCTGCCTTTGCAAAACCTTGTCCCAGCATAAGAATATGAAAAGATTTATTGGCTCATAAAGTCTCTAAGCAGTTTGTATCATGTGTAAACCAACATCTCCAAGGCTCTGAACCTCATCACTGTTCAGTAGCACTGATAGGTCCCACGATGGTTTTTGTCCTGTGGGAGCCAGGACCCCTCAGTAATAGCACTGTCTCAAAGAGCAAAAAAAGAGACTTCAGTACAATACTGTAATTCTGAACTAAGACACCATTCTTACCATAAATTATGAAAATATCAATATCCCCCAGCTCTCTACAGCTCCCAAGCAAACATGCAAATTAAATCCTGCCTAATCTACATGAGAAAAACAAATAACACCTGATGTTTCCCAACTCTTTTTTTTTTTTTTAAAGGCCATGTTGCTAACAAAGATTTACTCATAGGAAGGACAGAGAAATCACATGGCTCAGCAGTTTCATTGGTTGTCATGGCAAATGAAAATTGCTAACTGTCCAACTTGTGTGTTTTAGAGGAAGAGAGACAACAAAAATGCCCTTTTTTTATGACTAGAAAGGAATGTTTTCCTAATAATCGCTTGTGAACCCACTGCACACTATATATAAACAGCTGCTCCTTTCCAGGGAAAATGTTTGCTGTTTCTTACTGAGCGACTCTCAGGGATCCAGGCAATTCAGCCCCAGCAGACATTCAGGCGCGGGTAATGAGAATCATGTGCTTTATATGTGGTGACTTCTTGCCTGCCAAAGGGAGCCTGAACTAGCTGGGGGTGGGGGGGTGGGGGTCTCAGCTCCATGACAGCTCCGCCACTGACTCCCCGGGGAGGCTGCCAGCACGGCACGGCCAGGGGAACCTGGCAGCGGCATGAGTCCCCTCCCCTGCTCCCACACTCAGCATCACCGCGGCATTTCTTGCCACGTGTCCAATAACGGGAGTTTCTTCATGTGTTTTCAAAGCAAGCCAAAACCACGGGTATTTGTGTGAGTTTTAATCTGCCAGACAGGTAATCGCAGCAAAGACACCCCGGCGTTTGCTCCAACACAGGCAATCCGAAGCACCTTGTACCCTGCCTGCACGACCAGCACCACACATCTTTCATTACAGTAGATTTTCTGAATATAGGCAGGAGATAATTTGGCTGTAACTTCAGGAGCAGGTCCCCAGAGAGCCTGCTCCTTCCAGCCACACTGCCTTTTGGTTTTGGCCGCACGCTAAAGATCTGGGAAGTTGAGGATATCCACGCGGCAGATTTACATCACTCATTTCACCACCAGGTCTTATTTGGTTGGTTTTGTCTCCAGCCCTTCCCCTCCTGCATATCTTTCTCTTCACTCCCAGGCTCCAATGCCAGGCCTTTTGTCTAGAAGGAACAACAGGACCCTAGGGAATAATGTTTATTATACAATGTTGTAAGCGATGCTCCTCTGTGGGTTAGGTTTTCTTCTGCCACTCCCATCCGCCATGATTGCATGGGGGGGACCAGAAGTTGCACAACCACACACGTGTGGCTGGCTGGAAAGCAGCCCCTTCTCTAAAGAAAGCCACAAGCTCCTTCCCTTATATTCCCCAAAAAGCAGCTGTGTATGAAACCGCCCCATCGCACTCCAACGCTGGCTGCGTACACACACCGAGGGCCGTATCCTACAGGCCTCAGCGCGCGTTTGCACTGCAGAGCCTTCGTCGCGACCACAAACCAAACCGTGCTCCTCCCCAAACTTCATCCACAAAACTCAGCCACAATCAGGGACGCCTATGCAAACTAGCTAAAGGCAACAGGATATAACAAGGATAACTATTTGGGATCCTTTATCTTTTGGATATGAGGCAGAAGGAAGGAGATTCATCATTGTCCTCCCTAGCCAGGCTGTGCCTGCAGGACTGCGGGTGAGACCCCCACCTCCTCATTTAGGGCCTGCACATACCAAGAGGAGGTCACTTTGTATCAAGCATGAGATAAACAGATTTCCACAATAACTTTTCAGCTCAAACACTGTGAATTGTATCACAAGCCTCATGCTTTAACCCTTACCCACACTGCAGAGCTGAAACGTTGAGGCTGCTGAAGTTACTGGAAATGCAATCACAATCCAGGGGACAACTGAACTCAGCTCTTTCACCCAGGCAATAAGCCAAAAACACAGAAAAGAGGATCTTTCCATGCAGGACTCCAGCCAGAGTACCCCTCGGCACGCCGGTCCCGCAGCATCGCATCCCTGCAAGGGTTGCTGGCTCACACGCTCAGTCCTCCAGCGGTTCGGGGTCTGGAGCATTTCTGGATTGCTATGCACGTGGGTGGATGCAGGGAGGGATGGGCAAGGGAGAAAGCATGGGCCAAAGGGGAATTAAGAGACAGGCTGAGAAAGAAAAAGGGAAACAGAAAGAAAACCAAAACCAAGCAAGAATAATTCTCTTTAAGGTATTACACCGGAGTGGCCTGACACTGTTGGACACCACACAGTTTTACTCCTTTAAGTTGAAGGGATGTGACAGACTAAATGTTTTTTATCCCAACTAGTAGACTTTGTCCCAAGGCTAATGCCAGCTGGTTACACTCAAGTGTTCAAGATCTTGACGTACAATCCTGAAAGAAAAGTGTTTTGGTCACAAAAAAGACTGCATTGGCAGCTTCTTAAATACATATATACTTTGACATTTTTCTTTAGGATACAGCTTATCAAAGGAGGTGGCATGAGCTAGACAGACTGTGCTTATGGGGGTACGGAATATCTCACATTTGTTCATTCCTTGCACTTCCCCAGTTTTACACAAAACTACTTGGACTGCCACCATCTGTCCTTCAACAAAACGGGCAGTCTACCCAACAACACTACTTGTAATTCAAAACTCAACATAAGGCATTTTCATTTAGTCAAATACAGAATTCCCTCTTCATGTTTCAGTTTGCCATTTATTCCACCAAACGCAAGCACAGCCTTGCTGCCCCCCAGCACAGCAAGCTCCCATCAAGTATAAAGCAATGCACAAGCACCATCTCCTATTGCACAGCAATTGTCATTAGTTACAAACAGATTTCATGTCTAACAGAGCCCATCTAAAGCAAAGAAAGGACTTCTCAAGAAGTTCTATATTTATTTCTAGTCAGTTCTATATGTATTTCTATACTACATGTGACTGAAATTGGATATCCAGGACTGTACCACAAATCAGAGAACAAACATGACTTTTTTTGTGCATATTTATCCTCTCAGCAGGGAAAATAAGGTAGAGGCCAAGACTAGAAGTCAGAATATAAGAAGACTTTTTGGCTCTGCTGGCAACAGCTTGCAGGACAGGTCCTACATGGCACTTCAGATTTTATTCTTCCCTATGCGACAGTCATTATATGCACTGCAAGACCAAACCCACCCATCCTGCAAAGCTCTGTACAAGGAACTTTTGCAGAAGCATTATCTTACGACTTAACTTTGAAAGCAGATTTTCAAAGTAGCTGGTTTTCTCTCTGAAAACAGAGGGTTTGCGACGACTTGCACAATTTTATTGCAGTGAGCCAACTCCAGCAAGAACAAGCAAATTCCAGCTTTGAACCACCTTTTCAAACTACTCTGTTCTCCAATCTGTTTAGTTTCTCTCTAAGGGAAGAGAAATCTTCACTGTTAATGTGCGCTGCTGCTCCCTCGTAGCATAAGCACCTCAGCGCCTCTGCAATAGTCGTGTGCAGAACAACTTAAATTGAGCCATCTTGAACAACTGGATACATGTATGATAAAAAGCAAAAGAGAAGCTGCTGTGGTGGTCAAGAATCCAGGCAGGGTAACAAGGCTTGCACAACTGGCTTCACCTGGACTGGGATATTTGCTTAGATGGCAGTACTCTGAATTGCTACAGATGATGGTGAAAGGAAACATGTTATAGCTGTAAAAATCTAGGTTTAAAGGAAAAAAAAAAAGTCATTTAAAGAAACTGTGAGGCAATTTCAGATTAGATTATAAAAGGAAGAAATAAAAGTTATAGGGTGAAAAGACAGGGAAAACAGGAAGCACAGAAGGATACAGGATGAATTTGGGATAAGGATGTCTAGGCGAATGCTGCTGGAGCACCAAGGCATGAGCCTAGCCAGCAGCACTGCGGAGAGGAGCATCCATGCCCGGCAGAGCAAAACAAGGGCAGGAGAAGTGCAGCCCAGAGGGGATGATGGGAAGAACAAACTGGCAAAAAACAATCCCTAACCCTGGAAGGACACCTGCCAGCTACTTACAGAGACAAACTCAAAAGATTTAGGGTTATCTCTGCCAAAAGTCAGAAAACACTCCGTTTTTAAAATTGCAAAGGAGATGCATATTCTGGTGAGACTGTGCATTGGATCTGGGAATCTGAATTCAAACACTGAGCACAAATCGGGTTCGAGTGCAAATGTCAGTGCCAGCCTGAATAACAGTCGCTACAACCCCAGCTAACACATCCATCTGTAATAAAACACGCATTTGTAAGTCACAAATAGGCTTTCAGTTCACTGTCAAAAGCACAAAACAACCCAAGACAATCAGGGAAAATTAGGTATTAAGTGTCAAGTATCCCATTTGTGGTGCAATACAAGGGGACAGGTTCGAGTATTGTTTTGGCATAGAAATGTAGGTTGGCTTGTGGCAAAGACAAGTGCTCCACATCAAAAAAAGTCTTTGTAGCGAAGAACTTCACCTCCAGTGGAGAAATCCAAGTTTTCACTGTGGGCTCGCTAATCCGCTGCTTTGGTTCACAGCTCTATTTCTGCTGCTCTGCAGTAGCCTCACATACTGCCCAGGGTTACAGCTGGCAGCTCCAAGTTCTCACTTAAATTGGTTTGAGTTTCTTTTCTTGGCAACTAATAACCTCTCTTCCCCCTGCCACGAAATTGGGTAAGCACCGAGTGAGACTTCCCAGGTACAACACAAGAGTTGCAGATAACTAGGATCACACAGAAAGCACCACATTTGCATTTTTTTGTACATTTATTACATTTAAACAGTCAGTGAAGACAGTGTGCGCTCTTTGGAGCAGGTCTGCATCCTCTCATGTCTGCCCCAAAGTCAGCAAAATAAGGTCCGAGCATCGTCACAAATATCGTCCCCTTCACCCTCAACACAAATGCACTATTGGGACAGATCCAGAGCCTGGATGAGCACGTAGGGATTAGGAAGCCACGATTAAATATATAATATTGTATCAAGTTAAATTATTCATTCATTATGCCATTACAACAACCAACAATTCGAACATGAAACTAACTCAAACATCAGCTGGGTTATTTAAGAGCACAAGAGGAGCGTTACAGACTCTATACATGTGGCTTCTCTGCTTTGCCCACTTCCCAGACTGTTCTTCTCCCTGTTGTTATTTGCTACTTGTTGGTACCTTGGTGTGCATGATACGAGTTTTCTTTATACCAGGTTGTACAGACGGTTGTATGGACTCCAACAACATAAATAGGAGTTGTGCTTTGAGAGAATATATTACAATTTTTTTGGTCTATCACATTGAAAGAGGCTTGTGGCATTTTTAAAAGGTCAAGAGTTACAACTCAAAAGCTTCACTCAACATTTAACTATTGCATGGAGGGAGTGTCCAAGCACACTTTCCACCGCACACATGCCCACATGTACATCCTTTAAATTTTAAAGTGAGAGCAAGTTGTGCATAAACTTTATGTACATTTTTCCCCTTTCCTCAGCATTAAGAGTAACTTCAAATCTGTATCATAACACTTAAATATGAGCCAGGGTGATGGCCTCACTGCACTCTGTACTACACAAAAATCACTTAATAAGCATTATTGTCCATCTCTGAGCCTCTGTACACACAGGCAAGATGGGAAAAAAGTAACAGATCAAGTGATTTGCCCAAGGTCAGAAATTTAGGAGTAGCCCCCATGTAACCAGACCTAAGCCTCATGCTCTCTTTGTTGGACTATTTTACCTCTCCAGCCTCCTTCCGCCCTGCCACCCCCAACTCTGCTTTGCTTTTCTTTACTATCCTTGATCCCTCTTTTTCTTCTTCTATTCATTCTGCAGTCTTGATACCTGCCTTCCTCTGCCCTGGTATCATGCTCTCTACATGCATTTTTGTCTTTGTCTACCAAGAAAGGTGTAATAGGGCTGGTATTTTCCTCTGGGAACTACTTCTGGGCTGTATTCAGGAATTTTTCCCCTTTTAACTAGTAAGTTTCGTATAAAAGTTACAGCTATCAAAATAGAGAAGATAATTCTTCTAGCTTCTCCTCCCACCCACTCCGAGGTGCTGGAGGACAGGTCACCCACGATGGCACAGCCTTCCCTTGGAGGTCTTCACCGTGTCTCCATGCGGACAGGCCACATCCCACTGCTCTGCAACTGCCCAAATTCTCCCCCAGCCACTAATGCTTTAGTGCCACCTCTGTCCCCAGACTCCAGTAAAAATGCTTTCTATCCTAATTTAACATTCTGCAGGCAGCAATTGAACTGGTAAAGCTGTGAACAGCAAGAAAATACTATTTTTCCTTGTGCTGCAGGCTGGAACACTCCTGGACAGCAAAAGCAGCTCTGAAGCTCCAGTAGCTGATACTTATCTAGGAAGATTTCCAGATTAAAACAGACATCATCCACCTCTTCTTAAACCCTCTCCTCCCTTTGCTCCAGAGAACAGCCCTTCCCTCCCCAACGAAAGCCTCGCCAACTAGCAGCTTTGCTGTTCACACAGGTCATTTATGTGAAGAACTGGCTTAATCTCTGTTGGCAAGATAGCTTCTTTCCTGCAGAAGTACATCAGTGAAGCATTCCAAAAAAAAGTCCTGTCAGGATTAATCCAACCCAGCATCCCCTCACATCTCAGTTATTGCAATTGTCCCTCTCTGGCCTTGACAGATCTCATCTTGGATCACTGGCATCCCCATTAAAAAAAAAAAATATCCTGTTAAAGGACAATTTTCCCAATTTTCCTGATTTGCATCTTCAGGGTTTCCTGTTGTTCTTCCTTCCATGGCTCCCCAACTCCTTATTATTACTTTTCACATTCATTTTACAGCCTAGCCTACATCCCACTAACTATCCTCAATGCAAAAGCAGCCGTGTCAACCATGCTCTCCCTCGTGCATCTCCCTGCAAACACCCATCGAGCTTTCTCCTGCTCTTCCTTCTAATGAAAGGTGTCCCTGCTCGTGGCAGAGGGGTTGGAACTAGATGATCTTTAAGGTCCCTTCCAACCCAAACCATTCTATGATTCTATGATATGAAAAATACTGCTGTTACCTGGCCTTTCCCTGCCTGTTTGTGACTGTGACCTGTTGTCACCCACCAGAAAGCGCTGAGCTCTGCCAGATGGAAACTGTGGTTTGCATTTGCACGGTTATTTGGGACGCAATGATGGGCCATGGGATGCTGCAGCAATACGCAGCAGCAAGAGGCAGAAGAAGGGATCCTGCTTGGTGGGCCGCCCTTAATTTAAAGCAGCAAGTCTCCCCTCTTGAGGCTTATCCAACTGTTCCTAAATGGAAATGCCAGGCTGTTACTCCCATGCAACTCATTTTCATCTGGGTCTGATCCACAGAGAATGGCAATCCCTCCCAGCTCCGTCAGGCTGAGACACTGATGGTGAGTTGAAAGCACGTGGCTCAGGTTTCTTGCAAACAGCAGGAGAGCAGGGAATTATGAGGAAGGATTTGAAGTGTCACGAGATGCATTTTTGATATTTACAGGGATTTCTGTGACTGTTCAGAGGGATCCCTTCCCACGCAAAAGCAGACGTGCAATGGAGAGTATCTTTACTTTCCCAGAAACAGCCAAAATAGCCATTATGAGCTTGTCCTTTGCAAGGGGACAATCGACCTCAATCACACACAGAGGCACACTGGGACCCACTTCAGGGTTCGGATAAAGTGACAGATGTTCCTTTTTAAAACCAGAGGTTGGAGAGTAAAACGTCAGAGCCTTGGACAAAGCCCTCAAATGCCAAACACACTTCACAAAAACCTGTACATCAGTCCTTCAGCTCCTGAGAATAGCCCACACTTCAGCAACACGCATCTCGCACATGAGAAATCCAGCTAGTTTCAATGTACAACTTTTTCCAGTGTATCTCTATGTATCACAACACATATTAAGATTCAATTAATAAATCTTCCCCTTAAAAAGGTGTGCTGGTTTTGGCTGGGGTAGAGTTCATTTTCGTCATAGTAGCTAGTATGGGGCTATGTTTTGGATTTGTGCTGATAACAGTGTTGATAATACAGGGATGTTTTCGTTACTGCTGGGCAGTGCTTACACAGAGTCAAGGCCTTTTCTGCTCCTCACCCCACCCCACCAGCGAGTAGGCTGGGGGTGCACAAGAAGTTGGGAGGGGACACAGCCGGGACAGCTGACCAAAGGGATATTCCATACCATATGACATGCTCAGCACATAAACTGGGGGAAGAAGAAGGAAGGGGGGGACGTTCAGAGTGATGGTGTTTGTCTTCCTGAGTAACCGTTACGCATGATGGAGCCCTGCTTTCCTGGAGATGGCTGAACAGCTGCCTGACGATGGGAAGTGGTGAATGAATTCCTTGTTTTGCTTTGCTTGTGTGCACGGCTTTTGCTTTACTTGTTAAACTGTCTTTATCTCAACCCATGAATTTTCTCACTTTTACCCTTCCGATTCTCTCCCCCATCCCACCGGGGGGGAGCGAGTGAGCAGCTGTGTGGTGCTCAGTTGCTGGTTGGGGTTAAACCATGACAAAAGGCACACAAGTTACAAGAGAAAAAAAAGAAAAAAAAAATAAAATGAAAAGGAAAAAAAAAAAAAGAAGGTGAACAACACAAGTTCTACAAGCATGCCTTCTTTAACCTTCTTCTATGATTCACTTTTTCTCTATCGAGACGGTCATGCGAATTAGATGACTTTTACAGTATTGCTTCTCTTCTAATTACAGTTTAGGAATGATAAGAATGTTACTGATTACTCATTCACAATTACAGAAGATACTGGATTTGCCTCAGACGACATAGTCTCTAAAGTTGATTTACAAACAGCAAATACCTCTATACTGCCCAACCATGCCCAAAATAAAGTTGATACAACGCAACCTCTTCTCCACACCAGGCAAGCTTTGGATGACCACTGCCAAACAAGCATCTGAATTCAACAAGCTCCCCTCTCCTTAAAGCATTATACACACTTTAACCCTATTTTCTAAGAAAAACAAGCTTTTGCAATCATCTAGCCTGGCCAACAGGCTCAAAAGTTACTGAAGGAAAGACTGTTTCAGCAAAATTACAAAGACAATACAATTTCTACAATTTTTGTGACCAACAGGCCGCTGGCATGAGCCCCAAATCAGCATACACACTGTAACTGTTGGGCTGACCTCTGCCCTTGACATTTTTTGTTTGGCTGCAGCTGGCTAGTTGCTCAGGACACTAATGCCTGTCAACCAAGAGCACATGTAGGAGCCATGCATTTCTTCTCCAGATGTTCCTATCATAGCTTCCAATTGTAGCTACTCATTTGTGTTATCCAGTTTCTGGACCTCTCTGTCTTGGTTTTTAGTGGTTCTGAGCCTTTGAAGCTTCAGCACTCAGCCACCAGATTTAAAGTGCTCAAAACCTCCCCAAAACACATGTTCCTGCACAGGACACAAAAGCTGATGAACCTCTTGTTAATAAATTATTTGACAACTTGAGCCCTGTGTCCAGTCTATTAAAGCACAAACTGTATGGCAGATTTCACTGTACATGGTGGCACTGTTTCGTCTTACCTATCTTTGAGGAGCTAATCAAAATGTCCAGGTTAATCTTATACAAGGCCTGGCCTCCCTACCAAACTGTGAGAGACACAAGCATCTCTGAGCACTTCTGAATCTGCCACCTCTCTCCAGCAACAGTGGCTGGGACCTACAATACCAACATTCCACTTTAGACAACCCAACTTAGGTGCCTACGATTCAGGGGAGAAGCCAAGGCTCCATCATTCAGTGACCAAACTCAACGAACACAAATTCTTAGCCAACATCTTTGCAAAGGTATTTACACCTTCTGAAAGGATTTAGATGGGACTTCAGTTTGAGAGCAAGTTATCTGGGTCATACTTTCAAGTCTTTTGGATGTACAGAGCAAACTCCAAGTGACTGTGCCTTTTGCCTCCATAAAAGGAGGACGTTACACAAACAGCCATACCAGCCTGAGAAACTACTGAAATCACATTGTTGTACCACAGTATTTTAATGAAGATATCCAGAAACGCGCACATTCTGCAAGAAAGAAACCCCTGGGAGCTAGCAAGGCTCTTTCTGCTCGACTGGAATTGAACCAATATCGCAGCACCGTGGGACTGCAACAAAAATGCCATGTTTCACATGAGAGTCACTTGATCTCTAGGGATCGCTGATCACATCAAAGCTAAAAATCACAATTCAGGTAGTGTCATTTTGTCTTCCTATTTCCCTACCTGTGTCACCTCCGCTGCTTGCAGTATTCTCTGTTTTGCTATCCTCTCACATACAGCTGCCAGCTACATTGCAATATCCATCACGCAGCACCTCACTGATAGCTGGTGGCTGCTAAGGCAATATTTACACTATCATTTGCATTACAGTTTATAAAATTCTTTGGAGCTCTTCCAAAGGAAAAGCCCCACGTAAATTGAAGTTATTATTGTCATCCACAGGATAAAGTTCAGTTAAGAATTTGCTAGCACTCACTGTGGAGACTGCCGCTGTTTGAAATACCGATCAACGTGCAGCAGCGGCTGAGTAACAATCTTCATTAACATTGCCCGTAACACTTTTCTTCAGCAGCATACAATAAATCACTGATGAATATTCAGGGCATCCCTCTGAGGTTATCTCCATTTTACAGATAGAGGCAACCAAGAGACAAAGTTTAGAAGTGATTTGCCTATAAACACAAAACAGATGCAGAATTCAATTGTCTTGCCTTCAAAGTATAAAATATGTCTTTCTAGACAAAACTGCAAATTGTATAGATTGATTTGCAGTGAAATTAAGGAGACTGTCACTCCCCAAAATCACTAATGGCTACTCCCCCCCCCCAAGTTACAGCACTGGTTACTCACATTACAGTAACACCCACAGATTGCAGAGAACTGCAGATTCTCACTGTATAAAGTAGGGACTAGAGATAAAAGCCCTATCCCAAAGACCTTATAATGGATAATAAAATCCAATCTATACATAAAATACAGGAACAGTCAAAAAGAGATTATACTCAAAAACTGCGTCAGAGGAAGAACCAGGAATGGACGAACCCTCCAGAGTATCAGACAGACATAACTAAATTCATTAACTAAGCATCACCCAACATTGCCCAGGAGATATTTCTAAAGCCTTCTGTATCTCCAAGAACTGATGTCATCAAGCAAAATGAGGAACATTGTGAAAGATGTGTTAACAAGATGGAAAGAATTTTTATGTAGTTTCACACATTTTCCAGCAAAGAGTCTGACATTTAAGCGGGATGGCCTGGTTACTAATGGCTACTCTACGAATTGATGCAACACGCTCACCGCCACGATGACTGACAGCTGCAGTAAACAAACAATAATTCACGCCAGGTTCTTCCTCCCTGTGGCTACAGCTTATGTAAAACTGCAGAACTTAATGAGACACTTTATTTAATATTTATTTCACAATCAGCCTCCTTTATTCTAACAGAATTAGCCTCAGCCCACAATGAATGTTTTCCTTTGTTATTTCATTGCACAAGTCAATACTCAATTTATTTTGAATTTCTTCAGTTCTGAATTTCTAACTAGGGGGGATTTATTTTAAAGATGCTTTTATTATTAAATACCAGCTAAGCACCTGCATGGCTGCAAAGTGAATCAGCCTGGGGACACTGTCCCAAAAAAATTAACCTAGCAAAAAAGATTAATTTTAAGATTGGCTTTAACCAAGCAGTTTCCCAGTCCAGAGGCACAACAAATTAGAGACAACACTGATATAAATGGGATGGCCATTGACAAAAGACTGAGGGTTTATGGTAAGTAAGGTGAAGTTACTAATGATGGAAGCACAGATGTCTTTGGCCGTGCAGCAGCTTGAGAAGGAGCTTTAAAAATTCCCCATGCTACATTCACATCTGCAATAGAAAGTTGAGGAATGGTCCATAATAACCATGTATAATGGCACAGGACAGGGGAATCTCAAGCATCTCCAGCACAGGGATGTCCAACATGACCCAGCAGACACTTCTCACAGGCCATGCATTTGAAGACACTTTTGTCAGTGCTTCCTGGTGACATATAGGGACCAACTACCTGCACAGCTAAGTGCAAGTGCACCAAGACACAGTTTTCCTGCAGAACTGTGACAACAGAACTGCTACTTAAAAAAAAAAGGAAAGAAAGATTTCCTAGTAGAGGGAAACACTCTACATTAAGCAGTTTCCAAGGTTTACAAACATAATGGAAATACTGAGAAGAACCTCAGGATCACAATATGGATATATTTAAATTTGTTTTCCAGTTTTGGGGGGAGGCAAAAGAAACTTCAGAATTAGGGGTTAGCGACTGCTAAAAAGACACAGTTTGCTTCTGCATTGAACATACGCTACATCCCTGCAAGAGATGGTCAGGGCATGCCAACGCCCAACAGCGGGTCACAACACAAGAGGAGACCTCATTCCTACAGATACCACAAAGCAGTTTCCAGCTGAGTCACACACTCACACCTCCCTCTCCTAAGTAGGTTGAGCAGAAATCCGTTAGCACGGAGTTAAGAGCTTGACTTTAGACTTCCCGTCTGCCTGCTGAAATTAAAGAGTTAACAGAAACCTGGGTTTATTTGGGGGTTTTCTATGTGCACGCACACACACATCCATCTATCTGAGCAAAATGCTACTACCATATTTTAGAAATGTGAATACTGCTGGCTTGAAGAAAATGGGCACAGTTCCCTTTTTAGAAGGAACAAATTGTTCAGAACAAGGACAAATGCAATAGAGAAATCAGGCACCGACTTTGCTTCTGCTGTTTCAAGCTTCTGGTACATGCAGTTCGGATACAGTCTTTTTTGCATGATTTTTTTTTTTTTAATAGACTCAACACTGTTCAAGAATCCCCCCATAACTACCCTATGCTCTCAAGAGCAAATATTTACAGTGGGGATTTTTATATTATCAGATACATGAGAAATCAGAGGGTGCCACAATCTTCTGTTGGCCACAGACAGGAGACAGCAATTGCCTGCAGGGCTGGAGTAGTTGCAATGGTGCAGATATTTGCTTTACTTGAGTGTATTTTAGATAGAAAACATGGAATTAGCTGCAAACTGTGTTAAAACGACCCCTTTAGAATGAAAGCACTTTTCTGTAGTTATGCCAAAGAAACGGGGATTACAGAGAAGAGGAGCAGAGCCCAAACCCATCATCACACAGGTTGAGCGTGCAGCTACATCTCCAGTCAACCAGGACATGGAACCTGATGCTGGAACCAGCCATCCCGGGGTCCTGGGCAGTCAGAGACATATGGAAATCCCAAACCTGCCCTTACGCTCTTGTGAAAGCTACAGATTACTCCAGTCTTCATTGGCGTTTTAATTAAACTCATTACCACAGGTTTATGTGAGTTAATACCTTTTCTCCACAGGACACGCTGCACCATGAACTTCAGGGGAGATGCAAGAATAAAAAGCTAATGTTATTTCTCTTAATCTTTTTCCCAGTACACAAAAATGAACTGATACCCCCACAGCAATTTCAGGCTACCTGATTCTCACCTCCAAAGATTACTCGTCTCAGGATGGAATAATCTGATGTCTCCAGAGAACTAACAGGGATACCAAATGAGTCAGGAAAGCTTTTTCAAGCCTACATTTATTCTTCAGGTATTTGAGTCAATAGCTATGAAGCAAAAACAAAAAAAAATATTATTTTTTCAAGGGGCAGTCATCTCCTCTCACAGTTAATCAAGTTCAGTAGCCATTATAATAAAGCTTGAATCTCCAGTGTTGAAGAAGATGGTATTTAAAACTCCCTTCTGCCATCAGAAAGCAACAGGAAAATAAGACCACACAGCACGGAGACCCCTTAGGGGATTTCTTGAGGTCACTAACAAGAATTCAGGCTAAGAAACAGATTTATATACAAGTTTGTCTTACTATGTTTTTAAGAAAGGATGTTATTTTAAGTAAATATTCCCATGCTGCAGCCACAACTGTCATGAAAACACCATGCGTTATACCCTGGAAGCATAAGACATGGTACCATGGAGAACTTCTCACTAATTAGACATGAAGCTGGCTTCCTTTAAAAACTTGTTAGATAAAAAGCCTTGACTGATCTATTTTCCATTACTCTGAGTTCAGGCAATGAAATTTAAATCACAGAGAAGTGCTAATGATTATTTTTCAAGTCAGCTTTTCATTACTGAAAGCATTCTTTGCAACATAGCAAACCCAAAACCTCTTTTCTAATCCTGGCAATCCCTTTCACTTGTTCTTTGATTGCCCATAAATCCAAATGTTGGCGTTCACCTCTCAACTCAAGGTGTTTATCTACATGCTGAACATAGATCTGGGATTTTTCTGGAGCACAGATTTTTCTGGATCTCCCACCACTTTTGTATCTATGGATGAATTGGTATTTGGAGCAAAAGAGTGACAAAAGACAGGAGGGCTTGACAAGTTCCTGTGCCTTAAGTTTCATCTGCCACAGGGCAGAGCATAGGTGCGCTGATCTACTAATTAGACACACATTCTTCTTTCTACCCAACATCTTTAGTAACTTGTTCCCTATTGGCGTCACGTCTTCTTCAGATGAGAGTCTCCATTTATGCCCATTCACAGCATTCCCTGGATTAATTTGTAGTTGGGGAATATCCAAGCTCCCAAAGGTTATTGCTGAACATCACTAGATAGAAGAAAAGCCATGGGGGAAGGGGAGGTGGCATGGCTGCACTGGAGCAAGGAGAGGCTTAGGCAGATGGAAAACAAGCATGGAGAAAGCAGATGGGAACAAGCATGTCAGCAGTTCCCCTCAATCTGGTACTGTCTCAGTAGTGACATCCCAGGTGAAACATCCCGTACGACCCTGTACAGCTTTGTTGGAGGGCAACAAAGCTGGTGAAAGGGCTGGCAGGAATGTCCTATGAGGAGCAGCTAAGGACTTTGGGCTTGTCTAGTTTGGAGAAAAGGAGGCTGAGGGGCGACCTCATTGTTCCCTACAGCTTCCTGAGGAGGGGATGTGGAAAGGGAGGTGCCGAGCTCTTCTCCCTGGGATCCAGTGACAGGATGCACAGGAACGGTTCAAAGCTGTACCAGAGGAGGTTTAGACTGGACATTAGGAAGCACGTCTTTACTGAGAGGGTGGTCAAACACTGGAACAGGCTTCCTAGAGAGGTGGTCGATGCCCCAAGCCTGTCAGTGTTTAAGAGGCATTTGGACAACGCCCTTAATGACATGCTTTAACTTTTGGTCAGCCCTGAATTGGTCAGGCAGCTGGACTAGATGATCCTTGTAGGTCCCTTCCAACTGAAAACATTCTATTCTAACCACTTGATTACTCTGCAGAGGGATCCCATACTTCCACAGCCAGGTAAGGGAGCGGTCCCTCCTGCTGAAGCAATAAAAGCTCCTCTTTTTTTTTTTTTTTTTTTTGACGTGAGGGGCTCAGTCCAAAACACTCTGGAAAGCACATGCAACTGATTGCTACTGCGGGACATGAGAGACTCGTACGCAGTCAGATTCATTTTCTTCACTGTTCCAAACAAATTGGTGTCAAGGCTCAGCACCAGCCTATGGGATGGTAGTTCCATGGCGATTCTCTTTTGCAAATAATAGGCTGGATTTATATCAACAAATACTCCCACTTTAAATGCACACATGCTGCCCGTTGAGTAAATGACTTTTTGCTTAATCAAAAAAGCAGACTTTATTTTTCTGTAACTTCATTACAGACAAGAAGCAGCACAGTGCAGCATTGGGTCGGGCTGCTGGGGCCCTGCATTAAGTTCCTCTCTCTGTGGAGAGCATCTTTAGCAGGACAGAGTTACCCAAACACTGCTTGACTTCTGTACACTTTGGCATCTCTAACAGCTTTTTTTTTTTTCCCTCCCCTTTTAAATTCACCCTGCAGGATACAGTCTTTTGAGAAACCATGTGCAAGCTTATCTTTTTTCATGCCAGCACAGCCTTTCCTCCCCTTCCTCTTCTCTCTCTTCCCTTCCCATTACTCTTTTCAAGGTCTAAAAGAAAACACTATTCAGACACTTAAAGGTTACAGTTAACTTTTAGTTCAGCAGTACCTAAAAGAAAGCATTGCTGCTAAAAGGAAAGAAAACAAACAGGGTATCCTGTGATCTTTAAAAGGACAGTAGCAGATTTCCGTGAGGCGCTTTCTATATCGAGCAAAACAAGACCTAACAGAAGGTTTTCTCCTCTGTACAAGTATTCCTTAATTATCTCAGGAAACTAATAGCTAGGTTAGTTTAGTTTAAACAGGTGGTTTAAATTTTGCCTTAAATATATCAGGGAAGAGTGCATCTCTGCATTCAGAGAGAAGCGCAGTGTAGTGAGAGCAGTAACTCCAGGAGAGGCGAGATGACAAACAGCAATTCAGTCTCGAGATGTTTGCAACCTAAATATCTGTCCCCAGCTCAATGCAACAAAGCTCTCTAATGATTTTTGTCTACGCAGGGTGAAATCAAATGACATTATAACACAAATCTCACTAATTCCTTATTCAGGGCCAATGTTTAACAGCACAGATTAGTTATGAAACTGCTCTAACAGCGACAGACTTTAACGTGGCCTCGACTGTGTTTAAATACTGACAATGATTTTAAGGGACAAGTTCATCCCTGTTCTGCCCTAATTAATTCAACATATTAGCACCTGAGGAATATTTGACTTAACCCCCCCCAGTTTAAATTCTTGATTTAAGCACAGGCTGACCAAGAGGCACCAGGATTATATGACAAACATGACAGACCAATTGTTTCATGTTGTAAGAGAGACATTAAAAATAAAATGAGGATTTAGTTAGTTATTGACAGAATCCCTGGGGCGGGCAGGAAGCTAAATGACTTGCTGCAAAATGAAATTATGGAAACTGGAGAGTCAATCAAAACATTGCCTTAGGTCATCTCATCACCTCCAGCCAAAGCAGGGCTGTTGCTGAGCATCTCTGCCCCAAGGGTTGATGTTTTTGGTGTCGGAAACCCATCTGTAACACAGATGATTTTATTGTCTCCTCAGTCTCCTGCTGTGAAGTCTTGCAAGCATCCATGTGAGCTTCCTGGTTTAAACAGCCTCATCACTGCAAGGTATGCCCACGCCGTGCCACCTTCTGCGCTCCTGCCACGCCAGCCACACTATTGCAATGAATCTCTCGAACTTTTGCATTGCCTCAGTGGTTATTTGGCAATACACATGAACTAGCTCCTAGCACATTCCCCACTCCTCTTTCTGTACTTGCCAAGAGCAAGGCTTTCACTCAAACTGTTGGTCCTGCCCTAAAAAAAAGGTAACATGCCTTAAAATTAGAAAAGGAATTTATCTAATTCTCAGCTATTATAATTTCTTGTTTGGCTATATTTTATGTAAAAATAAGAAAATGCCAACAACCCCATACCCCAACCACAAAAAAACCCAGCTGCAGATACATCTGCCTGGGACACGCCACAAAACTTAGAGCAAGCACCTCAATTTGCCAATTGATGGATGCCAGGTTGGCTATCACAGCAAGGACCGAACAAGGGCAGCTCCAGAGCTAAAACCAGGAGCTCTGCAGCTTGTGTTAGAGAGCCCCAACACTCCAGCTCAGGCTGCGAGCAACACCTACCACCTGCAGCTGGGCCTGGGAAGAAGAGGAGCATGCAGCCTAGATCTGCAAACAGAGGAAAGCTCTTTCACGGGAAGGCAACAAACGGAGGTTCAATTTGCTCGCAGACACCTTTCTCCCACTCCTCAATTCTCACCATCCCTTCCCCTGCCTGTTTGGGAAGCATCTGCTCAGTTCCCCCCCCAAAAGCCTTCTTCATCCATCCACTTCTCCCTTCAGAAACTCTAGTTGCCTCACCAGACCCCAGCTCCAGGCTGGGGGGGGGGGGGGGGGAAGGAAAAAAAAAAAAAAAAAAAAAAAATCACTGTCCTCTCATAGCTCAGCTCTAGGGCAGAGAAGAAAGTGAAGCTTAAGAGACAGCAAGTCTGTCCCAGCTCTGGCTCTTCCCAGTTCCCCTCGTCTCACCAGTCTTTGGGTCCCCCCATACATGAGGCTGGGAGACACCCCAGCATCGCAGGGCAGCTTGAACCTCTTGCTACAACAGTTCTGGGATGGGCAATTCAATACAGCGCAGGGCACGTAGGTGATGCTGATAAAGCCAACTCACAAAGATGCAATTTCTGGCTTTACTAAGAAGCCAATCAATGGCATCAAACTCAGTTTGATTAAGAACAGGACTAATACACAAGAAAACTGTACAGGGTATGGCCACAAGACCTTCTAGCCCTGAATCTCCTTCCAGACACTGGACATGAGTAAGAAATTGGGGAAAAAAGTAAAAGACCAGAGGAAATATTTAGTGCTGCCTTCCTGGGATAGTCTCTCTGCTTCCAGCAATTGGCATCTCAGGGACTTCTTGAATCACAGTAAATGCACACATTGCATTTAGGTCTTTGCAGGATCAGGATTTAAATTACTCAAGAGGAAGGGCTCCTTAGCTCATCTGTGCTTTTTCACAGCAATCACTCATCTATTGAGTGATTTTCAGCTTTTGGTCCATTTTTATGTGTCTATATTTCTGTTGCTGCAAGGCAAAATTTCATCTTATTAATATAATAGTGTAGATTTCTGAGGTACATATTTAATCCACTTCTTGCTATAGTATAATATAGCTCGAAAATGCTAGCATGCATTGTCGTAAGTCTTTCTAAATTCAACAAATATAATAAATTTGGAAAAAACAACAAAACAAGCAGAAATACCAATACATATTTGTAAAGATATATATACACACATATAAAGATGAAAGCAGAATCAAAAAGATGGACACCACGAAAATTGCATTACTTAAATACAAAATCCCTGGCCATGCATTCCTTGCTTGTTCTCCCCAACTTCTGTATCAATATTTCCCAGAACAATTCCCAGGCTACACTTTCAAATTATCACTTCATTTCCAGTGCCTTCTCTCCATAGCTAACAAAATCACTGCTATAAAACTTCTCCTTTTACAGCCAAGATGGGAAACCCTTATTAGATTACCCGTTCCCTCCCTTGTAAAAAAAAAAAAAGGGGGAAAATGCCATTCCAGGAAATAAAAATGTTAAAAAAAGACCAACCAAACAAAGGCAACTCCTGCACACACTGTTTTTCTTCCCCTTTGAGTCAGTAACAAAGAGGAAGGAAGGAAAAAACCACAGATAAAATAAATGCAAGGAGAAGGTGTGGATGCAGCATGTTTATCCCACTTGAAGAGGGGAGGCTGTGAAACGCAGCGCATTGCATATGGACACCCCAACCACCGCCTTGGTGTTGACAAACACTTTGATCAAACCAAACAGGGAGTTTCATTGTCCCCACTGCACTCATGTCACCCGTCCCCCAACGCCGCGATTCCAGGGAGAGTCTGCCAGAGGACACACAGTGCCAGTTACACAAGACAAGCGCAGAAGCAAATATGCAGAGGGAAAGGGGGGGGCAAAAAAAAAAAAAAAAAAAAAAATCAGCTGAGCTGCACGCTCTCTTCCTGCTCTCAGAAGAGCCTCCAAGTCGGGCTTTGGAGCGGATTAACTTTAAAGGGCACCGAAAGACGCTGACAGATTTGAGGAGAGCAGGACCCCTCTGTGTGCACACATTTCACTGCCACCAGCGCAAAATTAGATGTATGGGATCCACGAGCAATTGCAGCGATAATGTAGTTATAGAAGGGAATAAAACCTTCTGATGTTATACACTAAGGAAAAAAAAAACTAGTATCTTGCGCTAATATCATAGCACTGTTCAAGTAAAGATCTGAACTGCACCTCGCGAACAGTAAGGAACAGGGAAACAAATAAAAAAGCCACACTAAAATGAAGCTCTGCTGGACCACAAAGTTTTTACAAAGTTTAAAATATACACACTTCTTGTATTTATGATAAAAGGGAAAAAGACCAGAGTGATAGTTTGGAAGTTGAAATAAACCATCAGGCTGTCCAACCAACAATTTTTAAGATGCATACTCATGATACGACTTGGAAAAGAAACCTAGACCAACTGCACGCGGCCAGAATTGAGAGCCAGTTTGATTCAAATCTCCCCCATTTCCCTGAAAGAGGGGAGGAATGGGGGTGTCAAAACACAGAAGCCACACGACGTAGCACACCAGCACCCCAAAACCGATCGTAAAACAGACCTCGCTTATCCGACTTTTTTTTTTCCCCAGGAACCCCGGGTCTCAGAGGCGCTCAGCAGCACTTAGCGACAGCAATTAAAAGTCCATCTTATTTTCCGCTGTTAGACAGTGCAGAAGACAAACGGGACAGGGCTCCCCCCCGGTCAGGACCGCGCTATTTCGGGGCGCCCGGCGCAGCCCGAAGTTGCGGGAGTTTCCCGGAGGCTGCGGGACGCGCAGCGCGGCCGCGGAGGTGCCGCCGCGGCGGGGACGCACCTGCCCGCCGGGCCCGAAGGGCGGGGAGGGGTACTCATCTCCGCGGTATTTCTCTGATTTAGGGGGTTTTGGGGGTTCCCCCCCCCTTTTTCAGCACTGGCAGGGAAAGGTGGCGCAGCCCCGCTCGGCAGCGCTTCTCCCCGCTGGGGAATGCACAGTGCGGGGAAGCGCATCGGGAGATGGGGGAGTTGGGGGGGGGGGGAGGGATGCGGGGGCAAAAGGAGGAGGTAAAACACACAAAAAAAGGAAGAGGAGCGCAGAACTCACCTGGTTTGGGATTCTTCCTCCCTCTCCACGACCATAAAACGAGGCGGGAGCCAGGAGCCGGTCACCGGCGATAGGAGAAAGCTGGCAGCCCCGGGCCGCCCCACGATGGGGACAGCGGGGCTGGGTGCGGTGCAGCCTCCACACACCCAGTGGTAGGTGCTGGGCCGCCCCCGGCGCGGTGCAGCCCCCCAGGGATGGGTGCAAGGCAGCCCGCTCCCCCGGGGATGGGTGCTGGCCACCCACCCGGTGCAGGGCAGCTCCCTGGGATGAGCGCAGCGGGGCTGGGCGCAAGGCAGCCCCGCTCGGGGATGGGTGGCGACCCCCCTCCCCTGTGCAGCGCAGCTCCCCGGGATGGGTGCTGAGCCACCCTCGGGCCAGGACAGGCCCCCCCCGGGATGGGTGCAGCGGGGCTCGGTGCAAGGCAACCCCGTTCGGGGATGGGTGCAGGGCCGCCCCCGGTGCAGGGCAGCCCCCGGGCTGCTGCAGGAGCAGGGCCGCCCCAGGCCGCTGCTAAGGGGGCCGGAGCAGAGCGGGAGCAGGAGCGAGGCCCCCCCGCCGTGGCCGGCAGCGGCAGCGGGAGGCGGCACCGGCAGAGCACAATGAACGGCGGCGCGCCCCCGCGGCCGCCCGCTGGGCAATGACATCACCCCTCTCGCCCGCCGGGGCGGGGCGAGCGGCCGCGCCGCCGCCTCCCCATTGGCTGGCGCCCGCCGGCAGCGGGGGCTTCTGGGGCTTGTAGTTTCGTGAGAAGACCCGCCGCGCGGCAGCGCGCAGGGCGAGGACTCGATTTCCCGGCAGGCCCCGCGCTGCGCGGCCGCGGTGAGGAGCGGGAGGGGAGTGGGGAGGGAGGTGGTGGCGGCCGCCATGTTGGTGGCGTGCGATGGTTTTAGCTCGGGAGGAGCGGCCGGGGAACCGGGTTAAGATGTCGGAAAAGGGAGAGGGTGGGAGTCAGGTGTTGGTTCAGGGGGTAGAAAGAGCTTGTGTGAGGGAGCGAGAGAGCAGGGGGAGGCTGAGGAGTGGCTGAGGGGCTGCGGCGGGTTGTGGAGGGCCCTGAAGGACGTCGCGTAGCGGCTGCTTGTCCCTCGGTGCCTGCCGGCGCTTGGTAGGGCAGTGCCTGTCCATGGCGGGAGTGAGGTAGGGGGTAGGAGTTTGTTCCCGGGGCTCGCCCCCTTTGCGGGCCGGAGGGGGGCCCGTGCACCCCTGGTAGCGGAGCCCTGAGGCGGGCGGGCCTCGGCGGCGCGGGAGCGGCGCCCGCTGAGGTGGGTCTGTGGAAGGAGCTGGGGGGGGGGGGGGGGAGGTGCGGGCGGTTGAAAGGGGCTGCTGGTCGCGGTTGTGAGGGCAGGCTGGCCAGCGGCTGCAGTGCGTGTCGGGGCTGGGATGGTGCTAGTTTTGGAGGGGGAGGCAGCCGTGTGTGGCGCAGGAAGCCGGAGAGGGCCCGGTGGCTCTCGGGGTTGGGCCCCGTGCGGGGACTGTAGCTGCCAAGGTGTTTGGCCCTTGCCTGGGATGAAGTACAGACTGTGGTTTAAAGAGCAGGGCTGAACTCTTGGCCTGGCCTTGGTGGGGAAGGCCCTCAGCAGGGAGCAGGCTAGGACATGCCCTTGTCACACACCAGGTGACAGCCTGTGCTTGCTGATTTGGGGCTCTTTTAAGGGTTGTGGCTTCTGACTGATGTCTGATAACTGCACTGGTAGTGTTTGGCTGTCATACATATGTGGCTTAGTGTGACCAGCAGCAGGAGCTTTGCTCCCTCCTAAAGGCAGCTGTCCTCAGTATGTTCATAGAGACATAAAGCAACCTTGAAAAAGCTGAGAGAATGGATGAGATGGTGTAAGACCTCTCAGCATGGTATGGGAGCAGCCAAGCTAACTTGCTTCCCTGTTTTCTTACCTGTGCTTGCTGTCTAGTGTTGGCATGGCTTAGCCAGCTGACTAGGTGCTATCTGAGTTCAGCATACCGTCTGGCTGGCGTGTAGGAGGTAGGCTAGATTTTGAGCAGCGGGTTGTAGACTTTCCAGTACTGAACATCATCCCTGCTTGTGCTAGTCACTGGGTCGGGGAATGGGAAGTGACCTGTTCCCCAAATGAGAGATTGATTAAATCTCTGTTAGGCTTAAGGGGACTGGAGTTCCCTGAAATAACGTGTGGAAGATCTTTGCTCAAAACTGGAAGGGGGGACACTCAAAGTATTACATGGTTTGTGAAATAACACTGTTTCTAGTTACAGCTGATTCCTGTGAAATAAAGTACTTTATTAGTTCAAGAAGATACTCCATTGAAAAGAGTTATGAAGAGTTTCACAGGCTCGCTGGAAGTCTTGGCTAAAGTCCAGAAATGGTATAGCTCAGGAAAAATGGGGTTGCAAGTTTTTATTTCATACTTTGGCTCCTCCTGGAGGTAAGTACAATGCATTTGCTCAGGATATTGCCTCACAATAACTACACAGATACAGTAGTCTGTTTGCCCGAGGATACACTTGAATGATGGAGGAAGAATGTCATGAGATGTTCTGTGATGCAGTTACTTAACCTGAACCTTGCAGCCTTTCAAGATTTGTTGATACTAGAGCAATGTGTGCCATTCTTGTATCTCTTTAAATCCAGCTCCCTCCAGTTAAAGAATCTGAATCGGTTGCTTGCCTTCCTGTAAAACGTCTGGTGTCCTCGGACAGGAGGTGCTTCTCCCCACCCCCAGCTTGTCCAGTTTTGCCATATTCATCACTGAAGAAAAGGAGCGAAGGGAGCGTAATTCTTGGTTGCTGCTATAACTTTCAGTAATAGCTGCATACATCTGAAGAATTCTGAATTACAAGTACAGCCCCTTTTATTTCTTTTCTACTTCTGTTCCTTCTCTACACAGATACCTTTAGATTAGGTGTGCTGTGGGTGAAAAAAAGGGGCAGTGGCATGATGACTTCTGTCATGACAGTTGCCCACTGTAGACTTTAAAGCCTATGCTTATATATGTGCAGCTGATACCAAGTAATGATGGTAAGTATTGCAGTGGGGTACTTGGAGGGGAGCTTGGTTGTCTTTTCTGTAACCAGCAGAAAACATGTATGTGAAATCCTCATCCAAGATAGTCTGCTGACCTAATGACAGTATGCTTTGTTGTTTAAACTGGTTCAGAAACAATTGGTTTCACCTGCATTGATTCCCCTCTGTTCCTCCCCTTCCCCTTTGTGTCAGTGCTGCCGCTCTGGGGAGGAGACAAGGATGCATCCTCCTTTACAGATAACTTTGTTTCATTCTTTATACCATGTTTATCTGAAGATGTAGATGCCACTGATGTCTCAGCTAGGAGTTGCTATAGCATATTGAAATGTAGAAAAAAGGAATTGACTTCAGAAACTACCCAGATGAATGCCTGATGCAAGAGACAAGTAAAATAGTTTTCTGTGTGTGTATAGTTCACTTTCATCAGTTTGGGGGTGTCTGATACTTGTCAGTGTATGGGTCTTACTCATTGATCACAACTTGTCAGAGATGTTAATGATGAAACCTGTGTTACGTGTCTCAAACTTGGATACTGTGTTCACCTGAAAGCGCTAATGTCCAAGTCTCTCCTGACCCAACAGGTCCTAATTGCAAGATCCACAAGAAGCTTACGGTCCTATTGCAGAAATAAGCGTTGTCTCAGCACTTCATATGAAAAGACATAAGGTGATGATAGAATTGAAAGCCTGCCTTTGGTGTTTCTTTAATACGTGGGTATACTCTGGTTTAATACCGTTAATGAAAACATTCCAGTGTCTGTATGGTCCTGAGCCTATGAAGCCAATACGTTTGTGTATACTTGGACTACTATGCTGACATGCTACACTGCAGAAACTATGCGTTGTCTGTTACTAAAGTGTTTTTGGTCACTGTGGACTTAGGTAAGCAACCACCTGGTCTCCTAATGAAGACCAGGAGAAGCGTTTGGAAGACCCTGCAGGAGGGATGCAAAAGATGAGGATAAGTAGGAATGTGTGATGTCTTTACTGAAGAAGTTGCTTAATCGAGGTTTAATTTAAGTTCTCATGTAGAAACCTGGCTTCATATCTCAGTTTTCATTCTGACAAGTTCTTGCTCTTAATGAGACCTTCAAGGATTTGAATGCTCTAAATTGAGCCTCCACTTGATAGTATACCAAAGCCAGCTCTGCAGTCTGCATGAGAAATGCACAATTTTACGAGATTAAGTGTACAAATATGTGATAACAATTTTTAAGGTGTCTGATGTTCTGCTGTCATGGTGTCAACATCTCTGTCAGCGCAGTGTGGAGACCTGGCAGGATGTTGCAGTTGTCTCAGTTCTTGCAAATTAATTGTCGGGCCTTACATAATTCCTAGTATGCAAATTAGCTAGATGAAAAGATTTTCATGTGCACTCAAACATGGAGTGGAATATGGTTTCTCAGGGTGATTGATACGATCTATGCTAGTCTTGGCACATAAGTTTTGTTTTAAAATCCCATTTTCTTAATTATCCCAGCTATAAAACTCAGTTGTCCACAGTGCCCTTGGAGGAATGCGGAGAGCTGAAGTGTCACTGACCAACTGCTTACTTCAGAGCCTGTGGGGAAAGGGTGTAAACTCTTTAACATCAAAGTTACTGCTCAGATTCTGGAGGCTGAAGAAGCTGCTATGAAGGTTTTTTGTTTGTAATTGTCTCCCATGGAGCTATTTCCCAAAGAGTTACTGGAGCTGCAAGGTGAAAGGTGAGAGAGTGAATTCAGCTGGGTAGAATAGGTAAGTACTTCTGATATTGTGTTACTGTTTCCCAAGTATCATAATGATAACAATACAGAAAAATACATTGCATTGTCTACTTTGTTCTTAAGCAAGGAGAGCTTGGAAAAACGCAGGTAAGAGCGGAAGGCTTCTGTCCCTTTTTAAGTGCTTAATGAGATTGTGGGGAGGCAGCTGTTAAACCAATTTCTGGAAGAACCTAGTAGTCCTGTATAGCCAGAAAAGTTTGTAAAGCTTCTCTGAAAATAATTCTAGTGACTAATTAAAAAGTGTTAACTGTTTTTATCTTTCAGCACAAGAAGAGTGTTCTAAGAGCTGTCAAGAACCTCTTCAGA
Source organism: Gymnogyps californianus (assembly GCF_018139145.2). Taxonomy (NCBI): domain Eukaryota; kingdom Metazoa; phylum Chordata; class Aves; order Accipitriformes; family Cathartidae; genus Gymnogyps; species Gymnogyps californianus. The sequence continues at coordinate 7,980,537 of NC_059471.1, read as the reverse complement.
TAGCATGGACGTGTTCTTCAGCTGAAACACGGCAGCAGCTCAATAGCGGTTACACAACAGCAAAGGGTGTGCAGGCTACTGCGAGTCCCTGGTTTCATGAGAACTGGTATCTGAAAGAACTCATTTTAGTAGAGAGAGAAACTCTGTTTCTTCCACAACTTTTAACTCCTTTGAGTTTAAATGGGAGCTCATCTAATACTGAAACAGGAGGTTACTTTTATTGTAGATACTGGAGAAGGGGATCAAAACAGGGGACTTAAAAGTGCTGGTCAGGGCACTGTGACAGGCCTTGGAAAACAGCAGGTAGTTCCAGTACAAGAGACTCCAGTTGTGGGAAGCTCCCTTTTGGGAAGGCACACTAGCAGTGGGGGAAACTTCTTAAGGTGGGATGGCCTAAGATGACCACTGAAGACCATAGGGTTGTAGGCAGACCACATTTATCTTGAGAGCATATATGCAACTATCCAAGTCAGAACCACCTGAACAGCTTCAGTTTTCATCAAAAAAGAGTATTTCCTGATTTAAAAATAATAGCTTTGCTGGGTCCACCCAGCTGCTGCAGAGCTATCTGGCTGGTTGCAGCACTGCTCTGAAGAGAAGCAGCCTTCCCCACCCATGGGCTGCTGGAGACTCTGGCACACAAACGTGACTAGGATGGGCTCCAGGGCTGAGTGTAAATCCTCTGGTTGCCTGCGTTCTAGCTATAGTATATACAACGGGTGTGTGCGAGCGCTTCCACGTGGAACAAGAAAACACTTGGGCTATGCTGGTTCGGATGTACTTTGTGTGTGCACTGCCCTCTTCAGCACAAAACTTGATAAAACCCTGTATTGCATAAAGCAGGTGGAGGTATCACACTGAGGTTAGACTGGGTGCGAACCTCGCTCAGTTACCACTAATCCCGGAAAAGTCTGTTGTAGTTGTGTAGTGGTAAACCTGAGTTGGTAACTGATACCGTTCAGTTGATGTGCGTGTCTGTGCCAGACAAGTAGTCCATGAGCTGACAAATCCTCAAGCATGGTACTAGCTTTTACTCCTTTCAAAAAAAAAAAAAAAGGGGGGGGGGCAGGCAGCAGGGAATTTTTTTGAAGAGTCACATAAATTCTACTGAAATTCAAAGCCCACTGAAAATATCATTGTGGAAAGAATACATTTTGGGAAATGAATGGTGTGACAAAGGCAACGTGAGCTTTCAGTTATGGCAATCTTCCAACACTGTTCCTTGTCCCTGTTTTTGTTGTGAGGTCCGTAGGGGAGAAGTGTTGGACACGGGGAGAGTGTGAAAGGCATAACCACAGGTAAAAATTTAATTTTAACAACTGGAGTTTTGTGTCAAATTATGCACCATTACTTATTTTCAAAGAAAGTCCGGCGACTAAATGGATACACTGGAGTCCCTGATTATGCGTGGTAGCATTCTCAGGTTCTCCAGCTACTTGGGTGCAGTGGCGCAAACTTACATGTTTCTTCCTATACAATCCAGCTTAAAATACAAGCTTTGGCAGTGTGAGTACCTAAACAACAATATTACAGTCAGAGCATTCCTTAACGCACACAAACCATTCCTTTTGGGTAAGTAACACTGCACTGTGAAAAAGCACACACCTTCAGGGAGAGCATCATTTGATAGCATCTCCTGCGCCAGAATTCCCTGGGTTTGCTCCTTTTCCTTGCCTTGGACGCTGCTGTTTACCCAAACTTTTAGCCTTTCTGTACGTTATCGCTGGTTGGCTCTTTTCCACCACCTGATTATTTTTTTTGTTTTTTGCTGTTTCTCTGCAAATACCTCTTCCTGGAAAACTGGGAACAACACTAAGTGTCTCGGGTTCCTGGCCAAGTTTCCACTCGCATGGTTTCACTTGCTCCGTTGTGTCAAGTTATTTACATGCAGTGTCCTAAGGATGTAATGTAGTGGACTGCTAGTAAGCAGCTAACCTTTATGTCTTGGCCCCAGTCCACACAGGTCAGGTTTACACAAGCCTGCTTCCTCACGATGAATTCAGTGGCTACTCTTACAGCCCTTGGTTTCCTGTTGTACGACATTATGATAAAGATCGTGTTATGCTGCTCGTACAGAGACTTAAGAAAGGACACGCTAGGTTTGATCAGTTTAGCTACTGAGTTGCATGACCCAGAATCTCTTCTGAACCTTGCTCTTCTGCATACACAAGACCTAGGGCTCTCAAGGTGAGAAGGATATGTTTTTCATGTCTTAATAGGTCTGACATGCTGCAGTAGAGGAGAGGTTTTTCAAAACCAGCATAGAGGTGTGAGGCTGACTGTCTAAGCTACCTTGCTCAGAGTTTTATCCTCAGGTTCTGGATTCATGTATGTCAAGAGTTGGTTTGTATCTAGTAGAGCCTTTTTGGGCTTGCATTCCCAGGAGGTGTATTACCTGAGCTCCCTGCTTTGAGCTCTCAGAAAATACAGTTGTATGATGCAGAGGCTGTGGTGGCATTGCTGGTTGAAGGAGTTTGGTGTTACCTTTTGCTGCTTGCCTTCCTGTGCCACAGTACACCACTCCCTTTTATGCCAACGCAACTATCTGGAGTGGCATAGTGAGCTATCAGTGTCTTAATCAGGCTGTGAACGCACCCTCCCTGCCCTGTGTATGCCTTTCTGTGGCTCAGGGTGGAAGTAGAGAAAGTTTGTACTTGTGCAGCTTTCTGAAACGTGAATCAGGTTAGTGAGCTGGTTTAGAGTATTTGCAACATGGCACTAAAAATAGGTGGCCACGTGCACAGCTGAAGTCAAGAGTTCTTGGGCTTGTTGCTGAAGCCTCTGTTTCATTAAATCATGCGTCTAAGGATGCAGCTTATTTTGTGGGGGAGGAGCAGCAGCAGCAGGGTGTCCCTTGCGCATGTGGATGCTTTTGTTAACCGTGTTTTTCTGCTTTAGATCTCATGACCCAGCCAAATGTTTTGCTGCGTGTAGCCGCCTGGGCAGGCAGCAGCAGCTCGAGAAACCCTGATGTCTGTAAGCAGCACTGGTGATTGCTAGATGTAGTCCAGACAAATCCCAGGGGGAGAAGAGAGCTGGAGTGAGATGTGGAGCAGTTTTCCCTTAAGTTTGGGGTTTTTTGACTTACAGAGAGTACCAATATGTTCTCTTATGATGGAAGTAATTTCTTATGCTTAGGGAGTTGCATGTTACCCCTGCGCACATAGCCAAATATCCCTTTTATATTTAATGGCAGAGTAAATCTGCAAAAAAGAGAATTGGGAACTAAAGTGTTTCACACATGATAGATGAAAAGCCTAATCGCAGTTTTCCGTGTCAACATTTTTGCAGTGCTCCTGATATGAGTGAAGTCAGCTTCACTACTGTGAACTCTTACAATGCAAATGGGATTTACTGCCTCCATCCTGATAATGGTGGATGTCATCCTCTGACGAGGACGATGTGGTGGCAGCTGTTTCAGAATGACGTGCAGTGGCTTCGCTGTACTTGCTCTGCTTTAGCGAATGTCAGCTAAAATAGTAATTGCGTCCCCTAAGAGTTAGATTATTGCTGCTGTTAACCTTTCTGGAAAAACAAATGAGAAGTAGAGGCAGATGCAATCCTCACGTGAATTGGCCGGAGGGTGTTGCACAGCCAAGTGGGCACTACGTCTCAGCGGGGATGAAAGGCAGTCATGCTTTACTAGCTCGTTATCAGCGAGGTCCGTTTAGCCGCCTGCAAATTCCTGCCCACTGAAAGCTCCTCTCATCTCCAGGGTAGATTGTGACTGGAGCAACCGCTGTCCCAATGCTACCTCCTGGAAACAAGTGGGTGAGGAAAGAGAGTTTATTTTAGTAGATCCAATGAAAATAAATGAATTTGCCTACTCTTCATTATAAATGAATAAATATATTTAAATTATACAATAATAATTTATAAATATTTTTATAGTGTAAATATATTTATAAATACATACCTGGAAATATAGGCATATATGTATATAAATTGTATATATTTAAATATATATGCATTGTTGTAATATATTAATAATTCATAAATTAACAATTTATAAAATATAAATTAATAAGCCCAGGGAATCACAGAAAAATAGAGGAGCTCTGTGTTGCCAACAGAGTCTTGGGATGGAGTAGCTGTTCCCTCTTGAGAACAGATGGAATGTGACAGTCTGGTCCCCAACAAATACAGTTTGTGTGAATCATCTTGTTTTGTTAAAATTTCTAATCATGTCTGTCTTTTAAACTCTCATCCTTGAGAAGGTTATTTGGCTGTGGATTAACCTTGTCATGAGTACTGAGGCGTGGGACCTGCTTGGCCATGGAAGCAGGTATGTGGGGGGTCTCTCACAAGTTTCTGTCGACACTTAAGTGTTGCAGCTCTCCAGAATGGATAATGTTGCTGCCAGCCATTGAGTGGCGTTGCAGCCTCGTTCACATGGGTTTGACGGTATCTCAGATATCCCAGCCTTTCACTATAGCCAGTTCTCCATTATCTGAAGGTAAATTTAGGTACAAATCATGACAGCCAAGATCCTGGGTTTGGAATATGCCTGCCTCCCTGTAATATTCAGTCGTGCTCGCTGGTATGGGTGGATCTCCCTCTTGGGTACAGTCAATTTACCGCTCCTCCCAAAGGAAACGTGCGCCCTGAACTTTCCCTATGCTATGGTAGTGCTTTATGTGCACAACCTCCAGGTAATGTTCACCTCTGTGGGATGCAAAGGGATGGCTACCCCAGTCTTCCCTGAATTTACTACTCAGCACACAGTGATATAGCAGGGAATGCAAGGCATTATTTTGCTCGTGTCCACCATGCACGAATGGCATTTGTTTTTGGTCACCATTTTGTTTCTAGCTAATACATGGGTGTTAAGGGAGGCTTTGTGCCAACACACAGGTTTTCCAAACTTTGGGTTTTTTCCTTTTCTGTAGTATCTCCCTGTCACCCATTCATAGTACATCGCACTAAGTGTTCAATCTGTAGGTTATACCCTGATGTGTGTGAGAAGCCCTAGGATAATTCCCTGTTTTTTCAGCTGTGTGGAGCTGGTGATTCCAGTGGCTGCAGAATTCCAGCTATTGCATCCCATCATTATAAAGAAGAAAAAAGAAAGCATGGAGGACGGAGCCCTCCTTTCCTTCTTGTCTATTGGGATGTCCTGAACAGCTCCAGAGCTGGTGCAGGGGTCTGATCAGCTGCTGCCCTCCACCCATCCCCTGCCCTGGGTGGTGGGACAGCAGCACCCTATGGTGGAGGAGGTGAGGGGACACCAGTCTCAAGAGGTGCTATCTTCTGCTTTTGTCACTTTCTGTCCCTGTGGCTTCTATGTCCCCCTTCCTGAAGCTCATTCCCATTCTTGTTTGAAAACAGCTGCTCTAATATGGCCCTTTAGCACAAGCAGTCTTTAGCAACAGGAGGCCTAGATGTGTCTTGGCGTGCCAGCAGATGAAGTTTTTTCAGGTCCTTACGTCGTTTGTAACAAAGGGGACATTAATGTGGACAAGGTCCAAGAAATACCTTTGTACACTCTTGTGTGTGACGTCTGCTAAATTTGACAAAGCACCTTATGTGACTTGGTCTTCTCTTTAGTGGCACCATGATAAGATACTCTTCCACGGCCCTATTGTGGTAATCTTGCATTAGGGTTTTGAAATCCTCTGCTAAGTAAGAAGGCCTTGATGAGCTCACAGTGCGAAGGTGGCTCTACACTTTTTCCAGGGGTCCTTCAGAGCAGGTGTTGATGGGAAGAACACGTTTGACCCATTTCCATTTTTTTTTTTTTTGGTGCATGTTTCAACCCCAGAGAATCCCTGCATATTCCATGTAGCTTACAATCGATTACATTTCTCCATTTTGTACAAATATGGCCATTTTTATGCAAAGGCATATAAATTACATGTCTTAGTAGGCATTTCTTTCATGTTTTATATTACAGCTGCATGTATCCACATTAGATAAGTCAGGAATATTTGAATAACATGTTAAAATTGGGTCATAAACCACAAGAGTTATTGAGCTCAAACTTCAGAGGACCTGGATCCTCTCCTGGCACATTCAGTGGGCAAATAATTTATACCTCAGGACCATGTTTTGCACTGGAGGACATCTGTGTGAACATCTGGCTGCTGCTACGCCAGCATCTCTTATCTCTGGGACAAAATCTTTCTTCTGGTTCCCACTGAATCTCTGGAGGGGAGGGAATAAGATCTAGTAACACTTAAAAGGTAGATGAAAAGTGCTTCCCATGTGCTGAATTTAATTTTTTTTTTAACCTTTGCATTTTAAAAATTTAAAGTAGCACCTTCCATTTCCTAAACTGATGACACCCGAGGATAAACAGATCTCTACAGCCAATTGTCTCAAAGACAGAAGTGCTATTTTGCAGATACCCAGTGAATACGCAGAACCATGGTATTGCTGGGAACCAGCCAGTCACCACTAACATACAGTAGTGCAAAAAGTTGTCAGCAGGCTGAGCAAACCCAGCCCTTCTTACAATGTTACGCCTACAGTGTTCTGTCTAAAATCTATTATCCCTTGGAGAACTAGTCGACAACATTTTAAAGAGGAGAATCAAATACTTACCAGTACCTCTATAGGGTTCCCCCCATTTTAATGCACTAATAAATGTAGCCAACTATCACTCCTACTTTAATAAAGATTATATTGGATGCCATCTGTAGATAAAATGTAACTTCTTGAACATTGAAAGAGATTTAACTACTCATCCATTTTCATAGCCAGTTTGTGGCATCATTGGATATGTTCGCATTTCTAAGTCCAAGACATAAAGTGGCTTTGTGTTATTTCTTTTGAAAGCAGTAAAAATGATAAAAGGAGCCTTGATTTTCAAAACAGGAACATTAGATTTGCATTTTATTTTAGATAAAATGAATGCATGCACATGCTTATACAGTCAATGTTCAGGCAGGGTTTGTGGCTTACCAGCCCATCTGTTTTGCCTACAGAGCAGCAAAGAGAACGCAGTTAGTGTTAGCAGTTATAAATCCTTCTTTTCGTATCTTCTCCCCCATCGCAGACTCTCCTAGGGATGGGGCTGTAAGTTTAAACCTGGGCTGGATGCAGCTGCAAGGGGAGTGAGGGAATGGCAGACTTCCACCCCCCTTGCAGAACCCCGGGCACCCTGTAATGCTAACGGGCAGAGAGGGTCTCGGTCCCTCTATCTCCCCAGCTCCCCACCACTCAGGTCACACCTCGGAAGTCTTCGATGTAGCCAAATACTACATGGTGCTGCAAAATGCACGTCAGAGGTGTCGATGTCTGCTAGCTTTGAAATTGGAGAGGCTGCTCTAGCTGCTAGTCCACTGTACTTGTGGGTCTCTACCAGCAGAGGGTGGCTCTAAGACCGTGTATACATTGCTTTAAGGTTTAAACACTTTACAGGCTGAATATTGAGCATGATGGCTTTAGTGCTTCCTTTATTTCCCAATCCTCCATTTATCTTTAGTTAGTAATTATAAGAAATTAAGTATTTAACAAAGATTTTCATTTGGGCTTTTCCTCACTGTTTATTTTGCTTTGACATTATTCTTCCAGATGAGAATAACCAAACATTGTAATTAAATTTAGGAAGACAGGTTTGAGATAATGTTGCTATTGATTGGGAACTACTTCAGTCTAGGATCAAAGTATTTGAAATACATAACTCTGTGAATAAGTTGTCAGTGTTCTAGCATTTATTAGGGATTGAAACTTAAGACACTAATAGTCAATGGAATTCATCTTGCCGAACTTCAGACACCTAACAGATGCCCAGTCTGTGCTTAGGCTTTCCTCACACTCTGTGGAGAGGACTGCACGCATCCCAAGGTTGACTTCAATACCTCTTATCCTAATTTAGGAATGTAAGTTTACAGAACACAAGCTAGCAGCAGCCTGATCCCAAGCAACCTTTGTGCATGTATAATTATTCTCATGTGGAGTCCCACTATGTGCGACAGTTAATGACTAGGCAGTTAATTATGTGAGTATTATGCAGGAATGGGCTCAATTCTCATGCTTGTGCTACAGGGAGACTAATTTGTCTCTTGAGATGTCTGTTCCTTTCTGTTGACTACAGAGGGAGCAGAGGTTAGTCTAGCTCAAAGTTAGACTTCCAACCTACGTACCTAGCTGAGATTCATCTCACCCACTGTGTCTGCAGGCTGGTGTTACTAATACTGGGTAATACTCTGCCTCATCTTTAAAGGTCTGTAGATGCACAATAGATTTTATGGATCTGATTTCACATCCAGTGGCATAAAGTGTGACAGTTACTTATCTAATTAGTAGATAGTCATTAACTTTTCTGAAATCAGTGGCATTCCACATGGGACCAATTGCACTTGTATAAGTAGTTCAGGCTGTTGTTGACTGGAGATCTGTTAGGAAGCTGTACAGAATAAAAGGTAATAGTAAGTGGTGATGGAAAATTTGTCATGTTCTGATATATAGTGATTTATATTCTGTATTAGATGTTCTGTTGAGAATTCTCCTACACATATTTAAGTAGTTTTAAAAGGTTTGAACAAAAATTCAAAAATTCCTGTCCTTGATTTCAGTTTATTTACCACTCAGAACCTATGTTTTTGAAATGGAATTCCTATCTAAAATGCTTTAATTTTCAAAAAAACTGAGTACCAGCAGTCTTCATTTTGAACCATTTCAGAAGCATAGCACAGATGAGGCCTTAGTATCTGCTAGGGTAGTTAACATTCCTTTCTGTTTGCAGAAATAGAGCAACCTAGTGACCAACTCAAGCAAAAGATTGAAGAGGCATCTTCCATAATGGCTACAAACAGCAGATAACCTCTGGCTTTCCCTTCCACAAAACACAGGCAATACCAAACACACATGAGTAGGATTTGCATCCTCCTCTTCTGCAGGGATCAAGCCTTTTGAACCAGTTTTCAAAACCGTGTCCACAGTGCAGGAAGGGTGTTTGATGTATTTGAAGGGTGTTTGATGTATTTGAACACAGAGGAATGCCACAAGAATGATTAAGGGATTAGAGGAACAGGGTCAGAAGGATAAGACAAGGTTATTGCAGACACGGGGGTGTATTCATGACGCCAGTATATGCTGTGGCTCTTCCAGAACAGTTTCCAGTCTACACCAGACGGTATAGAGCTTTCTGCAGGATTTAAGTGTGCCCAGCACTTGCGCTCTGCTTGAGGTTAATAATATGGAAAATCTTGTGTGTGATTCCTTGCTGTAATGACCTGTTAGCATACATATGGGCTTTCAGGTTATGGAAATGACCCATGATTTATGAAATAGCCTCTTCCTGTTTGCCATGATGCAGTGAAATACTGAGTCATCTCTAGCCCTTTAGCCTTCCCTGTACAGGCTCTTTGTTGTTTGCTACCTGTCCCCTAGGACTTGGATTGATGATACTGGACACCAGTTTTTACTTGAACTAGTCTCAGTTTTATCAGTTTTGGATGAATTACTGTCTTGGTACACTTGGCATATCGACTTGAAGTGGTTTCTTCCCCAACAAGGAGACTGTTTTGTGTTGCATGCCAAGGCACCTAACTCTTCTCCCATAGAGTAATGAGCCCAGCGGCCCAAGAAGTTCCGGATTCAGCTGGAAGGTAGATAGTGCAATGCTCCACCGGATTGTATTTCACCGCCTTTTGGAGCGAGCCCCTAATGCCACTGAAATCTCAGCAGTATGACATCTGACCCTTCAAGGGCTGAAATGGAGCAGGTGTCTGAAAACAGAACATAAATTCTTTCATCAGGTTCTTACAGTTGGATATTTTATCATTTCTCTACAGAATATAGTAGGGGCTTAGGTAAAGCAGGTTGGATGCTCTTTCTTGTTCAGGGTGGCTTAGTTTAGTTTGACTCTGAAAACGTAGCGTCTGGCTAAAGAGCTGCATATTCAGCAGCTACATAGTCTGATGGGTGTGCTGACAAATAGCTGGAGACCGCAGAGCTATGTCGTTGTTAATTACTTTCTGCTAGGGAGACACTCCTGTTCATCTCTTGGACACTATCATAAGTCACTTATTGGTCTTGCCTATCACTGGACCCCGCTGATACAGTGTGAACTCATGCGTAATCTATACGCCAGTTGTATAGCCATCGTGCCTTCCTAGAACCAAGTCTTTTTTAGATATTAACCCACAGAGAAAGAGGAAAGAAGATAGAACAAGCTGAATGACATCAATGGGTAAAAGAGCCAACAATTTTCCAGATTTGAAATGGAGTGCCTTTGGATATTGACAATTTACAGTTGCTTTGTCAAGGCACAGAATTTTGCAAAATCTTTGACAAGGAAGATACGGATGCGACATGATGGTTTTTCTTGTGGAACATTTTAATGGCTATGCTCAGCTTTCCCAGTGGGATCTTACTTTCTTAGAGCAGAGATTTGTCACCACTTACTGGTTTTGGATGAACTTTCTGCCAAAATCAACAAGGAAGGAATTGACAGGATGGACTTTAGTAACAGGGAAATTGTGACATGTTTGAAGAGAACGCACGCTCGGAGGAGGGGCTACTGCTGTTTCAAAAAGCAGCTTCTTATCAGCAAAACAAGCTCTACTCTTTCCTGCAGATGTCTTGTCTCTGCCTTGCAGCAATGCTAAGAAGATGTTTCGTCTTGTGAGAAGCAAAGGGAAAGAGATTTACCATAGTAAGAACACCTATGCACATGCTATTTAAACTCCAGTCATTCTGTTGAGTTGAACTAAGACAAGCATTAAAACCAGCTGGGACTGTAATGATTAGAAGTCTTTGCAGTTATTACAGGGTCTGTTTTTCTACTGAATCAACACATGCTGTAGCTCCTATGAGAAAGGAAGGAAGTGCATATTGGTACAACAGCACACGAAAGTATCATTCATTGCCCTTCTGCTGACTGGTCATGGGTGACTTGGGGCGGACATGTCAGCCTTCCAAGACAAATCAACGGTGCAAAACCTGAGTGTATGAAAAATGCCATTTTTTTAATACACAAAGATCAATCTTAAAGCAGTGGGGATGCTACGCAGTGCACAGAGCAATTGTATCTTTCAGAAATGTAACTGAACAAAAGTAGCCAGGAGTCCAGGAACTGACTTGAAGCAGTGATGATGCCACTTCTTTCCTCTTTCTTCTCACTCTTCCCTGCAACACTACAACCAAAATTAATAGTGCGCCATGTCTTCCCAAGCCTGAATATTCACTCACACACAAAGAGAAGAACACGGGAGGCTTTTTAAAAGCCCCATGATAACTGGAACAAGAAAACCTTAATTGTTTAGCTATGAGTGGAATGTCCTCTTATAAAATGCCAAATAGCCTTGTGGTTTTTAAGTCAAAAGCTAACAAGATGAGCTATGAGCTCTTCCTACTTCTTCTGTTCCTTCACAGTAAAAATCTGGAGTGCTTTAAAAATGCTGAGAACATGACAGTGATTGACAAGAAAAGAAGGCATGTAAGGAGATACTGGGCTGAAGAAATTTTGATTATTTTTATTAAACAAAATTGATACTGATGTAGGTCTTGCCTTTGCAATCTCAGCCAGAAGCCAGGGCTAAGTTTTCTCAGCCAAGACCTTTACACACTCTGCCTTTCACCCTTATGGAAGAACACCTAATTTGGTAAAATCCCAGAGTGCCATTAAGGAGACAGATCCTAAGAAATTAAACAGCTTCCTGAACTTTTTATTTTTAACTTTTTCTCAGTGAAAGCATGTCTTATTTTAGTGTGTGTGCAGTGCATGTGTAAGGCTGCTTCCATCATTTCTATTACGAGATGCGTGCACTAGTGGATCCTCAAGCGTGTGGGTTTGGTTCCAGTTAGGTGTGGGCACACGACCACATTTCCATGGAATTATTAAGTATCTATGGTATGGAGTTCATACGAGTTTTATAACAGCTCTAGCTGATATCGGATCTGACATAAAGTGACAATGGCACAGAGAGACAGTAGCTGTAATCCCATTAAGTGTGTCAGTACGAAATTAACAAAACTTTTAAAGAAATTTTAACTGGCAGCGTGAGTTAAAGCTGGATCTGCATCTTGGATAGTGGGTTAGGGCATATCTGGTCTGATAGTAAGGACCCTCCTGTCGTATTTATTGTGGCGTTAAGCCACAGTCAGAGAGGGGGAAGGTGAACTGTATCTTTTATAGTTACTAAAAATGGAAAGCACTGTGTCACTGGTATGTTCTCAGTGAAACAGCCAGTGCTGTATGACAACTGCTGTTGGAGATGATTCAACCATCATCTATCTACATGTTAAATCTTCAAAAAGATTCTGTGTTATTGCATAGAGATGGCAAAGAACAACATCAAATTGCTAACATGTGTTAACAGGGAGATTTAAAGAAGATGTGGCATAGGCATTTGCATAACTGTACGTTGTTGAGCTGAGCACGGGTACAGTTCTTGTCTGCTTCGATCATTTAACTGGCCTAAGACCAAAACATACTCTTAATATTCAACAGCCACCTATGCCCAGTAATGACAGGGTCCTCCAGTGACATGTTAACTATGTCAATAAACTATTAGCTAAAAGTAGATGGGTTTTCTGGTTAAAAGAAAACTAGACCTTCATTAAATTCTAAGATAAGGGTAAAAAAAAATTATTTCTTTCATTATGGAATCTGGTTATCTGCCATGTTTACTTGGTGAGTGCATAATTTGAATCTGCTAATTTATTGACGTAACTGAAATTGCAGCCTAAATAGTATAAAATATAGCGCATTGCTTTGTTTTCAATCAGTTTGGTGAAACTGTAAGTAAATTACGTAAGTTATGTGCTTTGTGAGATTCATGTTTGTGTACTCAGACCGCAGCCTGGGTCACAAACTCTGAAGGCATACAGAAGCTCCGGTGTGAAATCACCAGCCTCTTGTGTGTCTCCAAAGCAACTACGTACACCCCTTACATTACCCAGGCTGTAACATCCCCAATAAAAAAAAAAAAAAGTTATCTATCTTGCAATACTGAGAATGTAGCTGTTTATAAATTATAAATGTGCTTACGCGCTGTGGATTTGCTAGGGTGCCTTCGTTCACCTGCATAAGTCAACACAAGACACACAATTGCCAAATATATTCACCTGTAATGAACACCTACCTGGATACACAGCCGGTTGGAAACAAGACAAAGTAGGCAAGTACGTAGAGCATCCAACCAACTGCTGCAGGGCAAAACAGCCACAGCCATGGGGCCTCCTTTTTCAGCCTGCAGGGGTAGTACCTGTTCTGCTCATTTTTACTATGTATCCTGCTCCCTGGAACATGATATATAATAAAACACACAGGGTGGGGGTTGGCACCAGGGAGGAAGGCTGCCTCTGTCTTGTCTTGGATGCTGCAGCCATGGTTGGACCCGCGGAAGGGGACAAGATGCCTTTCTTTGGTGCAGTTAAGCACGATGAGTTGGCTGAACCATTTTAAGAGCAGGGTGGGACAGAGAGAAGCATTTGAAAGAAAGGACCTGCCCTACAAGGAGTTAATTTAGAAACTTTCTGTTCTGCCTCACTTGAAGTGTTCTCTTTTTTAAAAAGTATTCCTTTATGTTTTAACAAAATCTTTTTAACTTTCTGAAGTTAAGAGCTTTGTGTTCTGGGACATTTGTTTCAAGGGAAAACTGGAGGTAGGTCCACCTCAAAGATCTGCTGACTCTACCGGAGTGCTCATATCATTATATATGTTTATGACCTCCAAAATGAGGAGGTGCCTGCCTTTAGGTGTCTTGCAGGATTATAATGTGAATTCCTTAGTTAATTGCCGAAAACTGTTCCCCTGCCCTATGCTTAGTGTATTGATTTGCACACTTACAAGGCAAGAGTATATAGCAGAACATAGTGATTTGAATTTAAACCCATTGCTAAACTTTGGCCTGGAAGCATCAAGTTGCTCTCCTGATCGTTCACATTTACACAATCTGAGTGCAGAGGTAAAGAGCAATAAAAGGGCAAGGCAAAGGAGAAAGATTCATAAAGCACCTCCGCAGAGCTAACTTGTTGGGCTATATTACCCAGTCTGATTTTTGCCCTTTTAAATGCTTGTGTCTTTGCAAGGTTTGCAGCGTGGGGCCCTTTCTAACAGATGCAGAGCTTGAACAAAGCATATTTGCTGCCCTTCTACTTATTTATGTGCTAGTGTGTAGTTTTTGCTGTGTTTCACATAGTGTGAGTGAAACAAATAGGTACCTGGGTACTTCCTTATTCCTGTGATGGAAGCAGCAAGGGAGGAAAGGGCAAAAGGAGAACCAGGATTTCTGCTAACAGGAAGCAAAAGCAGATAAAGAGAATCTAAAAAGATTTTATTTGAGCAACCTACTAATGTGCCTGCTTACTGCTGAGTTCTGCTGCAGTTCACCAGCTCATCAGTACGTATATATTCTGGTTATCTGCTGTATTAACTTGGTGACTGGATAATTTGAATCTGCTAATCTATTGACTTAACTGAAATTGCAGCCTAAATCATATAAAATATAGAGCACATATATATATATATATGGATTATCGAGAGTCAGTTTTATTATGGGTTAGATTCTGGCTCCTTTCACAGCACTGAAGTGGTTAATTAGACACAGAAATACACGACTTTCACCCTTTGTCTAAATATGTTTAAAATTATGCCAAGCTACCCAAACATGGTATTGTCTCATATAAACCCAACTCAAAGCAGGAACTGATCATGACCAGGCTAATAACCTGTCCCAATTCCTGTCTCACTTGGCACATCTCCAAGCGGTGATTCTCACAGTATATCCCAATGTACCAGCAGCTCCCCATGTAACGAGAACAATTTGTTAATTCGTTACGGATTGTTTATGATTGACAATATTTACTGTAAGTACTTTTTGGACAAACACAGTGCTGCAAACAGACAGCGATATTAGGCAGCTGTACGTTCCTACAGCCTGCAGATAAACTGTAGTTGGAGTTTTTTCCCTGCTAGCAACTCAGGCAAACGGATTGTAAAAGCACTTGGGAATTAGCCCAAGACTGTTATGATGGTCTTGAAGAAGAACATTGTGAGTATTTCTTTAAACACCCCTGCTTAGGTCAGCCAGTGAATTGTTTTACTGTAGCGTCTATGGAGTCCTTAAAAAGATTACACTTCAGTTCGGCATTACTGGGGATCATCTGGAAAGGCGAGGGCTTTAGGCACCACCAATATGTGAAGAAGTCATCGTGCTTTTATCACTTTGTCTTGCAGCCTTGGAGAGCGGGCTGTCAGGCACAGACCTGCTGCAGGGCCCCTCTTTCAAGGCCATATTCTCTGTCCCCTCTGTGTCCCCCCCCACCAACGTGCCACCATTGCACTGATGTGATGAGCGGGGTCTACTCAGGCCATCGATGAAGGAAGTGCTGGTTCACCTGGCTGTTGTGCAGGAACCCTCAGGCAGGGTCTGCAGGGGTGCCATGGCTTCACATGCCCCATCCCACCCAATCCCTGGGCACCTTCCACCTCCTCAAAACCCTTGCAGCACAGCCAAAGTAGCTTTCCTCTTCATATATTGAAATAATTACTCTGCTACAACCAAAATAGGATGGATTTTCCAAGAACTGTGGATGGTGGCACGTGTATGCAACTACGAATCTTTGGGGATCCTCTGGAGATGGATGCAGGCAGGGCATTACAGCTTGGAAGTCCTCAAGAGCAGCATAAAATGTGTATAATCCTGTCCTCCTGCGTATTCTGGCCCTATATAAGATGAAGCTATGTGTCATATGCTTAATATTAAATGGACTAAACAGGTCACTTGGTTTCTCTTTAATTCTTTTAATCTTCTTACAAGATACAAAGTAGGCTTAAGTCAAAAACTGTTCCTTAATGTAAAGGGTTGAGGGAGGCAGTTGCTCGCTTGGCTGTTTTGTGATGATGACAGCTGTCCCCTAGAAAGATTGGGTTTGCAGAGCGCTGATACTACTCTACCGAGCAGATTTATGCCTCCTTACTCAATATCCATAAAGATCTCAGGGAGACAATTACAATCATAGCAGTAGGAAGAGTCAGACTGTAGTCTAACCTTCCAGCCCACACACAGTAACAGGAAAATCCTGTTTGAAGAATCAGGGAAGAGCCTATTCCGGATAACAAGTGATAATGTGCTGATAATGCTGCAGTCCCCCCACCCTCGATATGGTTACTCTGGTGTAAGTGGCCGCAGGGTCCAGCCCACTGTGGTTTGACTTTTTTTAATATTATTTTAGACAGGAGGGCTGTCCAGGGTGGGATAAGGAGAGATGGGTTTCTTGGAAGCGTTGCTGCAGTTTTGCTAGCAACAATTTTATTTAATGACCACACAAGCTCAGGTCACTGCAAAAATAATTGTTTTCTGACCCATGCATGGGTTTTCTTGTCCAGACTGAAAATTAGAGAGGGAAAAGATGCATTGGTAAGGAGATGCATGGCAGTGCAAGCCATCCAGCGTGGGAGTGGGAAAAGAGAGGGTGCCTGTTTTAGCCCCTACGCAAGGTCCCGTGAGAGTTAACGTTGCTGGAACACAGCTGTGTTAAGTAAGAGTTAAAACGCCATCCTGAGACCAGATTTACTCTTCTCAAGAGAAATGCTGGAAACCTTTTGCAATACAGTACACGCAAAGATTTTTCACCACCATATGAATCTATCGTTGAGGCTAGTAGTGTAAGCTGAACCCCAAAAATTGACACTTCCAGGCGAGTGAGAAGAGATTTTTAGCCAAGAATCACAACATTTCTTCCCAGAAAATGCTCCAAGGAGCAGTATCGAATTCAATTCATGGAGCTTCCTTCTAATCTAACCGAAGAGCCAGAAAGAAAGAACACCACCCACCTTATCTACTGACTTCGGGGAAAACTACCTTGGATCTCACGGTCAAACCATACATTTTCTGGTGCACAGTGTTCTTTTGTTGAAAGAAAATCTGAAGCTTCGCTTTTAATTAAAAAAAAAAAAAAAGACAACACAAATATATATATTTTTAAAATCCCTTGTAAATCTTTGCCAACATTTCAATTTCTTTTTTTTTTTCCCCCCAGCAGGTAACAAAGACATTAGTAACTGGCAACATCAATCTATCTGGAAAAAATCTTATCAAATCAACAGAAATCCTTGTATGGGTAAGAAGATACTTGGAGAGGAAAAAAGCACTAAAAATGTCCACTTCAGTAGGGCTTTTGTCTCACATAACAGTCCCATAAGCAAAGCAGCTGAAACTCCTGTAGGGTTGGTGCAAAACTGGTCGTGTAACTGTACTAAGAAAATGTTTACCAGTGATTCACTGGCAGAACAGAGGGATGCACCTGCAGGGGTCTGTCTCGGGTCTGCTTCCATAAAGACGTAAAGGAACAGCTCTTCCTTTTCAGAGCTTGGTGTTCGCATTGCCTTTTTTTTCAATTGCTTTTTACAGTGTTAGTGCAAAGATCAGATGCTTCTCTGCTACTCAGGTCCTCGCTCACTGTGAGCAGGCAGTTGTGCAGGCTGCAAATTCATTATGTAAATCACTTCCAGCAATTCTAGTGGGTTAATGTAAGGTGTGTAACTTTAATACCATCAATAAGAAGCAGGATCTGATGGGTTTGGTCTCTGGAACTAACAAATTAAAGACCAGCCATCTTCAGCTCCTTCAGTTTGGAGCGGATAAAAAGTTACTTGTAAGCATTTGGAAAATAACAAGGAGTAGCAGCTACCATGGATTCATCAGATGACAGAAATTCTATCAGGTAGAAATTGCAATCAAATTTCTTTCTATGACAGGCTAACAAGACTCATAAATAAGCAAAAAGCAGTAGATATCAGGTGTCTGGACTTCAGTGAAATTTTTGTCTCGTGGTGCATTCTTATAAACAAACTAGCTGAAACTCCTACAGGGTCAGTACAAATCTGGTTTCATAAATTTTCAACGCGGAAAGGTGGCTACAGGGATCTATCCTAGTTTGTTCAATGTTTTCACTAACAATGTGGATGATGGGATAGAAAATACCTGTATGAAATTTGCTGATAGTTCAAAACTGTGAAGGCCGCAGTTATAATGGAGGATGGGATTCAAATTCAAAACAAACTTGACAACCAGAGCGATGTTTTGAGGACTGAAACTCAACGGGGACCAGCGCAAAGTCGTACACTAAGGCGTGAATGATCAGGCGCACAGATACAAGCCGAGGAGGAGCTGGTGAGCAGTTGGTTTTCCCAAAAGGATCTGGGAAGTAAAATGGATCACAACACGCTTTCCATCACCCGTCATGCCCTGCCACTGCTTTCTGTGGCAGAAATGGCAGTTGCATGGATATGGCTGGAATAGGTCTTTACCCTGACGTGGATCCATGTGCCATCGCTGTTCCGAGTGGAGACCACAACCAGAAGTCTAGAGCTTTTCAGTCTCTGTATAGTTTACTCCTCAGAGTTGGCAGGCTAGAAACATTTCTAAAAAGGGATCTAGGAAAAGCAGATACATTCTCCCACACCAACTTCAAAACATTTAGTAAGCTGATGCAACGCACAGAAGCACCAAAATACAGAATATCCCGCAGCCAGACACAGCTGTGATGGGGACAGGGGAGGCAGGAGGGGCTGTAATTTGGGTGGCAGCTCCCAGCACAATGATCTGGCACCCACAACCTACAGCAGATGCAGCTGACCACTAAAGAAGACAAATGACGAGTAAGAGCTAAAGGACTTCTTTATTTTTACACAAATTACGTACCATACAGTGTGCTTCTTATGAGACCACACTGTAACATAACAAAAAATAGGTCAGTCCATGACTTGAGCAGAGGCCAGCCGAGCTGCAGTCACATTAAACACAAATACAACCTAAATACTATTTCACGACATGGAATTTACTCACAAGGTTCTCGGGTGATTGACTTGCTAAAGGTGGACAAGAACTTGGCTTGCTCAAACACTGCTGCGGGCTGCCTTCTATCCCATATTCATTGACATTTATCCCATGCTCATTGACATCCATCCCATATTTGTTGAAAATAGTTGTAAAAGGGCATGTTGTTGTTGCAGAAGGAAGAGTTGAACTCCCAGATCCGAACAGCAGAAGCATTGTTGAGAGGGGGATGGATTAAACACTGGACTGATAGTTTGCATAGACGGGAAAAGTCAGAGTGAGAAGGATTGACAACTCGTACAGAGGAAATCCTCTTGAATTTGTGTGTAGAAGAAGTATTTCAGTAGTTCTACAGCTTACCGTGAAGTTTTAACGAGCAGTTCCAGCACCATGCATAAACAGAGCCTAAACGTTGTGAGTCCTTCACTGCTATGGTTACCCAGTGATATCCGTGCCAATGGCTGCTGCTATCCTCAGGTAGAGACGGCCGGGCAAATCTGAAATACCAGGGGATCTTTTCCGGGTTAATTCCATGGTGTTACGTGACTGTGTGCTTTATCAGTCAGAAAGCCAGCTGCCTCCTTGTCGGCTGTACTGCAGTGAGGGACAACTGGTGGAGTGTGATGCGATGTGATAGGAGCAAGTTTAGTTGAACAGAGTCTCTCCCATTATCTTTCTGAAAAACGGTTGACAGAGAGGCTTGCTGGTGTTGCCCCTCTCAAAAAAAAATCAGGCTCTGAAGCAAAATGTTTCAAAAATACAATATACTTCAGTAAACATGCCTTTAACTCTCTAGGTATGAGTTCCAGCTAATCACAGCTGCTTTCCTTTGAGCCACCAGCCTGCTTGTAGGGAAGGCATGGAGAGCCGGCCAGCAAAAATGTGAATTATTTATGTTCCTGCTGAAAGCATGAGTCTTGTCACTAGAGCCTTGCTTGATTGAATGGATCTGCAGAGACAGTTTCTGTAGCAACCCAGAACCTTGCCCAGCAAAATGTCACCCAGTCACAGGTAACACAGAGCAGTAACAAATATCTGCCTGGGTAGCTGAAGATGACACAGAAGTGCCAGAGTGAAATATATCTGGGTTTTGAGACCTTCAGTCTCCCAAGACCCAGCAAGATGTCATTTCAGAAGGTGAGTTGGTGGCATGTCAACTTGGGTATGGGTAACAATCTAGCTGTGACAACACAGGGTTTCGACACAAGCCTTTGTGGGAACTCAGCAAGTCTTTAGCACCTGGAACGCAAGCTACTGTGGTCAGGCTCTTACCAGCAGCCCAGCTGGTTAGAGTCAGTGTAAATACAGATGTCATTCCCAAAAGCCTACTGTCACATCTTCGAGTGTTATATCCACATACCAAATATTGGGTTTGATAATATTGTCCAAAATATTTCAGAGATCTGTTTTTTATGCCACGGTATTTAGTGTAGATTGACAAAGGCAGGAATATGTGCATTCAACAGTTTCTTCCCTATCTATCCTTAGCCTTTGATCCTTGCTTGTTGCTGTTTGTAGTCTGTCTTTGCCTTCTTGTAAAGATGAACCCATCACAATGAAAATGTTAGGGAAATTACAAGCTGTCAGGACTATCTTGCAAAGCTTTGAAGGGCAATATAGGTTAGTACATTTGTCTAGACATACTAAACATATTTTTCAGTATGTCAGTATTTAAATTTTTCCTAATTATCAACCTATCAAACGATCTTTAACTAAATATATTCAGCTTGTCTTAAGAATTTCTGAGGCTGTGAAACCCAAACCATATTAGGAAAGTTACAATATGTAGAATTTCGTAAGTACAGAAATGTTAGTAGATGGTTCTTTCATCACGCATCTCCAATTCAGCCCTATTCACCACCAGACACTGGAAGAGTAAAATGCAATTTTCTGTGCTTTCCCAAGTCTGTAATTCCAGTGTTTCCTACATTTCGACCTGACGAACAAAACTAGGCTCTCCGCATTCGGAGTAACCTAGGTGCTTAGCTCTAAACAGGAGATAATCCAGTTAGAAAAGGCTTATGGTTATTTGGTCAGAGGTCACCAAGGTACAACTCTAAATGCGAATAAAAGTGAGGGAAGCTGCATGAGACCTGTGTAACCCAGACAGGGAGTAATCTGACTGGCAGACGACGGAGGCCTGGTTTATATTTAAAAGTTTTGCTGATTTAGCAATACCAGGACTAAAACAACATTCGCCAGTCAATACAGCTTTGGTGGCGAAAACCTGCAGATGTAGTTTCAACGGCAAAACATCCTTTGCAGTTCTGATATAACCAATACATAGTTATTAAAGCAATTTAAATTGGATCCCGTCTCTAGGAGGGTTTACCAGCTCTTCTACTGTAGCTACATTGGGAAACTTTCTAGTCGAGGCTGTTCTACAAATCAGCTACTGAAGAGTGCGAGGCTGATGACAGCAGAGCTGCTTTGGAGGTTTGACGAGAGTGTAAAGCTTTTCGCCCTTTGGGAGGCCCACAGAGAAACACTGTCTGCTTCCTTAAGTGAAGGCTGGAGAACAAAGGACTTCAGCTCATATACAGAGGGGTAATTTACATCTCATTAAACCAATATTTAAAAATCTACACGGTGTTTGTTTCTTTAGTGTCTGTGTTTTTCTTTTCCAAACATGTCAAAAAGGATGCATTTTCAATTAATTTTTTTTTTAATTTTCCAGAATGAAAAGCAGCAAGAATATTTCTGGGTGCCTAGAGATCCTTTCTTTCTATCCTTGCCTAGCTATAAAACAGTTTAAAGGAATTTTATTAAACTTCCCAAGAAAATTCAGCTCAAGCATAAACACAAGTATGAGTATTTTCAAGTACAACTACAGATGTTTTGGAATGTAATAAATTCTTGAAAGACTTCTTACCTTGATATATTTTCTCATGTAGTACTATAATTTCACAACTATCCAGCAAAACTTCTTTAATTATCAGTTGCTGGTGATTCTCAAGCCAAGTGTGCTGCGTGTAGGTCTAATGTAGATGCTTTTTAGTGGGTTTTATACCAGCAAATCCCTCACTGCATCTATAAAAAAAACAAAAACAAAGTTTTAACTGACAGCTATGTCAACTGGGCTAAGAAGCAGTGGGACATAGCTGTACCAGAAGCATCTCTAATGATTTCAGCAAAGCTATGCTTTTGATAGGAGGTGGTTTCAAGAACACATGTATGAAGCGTGCTTTTGCAGGCATAGATAAAGCCACACTCTGCACATATTGCTGGTACGACATAATTCCTGTAACAATCCTGTAACAATAAACAACTTTTCATTAAAGAGCCCAAGGACAGACTCAACGGGCATTTCTGTGCCACTCTTAATGAGCTGTTTCAAGAGCTGCTTAGAGCATGGAGTGTTCCCACAACTCATCAGCATGGGGGCCTCAGAGGCAACTTCTCGCTAACAGCCTGTAGACCTTGCTGAGGTACTACTGGCTTCATAGGAAGACCAGTGAAGACAAACTAGTAATATACGAAAATACAGGATCTGCTCAGGCACGTCGGGTGTGCTCGGTCTCAGGGAGCCAGGTGTGTTCTGGAGGGCAGCAAACTGCTTCGCCTCACATCAGGCTCGGTCCTTTGCTGATTTGTAAACAGCAAATCTGGTTTTGAAGGTGGCCTTGGACCACATGACATCCTCATCAAGGCAGTTTTGCTCGTATTATTGGTTTTGCTCCTGTAATTAGTATGAACGAGCATTCTAACTTACAAATACAGTAATTTGAGGAGGAGCCAGATTTCCCCACCCCCACATTTTTCCCCGAGGAGCAGAACAGTATGTACTGTTTTTGCTAAATAAACTGGGTTTACATTATGGCTTGATTCCTGGTACATAATTAATATTCTTCATGGACAGTGTGTTTTCAAATAGCTGGCTAATATTTACACCAAGAAAACGTCTTGCAGTCTCAGCTTCGGTCGGCCGGAGACAGAAACTTTAGTTTCATTTTCTTATCTTGTGGTGACACACTGTAAAGGCGAAGTGGTGTGTACAAAGTACGGCATTTTGAGGCTTACAGGAACAAACACGAACACACAATTCAACGGGTAAATAAAAGATGCTGTTGCGTTTCCTGTCCCCTCCTCCCTGTTTTGAAGGTTACATTTTTCAGAAAGGGGATACAAATACGAACGTAGAAACTAAAATACATTTGTATCCAGATAAAATGGCAAACAGCAGTTTTTAGCTGAAACTTGCCAGGTCTCCATTTTTGCTATCTTTCTGCTGTATTTGCAGAATATATGTATATATATAATTTTTTAATATATATATAATTTGCGTTTTAAAAATTATCTCACAGAGTGTGTTTTTCAAACTGTATTTTAATGAAGCATTCACCCATGGCCTGCTTTCAAATGCCGACAGTTCTCCACAGTTAATAAGTAATATGCAGTGGGGGGAAAGGAATGGCTATACCTTAAAACACTTTGCAAGCAAGTTAACCTCCAAGAGGTACCTTTGGGCAAATCTCATGACCAAGAGCAGGTTTTGTTACTTTTGACTATACTAGCTCTCTTCTACTAGCGAAAAGGAGAAACGCTGCTCCTGGCTCTGTTTAGACCTAAAAACACTGGTGTGAAGGGTGACCAGTTAAAAGGCGCAAGGCAGACGGGCATCAGAGAAGCAGGGAGGCCAGGATCACTTGCTGAGGCAAACGAATTCCCATCAGGTAGGGAAAATCCTCTGTGTGACCAGCTGGCACCAAGCAGCGTGCTGGCACCCCCGGGTCACACCGGCCCTCCCAGCTCCCGTGGCACAACCACCCTGGCAGAGGACACGGCCGCGTTTCGCTGACGGGCCTACAGGAGTGCTGCGGCCTGTAATGGTACGACTCGCTTCGCTGGAGCGAGCGGTTTCTCTGGTACGGGACTGCCGGCAGACACCACGGCCCGCTCTCCCGGTGCCAAGGGCCCGTTCCCGGCAGGGCGCTATCTGTGTGAGGCGGTGAGGACGCAGCTGGCAGTCGCCGGGCAGCGCCCGCCTCTAGGCCCCGGGCCCGCCCGGGGGCGGTGAGCAGCGGCGTTGCCACGCCAACGGCTGACCCAATAGCGAGCGGGGGGCGGGGCGGGGCGGCGGGCAACGGCGTTGGCACGCCAACGGCTGACCCAATAGCGGGCGGGGGGGCGGGGCCGCGCAGTCACAATTGAGGGCTTGGCGGAAAGGCGGGATTGCGCGGGGGCACCAATGAAAGCTCAGGGCAGTCAGGGAAGGCGGTAGGAAGAGGCGGAGCGCGTGAGGAGCAGGGGAGTAGGGAAACGCAACCAATTGTAAGTCGGGACGCCGGAGCGAGAGCGGGGCTTTAGCGCAGGAGCCAATCAGAGGAGACGAAGGGCGGTGCTAGCCAATCAGAGGCTGCTGTGGTGATGGATGAGCCAATCGCGGGCTGAGCAGACGGGGCGCCAGCCAATCAGAGCGCAGTCAGGGAACAAAAGGGGCTTTCCAAGCCGCCGTCCCCTTTCCTGAGAACAATTTCACATGACGCAACGGTTGGAGGAAGAGGTTTGCGAACCGTAGCCGCCGCCGCCATTTTGTGAGCGTTGAGACTGAGTCGGCGGCGGCCGAAGGAGCAGCAGCAGGGACGGCAGCACCACAGCCAGCGGGAGCCGCAGCTCGGAGGATGCGGTAGAGGAGCCCAGCGGCAGCGGCGGGGGGGCGGCATCGCTCGGCGGCGGCGGCGGCAGGGTATCGCGGGGAGGGGGCTCTCGGTCGGTGGGTCGGGTCCTGGTGCGGGCCCCGGTCGGAGAAGCATGTCGGCCCCGGAGAGCAGCGCTGGTAGCAGCGAGGCCCGGGAGGACGCGTGCCGCGATTACCAGTCGTCGCTGGAGGACCTGACGTTCAACAGCAAGCCGCACATCAATATGCTGACCATCCTGGCCGAGGAGAACGTGCCCTTCGCCAAGGACATCGTCTCCCTGATCGAGGCGCAAATCGCCAAGGTTTTTATATTCCACCGACTACTACTCCTACCTATACTGCTGGGGGGACCGGCCGGGGCAGCGGGCTAGGGCGGCCTCGGGGACTAGGAGGAAGGGCGTGGGGGAGATGGCCTACTGAGGGGCGCGGGCGGAGCCGGGCAGCGGCGAGCTGAGGGGTGGCAGGAGGAGGAGGGTAGAGGGGACAGGGAGAGACAGCGACGCAGGGGGAGTGAGAGGGCTTGAGAGACGGGAAATGGGGCGAGAGAGAGGGAGAGGCTCGGGGGGAGGCAGTGGGCCGGATGGGGTGAGGAGGCCAGTGGCGGGGTGGGTATAGCTGGGCTTGGGGGGGGGGGGGCGGTGAGGCAGGGTGGTTCAGGGGACGTGGAGGTAGTTGGGGGTGGGGGGGTGTTGGCTAATTAGGGGGCGAGCAGAGAAAGCAGGATTTCGAGGGAGTTGGAGGGTGCCGGGGACTCGGGGCGGGGTGGGGAGTGCCCCGGCCGAGGCAGTGGGGAGAGGGCCAGGAGGCTGGGGTCGCTGTGGGGGAAGCAGGCGGAGGGAAGCGTGTCTCAGATGGGATCAGGGAGCACGGGGCGAGACGTCGGGGGCTCCTCCTTTCATCGCTAAGCTTAAGGTTGCTGCTTCTACCCTCCACCCCACAGGGAGCAGGGGACTCGAGGGAGGGGAACAGCCCCCACACCACCCTGTTCGTAGGAGGGGAGGGTTTGGGACTCGCCCCACCAAAAGCTCTGGGAGGGCAGCGTGGCTCGCGATTTAAGCCCCGTGTAAATATCAGACACAACATGGCGGCCTGGCAGTGACTGGGCAGCAGCACCTCGCCCTTGTAGCTGGGTTTTCCCCCTACATGGAGTCAGTATTCAGTGTCTCGAATCTGGTGTCTGAACCCTTGCATTTAGCGATTTTGATAGTAGATGAATATTGCGATCATTAGAGAGGGCCTGACTGGGAGATTTTTTGGAGGGTTGGTGTTTTTTGGGGAGTAGTTTAAAAAAATGAAAATAAGGTTAAGTTCATAGCACACAAATTGTCCACTTCTGAAGAGCTAAATATAATGACTTTTAAGTATCAGTTAAGATAAGGCTATTTTCCCGGTGCGGTCCCTGTGAGATACTAATTTTGAGGGGGTGGGCACCCTTATCTTATAGAAAAGTTTTTGGGTGAAAGGTGATCATCTGCTCCGGATAGAGAAGTGTGTGTGGTGGTGATGGGGGTGGTTTTGCTCTGCCTGGTTAGAGAAAATTCTGTGGGCTTGGGATAATCTGTTTGGATTTCAGGTGATCTGTGCCCTGAGTAATGCTAGTGTTTTGTGCATATTTATTTTATTTTGGCTAGAGAAGTTTATTGGTTGAGGATGGGGAAGAAGAAATTCTCCCTGACTGTAGAAACTGCAGCAGCCTGTAGGATCCTAACATGGCGTCTGAAAGGCACATGATATAAAAAGAAGGGAAAGAGGAGGCTCCCTCTGAGCCCAACCCAGGCAGTTGCTGACATCAGTCAGCCACAGCACATGGATGGGGGTTTACAGCACCTTTTTAACAAGAGCATTTTGCAAGAAAAGGGTTCTTCTTTCATTCCCCCCCCCCCATTCGTGCCAGTCGCCCCTCCCCCGTTGTTTCCCTTGCTCCCTCTGATCTCAGGTGTTCAAAGGCTTTTTTCCTTTGACTTTAAATCGTGGTTTATAATGGTGAGAATTGTACTATCTAATGATGGGGAGGGAAGGATCTCTTAAGTTATTTAATCTGTCTTTCTATCAACACAGGATGGCTTTTTAGTGTTCCACAGACCTCTTCAGTCTAGTTTTAAATGCTGCCAGTGGCTGAGTTTTGCCATTCCTTGGGGAGGTGACCTCATAATCTAATAGATCTCACCATTATATCTCCTAAAGGGCAGTGGATGTGTATGAAATGATTTGTGATAAATATCAATGCTGTCAAAAGTTTTTTTTTTTCCTCATTTCTGGGTGATTTAGAGCCTGCCCTGAAGTGTGCTTTTTTTTTTTAAAGATGTCTTAAATCCTGTATCAATGGTTAGTTTTGCCTAGTTACTGTTTGTGACTGTGGTTTATTCAAGGCAAGTTTTTAGTTGTTTCCGGGAAAGTGATCTCCTTTACTAAGCCACTTTTAAAAAGTGTTGCCTGGAGACAGTTTGTTTAGTGTAAAACTTGAGTGGTCTGCTTTACAATTTAATAAATGGTTCTGAAATGTGTGACTGGTATTATAAAATTTGTAAATAAAAAGTGTGAAATATGTATTTGTCTTTTTATTTACCATTGTATAGTGCAGAATTTGTTTCCAAGACCCATTTTGTATACAAGTTTGTTTTTTTTAAACAAATTTTTGCACAAGTTTGTGACTTGGGGTTCAATTGCCAGATATGATTTTAAACTTGAAACCTTTTAGGAAACTAATAAAAAAGAGCCACACATTTCCAACAGTAGCTTTCCTACGTTATTTGAAGGAACAGTGGGAATTCTGTAATGAAGTCTTTTAATATTATGCTGATGAGCTCAGAGTTAGTGTTCTTCTGTGTTCTGGTGATTATGCGGCGCCTCCCTTCCTTTTGGTTAGTTTCGTGTGGGCATCTTTCTTGCTAGGGGATACTATATAGACCGCCTCAAACAAAAATACATTCAAGTCTGGGATTCCCTTTTGTGGTTATTGGAATATGCGCTAGATACCTTGACATAATAAACATTTCCAGAAGAAAAGACTTAAATATTCCAACCATATTTAAGTCCTGGTTCTTAAAATGTGACACCTGAGCAGCTTATATTTGAAGCAGGGTACGCTGCTAAGCTTCTAATTCTGTGCCATAGTTTGAAGTAGGCTTCCTTACTAGATTACCATGCTTCCATGTATGATTACTTTTAATGAAAGTGACAGTTAAACTTGTTACAGTGCCTTTGCTACTAAATGATTCCCCAGCGTCTCAAACTTGAAGATTAGCTGAGTATAGTGAGCTACTTCCATACATTAGTGAAATGGAAGAATATAACATACTGTCAGTAGCTCTTGGGTGTAGGTACTTCTGAGACCACTCTTTGTTTCCCGAAGAGCTGACTTTAAAGTCAGAAACGGTGCGCTGTCATTTTTTTGTGAAGTGAAGCATTCAGAACTTAGTGTTTTTAATGTGCCGTTGTGCAGACTGCTTTAAAGAAGAAACCAGTATTGCACAGACATTTTAAGTAGCTGTAGACCCAGTCTTTGATTTCTGAGACTAGAGAGATGCCTTTATTCTAACACTGTTGCATATTAGCTTGTTTACAGCTCAGTATTATGTCTTAGTGTAAGACAGGCTTTTAATGTGCTGCAATTAGTTTTAGCTAACTTAACTGCATTTTTCTGTCTTTATGTACAAAATACACCCCCTGCCTGTTTTTACTTTTTTCAGTATGCTCAAAGGCAGTGACCCCTCCCCCTGCCCCCAACTAACAAGGAATTCTACCCTTTTCAATATTAAGTTTCAGGTCATGGTAAATTAATATACATTTAAGGGTGAGGAAACATTGTGATTTACCCATATAAAAGTATTGTTGACTTGGTGCCCTTCTGTGAACCGCCTTAAAGGGGGAGGAATTAAATCTAAAATTGTAAAGCAAGAGCACTTCCACACACTTGTCTGGACACTGGGGCTGCGAAGTAAGGTGTCATTAATTAACCTAGTAGCCTACCCTGTTTAAAATGAGCAGTGAGTGAAGTTATTCTGGTTTTGTCCTGAGCTTACCCGATGGTGAATGGGACTTAAAGTATTACGAGTGGATGCTCCTCTAAGGGGATCACGGTCAACACACGGCTTGTGGTGGTGTCTTTCATGTTGTCCTCTTCAACAAGTCTGTGTACTTGCTGATGTTTTCTGGAACTTTGCTGTGCCTTCTGGTTTGTGAAAGCCAATGGTGAGCATTAAAATCACCTTGATTTGGGCCAGTAGTGCTTTGTGTACATTAGAAGTCACTGTAGCAGTCCAGCGTCACCGCACTTCTATCGCACAAACTTGCTACAAGTTTTGAAAATGGATTTAAAAAAAACAAAAAACAACCAAAACCAAACAACAAAAAACAAGCCTCCTCTTGTAGCAAAGATGTGTCCAGAGTTTGAAGACTCCCTTCTGTGAAAGTTGTGGTTGCAGTTCCTGAGCTTGTCTGTGTGTTTACCCGGTCGACTAGATGATTGAGTTTTCTCTGGATTTTGAACTTTGTTCTGACTGTGCATTTTTGCATGCACTCTGGAAATCGGAACTGTCACTATCTACAAGTGCCAAGAGAATGGGACTCCTTGCTCTGTCCGTTTGGATTACAATTCAATCCTTGCGACCTGTTCTGTGTGTAGTTTATGAAAAGACTGTGATACTCAACATACAATCTACAGCTACAGAAGTTCACTAATTTGGGCAATTTGCCAGAAGTCTGATTTGTGTTCTGTGAAATCCAGAAAAACAAGCATTCAGGAGGTTTGAATTATAAACTATTTTTTAGAAGTTCCTTGAAGTGCTAACGATGGTTTCCTGCTAACTTAAAGTTACTTTCTCAAGTGGGTTTTGAAAGGTTACACTCGGTACACTAGCGGCAATACTGTCTTGTGGGCTGCTTTTTTCTTTTTTTTTTTTTGCCTTTTTCCAAAGCTTTGATAAGCAAACAAAATAACCTAAGGTGTTCTTTTTTTGTGTGATAGACCCACTGCGTTATACTTTGAACTGAGTATCGATTTTCCAGATTAAGTTTTTGTATAAACAAAAAATCCCAAGCCAAATCCCTTGGTATTTATAGTGACAACCAAAAAGAGAGGTCTGTATTTCTGGGATGGATAATCCCTTTATTTAAAAAGCTTAAAATATGTTTTTGTTGTACTAAACTTCTCAGTTTCTTTTTATTACTCCAGGCTCCTGCATCAGAGAAGCTCCCTGTTATGTACCTTATGGATTCCATTGTCAAGAATGTGGGAAGAGAATATCTTACTGCATTTACTAAAAACCTAGTTGCAACATTTATTTGTGTATTTGAAAAGGTATATACACTTTCAGAAAAGTTCTGTATTCTAAGCAAAATTTGTTCCTGGTAAAATAAATACATGCTTTCAGTTTTGGGTTTTCTTGGGTGGTGAACTATACAAATTGATTGTTTTTTATAAATCTCAGTACTGTATCTATACTGTGGAAGATCATTCCTGCTGCTATCAAGCATGTAAGTTACATGTTAGTTGAAAGATGCAAAGTCTTACTTAATTTAATTTGGTTCATAAATGTCTGTAATTTCCGTATCCAGGCAAGATTTTACTAACAGTATTTTGGTTACCGATTGCTTGCCTGGATGGACTTTTTGTAATGTATAGACCAATTAATTATGAATTGTTGGTTTATTTTTAAGATAGTAAGTAGTCTTTATGCCAAGAATAGACTGAGAATCAGTTTCTTGTGCATTTCTCAGAGCTGCTCTCTCCTGTAGTTAGATTTGTCTGATTTACTTGATTCGTGATGTGCAAAACGAGTGCTTAAATTGTGAAGAGTGAATAGCACTGACACCTGATTCTCTCCTGGTGGTCTGTGATTTGAAAAAAATGCTGGGGGTGGGGAAAGGGTCTTAGAATGTATTGCTATATGACATTACAAATACGTGTTTTAATTTCATTCAACATTGAAAGCTGCTGCCATATCTTCTAATTCTTGCTCTTAATCTTTAAACCCAGTGAAGTAATTGTGCGTATTCCTCAGTGAGAAAGGCAATCAAAGTCCAGTTTTTGAAAGGCTGGACTTCAGTGGGTTTAAGTTGGATCAGAAATGAAGTGTTAACTTCTGTGGTTTCCTGTATGCTATAAGAAAGTGGCATCTCATATGAATGAGATGAATGGAGCTTTTGCGTATTTATCTATCATTGCATATCAGCAAGGATCTGAGATCGCACTATGCTTTATATATGGTTTTCAGATGTAAAATGCATGGTGAAATAAGGAATAGATTTTAATAATGACCATAGAAGCCTTACACTCTTGTGTGTAGAGTAGATAGGTAGACACTTACTTGTTTTTTCAGTATTAAATTGTGAATGTTCTTTTACTGAGTTGCATTTAATGTTGCAGCTGAAGCTCTGGATAATAACTAATTTTCAGAGTTTTATAGGTTAACTGTCTACTAAGCTAACTAGAACGATTTAATTAATGTGTATTAATTAAATGTGTATAGTGGCAGTCACTTCTAATAGCTTAATCGGTCGTGTTGCAAGTAGAATTCCAGCACTGACATTGTTACAAATTTTCTTTTATCAGTAAATGGTCACTAAGGTATCTTTAGACACTTGATGAAGTCAGAAACTTTTGCTCAGTCATTTCTGCACCTTTTGCAGTGAACTTTATATCCTCTCATTGAAAATTGTATAAAGGCACCCCCCCAATAGCTAAGTAGGAATTATTTTTGTTGAAGTTTCTGCTCTTCCCCGAAAGAACCTCTGAACTTTCCAGATTATTCTATGTCTTGCTGTAACATCTTAAAACTGCAGCAGAAACCATCTACATAGTCAATACTTAATGATTAAATCGGGATATTGACATTAGGACAGCTGCATATATTTTGCCCTCAAATGTTTTTCATTTATTGTTTAATTGAACTACTCAAGTTATGAGATGAACTAAATTTTGCTTTACTGTAAATTTCTAACTTGCCTGTCATAAGATAATCCAAACTAATTGCTTATGAAGAGATAAAGTGGGCACTGGTCCTACAAGTACGCTTGATCTGTGGCTCACAGATGGGTCTAGTTTTGCAGCTGAACTGAAATATGACGACTTCATTTTAGCTAATACCCCTTTTGTTGCATTTGTTGGAAAAAAATCCTTCAGTGACTAAACAGCTGAGCAAAACACCTTTTCTATTCACAAAGTTTGTTGTTTCCTGATTTGTTTGTCGTTGTTACACTCCATTCAGCACAAACACTTGAATAATGTATTGTCTCAGAGGCTGTTGCCTTTCAATATTCTTGTTACTGTATTTTTTCCACAGAAATTGGGCAAGTAAAATGAGAATTTTGGTAATGGAAAAGTTGAAAGAAAATTCTCAGAGAATGGTAATACACAATAAAACCTTCAAATGGCCTTGAAACAAGAATTCCACATTTGAGCTTCTGTTACTGATTCCGTTGGTATAGATCTATGATCTGCACTGCTTATAAATTCTGTATAGCAAGTTTAATGTGTTAAAATGGCAAACTGTTGATAGAAATAGGAAATAAATGAAATCTTAAGTTCTACAGAAAAGTTTAAGAAATTGTTTTATATTAACTTAACAAGCCATAGAATTGTTTTATTGTTTTAGGTGGATGAAAATACTAGGAAAAGTTTATTTAAATTGCGCTCCACATGGGATGATATTTTTCCTTTGAAGAAACTATATGCACTTGATGTCAGAGTCAACTCATTAGATCCTGCTTGGCCAATTAAACCTCTGCCCCCAAATGTGAATACTTCTAGCATCCATGTGAATCCTAAGTTTTTAAATAAATCGGTAAGTTTTTATGTCTACTGTATGAACAGATGGTAATACATGTAGTTTTCATTGTTTGTATGCTGCTTTTTGACAATTCAGTGTATTAAGAATGAAGTATCTGACCTTTGTAGACAGGTAAGAGGAATTTCCAAATTCAGAATATTTGATGGGTTTGGTTTTTAGATTTCAAAACTGTAGTCTAGATTTTGCAAAATTGATGAATTTATATTAAATGATGTACACCTGTCAGAGCAGGCAAATTCTAGTGGGGCAAAAGTTTCAAATTGTTTTAGTTATATTTTGCATTAAAAATGCAATTTATAACTGTTACACGAACTAAGTCCCAGTGCTGGATCATGATAACAGTTAAAGGAGATGGAGTTAGTTGATTCCATCAGGATTTTAAATGTAACTTTTTTTATTCTGTCTTTAGCCAGAGGAATCTACTGCACCTACCTCTGCTGTCACTTCTGGTGCCTCTACTCCTCCAGCTGTTCCTGAAATACAAAAGAATTTGACACAGGAGCAACTGATAAGGCAGCAATTGCTTGCAAAGCAAAAGCAGTTGTTAGAACTTCAGCAAAAAAAATTAGAGCTGGAGCTGGAACAGACTAAAGCACAGTTGGTGAGTAGGATAGTTGATGAAACTTTTATAGTTGGGTCTCACTTTCTTTTGGACAGTACTTAGCTATACCGGTAACTTCAGTACGTTATTTTTTCCTCATGCTAGGCAAGTGTAGCTGTTTTAGGACTAGAGCAATGCAAGCTGATCTGCGGTTCCTGAACAGTATTTGTAACCTAAAAACCTTAAGAATTACAGTCGAAATAGAGGTAAAAAGAAAAGTGAAGGTCTTGGTTTTTTGTTTTTAACTTCTGTCCAAAACGATGCCTGCCTGTGATCCTCGTCTTCCACCTCTTCTTGTGGCTCACACGAAGCCAGGCTTTTTCAAATATATTTTCTCTCAGAGAACAAGGAAGCTTGATTGTTGGAAATAAAGTCAGTTTCCTCATTAGGGCAGGTTGGTTTGATGCCACCATCTGAAGATGGCGATTAAGCTGTATTGTTTTACATTTGTAATTGAAAGTCTTGCTATGTTGACAGTTGATGATACCAAAATAAAGCATCTTTGAAGTGTAGAAATCTGAAAATTATATCAGATACTTGGCAGGTTAGTTGCATTGAGCATGTGGAATATATAGAAAGACTAATGAGAACATGTGCCTAAGTTTGCAGTATTGACTTTGTAGTACTGATTTTGCATTAGATTAGAATTTGATCTTTTGTAATGGTACTGCATTATTTTAACGCTTGTAATTAGCAGTTAATGGGTCATTTTCAGTTCAATGGCTGAATCTCATAACTTTCAAGACATTTCTATTTATAGTTTTGGTTTCGAGACAGAATATGAGCATCTCGGGGTAGGAGTTGTGTCATGCAGATTAATGCTGGATTTTTTCCTATTTCAGGCTGTATCTCTTAGTGTTCAGCAAGGATCATCTACTATAGCTTCAGTTCCAGCACCTTCCAAGCAACACATGTCTCCCACACCTCATATGACAGTTAAACCACCTCATCAGACTGCTGTGCAATCCGAAAAAAACAAACCATCCCCAAGTCCTCCACTTCATGATATCAAAATAGTAAATAGGGATCCTCGACTTAATAGGATGGCTCAACATTCTTCTCATGCTAAAGATCAATCTCATAGGAAAGAATTTCCACCGAACATGACCAGTCAGTCTGATACCAAGGCAAACAAAATGCAGGCTGAAAAACAAAACTCAACAAAGCAAGAAAAATTGAAAGCAAGTGAAAAAACACAGAAGAAAGAACTTGACCAGTCAGAAGCAAAATCTAAATCACCATCCCCTTTGAAAAATAAGCTACCCAATACTAAAGATCCTAAAACCCAGGAATGTGAAAGCACAAAAGTATCTGAAATTAGTAAGCGGGATCCAAGACTGAAAAGACATCTTCAAGATAAGTCAGAGGGCAAAGAGGAGGAGATGAAAGAAAAGAGGAGAAGTACAGAGAAAAAAGAAAAAGAGGAACATAAGACATGTGAACATAGACCAGTAGGCAGCAGAAATAAAGTAATTAATGGTGCTGTTCAGAAACAAGACACGACTACAGAGGAGTCAGAAAAACAGGGTGGAAAACAAGGGAGATCAAGTAGTAGAAAACGGTCACGATCACGCTCTCCTAAGGCACGGTCACCATCTACACATTCTCCAAAAAGACGAGAGAGGAGATCACCCAAAAGAAGACTTAGGAGTTTATCTCCCACTTCATCAACTCCTAAAATTGGAAAGATACGTCAGATAGGCCCTAAGCAGTCTCATGTTGAAGAAGGCACACAAGCAGCAAGAGATGAAAGAAATTCTAATAAGAGAAATGTTAAACAAGAGGTGCGAGATCCGAGGAGAGTGAAAAAAGCCCAAGAAGACAGGCCCCAAGAAACAGCAAGCCAACATTCTACCAAAGCTTCTCCTGATCCAAAGGAGAATGCAGAAAACTGGCAAGGATCCAAATCAGGCAAGAGGTGGAAATCTGGTTGGGAAGAAAATAAAAAGTAAGTTACTATCTTATAAACAACTTCTGTTGGAAGTCAGTGGAAATTCTGCTGCTGACTTCAATATAGTTGGCTTTGGGAGGCAACGTTCAGATTGTTAAAATTGATAAGTTTAACTTATTTGTACTAGTGAAATATGGAAACGATGCATGCGTAGATTCTGTGGTGAAAGTGCTGTTTTGCCGTGATCCGTTCTAATAGGAATGTAACGGTTATGTCCTGAATAAACACGTAACCTGTATTTTAAATGTATTCTTGCTTTCAGCTCACAGCAGAATGAAGAACACCAAGCACTTGGTAAATCCCCTCACCAAAGACATCGGGAAAACTGGCCTGCAGGTAAAGGAATTTTATCACCCCGAGCACCAAAGCAGCAGCACCGGTTAAGTGTGGATGCCAATTTACAGATTCCCAAAGAATTAACATCTGCAAGCAAGAGAGAATTACTTAAGAAGGTAATATGAATAAATCTGTCTTCATAGAAGTGTCCTGGGTATAGTTTGCTTTTCTGTCCTTTTTGGAAGTCTAAACTTTAACTTGATCTTACAGGCCAATGAACGCTTAACATCTGGTGAAATAACACAAGATGAGTTCCTCATGGTAGCTCATCAGATCCGACAGCTGTTCCAGTATCAGGAAGGAAAGCACAGATGTAATGTCTGGGATAGCCCTACAGAGGAAAAATGTGGTTTGAAAAAGAAACCTCTTCTGTCAGATGCAGAATTAACATATTATGAACATAAGGCTAAACTAAAAAGAACACAAGTTCAGCATTCATTGTCAAGGCTTGACCTGTTGGATCCTGATGATATTTTGGATTATCATATACCTGATGCATTGCTTTCTGGAATAGAATGTGAGCAAGCAAAAGCCAAGCGTGGAGTACAGTTTGACAGAAAAGAACCATTTGGAGAAAGATCAAGGAGACACTCTCCTGTAAGTGGCACTAACAGACCTTTTGCCGATAACCTCTCACCGCTTGAGAGTCGACGAAGACTTGAGGAACAAAATGCTACTAAAGGAGCAAGAGGTTCTAAGAACTTTGATCCTTACGACAGCTGGGGAGAATCGGATGAATTTAGAGATGCTCTCAGACAACAGGGGAAAAGCACAACAGAGTTCCAGAAAATAGATGGTGATGCAATCTGCAGATTTGATAATCGTGAAGAAAGACAGCTTCTTGGGCAAGCTGGTATGTGCTTTTGCTTTATTTTACATCTGTTAAGTAATTGGCAACATTTTAGTGAGTGGTTATCTGGTTTGTTCTGGGTTTTTTTAGGTGTTCGAGAGGAACCAAGATCACCATTCAGTGAACGTTTCAAAAGAGCTAGGTATGAAGATCCAGAGAAAGCACCATTTCCGGAAAGTCCAGGATCAAGATTTGGAGGCATTGAAGCAAAGCAGAGGATAAGTGCACTAATGGAAGACAGACCTCTGTTTGATGGCTCGCCTAGACAGGCTGCTGCAAGGGTTGGGGTAGATGGACAAGGAAGTCCTTTTGTTGATGGTCCTGCTGCTGGTTCAAGTTCCAGAATTGATGGGCCACCTGGACAGGCTGCCATGAGATTTGAGGGGCCTTTGGTGGGGGCAGGTGCATCTCAGTTTGATGGACCACTGGCAGGAGCAGGGGGAGCTGGAGCCCTAAGATTTGATGGGCCACCAGGGCAGCTGGCAGGGGCCCTGAGGTTTGAAGGACCCCCAGGGCAGGTTGGTGGAGGAGGTCCACTGAGGTTTGAGGGACCTCTTGGGCAGATAGGTGGGCCTTTGCGGTTCGAGGGGCCTGCAGGGCAGCCTGTAGGTGGTCCTAGATTTGAAGGACCTGGAGTTGGTCTCAGGTTTGAGGGTCCCCGTGGTCAGCCTTCAGGTGGTCTCAGGTTTGAGGGACCTCATGGTCAACCTATGGGGCCTCGAGGTCAACCAGGGGGTGGTCTCAGGTTTGAGGGACCCCATGGTCAGCCCTTGGGGCCTCATGGTCAACCAGGGGGTGGCCTCAGGTTTGAGGGGCCACATTTACAGCCATTGGGGCCCCATGGTCAACCTGGAGGTGGCCTCAGATTTGAGGGGCCACATGGTCAGCCTATGGGGCCACATGGACCATCAGGTGGTGGGCTTAGATTTGAGGGGCCACATGGACCATCAGGTGGTGGGCTCAGACTGGAAGGACCACATGGTCAGCCAGGTGTAGGTCCTAGGTTGATTGATGGACCAGTACACCAGGGAGCTGGTGGACTTAGATTTGATGGTCCTCTGGGTCGGGCCGGTCCGAGATTTGATGGTTGTCATGCAGCTGGATTTGATGGTCAGCCGGGACAGCTGTCTCTTTTGCAAAGATTTGATGGAATTCATGGACAGCCTGGTCCAAGATTTGAAAGGGCGCCTGGCCAACAGGCACAACCACGATTTGATACAGCCATACCTCAAAGATTTGATGGACCTCACCAGCCAGCCTCTAGATTTGACTTGCCCCTTGGCCTTCAAGGTGCACGTTTCGAAAATGTAGCTAACCATCCTGCCTCAAGACTAGAAATGTCACCATACGGACAAGGTGGTCCGTTTGTCGAGCATCCCGGCCAGGGCTACAACGGACCATCTCATGGGATGCAGTTCCAGAGACCTGATATATTTGATGGTTCGCCTGGACCAAATTTCAATGGGCCGGCTGGCCCAGGAGCACAGAATTTCCCATTGAGAGCTGGACATTACTTTGATGAAAAAAGTCTTCAGGGTCCTCAATATGGAAACTTCAATAATATGCCAATGGGAAGTAATCAGGTAAGAACTGATTGCATTAAATGGTTTGCTTGCAGAAGTATTTTTCTGTAGAGAATTAGCAGTTTTTCTTCCTCTAAAAATTGAAGATTTTTCTGAAGAGCTGGCAGACTGGGAGCCAGTTTCAAGCTTAAAAAGTCATCCTTCTTCAGTAGTTTCTAGATAATGTAAGAAGGACATGCATTGCTATTCTTTAAGGATCTTTTTTTAAGAATTAAACAAAATAGGGGATCTTTACAATCACTTTGTAGCTCAGAATATGACAGTGAAATTAGTATTTTTAACTTGAAAACAAAACTAGGTCATTGGAAGCCTGTGGTGTTTTCATTAAACTTGCACAAAAGTGAATTCTATATAAAGCATGACAGATAACGTAAGTGAATATAAATGATTCATTTTTCTAAGAGGTGTAGAATTAGAATGGACCAAAATAATTCTGTTGTCTTTTTGCAGCTGTTAGTACTGGTGACAAGCCAGTTTTAAAGAGATACCCATAACTTGGGGGAGTTGAGAAAGATAGGGACATTGTCGAACTACAGTCTTTTAAAATTATATCCGCACCAGCATGCTCTATGAGTTCAGTTGTCTTTGCTGTTGCCTCTTGGAAATGCTCTCTTTAAAAGGGGAAAATGATACTTTACCTCAGTGAAAACGATGTAATTTCTTTCAGTAGATTAGAGACTTTTAGAGAGCATTTTTCATTTGGGGGATAATAGTTGAAGAGTTAACTGATTGTATGAAAGCAGGTAATGTGTCCTGCTAACCTCTAATGCGATAAAATTTTAATTTGTAAATCCAGACAGCAGCCAATTAGGAAAAAAAACCCCATTTTTATTACAAGTGTGTTATAAAACCTGGTTTTCTATATGAAGCTTACTGTAGCTGGTTTGCTGAAAAATCCTGCTTTCAAGATGTGTTTCATGTAGATGCTATTTCAGTTCTTAGATAAGAATTAATCGTGGCATTTGTTAATGGACAGTTACTGGTTTTTCAAATTTCTTTCTGATGAGCTCTGTTTTGGTGAACAGGAGCAATTTAAAAGGAAGTACTGTATTTGGAAAATGTGATTGAAGACTCAGTAGGTAGAAGAAAAGGTGTTTGGTTTTGGTTTTTTTTTTTTAATTGTTAGGCAAAATGAGTATGTGTTCTGAAATTTTTCTAGTGGGAAATGAAAATGAGGGGAAGGTTATGTAGTCCTTTGTGGACCTTTCAATACCAAACTGACATGGTTCACTCCTGGAAGGAGTTTAATATATATAAAATTGTTGAGAAATGTCTAGAAGTTAATGATAAAATTTTAAAAAGTAAGTTTATAATTGCACTATTATACAAAAAATACTTAAATGTTTACTTTCACAGGTTTCTCTCATGTCTGCTCAACCAGGGCCTTATGGCCAAGGTCAACAGTATTTGCCAAATCCTG
Source organism: Gymnogyps californianus (assembly GCF_018139145.2). Taxonomy (NCBI): domain Eukaryota; kingdom Metazoa; phylum Chordata; class Aves; order Accipitriformes; family Cathartidae; genus Gymnogyps; species Gymnogyps californianus. The sequence goes on along the minus strand of NC_059471.1, from coordinate 7,941,634 downwards.
GAAGTTTTGTTCAGAACCCTGCAGGTTTGTACCAAAATAATTAACTTTTATTTCTTTTGGATTGTTCTGTTTGTTAGTGGCCACAGAAATTACCCTTTTGTAATGTCCTGGTGTACTAGGTCTGTGTGGACTAAGGGAAGCCTCCTCAGTGAGGTGGCCATAGATTTGGTTTCTGTAGTACCTTCATCTCTTTAGGGGTTTCCCTCAAACAGTGAAGGCTTTCATTAGTCTTCATTAAACATGTGGTTTGGTATATAGTTGTGCTAAAAAAAAAAAAATTAATAAATTTTGGTCTGCTTTTGTGGAAGGCACCAGTCTGTCAGTCTGGCTTGCATTTGCCAGAGTGTGTAAACATTCCCAGTATATGAGTGGTTAGTAATGAAAAGCTTCTAAAAAGTCAGAAATGGTTAGAGTAGGTGATGAAGTAGATTAGTCCTGGTGAAATATTTAAGTGTAAAATAAGGAAAATACTGCATTTTAATAAACACTATCCAGTAGAAATCTGTGTATGGGCAACCAGCTTAGATAGCACTTCAGAATACATCACGAAGGAAGCAGTTGCAAGGGAGGAAATTAGCCAAGGACTAAACATAAAGCAAAGAGAGTTGGTAAATAATTTGAAATAAAAAATGGAAGGAACAGGAGGCAGAAGGAAAAGCATGTTGTGAAATACGCTGATAAAAGTGAAGTAAATTTCTGATGCTAACCTTTTGTCTCCTTGAATGTCGATGTTTTTCCCCAGGAGCCCTTCCACATTCATATCCTGATAACCACCTTGGACAGCTTGATGTCAATGAATTGTTTGCTAAACTGCTGTCAACAGGGATCCTCAAACTGTCAAAAACTGATTCCGCTTCAGCACGTATGTAGATCCATTATGTTCTAACTACTCAGTTTATCCACAGCTGAAGTGTAAAGCTAAGTATAAGAACTTTTGTGAACTCCTGCATGTTTTTTTTTTAAACTGAACTTTGTTTTTGGAAAGGAATTTACTGCATCACATGCAGTAAATTCTTAGTATCTTGTTTAATTTGTACACTTCAGCTATCCAGAGCAGTCAGTTTTGTCTTTGGCTCTGTGCCTCGGTAACTTGTTCATGATTATAATCAGATTCTTGTCAGTTTCTGAAATATTTCTGTGTCTCTGAAGACTGAATTTTAATGCCAAAGGCTGAGGTGAAACGCTATTTTCCTAAATTGAAATTCTGAGTAACTTACAGTATCTTGTATGCTTTTTTTAATGATGTTAGAAGATGACTGACTTAGCTATTACACACTTGTATTTTAGCATAGTCAGATCATCTTGATTAATATTTGACTAATAATAACTTTCAGGAGCATGTAATTTCTTTCTGATGATGTACTGAAATTTTGATAAAATGATATCTTTATGCTTTCTAGAAGTGAATGAAACATCAGCCCAGCCAGCTGCTGAGGAGGAAGATGATGACCAGAATGAAGATCAAAATGTTCCAGACCTCACTAACTTCACAGTTGAAGAACTTAGACAGTGCGTATAGTAGAATGAGTTTACAGTGTAGTAAGAATAATGCCATGCTAGTATCTAGATAGTTAATCCAAGATAGCGGAGAGCTTTTGAAAGATTATATGTCACTTTGTGACTAAGAGGACCTTCACTTTTTGATGTTAGCCTTGGAGAACTTGAGGGAGGAAAAAGAGGCAAAATTAACCTGGCAAAACTGTCTTTACACAAGTTGCATGTTGTTACTTAATCAGTAAGGTTGTGATATGTATTGAAGTCAGTGTTTCTTCCTTTGCTACTACTAATTTTACCACCTTTGTGGTAGTTTGCAAAGCTGAGGCAAATGCAGGCATTACCATTTTATGCACTATTAGATGATAAAGCTAGTAGGCATGAAACACAACACTAGCATGTTTCTCATGAATAGTTAATATGAGCCCATTGTTTGTTATTTGAATGTTTCAATCGATTGTGTTATGAAAATCAGGAAGAATTTAGCTATATTGTGTGCTTTAACCTTGCAGTAGATTCATGCTTTTCCTCTACTCTTGTGGGCATATGAAGCAACTTAATGAGAAACTTCTTACCTGTTTCTTTTCAAAGAAATTTTAAGACTTTTTTTTCCCTTTTTGTAGGCGTTATGATAGTGTTATAAATCGACTGTACACTGGAATTCAGTGTTATTCATGCGGAATGAGATTCACCACTTCACAGACAGATGTTTATGCGGATCATTTAGATTGGCATTATCGTCAGAACAGGACAGAAAAAGATGTTAGCAGAAAAATTACACACAGAAGATGGTACTACAGTTTAACAGTAAGTAATGCAGTATGTGTCGATAAATTACGGGCTGGATTCTGTGTTTTACTTATGTATGTGCTGTAGGATTGCAGTTGAAATTTACATCGTTGCAGGAGTTGGCCTTTGGTAAACAATGATGTCTTAGATATTTCAAGTAGTTCTCAAATGCCTGTCAAAATACAAAAGGCAATTGTATGATGAACAATAAACAGTTTGAAGCTGTTAGTACTGTTTTCATCGCACTGAGAATGGAATGGAAATTGAAGGATAGTGGTTTTTCTGGAAAAAGCTTTTTTGAAGTGTAGCATTGTGGGAAAGTGCGCACTGTGCTAATGCTGCATGTGAGAAGCATTTCAATTTTAATGAAGTAAGGTTTATTAAATATGGTACTTTTGGGATGGTTTTTGTTTGTTTTTTTTTCCCCCGAGATGTATTTTTTAAACATTTCTGGCTATTTGTCAGTGTCTTGAGCGTGAATGAAAACTTTTTCCTCAGGACTGGATTGAATTTGAAGAAATAGCCGATCTAGAGGAGCGTGCAAAAAGCCAGTTTTTTGAAAAAGCTCATGAAGAGGTGGTGTTGAAGACACAAGAAGCTGCAAAAGAGAAGGAGTTTCAGAGTGTCCCTGCTGGACCAGCTGGAGCAGTTGAGGTAAGTTTCAGCTTGCCTTTATTAGCCCAGATGCTGAGAATCATCTAATACTTCAAAGAAGTTTACAGCATTCTTTCATACAGTGGGCTATATGTAGACTGAAGTCTTGTTCTTGGACCTCTGTGCAGCCACTTCATTGGTGGTGTATTTGTGTATGTAACGGTTGTTTCCCAGGGGCAGGTAGTCGTATAAATCGCCTGTAGTTCAAAAAAATCTACACCCATTGGCATTCCATCGTTTTAGCAAAATTGAAATGGGCAAAGTGTGTTAATTTACTGAATGTTTCCATGGAAAGAGTAAACAGAGCAAGTGAATTGGAAATGGTCCTTTGTCATTCAAATAATGATTGGGTTTACTAGGTTTTTGATACTCAGACACAGAAATTTCTTTTTCAGTAGAAGATAGGCATTAGAACAAAGAAATACCTCAATCTTTAAGTAACCGCTAGATCTGTATTTTGGTAGATGAATTGGTGTAGTAATCAAATACAAATGTCGGTAGAATTACAATTTAGTTTTACATGCTAAGCCTCTAAGAAACTAGCTATCAAGCCATGAAGGCCTTTGTAATTTTAAAAAGTACCTTTTGTGCTTTGTTCTCTGAGTTGATTATTTTGCACGGAAGTACTAAAAATGTTAATACTTCATCTAAAAGTTCTGTCTTTTTAATTTGAGACTCCAGGTTAAGGTGAAGATAATGCCATAAATAAAATTAATTAAATACCTGTACTGGATTGTCTTACGTGACAGTAAAACAGCATTAGATTGTTACAAAGTGTTTTGCAGAGACTTCCTAGTTGAAAGGGCAAAGCTTACCTTTCTCAAGTGACAACAGCCTTCAAGGCCAGATGATGATCGTTGCTCAGTCTGCAAACTATACTCAAATAATTTTTAAATAAAGTTTTCTAAGGTTATTTTTGAAGTGTGGAGGAAAGATCATGTTGTAGTCTTAATGTATTTATCTTAATTTAAAAGACCCTTTTTTGACTGTTACTAGATTCTTGAAGTTCATGTGTTCAGTAAATTGTTGCAATAACCTCATTTATCTCTGTTACTCCACTAACTTTTCAGAGCTGTGAAATTTGCCAAGAGCAATTTGAACAGTATTGGGATGAGGAAGAGGAAGAGTGGCACCTGAAGAATGCTATCAGAGTAGATGAAAAGGTAATCTGGTCTTATTTATATGTGATATTTATAGTAAAAAACCCAAAGAATTATAGCAAAAAAAAAAAGGGGGGGGGGGAGGGCCAAGTGCTCTTTTTCTCCTGAAGGATTCCCATGGTAGTTTTCCTGGCTTCCAAGTACATAAAGATCTCAACCTTTGGAAGAGCATGAAGTCCTGGTACCATTAGTATAGGCTCACTAGCCTTCCCTTATACTGCAGTGCTAAAAGAAAAGTGAATGTCTCTATATATGGGTGTAGATATTGGTTCAATTATTTCTGTATACAGTTGTACACAAATAATTCCCAACACTTAGTAGGCTTCTATAATTCCCAGCACTTAGCAGGCTTCTGTATGATAACTTTTCCTAAATATACACAAAATCTTTTCCCAGTTATACTTGACACCATACTTGGCCTGCTCATACCACTGTTTTTGTAGACAAATCGTGTGATATGTGTAATTGACACTGTTCATACCCAGTGATCCTGCTATAATTTATTTTTATGTATTTAAATGTATAACAATTCTTTTTCAGATTTACCATCCATCTTGTTACGAAGATTACCAAAACGTAAGCGAATCCTTCTTCATATTTTTTGAAGCATTTTGCTTTCAGTTTGTTTGCTTAATCTCTGACTTTGCAGGGAGCAGATGTGCTACCCATTTCTCTTGCTTATGACTAGACAAAGAATCGAAGGCCTTGGGCATGGCAAGTTTATAATACAGAATTAGCTAAGCTGTATTTCTTGTTGTGATGTACTGTGGCAGCTTGTGTGTCATACATGACTAAAGCAAAACCATTGTTTGAAAACACATCATGCATTTATTGTTGAGTAGTGTGCGTAATCTTAGGAATTTGCAAAAATGGAGTAAATGGGTGTTGGTGTGCATTACATTTTTAAGGCTTTGGGAGTTACAATTCCCCTGGGGACAGCAGGGAATAGTTTATGGTAATGTGTTAAGCGTTTCATCACTGCTTGGATGATACGTTGTCAAAGTTGTGAAAAAGTAATGCTATTAAAGAATAGATTTGTTTACTTAGGATCTTGATAAAGTAGAAGTTTGGATTTTGAGTGCCTGACTATCAATGTGTTTATGTTTTGAAAAAGAGTAAAAGGGATAAGAAGCTAAAAATGGTTATTTTAATGTGTGTTAATCCTACATTGACTTTCACTTTGCAGACATCATCATTTGATTGCACACCATCTCCCAGCAAGACTCCTGTAGAAAATCCACTAAATATAATGTTGAACATTGTTAAACAAGAAACACAAGAGTCCTGTGACTCGCCTAAAGTCAAAGAAGAACCTGATGACACCCCTACTGCCTGTGCAGAAGAGAGCACACCTGCATCTACAGATATTAAAACAGAACCTGATGAGTCTGTTTAAATAAACTGAGGTATGAATTTTTTTTTTTTTACAGAAGAGCTGCTGTGTTAACTCTGGAAGGCAAATACTTTTTATATGAAATAAAAATGTTCAACTGAGGCAGGGCCTCAACTACTGTTTGGTTAATAAATACATTTTTGTATTTGAATTTCTTATTGCCTGCACAGTTTCAGGTGTCATTGTGTGAAAGTTCTGTAGATGCGTGAAAATTTAATGGAATGAAATGGTATGTGTAAAAATGTACAATTTTCACTTGTGGAAATGTAAATTATAAATAAAAGATATTTTTGCTATATATGGAGTGTAATGTTTATGCACACCATCCAATGAAGACAGTGTTTCTGTACTTTTTTCAGTTTAAATGGAATTAAAAAGAACTTTTGCTCAATAAGATTCAGAAAAATGAAAGCAAATAACTTCCTACAGTTATCACATAGGTGGGTTATCAAGGGAAGCAGTGCAGGAACTTCTCAGACAGACAACCCTAGATTTCTTTTTTTTTTTTTTTTAAACTTATTTGAACAAACTTACATATCCAGATATTAAAAAAAAAAAAAAACAAAAAACACCAAAAAGACAGTTTTGGGTAGAAGGGGTAAATTTAACAAACCAACCGGAGTGCTTGATTGTGAACACAAGTGCCAACAAACAATTAACAAACCAGGATGCCTGGTAGTTAAGACATTTTTAATGATTTTTTTTTTTTTCCATTAGTCAAACACATAAGAATTTAATACAGCTGAACAAACTTTTCTTTACGTTACAGGGGGGAATGAATGTAAGAATGCTCATTTGAAACATGGTTAACTTTTTTTTTTTTTTGTTGCTTATGACTGGACTTAGATGGTAAACCAGATATCCTGAGATGTTAATATTTCTTAAATGTAATAAATAAAATTAAGCATATATTTGAGTGTGAGTCTCTTCCTTTCAGTAATGGGTTTGTGTGGCTGACATGTTTGTGGGATTGGAAATAAGCATACAATTGTGTCTCTTAGGACAATATGCATTTAATGTTTTATTCACTCTGCCATTTGTGTAGTGCATATTTTTAAAGCTGCGGGGAGCAAGACATTAAGCACTAACAGTCAAAGAGCAATGTTACAGTCCTAGTGTATTACTCTTGCAGTGAGGATACTTGGGAGATCAGAATTCACCCTTGGTGTATGATATAAGTAGAAATAATGAGGTGTGAAGGTGATTTTGCTGTTGGCTGCAACACTTCACATCTTCACAACCAGGCTTCAAGCAGTTTTTAAGATGTGAATAATTCCTTGACTCTTGTATTAAGGTTGTAGTTACAGTTGTGAGTGTGCCCTGCTCTAGATGTCAGCCTTAAAAATATCTTTCAATTGGAGAAAGTCTAGAGGAACAAAAACTTAAGGAGATTGATCAGGGCTAAGTCAGTCCTTAGGTGGTGTGTGTGGCTGCTGGCTGTGCTGGGGGGGGTGGGTGGGTTACTCCTGTGTTACTTGTTGCAACTTCGTCCCAGAGCAGGGATGTAGGCTTGGCCCAACTGACACTTTGTGTCCTGGAATACTGTAAACTGCTAAATCTAAATCATACAAATTGAAATTCAGAGGAGACTGAGCAGAGAAGCCACGTCTTGAAATATGTAGAAGGCTGTTAGGGAACAAATTACTCTGTCTACTAGGGACAGAACAAAAAGAGACCTGTAAGTGGCAGCAAGAGGATGATTTATGGCAACTTTCTAATGACAAGGATAGTTAGGCTCTAAATGGACCTTACTTGGTCCATGTAGTTACCAATGTGCACCTGTAAATCTGATTGGGAAGGGTTCATCCTGCCTGGAAGCAGGAGTCTGGAAATGCAGGGTGCTTTCTTCGCCCCATCAAAGGAAACCGGCTTCCCTCCAGGGCACCAGCTGGTTTTGGCTAAGGGAGCTGAGGAGCAGGACTATGTAACTGCAGGAAAAAAACCACCCCCCTTGTACTCTATGAACATCCTAGTGCAGAGAGAGAGAGGGTTAAACGTATACAAATCGTGACTGGCGTCTGTTTATGCTCTCTCTGCGGGATAATCAGGTTAAATACCTCTTGGTCAATACATCACTGATGGTTTCAGAGATGAGGATACTTGTTACACTTCTCCGTGGGGAATGACATGAAGACAGTACCTAGGGGTGCCAAAAAGCACCACCCGGCAATGCAAGTTCCCCCACGCCGTCCTTTCCCTGCTATCCTACCTCTCATGCACTACAGCCATCCACAGGCAACTGTATTGCAGCTCAATCGGATGAACCCTATCTGCAAAAACGCCGGGCAGTCCTCCCTCCCCGAGGGAGAGCGGGCTCCGCCGCCCGGGCTCCGCCGCCCCGGCCCCGCGCTCTCTCCTCTCCCACCGAAGCACCATGGCCGCCCCTCGCCTCCGCTCCCGGCGGGCACACACCGCCTCTCCCGCCCTGCCCGCCATTTTCCTCCCGCCGCCGCCTCCCCGTGGGGACGGCTCGGCGAGCCCGGGGGAAACGCGCACTGTGCCCATAGCAACCCCTCTGCGGCGTCGGGCGCAGGGAGGAGGAGGAGGAGGGTGCGGCGAGTGAAACAGGCTCCCGGCGAGAGTGGCGGCCTCCCGGCCGCTTCTGCTGTGAGGGGCCGCCATGCCGACGGCCGCCGCCGCGCCGCCCCCCCGCCTCCCCCCTTCCGGCCGGTGAGAGTGGTTCGCCCGCGCTCCTTCTTCCCCCTTTCCTTCTCTCAGGGCTGGGGGCATCCTGGCTGCACCCCGAGCACCGCCGCGGCGGCAGCGGGCGGTAGCTGCGCCCCCACAGCGGCCACTCTCCCGCCTGGGCCGTGAGGGGAAAGCCTCGCGGGGCCGCGGCGCCATGGCGCGAAGCGGGACGGGGCCCGCCCGCGGCCGCGCTCCCTCGGCTCTGGCTCTCCAGATCTGTTTTGCCCGAAATCCCCAGTCTGTGACATGGGGCCCCGCCGGCACCCACACAAAATACCGAAGTTGCTCGGTATATTCGCCAAACATGCGGGGAAAGGCAGCATAACGGCGGCGGACACCCCCAGCCTCAGCCGGCCGGGCCTGTGCTTCCCAAGCTGGTGGCGTTGCCCCCGCACGGGGCCCAGTAGCGTGGCCTTGGCCGGCAGCGTGACATGGCTGGGGCTGGCAGCCTCCCCTCGTCCCCTGGAGCTACTGCCAAGACGTGCTGCATAGCACTGGGTTTTTTTGTGTTACAGAAATATTGGGAAACCTAAAATTGTCTCTTCCCCCCATTCTGAGCCATATTCTTCTTCGCTTAATTTCTTTAATTGAATTTTGGGCAGGTACTCATCTCAAAATGCTTACTGAATTCTTTCTACAAAGGAGTTTTCTCTTAGAACGTCCAATGAGCATTTGATAACAGTTTTGATAAAAATTGCACTAAAATTATGAAACCTGTCCTTCACTTTCAAAATCAACGTGTTTTTCACAGAATTCATGTTAACAGCTGCTTACTGAACTTCAGTCCCAGGGCAGCTGCCTTCAGCTTGTTCGTGGTGGCCTGCGCCAAGAAGCCATGCAGCAGCACTTGGCATCGATCTCCATGCAGTTGTAGGTCTCCAGAGGGAGAAGGGAGACAAAATTCACTCTGTTGGCGGGCCTTGTCGTTTGCTTTTCTTCTGGATAAAAAAAAAAAAAAAAAAAGGATTACCTTGAACTTGCTGCACTGGAACATTGTGTTAAACACATTAGTACTTTGGCAAGTAGTGTAATTGGCCAGATCTTCCTCTGATGTAAGTCTGTATAATTGTGCTGAAGCCTGTAACCCTCGCTTGGCATAATGAGAAATGGCTCCCTTGTGGGAAAATTATGTCCTGGTGATATTGTCTCTTTAAAAAAACAACTCAAACCACAAAAAATACTCAAATATTATTTGGAAACATGAACTAGATGACCTCCTGAGGTCCCTTCCAACCTGAATTATTCTGTGTTTCTATGCTACTGCTATTTGTTCATACAGTATTTTCCATGATGGCGTCCTGGTTCCTAACTGAAGCCGCTTTGCGCAGGGCAACGGTACAGCCTGCTGAGCTGGGGGAGGTGGAACTGGAGTGATAAACAGCCACAAGATCGAGTGGTGTGTTACAGCACAGGGTGTGTTACTGTCAGCCTGGATTACTGAAGCAGCTTCAACCCTGTTTTCCTCTGTGTGGCAACTCCAAATCTGCCTGAGCACTACTGTCATGCTACAGATTACATGAAAATAGGCACTGCTAAACTGCAAAGGCTGTTTTTAATTGTATTTAGTGCTTTTTTACATATATCACAAACATGTTCATGCAGTATCTCATTTATATTCTTTAATATGTTTTATTACAAATTGCGTAACAATTTTTACTACTACTACCATTTCTTCTCCACAGGCAGAGAAGCTGAGGCACTAATACCTTAAGACCTACATTTTCATGCTTGCTTGACTTGCAAAATAGTAGCCCACCTCTTCAAGACTTCTTCTAACGGCGTGAAGTTTAATCAGTGTTAGTGCATTTTGGTGCTGGAATGATGACTACTCTAGAAGGTGATTACTAATTGTTTCAGGTTCCTCTTATGCTTGGCTATCTGAAGTTAGTCCCCTCAGCCATTAGGTCTACTTACATCACATATTTCTGTTCGCAAGTTATGGCAAGATATCAAGATGTTGCAAGGGGGTTTGGATATGTAGCTCCCATTGTTTCCAGTCACGTAGTTAATCAGTGGAAAGGCCTGAAGGAGAACACAGGTTATTTAATCCCATGGCCTGGTGATGGATTTTTTTTTTTTTTTTTTTGACCCCACTGCTTCTACATTTAGAATTTGATTCTGTGCCACTGAGGTCAGTGAAAATGTTATTGACTTTGGTGGGAGCAAAATATCAGGCTGTTAACAAAAAGGGAGCCGTGACAGAGCAATGCTGTAGTTCTAGCAAGAGAGCAACACAGGATGACTAACACATTGTATAAAGAACTGCTTTTCCACAGCAGATTTAATTTTGACATCAGTTTGTCCTGAAGCTGATCTGTGTAGCTCAGTCAAGAGCAGTTATGTGGTATGCTCACTTGGTGAAGGCTCTGGTGCCCTCCAGTGTGATATGCCATGCTGTGCCAAGTCCTTAGGCAGCCAGCAGCAGGAGCACGGCCATGTGGAGCACCTGGGAAGTGATGGCTGAGAGCTTGTTTGCCCAAGCCTCCCTGGTGTTGTACTTGAAAATATGATTAATGAAAGAGTTTGTGATGCCCACGGTTTCGGAAGAGAGCCAGCGTTGGGCTGGACCTGCTCCTGCATTTGCATACATAGATGGAGTAGCTGTGCTTCCTGCTCTTGCTGTGCTTCTTGTCATCTCTCTTCTGGGTCTTACTCTTTTGGGCCCTTTTCTGGGGCCGGAGGGGGCATGGCTGTCTCGGGTTTTTGCATATTGCTCTGTTTCTGAGAAACAGAAGTGGTGACTTAGGATTCCTGCTGATACGAATCTCAATCTCATATGACTCTGAACATTTCGGTTGGTTCCTGTGAAGGTGACACTCTGATGTTTCTTTGATTCATCACTTATTTCCTGTCTCTTAAATGTTGCTGAACTCACTAATGCCCTTTTATTATTCGTCACTAGCTGTCAAGAAGAAGCAAAATTATACTAGTGTGCATCAGGCAGTGAAAGCTGGTGATGTAGAACAGCTTGCATCAATGATAAAAAGTGGAGCCAGTATTAATGAGGTGGATTTAGTCCACAAATTCACACCGTTGCACTGTGCTGCGCACTCTGGAAGTCTGGAGGTAAAACATTATGTTAGTGTTCAGACACAGCAAGGTTTTCCTAAGTTAATGTTTTCCTTCTTTGCGAGAGGCTGGACGCAAAATTGCTAGCATTGATCAAGATAAATCAATAATATCTGCCTGTTTTTCTCATTAAATATATTCACCAAGAGCAGAAGTACAGGATTTTAGATTTTAATTTTCCCTTTCTGAAGCCCCAGGCAGTTTACGTAGTCAACATTGCAAGATTTTACAAAATCAGTGATTTTCTTACTCTGAGCAAAAAGTGCCTTATGGCCTCCCTTCCAGACTCATGACCTTCTTTTGTCCCTATTGTGTTTTCGCCTTCTCTTGGGACTCCTAGAAAATCCTATAGGATGTGTAAAATGTTCTGAAGGTGATTGAAACACGAGAGAAGTGACATGAAAACATGTTCATTCCGTTTACCAATGTCCTATCCCATGCCTCATTCTCTATAGAAATAGTCCTAATACATTTTATTTTAATAAATGAAAATGTTGAATATTGATGGAGAAATCAGCAGGTGATTGCATGAATGTTTTGAACTTGCAGAAGGACCGAAGTGCTGTATTCAGCACAACATTCACCTTCTTGTTGCAGCCTCCTTGTACAATCTTTATAGCAATCTAACCTTGAAGCAACAAGGCCATGAATAACCACATAAAAATTCATGTCCCAAAGGAAAGAATGTAAAGTTCTTGCTAAACTCAAGAAGTAGTAAGTGCAGTGCTGTTTCTGGAATGTACAGTAACTGTCAAGAAAATGCTGATCATCATGTTGTCAACCCTAAAAATAGATTGCTTACCCACCCTTTTCTGCCTCTCTAAATTCTGCCATTTTTCATTTGACTCTCTTACTTTGCAATCAATGTATTAGACTTTATTGAATTATCTGTCATCTATTTGTTGCTAAGCTCCTTGGTGGAAACAGTGGAGGAACCAGAGCTGTAGGCTGGCCTAAAAGAGGATAATAAATCATAATAGTATGTAATAAAAAGTTTTAACTGGTCCTCTAGCTGTTTTTGGATAGTCCATAAAGCTTTCTGTTGCAAGCAATAATATCTGCTGGAAAAAGGTGAATAAAACAAAACTAGGCTGTGGAAGGACGAGAAGAGAGATGGGATTACGTACACCTAAGGAGCCTAATAAATTAAATGAGGCTTTGAATTTGGTTCGTGGTATTTTTTCTGCTAGTAATTTTAGCTGGAATTCAAGGGAGCATGTTTGCATTGTTTTTTCCAATGCTTTTACCTCATGCCATGTGAATACTCTCACAGATTACATTTTAAGTCTGGAAGAGTAAAATTAAGAAGCCATATTGTAAAATCAATGCTAGGGTCTGAATTAGTATGGTATTCGTACTTTTTGTACGCTTGGGTTGAAGCCTGGAAAGTATAACTTACCTGTAACTTCCTAATGCACAAGTATCTGGCTAAGGCATGCTCTGGGTTGTCATATTTCCATAATGAAGTATTCCGATACTGTTTTGAAATGTAACATCAACTGATAAATTATAGTTAAAATCTGCCTCAGATACATGATAAGAATAGTTAAATAAAAAACTTTGGTTTTGGTTGAGCAGTGCCTTCACTGGTTGCTCTGGCATGGAGCTGATACAACACATGTAACTGTCGGAGGCTGGACAGCAGCTCACCTGGCGGCTATCCGAGGTCAGGATGCTTGCATGCAGGTACGTATTCACTCTCAAGCGAAAGTAAGTAGGTTCAGACCTTCAGTTTGGACAAATTCATTATGAAGATCAGCTGAGAGAGCTCCTAATGGAGCTATGAGTATCTCATCTTGATGTCTTTACATCTGGAATCAAGTCACTCTTGTTAAAACCAGTGCACTCATTTGTGCTATCTGTGCAAACAGATTTATTTTGTGGAGTGTCAGGGCCTTGAGGTCAGCCCAGAGTTATCCTGCTGATCATCTCAAGTCTTCCTGCTAGGCAATGTTTGCTTTTTCAGCTTGTGAACTGAACTTCTGCTTTGCATTTCTTCTAGGCTTTGTTAATAAATGGAGCAAATGCAGAAGCTCAAGATGATCGTGGGTGCACGCCGTCACACTTAGCTGCAGCCCATGGGCAGTCTTACACCTTGCAAACCATACTGCGAAGTGGAGCGGTGAGAGACTTTTACCCGCAGTTCCCTAGTGCAGAGCCAAAGTCTGGTATCTTTGGCTTTGACTCCCTTGCTTAAACTGAGATTTAGGACTGTAGATTAATTACTGTTGGTGAATTTATTTTTAGGGTAAATTTCTTTTTTTTTTTTAATTGTAAGATACATTAGGGAAATGATCCAAAAATCTAGAGAGAATCTATAATGTGAGTAAACCACATTCCACTGAGGATGTCATTAAACGAAGATCAGGTGCTGTGGTGGTTGTGATTTTTTTTGCAATCGTACAAATCTTCTATAGTAAAGAAGACATAAACTTAAAAAAAATTAAATTAATCCAGATGCATACTTGGGGAATAATGACCAATGCAGTGATAGAAGTATGTCTAAAAATGCACCTTTTATATGTGTGTTATTTAAATAAAACCAAGAACCTGTGAAAAGTACCTATCTTGGAATGGGAACTGCATACAAGGCATGAACTTTGAAAAACATTATTTGATTTGATTTAAATAATTTTACACAATGAACAGCTGATTCCAGTTTATAGAATTTGTCTTGTGTCTAAGATTCATAAATGAACGAATTAACCTGCTGCTTTCGTTTTAGAATGTAAATGTTTCAGACAGGAATGACTGGAAGCCTGTTCATTATGCTGCTTTTCATGGTCGCTTGGGGTGTTTGCAGCTTCTTGTTAGATGGGGAGCATGTATAGATGATGTGGACAACAATGGAAACCTTCCAGGTATATCAGGATAAATCATACGTTTTTTAACCTTTGGTCTACAGTTGCTGTGTTATGTGATAATTGTAGCAAATTTTAAGTAATGCACACTAGCCGCGTTTGCTATTTGATTCCATGCAATCAACATAGTTATTCCATTTATATAATGATGGGGGGATTTATAAAATCCAAAGTATTTATGTGTCGGTGACAGTATCCTGTTCACCTCCTGCTGCTGCTGCTGGCAAGGATCAGAGCTCACGGGCGCTGGAATAGGGAGCAGGCTGAGCCTGGTTGAGAGCGCTGTGTAGGTGGGCAGCATCTCCTATGCATGTGATGGAGCGCATGTGCCAATGGAGGTCACAGGAGGAGAAGGGTAGGTGGAGCAGGAGGCAGTTTCAGCTGCCGTGTGCTCCTTTTTGAATTTGTGCCAGGCTCTAATGGCTGTGCCAGTGTGATCAGATTCTGGCATATTCATATGCAGGTTTTTGTATCCCACTGTTTCTTAACTGATTTGGTAAAACCCTTGTTCGCATTTACCTGTGATTTCTTCATCTTGATTTCTGGAATACCGGTATTTCTGTATGATCTGTAATCTGTACTCTTTTCATAATCATGAGCGTAGTCGCTTTAGCACAAAAAATGGACAGTTATTCCTTGCTCTTCGTAGTTTCTCCAGTGTCCCTCTGCCTTCCACACCACTGCCTCAATATCCTCCGGAAGTTGAATGGTATTGTTCATATCCGGGGTTCTCATTGCATCCTTTCCCTTTTAGCATTTTCCTTCTTATGGTTTGTCACATTACTTGTTCCAAATAGCATATTTTTTTTCTCTGTAACTTGTTTAGAGCTATCTTTTTAAATTCCTTCTTAAAATCTTTTACCCTGTTAAGCACTGCTTACCTAGTAAACTGGTATCTATGTTCTGTTTTGCAAACCTGGGTCTTGTTAAAGGATGTGAGGCTCTTGCATCCCAGCAGGACATCTGGTGTTTTAGCAATAAGGGGTTATGATGGTAGGCACCCTGGTGGCAGTGTAGAAGGTAGCTTTGTTTGCATTTGGGAACACTTCTCTGATAACAGACTTTAATGGAGAGGTGGCAAATGCCAGCACAGTTCTACTTAAATGCTCTGTATATACTGGTTAGTAGAAAATTGGTTTTGTTGTTATTTTGACATCTACAGAAGCTTGATCCTCCAGCCTTTGTTCTGTTTCATGTGATCATGTTATCATCCAAAGGAAAGAAGATGCTTTGGAACATTGCTAGTTAAAGATTAATGTGGTTAAAGATTAAAGTGGTATGATGTACAGACCAGCTTTTCCTCAGCTTCTGAAACAGCGAAGTGAACTTAAATCATCTTTACGTATTTCAGCTTCAAGATTAGCTGGACAGTGCTATAATTTTTCCTAACAGTATATTGAAAGAAATTTACTGAGGTTGCGATGCCATACACCTAAAACTTGGCTGCACCTTTTGCATGTGTGTGTTACAGTAAAGGCTTTAATTACCTATAGCATGCTCATTTTTGGGAAGAACTGTGGCTCATTCAGTGTACAGAATGGGCTGTGCTCATTAATTCAACATTTTGTTTTCTCTCTGTATTTGGTTTTTGGCCATATCCATGCTTCTTTTATTGCTCACTAGTTAAACCTGTTCTACATATAATATTAATTTAATCGTAGCGCAACATCTGAATTTTTCACAGACACCGTTTTTTCACTTGCGACTTTGAGAAGAACGAATGGTGTTAGCCTGATTTTATAAAAGGCGAGATGAAACACAGAGAAGTCGGGATACTAACACCAGCTACCCACTGCCCATTTGTGGTGCCCGAGACAAGGTTCTTCAAAGTTCTTGGCACTAAGCTGCATATTTTGTGTTAACATCACAGTACCCTTTGGCTTTAGTCTCAACTGCAAGTGCTCAGCATGCCTGAGATGGTACAGCACAGTTATATGTTGAGCACTAGCTACTAAGAAACACACAGGTTAAAAGCCAGCTATGAAAAGCTCCTTTATGTGCCTCCACAGCATCCCACAGAAACTGTGCAAAAAGACATGGACAGAATAAAACTCTTTAATCTATTTTCTCCTTGCCATCTTTGAAGAGAACGTTGAGCTTTTCTGACTGCTTTCTGCACAGGACAGACATCTGATAAAAAGAAAAAGTTTCACCCCAAAAGGTGAAGTTTTATCCCTGAGATTTTAGGTATCTGAAAGTGGATTCATAAGGGTTGAGTCAGTTTTTCACCAGCTGACTAGTAATCAGTACTTACCTTTAACAAGATACCTCTTCTTTTCACTTCTCCCTGAGTAACTAACTCACTGAATAAAATTAAGACAGTGGGAAAAACTGCCCTGATTTCAGTGAAGCTCAGATTTTGTTGCATTAAATTTTAGCAATCATCTGTACCTAAGTGTTGTCATTTTGCTGTAAAATGAATATCCATCATGTTTTAGAGCAATTACGCTCTGGAAAGCTGTGGATGGTTTGCAATAGAGGACTTGCATGTGCCAAAAATTAAGTGACATGTTTTTTTTTTTTGGTCCTGGGTACATCGTTTATTAATTATGAAGATAATGAGATTCTTGCCTGGAGACAAACTAATCCTTTTGCCTGTAGAACATCAGCCATCTTTTACAGAGCATTTTCATGGAGTGGTAACACATAATAAGCATTTATTTGGCAACTTCTTCCCATTAATGGGACTAGAGAATACCACTCATTTCAAAATAATGAGCATGTGTTTTGTACCCCTTACTTTGTTATAGGCCCAGCACTCTAGTAGTATTAAATAACTAAACCTCAGCATAGCCTAAAGGACAGGGGAGGAAACACTTGACCCCCACAGGGAAGCAGTCACTGCCGTGGTGAGGTTGAGCAGCTCCTGGACGCAGCAACTGTCTACAACAGTTGGAGGAAAAAAACCTGTAATAGAAGTACTGTGAATAGAAGCCTCTGTCATGGGATGTACCTTCAAATACTTTACCCAGTAGAGTGAATGTCACTGTCCTCATTTTATAGGTTGGGTAACTGAGGGTGTGATGCAACTTGTCTGTGGTGGCACAGTAGAGGTGGGACTAAAGCAGAAATGGCCTTAACTCCTAAGCAAGGACACCGCTTACTGGCCCTCTGTAATGAGTATCCCTAGGACAGCGAAGTCAGAGACAGCTGCTGAAGAGTGAGATTTGTGTTCATGGGGAAGATGGGACCCCAGCAGTGCACTCTCCTAGCTAGTGCTCAATGGTCTCTTGACAGTGTTGTGTTGTCTCCTGCAATCAGCTCTGCCAGGGAATCTTCTTTGCAGATCCTGTCCTTGACAGCTTTCTTTTACCTGCTTTGCATAGAGCTGAACTCTGTCCTGGATAGGAGCTGAACATCGCCTATTCAACTGAGGCTGCTCCTACTTGTTGTGCAGTGTTGGATGGCTGAAGTGCTGGTAGATGAACTAGATCTAACTGGTGGTGAGAGCACTGCTTTCTTGGGCAGCAGTGCTCTGCTCTAACATATATTGTTTCACCTTGTGCTATAGCTCATCTGGCAGCAGTGGAAGGACACTTGCATTGCTTTAAGTTCTTGGTCAGTAAAATGGCCAGTGTCATGCACACACTGAAAGCCAGGAATGACCAAGGAGAGACTCCAAGGGACTTGGCTGAACGGTTCTATAAAGATAATATTCTGCAATATATTGATGGTGTGGAAAAAGAGAGGGAGCATCTGGAGACACAGGAAGGTGAGTATGGATCAAGATACTGTTAAAATAGGCATTTTAATTCTATAGAAATGCTTGATCGCAAAAACTTGTATGAGCAGAAGTATAACATTTAAATTACCAATATAAGGAAAAGCTGTTCTTTTCAATGCTTACTACACCTACTGATAGCTAAAGACTGGGATACTCAGTGTGATTTTATAAATGTCTTAGTTTTGCCCATGATCAAAATAAAACTTGTCACACTGTGTTGCACTATAAATACCAAGTTATCCATTTTCTTCTTAGACTTCAGCACAGATCCAGAAAAACTGTATAATTTTTAGGAGTTTGCAGATTTGCCTGCTCTGAATCCCTTACTTGCATTGAATAGCAGCTTAGCCTGGAAATGTCCCACTGAATTTAAGGTTACTTACTAACCAGCAATACTACTGCAGTCAGAACAGCCGAAGGATGCAAGTGTGGCAAGGTCTGTAAGGAGAACTGCACCTTCACCTCTCTACTTTTTCCAGGCGCTTACTGTCCTTATCTGCTAGTCTTTTTTCATTATACATATATGTATATATGTCAGAACTCCCCGTCTATATAAAGTAACTAGAAAAATCAAATTGTCTGTGTGGGTAGTTTTTAAGCAAGGAGAAGTAAAATAGTTTATATATTTGGTTAGACTATGGAATTCAAAATAGGCAAATGATGCCAGTTACCACCAGTAATACAACATCAACCGTAAAACAAAGGTATACTTGTTATTTCAGGTCTATGAAATTAATCTCTTAGCTGTATAAGATGCCTGTTGCCATAACCAATACATGTTTAGTCAAGTCTATGATGAACAGTGCTAGTTATGCAGCTGCATTTTAACTGATTACGGGTGCATTAACCTTGCTAACTAGAGCTATGAAGTGTCCATGCATAAGTTGCTATGAGAGGCAAGCTGTGAGCGACAAATAGGAGCATGTTTAGTGGAATTAATGGCATCTATTTGGAAACATGTGCATTTCATTTTCAGTTTTAGCTTTCCCAGCTCATGGCGCTGCTTTCAAAGGGGACTTGTTAGTGCTTAGAAGATTAGTGAGAAGTGGAGTAATCAATATTAATGAGCGGGATGATAAGGGATCCACTCTCATGCACAAAGGTCAGTAATTATGATCTGTGTTTCAGCTTGTTACTGTTTGTTGCTGACTTGTTTACTTAGTTTTTCAAGTGGCTGCTCATCAGATAAACTTCATGAAAAACAGCATCTCATTTCCTGAGGGCTCGAAAGGGCAACCCTGAAAAACGTATTTTGTGATGTATGTGTGCGTAGGTGCCACTTTAAAAACAAAATAACCAAGCTGAAGTCAAGAAAGAAGAGTTTATATTAAAGAGAAAACGACATCTAAACTGAAAACTAAATATTTTTTTTTATCAGGCGAGATGTGACTTTTAGAAACATTGGCTCGCTAGGTATAAGAATGATCTGTATTGTGGCCTGGGCCTTTATTTACTGAACATGTCAGTATGGTGGAGATGTGTTGGAAAAACCACAACGAAGTCATTTGGTAGGACTCTGTGACAGAAGGTAAACTTCTGGTATCTAACACCTTGAGATGTAGTGGAGTGCTAGCATTACAGAAAAATGGTCCTCTTGTGTTTGGGGGTTTCATAGTAATGTCTGAAAGAAGAAATAGGAGAGGAAAGAAAGAGGGAGGTATTTTTGTAATATGCTTTTAACACTATTTCCCACATTTCTTTTTGACTAGATATAAATGGCAGAATTTTTAAAAACATAATTGAGGTTCTCATTAAAAAAATTGATATGTAGTGATTTTAAAAATGTTTTCTACATTCTTTCCCACCCTCTTTTCTTGGAATGGTGCTAACCTACAATTGTTTCATCTCCAATCTTTACATGCAATGTTGGTGTTATGGGGAAATACTACGGCTGATACTGTAATTTCATTTCCTTATCTCAGTAAGAAAACAAATATTGCAAACATCCAGAGGGGGTGCTGTCAAGAAATGGATTTATTCTTCCTTGGAAAAACAGCTTACAGGTTTCAGCTAGACATGCCAAATACCATTTTCCGTATGTGAGACATCATTCCTGGCACCATGTGGTATGAGCAGTAGCCGTGCCAGATGATATGACTAGGCAAAGCTGTTGTGTTAGGCTGCAGCTGAGAAGTGTTGCCTTAAGTGGCCCAAGAAATGATGTACCTATAGCTCCAGCACAAAGCCCTGGCTTCTCTCCTCCATGAGACAGCACCACACACCACAGATTGGGGCACTCGGCTGTGTCTGATATATGGGAGCCCAAAGCCAGAGAGCGGTTGACAGTGCTTTGCTGCAAATCTATGACATACAGGCCTTACTGCAAGAGAGTGTGAGGCAGCGGTTATTTGTGTGTCTCATGCTCAGCGCATGAGACTGGGCAAGTTTAGTTTAACTTGTGTCCAGGAAGAGTTGCCAGTAGATTTCTGGAACTAGAAAGAGTCACAAAACCACATTGCATGATCTTCCACAAAACTGCGTGTACCCATGTGACTTCAGCATCTTGACATACAGGCTTCTCTTGAAATAGTATCTATCATCTCCACTGTGGTGTCTTAGTGAACCCAACCTCTGGCATGTCAAGTAATAACAAGAGGAGGACATTATAGGTTTGAAACACTTCAGTTGTATATAACTGACTTGTGTGCACCTTCCTTCCCTTAGCTGCTGGACAGGGGCATATCCATTGCTTACGGTGGTTGATTGAAATGGGAGCTGACTGTGACATTACAAATGATGCTGGAGAGACGCCAAAGGATGTAGCCAAGAGGTAGCAGTACATATCCTGTAGCTCTGTCATTTATTTATTTACTATTTATATATCAATATCATGTCAGCTTTGTTGGAATTAATCCTGATTTTCAGTGATGGAGCAAGAACAGATCGGGCCCATGAATTCCAGCTCTGAGTGATAAGCAAACCTGTATTGTAGCTATAAAAGGTTTTAATTTTCACTTAATTAGATTTTTTTTTTTAGCAAGGTCAGACATAAAAGATGAAAACTAGCTGATTGCAAAAGGAAAGTTGTGAGCCAGTATGCTCACACATTGCTGTACAAAGTAAATGAGAAGTAGCGAAGGCCAGCGATTTTTGCATTAATAAAAATAATGCAGTTTCTGAAGAGATTCAATTAAGAAATCCTGCAAAGGAAAAGATACCTCTGATGTAGGAGTCATTGTCATAAGATTCCACTGAGGCAGAGCTCATGCCATCAGAATACTAGAAAAAGCAGATTAGCTGCTCATAGGTTGTGTACCAGTGCTTCCTTTAATCCTGAAACCCCCTCCGATAAAAGGGAACCTGAAGAGTTTCAGAGAGTTTCTATCAATCATTCCATGCATTTTTCCAGATGATGGGGATGTTTCAGTGTAGGTTAACTGTTCTCTGTGCAGATTTGCCCAACTGGCAGCTGTGGAACTTTTGACACAAAGAACTGGAGACAGTAACTCTGGTGATGAAGAACTAGATGCAAACAACATAAAGTTTTTTGAAAGACATGGTGTGGAAGGAAGTACAGATAGCAAAGAAGATTTAACCCTGGATAAAGCAGAGAAAAGGAACGCACGCAGTAAGCACTGTCTTTCCATCACTCCTTATTTGAAAAAGGTAGTCTCAAGACAGTATAGTCCTAGTTGCACAGTTTCTGCCAACTGCTGTGACTTTTTTGTTGTAAGATGAGACAGTTGCAAGGATATCTGTACCACTGAGCATTCAAACAAATTGTGGAAAATCAGAAAGCATAGCAGGACAATCAGAACATAATTGTTACGCTGTTTTAATCCGTGTTGGTGAAACCATGTTGAATTGCTACTTGTTTTTGAGATGTTTGCTGTGTGGGTGTCAGGTGTAGCTCAGTATTTGCTGAGCAGTGCGATTTCTGCTCTGTGTTTGTGAGACTATTTTCCAGACTATTGGATTCCAGCATGACTGTCTTCTCCATGCATTTTACCTACCTGGAGAACTCTGTCTTACAGTAAGGGCCTATCGCAAGATTCAGGAACTTCAGCAACTTCTAGAAATTGCCTACAGCAACTACAGACAGCTGGGAGGAATAACTGAAGAGGAGAAGAAGATGAAAAAAGAAGAAAAGGAAGTTGAGAAGTAAGGTTAATTTGCCTTGCTAATGTTTAACTCTGTGAGGCCCATTTTAAAGCCTTCTTTAAGGCTAACTTAGGGTTAAATTGCTTTGGCCATTCTCTCTTTTCCACTTACTAACTTTAGCCAGGCCAAAAAGAAACAGACTTCAGCAATTTGTCTGACGATTTCTAAACTTCTACTACCAGGATCAGCCCCACAGCACAACACAAGTGTTTGATGGCTCCATACTTCTTGTGCAAGATCATCTATTTGGCCTTCAGGTTTTCCTGCAGCATATGTGCAGTAGGTCTGATAAGTCCTGGCTGTTGTTTGCATTGAGGATGCCAAATACATGTGTGAATTTTAATAAATCTGAAAAAAGGCATTAGTCTTAGCATGGCTTGGATGGAAGTGCATATACAGCAGAAATTATTCAATGACCTGCTACATTTCTGTGTCAAGGGCAATATATTTCTATGCTCAAGAAAGCATTAGCTCACATCCAGACCACAGAAAAAAGAAATCTCAGCAAATCTGCCATTGCACGTGAAGCACTTTTCATAATGTCTGTTTAATTCTCAGGGTCTCCATTAAATGAAAGGGTTCTGTTAGATTGGTCAGGTGATTTGATGGGCAGACTGTCTAAGTTTCAAAGAAAAGCCCTTCTGTCTATCAAAGATTTAGAGCTTAAACAATAATGCAGCATGCAAAAGACAGCCCTCTCTCCACCTCTACCTGTCAAAGATTTGGCTACCCACTGTTCTCAGTCTCTCTAGATAGCCACGTCCATTATGTGTTTGGGCCACCCCAAACCACTTTATTTGGTCACTGAGAGGAGACTGTATCTGGAGGGCTTGTATGCCATCAGGAAGACAGCAGACTTACCAGTCTGTGTAGATCTGGAGCAGGTAATAGGAGTCATAGATTGGTAGTAAGTCAGTCGTTTGTTTTACAGCCGTCTATGAGCCAACAAACTGAGGTCAGGATTTCTTTTGGTTCCAGATCACGCTTTGACTCAGCCCAGGCTGAAAGTCCATCTTCCTTAACTTGATACGTCTGCAATACAGATATCTACATCCGAGTTAGTTACCTTGAGCTCCTTTTTAGACTTCTTGGAGAGATGTAGGCACTTTCAGGGCATAATTAGACATGTACTTCAGGATGAGATTCATCACTCCTAGGAGTGTCTTTCCTGGCTTTAAAGGAGGAGGGTGACCAGCTCAGGTGTTGATGGAAGGTCAGAGCAATCTGTTTGCAATGATGGAAAAGTCACTGTTGACTAATGGCAGAAATTAGAGTTCATTTTGGATAGAGCAGCTACTCAAAAGCTAGCAGTGCCTGTTGGAGGGCTCTGATAAGGCTCTTTAAGGGGTTTTGCTTTCTGTGGCATGTGCGGCTAAACTAGAAAAATTGTGAGGATCTCTGAAGGGTCTCTCTCACCTGTGGAGGCCAGAAAGCATCCCTAGCTCCACATTGGCCTTTTGAAATGGAAATACTGCTTCTCAGCATACCTACCTACACTTCTCAGGGTACCTACCTGTGGATAAACCCCAAGATGCTTGTATCATATGTGACAAAACCTTATTATTTAAAAATATTTAATGACAACACCATTGTGCTAGATGAAAAGCAAGAGTTGCCACTTGGGAAGGCCACTGTAGCAGATTTTGAAGATTTCTGCTTTAGTCCAGGTCTTCTGGCTGTAAGAGGCCTGGTGTGAACCACTGCGCACAGTGCTTTGACCAGGCTGCATTGCATGGAAAAAATTGCCACCATGTGTGTGTGATACGGTTTTGGAGCTGTGTCTCATTAATCTGAAGTATGCAAGAAGTCAGCCTGTCCCCCGAGCACTGATTTCCCGGCATAAGCACAGGCCATTCTTACAGCGTCAGTAAGGCTGATGATACAGCCGCGTAGCTTTGGGCTGCGTGAGTCAGGAATACTTCAGTCCGGGAAATGTGGTAGCTCTTGCTGAGAGCTTTCCTGCCATGCTGTTTGAATCCGCAGGGCATATATCTCCCTTTTCCTTTTACCAATCTTCCATCTTTGTAGCTGTGCTAATTCATCCTGATACAGAGGAGAGCCAGCTCAACTCCAGATGACTCAGTTGCTGAGGTCAATTGCTGTTATAATAAGAATATATGTAAATTATGTCTCAGCTAACCAGTTCCAGGAATCTCAATTAATTTAGGAGCCGTTGTGGGTGTGACCGATGAGATCTTGTGCAACTGTTTATCAGCCAGTGCTTCATTTTCCCTTTAGTAAGTGTCATGCAGGCTGTCATTTGAGTATTCCTCATCTGTGGCTAAGCCAATCAATAGGAAGGATGTAGAGCCACCAGGATGTAAACGAAAAAGCTGCCCCTGACCCCTCCAAAATCCCAGTTTTATGCTTTTTGTCTGTTTCATACGAACCTTTTTGCTCCTTGGGCACTTCTCCCTCTTCTGCAGTTGGAGATGGACCTGGGTTACAGCCTACCCAAGACCCTAGCGTCTGGCTCAGTGTGTGGGAAGACGTCTCCATCTCGTGGTCAGATTGCGCTGAGCACAGCTGAGAGTGAAGAAAGAAAAACAGCTGTTTAGAGCTGTTTGTTACAAAGGGTCTTGAGGCAGGAGCACACTGTAGCTCACCCCAGCACACAGTTGGTGTGAGGAGTACTGCCCTGCTTTCCGCTGTGACTAACCCGTTCCTTAGCAAAGGCACAGGACCACGTGGAGTAGCCAGGGCAGGTTTGGATGTGCTTTGTGCTCTGCTTTGTCTCCTTTGCTTTTGGCAGGGCTGTGAGGGAGCTGGAGGCCCAGCTGGAATATGAGCGAGTCAGGCGGGAGAAGCTGGAGAGCCAACTGGATGACTACCGTGCTGAGATAAGCCGCCTTAGAGAGAGCCTGGAGAAAACCCGCATCCCCCCTGCTCTCCCCCTGGTGAGTGCCACACAAACTCCCCCAATGCGTGGGACAGAGGCTACTGCCTGTTGCTTGTGCATGTTTGTTCTCACTAAGATTCCCAGGCATGGTGCTAGGAAATACTGGAGTAAATGTGTTAGCAGCTTTTAGCTTGGGACACTGAAGTGAGCAGTAGCCTTTGTCGTGTCCTGACAGAGTCTCTGCTGTGAAAGGATATCAGTTTCTCCTTGTACCGGCAGAGAAGCACTGATATTCTTCATCTTCATATTAACAAAAGCAAGTGGACTGATCCCCGAGTACTTCCATGCTGCATATGCAGTGACTGACAGTTCATCTTGGCCGGTACCTGGTATCTGAGACTGGACTGGTGCTTCAGGAGAGGTGCTGTCACCACCTAAAGGGTTACCCGGCCTGCGGGTGTGTAGAGATCGTAACTGTGGGTTTGTAGGATTCTGTAATCCACAAGGACACAGAAGCTTTTATCCTGTAAATTTCTCTACTTTAGTACAGATTACCACAAATACCACAGAAATCACCATCAGCAAGTATACTACCACAAAATCACCACTAGCAAGTATACCTATGATTAATAAAGCAAATATATATATCTCAAGCTATTACAAAGTACTATTATCAATCAATAATATAGTATCAATCAATAGTATGGTAGCAATCAGCGGTAGAGCAACAATCAATAATATAGCAATAACCAAGTAGGTATATACTAATACAGGTTACTACAAACTTAGCATTAGTGAAGCAAGCTTATCAACAATATAACAGCTGATGTACTTATGATTGATTACCTATAAGGATATATAATATCGGTATGAAGTGAATTAGATTTCAGAAGGGGCCAAACCATCCTAGAGGGGAGGACAAACTGATCCCAGAGGGGGACCCAACCATCCCCAAAAGAGGGGAGGACAAACTGAACCCCAAAAGTGGGCCCAGAGGGGGACCAAGAAAATAGCAGGGTCTGGCTTCAAAGATGATATGCGTCACAGAGTCTGGAGTCAGCCAGGCGTCCTGAGTGAGAGTCCAAGATCTCGTAGAAAGTTCGTGTGGAGAATTCAGCCTGTTTAGGAAAGGAAAAGTATGTGTGGCACGGGAAGTTCTCAGAGAGAGAGGCTCCATTTTGGGTTAAAAATTAAGCCCTTTTTATATCATTGAGACATAGACGGAGGACACCGCCACTGCAAGCAGCCAATAGATGCTGATGTTTCTAATTTTCTACTTTTCACCTGTAACAGCCAATAGATGATGAGATTTCTGTTCTTTCAGACCATTTTTTATTTTCCCAGACTATTTTCCACCTTTTCAGACAATGAATTGCCTTTACAGTCCCTTGGTTTTGTGCTTATCGGTGGTATCTCAGGATGCCTCTGATTTCTAGGTACCACAGCTGTACTTCGAAGAGGCCAGCTGCACTTTTCAGGGATGTTTCTGGTTCCCAGCCTCACAGTTCCCAGGCTGGCAGACATTTCCTCCGTCAGTATTTTTCAGCAGGCAGTTTCTTCCGTTCAGTAGTTTTCCCCTTCTAACCAAGCTGCCTTTCTGGCTGCTCACATCAGGTGTCAACCTGATGTGTCAACCCCTCACCCCCAGCTGGCACGGTTTGTAGCAGTTGCAGCATATGTTGTAGGATATTTCTTTTGCTTCAAAACTCTCCTTCAGAACTGGTTTGTTTTCCTCCCTTTTACACCAGATTGGGAAGTGAGTTGGTGGAGAACTGTAGTACAGTACTGTATTGCTGCGTGCAGTGGCTGAGTTCAGGCTGAGTTCAGGTATGTCATTTCCCACTTGACCCCATTTTTCAGATCTTTTCCATCCAGTCAGTTGGCAGCCTTGGGTGAGGCACCTAAATTCCTCCTGCTATGGGTTGTGGGAACTGGTGTGCAGTAACACTGCTGGTTCTTCCAAGGATACAGCCAGTGGAAAAGGCTCATGGCCCTGCCAGCCTGGCTGTTCTTGGAGCTTCGCTGAACTTCCTCGACCATTGCACTGCCTTGACTGTGTAGCTGTTTGTAGGGCCCTGCTATAACCAGTATAAAAAAGTCAGGCAAGGACTAGTCACTGACAACGTGCGCGACTCAGATTTAGCTCCTTCCTCTGCCTAGAGGAGCCCAGAATACCCATCCCGGAGGGACAGTCTAACCAGCACGACGTCTGCTTTCCTGAGACGGAGCCATATTCATTCCCCTGCTGGCAGATGTGCAGTGTGACCGCTGTATTTCAGTATTCACTGGTCCAGAGGGAGCGAGTGAGAGAAAAACAGCTTTATAAGCTGATTATTACAGCAGTCATGCAGGAGGGGAGAGTTGGCCTGTGCTTCACATGAAACATTTACATATTTCTTGGAGGAGAAATTGGGTTGCTGGATAAAAAGGGTAATGTTACTGCCTTCTTCAGCCAGGTTTGAATGAGGCCCAGGTGCTTGGAGTGTCCCTACTAGATAATGGTCCTTTTCTGAGTGTGATGAGGAAGAATGCTTGATGGATGCTCTGAGCAGGAATCAAGCACTTAGAGCTCAGTTTTGTTAGCATTTAAGCTGTGTGTGGATTTGGCCATTGAAACGTGTAGGCCATTTCAGGCCACTTGAGAGCAGAGGTGATGCCACCCCTAGGCAGCTGGGAGCAGGAGCTGTGGACTGCGCTGTGCTGCACATCCTTGGAGAAGGACAGAGGAATTTCCGTCCCAAGAATTTTAGTCCTTCTGTTGCCACCATCTGATCCCAGGCTAACACAGCATGGCTGCGTGTGCAGCGTGGCCTTCAGGTCGCTGTGGTGCCTGTGTCACACATTTGTGCAGGATGTTAGCTTCACAGCTTACGTTCTCACACGCCCGTGTGTGCTTCAGCAACGCAATGTGGTCTGGCACAACCACATTGCACAGTTCTTTCCATCTCTCTCCTATCCCCCTTGCCCGCTTTCTTCCTCCTGCCCCCCCTTGCAGGATTGTTTCTGCACCTTTCCTGCCCTCCTGGGCCTTTTTTCCCTTTCCTTTAGCCTGTGCCCAGTTTCCCCACCACCACATACAAGCTGCGATGCTCCTACAGGTGTTTGCTTCCCACTGTATCCTTGGGACTGGTCTTTTCCATGCTGCTGAGACCTTCAGGCCAGCCAGGTGCCTTCACCTTTGAAAGAGAAGCCACTTTGTACTTCCACAGCTCGCTTTAAGACATGACCCATTCTACTCCCCTGGCAGGTTTAAAAATCTAGGACAACTATGGCATAGAGTGACCCATTTCTAGGGTGGAAGAGTGGCTGTAGTCAGTTTTTTTTTCAAGCAGCAGTCTGAAAAAGTGCAGCTGGGCATTAGGTTTACTAGCTGGGAGTGGAGACAACTTCTATTGAGGCAGGTTTGTTTTCAAAAACTTCTCTTCTGAGTGACTGCTACAACCAAAGGGCCTTCCAATCTTACCCTGCCGTGACTGTCATCCCCTGCCCTGGGACTACGCTCTGCCCTCAGCTTCAGTTTGAACACAATATTCTGTGGTTACTCAAAGCCATGTATTTTTAAATCCTGTCTTATAAGGTAGCAGGTTTAAGTGATTGCAATTTAATGGCTGCAACGTCCTTTGTTTCAGGAAGCTGAGACCACCTCCAAGTCTTGCAAAGAGAAAAAGAAAGTAAAGAAGAAACCAGCCTGCAGCCCTGGAGGAGTGTTTGTGAGACTACGCTGAGGAATGAACCTCTGATGAGGGGCAGGCAGACTGAGGAGGTACAATGGCAGTTTTCTAGACAATGCAATGCAAAGTGTTTGCACAGCCCAGCTCCACAGATGAGTTGTGGCTCTCTGCATTTCACTGAACTATTTTTTTCGTTCTCTAGTTCTCTGGGATAGAAAATATTTTTAAATCACAGCAGCAGCATTTAAAAAAAAAAAAAAACAACAAACTAGAAAAACTTCTTTTCCTGTCCAAGTAGTAGTTTAGCCACAGCTTTGCAAATTATAAGGTGGCGTTTCAAGAGTTAACTGCAGCGATGTCATAGGCCCTCCTAGGTCTGAAAAAAGTATCCCCATCTACTAGTCTATTTTGTACTACTGCCTTGGGAGGGGGAAAAAAAAAAGCACCTTACCTCCCAAAATGATCAGATAGGACCTTCAGCGTGGAAGCAGAATACAGTCTCTGGGAGAAGTACTTCTCAGCTGCAGACAGGTGCTAGGCCCCTTGATTTTCATCTTCAAGTCATTCCTAAATAAGCCAGGAAGTGACTCCTTCCTGAGGTGCCGGATGAACTGCAGTGGTGGGCCTCCAAGCCTCACTCAGGGCTGAAGAGTTCACTAGGTTATGGGGCACGTTGTGGTTGGAAACGGCAATCCTGACCTCTCCTCCATGCCTAAAAACATTTTGTGTCTTTACATATAAAGATTTTTCTCTCATCTGTGTGCTACTGTGAAATTCTTTTCCCTTTGGAACCCTCATTGTGCATAATATTTTGAGAGTTTTGATTTCAATAAGAAATCCTTGCACTTAAAGGTTAATTTGCTAGTGCTTGAATCCTGATCTGTCCTCTCCTTAGTTACCAAAGGAAACTTAATCTCTGAGAATTTCAAAGGTACTGAAAAAAAATTCCATGTTTTTCTGTGCACAGACTGAGGGAGAGGCACACTGACTAACAGCATAAGCCTTGTATCAGAGCTAAAGAGGAGAAATTCAGTCTCTAGAGCCCACTTCAGTGCGTGTGGGATGATGTAGTAGATGAGCTGTTATCTCCTACGTCACCAACTGCTAAACTCTCATGTAGGAACAGTGCAAAAGATCAACCCAAATCATTCTGCGTCCAAAGAAGGGCAGCGAAGCTGGTGAAGGGTCTAGAGCACAAGTCTTATGAGGAGCGGCTGAGGGAACTGGGGTTGTTTAGCCTGGAGAAGAGGAGGCTCAGGGGAGACCTTATCGCTCTCTACAACTACCTGAAAGGAGGTTGTACTGAGGTGGGTGTCAGTCTCTTTTCCCAAGAAACAAGCGATAGGACAAGAGGAAACGGCCTCGTGCTGCACCAGGGGAGGTTTAGACTGGATATTAGGAAAAATTTCTTCACCAGAAGGGTTGTGAAGCATTGGAACAGGCTGCCCAGGGAAGTGGTTGAGTCACCATCCCTGGAGGCATTTAAAAGACTGTAGATGTGGCGCTTAGGGACATGGTTTAGTGGTGGACTTGGCAGTGTTAGGTTTATGGTTGGACTTGATCTCAACAGTCTTTTCCAACCTAAATGATTCTGTGATTCAGAGAACCTCAGAAATGGTTATAGCTTGCAAGAAGACGGATTTGTACATGCAACAGCTACAACAGACACAAGTGGCTGCCAGCCACCTGCTGAGATCCTTGCTGCCAGCACCCATGCCTGTTTGACAAACACACAGACAACAGAAAAAGCGGCCTCAACTCCCGCTGTAATAGCACTGTGCCCATTGTAAAAGCCACATTTTTACAGTCTGGTAATCTGTATTCAAGTTTCTCAGATAGTCAGATAGCAAATATAAGAAATCCATTTTATTTTCTTAAATGAAGATGATAAATAATTTAATGCACAGAATATAAGAATTGGCAGGATACCAGCAAGTTCAACTGTAAACAGACTAAAACTGCAATAAAAAAAAAATTGCCACTAATCGGTACTACATACTCTTTAGCCCATAAAGGGCCTGCTTTTACTTAAAAGTTTAATCCAGGAAGATTTTTTTTTTTAATTATTATTTTATTAAAAGAATCAGACCAAGCATATGCATTTGTACTCAACAAGGTGTAACTGCTTCAGTTTTGGAAGGCATCCACCTGCTATGTCCCATCTCTGCAACAAGAGTTGTGAAGTCCTTGCAGAAGGTAGAGGGGTCATCACCAGAAGTTAGGAGTGTCAGTGTGTCCCACAGGATTACAAAACAGTCCGGAGGAGCATGGAGATGGGAGGAGGATGACCACCACCACGCTGGCACCACTGAGATGCTGAGTATTTCCGTGTTACAAGCCAGATCCTATGCCCAGAAAATATGTGAGGGTTTATTGGAAATACTCTGCACTACTTGAAGGGAGGAGGTAAGAGCACTTATCTGCCCCAGGGCTGTATACTGTTGCTGACAGTAGAGGCATTTCCCCTTGGAAAGACAAAGACAGAGTTCTTCTCCCATTCTGTTGACCTCTGGGGTTACGGAAATTGCAAGAGATACTAAAAATAAATCTACGGAGACATTTTAGTTCTACATGAGATTTTAACTTTATGTAGACCAGTTTTCAAGAAAAACAAGGTTTCTTTAGTAAAGGCCTTGGAGTGTGTGTT
The DNA here is from genome assembly GCF_018139145.2 of Gymnogyps californianus. Lineage (NCBI taxonomy): Eukaryota > Metazoa > Chordata > Aves > Accipitriformes > Cathartidae > Gymnogyps > Gymnogyps californianus. The sequence continues at coordinate 7,910,544 of NC_059471.1, read as the reverse complement.
TATATATAAATAAAAAACGCAAAGGGCCAGGCTTCAATCTGTCAGAAAAGAGAGGAACAGACTGAAGGCAAAAATCCAGATCCTATATTTAAGATTAATTTACTTGGATCAGAGTAGATATGTTGGAATCTGGTATTAGTATTCCCAATATGGGAATAGTATTCCCTTTTCAGAAGCATATCAAATGTTTAATATTTCCATTTCAAGAGGAGCTGAGAGTGAGAATGTTCCACTGAGAATGTTCCAAAAAGAAAACAAAATTAATTCTAAAACACATCAGGAAACACTTTCTGATTTAGCATAAGTCGTCCTTTGAAATAAATACAGTATTCAATAGGGGACAATGAAATATTACTATTTGCCTACTTCCCCCCCAATTATTTTGATCTTTAGTGTTACATATTCAGCAAACATTTTTAGCGCACAGTAAGAATATCAAAACAAAAAGGTACCAAGGTTATCTACGGCGCAAACATCATCATCGAACTGATGTTGCCTGGGTGGCCTTTTCTCCGCCTGTATTTGATGCAGTCATTCCATTTAGATCTATTTCCAGAACCTGTAAAATCCCAGTGCTATTGCTAAGCAAGTGAACACCGAAGCTGTTAAAAAAATAAGGGAAATAATTAGCTGAATGCTAAATTGTATCACCTTCTACATACAGGAAATTAACTGCAAACAGATGGAAGAATGATAACAGCTCTAGAGCAGAGCCTCCTAAACTTCCTGAACTGCTGCAGGTGTGACAGAATAATTTTAGAAGACAATGACTTGTCTTAAATATAATATCCTGCACAGTAGCGCTGCCCAGGTGGTGCGATGGGAGGTCAAACTGAGCAGCCTGAGGAGCTACATTTTCAGGGACACATCTGAATAACTGCGCTGGATAATGCAGGGCACAACAGGCTGCAGTAACTGTTACTGTTGTCACCCATCTATTGGAAATTGTATTACAGGAGAGATGGCTGTACCAGGTCTTGCATTAGACGTAATTAAAACGATTCCCCACAAACACAATGACAGTGAACTAACAATAGACATATCTGACACAACACTAGGATATCTAGGCAGCACCTCTGAAGCCTGATGAGTTGTCTTTCAGATTTGTTAAGCTGCTGTTTCAGTTAGTGTTAGAATAAAGCTAATTACGTTTCCCTTTGAAATTGCTCTCACTTCCAAATGTAATGCGTTACTCTCTTTTCGTCCAGCTCCAATACAATAAAAATTTCACTGGTTATGTATACGTTGAGAAGACAATCTCAAATCAGACTGAAATTTGTTCTGCTTGGCAGGGGAAAGTACCACGCTGAAGCTGTGTGTCTGTGGAGGACTGAATGGGAGGCAGAACTGGTCACTCTCAGACTAGTCCTGAGTGACAGCTAACTTTCAGGGTAACTTAAGCTCAGGAGAGCTGTTGGAGCAACGCTGCCACATAAATGGCTGCCCTGCAGCAAGCAGAGGTACTGTCAGACTAGGCAAGGTATTTAGGCTTCTTTCCTACTCTTTAAAAAAAAAAAAATTAAGAAATCCTGTCCATGTTCCTCCTAATCCCAGTTCTGGGCGCAGTCCTCATCCAGCTGCAGCAGCGTCTGCGTGTTCCCCCCTCTGCTGTGTTCTCTGTCACACTTCTTTCAATTGGGGAGGGTCCCGTCCCCCCCACTCCCAGTTATCTGCTGTTACACAACTGACTTCTTGAATTCTCTTTGCATATGTTCTTGAATAAAATTTTATACATCCAAAATACAATACTGGTACTCACCTCCTTGCCTATTACATACCTGCCAAATAACGTATTGTATCGAGTTTATTTGATTCCATGAGCGTTTTTAAGGAAGCAATTTCAGTGTCAATTTTATTACTGATTTCTGAGATAACACTGTTGGTACTTGAATCCTGAAACATTAAAAGACAGCATATATTTGACAATGCTCTCTAGCCCTTTCAGCTTTGCAAAGCCAAACAAGAATACCATCCTACCAGCAACAAGAAAGAGAAACAAATTTCCAGCCTATCACTGAAGTAACATACGTAACTGGTAAGAGACCTTAGAAGACACAGAACAGCATTTAATACAATCCAGGAAGAATACTGAAGAGAGAGAGAGAAAAAGAGAAATCTCAGATCATACAGACTTTTGTCTCTGATATGCCAGTGCCTCCTAAAGGAGGCATTCTACAGCGCATAGACAGTATCCCTAAATTTTTGCAAAACAAAGGTTTAAGGATTCACAAGCCATATGCAGAAAAGGCAGGAGACGCTGAAGATGGGACATGTCCACCTTCAGCCTCGTAGTCTTCAGCGCCCGCTAGCAGCTTTGAGGACTTCCAGCCCTTGAAACGCCTGCTTGGCTGTAGGCACCTGAACCACCCCTCTGGTACAGCTGCTCCACTCATCTGTTAATACTGGGAAGGGCAGCACGAGAGTGCCCATCCCACCGGTAACAGCCTGCACACAAGATACCCGGGAAGCGAGAGACAAGGCTTGTATGTCTCCTCCTGCCCGACCAGTGTTCAGTGCCAATCTCACAGGCCGAGGCAATAAACACGTACAACAGAGGGGAGTGACACGGCCCAGCCTTTTGCTTTACCACATTCAAAAATCTACTAACTTTCAGGAAAGTGTGGGGTTTACATAACATGCAACGCGTAACTGTATCCTGCTCAATAGAAAATGAGCTTTGTTCAATACTTACTTTTTTATGAAACTCTGTAGTTGCTTCCATCAGTTTCCTCTCCTGATCTGTAAACTGTGGATAAAAGATAAATTACAACTGTAGTAACGGAAAACAAGACAGACACACAACTGATAAGGGTATCTTCATAGACCAGCTTACCATATCTGTCACTCTGCTCCTTTCCAGGTTTATGTCTAGCTTGCTGTCAGCTCGGATTTTACCGGTTTCATTCTTTAAAGCAAATAAAGATTATGAAAATAACTATTTACTTTCCCTAATAGGAGTGTGTAGGTACTTGCTGTTTACTTACCATTAGCTGCTGTTTAACTTGATCTAATTCAATTTTCATTTTCTAAGTGCAGAGGAGAAAAAAAAACGATTTTACAAATTCAGAAAACTGCTGACCAAGTTAATCAGTCATGTAAGTGTTACCGCTGCATGCACGCAATTATTCTTCCATAATTTTTCTCCCAATGGGGCAATTTGTTCTTGATTAAATATCCTAACTGGTGTGTTCAATTTGTATAGCCATATATAATCTGCTGGGACTTTTGCTCAGAATAAAGGGATTATTTTGTAACGATGATGATCTTGTTATTCTGAGACTAAAGACAGCAGAAAAATACCAAAATGCTATCAAGCAAAAGCAAAAAACGGGTCTCAATCACCAGTTTAATTAAATTGTTGCAAAGAAACGGCTGACTACTCTCCCTGCATTGTATGATTAATGGTGACAAGACTGTATTAGCATCACCCTTAAATAAAATTACAGAAGGTGATTCTAAGATGTGTAGAATTTTTTTTCTTTACAGAACTGAGCGAGTCTTATCACGTGAAATATATTTTTATGTGATCACAGAAGTTGTAATCTACAAACACTTCAACTCTGATAAAAGTATCCAGAATTACTTTTACATTCATGTTTTGTTCCACAAAAACGTACATCAGGTATAACCCAACATATATTACAATTTAACTGCTAATTAAAAATATTTATTAGTACCTCATTCTCTGCTCTCAAGTTTGCAAATTCACTTTTCTCCAGGATGACCATATCTTTTCGAATGGAGTCCAAATGCGCCATTATCTGCTGTAAAGTTATTTCCTTAGAAACAATAAAACACATCATTGATTAAGTTGCACACTTTCTAGCAAGTAAAGGAAAGATTTATAGGTCTGAAATTATGAAATCAGCTACTGCAAAGCACAAAAACAGGGAGACTCTCCAACAAGAAAGTGACAGAAACACAGAATTTTATAGCTGCAATTTGTTTGAAAGACTCAAGAGGTTTTGGTTTTATGCTTTTTCTGTTGCTTTAATGCACTAACTCTGAATTTAAGCAAAAAAGACGGAGATATTAGTCCAAGTAGCTATGAAATGAAATAGACCCAAACCTACAGGTTAGGCCTTCATTCTCTTCCGTTTTCGATGAATGTTCAGTAGCCTATGAAGCATTACTTGTTGGTTTGAATCCAGTTCCTAAGTAAGCACTTCCATTTCTTGCCCACAAAGTCATCAAAAGCCAAAGACTTAATGATACGAGTACCACACGGTCCTCTCAGCGTTACAAGTCTGACAGACCCTAGTAAAACATTGCTAAAAAGCACAGAAAAAAGCCTTCCTGGTGTTTGGACTAACAAGTTCAGAATTCAACTGCTATTTATAAACTACAGAGTAAAAAAAAAAAAAAAGAAAATAAAGGAAGAAACTTTGTATTTTAGAATCTCAAAAGCAATACTCCTTTAGTTAGCATAAGGAAGTTACCCTACTATTTAGCACGGAAAATGACATACCTCTGTGGGATTCCGCTTTTAAAGCTGAGAGCCAGCAAAATGAAGAGCTCTCATTCAGACTACAAGCCAACAGTGTTTCTCAGATCCTATGTTGAACTAAATTTGTTAAGACATGCCCTGACCCAACTCCCACTGAAGTCTGACTACTTCATTGAACACAGTGAAGTTTTTACAATTCCTGGGAAAACTTCAGTTGCATTTACACTGAGGAGCTAGTTTGCCTCATCCCGTCTTAAAACATTCAGTCTCAACACTGACCACACTGTAAAAACCAGTGTTTCTGCCTAACACAATTCCAAGAAATTATAGTCAAGATACTGACTTTCTTTACACATAATAGGATTTCCAAAAAGAAAGGTTTCCATTTTGATGAAAAAAATAGAGACACAAGTTCTTATCTTCTTCTGAGATTTATAGGAAAAAAAAAAGATAACTTTTATTAAGAATAAATGCCAGTAAGATAAAAATCTGTTGGAAGTAAGGCTCAGCAGTTTAAATAAAATAGCAATGAATGCTTAATTGCATTAACTCATTGAAGAAGAATGGCATGTAATTTCAGCTTGCACAGCCTTCCTAATTATTAAAACCATTACTGTGCATCAGAGCTTTATTATCCTGGCCCAGTTGCCTAGCCTACAAGAAAAACTAAAGTTCTTTTATTTTGGCAATTTAAAACAAAACTTGTCACCACCTCTACTATCAGCAGAAAAAGCAGCCGTGCTACTTAACTGATTCACTGCCTCCAGATATGTCCACAAACATGAACGTGAATATCTAAGCGAAGGAGACACCTCCATGCTTTGCTTGAGCGCAGGCTGATGCGCTGACCTGAGCAGTGCACGCAGCGAGGTTTATACCAACAACTAAATAATTCAGAGCCCACTTGCTGTCCCCGAGGGCGCGTGACACACCACAGATTACATCCAGATGGCTAAAACCTCGTCTTCCTAAATCAAGGTGGCTCTGTCCACTCTGCCTGGCAGGAACAGTTCCTCGCCCTATACTTCCACATAAATCATGCCCAGGTCAGGGAGGCTGAGTTGGCACAGGTCAAAATCAAGCCAAGGTGCCGCAGTAACTGTTGAACGCTCCGGACAACCGTGTGGTGGTGGTGGTTGAGCCCACAGCCTAGCCAGGTTTAGCTTTTACTATAGATGTAGCTTTAGAGACTGAAATGCAGAGTAAAATCATGAAATAGGTTTAATACTAGGTTTTAGTTTATGAATAGGAAAATAGGACAAATACAGTGTATCATATCAGAACAGAGTTGACATCGTTACTGAAGTTCAGTAAAAACACTGACAATTTTCTGGTATTTTAGGTGGTCTTATTATCTCTCAGGAACCCCTCCTTGAACCTCTCTTCTGCCCTCAACCGCTGTAAAGCACAGTTAAAAGTTTGGTTTCACCTCCATGCTTTTCAGCAGCACATGAAGCAACCTCTGCATTACATTTATATATTGTGGCTGCATTTGGAAAACACTCCTGTGAGATGAAAGGTGTAAGATATTACTGTTCTTAATACCACCCTGAAACTTAGGAAAACCTGTCTCAGTGAAGTGTTTATAGTACTACAGAGAGTTGCTCACTTGTCTTTCAAATGTGCAAATATGAGCCATTATAGCTACACAATGTATATGTACATCATAGATTACTTTTTACCTGCTGAGCCTGTGTAACCATATCCTTATAGACTGTGTCTAAGCTGACATTCGACAGAGTTATTAACGCTGATACGATGGTCTCTGCTTGCTCCTTCCCAAAGCCTAAAAGACAGTTGAAGGGTGACAAGTTAAGGTAATATTAGAAAGCTGGACGAAGAGAAGAGCAAGAGGTACATAATGAACTGGGACACTCAAGTGCTGTACCTAACTACGGTGGCAAACGGGAAGTCACACAGTTACTAAAAACCGACAGCAAGGAGCCAGTCACTGTGACTTTTAACTAGAAAAACCACAGACTTAGTGCTGCAAAAATCTGAAGCACACTAACTTTTAATATACTGAAATAGTCTATGCATGCAGCTGACAGGAGGATGAGATTTCTGTACAATGTTTAACTGTTCAGGCATTATAAAAATAATTCAGCAAAATTTTACTTAATAATGAACTTCCACAAATTCTGTTAAAACCAAACTTACCTTGAGCTACAAAGCATGCATCCTATACAATAATAAAATTAAAAGCTAAGTCTGCATATATTGAAATTGTGGTGCACAGATATGAACACATGCAAAACTGATTTTAAAACTGCTGCGTGCATTGCCTGCAGAATGAATTCAAACTGGGATTTTTGCTTTCTGATGATAAAAACTACACTTTGTACACAGCTTGGTGCAATTTTGAAGTGTTAAACATGATGTGTGATGAATAGTGAAAAAAAAAAAACCCAACCAGCTGTCATATTAGCCATATCTGATCTAGTGCCGAGAGCTTTGGCCCTAAGGATTTATTTCCAGCAGTCTCACTGATGTGTTGTATTTCAATTAACCCATTTTATAACGTGGGATCAATTAACTTTTTGTTGAAAAATGTTTTCAGGGCAAATTATGTAGAGAAATATGCCACTGCTCCCTTCTAAAATACCGGTACTGTCAAGCTGCACCATTGGTTTATATTACTAAAAAAGCTTTGCATGCTTTATGACAGTTTCCTTCCACTAAGAGGTGTGAGAGTATTGCTTCAGCTCCTCTGAATTTTCAGGGTTACTTAGGCTCTTGCCAATTCATTATTTTGTTTTTCCTCTATAGCAGGAACTGTCCTTGTTGCATGGAAATTTAGAAAATGTGGAGAAATTAATATAAACAAGAGAATGGAGCCTGAAAACAGCCTGCAGCAAGTCTGAGAAAAACTAAATGCCTCTCACTTTTGTGATATGTATAGGTTTTACCTATAGAGTCCTGTCATTGTAGTGCTGAAGTAATTGTAGAAGTTATAGAACAAATTAAACTAAACACCACCACAGTGTACCAGCACCAGACAGACTTCACCCCGTGAGTTCTAAAGGAACTTGAAGAAGAAATAGCTGAATTAGCACTGGGGACAAGTAACATCTCACAGCCTACCTTGGTTACCTGAGAACTGGAAAATGGCAAATACAACGCCAGTTTTTAAAAACAGTTCCAGAAGAGATGTAGAGAACTACAGGCTGACCAGTCTGACAGCATGAAAAAAACCCCAACATTGTTAGTGGAATATTAGGAGTTTTCTAACTACTAACACCTATTATCATTAGACCCAAACAGTGGAAAAAATCCTAACCTCAGACTGGATAAAGTTCTAACTGTCACTTAGGAGAAAGATCTTGGGATTTTAAAAGATAGTTGCTAGTCTGATGAAGATATCAGCTCAATGCTTAGCAGGGATCAATAAAGCAAACCAAACCCTTAGGAATTACTAAGAAAAGGAACAGAGAACAAAACAGATGCAACATTATATCGCTGTTCAAATCCACAGGACATTCAGTTGTCAAGTAATGCCAGCAGCTCCGTTCCCTCCCCTTTGAAACAGGATGCGATAGAAGTAGAAAAGATTCACAGAAGGGCATCATGAATGATCAAAAGCATGGAAAAGCTACTGCTCAAGGAAAAATTCAACAAGCTAGGATTCTTCTGTTTGGAAAAGAATGACAGGGAAATGACAGAAGTTTACATAATCATGAGTGACATGAGAGATCAAATGTTCATTCCCTCTTCCCACAAAAGAGCTGAGCGGGCATCAAATTAATCTAGTAGAAGCCAGATTCTGCATAAACAAAAGGAGTGGATGTCTGAAACTCATGAGAAAGGATGTTTTGGGTACTAACCAGTTTATAGTGGTTCAGGAACTGAATAAGCTTGTGAAAAGATTTCCACTGAAGGTTACTAAAACTCACACCTGACCCAAAACACCTCCAGGGTGAAAAAAAACTGGAGGCTTAGAAAGTACAAGAGGATGTGTCACATACATCTGCCCCGTTTTAACACTCTTCTGCAGGCAGTGACTCACAGCTGCTGTCAGGAGACAGAACCCAGGGCTAGACGGACCTTTCATCTGACTTCAGACAGCCACACCCACAAAACAAAAGTGCAGGGATCACAACACTATGCTGCTGCAAATATTTCTAGTTAGAAAAAACCCTTAAGTTACTATTAGCAGGCTGGTAGAAGGAACTTCTGTTAAAGCTTCATTTTTGCTAGAAAACAGTTCTTTAACTGTTATTGTTACTTTACATTTGTTAACTGCATTATGTTCCTCAGCTGGAAGACACTACATAAACTTGCCTACAGCTACAAATAAGGTAAATCTAACGTAATAGTTATTTGTGTGATTACAGAGACATCAAGCAGTGTCAGATGCCTCTTCTTCACCAGCCTCCTCGAGAGGCTGCCAAAACATTTTATAAGACCAAGTATTGGTACTTTGGGGAAATTGATAGCACTCAAAATTATAGTACTTAAACTAAAAGTTTTCCTTTGAATTATTTATCAGATATCACTTACCATGGGCTTCCAGATCCTGCACTAAAGCATGGGTATCGAAAGTTACCTTCCTCTGCTCCAGGGGAGTGATGTCAACTCTTCTGACGTCATATGACTTCCTAATGAGTGTGGCAGCAAAACCTGGAATTGACAACATGTGCCTTAAACTTAACCTGATTGGTTTATCACGCAATACACTACTTTTAATTTCTTTCATCATAGCAAAGCTGTATGGATGTTGCAACAAGAAGTTGGGTCCTTTTGATCGCTTGGTTACGGCACACATCAGAAACTATCAATCCCTTTTCCATAGGAAATCTATACCAACTAGGACTCATATATCAATCTTAAGGACTCGTATATCAATCTTGAGTGCATTTGTACAACTAGGAAGCTGTGCAACAGACAAGCATCCTGATACAACAAAAATAAAACCACCACAACTAATTGTTTTGTAATATTTGAGAAACATCACTTAAACAATTTTTTTTACTTTTAAAACATCAGCAGTTCTAACACACTGCCAATTTCTACTGGTTACAGCTAACATAATTCATTTGGTTCTTCACAGAATTTACACTTTCTTCTATCACTATCCTTTCCAGCAAGGAGAGTGCCATTTGTGAAGATAAAGCTACAGATTTTTTTTTCAGAAAGCTATGCAAATCTAACGTTCAGAATGAATTTATTGGTTCACCAGGAAAGGAACTGGGAAACAAAGCAATACGATGTTTGCACCTACTACCTCAGAGACGGGTATTAAAGATCCACCCTATTTATTATGCGAGTACCTTCCCACAAGATGTTTCACTGCTTCTCCTACTTTATTTCAAGCATATTTTTCACTTCATCTTATCTTTGTGTGGTCTTGCATGTTACAGATCCCATTCTGATAGATTCTTTGTTATCTAAAAAGCCCTGTTACTTCTAAATCCATGCTTATTCAAAACCTTTTGCACTGCTGGCTCTCTGCCTTAACCAAGATGTTGTTCTTTATCTTATCTAGACCTTTACTGAAAAATTTTTTACCATTTAAACAACAATATAACAAAGTTATATTGTGCCACTGCTAGATAAATCAAGTTACGTGCTGCCTTGTTATCTACTCTAAAGAAGTGACTACAACTAAGCCAGCTGTAGTATCCAAACCAAAATCTGTATAAGATTTAAGATTAAAGAAACAAGGAAAGATTTGTTTAAGTGCATGAACACTGAATACTATGTACAAATAATTTAAAATAGCTCTAAAATTTACTGTGGAATAAAACATTCTTTTTTCACTGAGCCATAACAGCTTTTAAACACATGGCTCTTCATCCTCTAAATGCGTTAGGGGATTCTTTTTCACTGGATTAAACACATATATTGTAGAGACATTCTCTCAGAAAAGCTAATGTTACAGCATGAAGCTTTTGGTTGCCTAAACACGCTGCCCTTTTTCCTACCGCTTCACTCCTGTATTGACTTGATGCATGGCTCTCAGCCCAAAGCTGTCTTCAAAACTCACTGATGTTTTCACAGACCGTATCTGAAACACCATTTTGTGATGCCTTTCTGCACCCCTTGGCTAACTCCCATTGCTCCTCCCGCCTCAAACGTTCTCTGTCAGTCCCCATAAGTCACTCAATCGACTGCTCTTGCCCATATAACTCACCCCTTGCCTCGGGCTTGTTACAGCCCCAGAGGAAGGCGTTTTGGGCTCCCTCACACGCCGCCTCGGGGACAGGCCCCCACGATCCCTCTCAGGCAGCGAGCCCAGCCCGCCAAACGCCCTGTGCAGCCTCCAAGGCAACCCCCGAGGCCCCGAGGCCGAGGTTACCCCCTTGACCGCAGCAGGCAGCCTTGTGCCCCCTCCTGCCGCCTTCGCTCCTCGTCCCCCGGAGGGGCGGGGAGCCGCCTGCTCGCCCCGCGCGCAGCGCCGAGCACGGCCCGGCGGAGCGGCTGCCGGCTGACTCGGCGGCTCCCAGTGGGCCAAGGGGCCGAGCACGGCCCTCCGGCGCCTCTCACCTCTCCGCGGAACCGGAGGCAGCAGGGCCCGGAGCGGGAGCGGGCCCGACCGGGAGCGGGAGCCGCCGCCACAGGCGAGGAGGGCGGCGCTGCGCCGAGCGCCCCTCATCGCGGCACGAGCCCGCCGCTTCCGGCGCGCGCCGCCAGCCACCACCCGCCGTCCCCACCGCGCAAGCGCCGTCGGCACGCATTTCCGTTCAGCCCCCCGCGGGGCATGCTGGGTACTGTAGTCCTCGGTCTCAGGAAAGGGCCCGGCTTGAGGGCGGCGGTGCGCCGCCCTGCGGGGGGAGGAGCGATAGCGCCCGCTGCGCATGCGCACGCAGCGACCTCTGCTGGCGAGGCGGCGCTGCGGCCGCCATGTTCGTCTTCGTCGAGCGGCGTCGGGTCCTTCCTCGTCGTTTCTCAGCTCAAATTGCTGTCAGCAGCCTGGCTGCTTCAGGCCACGAGCGTTTCTCGTAGCTTGGCTAAAGCTTGGGGATGTGCAAGAGGCTGATCTGTAGCAAATCAGCTGTAGCAAGTCAGTCTGGGTTGGTTGGGATTTTAGGCCAGTGACGGCAGCGGTCTGGTCTCTGGTGCTACAGTGTGTGTAAAAGGTGTTGATGCCTGTTGAGAGCAAGATGAACAGGCAGAGTTAAAACACCCACAGAGCACACCATGTAGAGGATGAGATAGGAAAAAAATCTGCAGACTGCTCTTGCTTGGAAAACATACAGAGAAGGGATGTGCAGAGAGAGGCCTGTGTCAGAGGGCTGGTCCAAGGGCTCAGAGATAAGCAGTGCTCTGACACAGCCCTGAAATGGAAAAACATCCTGGGTATCGTGCTGCAAATTAGAATAAAGGACAGCTCATTTTGCTGCTGGACAGCGTGTGCACCATGGGGAGGTTTGTTGTAACGTATCTGGGTGAAACAACTTGTGAACGTGTGGTGGCTATATCTGTGCTGTGCTGTGGAGCAGCGGCTGGGCAGCCTTGGGGCCAGCTGAGTTGCTTGTGTGCCTTGTCAGCCTGATGGACCATCCTTGAGGTGTACGTGGGAATCCAGGAAGGTGTGCCCAGTGTTTTGAGCATTCCCCAGAGAGTGCTTAAACAGAAGTATGAGTAAGGCAGACTTCTTAACCTAGCCAAGCACAGGAGAGCTTGTCAAAGACCTCGCTTGTAAGAGCCCTGATGTTGCTTGCCTTCAGGACAGAATGATTTCTGGGCAGGCAGAGTCCAGAGAAAAAGCAGGCTGCCTACAGTAGGCCATGCAGAATTTGGAGCAATTCAGATCTGTATAGGTGCAGGCATGGAACATCCACACAAATAGTGTGAACAGGCAAATTCAGATCTGGAGGCTGCAAACCTATTGACCAAAAATACAGGGTCTAGTGATGTGAGGGCTGAGCATTCACTGCACACACACAATCTCAAGAAGGACTTTGGGAAAAGAAAACAGCCCTGAATTTCTCTTACGTACGGACTTTCATGCCTGTATACAGAGTTAGAATTAGGTTTGTGATGGAGAGGACTGTGCAGGGTCTAAGGGGCCCTGTTTTCTCCCAGCTCTGTTTGGATGATGTGAACTGCTCCTGACTTAGCCTGATTTCCCCTTGTTCTCTGTCCTGAACTTACTCTAGCCTCAGACGACTGCCCTATGTGAACATCTCTAAGCCTGGCTCTGCCTATGTCCCTAACTTTAAATGCAAAACCAGCCCTGGCTCCAGTTCTGAAAGATGAAAATATAACTCTGGATCCTCATGCTTTTGAACTCTGAAGCTTTTGAACTGCAACCTGAGTTCATTTGACTCCCTGTCAGAGCAAAATGCAGATTTCACAGCCTCAGAATATTTTTGCAAAATTGAATTCTTCCTTTTCAGTTTGTGCTAGTTACAATAAAATACATTAGGCTCTCTCAGACATCTGTTTCACTGTAGAAGTCCAGGGATGCTGAAGTTACATCTTAAAATAAAAGGGCAGACCAAAAAAGAAGATTGCTAGTGGTACTTTTTAGAAAAAGTTCTAACTGAAATAGTTAAGTTAGAGAGCCATGATATAAGACATCTGTGAGTAAAAAAGATACATTTTTCAGCAGTTAGCAGCAGCTGCAGGTTGTCTGAACTCACCCCTCTGTGCTCTTCCCAGAGGCCTGCTTCTCTCACAGCTTGTATGATGCAATGCTTTGAGCTGAGCACATCAAAATTCAGGCTTTCAGAGCAGAAAAGTCTCCTTGGTAATAAAACCCCCTTGATTTTCAGTTACTTGAAGGTCCCTTCTGCTGCCAGGTTGGCTTCAGCCTTCATGAACTGTTCGTCTCCTTTCAGTGGAAGGGGCTGTCGTTTCAGTGGACGTGCTTACGTGGAGCTTCGGTCCTGCCTTGTTTCCTTCTGTTCGTAAGAGGCGATTGGGGGAATCTTAATTTGTTCGGAGGCATATCCTCTTTCAGGGCACGACTTTCATTCAGAGGATTTCTAGGATGAGAACGAAGGTGGAAGTAAGATGCGTATGGGATATTTGGGAGAAGAATCACTGCTAGCAGTGGCAGTTGTGTGAACCAGGGCGATAAAGAAGGCAAGCAGCCAGGGAGCTCACTGGAAGGGTGCTTGCAGGAAAGCAAGCACCTGGTACCTGTGCTGAGGTTTAGCTTCACAGTCCTGCCATGGTAACAGACGCAGGATTCAGCAGAAACGCTCGAACAAGCCTAGCCTTATTTAAAGCACTGAGTTTCCAAGTCAACAACTCCTGTGTTGCCAAGATACAGACATTAGAAAAAAACCCCAACAATAGCAACAAAAAGCTGTCACTAAGGGAGAAGAGCCCTGGATCCGCGCCCTCTCCGCAGGGACGTTATTGTTCAGCACTAGCAATGTCACACGCGGGCTCAGGATGGCAATTGCACCTTGAGCGGCACGCAGTCCTGTCCAACCACAAAGGCTTCCCTCGCAGGACAGAAAGCCTGAATGCCCCAGGGTGCTGATTTTCTACTTCAGACAGACAGTGAGCTGGCAAACTGGGTGTTTGGAAGCTGTAGTTTCTGGCAACCGGTACCAGCAACCGAACTCGGTTCATCTTAGTAACGTAGAGAGCTGCTCTGGAGATAAGGGCAGCTGTCCCAGCTTGCCATAGGAGGGCAGCAGCCTACAGCCAGACAGGGTCTGACGATGGGACCGTGTATTCTGATCAACTCACCCTTCTGCTCTGTTTTATTTATTGTCATTTATACGAATATGGTGGAGGGCAGCTATTTCTATGACCTCAGCCAGCCATCCTACAGCTTTTGCGTGCACGCGAGTAACACATCTCTGTATTGTCTGTTCATCCATCTGGATGAGGGCCTGCAGCAGGGATTGCTTCGTGCTGCCATACTCTGCAAAGATGCTGTAGGGTAGAAGGCGCTCCTCTCAAACAGATGAAAATAAGGAGGGTGAGCGGACGTGGATCTCCGATAGAAAAATGTTGAAACCAATGAGATGCTTGGAAAGAGGGAAACTAATGAGACAAGATAACTAATTTTTTAACCTTCCCCCCTGTTTTTCATACAGTATATGTTTTTCACTATCTGGCATCCTTTGTGGGAGCTCCCTGTTGTCTCCCTTGACTTTAGGATACAGATCAAAGTTTTAGTATTGTCGATGGTGGTGCTATCTAGTCATTGGTATGTGGGGCTGGAAAGGACCATCTGTCTTGAGTCCACTCCTTCTGCAAACAACAGGCACGCAAACAACAGGCACACATACCTCCTTTTTTCTCCCTGTTTTCTTTGAGATCTTTCGCAGCCTAGGGTTGATTTTCCCACTGAATCACTAGCAAGTTCCTTTCTTGAGTTTAGACGAACCAAAGATTTTCAAAGCTAGGTGTCCCCTGAACTGCATTTACAAACCTAAACTGCTGCTGGATTTTCAGAGATGTTGAGTACTGAATGCCCTTTCTCTCTGCTCTCTCGTTTCTGAATATTTCTGAGTCTCCCACCCTTAGAAGAGGTCTGGGCTATGGCCACCTCTATATTGGCCGTGTTAGTGAGCACAGGTCACTGAATTCAGCCCTTGCAAACCTCTTCTGGGGTCTGTGACCAGTGTCAAACAGGGTACAAACAGCTACAGAAAGCAAGATACTATTTAACCTCAACGAATGGAACAGAGTGTAAGAGAATGAGGAGTTTAAAATGGTAAAAGTGTCCAAGTGATTGTTTACACGCCATAAATCGTGCCTCCCTGTCAAAGCTGGGGCTGATGGGCAGGGGCCTCATGTAGATTTTATTTCCATGGATGCCCAGGCAGAATCCGTCCCTTGTTAGTCCATTCCCTGCTGTCAGCCTCTTGCCAGTCTCTGGTGGTCAGATTCCGGTCACACAGCTTTTGTTGAAGTCTGGAAGCATAACATTCTCTGCTAACAGATAGTTCCAGTATTGTCTTTTCATGGTGCCCACCCTGCTTCTCTGGAGCTCTTTCTGGTCATTTGGGTAGTTTTGTAGCAGTCCTGCTGCTAAGTGAACCAGCATGGAAAGGGATAGTCAAGGAGACAGGGAACTTTGGTAGCAGTGGTAGGTGATGCCTGTCTCCTTGAGTCCTTCAGGACTCCACCTCAGTCCTGAAACGGGAAAATCGGAGCATCACTCTCCACCAAGTGTTGCAGCACCACTGAGCCGTGGGGGAAGGAGGCCAGACGGGGACTTCTGGAGTAGGTTGCCTTCACACTTGCTAAAATCTCTGCTGGGACTCAACTTGTGAAATTTGCCATTATACAAGGTGGACAAATGTCTTGAGTGCAGCACAAGTCCCTCATCCTCTCCCAGCTCATCCTCTGCCTGGTGTTGGGAACATCCATCTGTCATCCCTGCCCCAATGTACACCTGCATACCCCCCCTCCCAACCCTGTTCTCCTACACCTCATGGGGTAAGAGGGGAGTATTGCTGGGGGTTGTGCCACGGGAACCAGAACTGGCTCTGATGCCTCCCTCACCACACTGCTGAGACAAAGCCAAAGTGCAAGATACAGCTTGGGAGGCAAAGGTGAGTGAGGTCCAACAGCCTGGAGTGGGACAGAAGACGCTATTAATCATAGTATTGTCCTCTAATCATTTCAGCACAGGTTGGGATTGTATGTATTTAGGAATGTGAGACCTCCGCAGTGTAAGTCTCTTTTCCCGTTGCTATGCAGGTCAAACTGTCGTGCTCTGGCTCTCTTCTGTGTTACAAAGGCAGGCTATACCACTGCTGGCTACTCAACCAGCTATTGTGCTTCAGCATTTTGCTAGCAAACATCTGTCAGAATTTCACTCTCATTTGCCAAAGGTACCTTGCAGGCAGGACGTTGTTACCCAGCAGCTCTCCAGAGTTGCTTAAACTCTTTATGGAAAACCCAGAGGAAAGGGCTGGTGCATTCCACTCAATTTTGAACTGATTGGAGCTTAGGAGCTTAACTGTGCTTCAGAAATATATTGAGACAAAGAGCAGGGAGCGGCTGAACAATTCCAGTGCAGATCAACAACAACAAAATAGATTCTATATTCCTCATATAAAGGAATTCACTGAGCCGTGCTTTCTGGAAAGCTTTCTTCCTTCTGGAGTACCTATCCCTGTCTGCTGTGCAGCTAGATAAGCACATTTGCAGCAAATTAGATTACCTTTGAAATCAACATGCAGGGTGGGGCACAGGAGCCTGGGGTAGGATAGGTCAGTGCTCTGCATGATTAATTTAGTTAGATCAGGCTCAGATAAATCTTATAAATTTAATTTAGATGGAGTATGGGCAGTGGACAGACAGACTTTGAAGTTGTGGTTGGTATTAATGACACTCTGTTGACTTTTGTCCTTGTCAGTGTCTTGAATAACATTGTTTGAGCCGCCAGTGGGGAAGGAAAAAATAGGGTAGTGAAATAAAATGCGTGATCACAGACGTATTTGATGAAGTCTCGTCTAAGTCAGTGAGGTTGCTGCAGTCAATGGAGCCATGCTGACTTGTATCAGCAGAAGCTATTGCTTGTTCTTTCTAACCCTGTAGTACTGAGAAGCCCAAATCCTGTGTCAGCATCTCACCATTGTGAAATCTCAACATGTAGATTCTGCGTGTGGCTGAAGGCAATAAAATTCTAGTATGGAAATTAGGGAAAGAAGACTTCAGTGCTGGGTTGCCTGATGCTCCTTTTGCCTGTCTTTCCGAATTATCTTCTCTCTGCCTTCCGTAGCGCTGCCATCTACCACCTGCGCGATAGCTTCAGTGGTCAGGTCCACCCCTCGATCATGAGCCCATCTGTATGTTGCATCTCTCCCTAGATGTCATGATGTTTCATGGGCTCACCAAGCTACAGATAACTCACCCTTACATTCCCAGTCTAGGTCACTCCAGAAATCCAGATGGGTTCTGCTCCCTTGTACTGATGCTCCCTTGTCCCTGCTCCCTGTCCCTGATGGCATTAGGGTATGCTGTGCACCAGTGTCCACCAAAGCCTTCTCCTGTGGATCCCATGTGCCAGGCCATTGAATCCACACCGTCTGGCAAAGCTGGTTGTCCCTTTCCTCTGCTTGGCCAGAGACAGGGACCCTCTCTTCCTGGTTGGAGTATTCACTATCTGAGTCCTGTGGTCTCAGACCAGAAGTTCCTTCACCAAGGCCAGGAGGAGAAATGTTCTCAGCCTTTCTTCTGCATCTGGGGCATTGCTGGTTGTCTTCCACTATCTTGGTGGCAACTGGAGTGTCAGCCTTCTTGGATGGGTGCTTCTTAGCAGTGGTCTTCCTTGCAGTTCATATATGTGGGCTTGTAGATTTGAGGTGGGCACATTGTCCCACCTCTTCATGTCCTCCTCCTGGTCGTGCAGGAGGAACCCCAGGGTGGCATGGTGTGCACCTGGCTCCCCCTTTCCCTCTGGCAGGGTGAAGCTGACTCCATGGGGCGTCCCTGACAGCCGAGACATAGGCCCATGGTGGAGGGGAGGAAGGGAGGTTCTCTTTGAACCCCTGGAGCCATTGGAACAGTCACTCCACAGTTAGTGGTGCAGAGTCTGGCCAGCGCATCAGCACCAGGGGGTTGGCATACGACACTGGTGAGTTACGTACCACCTTCTGCCACATGAACTGGGTGCAGTCCCATAATCTCTAGTTCCGTCAAGTGTTGGATGCCTTCTTCAGTGGTGGTCCACTTGCCCAGGCAGCATACCAGATCATCCTTGAGGGGGTAAAACTGGCTTTCATAGTCACCAGGAACCATGTCCAAAGGCAGTGGGTTCCAGTTCCCTTTCCAATCACTTTGTCAATCCCAGCATCCCTGCTTAGGGATCCCAGCTGCCTGGCTTGCCTGCTCTCTGACTCCTGACAGTGAACCCCAGTATCCCAACATTGGAGCAACCAGGCAGCAATTTGCTCATCTGGCTTGTGGCCGTAATTTTTCCACAGATCTTGCAGCTCCTCTAAAACCTCAGGGTTTAGGGCCTGAGTGATTTCCCCCTTGTTGGTGACTTTGTCACTTCCTCATCCTGCTTCCTCTGATGGTGCTGGACAGAGGCTCAGTAGGCAAAGGCCAACCCCCAGAACATTGCTAGAAGTCGCTGGGTCACACTGGGTTAGGCAAGGCACCTTTCCTTCAAGTGGTGTGCCAGTTCAACAGGTTTATATGCCTGTTCAGGTGTAAAATCACAGGCTATTGGAGGTGATAGCTGCCCTAGGCACCCGCCCAAATCCTCCCACAAACCCTGCCACCACTGATTGACCACCTTGGGGCACTTTTCGTTGTCACCTTGTAACAACTCAGATGGGACAGACCAGAGGGTCATAGAGGTTCTGAGATCCCCTCGGGCTAAATTAAGGTGAAACAACACCAAACGATCACTTTAAGTGTTTTATTTGCGATAGGAACAACCCAAAACTTTGGAAGGCATAACGGTAGGCAGCGTGGGTTCTATCAAAACATTTATAAGAAGAAAGGAAAGAGGGGAAAAGGTGAAGGGGGAAAGAGGAACGAGGTAGGTATCACCACCCTTGGATCCCGCGGCGTCGACGATGAGCGTGGCAGTGCTCCGGTGACGGGCGCGCGCCTGCCCGCTTGTGGTTGCGCCTTTGCTAGCCTAGTCCCTGCCTCTTGGCGCGCCAGTCACGCTTCCCGCCCCTCGAGGGCTTACACAACTCTTGGTCTTCTGCGCCGGCGCCTACTGTGGGGGGTGGTCACGGAGGGTCTTTCGGGTGGTCGTGAGCCCCTTCCTCAAATAAACTCTGTGTGACCTCTGGCCATATGTGGTGTGTTACCATGCCGGGTCTGTCAGAATGTGGGACTGCACCCCACTGCGTCCCATACCAACCGACGTCTGGTGGTCCATCATTGCTATGCTGACCATACCTTAGTTTGCCACAATGTCTGAGACATCAACATACGTTAACTCTTTCAGTCTCTCACACACCTCACCAACAAGTTGGTTACTCTTATGCCAGGACCAAGCCAGGTTCCACACACCCAACTCAAGCCAACGGTGTTAGAGAATAGGATCAAACAGTATGCATAAGGATGTACAAGAAACTTGGGAGCCCATGCAGCAGAGTTGGACACATCCATCCCGGAGGAGCAGAGGGAGGTGTAATCCCTCATGCTCTCCGCAAGGGAGCTCACACAGCACAAGAACAGCATCAGTGCCAGGGCCATATGCCAGCCCTGGTGCATGGCTATTGCTTTTATCAAAATGTGTCCAGGCACAGTGGAGTAAAGTGATAAGCACCACAGCAAACATCAAAAGCAGCCACTGACAAGCCCTGGACTCTAATATACAGTAATGCAAGCAAGCTCTGTGACCAGCATAGGACCCTGCCAGTTAACAACTATAACTGCTTATAGCATGCTCAAATCAAAACTGTTGTTATCTCAAGCCCCATGCTGCGCTTGAAAAAGACTGTTGTGGGTTGACCCTGGCTAACAGCCAGACACGTACCCAGCTGCTTGCTCACTCCCTTCTCTCGTGGGATGGGGAGAAAACAGAAGGAAGGTGAGGAGACTTGTGGTTTAAGGTAATGACTTCTTAATAGGGAGAGCAAAAGCTGCATGCGCAGGCAAAGCGAAAAAAAAAAAAGAGTTTATTCACTGCTTCCCATTGGCAGGCAGATGTTTAGCCACATCCTGGCAAGGAGGACCTCAGCATTCGTAACGCTTGGGAGGACAAATGCCATAACCACACACATCCCCCCTTCCTCCTCCTTTCCATGAGCTTTTATTGCTGAGCCTGGCATGGTATGGTATGGAATATCCCTTTGGTCAGTTGAGGTCAGCTGTCCCAGCTGGGTCCTCTCCCAGCCCCTTGCCCACCCCCAGCCTACTTGCTGGGTGGGGTGGGCAGAGCAGGAAAGAGAGAAAGCCTTGATGCTGTGCAAGCTCTGTTCAGCAATAGCCAAAACATTGGTGTGTTACCAACACTGTTTCAGTCACAAACCCGAAGCATAGCTCCATACAGGCTGTTAGGAAGAAAGTTAACTCCATCCCAGCCAGACCCAGTATACCTGTCTGGCAAAGATCCTGAAGGATCCAGATGTACTGGAGGAGCTCGCACAAGGTCATAAACAAGTTCATAAAAGTCACTGTGATCTTATTTACAAGTTATTATGGAAATGGCTGACAGCTCCCAGCGAGACAGTTTTTCATGGCTCCTGAAGTTGCTCAGAAATTCTGATGGAGTCCAAAATACTTTGCCTTGGATTACACAGTGCACTTTTAGTGTTTTGAGACCACATAGACATCGATGCATTTCCACGTAGGCACAAACAGCACCCAGTTAACCACAGTGCTCTGTATCATGGGAACAGCTTGCAGACCATTGTCTTCACAGATCTTCTTGCTTGAATAGATTATACCAGGACTAAGAGCTTTTCACAAAGCAGTCAAGTATTTATAAGCCTGGAAACAGAGCAAATATATTTCTTTGCAAGTTAATGTAAATCCAGCTGGGATCTTAAAAAATTTAACAGATGAGCTTCAGAAAGGTACACTGCTTGCTTCAAGACAAGTGGAGACGTGGAGACATCTCCATTTAGAGCTCCCTCAACACGCAGAGGGTACAGTCATCCTGGATTGGCGAGGCTGTGTCAAGGGAGACATGTCACCGTAGCAGCTGCTCATTTCTAGATGCTCATTTCATCCATCTGCCCTGCAACCCATCGTGCTGTTAACTACATTTGCCTGTAAGGACATTTGTCTTCTCAGCAATGCCATAATGGTTAGATATGCTACAGCCAACTGCAAAATGCTACGGACCTTCAGAAATGACTGCAGCAAGTCATATGTGCTGTTGCATAACAGAGTTAAATGAGGTCATTTTTCTCCCTTGTTCC
This sequence comes from Gymnogyps californianus, assembly GCF_018139145.2. Lineage (NCBI taxonomy): Eukaryota > Metazoa > Chordata > Aves > Accipitriformes > Cathartidae > Gymnogyps > Gymnogyps californianus. The sequence goes on along the minus strand of NC_059471.1, from coordinate 7,889,337 downwards.
AGGTACAGCAGTTTACACTGAAGAGCTGTGTCATCTTACACAAACGTTCATTGAACATGAAGTGTCTAAATCACCAAAATAAGAGAGCCCACGCCTGACCTTCAGTCCCCAGGAGCCAGTCTTACTCAGTAGATAATTGAATTATGGAGCTGCTGACTTTATGACGCAAACACACACACGTTTAGGTAAATTCGGTTCCCATTATCATGGCTATAAATTAGGAGTGGATTTACTGCAAAACTGTTAGACTCATTTGGTGGTAATCTCCAAAGTGCTTTATGCTAGTTGAAATTCAGTTGAAACCAAATCTCTGCTGATGTCATTCAGGTTCTGATCATTTTCCCCAACAGGAAATTTGGCCCCTGCTTTGTTACAGAACATGAATAAAAAGTCTTTTGTTCCTGGCCAAGAGCACAGAAACGATGCGAACAAAAGCTTTCTGCATCGGTGACCTCCAGGTTGGTTTGCTGCAGTGATTGTAAATGGGGATGAATAAGCAAATACTACAGACTTGGTTTTTATTCTACTAAAGGAGCAGAAGTTCATCACTCCAATGTTATGCTGATTCCCCAGCAATCAATCCAATTTAAGGTTATAATGCTCCTTGTTGACAGTTTTGCTGACTTTAGGTAACAGATACGCAGAAAATGGAAGCCATCTCCTTGATGAGGTTGTTCTGCTGTTTCTCACGTTAGGGGCAATATGCTTGTCCCAACAAGGGATAAGATTTATGGGAACTAATGATAAGTCTCTTTAATAACCAGATTTTGGCTATATTTCAGCTTCCCTCTGCAGGCCAAATGAAAGCTTGAGTGTTAGAAACTCAAATGTACAGTCATCTGCCCTTTCTGGTTCACAATCTCAGCAACTTCTAAAATGAAAAAATACAGGTTTTGGGGTTGCGAATGTCGTGGTTTAACCCCAGCCAGCAACTAAGCACCACGCAGCCGCTTGCTCACTCCCCCTGCTCCCAGTGGGATGGGGAGGAGAATTGAAAAAAAGAAGTAAAACTCATGGGTTGAGATAAGAACGGTTTAATAAATAAAGTCAAATAAAATACAATAATAACAATAATAATAATAATAAAAAGGAATATAACAAAAAAAAGAAGAGAGAAATAAAACCCAAGAAAAGACAAGTGATGCACAATGCAATTGCTCACCACCTGCTGACCGATGCCCCAGCAGCGATCCGTGCTCCCAGCCAACTGCCCCCCCATTTATATACTGGGCATGACGTTCCATGGTATGGAATATCCCTTTGGCTAGTTCAGGTCAGCTGCCCCGGCTCTGCTCCCTCCCAGCTCCTTGCACACCTGCTTGCTGGCAGAGCAGGGGAAACTGAAAAGGCCTTAACTTAGGATAAGTGCTACTTAGCAACAACTAAAACATCAGTGTGTTATCAACAGTATTCTTATCCTAAATCCAAAACACACTGTACCAGCTACTAAGAAAAAAATTAACTCTATCCCAGCCAAAACCAGGACATGAAGAAGAGTTTGAAGCTATGAAGTACGTGGTAACTGCTGTCTCAATTTGCAGGATACATGAAGCGGTTATTTTGAGAAAGCTGCACAACAAATTCCATATCAACACCATCTGTGTATGTCCAAGGACATGAGGAACACATCCAACCATGAAGAAACAGGCCTCCCAGCCACCAGTACAAGGTTAGAGCTGAATCAGAGTTTCGGACTCCCTTAAGATATCTCTAGTTCCTTCCTCAGAAATTAAATGCTTCTCAGTATCTACAGGTGACATGCAAAACTGAACTCTCTCCCACCACAATGGACAATTCTAATTAAAACTTACATAAGGTGTTCAAGGTGTTCATCATTGGAAGTGTTCAAGGTGAGCCTGAATGGGGCTTTGAGCAACCTGATCTAGTGGAAGGCATCCCTGCCCATGGCAGGGGGATTGGACTCGATGGTCTTTAAAGGTCCCTTCCAACCCAAACCATTCTATGATTCAGTGATAAACCTCCCAGGTTTGATGTGGCAGGAGAATTACTTCTGAATAAATGTTTGGTAGTTCCAGCCTAAGTCTATGAGAGCGGAAATGATGCTCAAGATCAAAAGGGCAAAAAGATCAGATAAGGGGATGCCAAGGGAAAGCTGACTTGGGGAGGGCTTGAGGTGAAATTCAGACTCCTTTGCAGTAAAATCAAAACATCAGGAAGGAGAGAGCATGGCTCTATACAACAGATGAGGTCTTTTGTCAGGAGTAGAGTCGAAACACTGCCTGCTTGTACCATTTACAGAGAGAACAACTGAGGAAACAAGGGCATGACACTGCTCGGAGGTGTGTAGTTGCTCAGTGGCAAAGACTAGAGTAGCACAGAGGCCTTCTGGCGTAATGCCAGTGTCTAGTCACTTCCTGGTATAAAATATTTTTCCTTACTACAGTTTAATCATTTGGGCTGAAATTCTCCAAATTGAAAATTCTGTTCGTGGCTGAATTTGAAAACTTAAGGCAGAATGGTTCAGGTCTTTCTGAGCAGGCAGCTCTGGTACTCCCACACCTTGAAGCAACATGGGAATTTTGGCAGGCCATTAGCTTGGGTCAAACCCTTTGCTTTCTCCGTTATCTCTATATCGTATAATGAAGAGACTAGAAGATGCTGCAAGTTCATCACAGTTCTGCAAGTAGGGGGTTAACCCACACTTTGTGAACCACAGACATACATACTTAAGCACTGAATGAACAGAGGTCTTAAGGAAAATAGCATATGATCATGTTGTTTACAACTGAGTCCTAACACATGTACAACATGAGCACCGGTAGCCTTAAATCTGGCATTATGATAACTACGTATGCTTGGTTTTGCAGGTTTAATAGTATATGTGTAATATATATTTATGCATGTGTATGTCTATATACACACAATATATATATTTAAGCTTTGCTGTTGAAAAGCAGCCAACCTCTGTTTCAATAGCAGTTGGAAACAAATTATACAGAACACTGAAATAAAGCTGAAGAAAGGATTGTTTTGATCTGAGATATTATTTCTGTTCTGATTCCCCTTTTCTTTTCCTCCTTTGCCTTAATCAAAATTATTAACCTGAGATCATGCCTCAGAGCTAAGACAAACCCATGGGGAATTTCTGAAATATCCAGAAGGAGTGCAAAGAAGGAATTTTGCTTTATTTTGCTAGCTATGATTGTAGATGTTCTGTGCCAGGTCTAGTCTCTCCTATATGCTCAGGAAAATTACTTACACAATCCTAATTGATGAACACCAATTAACTGGCATAGGTGAACTAGCATTAGCATGCCATCCCCTCTATGCATGAGATGAACCACGGCCTGGAACAGACCCCACCTAGAAATTGTGCTGCTCTGGGAGTTGTAATAAGATGATTTGACTTTCCACATTTTAAAGTAACTCTTCATCTCAGTGCTGGTGTGTGGACGTGGCTAGCAGCGACAATCCTGGTTGTAATAGGATTAAATTAAGGAGTAATAGGATTAAGTGAAGGAATGGAAAATGAAACTTCTGTAACAAATTTCCTGATGATGAGACTCAAATAACCTGACAAGTAAAGCTTATCACCTGACATTGAATCACTTAGGAAATATACGGTACAGAAATTTGATATTGGAAGGGATTAAATCTAATGCCTCTTCTCCATCTCAGATTTTTAATGATTCCTATCTTCTTTGCAGACTCGTGTAATTTAGCAAGAAGAAAACAATTAAAAAGAACAAACACTGTTGCAAGTTTACTTTTATAAATCACCCCTCTGGAGAGAAGGTGGGCTTCTCCTGTTGTTGACTCTGAATAAAATGATCATGATTTGAGGGAGAGGTTGGAGCAAAGCGTAGTCTGAATGCTCATGTGAGTCACTCACACTTACAAAGGTGAGAGGAAGACGTCCTAGACTTCCAAGGCTTTCAGGCTGCTATTCTATAAACCTGCTTTCAACCAAGGCAAATCCTTTTTATTTATTTCAAATGCCTTTGAAATACCTTTAGTTATTTGCACATTGCTTCCTTGAAAAACAAAAGATACGTGTGTGTGGATGATTCAGCTGAAAAAAAATGTTTCAAATGGCCATTCTCATGTTCCTTATACAGAGATAGCTTTTTGTTACTATTTGTTTGCATTACAGAAGTTCCAGCTGAAATTATCTCCCCCTGTAGCTAGACAAGATACTTGCTCAGGAAAAGGTTAATCTGGGTCTAGGAATGTAAGTCCTGTATCAGAATTGTACCCAGCTGGCAGTGTATTGGATATTTCCCTCCTGTCTGCCAGCTTTCTCCCTAGAGGAGCTAAAGACTAGGTTTACAGACAGCAGACACAGATGGAGAAGCTGAACAATTCCTTTTGTCCTCAGAAACACCTGGAGAGCAAGATAAAATACAGGGTGCATCCTCATTTACGCACCATACTGTCTGCTTTGCGTACGGGTGGGTTGGCAGCCTGCACCTCACATAATGCCTAGGGCACTTACGGGCACCTAAATGATGAGGAAGGATGTGCATGGGCTTCCACTAACAAGCAGACCAGGCTAAACCTTTTTTTTTTTTCAGAATGTGCTCAAAACTGATACTTGAGAGTGAATTTCATATTGAAATAGTTTGGATTCAAGGAGAGCATGGGCTCGGGCTATCAATTAGACACAGCCAGGAAGGTTATGTGGCTTGAACTGAAATCTTTTAAAACCTGGACCAGTATCTTAACCAGAGATACTATTTCTTTTTTGGGTCAGTGGGATTTTATGCACCAGGGCCAAGAATCACATTGTTCAATAGGAGATGTATAAGCAGAAGCTACTACAGTTTTTACTAGCTTAAAGCTATGACTTTTTCCTTCCTTGAAATTGGGTTGGTGATGGGAAGGAGCACAGAGTTAAAACAGTTATAGCTTCCTTCTTCTCTACTTTCTCTCCCTTTTTGGGAGGAAAGGAAGGGCCTCTCCTTTTGTAGGCTGAAATTATGACCTGCCTTCTTCAGGAAGCCTTTGACACACTGGGGGCACTGGGAGAGGCACGTGGACGTCGTTGTTTCTAGGGATGCATTTGTGAGGCTGGAAATGACGGCCGCTGCCTGGTCCTTGGGCGGATCAGCCACACAGACAGGTCAGCTGTGAATCTCATCATCCGCAGCAAGGAGGCAGCTTTAGGAGACAGTGAGTAATTCAAAAGAATGCAATGAACTTCCTAGTGCTGTTTTAGAGCAAACAGTTCTTCGGCCGCTCCTGTGTTAGGCATAGATAATAGGTTTGAATAGCAGATGCAACATGGGCAAAATTGGTTAAAACCTTCAATTTCTCCATGAATCTGTGAGAAAACACTTTCCAAAGTGTTTCCTAGCCTAGGAGGTCTTGGTACCTTCTGGTCTCTGAGACCAGTACATCAGCAGAACCCTGTCTACTTGACAAACAGACCTAATGTTATTTTGATTTATATCAACTGAAGACCAAATATGAGTGTTCTAGCTTTGCAGGTATGAAGGCCAGCTAGGTAACTAGCTTGAATCAGAGAAACTCTGCAGGCAGAACTGTAAGTGTTGCATCATAAAACATTTTCCTAAGTCACCGATAGCAACTGAATTTGAACAGCTTCTTTATGCTGCCAGGCAAATCCAGGAGAGTAACATGGCAAGGCAGTGGAGCGAGAGAAAAATCCATTTTCATTTAACCCTGGTAGGAGTTAACTGGAGTGTGAATATTTGGTAGTCAATTCCTGCTATAGAAGGAAACCGTTCGCATTGTCCTGAGGGGCGGAATTGTGGAAACAGCTGATTTTTTGTATTCATGGCCTGAGTGAAAATCACTAGAATTCATTTATTTGGGCTTGATCCAAAGCAAAAAAACCCAACAGTAAAACCAAACAGATTTCATGTCAGTTGGAACAGTTAATTTTCTTTTTAACAGCTGAAAAATTACATTTAGGTAAAACATAGGTCTCAAAACTTTGTTTCTGTAACAGAAAATTCCAAATGTTCCATTAGAAAAAAATAGTGGAAACAGGACTTGACACTTTCAGTAGCTGAGAGTATCTGAATTTGTAATTTATGACAGTTAAACTATCTGACCAAAACATTTCATGCCAGTCTGCTCAAGGAAGTCTGATAGCAGAGCTACAAGCTGCACAGGGACATGTTTCTGTACACCAGAGCAGGCACAGTTAAACAATCCTTCCACCCCACAAGAGAAGAAGGAAAATGTTCATGCAAGTGAAGGCTCCAGTGCAAAGGAGACAGAGGCCTATAAAAGATGAATGAGCACTGGCAGCACGGTGCTTTCCTCGTGACGTAGGTAGTCCTGTGGTAGTACTTGCAGGGAGGACTGAAGAGCAAGTCTGTCCCAGGGTTGACAGGTTTTGCCTTCATGTTTAAAGCAAGCAGATGTGAATGGAGGGGCTCTCCTGGGTGTGGAGGGCTGTGGCTTGCACTGTGCTGCACGTACGGCATGTGTTGTGCTGCATGGATCCCTAATGTAGCCAGCTCACTGTAACGGAGGAGCCCACAGGCAGTTCTCGGTTGGTGTCGGTGGTTACACCACCTGCGTGGCCTTGCCTTTATTTAAAAGTGCAGCAAGAACTTCTCATGCAAACATTCTTCCTGTTTGACAGTAGAAATGATGAATAGAGTTGTTTCCTTGTGAGAAAATCCTATAATAGCTCAAATGACCAAAATGGGAGAATCTCTTTTATGAATGGGATCTGCACGGTATGCTGTGTGTGGATCGGAGGGCTGTTTGATGCTATACCACTCAGGGTTCCCAGCATCTCAAAGGGTGTAAGGTTATCTGTACTATTCTGTCTTTCTTTATACTCTTAGCTCTAATAAATAACATCTTAAACGATACCTTACAGAGTCTGAATGCCCCACCATTTAAAAAGGATGTGAAGGTCCTTGAATGCATCCAGAGGAGGGCAACAAAGCTGGTGAAAGGGCTGGCAGGAATGTCCTATCAGGAGCAGCTAAGGACTTTGGGCTTGTCTAGTTTGGAGAAGAGGAGGCTGAGGGCGACCTCATTGTTCCCTACAGCTTCCTGAGGAGGGGAAGTGGAGAGGGAGGTGCTGAGCTCTTCTCCCTGGGATCCACTGATAGCATGCGTGGGAATGGTTCAAAGCTGTACCAGGGGAGGTTTAGACTGGACATTAGGAAGCACGTCTTTACTGAGAGGGTGGTCAAACACTGGAACAGGCTTCCTAGAGAGGTGGTCGATGCCCCAAGCCTGTCAGTGTTTAAGAGGCATTTGGACAATGCCCTTAATGACATGCTTTAACTTTTGGTCAGCGCTGCAGTGTCAAGCAGCTGGACTAGATGATCCTTGTAGGTCCCTTCCAAATGAACTGTTCTATTCTATTCTATTCTATTCTATTCTATTCTATTCTATTCTTAATTCTATTCTTACTGGGATCATAATGGACCAGCACCTCCTGGTGCAAAACAGCGCGTAAGTTGTTTCAGTGTGGGAGCTGGTAGTTTCAAACACAGGAAGGTAGCAAGAAGGACTTGCCCCTGCACTGAGGCTCAGAGAAGGCTCCAGAAGAGGCTTTCACAAGTTGAGTTCTGTGACGAAGTGGTGAGGCACTGGAACAGGTTGCCCAGAGAGGCTGTGGATGCCCCCTCCCTGGAAGTGTTCAAGACCAGGTTGGATGGGGCTTTGAGCAACCTGGTCTAGTGGAAGGCATCCCTGCCATGGCAGGGGGGTTGGACTAGATGATCTTTAAAGGTCCGTTCCAACCCAAACCATTATATGATCTGGGTACTTTTGTCCACATCACTGCTTTTTAGCTTCAAAATGCCATCACTGTCCTTTATAAAGGTACAAACTATGGAGCTTCAGTGTGGGCATGCTTCCTTACCGTTGCCCCTAGTCCATCCAGAGCACGAGCCAGAACTGATGTGCAAAGTGTCCCTTGAACTGTCCCTACACTCTCTGCCTGCTTAGCCCCAGTGGGAGCTCTGGAGCTGCGTCTACACCTGCACCAGAGCATGTCCTGTATAAACAGTGTGGAGAGTAGAAGAAGTAGATGCACCAGACTCATGGACAGACTGTGAAAAAATAAGTAATTTACTGTGAGCTTGCAACTGTACTTGCAATGATGTCTTCACCTGGATTGGGTGAGACTCCCCAAGCTGCTGTTCTGCTGAATTCCTGTATTCTTTGGAATTAACTTTGGAATTAATTCTCTTAACCATTCCTCTTGGACTACACTACAGCACAAGAGTGATCCCTTGCTACTGATTATCTTAAACTATGTACAAATATCTCTGGACTATCTTAACTATGCACAGAAGACTGTCCCATGTGGCCATTTTTGCACCTGCAGGCACCGTTACTACTGTATACTGAAGTATCTTATCTATGTACAGTTAGGTCAGTTCTGTAGCAGGAACTGCGTGGGAGGTCTCTGCAATGGCCAGATTCACCACCCCAGGACATGACTCGGCACATTGCAACAAACAAATTGGTCTAGGCACAGGCAGGAGCTGCCAGGAAGAGTCTCTGAAATTGAGTTAGTCAAGAGTTCAGTTGCAAGGGTCTCTAGGAAGGCAGTAAATCACCTCGTCTCAGGTCAGACTGTTGTCTCAAGCCAGTCCATTGTCTCATCCCTGCAGATAATGAGCTCAGGATTTTCTGGACACCCAGGGAATTAATGACTCAAGTGCACTAGGTGTGCACATAGACACAGCCTTGATACCCAGTTACACCACAGCTATAGCTGTAGGACAAACTTGGGTTTTACACTTACGACTTAAATGCTCTCTCTCTTGCCACAAAGTCCACACTCCAGGTGGCTCTAACGCACATGCTGACAACACTGGCGTAATGAGAGTTCTGCTTGGTGACTTTGCTGCCATTTATCTCACAGATCTCATGAGGAGGAGGCTGCTGATTGGGCTGTCTGTTGACACCATATTTAACATTTGCCAGAAACTTCTCCTGGGTGCCCTCTATTCCCTTACAGTAGCCAGTAGGGCTTCTTGCATCTTCTTCAGAAGCCTGTGAATGTTAGGAAAAAGATCCTGGACTAGGTAAATCATTCCTCTGGTCAAATATGGCAGTTCCAGTGTTCCTTGTCTATACCTACAGTATGTGATTTATCACAGGATCACAGGGTAATGGAGGCTGGAAGGAACCTCAGGAGGTCTCTAGTTGAACCTCCTGGTCACAGCATGGTCAGCTATGAGATTAGACCAGGTTGCTCAGGGCTTTATTCAGTTGGGTCTCGAAAACCTTGAAGAATAGAGGCTGTCCAGTCTCTCTGGGTCACCTGTCCCAGTACTTGACTGTCCTCATGGGGAAGCTTTTTCCTTATATCCGGTGTGAGCGTCTCTTCCTTGAATTTACATCCATTCTGTGTCATCCTCCTGCCATGCACCGCTGTGAAGAGCTTGGCTCTGTCTCCTTCGTGACCTCCCATTAAACACTGGGGGCTGCTGTTAGGCCCCCTGAAGTCTTCCTTTTTCCAGGCAGAACAAGCCCAGCTCCCCCATCCTCTCCTCACAGGTCAGGTGCTCCAGCCCCAACCAGCTTGGTGGCCCTGCCCTGAATTTGCTCCAATTTATCAATGCCTTCCCTGTATTCCCTGTATCGCCCCAAAACTGGATGCAGTACCTACATGTGGTCCAATGAGTGCTGAGCAGAGGGGGATAATATCCTCCCTGGATCTTCAGGCTCTGCTCCTGTTCCGATGGCCCAGGAGGCTGTTGGTCTCTTTGCTGCCAGGACACATGGCTGGCCCATGCCCAGCTTGCTGCCTGCCAGGACCCCCAGGGACTTCTCTGCAGAGCTGCTCCCCAGCCTGCCAGTCCTCTGCCTGTGTTGTTGCCAGGGGCTCTTCCTTCCCAGGGGAGGACTTTGTATTTGTCCTGGTTGAATTTCATGAGGTTCCTGTTGTTCCCTTCCTCCAGCCTGTCTGGGTCCTCTGAATGGCAGCCCTGCTTCATATTGACTTTCTCCCCAGTGTGGTGAAAAGAGAAGATGGGTGAAGAAATAGGGATGTTGTTTCTGCCTCTCCCTTTTGTTCTTTCAGCTGCCAAGAGGTTTCTTTGGGGGAGAAAATCAAGAAGCTTTTACTAAAAAAGTATAAGTCAGGAGAAAACTGATCAGTAAGCTCCATTTGAGTAAGTAGGTAAGCAACAATGTTAAGCAACAATGCAAGTAGGTAAGCAACTATGTTTAAAAAGTCAGCTTTGGACAGGAAAAAATGGATGCAAAGTTTTAAAGAGCTTTCATTGAATGTAAAACAGTGTTAGCCTTCTGTAAAAAATATTCAACTTGTGAAATCCTTTGTTGAAAAAACGTAATCCAAACATGGATATTTGGACTGAAGCCTGTTTTCTCCGGTCAGAACATGAGCAGAGCTGTGCAGCACCGAGGAGTGATGAGATCAGTATCCCTGGCTCACTTGATACAGAACTACACTAAACTAGTGAGCCAAATAAAGGCAGGGAGTTGTGATTTCAAAAGCTTTAAGTCTGGCTAATTTTAACAGCCTGACACGAGCATGCAGTTGCTCTTCCCTGAAGATATGCTGGTGCCTACTAATCATCTCATTCCTGGGATGTCTGAACTCAGGCGGTGGCTGTTCCAAGCTGACTCTGAAATGGGTGCTGTGCAGAATGAATGAATTTAGCAGCAGTTAGGCTCACACTTGATGAGATAAATTATGGCATAACAGTGTTCAGCTCCTAAAATGGGAAAGACTGGCATTTTGCAGTAGAGAACATGTGTTGCATCTTTTTTCCAATGCCATCACTTTGGGACAAATGCACTTTGAATGCCGACTTGGTAAGAATCAGTAATATCCATTCATAAACCGTTCCAATGCAGGTGTTACTACGAATGAGAGGAGAAAATACCATGCTTCTTGAACAGAGGATCTCTTTCTTTCTATTGGAATAGAAAGTGTTACCAAATGAGAGCTCTCCTCCATTCCCATGAGACTAGTTTTCTCAGGTCCACATTATATCAGGATAAATAACCACACAAAAATTCTTAAGCAGCGCAAAAGGGACAGGCAGGCTCAGGGACTTTGAATATTTGGCTGTATAGAACATTTGGAGTTTATCTCTGAACAGATCTGGACACAGTAAACCATACCTTTTCACGTGCAATAATCTGCTCAGCAGACTTGAACACAGGACCAGTGTGCCTGGCTCTGAGGTGCCAACGTAGGGTATGCATCAGAAGGGATAGCGAGGCTGTCCTCCCATCCCAGCACAACAGCCTGGCTTCTGCTGCAGGGTTGTCTTCCCTGTGTCCCACCGCTCCCTCCTGGTTTAGCTTCTTTGGAGCTACTGGATACTGTAATTTATAGGAGTTTTCAGCCTTCAGTAAATTAACTGAGTGCACATCTGGTCTAGAATTGTAGGATTACCAAAGTTACATTTATGCAATTTTCATTGTGTACTCTCGGAATAAAGCTGAAGGTTGGGTCTGCAGGCTCTCTCTGCCTCCTTTGAGCCTGTGGAGACAATGTGACAACACACCCCCTACTTTCGGCTTATTTAATATAGGTGCAGCTTGTAGCCGTCACCACTGCTAGATAATGTGGAGTAAAACACAGCTTAAGCCTATGTACTGGTTGCATCGAGGGCTTTCAAGGAGCAACTCTAAGACCAGCTGATATCCTCATTAGTTCACCCAGCAGTTTTCAGCAGGAACAGCTCAGCAGCCTTTGTAACCATGGGCGGGAAGGTTTCTTCCTGCTTGCAGGGAAGAATATAAAATAATGTGTTATTTTTCAATGAAAAAGCTAGGTTTTTTTCACATTATGAAGCTATAAGTGTGACATGATTTAAGTCAGCCTCAGGAATGCTGATTAAATGCAAATGAAGGAGAGAAGGATATATTCTGTGCAACCCCTACTTATATGTATTGCTGTGCTGGTTTTGGCTGGGATAGAGTTCATTTTCTTCTTAGTAGCTCGTATGGGGCTACGTTTTGGATTTGTGCTGAAAACATTGTGGATAATACAGAGATGTTTTCGTTACTGCTGAGCAGTGCTTACACAGAGTCAAGGCCTTTGTTGCTCCTCACCCCACCCCACCAGCGAGGAGGCTGGGGGTGCACGAGAAGTTGGGAGGGGACACGGCCGGGACAGCTGACCCCAACTGACCAAAGGGATATTCCATACCATATGACATCATGCTCAGCATATGAAGCTGGGGGAAGAAGAAGGAGCCAGTGGGGTGTTCGGAGTGATGGCGTTTGTCTTCCCAAGTAACCGTTACGCGTGATGGAGCCCTGCTTTCCTGGAGATGGCTGAACGGCAGATGCCTGCCGATGGGAAGCGGTGAATGGATTCCTTATTTTGCTTTGCTTGTGTGCATGGCTTTTGCTTTCCCTATTAAACTGTCTTTATCTCATCCCATGAGTTTTCTCACTTTTACTCTTCTGATTCTCTCCTCCATCCCAACACAGGGGGAGTGAGGGAGCGGCTGTGTGGTGCTTAGTTGCCAGCTGGGGTTAAACCACGACAATTGCTAATACAGTTTGTGTTGAGAATTTTAATGCAAGAGTAGCTATGGTTCATCTACCAGCCGTAACTTTTAACTTTGACTGTAATTGTCCCCTTGCAAATCCGTATGTTGCTCATAAGCATCTATGCTGAAGACCATTAAATTGATGTGCTGATATACACACACAAAAGGTTCAAATTCCAGTTGCTGCATAATTGAAATACTCATTATACATATACAGCCAGAGCTAGATGTAATGGCAAATACTGCATTTATTGATGAATAACCATCGTATTACTATTCAACTTATTCCTTGACTCTGGGAAAAGCCTATAGATGTGGAACAAATTTGCTTGGCTAAATGGTTGATATTGTAAAGATCAATTTGAAATTGGGATGGAGGAGGAGGGAGTGGGGAAAAAAAAGCATAAAAAAAAATCCAGCAGCAACAACAGAACACGGAAGACCCACTCCTGAATGTATAACTGTGATCAAAAGCGTAAAGCACATCTTCAGTGTTGCTGGGTGCGATTCCCTTTCACTTTCTTTTGTTTGGGGATGGCTCATGGCTACAGGAGATATTCAGCTCCCCAGTAGAAGAGCAGTCTGGGAAAAAGGATGAAAAGGGCTGAGACAAATCATCATAATATGCATGAATTTATCGTTACCAGGTGGATTAGTCTGTATGATGTGTACCATTTGAGGTTCTCTCTATCTCATTCAAATCACAAAATTATTCAGGTTGGAAGAGACTTTGGGAAGTCTGTAGTTCAACCTTCTGCTCAAAGCATGGTCACCCAGGCATCAGACCAGGTTTCTCAGGGCTTTTTCCATTTGGGACTTTTATTGGGTTTGTGTGGCAAGGTTTTGGTAGCGGGGGGGCTGCAGGGGTGGCTTCTGTGACAGGCTACTAGAAGCTTCCCCCATGTCCGATAGAGTCAATACCAGCTGGCTCCAAGACAGACCCGCTGCTGGTCAAGGCTGAGCCCATCAGCGACAGTGGTAGAGCCTCTGGGATAACAGATTTAAGAAGGGGGAAAAAAACTGCTGTGCAACAGCAGCTGAAGAGAGGAGTGAGAATATGTGAGAGGAACAACTCTGCAGACACCAAGGTCAGTGAAGAAGGAGGGGGAGGAGGTGCTCCAGGCCCCAGAGCAGAGAGATTCCACTGCAGCCTGTGGTGAAGACCATGGTGAGGAAGGCTGTTCCCCTGCAGCCCATGGAGGTCCACGGTGGAGCAGATATCCACCTGCAGCCTGTGGAGGACCCCACGCTGGAGCAGGTAGATGTGCCCTGAAGGAGGCTGTGATCCCGTGGGAAGCCCACGCTGGAGCAGGCTCCTGGCAGGACCTGTGGACCTAGGGAGAGGGGAGCCCACGCTGGAGCAGGTTTGCTGGCAGGACTTGTGACCCTGTGGGGGACCCACACTGGAGCAGTCTGTTCCTGAAGGACTGCACCCCATGGAAGGGACCCACACTGGAGCAGTTCGTGAAGAACTGCAGCCCGTGGGAAGGACTCATGTTGAAAGTTCATGGAGGACTGTCTCCCGTGGGAGGGAGCCCACGCTGGAGCAGGGGAAGAGCGTGAGGAAGAAGGAGCGGCAGAGACAACATGTGATGAACTGACCAAAGGGATATTCCATACCATATGATGTCTCCTCAGCAATAAAAGCTAAGAGAAAGGAGGAGGAGGAGGGACATCTGTTATGATGTTTGTCTTCCGGAGCAACCACTACGCGTACTGAAGCCCTGCTTCCTGGGAAGTGGCTGGACATCGCCTGCTGACGGGAAGTAGAGAATAAATCTTTTGTTTTCTTTTGCTTCTGTGTGCGGCCTTTGCTTTTGCTTTATTAAACTGCCTTTATCTTGACCCATGAGTTTTTTTCCATCTTATTTTCTCCCCTCCCTGTCCTGCTGAGGAAGGGAGTGATAGAGTGGCTTGGTGGGCACCTGGCATCCACCCAAGGTCAACCCACCACAGACCTGAAAAACTCCAAGGACAGTGACAGCACAACCTCTCTGGGCAACCTGTCCCAGGGCTCAGCTGTCCTCATGGGGAATTTTTTTTTCTTTATCAATGTCTTTCTTGTATTGGGGATGTGTGTATGTGCAAAACCGGACACTATGTTTTAGATATGATCTACAAGTGCTATCTAGAAGGAGGATGATCAGTTCCCTGGATCTGGCTCTGCTGCTGTTTGTTCAACCCAGGAGGCTGTTGGTCTCTTTGCATGTCATCTGCCAGGACCCCTAAGGCTCGAGCTGCTCCCTAACCCATTGGTCTCCAGCTCAGCCTTCAAGGGGCAGGACTTTGGCTTTGCGATTTTTTTTTTTAATTTCATAAGGTTCTTCTGTGCCCCTTCCTCCAGCCTGTCTAGGTTTGTCTGGATGACAGCCCTGCCCTCAAGAGTTTCAATGGCTTCTCCCAATGGGTACAAGACTATTGTGGGAGAAAGCGATGAAAGCCTTGCTAGAGTTGAGGTAAATGACACCCACTGCTCCCCTTCATCCACAGATTGAGTCATTTTATACTAGAAGGCAGTCGGGTTGGTTAGGTGTGATTTACCTCTGGTCAATCCATGTTGACTGTTCCCACTTACCTTCTTCTCCTTCAGTTGCCTGGACATGGCTTCAAGGAGACTTGCTCCAGGAGGACTTGCTCTGTGAATTTTCCAGGGTTCGAAGTTAAGCTAACTGTCCTCCTGTTCCCTGAATCATCCTTTTGGCATGTTTTGAAGGTAAGTGTGATATATTTGCTGTTCCCCAGTGATCAGGGACCTCTCCTAATCTCTGGAAACTCAAAGGTGACTGTGAGTGCGGCTGTGGCATCGGCCAGGTCTCTCAGCCCCCTTGGACAAAGCCTGTCAGGTCTCTGCTATCCATGGTAACTAGAGCCAGGCATACCAATGATCATTGCATCCCCAACCAGTCCTTCTGTGGCAGGGGGCAGCAGATCAGGCTGTGTGTCACCCTTGACTGGCCCATCCACTACCTCTATCAAGAAGTTAGCCCCGACACACTCCAGAAATCTCCTGGACTGCTTGCATCCCACCATGTTGCTCTTCCAGCAGGTATCAGGGAGGTTAAAGTCCCTGATGGGAACAACAGCACGTGAGACTCTAGGACATGGTGGGAATTGAAGGGTTTAATAACAGAGAAAGAACAAAAAAAGTGACGTAACCAAAAAATCCCACCCTAGTCCTGTGAATATAAAAGGGTGCGAAGAAGTTTTTATTGATTCCCTCAGACCACATAACTTTATAGCATGTGTGAAAACAAGTTCTTTCTAAATGGTCATTGCTGCCATTTTTCTTTGTTGACAGCCAAAATGATCAAGGGAAGCTTATATATTTATATGTTGGCCATAGCCCAGGAGTTATTGGGAAGGCACACTGAGACATCTGTGCATATAAATGACTTTCAGCATAAGAGTTATTGCAAGGATGATCCTCCAGTAGTGATAAACAGATTAGCTTATCTCATATATTATAGAAGCAAGACACTGAGTAAGAACAATCAGATTCAGTAGGACAGGAGATTGAAATACTAGTCATATTTCTTCTCCCATAATGAACAAAGTCTAGGCAGCATTACAGAGGCTCATTTTCCTTTTCTGCTTGACCACTTTGTTAGAAATTAGTAGCTAATAGATAAGCTATAGGATAATATTGTTTTTTAAATTAGGTTTGTCCTCAGCAGTCGTATGGAATATGGAAAAAATAGGCACATGCACAGTAGAAACTAGATACAGGTTTAGCACTAGCATCAAGTAAGCACATTAACCAAGGGAAATATACTCACACTCCCAAATGACAAATATCAGAGATCTCATCTTGGGCAATCAGTTTTCTTTTTCTAAGCTATTGAGAATATTGTTTTTATCCCTAAACCATACATTTTCCGTATAAATTTGCAGGATACAGGCAATAGTTATACACTCCATTGTATAGTGTAGTCTGTTCTCTGAATGTCTTATTGCAATAGCTATTAGTATACTTACATTCATCCTTTGTTACAATCCTTAGCAGCAGTCACAAGTGCAAGTAGTTGTAAGATTTACTGTCTGGTGAGCACATCTTAATCTAAAATACCCTTGTGATTTAGTATAGAGACGTTTTAAACCCTAACATATTAATGTCTACAGTAATGCTGTTATTAATGCTAATGGTCCTATTACTCAATTAAGAAAAATATATGCTTTCTTATTACGCACTTATGTTCAAGGTCTTACATTTATTTCTGTTCTGCCAAAGTTTTGTGCATGTGATGTATACGTCCATAATCAGTAATGGGAAAAGAACTAGTCTTGTTAAAGAAGAGATATTGATGACCTTTCTTAGCATAGCTGAAGAGTTAATGAGGTTGTCCAGGATGTAGGCGATCTGTGTTCAGGTCAGCTAAAGGGACTCAAAAAACACACGTTGTGAGAGAGTGGTTTTCCCAGCCTAATCAGGGCAGGCGTTTTGGGGTCTCTCACCCCCCCCGGGGGAATGCAGTAACATGAGGCTGCTATATAAAATGTAAGAGATGATACACTGACATTCCTCCTGTGTTTTAAGCAGTTACACCTGTACTTTACGAGTAGGCTGTTGGGGTGTTAGGCACGCTGTGAGAGGCCGTGTTGATCTGATCAGGCCTCTCAGAGGTCTGTGTGCTCCTTTGCCTAATTTCTGGGTCTGGCTTGAGTAGAAATAGGTGCCAAACTACTGAGAGTGGGGCGTATGCAGAGCTCTGTGCACCTGGGGAACTTCACAATCCAAACAGATTGCATCTCTCCAATACAATCATAACAAGAACTGCCCTGTCGGGAATTATAAGATGATTTTGGGAAAGACAGCGCTAATGCTGGTTGTAAACCGTTTCTCACTTTAGCTTTACAGTAGCAATAGTCGTTGTGCAATATTGCTCACTACTGGAACATCGACATTTGCATTTATGAAATTCAACTGGAGTATCTCTTCACTTGGAAGACATGTAAATGCCTCTTTTCAATGCTCAGGAACATAACTCTGAAGAGTGATCAGGGAGCAATAGCAAATTTATTGTCCAATAGTTGGTGGGAAAGGGCATGTGTTGGTCTGCCCTGAACATTTCCAGAGATGTCAAGAGCAATTCTGAGAAGGGAAAATGTCCCTGCTGTTGCGCTGCGCTCTAGATGCCTGTTGAAGACTATGTGTTACACAAAGGGTCCTCCTGGGGGTGGCTCTGGTGACAGGGAGCTCCCAAATCCAGCTCTTGGGGATTGCCTGGTAGCACAACATCCAGTGAAAGGATATGAGGGTTGTCTTGACACATGCTAGCATGGGCTGGAGTCAATCAGAAGTCCAGGATCCACGGCACTGTGGTCTTTAGAGTCACCTATAAATGATGGGAGTCTGGTATGATGGGCAGGGAAGGACACTCCAAAGCCATTCTTCAAACTAAAATATCTCCTCTCCACTGTGAACAGCCAATAAATCATCACAGCTTTCACCAGCTATTCATGTCCTGAAGAGATCCACTAGCTTTTTAGGGGAAATGCTGTTAAAGAGATTCTCCACACCAGCAGCACTGTCGCCAGGCCTTAGCTGGGGACCTGAGGCTTCTTCTAACTATGACAGATGTGTTGTCTCCTATGCGCTCCCCTCCTACGGTAAAATCCAAAGTGATATCTCTTATATGAGCTGATCAAGAAACTGCATGAGAACGTCTTTTTGAGGTCAAGGGCTAGCTGGCCAAGGTCAAAATCAAGCCTGGGACTGTGCCAACACGTGCAGATGATGTCGTTGCGCTGCCCACAGCCTATGTGGTCTTTACCCACGCAGAATAACTGAAGATAAGCAGAGATGTCCTGACTCTGAGACCAGACCAGAGCCCACGCAGCACGGCTAACCCTGCCAGGGTAGCCAGGTTGTCTGCACATCACAGAGGTGCTTATACCACATGGTTTGCCTGAGGTGAAAGTTAAAATGAGTCCCACTTTTGGAGTAAGGGCACCTTCTCCTTTTTGCAGCATGTGCAATGAAAGAAAGATCTTGTTGCTTCCATTTAAGGTTCTTGCTGAATCAAGCACTCCTTGCACCCACAAAGGTTAAAAGAGTAGTACTGGTTGCCAGGTCTAATAGTAAAGGCAAGATGAAATGTTTTGCAGAATTATGGGATGAGTCAGTGCAGGTATCTAATTTTCATTGAGAACAAAAGCCGTAAGAGTTTACAACTTCACCTGTGAAAATTCTCTCCTTAAATTTTGGCTGAATATATTTTTTAGGCATTCGTAATATGTTTTAACTAAAATGCAGAACTGTTATTTGGACAGCAGTTTATTCAATAATTAAATTTGCAATTGTTCATTTTAGTGCAGTTACAGATAAAGAAATCCTAACCCACACCCTTGCTGACTCAACAGATCTGTCTACCTATACTGACATATTTTAAATTGGTAAATCAGGTCCTGAAGTTTAATTCTGTTAATTTCCATGGAAAATTCATATGCTGCAGGAGAATGCATTGCAATCTATTTTAGTTTTTGTATCACAAAATCGTTATTACTAGTGGGTGATTTGCAAGTCAATAAAAACCAACCGACTTGACTTCCCGATCCTCTGCTGAATATGCTGTCAGTTAGGAATAAGACCCAATCAATTTTACTTGCAAATTGTACATATTTGATATGGAGTCATTGATCAAGTACAGAGGCTCCAAGAGTTGTTTTTTTTTTTTTAAGAGAGGAATTATATTTGAAAGTTAATTATGGCTTTTAAAACATGCAGTCATCACTGCATTGCAAATATATAAGCAACTATAACATTACCTGGATGTTTCTCGTCTGAACTCTTGGTAAATAAAAGATGAAAGAAGGGATTTTAAGAAGTGCTCAGCACATATTCTGTGTTACAGCCTGGACAGCATGCAACACACAGCTGCTTATTTTCTGTGACTAAAGCATTTTTGTACAGAAAGGCCCATGTCTTTGCTGCAAGCACATTATCTAGAAATCTGGCTTCCAGGTTGCTGCTGGCAGCAAGCTTCTGTCTTATTCTGTGAGCTGGTGGCTTAAGAGGCTGAGCTTAGTGAAAAACAACGGCGCTTATCTGTACTGTGGACTCCAGGGGACTCTTAACATTAAGGCTTTCGTTGCTGGCAGCACAAAAGGAGTTGCTTTAATGAGCTTTAAAATCGCATTAGAATGCAATAAAAATCAAAGTTCTTGCAAAGCATTCTTAGCAAGATCTGCTCCCTGGACAGACCTGTAGTTAAGAAACTCCAAAAAGGGTTTCAGATAAAAAAATCTTTTATCCTAAAGTTCCTCACTAATTATTTCCAATTTCCAGCTACTCATCCCTGGCACTATAATAGTGCAGAGCAAGAAATTAATTGGCAATGATTTATTGAGTGGACTTTACTGGTTTTAGGTGCTGGTTGCTAACAATTTTCTCAGAGTTCATTCCTTATTTAATATCAGTAGATGAGTAATTCCAGAGTGATATTTGGTCTGTAATTAGTTGGCAAAGAGCTCATTGTGCCTCCTGGATGTGACTGATGGATGAGAGTTTAAACAGATGTGTATGGCATGTGGTTGGCTTATTCTTTCATTGGATGTATTTAATAGGATAATTGTGTTCCGGTATAAAAAAACTGCATTTAATTTAAAGATTATAGCGGAGTCCTCTGAATCTTAGCTACAATGGGAAACATCCGTGTCAGTGGGGATGTGTCATGCGTGATTAAATTTGACTGTGCTACACATAAGTAGCCCCCTGGTTTCACATTTTCTGTTACCTTCACTTCAGATGGGTTGAGACTTCACAGTCAAGAGTCTTAAAACCAGCTTTTTGAAACGTGCAGCTCTAGTCTGGTTCAAGGGAAGAGGCCAATGAAAGACGAAGTCCCCCAGAGAGGGTGTCAGGGCTCTGCCCTTCCTGCCTCTTGCTCAGGAGGAAGAAATCAAGAGTGGAGGTTGCTGGCAGAAGGAGCTGACCTTGCACGCCCTCCTCGCGGGCACCGAGGTGTGCTGGGGGAACTGCAGGAGGAACTGCATTTCAGAAGGCTTTTAAAAGTCGCACTTTGAGACTCCTGAGTTGACCTGTGTTGCCGCAGTGAAGGGTGCGTGGGTGAACGGTGTGCGGGCAGAAATGCCTCCTGTGAGAATACAGCTTGCGGCTGCTATTTTTGAAACAGTCAAAAACCATAGAGGAAGCGGCTCCTCCCAGCTGCTCCCTGAGCTGTTATTTTACATCCTGTAGTGCACTGAGAAACCAGCTGCGGGGAGGCTGCGGACACCTCCAGGGTGGAAGAAATGAATATTTTTGGCTTTTTAAATAATAAAGTAGGAAAGATAACACAACATTTCAATTCTTTTTAAGAGGCCAGTACATGCCCCCCATCTTGAAGCCATTATTGGTCTAAGCAATATCGCTGATGCCAGGTTGATGACATTGCATGTGGAGTAGAGGCACTTGTTTTCCCTTGGACTCTACGTAACCTCCCTGCCTCCACTTCTCTCACGGCCTTCCCCCGTCCCTCACACACACTCCTTGTCCATACACAGAGCAAATCAGTCAGTAATACCTGGCTTGTAGGCTTGGCAATTTATTCAAAATAAGAGTCATCCCCACACCAAAGCCCAGGACAACATACAAACCTCTTAAATTGTATTTCGAGGGTCTCGGATCATGCATGGTTTTCCTGAACTTCCTTCCGTGGAACAGACCCAGAATGGCCAGCAGCACAAACCCATATCACACACCCCATGAACTGAACCAGTGAGCTGTTGTCCAGGGTCTGTGATGATCCGTGCTTTCAGGTAGCTGCTGGGAGAGCAAGGCAATGGCAAGTGAGAAAGGAGGGCCAAGTGAAAAGGTTGGGGCTGCAGAGCCGTGCCATGCATCGCAGCTGCTTCCCCAGCATTCTTGCAGACGGCATCATGTAGCTGTCATTTCTCCTGCTCCTAATTCCCATTAATGCATTGTACCAACCGCAGTGCACCCGATGTCATGAATGCCAGTAGCCAGCCTGTGCTTCATTGTACTTCACAGCCTGCTGATTTCGGCACAGCCCAGGGAGTGCCGGACCTTGCATTTGGCCTTGTTGAACCTCATGAGGTTCACATAGGTCCACTTCTCGAGCTTGTCCATGTCCCTCTGGATGGCATCCCGTCCCTCAGGCGTGTCAACCACACCACTCAGCTTGGCGTGGTCTGCAAACTTGCCGAGGGTGCACTCGGTCCCACTGTCTATGACATTGATGAAGATATTAAACAGTACTGGTCCCAATACGCACCCCTGAGGGATACCACTTGTCACTGTGTCACTGATCTCCATCTGGACATTGACCACTACCCTCTGGATGCGACCATCCAACCAATTCCTCATCCACTGAACAGTCCACCCATCAAATGCGTATCTCTCCAATTTAGAGAGAAGGATGTTGTGGGGGACTGTGTCAAAGGCCTTACAGAAGTCCAGACAGACACATCCATAGCTCTTTCCTTGTCCACTGATGTAGTCACTCCATCAGTCTAAATACGTAGACTGATGGCAAATAGGATTCTCAAGAACCCAGCTCAGTGCTACTGAGTATAATAGAAATCAAGTCTTTCCATCTGTCATTATCTAAATACCTTAAAAACTCATTAACTAATTGAGTTGCCACTGTATGTGTCAGGGATGAATTCAATTCTTTGCCCTGAGATAAGTTTTCCTCCTGTTGTTTATGTGACTGAAAACATTCAGCTCAACATGACATCAGCTTTCGTTCCCCAACAACTGCACTAAGATTTATGACAGTGTTTCCAGCAGCATGTTTCTCCTGCTATTAAAGAAGAGACAGAGAAGATGAGCACATCAAAGATGTGCCCTCATCTAGCACAAGGCAATGAACTTTACATAAAGCAGCACATCATTTTTGTCTTCCATTTGCTACTGATGTGTTCAGTGATGTGGCAGCAGCTGTGACAGGAGCAGTGAAGGTTCCTGACCCGTAACCTCCAGTCAGTGCTGGCGAATGCAGCAGAGAGGCTGTGGGACAATGGGCATGCAGTCTCTTCAGGCAAAAAGTTCTGCTCTAGAAAACCTTACTTACAGGGTTTAATTTGGCTGCATAGACAAGGGACTTCCACGTAGCTGGGGTACTGCCAGCTCTCCTTCCTCTCACTTGGGTGAAGGAGCTTCATTTACTTTGACAATGGTATCTGCTTCTCCAGTGTATCTTCCTCACGCTTTTCCTTGTGCTGCCCCACAACGGCTTGCTGATGCTCTCCTTCATCTTACCCTCTGCACTGGATAGCTGCAAGTTAAGTGACTTCATGCATGGATCTTTTCAGCTGTACATGAAATGTAAACCCCATGTTCCAGATAGGAGATGAGATCACTGCAGTAGAGAACTGATTTGTTCCAAAATGTGACTCTAGATAAGGAGAAAGTATTCAAATTTGGTGTTACAGGAATCAGAAAATAAGGATGGAGTGAGGGAGTTCAGTGCAAAGTCAACTCTAGTGGTGGTGGAGTTCATAATTAAGTGAAGTCAAAGCAAACAATGAGGCAGTCAAGAAAAGCCTCCAACCTTATGGCTTGAAGGCCATCAAGTCAAGGATATGGCAATGAGAGGAGGGAAGGAGGTGTTTGAAGACAGTAAATAGAGATCAGAGGGGAAATTCAGAGACAGACTTCACATCCTGCTGAAATATGGTCAGTGTAATCGCTCAAGTTGGAAGAGGGCTGATCATTGTGACTTGGTGGGGCTAACAAATGATCACAATTTGTTTCTCCTTATCTTTAAGAAAGCACAAGACCTCCTCAGCACAAAGCTGAGGCATTTGTAGGTGTGAGGGAAGAATGCCATCTTTCAAATCTAAACTACTGCTTCCACTAAATAGGTCTTCCGTCCGGCTCCTGATAAGATAATGATTTTGATTTCTTAAGCTTCTAAGCTATAAAAAACATCTCACTCCAACATGATATGGCTTCATATTCAAGGAATAATTAGAGCTACTCTGTTAATCAGCACCCCACACAGGGCAGAACTGTGGAATTCCTCAGTGACTGCCAGGGATCAAAGGGATCTAAACATATTTATTTTATGCTTCTTTTAGTTCTTTTAGTTCTTTTACTTATTTACAGTGTTCAATTATTTCCACACACATGTTGAAAAAGTCTATCCATATTTAAATGCTTTGTCATCAAGCATCTTTCAGTTTACTCTGTTTTGGAAATGATGAAACACATCACCTTTCAATATTAGGCATGTTATGACAATTATTCTTTCTTCCATGTTCCCTATGACAGCTCTTCAGGCAAGCGTCAATCAGTAGATGTTTTCCAACTTCAAAGGCAATGTTTGGCCTATGACATCTTAGAGTTGCTCATCAATTAAGATATATTTGAGAGACAAGGTAGCATTTAGATACTGTGACTGCCCTGTTAAGCATACTTGTTCAATAAACGATACAAGTAAATAACATCATGCTTGGAGCTTCCAAAAAGCCAAAACTATAAATTACTGGTAACCTTTGGCAAAGCTTAATTTATGCATTCCCATTCATGCAACAATCATGTCTGACTGGATCTGTTTGCGAGTGATCTTGGACTAATTTCTTCTTTAATTCCACTGATGCATGCAGTAATACTCTCTGGTTTTGCTAGTGAATGTAGAAGGTGAATCAGTTCCATATTATTCTCAATCTTCCCTCCCACCCTTGGGTTAATTATGTACTAGAGGGAGATGAAGGTAGGAACTGGGACTGAACCGAAGCATTTCATTCCCAGCTTCAGGTAGTTATAGACTGATACGTTCCTTGAAAAGCAAATTTATACCACTTTTTCCTCATGAAGTGGCAGCAAAAGATCAAAATGATAGTGAAGAAATCTTGAGGTGAGGAAAAGAACTAATCTCCCACCGTACTTACTCCCATGTTGTCTTTTCTGTGGAAAATCAATGGTTAGGACTGTTCAGAAAGGAAAAATTAATGGAAATTTGAGACCCCTGCCAAGTCAAGCAGTTGAAGACCTTGGTCTCTGCCTCCACAGTATCCCCAGGATGAGAGAGATCTAGATAACAGTAAAAACAAGACATATATCTAAGAACCTTCCAGGGTGGGTCACACAGGAGTTTTTGTGTATAACTCTTCCAATTATCGCAATTTTAATCCATTTTAATCTTCTGGTTAATAGAATAAGATGCATCCTTTTACCCTAAATCTTATCTGAATAAAACGTAGGGACTTGGTTAAAATAAGGGAGCACCATTCCTAGCAAGAGGTGAACATTTTTAGCGAGAGCGGGACTGCTCTGGGTGTGTTCAGCTTACCATTCTTTGGGTTTGCTGGATGCTCTTCAACAGCACTGCAAGGGCCAGGCTGTAGGTTGTTGATCAGTTGCCAAATCTGGGGCGAGTTTTCCCTTGTCATTTCTCATCTGTAACTCTTAGCTGGAGAGTAGGGAGAAGAGATGAAACTCTGGGATCACTCTGAACATGTCACACTGACCCATATATTTGAACAGGGAAAGCCTACAGAAAATTTCTAAGAGTTGTAAGATTTTGTCCTCTACTGGTAATATGATTGCCTTAACCACCCTGGGTCTAGCTGTGCAAGCCATTGAGGGGGTGATAATTTATAACTAACACATTTTAGAAACCCATGAAAAAAGGCCTAAAATAGAAATTCCATCTACAATGCCACATTTTTAATGTCAAAGTGTTAGAAGGAATTGATCAGTTCCCTGCTGGAGAGCTGGAATCTCATTTTTCTAGTCCAGTAGAATCACAAGATTTTAAACCTTATGTTTTCACTGATGCAGGACTTCTTCCCCCATCCATTATCTCCAGGACAGTGTAAGAGGTGGTTGGGCTGGATGTTTGAGGCTACTCAGTAGTTTTATATGGTGGCCATCAAAATTGTGAGGGAGTGCTTTTGTATACATGGGAAGCACCTGAAGCTACATGCCCATCACTGACTCTAACCAACCCACTGAATTGCATTTCTGAACTGCTTTAGGATTTGTAATTCTTTGGTCTTGGCTATTCTTGACTCTGGAATGGAATTGAGGAGGATGCAGCAAACCTCCCTTGCATCTCATATTAGCATCTTGCCAGCTGTGTATTGTAAGTGAGGCAGCAGATATGTATGCCTGGAGAAGTTGGATGGTGGGTTGGTGGAACAGACTGTCCAAAACTCCTTGTATTTGTACAGAGAAGTATTTTGACTGATGCTTCCTGGTGAAGGACAACTTAGACTGCTCCCCATGCTAATGAGTTAGTCAGTGTTATAGATTCAAACAAGTTCGCTACTGTTACTTCTCCACATTCCCCTTTCAAAAATAGTATTAAAAGGTGGACCTTGTCTGACCAAATGGAGACACCTACACATATGATCTCATCATCTAATCTACTTTAATAATCAATGGGAGAGTAATGGGCACTTCAGCTCATTCTAAAATAGATACTGAAAATATGCCAGATGTGTCACAACTTACAAGTGACTGTTTCTCCCTGTTGAGTAGAAAGAGAGCCTATGGGGAGTATTTCAGATACAGATATTGATACTGTGGATGTTTAAGGCTAGATTAAGACCCTAGGACCTGTCCTGGCAATATTTGGCAAGACCTCTGGAATTGAGATTTGCTGCTTAGGTTTCTTTTCATGTTTTTCTTATGTGCTCTGAAATTGCTGTCATGAACTTTTCATAAAGGGATGCTTTTTTTTTTTTCCCCCAAAGGCAAAAGAGTTTAAAACACTTTTGGCGCAAAAGTTGCATAATACTGGTATACTAATGGCTCTAGTGGTTTATGATTAACCTCTCCACTATGTAGTTTCAATATCTACTGTATTCATTGTAGTGCATGCAACAGAGGCGCCACCAGCTAAATAGTGCCTATAGACATATTTCCTTCACCACCTTCTCTGTGATTTACTAGTTTTTGCAAAACAACATGAGACTTGGCAGATAACATTCTCCTCATAATTTGCTTGATGCTGGTGTACACTAAGTAAGGAGTAACAAGAATGACATTGATAGAATTATGCCAATACAAAACTGAATGTTCAAGATCAGAATTAGGCTCTTTTTATTTCTTCTGAACTGAGAGGCCCCTAATTAGGCAAATTCTTTTGCAGTAATACTAGTAGTATTGAGGCTTGGCTAAATTACTCGGTAGCTTTCTTACCAGCACCCTTACTTCTTGGATCTACTGAAGGTAATGTTAATCAATATACTTTCCTGCATTTACTGTAATAACCATTTTATACTAAAAAATTCTTCTTACTCAGAAATGTCAGCAGATAATAATGTCCATTAGTGAGCTATGTATTTGAAAATCGAAAGAAGAGGAGAGCTTAACAACAAAACAGAGCAGACATAGGACTTGGAATAAAATCCAACTTCTCCTTCCAAGCTAATGTTCAGCTTATTATTTAGAGCAGCGAGTGCTTGGAAATCTTCTGCAGACATCCAAACTGAAAAGCAGAAGAATGATTCAGACATCAGAGGATGCGCAATATAACAGCAAATACTGATACACTAATTGCTGTGCTGCTCTTGGGTTAATTGAAAAAAATCTGTCACTATTTATTCTCCTAAGACTAACATCTAGTTCACGAGCAAGCTCTACTAGTGGCTGCTTTAAAAATTAATTGACCATATCACAGTGTTGAGAAAAAGCTGCACTCAAAAGAGTTGCAGGAAATCTCTCATTGTATTACTCTGCAAAACCAACAAGGATAAGTCCCTACAGGACTCTTAAGCCTTTTCACAAGTCAACCGCATTCGGAATAGAAATACATAGAAACACAGTACCATTTAATGCGGTGACATGTTGTTCATACAAATTCTTACAATACGAAGAGCTACAGCATTTTATGACCATAAAAGTCCTAGTCAGACCAGGAACCAAAATGTTGGATGATCTGAAGATCCACAGAAAAACGTCCCTCCCTTTTGCAACCTTTAGCGGCAGGCCTGACCTGATTATGTATAAATGATGCCTTCCTTTGTAGACGAAGTGCTTCTGACTGGCTCAGGTAGATATTGCTTCTTCCATTGCCTCCTTTTTTAAGCATCTGCTTCGTCGTTTGAAGGACCTCTTGAGTCCTGTGATCTGAAGGCTGAGTTAGCGAAGCCCAGCCCTTGTGTGCCTGCTGAGCCCTCTGTGATTCAGAGTAGCATCAAGCTGCAAGGGCTTTAGGGCAAGCATTATGCAAACCAGTAAATTCCGTATACTGGTGTCGTGGTTTAACCCCAGCCAGCAACTAAGCACCACACAGCCGCTCGCTCACTCCCCCCACCCAGTGGAATGGGGGAGAGAATTGAAAAAAAAAACCCAAACCTTGTGGGTTGAGATAAACACAGTTTAATAGGACAGAAAAGAAGGAAAAAAAATTATAATGATAATATGATAATAAAATACTAAAAGAATTAGAACTATACAAAACAAGTGGTGCACAATGCAATTGCTCACCACTTGCGACCGATGCCCAGTTAGTTCCTGAGTAGCGATCCGCCCCTCCCAGTTAACTCCCCCCAGTTTATATACTGGGCATGATGTCATATGGTATGGAATATCTCTTTGGCCAGTTTGGGTCAGCTGTCCTGGCTGTGTCCCATCCCAACTTCTTGTGCCCCTCCAGCCTTCTTGCTGGCTGGGCATGAGAAGCTGAAAAATCCTTGACGTAGTATAAACACTACTTAGCAACAACTGAAAACATCAGTGTGTTATCAACATTATTCTCCTACTAAATCCAACACACTGTACTATACCAGCTACTAGAAAGAAAATTAACTCTATCCTAGCCAAAACCAGGACAACTGGCAAAGATGTGGATGTAAGGGCTGACCTAGCATTGCCCCTGGGCTCTAGTGCATAAGCATTGTGCTTTTTCACAGAAGAATGTGGATTCTCCTGGAACTCAGAGAGCAAAGCAAACATCAAAACATGCAGAATCATAACAAACAAAGCTCAGAGGGCACAACAGGAGAGCAGTTAAAGACATCTATGAAGGTTATTATTCTGCTTCTTGTTCATGCTGCTCACTCAAATATGCAGCAAATAGAAGACACCCCGTTAATTCTGGGTTTACACCAGCAAATGTAGCAACTTCTGGGAGATTTTCAAAAGACGCTTATGGTATGGGTCCCTCCACCAGTAAAAGTCAAGTGTTTAAGTTTGTGTGTATTTTATGTCACTGAAAGTTTGCTGTGCTGATTTTTCATGTTTAAGATAGACTTTCATCCAGCAAACTCCTCAAAGATTTGCTCCAGCTCCCTCTGAGGTGCAAACAAAATTAGGAACATGCAAGTTACAACTGGACTCTTCATAGTTCAAGAAAAATCAATTGTTATATCAAAAAGAAATTAGCCATTTGGATGGTTTCAGCTCTGTTAATGTTTCTCTAATCTAAGCCATAATAACAATCTCTTAAGTAACTCAATACCATAGAAAACAGAGCCAAATGCTCTCAGATCTATCTTGTATGTTACACCAATCCAGTTCAAAAGCAGTTATTCTCATTAACAGAAAAAAAATTCTTAATTTGAATGCTTTCCGTGTCCTTGTGAAATATCCCTTCTGACATATCCCAGTCTTCATCTATAGGAAAGGAAAGAAGAAAAGATGGTTTTCCTCATTAAAGTGGCCTGATCAGAACACAGTCAATAGCAAAAGTCCAATTAATGGCAAGAAGGGCAATACCGGATTAAGGCCCTTTGAGAGACCAATAGATTCAGCAGAAATTCAGATCGTGCCGCCCTCTCATTCCTGCCAGTCGGTTTTAGAATTTTTAAGCAGTCACTGTCATTCTTTTGCTTATTAGATAACACATTTAAAGAAAAAATAGATTTTTTTTTTTATATCCAGTTAATGGAGGGAAATTGTCTAGGTATTAAAGCAGGAGATTCAAGACTCGTCCTGTTTTGGAGTCTCCAGATGCCCTTTTACTGTCCTCGCTCTGCTTCAGCTTTTCTGTCTTTACTATGGGCATAATATTTAGTTACCTTTCAGGAGTGTTGTGCTTTCCAGTCAGTTGGCCCCATCATGTACTGGTGCCTGGGACTGTCCTGCCCCAGGGACAGGACTTTCTGTTTGCCTGTGTTAAACTTCATGAGGTTCTGTTGCCCCATTTCCCCAGCCTGTCAAGGTCCCTCTATGAATGGCAGTGCAACTGTTGGTGTTACCAGCAACTCCTCCCACTTTATCATCTGCAAACTTGCTCAGCGTGCAGCCTGTCCCGTCATCCAGGTCGCTGATGAAGATGTTAAACAGTATTATCCCCAGTGCCAGTCCCTGGGGTACACTACTAGTGACTGGCCTCCAGTCGGACTTTGTGCTGGTGATCAGAACCCTCTGAGCCCAGTTGTTCAGCCAGTTTTCAGTCCATCTCACCATCCATTTATCTAGCCTGTACTTCATCTGCTTGTCTATGAGGATGTTATGAGAGACAGTGCTGAAAGTCTAAAGTCAAGATTAAACAATGTCAACTCCTTCTCCCCATCCACCAAGCTAGTCGTTTCATCATAGAAGGCTGTCAGGTTTGTCAAGCAAGATTTCCTCTTCCTAAATCCATGCTGACTACTCCCAGTCACATTCTTGTCATTCATATATATGTTTGGAAGTGGTTTCCAGGAATATGATGTACTTGTTTACTATTCCATCACAGTACATGCATGATGGATGTGAAGTTTTCCTCTATAAATATGTGTGTATGCATATACACATGTATATACACATAAGGGTGAATCAGCACACACAAATCTGCAAAGCCATAGATGGTAAAAAATACAAAACAGTCACAGAAAGGGTTTAAAAGTAGGAATTTGTAAGAGAAAATTGCAGATGCACACACAGGGCTATAAGGTGCTATATATAATTAGTCTCCTGTTAAAATTTACATGGCTGTATTTGTTCTATGTTCTGTTGTGTTAGACAAACTCAAGGAGGAGTTTGAGGGTCATCTCCTAACAACAGCTTTCAGTTCTCTGGAGAGGCACATGGCTGAAAACTACCCTGCTCGCATAACTTGACACTGAAGTATTTGTACTTAAAGGAGAGAATAATAACTGCAAGGTCTGTCTTTCTTCCTGTCCTCAGCACAAGATAGGACTCCTTCAGCAGTGTATTTTTTCCCCTTGTCTGATTGATGGACTTCCCTATCTATTATCCATGGTCTTTACCCATTAATCTCCTATCTAGTAAATCAGTTTGATTTTGACGTTCTCTGTCTTTTGAACAAATCCTTCAGGGTGGAATCAGAGCTTTGCTTTCTAATTCTGGAAATCAGTGAAATAGAAAGGTTCCTCTAACTTGTATGACAATTTTGGGACTGTCTGCATAGAACTTTATTCTTTTGGACATCGGGGATTTTTTTTCCATGTCTGTCACATACTGCATAGCTCCATTGCGTGCACAGCACTGTCTGTTGCCCTCATACCTCCTATGTTGGGCTGAAACTCCAGGGAATTGTAAACTTGATAATCTTCTGTCTGCCAAAGACAGAAATTTGACACTTTGGACTTAATAAGGTAGTAACTCAGCAACATATTTCCTGGTGGATTTAAAATTTAAATTCAGTAGGGTACAAATGTTTGATGGGATGGTAGCGCTACACTTAGGTGTGGCACACACAGTACAGCGTATGGTGGTATTCCTGAAAAGCATGAAAAAAGCTTTTGATCTCTCAGGATCTAGTGCTACTACAGATTTCTGAGCTGCCATGCAAGCTGGAGGAGCTCCTTCCCCCAGCCTTACCTCTGGATTGTGCTGGCAATTATTTGTGGGGCCATAAAACTTCAGTGGTGGGAGTTCAGCTCGCTGGCTGGACTTCCCAGACAGCCCTTACTTGGTGTATTGACACAAATGAAAGGGTGTCTTGGAGACATGAATGAGGAGTCAGGGTCAGACTGTGCTTAGACCAGCAGTGACACCGAGGAAAAAGATGACGTGGGATTGTCTCCACTAAGGCATTGAGAGGAAAAACAAATATCTCATTCTGCATACTATGCGGTGTTTTTAGAGGTCACCAGGATGCAGCTTGAATGGAGGCAACTCCCAAATAGGGAAAAAAATTCCAAATAAAATCAAACCAGCCTGCTTAGTGCAAGGCTGCACTTTAGAAAAATCAATCGGCTCCAGCAATTTACTGACTCAGAAGGAAGGGTGACCTTGTGAGCAAAGCGTGAAAGCCAAACACATCAAATCACAGTCTCCTTATATAATAGCAGACAAGTGGGAGCCACAACTTCTGTCTGTGAAGGGTGACCATCCTGTGTCCCAGCTATTCAGATCTGGGTTGTGGGCTGTGACACCTCTGCAGATCACCCAATGGCATGATCAACACTTAAAGGAACTCACCAGGCAAGTGATATGGCTAAACAAAACCCCAAATAGGCGAAGTCAATCCTCATAGAAATATGGATTTAGATAAGTGGCTTTCTGGTTTTAAGAGAGTGGCATGAGTTGGTCTCCTCCTGTTCTGGTGCTGTCCCAGTTGCAGCACTCCCTCCCTGTCAGAGGGAAGCAGCAATGACCCTGCTGATTCCTTACAGAAATCTTCCACAAGTAGAGTCTACCCGTTTCCCACACGGGATGTCATCAGTAAACCTTGCACTGTTTTTGATAGCACTCGTAACCAGTGTCGCCTGCCCAGTTGTGGAGCTGTCCTGTCCCAAGAGCTGCTGTATGGCTGGAGCCCACCCGTTGTAGTGGTGTAGTGAGCTGGGACATGTGAAACCACATGCACCAGCCCTTATTTTTGTTGGTCTCTTGTAATCTCTTAATTGACTGCTCCCACCTTGCCCAAAGCGAGATGGCTTGGACTAGGTTTTTTGGCAACAGTTCTCCCCTGGGGGAGTTCTCCTCTCCCGACTCTTTGTCTCCAGTATTTCTCAGCTGTGTGTGCATGTGCGCAACTGGAGAAACAATAGTGTCTCTACAAATTAATTCTCTCTTATATTTATTCTTCTAGAATAATATATTTATAGTTACCTGAGCTGGTTCTGACATTGTGGGCTAGCGTGAAGTCAATCACTCACTGCCACCTTTCATCATGCTGTTTTATCAGTGGATTGCTTCAAATGCACTTATCTTGCAAATTGCACAGCAAGAATTCACTCTTCCTTAGGGTAATTTTAAAAATAGTTTCCAAGACGGCATTTCCTAGTCCAAATTGCCTCTATTCTTTTTTCAAATAAAGGAACACTGCCTACAATGGATGAACACACATGAAAATCCTGAATCCAAACATGCCTGGATTTCACACTGTTTCAAGTCTGGATCCAAATTAGCTGGCTAGAGCTTCTTTTTAATTTTCCTTCACTCCCTTTAAGATTCATACATTTTCCTGAGGCTTATTCATTGGCAGTAAGCAGAAGAAAAATGTACTCTCAGGCAAGGGAGGGAACCTTTTAGTGAGCAATTCATGTTGGGAATAATCCAATCATAAGAATTATTTGAAAAAATAATGGATTCTGAACTACCTTTTTGCACAGCCAGTGACTAACTTTGAAGAAATAGAGAAATCTATGTAAATCATAAATCTGTTGCGTTCCATGGCTGGTGCTTAGCATGCTGAATGGCAGATGTCATTTATTTAAGCACAAAACAGGTTAGTCCTTTTCTTACCAAAAAACCCTCTATCTGTATAAGCAGCAAGCCAGTTCCAAGAGGTGATTGCCCCACAAGAAGAAAGCGTTAGGAGCATTCACCCCTGCCTAATAATTATGGAAATGATTAACGCATGATAGCTGATAGTCTGTGCCTTATCACATACTGGAGACTGATGGACAGTGAGCTCACACTCCTAGTGAGCTCTGCCTTCTCCTTAGGCTTCGCAAGCTCATGGTGGCTCTTTGGTAAGCCTGGAGGTCTACATCTCTGCTGAATACAGTCACCAAGGTTTTGGACTTCTGTGTTCATGACCGAATCCTTCATTAAGGTGAGCCAGTCAGAAAGCTTACTTGTCTCCAGGACTCACTGTGCCAAGATAGTTCTGCCAGTGCAATCCTTTCAATTTTCACACAGCAATTCACTTTGCAGAACAGGAAACATGAAGCTGTTGTTCTGCCTCCCTTTCCCTTTCCCTGACCACTTGATAAAATTCCACTTGAGATTAATCATAACGATTTCTAAGCAGTTCAGCTTGCCTTTCTAGCTCAGTCTGGCAGCTGAATTTGCTGCCAGAGCTGAAGGACTCCAGTGATTTAAGAAGTAGCTCATAGTTCATTAGCAGTCTTCCATCTTCATCTCTTCATGCTATTTCCAAACCATTTAATTTATTTTTGTGGGACACAAACAACCCCGAACTGCCCATCTTGTTTAGCAGATACATTTATTTACTTCTTATTATCTTCCATACAGTATTGCAGAGACAGGTGCCATCTACACAGCAGTTACAGCCTAAACTTCTACCAGTCCTTGTAATAACCTTCTTCTTCCACCTAATCAGTCAGCCTGCATTCACTGGGGGCTTTTTATGCTTGCTACATGCCACTGTGTAGCCCAAAACAAAATACATCGGATGAGAGAGGAAGAGGTGACAAAGGCAATGAATCATGGTAACAGTCCAGTATAATATGTATGCATTAAGTAACAAACAGTGCAGAATGTGATTTTGCATTGTTTCTTACTTAATGCCGTGCTGGAAGAGAGGCGTTAGTATTCACACTCTCCTGCAAACTCTTGACCTTGTATTTTTAGCCCTGAAACATCTTCAAAATGTATCTTTGGTGGTCTTAGTGACCGTTGGAGACCTCAGAAGTCAGGAGGACCTTTGAAGATGAGCCCAGTGCTTCAGAGTTATTGGATCTGAAATGCAAGCATGTGTTACAGCCTACAGCTGACTCCACCTAGGCTGCCTGCACCATGATCCCAGTTTCAAAAGCCAAGGAGCCCTGTGTGAGACCAGCTTGGGTCTAACAGGTGTCTTAATGCCAACCGTGCACCACAAGGAAGCAGATACACCAAAACCAGCCTTTATTTCTGTGGAGCAATGTCTGAGCTGATATGTACTCTTCAACATACCCTAGCTTGGCATCCATGGCATGGACAGCACGCAGCCCAGATGGTCCAGCGATGGGTAATTCAGAAATGCCTCTGTAAGTGCAAAAGACTCCAGAACTGGTCAGTGTTGCTCAAGGAAAGAAAGCAATGGGAGTGGTGTGGGGGACACTTCAGTGGCAATGTGTTGCACGTGTTGCCAAAACAGACAGGAACCTCCTGGGGGAGGCTGTACTAAAATTTCCACCACACGTAGCTGAATCTGTTATGTAGTCAAGTAACACGGAAACATGTAGAGCATAAATATGATGTGTCCTCTTTTCCCTTCACATCCTGAAAAAATACACTCCATTTTTCTCCTGGGCTCCCAGAAGTGTTGCTGGCTTCACACAATTTCATTCACATCAAGTTCTTTCTGAAACATCTTTAAGTGAAACAAAACTGATTAATCTGCCTTGGTACTTTTGGTGATTTTTGGAAAACATTGCTCACGAGCTGATCAATCTGCTGTATTATTTATGCTTTTGTTACTCTGATACGCAGAGATCTTTCACCCTCTCTTTCTCATCCAAATTGCTGAATATTTTCTACAAAGTGTTAAAATAGATAGCACTATGCTATTACTAATCCAGAGTGTCTAAGTTCTTCAGAGCACATAAGAGATTTGCCACAGCCTTCAGAAAGAGTGGGGTTGCCAGCTGATGTTTATGCATTTACCTGAAGGCAGCTCTTTGATACTGCATGGATACTGTGATGCAAAGTTTTTGAATTCCCTAATCCTTCTGATTTTAGTAGCCCCTGGAATGAGCTAAAGATAGGTACTGTAATCAAATGTGATCTGATTTGTGCTATTATTGCCCTCAGACAGCAGCCACGTGTGTTTGAAGGCAGGAGCTTTAAAGCAGTGTCACCACTGTCTGGTAACAGTGACAACACATCTCAGAAAGAGTTGTGCTGAATGAGGAGCTCTGCTAGAGTAAGAAATGTCTTGTCATCGTAATAGCCGCTTCGCCAGTGTCTGCCTCTGTGTAGAGGTTTTGCCTGGAGTCTTCTCCAACCATTTGCATACAAATTGAAATTAATATAACCTGTTTGTTTAAGCCTAGACCTGTAACTGGCTCATCCCCACTGCAAATTCTCGCTCCTCGAGGACTCATGGCTCCTGGGAGGACACACTGGCTGAGTAAAGGCATCCTGAAGAAGAACCAGGTTATGAAACAGGCTCAAAATTTTAGTGGCTCTCTACAGGAGATATGTTTTGGAGACAGCAGGGATGATCCAAAACAGGGCCAGGGGCAGAGGCAATAGCTGAGCAGTGGGTAGGATCCAGGGTCCAGTGTTTGAGTTGTCCCCCTGACCCTTTTTTATTTAGCATTTGTGAGGAACTATATGATTTTCTTGGGTCGATGCAGTGTTTTATCACAACTGTGTCTCAAGAGCCTTCCTAAGATCAGGCACATCTTGCTAGGCAGCACATACGGATGGCAAGTCTGAACCCCTAAAGAACTTACATCTAAAAAGACAAGGCAGAGGAGGAGATAGGAGAGAGAGAGGAGGGAGCACTGACAAGGAGAAGGTTAGATCACCTGAAAGGGAAAAAATAAGGTCAAGCTAGACTTCACTTTATACATTTTCTTGTACTTAATGTTATAAGCAGCAGCTCTGAAAAGGCAGGTAAGCTCAAAGATAAGTGCTCCTCTGTGCACTGTGGTGCCTCTCTTCATGGCTAGACTAGAAAAGGCGACACTGGTTTTCAGCCCCTGAGACTCTGCGCTGTCTCTCTAAGGTGATGAATGCGGGAGATGCCACAGAGGTTAACACAGCAAGGTGTTAACAGAGGTAAAACAGAGGTTTTGAAGGCTCTGGCATCACAATTAACTACTCAGCCACCTGGAGATGTAGGACACCAGGAGAGAGGAGGTCACCAAGAGGCCATGATTAGATTATCTAAAAGACAAGAAGAGGAAACAGAAGGATGAGCCAGGCTATGGAGGTACTTGGGAATTAAGGCTAAACCATCTAAGTTGTGGTATGGGAGTCCAGAAAGTAATCGGAGAGAACAGCTCACCCAACTTGTCACACATGTGCAGACTATCAAACCTTGGTGCCCTCTTAATTGTAGAAGGAATTTTTATGTTGTGGTTGCATGGTTATGCAGTGGAGCAATGGTAGATAAACCACAGCACCAATTAAGGACAGGATCCAGGAGCCAGGCTACCTACTGTGCTGCCCACAGAACTGTGTTTTTTCCATGCGACTGGGAGAAGGGCCCCAAAAAGCAGCAGACTGGGTGGAGTGTGTGTCAGAAGGGATAGGAACTGGGAGAGCGGAAGAGGAGCTGAGAGATGGGCAGATGAGAGAAGACATGAAGACTGGGGAGGACCAGTTTGGCCAGGATGAGGAGAAGAGCACTGGAGCTCAGAAAGTCTGTGCAGCCCCCAGAGTGCTGCACAAAATGCTGCACAGCCAAGCTGGTGGCTCCCAGTGGAGGAAGGAAAACCCTGGTGGAAAGACCACCCTGCTCCTGGGGCTGGAGTTAACTCTCACAACAGAGCCCTGGATAGCGTCTCTCACTATATTGCTTGCCCTGTCTCAGAAAGATCAAGTTTGGGGGTTCCAGCCAAGGTGGTTGACTTCCAAACATTCATACACCATCTATTCCTGAAAGTTCTGTGGCACAGGGTTGGCTGGGTTAGGATGGGAAGGGGTGGGATGGGACTTTTCTCCCTACTGCAGCCTCTGCTGGCACAAAGCTGCATGATCAGTTAAAGCAGTGGACTTCAGAGAGGAACTGTTCTTTGGGTGCCTCTCAGGCCTATAATACAAAATTCAGTGATTAAAAGAAAAAAGGAGCTTCTCTGTTTTGTCATTTGATCACAGCCACGCTTGCTTCCTGCCAGCTTGTCAAAGCTTAGTGACAGCAGAAGGATCCTGCCAGTCTTGCTGCCAGTTCCTCTAATAGCAGCTCTCGATAAATCCTTCCTTATGTTTTCTCCCAAATGGACCTGAACCAGAACCCTGGATCTGAACATCTCCAAAGGTGGTGAGAGAGGAATGTTAGTCAAATCAGAATCAAGTTCTGCTTGATTTTGTGTTGGAACTAGTCTCAAAATGCAGAGCAAGCCATCAGGGGACTTTGGGATGTCCAAAACCTAGAGCCAGGTCTGGATCTGCGCAGTGTGCCTAGACTGCCACGAGGCACTGGGTGAACTCTGATTTGCCCAGATATTGCTCATCTGATTAGCTGCAGAAAATGTGTACTCTCAGGCCATTGCGAATGTGAAATAAATTCCATTAGTACAAACCTCCTGCTTTTATGTAAGAAAACACTTTTACAGGGGTTGAAACAAGCACTGTTAACTTCATATTTGCTAATGGGCTGGGAGCCATCCTTCAGGCTATGGCTGCGTCACGAGCAGCAGCTCATTATGCATCAGTGTCTTGATTGCTTGTTGCTTTGATGAGTGTTGCTGCTTGCGCTTTGATATACCGATAGGCCCTATTTGCAATGGCAATTGATTTTAGCTTTCTTACTATTATTATTGTTACTGTTCATGGCAGTCTGGTGGCTCTCCAAAGTGGCCCCATCCAGAAAGTTAGAAAGGCTTTACCTGGGAGCTGAAACCTAAGGAACGGTGCCGCTCATCCACCGCATCTGTGCATGGAAGTGCAGGCTCAGAAGCACAGCCACAACAAGGCTAATAGACGTTGTTCTGTCCATATGACGTCCATAGGATGGGCAGTGCTGTCACTACATGAGAACTGCGATTTGCAGGGGCAGAAGTGTGAGGTCTTTAGGAGTCCTGGTGCCCTGGGGCAGGAGGAGTGTGGGCAGATTTGCTCTTGCTGAGCTTCCAGAGAGTGGGTAGAACTATGCAACAGTTGTTTTGAGCACATCTCGTTGCAACTGAAGAACTCACCTTGGATGAGGGGTTCTTTTCTATGCCTGTGTGGATATCCTGCATATGGCTGCTTTTGCGTAGAAAAGGATTGTACTCAGAGAGGCTCAGACAGCAAATGCAGAAAAATAACTACTGAAAGCCACAACCTCTAATAACACTGCACCACAGCTAACTACCCAGCCTTGTCTTCTACAGCCAAGCTTGTTGATGTATTTTAATGGTACTGACCTTGCACATTGTAATTACTTTCTTCTAGAAGAAAGATTATTGTTATCACTGAAATCCATTATTGGAAAACATGGCAATAATTGCTCAATACCCTGATTTCCACATAATCTTTTCATCCTGAGAGAGACTTGTACCCTAATTGGGTAAGATTTCTTTTCGTCTATTTTTATTTCATTATTTATTTAAACTTTTAATTCCTTTTAATTTATTTCTATTTTTATCTTCTATCCTATTTTTAATTTTATAATTTAATATAAGTGTGGGTTTTATGGTTGGTAGCGTATGAAAATCCTGATGAGCTGTTTCTCCTGGGATTTTTAGCTTTAACTAATTTTGCTTTGTACCACTAGCAGCCCATTCCTCAGATGTGCTCCATAAATGTCATCAGACATTCCCTTGTTCCAATTTATGGCATTCTGGAGATAAATTTACCTGCTTGTCTGAGTCATCATTTCATCTACATCATGTTGTGTACACACTGTCGTCTCCTTAACCCAGCCGTCCCAATCTTCTCAGCTCTTCCTACGTGTCATTAAGCATTTGCATTGCTTGTCCCCAATTGCTCTGCTTTCCACTGCATTCTCTGCAATAGCAGAGCTGGAAAAGAAAAGAGTGTTTCAGGTGAGGGTATGCATCAGGTTATATAAAGGAACTTATGGATTTTTCTGCTATTTTTTGACTCAACTGAATATTTTGTTTGCCTTTTTTTTTTTTTTTTTGACTACTGCAAGGCACTAGGCAAAGTGTCTGCAGCAATGCACTTTCGAGCGAAACTGGAAATGTGGCTGAGTGATAACCCAGCAGTATAATTCAAAGTACTCATTTGCTTGTGAAGTCCCCAGCCTTTG
The DNA here is from genome assembly GCF_018139145.2 of Gymnogyps californianus. Taxonomy (NCBI): domain Eukaryota; kingdom Metazoa; phylum Chordata; class Aves; order Accipitriformes; family Cathartidae; genus Gymnogyps; species Gymnogyps californianus. The sequence goes on along the minus strand of NC_059471.1, from coordinate 7,849,976 downwards.
TCAGCATTGCACTTTGCCTGTTCGCAGCACTCCCTGCCTGTCCATTCAGCGGGATGTATAATTGCTTTGCTCTTCAGTCAGCCAGTTCCTGCCCCCAAACCTGTCCCCCCCTGCCTGGTGGGAGTCCTTGTGCTCCCCTTTCTGCTGTATGAGCGGTTTGCTGACAGCCACCATCCTCCACTGGGTGAAAGAGCCTCATTTCATCCCAGCGCAGTGTCACATCTCCAAACCATGAGGTCTTCCTGAAGGTGACCTGTAAGCTCCTGACAGCACCTCCTAGCTTCCCACCTCGTGGCCATTGCCATGACATTCATCTCCAGTTTCATGCAATTATTCTATTAGATCCTCCTTTTTCTTGTAATGAGACTATAACATCAAGTCTCGTTATCCTTTTACCCAGAAGAAGAAGGTCCAGACTGTTTCAAAACCAAACAATTTACAGCAGTGGGCAGGTGCTCACAGTATCTAATTTACAATTTGTTAACACCGGTAGAGTTTTACTGGGAGGTTATTTCACCTTCCACAGCTACTGCCTCTCTGACAATAATTATTAAAAACTCCTTTTGGTTAGAACAGTATAATTTCCTTGCCAGCACAGGGAGGCTTTATATTTGAGGTTAATAAAATGTAACATTTCATTCCAGAGATCACAGTTTGTGTCTCATGCTGTAACACTCTTTGCTTAGAAACATTTTCCTCTGGGGTGGAAAATGGCTAGGCGAAAGCGTTAACGCAGAAACACTACTTTAGAGCTGCCCATGTCTATATTTGCTTTCAAGCAGAGCCAAAAAGGGGAATCCTAGGCTTAGCAAGCTGCAAAGCTTTAAGAATTACAATGAGCTAATACAACTGGACAAAAAATGTCAGAAAAATATATGTATTTTTCAAAAAGTGGCAAAAGAAAGTTTCTTTTACTCTTAAAAAAGTTGCTTCTAGTTCAGAGATGCTCTGTGGCATCTACTTTGCTGTGAGCTTTAAACCATTGACTGAAGGAGTCAGTTTGCTATCTGAGTCCGTACCCAAAAAAGCAGGGTGCTCCTTGACTGCAGTTAGATGAACACAGAAAATAGAGACACACACAAATCTTCTGTCCTATTGGGAGAGTGAGACTGATAGCAGTAAAAGGAGTTTTTCTCCCAGCTGAGGAGGAAAATAGGTGAATGTGGGTAACGGAGGCAAGGGCAAGCAGCTCAGAGGTCAAGTTTTGAGATGGGTATGGAAAAAACAGCTACCCCTTTTTGAGATTATTTACTGCTTTTAAAATGTGTAAGGCAGCTCCACTTAGTAAACAGAAATATAGTGGAAGAAACCAAGATATAGGAAGAAAATAAGAATTTTTGGCACTAGATGTCTAAAAGTGTAGCATTTGGTGAAGACATGCATGGGAGGGTAGCAGCCAAGAAGCCAGCAGCAGCAACAGGAAATCCATTTTGTAGTGCTGAAATTCAGTGCAGCTTCGTTATCATCTCATAGTCTCGTCAACTCACAGTTTAGCAGCTAACGTTCTCATGGGTAACCACATACAAGAACAATGTCATACTCTGAGAAAAAAAAAATCTGAATGAAATCTTTGTTGTTCCAGTTTATACGATGGATCATAACATTTCTCCTACACACATGGTAAACAGGACAGTTCTTTATGATCTTGCTCAACAAAATCACCTTTGTTTGCATGAGACACCATTACCTGCCCAGAGGGCTTTGGAGCAAACCCGTGCACACAGAGGGGACCTGCTGTGGTGCTCAGGTACAAGGTGAAAGGAGGGAAGCCCAATGAAGAAAGTGAGACAGCCCACATCATTGCTTTTGTTTCAGTCTGGTAACATCTTTTTCATCTCATTCTCCAAGGTGCTACATAAATAGAGTATCATCATCCCAACTGTATAGATGGGGAAACGGAGGCATTCAAAGAAGGCTGGAATCGGCTCTGGATTCAGGGGCTTAAATGCATCTGCCTACATGTGGCTGGGGAGCTAACCACCTCTTATAAGCAATGCAGATGTGGGATGTGATTCATCTACCTAAACATGAGCACCTAGTGCCACTGGAGTTCCTTGGAGTCTGCTCTCTGGCCTTGCTCTGCCACTGCAGAAGGGCATGTACCTCTCTTTGGTCTTGTACCATTTATAGCAGCCCCATAGGGATGCTCTAGGTAACTCAGGGCATGTAAAAATGATAATCAGTGCTTATGTGTGGGCAACTGAATCAAGCCATGGTTGTCCAAGTGTGGGGCTGGTTCTCCCCTGGAGGGACTATTGCAAGGATACAGAGCAGAACCAGATGGAAAAACCAGGCTGCAGCCTGCTGCCAAACTCATGGCAGGAAGATGAAGGGCAGATGATGGGAAGAGGACTAGGAATGGCCTCCAGGAGAGGTGAAAGAGGAGATTTCAGCAGGTGGGGTTTTAACAGCTGTTTTGGGAACCTGCTCGGATTTTTAATGGCCAGTGTGATGAACCTGCTCGGTTATAACCAGTCTCTGACACAGACTGACCCACGCTGTCCCAGATCTGCTTTCAGTAGCCCTGTCTTCCAGGCCAAGTGCTGTTTTGTGATGAAAACGGCTGTGCTTGGATTCAGAGGTATACCTTGTCAGGGCAAGTAATAACTTAAATCCCATTTGTGCTCCCATGTGATATTTTATGAATCAGGGTCATTGTATCCCAGTGTTTGCATTTCATATGGATTCAGATTAAAAGTAGAAAGCATTTTCCTTTTTCTGCTTTTACTGACAGACTATTTCTGCAAATCCCAGCTTTGCAAACCTCACCTGTTCAGGCAGTTGGGTTTCTTCATGCACCTTGAAAGCCTTGCAGCTCAAAGTATATCTTCCACAACATTGGTATAATGCCCTTACTACCTCATGGAAGGTTCCCAGCGTAGGGAAGGAAGGAAGTGGCTGTGGACTCTGTGGGTAGAAGCCACTGATAGAGAAGAGCTTTTCACTGTTGTCATATCAAACCCCCAGCTCCTGTCTCTGTCTTACTATGAAGCATCATGTATGAATGAAGGCATCTGAGCATTTCTTGCCTAAACTGAAAAATCTTTGAATTGGGCACTGTCTTTACACTTCTGATCATAATGCAACCCTGTGCAAACATACCACTAGAGACCCAAGGTCAGATCTTGTTTGGGCAGTTTCATACTTGAAGGCAGCAATGCTATTTTCTCTTCTCGTAAGGCTGCAGAAGCTGGCTGGGGGCATCCATGCAGGTAACCCTCTTTGTCATACCTGTTATCTCCGGGTGCAGTCAGAGGGCTGGATTAGTGCTGAACACAGTGAGAAGTGCAGTACGACCTGTCAGATAGACCCAGTCACATGGCTGTCACATTGGGCATGAAAGTGTATGTGAGAGATTGACAAGACTGTCTTGTTTCTGCACAGGGGTTTTGGGTGCTTGCGGGGTTTAGAGTGATGGGGGCTCTGTGGTGCTCAGGTGTGATAATCCTCAGGTCAGTGTAGATCTCCAGCAGACATCTGAATGCCCTGCAAGGAACTGGCTGTGACGTGAGCCGTTGTGATCTTTTATGGCTCAGAGCAGTGGAAGGTTACAGGTATTGTAATACAGAGTTCAGGACCCCAACCTTTTTTGACATATAGGCTGACGCTGCACTAAGACCCAAGGCAGGAACTATCTCTTGTCTGCATTTGGCTCATACCAGTCTCTGAGTGACTTTTTCACAATCTTTTTTGCCAGCAGCTCATTTTACTGTGTCAAGTGAAATATTTCCTAATCAGGCTGACCAGGTTTTTCTTTCTTATATTATGTTCTTGCATTTTGGCAATGAGGTGAGGCTACAGTTTTTGCTTTGCCATTGATCTGTATGCTCACATCTTCACTGTCCTCAGTTGCTTCTGAGAACTGAGCCCTATAAGGCTATTTGGGATGATCTTCCTGAGCCAGTAAGTGATAAGAGCTCAGATCATGAGATGAGTGACACAGGGAGCAGGAGCCATCTCAGAGTCATAGCTCGGGGAAGGAGGAAGGCTGCTGCTGCAGGCGAGGCTGGATACCTTAGTTGTTGTGCATGCCACAGATTTTCACATGGGAAAAGTCATCTTTGTTCCCTGCTGTTCGAAGCTGGTGCTGATGCTGTCTCTGGGGTGATGGCACATCCATCCCCATCCACTGCCACGTAGGAATTGCTGTCTGGAAGATGGTTGCATTGATAAGCATCTTGTGGCCTGTGTGGGTGTCCCTGAGCACAGTGTCTGTTCAGCGTGTGCTTGTGAAACCATCAGCCTTGTGAAACTCTCTGAAAGACCAGCAACTCAAAAGACAGACTCCCTTGCCCTCCACTACTGTTACTCAGTAGAAGCTTGAGTTTGTTCCAAGAGAAGTGCCTAGCAAAGTCAGGTCTCCTTCTCCTCCGCTGGCCTGGAGTGGGCAGGGTAATAGGGCCATATCCAGACTTGCAAGTTGGGGCAGAGGGAGCCTGGCTGCTGGGTACAGTGCCAGGGACGTGGCCCATGGCCGAGCACAGGAGATACAGATGAGCTAGTGATTTGCCCCTGCAGGCTGTCAGTGCCAGGGGACCCTCCTTGACGGGGCCTCACAATCTGCCCTTGCAGGAAGGCTGCTCGTTACTGGTACGCCTGATCAGGAGGATGGTGCAGCGCTCCTTCTCCTTTATTTTCCTTGTAAGAGTTGACATTGTTTTCACAAGGACAGAAATTAAGCTTGGCCAAGCAAAGCCACGTGGAGCCTCACTGCTGAGGACTCCTTGAAGCATCTCCTGCTCAAGGCAATGGTGCTTCTCTTCCCCACCCCACTACCCTCGACCCTGTGGGATTGCTCCTTCAGTTTTTGACTATGTAACCTATCAAACCTGCAGTGCCCTTACATACATGGCGGTTGCCAGCGGTCTGCCTGAACTGTATTCTGCACATCCTCTGCTCTGTCCATACACAGAAGTGCACAAGTGCCCTCTGAATCCAGCGTGCCCCAGAGATGACAAACCATGGGCTTGCAGTGGTGGCACCATCCTCTATGCCAGGAGGCTGAGCATCGTGGAGCTCTGAGAAGGCACTTTGTGGGGGCTGTGGGGTGAGAATGTGGGGTGCAGGCTGTGATCTGGCGCTGTCTGTGTTGAGGGTCTCAGCAGGGGCTGGCCAGGTAAGGATGACCATTGCTGATGCTTCCCTTGGTGGCCCAGCTGGAGCACATGCAGGAGACACGCACAGCTGGACCCAAGAGCCAAGTGGTGAAAATGGCTGGGGAATTCAAGCTTGAAGTCATTGCCATGGGCATGGTATCATGACAACTTCAGATGCAGCCTACATGTCTCTCCAGATACTGAATGTACCATCTGAGACACTCCTGAGTGTTTGGTTATAGAAATAATCTTTCTTTGTGCTGTTTTGGTTTTTGCTTTTTAGCCCTTGGGAGAAAAATCACTCTATTAGATTACGGTGTCTGTGTGTATGCAGATGGATATGATCCACTGTGAAAACTTATTCAGGAAGAGTTGGTAACAGCAGAGCTTGGCCTTCTATTTTAGATCGACAGAGATGTCATGAGTGGTTGAATAGTTCCAGAGCTTGTCAGCCCTGGGGTGGGATGACCAAGGAAAACACTGGGTTAGCTAGGTGAGAGTGTGGCTCGGAGTGGTATGTCCTGCACAGGACCAGGGTGAAGTCAGGCATTTTCTTTAAAGTATGACTTAAAGCTGTTGTCCCACCCACCAACAGTTACTGACCGTTCTTTGGTCTTTTTCATGAGATGATGGATGTTGGGACCTCACTGCTGTGTCCTTGTTCCTGTCAACCTCCTTGAATTTCCTCTTTCTGTTAGAAAAGTTGTTCTCCTCTTCTGGATGCTACAGGAGGTGGATGGCTCCACCGCCCAAAACCCTACACAAGCTCTGAGCTCCAGTAAAAGAGTGGGCAGTGGGGGAGGTAGAAGCAAAGGCTTATTTTTGCGGAGTGCCACTCTAGGTGGTGTATTTTAGACAGATAAGGTCTGTTGCTCTGCCAAATGCAAACTTAAATGTACACCCCCCCACCTTGCAAAATGGTATTTGTATTTTTTTTCTTTAAAATTACCATAGTCTCCATCTGGTAGCATCCTGCAGGACTGAGCTGTATTTGTGTGGATATTGGGATCAGGATGCAGAGTACAGCCTCTTCTTGCACGTCCCGTTTTGGGTTTTGTTTTCTGTTTACGTGGTAGAAATAAATGAAGTCATGCCATCTGCCCCCACTTCCAAACGAAACACATCTGTGTGAGACAGCAAGAGGGACATGTGGGGTCGGTGAGGTTTCCAGCACAGATACAGCAGTGTCAGCGTGCTGCATCCCTGCACATCCCAAGGAGAGCGGCCAGGGTGCTCTGCGCTTCCAAAGAGGTGCCAAATGATGGATGTGGGAGCCAAACTGCGGGCATCAAGTTTGGAAAATCTTGCAAGAATCTTGGCACTCGCCTCCTAGCCTCGCCTGGATATAAACAGCAGTTTTTGTCAGAAATCTGCCTACAGATTCCCCCTCTTCATTTTCTCTCCTGACTGCATCTCCAGATGAGAGCTTTAGTGCTTCACAGTATTACAGGTTGTTTTAAATTCCAAATGCCAACAAGAGGTCTCCCTAACGTACAGTGCCTATATAAATCATATATGTATGGCTTTGGACGGTTATAAAATTAGGTGTGTTCATACCTCCTTTTCTTGTATAACACTTTTCCTCCTAAAAATTCAAGTGTGAGTTTCTTTGAGAAGGTCTCCAGTCCTAGCGACAGGAAAGGAGACCAGATTGCTAAACGCCTGTACCACCAAGTCTCTTTTCAATGCTTCCTGAAACATCAGCACTACAGTGGTTTTTGAGTTTTGCATGAGAAAGAAGGAGAGCAAATGCCCCTGTGTGCAGTTTAAAATCTGGCACTGGCGCATTTCCTCTCATCTTCAACTCCATATTCGTCTTTCCTGCTCCCTGCTGCACTCAATGTATTTCTTCTGCTGTGATGGTTTTCACATAACCTCTTTGGCAGCCACAGGAGAAGTTCTCGCAGCTCAGACTGTGTTGGCACTTAGGCCCCTTGAAACATCAACCACTGCATCTGACTTAATGAAGCACATTGAACAGAAGGAGAGGGGAAGCTGTTTGCCAAAAATAGGTTTGTGCAAGTCGTTCTAGGTTATATCTAAGCTGTCAGTGCCCAAGAGCACTTCCTTGCTTCAAGGTCCGTGGATGGTCTCCAGACTGCAAGTTAGGCCAAGACCCAGGGATGCCATATCCCTTTTCTTTACTTTGGAAGAAAACCCCAGTGGATGGAGGGAGCAGGAGATGCTCTGGTCTGTCCTCAGTCTTAGGGGGAACCAGAAATGTGGGTGTCCTGGCCCCATGGTTTTGTCAGATCTTCTTTAGGGCTAAGCCAGGTGCATTATAGGAACAGGGAGAGAACTATAGGGCTGTCATGGTTTAACCCCAGTCAGCACCACACAGCCGCTCCCTCACTCCCCGTCCCCCCCCGTCCCCCACTCCTGGTGGGATGGGGAGGAGAATTGGGAAAGAAGGCAGAACTTGTGGGTTGAGATAAGAACAGTTTAATAACTAGAGTAAAATATAATACTAACAATAATAATAATGAAATATAATAACAATAATAATAGTAATGAAAAGGAATATAACAAAAAAAAGGAGGCGGGGGAAGGAAAAAAAAACCAGTGATGCACAATGCTCACTACCTGCTGACCGATGCCAGAGCCGCGATCCGTGCCTCCTGGCCAACTCCCCCCAGTTTATATACTGGGCATGACGTTCCATGGTATGGAATACCCCTTTGGCTAGTTCGGGTCAGCTGCCCCGGCTCTGCTCCCTCCCAGCTCCTTGCACACCTGCTTGCTGGCAGAGCATGGGAAACTGAAAAGGCCTTGGCTTAAGATAAGCACCACTTAGCAACAACTAAAACATCAGCGTGTTATCAACAGTATTCTCACACTAAATCCAAACCACAGCACTGTACCAGCTACTAAGAAGAGAGTTAACTCTGTCCCAGCCGAAACCAGGACAAGGGCGAAAGAAGAGCAGTTCATGGGTTAGTGGCTGGTGAGCTGAGTGCAGGACCCAGCTCGCGTACGGTGAGGGCTTAGGGCTGCTCTCCAGCTCACTTCCCTGTAGGTAAATTGGAAAGAAAATTGTTGTCTGCTTCCCAGGTGTGTTGTGAGATGCCTAAAGACTGCAGAAATAGTGCTGTATAAGATAGGTCAATGTGCTGTGGGTAACTTAGTGCAGAAAAAACAGGAAATAAAGATAAGCATTATCTTTCCTTTGTGCATCTTAGAGCCCTTTAGAGGCTCTAAGGTCTGATTTATACAAGAAACATCCATGAACCTAATAAAGGCACGTTTTTAATAGGAATGAACTCATTAAACAGAAGAACAGCTCACACTGATTTCAGTCAAATCCTTACTAACTCAAATTAAAACAATATAACCCACTGCTTAGCAAAAAATAAGAACACTGAATTGTTTTTAAAGGGCTTTAATGTAAACCATTGCACTTCTCATGGGGAGATAAGCCTCAAAACCAGGGTTTTCAGAGGAGTTGATCTCTAAGCAAGCCGTTTTTGGGGTGGCAGCAGGAGATACTCAGTGCCTCTGAAAATGGGTTCCTAATTAGCCTCTTGTCACAGAATCACAAAAAAAACAGGTCTGGAAAAGATCTTCAGAACCGCTCTGATTCTACCACCAACAAATATGTATACATAGACGATGGTCATATACATGGATACACACGCATGCATGTATAAATCATTGCCGTGTTTTGTGCCTTTGAGGACCATTTAACTGTAAAAAACCGCTTCCTCAGAGAGGTAAATGATTCAAGTGGATACACACTCAAGGGGAAATGTTTGCATTAAAGCCAATGAGAGGTTCAGATTTTTAACCAGGAGCTATTTATTTACTCAGTCTTTTACTTTTTTTATATAATCCCTTTGCTATTACCAGAGTTATTTGTGCACGGACTGTGCATAATCTGGGGTTTGAGAAACTACTTATCAACGCTGTGAAAATTGAAAATTGAAGTCATGCCTTGTAAGAATGCTTACAACTAGGAAATGGGCCTGAAGAAAGCAAAATCTGTTGAAAGGCAAAGCATTTGGATCTGACCTGTCTATCCTGCAAGATGTCTTGGGCTTTATTCAACACTTATTATTACATTATTGTGTGGCAGGGGGAAGAGGCTTACAACATCAAGACTGTTCAACAGCTGTGGGCACTTTCTAGGCTTGGTCTAGAACAGGGACCAAGACTTGGAGATGCCTGGGGAGATTAAGAGATGGGGCAACGGCTGAGAGGCGTAGGGTCCCAGAAAGAAAGAGGTGGGACTCAGTATCATCATCAAAGTACGTTGTTTGTCTCCATCTTCATTTTCCTTTCTCAAATCCCACAGTCCCATCTGGTGAAGTTCACCTGTTCATTCTTTTCCAAAGGGGTATGAGCAGTTTTCCCTAAGGAAAAAAAAACCCCTCACTCCCATTGAAACACCATGGCTTTGCTTTGATTATTATCAGTCTAGTATTTCATGTGCCAGTTGGCCTGAGTGTTTGATATTTGGATGTCAGTGGCAGCCAGGAATGGGTTCTTCATTCAGCTCCCTAAGATGTGTCTCTTCTGCTGTGGGGACAGCAGGAGCATTGCAGCAAGTCAGTCGTGTTCAGCCAGCTTTTCTCATGTATTTTCCAGGGTAGTCCCTCCCAGTTACCCTGAAATGGAAAAGGGGCATGATGGCTCCAGGGATACTGGTGACCACCTGTGGCAAGTTTGGCTGGGTAGAAACAACTGGCAACACTTTTCTTGTTAGGAAAAAAAGGTCCCTATAGCCAATCTGTGTCACTGCTGTATGCAGCTCTGCATCACCCAGTTCTGACCCATAGGTTTTCACCTTTTAAAATCAGGGCCTTTGTGCAGATACACCCTGCAAATGTATTTTCTCTAGATGAACAAGACACTGTACTCCTCGTGCTGGTGGTTTGCAATTAACATTACTGTAATCTGCTCTCTCTCCCCGCCAAATATCAGTCCAAACACATACGAAGCCTATTGTCCCCTATTGCAAAGGCGTGAGGAAAGGGAAAGGAAAGAGGCTCCACGCAGAGGCAAAGTCAGGCCACAGAAGGGGCTTTCACTTTCTCCATGAGCACTTCTAGGAGAGGACAGGCCTGCCCCTGAGCAAAGTGAGAGCAGTGGAGAAAGCCTCATGAACACCGGCTGTTGGAGTTTGGATGCAAACGGCTTGTGTTTTGTAAGTAGGAAGGTGGCCAAGCTGGTTCCTTGGGAGAGATTTAAGTAGCGCAGGTGTGGAAGATAGGCAAGAAGGTCTGGGAGGTGATTCCAAGCTGCTGAAGCAGCAGATAGGTAGGTGTAGCAATGGCGGTGAGAGGAGGCAATGAACCAGTGGGGTGGATAATGTCCTTGCCAGGGCTGAGGGGAAGAGATGGTGGTAGAAGGCTTAACAAATTAGAGTATTTACTCTTTCCTTGCAGGTCTGGGAAACGGAATGCGTTTGGTGCAGGAAATTTGCCTGTCACTCAGGAACTGTGTGGAAGTGAGGCTGGCTGAGATTATTCTGAATTTCTGTGCTGATCATAATTCAGGTGAGCATCAGGGATTTCAGAGAGACCATGTCTCTGCCCTTGCCTGTCCATATGGTACGTGCATATGCAAAAATGCACATTCCCCAGAGAATTCACAAATCAGATAAAAGGGAGAAGAAAAACTGTTGGTTTTTTTCTTTCACAGTGCTAATCACCATGGTATCAAAGTGCCTATTTGTTAGGCTTGCATAAATCATCATTGCTTTTGTAACAGCCTCTTGGGGGAAGTTTTGTCTAATTTATTGGGACTCTCATAGAGGGAGTAACACTGGGCGGGCAGGAGCGGGCTGGCAGGCAGAAGCCGTCAGTGCTGTGCTCCGGTAATCCCTGCTGCCCTCCGGAGTCCCCCAGCCCAGGGTAGGGCTGTGGAGGGAGAGCCGTGGGTGCAGATGGGGTGGGCGAAGGGTGCGTGCCTTGGCACGTGTTGTCCTCCCCTGCGGTGGGGAGAGCAGAGAAATGCTGCCCACTGTGTCCTCCCTCCTGGGCTGCGGCACTGCGTGGCCTGATGGTTTTAGGGAAACATGGCGTGACAGGACCGGCATAGTGCCTGGCTCCTGCACAATGCTCCCTGGACCTACGTGCTGATGAAGAGCAGCAGAGGGAGAGCAGCAGTACGATAAGGATGCAAAGGGGGGACAGGGCATGGTGGGGAGTTGGGGAACGGTCCCTGTGAATGCATGGCATGAGCCTTTAATCCTACATGAATGAAACATGAGGCTGGCTAGTGGCAAGCATAGCTAGAAACAGCATTCCTTATCCTCATACGAAACCACTAGACTAACTTTCCTTTGCTGACTTGATGCCTTACTTTAGCCAGACTCTTTCTTTTGGGTAGCAACTGCTTATTTTTCTTCCTGTGTCTTCGTCTGTATGCCTCTTGTAACCTCTCTGCCAGAGGAATTGGTAGAAGTGCCTTGTGCTCTTCATGTCTGCTCTACTTTTAAATGATTTTCTGAAGTCTGGGAGCAAAATTATGATATGTTCGGAGCTACATACAAAGTGTCCAGGTGTCAAAAGATTTAAAGATTGGAAAATATATGGGCTACCTCGAAGGTAATCCTTTGAATATTAAAAGCAGAAAACCTGCCAGGCCACTTTGCATAACACGCTATGTAATCTGTGAAGTAATTCCAAGGTGCCTGTTACCATGGCACCTCTTGGAAAAGCTTAGCAATATTAACAGAAAAACAGCAGTGGTGGGTTAAAGCAAGAATTGCAGCTCCGGGCTCAGGCACACAGTGGCTGTACCTCAGCTGACCGTGTACTGAAGTGCACATGGCTGTGATTGTTTTCTTACTCCATCACAAATGCATGTTAAAACTCATCATCTTAAACCTCTTGCACTGAGGTTTTAATCTGAACTTGCCTCATAACTAAAGCCCAGCCCAGTTCTGCTGCTTGACTGAGACAGTGGTCCATCAAACCTTGGTGACTTGGCTGTGCTCTGCAGTGGATCTGAATTCATGTTGGAGCTCCCTTTGTGGCTTGGGTAACTCCCAAGAGGTGGGATTCAGCTGACTGACTGTAAGTGTCTGCTTCTGAGCTGGTCCCCTTCCATTTATTAAGAATGGAGAGAAACTGGCTCCTCTGGATATGGTATATCTCATTCTAAAGTAAATCTCTAAAATAGGCCAACTGAAATGTATCCTAAACCCCAATTTTCCTCCACTGGTTATAAAGGAAATCTTGAATCATTGGCTCTGTTAGTGTAGGCAACCATATTACAGACATTTCCATGGCTCAGTTAACCAGATGGAGGCTTTGAGTGTAATTTGGGATGCTCTAGGGACCTGAGACATCTGCGTGGGGTTGGCAGGGATGACATGAGGCCGGTAGGAGACACATGTCTTTCAAGAGTGGCAGCTGGAGGCCAGGTTGCAGAGAGTGTCTCAAATGGCACTAAATGCTGATTGCTGGAAACTCAATAGGGCCCTTTGGGTGGGGTACAGCTCCAGACTAAGGCACTCAGGTATCTTCAGGTAAGTGTCTGCAAGTGAACTCGGTCTCTAAGCACCCGGGATGAATCATAAGAGCTCATCGGAGCTGCTCATACATAGGTATGCAGTACCATTTGAGATGTCCCACTGTTCCCACCTGGCCTCCAGCTGCTGTTCCAGAAATGTGTAAATGCTGCATCGTATCACTGCATGTCTCAGACACCCTAGGGTGTATCAAGTAGCAGAGGACATCCTGATGAATTGAACCCTGGCCCTAGTCAACACAGTCAGCGGATCCTAGAGAGGAATCATCTCACCTCAAAGCGGATACCCAGTAGCTGGCCAGCTGAATCACTCTTCAGGAGCCATTGACTGTATGGAATCACTCTCCATTGATTGTCAGGAATTTAAACATCTAGGGCTCAGTTCAGTTGCCCACCCATAGACATCTACGGTCTCTGAGGGGATGTAGGGTATCTGAGACATCTGCATGGGGTTGGCAAATATGACACAGAACATATGGAAGACCTGTGCCCTTCTGAACCAGCAGCTGAAGGTAACCAGCAGCTGAAGGTAACCAGCAGGTAAGGTACCTTAAGGTGTCTCAAATGATTCTAGACACCTGTCTGCGAGCAACTGCAAAAGTATAGCCACCTAAATGGAGATGGCTGAGTGTCTAATTAAATCCTTCTCTTAAAGACAGATGCAACAAATCTCACTCTTTACTTCTTTCCTTACTTCTACTGGGCTTCCTTTATACGATGCTTAGCCTGACAGGGAACTTGTTCTTGGTTGAGGCCTTTCAGCACTGCAATGATGACAAGAGAAAAATAATACCATAGTGGAGGCAGTCTGCTCTGATGGATATCCCCCAAACTCTATGCAATACTCCTCAGTGTGGAGAATGCCTTTCCAATAGGGCATAAACCTGCTGGGGTTCCTCAGCCACCACTAAGAAAGACTCAGTTAACTTCAGATCTCAGTGCAGTTACAGTCGGAAATGTATAGCATTTTTATCTGAGAAATGAGAGAGCACAAATTAATTAGGTATAGGATCTTTCAGACACCCAGTTGTTTGTACAGCTCTAAAAAAAAAGCACTATATGTTGGTTGTAGACTCCTCAGATATACTGAGAAACAGTGCCTCAACTGCTGAAGCCCAAACTTCCTCATGCACTTGTCTTTCATCCCAAGAGAGAGCACTTTCTGCATATCCCCGGGGTTGCAGTAAAATCACTATTGTTTCCATGGAGTGAGGTTCATCTTAGCCGACTTCTGCTGTCTAAAACCCACCCAGAGCTTGTCCAAATTCCCTTACAACCACTGTAGCTGGAAGACATCAATCATCTTGCTCTCAACTGTAGTTACTCCCTTGTGGAATGAAAGCAGAAATATTTACTGTTGTCTCTGTGGTTTGTTCTGTGGCTTAAGACGATAAAGTTTGTAAAAGTATATATGACCGATATATTGTTATGATGGTTCATGAGAGCAGTTGGAAAGATTCAGTTCTTGCCAACTCATTTATACTTTTTTGACATGGCTAGTGACACAAGTTTTGCCAAAATGTACAAGGGACAATACCCTTGGCTCTGTCAGATGTGGAGGCAATACATCAAGTATCTGCTTGGATGGGGCTACAGCTCACTGTCTGTGCAATTATCTCCTGTGACCATTTGTGGTTATTGCCCAGTCTTGATTTGCTGCCAACCTGCCGACTCTCTCCTTTCTCTCAGACTCATGCAATTTTATTTCATCACATTCCAAAGAAAAGGCTTTGATCACAGTTTGGATACTGAAGAAGAAAGCGGCTGCTTCAGTCTCCCCTCTGCCACATTAGCTTCATAATATTCCCCTCACCCATGGCATCTCATCCTATGGTACAATAACTTTGGTGAAAAATCTACACCTGGTTATAATGCACATTTACCTGCAACAGCTCACTGTAGTGAAATAGTTTGTTAATGAGTTGTGTTTGAATATTTGTAGCATTTTGCCTTGATTTTGTTTGGTTTTGTCCCTCAGAAAATCCCAGTTTTGTTTTTAAGATTTCAGTCAATTCACTTCATTATGAATTGGAAATGCAAATAATTTGATATTTTTTATTTGAAATTTTGTTATTGATATCAATATTTGATTATTTGACATTTGTTTTCACTGTTTTTCAACAGATGGAGACTTTCCAGGGAACAAAAGGTGGTCATAGAGAGTTTTGATTCTGTTAGCTCCATGTCCTGGGATGTGCCATCGTGCTCCAGCATGAGCTGAGGCATTGCTAAATTATGAACACTATAATCCAGCCCACAGGGTAAATCAGCTGCACTGCGTCTTTCAAGAGATACTGCAGCAGCTCAGGCAGCCAAAGATTTCAAAACATGTTCAACATCAGTGGTACCAGTGAGAAAGGAAAATCTTCTCACCAAAAACTTAGATTACACAGAAACTGATTTTTTCTTCATCAAAAATATTTTGATGGAAATTCCCTATTGGTCTCCTGAGAAGGAGAGTTATCATGGGGCTGGAAACTGCGAACGATGTTAACATACCAGTGATGTGATTCAGGGCTAGTGTGGATTTCATTGTAGATTTTCTGATTCTTCGCGATAATGCATCCAGATGTGCCAGGGTTGGCGACAGAAGTGGAATGTTATTCTCTGCTGAAGAGCACCATACCATTGCCCTGCTAGAGCATTTTTACTACAGTTCCTGAGACGTCGAGTTTTTGTGACATTTTGTGGTTTTCTATTAATGAGGAGTCCTAGATTTTGCTCTAAGTAGTCGATTGAAATTTCACCTTTGTTTTTCTGGACATTTTATCTCCTGCCTCACCTGCCCCAACTTCCTTTAGGCAATCCCGGTTCAGCTTGAAGTCTTGTATAGCCCAGATTGCTCAGAGGCAAAAGCGCAATGATAGTGTGTGTGGAAATCTCTGTGTTCCCAGAGGAGGTCAAGGACAGATTCCAACTCTAACTCTGCTGCCCAAGTTGCTGAGACACTGAATTTCAGATTTCGTTCAAATTGGGTATAAGTGCATTTTAGAACACAGAAGAGCAGAGGTTTTATAAATCATTACGTATCACTGGGGCATATCTGATGGCTTGAGTGCTCACAACGTGGAATCTGGAAAGAAACACTGAATGAAAAGCTTTATACAGAAGGAAAAGCATTATACTAATGGAAAGACACTGCAATATACACTAATTCCTCGTGAATCATGTAATTGGCAGTTTGTAAGCAAAATAAAAGACATGCTATTTTGTTAACAATGTGTAGGAATTAATTTTTACTTTGATAATAGAGTAACCTGCAGCAAATGTTGTGGCAGAATGTTTCGCTAGTAGACAAAGGAAACTTCCTTTGCTGCCGGTCAGATTTTTTTGCTTCTGAATGACACAGGAGATTTCAATGCTTTGCTGTGTGCTGCCAGCAAGAATCTCTGCAATCTCAGTTTACAAGAGATAAGATGAATTTTTGCAATATCAGGGCAAAATGAGGGGCTCTCCCACAGGAGGAGACACCAGGGCTGTCTTTCCTTGTAGGACTGTCTTCTTTTCTGAATTTTTCCTAACTACCAGTACAAAAAAATTCTTGCACCACTTAACAGCAGTATATGTTGATGAATGGGAGAATAGGTTTTTGACATCATTTACTAGTTCATCAAACCTAGCAGTAGATGATGCTTCTAAATACTGGAAAATATCCTTAATGTGTCAGCTGTGCAGTGATGAGTAGGAGGAGTTTTTTTCCTGATTCCAGGACAAATAGCCTGAAGGAAGAGATTTGACTGTCCTTATCTTAACACATGTTAAACATTACTGGTCAGAAAGTTCCCCAACCCTTTCAAAAATCTGTTTGTGGGAGCAAGCATGAGATAGAGCTGGAATATTTCCCAGAATTGATTCCTGACCATTATGAATTGAATCTTCTCTTTGTCAGAAGCTGATAAGCAGCTGGGTTTTCTAGGGTTATCAAGCAGGAGACTAGCATGTGATAGTATTCTGAACCTGCTGCTGTTCCCTGGAGAGCTAGAGACAAAATTTTTGACTAATTTCAGAAGGAACAGTGGTAGAGTGTCTGCATCAATAATTTTGCTGTTGCCCAGCCTGCTCCTATATCCCTAAAGTGCTGTTAAAGGTCTTCTAATGATTTCATTTCTTCATCGATATGATTTACTTATTAACCAGAAGTGTTCTGTAGTAAAATTTTACCACAGCTAGCTGAGTTATTAGTGCCATTATCATTAAGTTATATGGCTCCATGCATCCGTGGAGCTGTATTCTTGCTGGAAAAAACACTGGGGAATCCTGTGTGAGCCCCTGACCCATCCTAGGGGCTCCCTGAAGTAAGCTAAGCTGGCAATAACAGTCTCCTCCTTATATCTAGCTGAATTTTTCATAACAAGACAGTAAAGCAAAGAAGTGTTTTCATAAATACCTTTCACAGACAATAGGTACAAATTTTCTTCTCATTCTCTTAATTTAGTATTGTGATTGATAATGAACAAATGCATTTGTGTTTATAAAAAGACTCATTTTCTTCAACATGTCTTTGATTTGCAGTAGGTTCAAATCCCGTCAGTGATTCTTGTCCTTCAACTGCTATGTGAGAGGTGATCTCCTTTGGCCAACGCTGTTCAAGTGCACCAAGTGTTCTTTGGATGTACCGAAAGGATGAAGGTCCTCAGGGGCTCACTTCTTTCTCTGAGATGTTGCAGAGTTCAGGTGGGAGGTTCCCACTTAGCTGATTTGGCGTGTTTATGTGCTTAATGAGTGCTGCAGTTGACACCAGGCTGCCATTAGATTTTTATGTGCTGCCAAGTTTAGGGGGCCCTGCACGGCCATCAGTCTGAGCAGTACTCTTGGATCTAGGCAATAAATTCCACCTAAATCTTGGAAACCAATGTAGATAGTCTGAATACCATTCAGTGTTCCCAATCCTTACTTGGATGCCAAATGGCCTGCAGTCGAGCTGTTACAGCAAAATAAAAGCAGTATAATGGATGGGGATCCAGGGCCATCACTGTGGCTAATCCTGTTGCACATTGCTTAGGAACTAGTCTTACTGAAGTCTTACTCTGGAGCTGCTGGCCTAGTTCTGGGCAACCTTAGGCTTTAAAAGTTGCAACAGGCAGCTGTGTGGGCTCCTTGAGGTGGGCTGGATGATTCAGGTCCTCCTCTGCTGCCAGGCAGAGGGGACTGGATCTTGTCTGGCAGACATTATACATTGAGATTGTAGGCCTATTTGCATGCCGCATGTTATGGAGAATTTACTTTGGTTCTTCCTTGTTATCTTCCTTTATCTAAAATAGAAGTAATTCAGGGTGGAAATGTGTTTCAACAGACTATACAGCAATACAGACTAGATCTGTCCTATAGCAATGCACATAGAAGAATTAGTAGTGCTCCGATACAGATTAAGTAGGGGCTTCCACAGCTCCTTGCAAAAAATAACTCAAAAATTAAATTTTGAGTTGCAAAACAAGAAACTGAACCTCATGTTACATTGCTGTAAGGAAAAAAAAAATAAATTGAAGCCATAGCTTCAATGTATATGACTCTAAGAATCACAGGATCATGGAATAATTTAGGTTGAAACAGAGCTCTGGAGGTCATATGGTTTGACCTCCCACTCAGAATGGGTCAATGTAGACCAGGTAGCTCAGTCAAGTCCAGTCTTATTTGTGTCCCAGTTTCAGTGTTTGATGACCGTTGTGGTAAAAAAAATCTCCGTATATCTAATTGGAGATTCCCACGATGCAACTTGTGTCCATCGCCTTTTGTCATATCATTGTGCATCTCTTAGAAGAGTCTGTCTTCATCTTCTCTATGCTCTTCTATTAGGTAGCTGGAGATAGCAGTAAGATCTGTAAGAACAGGAATTACTTCTGCTTGCTAAATTGAAAAATATTGGACTTTGCTGTCCTCACAGCATTTTTCCTTACAGCTGTAGTGAAATTGAAGAGTATCTTTGGACAGAAGCTTTCTGCTTTCAGAAGGACCTTTTATTTCTGAAGAGAAATCCTATTTAAGGAAATGTCCTTGTACAAGGGGTTGACAGGCAATCCTGCTTATTGTCACCTACTTTTCACTTCTCATCCACAAACTGAAGGTCGAGAACTGTAGTTGTCATTCTGAGCTCATGAGAAGCTGGTAGGAGCAGGAGATGGCTTTACCACCCACACGTGAGAAGCATTGCGGAGCTGCCTGGGTGAAATCTTTGCCACACTAAAGTTAAAAGGAGACTTCTGCCTGTACAGGGCTTGCAGAAGAGCAGGAAACAGCTAGCTGCTCTGCCTAACTGTGCCTTGTAGGATCTCATCCACAATACTGGTGGCAGACCCATACCACACATGCCTGGAAACAGAGCCCTTGACTTGCTGATGACACAGAAAGTAAAGAAACCTGATACATCTGTACAAGTGACAGCCCTTCATTGACCCCTGTACCGGGTTTGCACACTGCTATTCCTTTGGTGAGCCCTCTTCATCTCCGACAACTCATTCCTCTCTGCACCTCTGTCCCAGCCAGATGTCAGCACCCCTTTGTGCTTCTGATGCAACTGTTACATTATGCTCTTAAACAGAACTTTTTCCCACTAAAAAAAAAAAAAGAAAATATTTGGGAGATTCTGACAGATCTGAGGGAGTAGCTTAAAACTAGATGCCAGTCATACATTGCCCCGCAGATCTTGGGGGAACCTTTGAAACAGCAATCATGGGCCCCATAACTGTAAGAGGACAAACACTAATTTACAGGATTTCATTTCAGAGAGAAGTAAAAACTTATGGCCTGCCAGATTGAAAAACCTCTTTTAACCTCCCCTTTCTCTGGTACCTAAAGGGAAGCAAGGCTTGCTTTGGATTAGGTGCCTCCTTCACTTCAATTCTCCTTGGCACTAGATGCAAGCTCTTTGGTTGCATTACTGCAAACTTCTTACACGTGTGTTTACAGTTGAACATATGCCTGAGCAATCTGCTGAGTTAAGCTTTAGTTAGGTGCATGAGGTCTCATTTCCTCAGTACAGGGAAGACATGGACCTGTTGGAGCGAGTCCAGAGGAGGGCCACAAAAATGATCAGAGGGATGGAACACTCTCCTATGAGGGAAGGCTGAGAGAGTTGGGGTTGTTCAGCATGGAGAAGAGAAGGCTCCAGGGAGACCTTATTGCAGCCTTGCGGGGCTTATAAGAAAGATGGGGACAGACTTTTTAGTAGGGCCTGTTGCGAAAGGACAAGGGGTAATGGTTTTAAACTAAAAGAGGGGAGATTTAGACTAGATACAAGGAAGAAATTTTTTACAATGAGGGTGGTGAAACACTGGTACAGGTTGCCCAGAGAGGTGGTAGATGCCCCATCCCTGGAAACATCCAAGGTCAGGCTGAACGGAGCTCTGAGCAACCTGATCTAGTTGAAGATGTCCCTGCTCATTGCAGGGGGGTTGGACTAGATGACCTTTAAAGGTCCCTTCCAACCCAAACTATTCTATGATTCTATGATCCAACCTCCCCTCTCCTCCCAGAGGGGCACTATAGGATACACTGAGGAACAGAGAGCTTGCTTGGCCCTTGTGCTTCTCTGGAGCTACTAATTTCTCTTGAGTGGGGCTGCCACCATACGTGCAAAGTCACTAAAGTGACCTCATTGGTCTTCAGTTTAGGAGCAGCATAGCTCAATTTGCACAGCATTAGATCTGAGGCCAGGTTTGCTTTGGATGAGGCAAGCTTTGTTCTTCTTGCTCATGTTGACGGCATATCCTCAAACTCCTAAAAAGTGACTTCATTCATATCACTGAACAAAGATGTCAGGGTAAGGATAACAATTCTTTTTGTTTTAAATAGGGTCCAGTCTGTAATCCCCTCATTGGTTTTATGTATGTTGTTAAGTATGAGCAATAAGATTAAAAAAAAATGGTATATGGATTCTGAGCAGGTTAAAAAAGTGTTCCAGACATATCGCCTTTATTGCTGAGCCTTTTTAATTACACTGGAGGTCAACCAGGAATAACTCCATGGCAGCCAGTGGAATCAGAACTAGGTAAATATGCTAGACGAGCCCAGTGGATACAGTCTGAGTGTATTATTGTTCATGTCACTCTCAGAAACACTCCTTTTTTCCCAGTTGCTCACTAGGTAGCTTTTTCTTGTTATAGTAAGAAGAGATTTCACTGATTCTTACACATTTTTCATTCTTAGTCTTCCTCTGAAGAAGTGTAGCAATAGTGCCCTATTTTCAGACCGGAAGATGAGAAAATGATCAGCAAGAGTCAGAGTTCGAGCAAACTTCATCATTCCCCTAGTCCATCCTCCAGGAACAGAATTCTTCTCTGATGCATTTTCTGTGACTTTATCCAGTCCACTTTTGAAATAAATCAAGCAATTGATCTACAACATTAATCTGGAAACTGATTCACAGTCCAAAGAAACTCACTATACAGTTGAAATTTCCTCTTGTTGCTTCCCCACTATCACCAATTTCCCTGCTTCATAGGAGCACAGCAGCGTGGGTTTAATCAGTGATGGACCGGTAGGAAGTGCTCTGAGATGAGCAGGTCCCCTACAAAACCTTTAGGATTGATGAGTGTCAAGGAGAAATGCATAGGTGCACACCTGAGGTTAACATGTCAGCAGAATTTACCAGTTATTTCTGCCTGAGTATCTTACATTGCGACTGCATTTATACAGTGCGGAGAGGTAGCGCTGTGACATGCAGACAAAGGATGCAACAATAATTCAGGCAGTTTTCATAAGTCTTTTCCCTCTCAGTGAGAGATAACACCCCCACAGGCAGTGCATTAACATTATCATTTCTATAACAGCGGTGCCTCCTGGCCCCAGTAGAGATCACAGCTGCATCTGCTTGGAGCTATGGAAACATGTACTTGAGGTCTATCACTATTTCACAGTGTTTGTACTCTTAAAAGAAAACTAAAGATATGAGGAAGTTAAGTATTGCTGTCATCATTTTATGGGGTGGAGGTGGAGGAAATAAAGCACAGAAAATGTTAACAAGTGTCCTAAAACCCCCTAAAGTCCATCTTGGAACCAAAATACAACCAGACTGATGGCCATACATCGATCAGGGGTCAAGGGGAGATGGTTGAGTCATTAATAGCTTCAAAAATAAGATCAGTGACATGACATTAATTGCACAAAGTTTTACCTATGTGAGAAAGGCTTTAAAAATCAGAAAGTGCAGTATGAAATGGCAGAAATCACATTTAAAACCAAAAATGTCACATCACCTTACTCATGGCATTTTGAGTCAAAATGAAAGCTGTTTTTTTAGCTTTCACAAGCATAATCAACTAGATGTTGAAATGAGAGATACAAATATTGAAAGGATTTCTGTAAAGGATCAGTGTCTCCTGAATGTGGAGCAGAATTACAGATAGATAAACCAGCTTACAGAACCCCCTCCGTTTTCCAGTTATGGCTGGTTGTTCATCTCCTGGCGTGCCTTCCACTAATGAGGTAGCAATCAATAGAAATTACAGCACCTGCTGACATAAAAGATTAATATTGGAAAATAGTTGTAACCTTCCTATTGAATACTTCTGGCGGTATAAAACACAAGCATCGATTGCTACTGATTATGCCCGTGTACCTTGCGCAATAGTCCTGTGAGCTTCATGTCAGTACCTGAGAAAGCAAATTATATCATCTATCTGCTCAGCAATATTAATAGATCAGCAGTGAGGCTGTCACTGCTATCTCAGGATATTGTGGGATAAAAAATCTTAACCCAGTCCTTCTCCCATGGCTGTAAATGGCTTCTGGGATAGCAAGGAGCTATCCTCAGGCCTTGTCATCCCTCACTGTGTCTGGGTTCAAGGTGTATGTGATGCTTAAGGGGTCCATCTCATTCTCAGAGAGACAGCGGAAGTTTGGGGGCACTTCCCAGTCTAGGTCAGCAGAACTGGAGCCCAGGTAACTCCAGGTAACTCTGGCTCCACCGCTCACTTCAGTTCAGTCTCTGCAGTGCTTTGGACAATGGAAATGGAATTGATTCCTAATAACAGGAAGGTGGCATTTTTGGAGGGAGTCTGTCCCTCTTCCTTACCCTGTTTCCTTGTCCTGTGCCCCATCACTCCAGCGCTGCAGCGTGCAGCACACTATGCATGCTGAACATGCTTCTCCAGCACGTTTGTTTCCAAACCTGCATAAATATGTGGCCTTATGGGCTGTCCCCAACATGGTCTGAGAAGTGAGTGCAAAAAAGACCTTGGCCACCCAGTCATTTACCCTCAAGGGCACCCTGGGAGGGGCTACTGGGAGGCTGCAGAAACCTCTGCATTGCTCACCCTGCTCACCAGCCAGCAGGAACGGCAACATCCATCGCTCTCCCAAGGCTGGAAGCCATTGGATGGTATACGTAATGTACTCTTGGCTTCCCTCAACGCAATGCAGCAATTGACAATGAACATGAGAGCCAAAGCGTACAACTGGCATGAGCCGGTGTGTCGCTGGGCATCCAACTAGTTAAGGAGAGTAAGTGGCCCACATCATCTGTCAATCTAAATGTGCATGGCTTTCATGAAGTTTTCCATAAGGACATTCGCAGATGAAGAAAAAAGTCTCAGCAGCTCTTAAGTGGCAGGGCTATATTACACCCTCCCACCACTTTTTTCTATTTTTCCCCTTTATGTATTTTCCTTGGGGAAAAAAATATTTTTAAGAGAAAGCAGCAGGAAATTTCCAGCTGACTCAGCTCTAGAGAAATTTCCACAAGATCTCGTTTCTTTTTGTTCTGTTCCGTATCCCGAAGTGTACAGACTGTGTGTTTGCTCAGTGTCTGTGTCCTTGCAAGTTCACTGTTATGAGTGTTAATCTGTTTAATAATTCATCTCCAATTGCAATGACTATTTGGCTGTTCAGATCAGATTTTTACTTTCTAAAGCCACTCCACATATTTGTTGAGGTGATCCCTTCTGCTCATACTGATCAGAAGAGTTTACCATTGACTAGATCAGCTTACATATGCTTTTGCTCAGATTTTTTGATATTTCAAAGGCAGAATATTTCAAGGGCAGAAATTTCTCATCTTTTTGGATGGTGCTGAGATGAAAACAAAAAATGTTACATCTGGTGAGAGTTAATTATATTTCAAATCTGTTGCAATTGAGTTGGCTTGGCCTATAAATACTCAGTAGAACGTGCTCAGCGTTTGAAACTATGCTTCTGTGAAAGCTGGTTTTGTAAGTTAATGGCTCCGTGGAGGGACAGCAAGTAAGCTTTAGACAGCCAGAAACCCGCTACCGTGCACTGGATAAAAACCTGGACAGAACTGAGACCAAATGCAACTTAGGTTTAGATCCATTCAAGGGCATAGTACTGGGATGTGTGGTCTTGCAAACAGAGCAAGGGAATGTAAGAAGTCACTGTCTCTCCTTATTCAGCATTATCTTACACAACTGAGAATTTTAAGCTCAGACTTCCTTCTGAATAAGCCCTGAAATCATTTTGGTTTTGCTTTTGTCTATATCACATATCAATTTATCATCATCTCTCAAGCATGAATTTCCTGTTACAGGAAGGGTAGTTTTACCATCCACATCTTCCAGATGGGGAACCTGAGACATGGAAAGAAGCCACAATGGAATCCAGACTTTCTGAGTTTCAGTCCATCGTCTGCCTAAGAAGACTGAAGGTTTAGCTGTCCTCTAAGCCTTCAGCAGCAGACAGAGGAGGCAGGTGAGTCAGGCAGCAAGCTTTTTCAATAGCAAGAGAGTTCCATGGTGGAAACAACATTAGTTCAGTGATGTCCAGAGGCAAGAGACAAGAAGTGGTCACCAAAATAGCCAAGCAAAAGATAAAACATCATTCTCTGGGTGCCAGGTAGGAAAAAAAAAAAAAAAGAAAAAAGGCAACAACCTGAATGTCTTGTATATTATTCTTCAATACAGGAAGCATTGTGTTAACTAACTTTGAAACTAACTCAAACCTAAGAAATCATGTGCTTTCTGACCGTGTTGCTCATCAGTAGACTAATAAAATCTTACCTTGGCACATTCCTTGCCACAGTTGTGAGTTAGGGCCACCAATACAGGAGCTCTTCCATCCTCAGGCTGCTCATTAGTGCCATGGTTTTCGTGGTGAAACAGTGGTGACAGATAAATGCACAGCCGGGGTTGGGCAGGCCAGACCAATGCTCACCTCCTCCTTGACCTTAGGCACCTCTGTTGATTTAATAATTAAATATAGTGTGGTCATTGGATGGCCTATCTGCAGATCAAGTCTGCCTCCAGAGAGCACAATGCCAAGATGCCCATGGGTTTTTAATGCCCAGGACCTGTGTGAACTCAGTAAAGAAGTAACAGCAATTGCAATGGCTGAGAAAATTTGTATGTGAATGTCTTTATGAAATGAAAATATTTCTGAAGCAGTGGGACTTGTAAAGACCCATAAAGCCCTTCCCCAACCCCGTTTATTTTCCTGAATGCTGATGTTTTGCATTTTGAGTCATCCCTGCCAAGGTGGTACCTGCTATATTTCCTGCAGGACATAATTACATCTTTGCTGCAAAGATGGGTTGAAACAGCAGTTGGACTGCAAAGACAACTAGTCCTTGAGATGCTACAAGCTGTTGAGGTCACTGGGAAATGAAGCTACTGAACATGTGGTATTATCTTGTGAAAACACCCAGTAAGAGATACCCTGTCACATGAAGAACCCCACTGGTACTAGGAAAACAAGAGACCAGAGATGTCTGTTGGCTTGCATGAATTTAAGGATCTAAAGTTACAAGAGCACTCGTATCAGTGTAAAAGCTGCATGAAAATGTCTTTCAGGATCAGGTTATAGATGTATATTGTGACCTATTCTTTAATTTTTAATTATTTTTCTCCCTATGGAGGTATTAGGTTTTTAGAGACTTTACAAAGCAGGCAGCCTTTGCAAGTATAATGTCATTCAATGAGATTTGCCAAGTTACATGGAATATCGAAAATTCATGCAAACACAAACCAAGAAGATTCTTCGTATGTTGACTTATGATTGCTGTCCATTTGCATATAGGTATAATGTATTTTTCTCCTTCTGACTAGATGCTTCCTCTTCTCCCATAATCCAACTTCTAAAACTTGCAGATGGCAGAGTTTTCATTTTTGCTCTAAAATCTTGCAGATGGCAGAAAAACACAGACCTAAGGGATGCTCCTAATCTTCTGAAGGATGTGGAGGGAAAAGAGTATTTACTAGAGGTCAGTTCCACTTCCTTCATCATTTAATCTCATAAGGAAGGGTGTCTTTTCTGGCCAAACTACAAGAATAGGCACAGCAGGTGGGACTCAGTTCCCAGCTCAGCCCCAAAGGGGATCTTTTGTTAGTCATCTGTAGATGATCTGATTTTCCCTGGGTTTCAAGCACAGATGGGCATCTAGTGGTATTTTGTAAGTCCTTGTACTTTTTTGGGTGCAACAGCAGATTAGGTGTTTTTGGTGAGATCCACAAAGTTCTGGGCAGATGTTTTGTTTCTGAAAAAAATTATTTTGGGTGTGAGGCTGGGCCCCAGGGAAGGGGATGAGTCATAAATGTTGGATGCTCAAGTTCACCAGGGTATCTAAATCTAGAGATAGATCTCCTCATCACTTGTAGGTGTCTGAAGAGCACATAAAGTCTGCCCCAGCTTCTTCCCATGGGGTGAACCATTCCAGAGAGCTCATTCATGTTAAAAATAGCTGTGCAGAAAATGGAGGGGCTGAAAGAGGCACCTGCTTAAGCTGACACTGTCACTGAAAGAAGTGAAAGTGGAAGGACAGTCCCAGGAGTTTGGTGATCTTCACTTAGGTATGAGTTTTGGGGAGTCACAGATCACAAATAATATTTCTCAGGAATAATCTGTTTTGTAGTTAACAGAATCAAGCTGTTATTAGTAATAGCAGATCGTTAATTCACACAACGTACTCACCCATATAGTTAACAGACAACCTCACTCATAGTTACGTGGTTGCAGCAGCGGTTGGGAGACGAAGCCCAGCTGTGTACTCAGAAGTGCAGGGTCGAACTGTCGCGCGTGGCTGCTTGATAGGTGTCTGGAGAATCCCTCCGAGAATACTCTGGTTTATCAGAGGTATGTATATTCCTGCGTATAGCAGCCATCACACTCCTGGGTGAGGTCTGAACCATGCAACCCCTCGTTGCTGCTAGTGGGTGCTAGTGCAGTTTCAGCAGACTGCTGTTCACTGAGTTTATCAGTTCTTCTGGACTACGCAGCACTGCCAGTGTCTAGAGCAAATAAGTCCCTGGGAGACTTTCAGGCACTACCTTCTCAGCCTATACCTTCCCTCTCTTCTTGTTTTCTGGTGACGGCATCACCTTACTAGTGTTCCGTGAATTTTCATTAAGACTAGATGTTTTAAAGAGCAAGCAAGAGAGAAACATCAACAAAATTACCTTGAATTGCCCAGCCAGGACCACTCCATGAGGGAGGGCTGGAAAGGTCCTTTCCTTCTGCCTGCTGAGCTTAGACATCACATATCAGACTGGAGCATTTGGAATTTTTGACTAATAAGTAGAAATGGTATTGCCTTT
This sequence comes from Gymnogyps californianus, assembly GCF_018139145.2. Classification (NCBI taxonomy): domain Eukaryota; kingdom Metazoa; phylum Chordata; class Aves; order Accipitriformes; family Cathartidae; genus Gymnogyps; species Gymnogyps californianus. Next base: position 7,822,927 of record NC_059471.1, on the reverse strand, counting down.
AAAATAATGAGTTCTTTAAAGAAAAAAAAAATCAGTTTAATGAGATTTTAGCCCACAACTAGAATTCTAACCACTTTTAGTCTTAAGTTTCACTGGTGAACTTAAATGAACTTGAAATCTGCCCGCAGCTGTGGCACTAATGGGTCACTGATGGGGAGCAGTAACTGACAAAAGAGATAACATGAATGCAGTCAGGACCGTGTTTCCTCAGCTAAAAATATGATTGACACTTTTTATTATTAGTTGAAAAACTCAACAGCTTAAAAATGTGTGATAGGTAAACAGCAATTTTTTACTGCATTCCCAAGCTGAAAAAGCAGCTTGCTGGGTAATTTTTGGAAGAAAATGACATAAACTTACTATTACACTTGCAAACCAAGTGAGAAACAGTAGAAGTGTACTGTTGTAAGAAAAACACATGTAGACTAAGCTTCACTTGATCTCTGATGAAAAATGGCACTTTATATTTCAACAGATCTTTATTTTGCTAGATTTTTATGCCTGTCATCTTCAATTTCTTCTTTTTCAAAACATCTTGCTGACATTTTTGGAGACTTTTTTCAAGCTTCTGAAATCCCATCAGCATCTCTCACACTCTCATAGTCTACAGGACTTGGCTGACAGTATTGCTATATGTTGTTTTTTACATTTTTTTACCAGCCTTTATGTCTGGAAAATGCTGAGGCCAAAATTTATGGTACTGTCCCTTGATGACCTCAGATGACACATTTGAAATAAGATTTTTAGGGGGTCTTCTAATTTATTTTTTCTTATTCATTATGACTATAATACAAGAGTAAGAAAAACCAGCCAAGAAAACATGCCTGGATTCAGTGTGGGAAGGCAGATTTGCTTGTGTTAGAGGTATTATGCAAATGTGAACCATTTTGCAGTATAGTCTTTAAGTTATGGGATTTTAAGTCAGAGAGGGGGAATCCCATGGGTAATCTTTGCTGAGTAGGGAGAAACATCTCTCATATGTAAGAAGGACTGCTCACTGCTAAATTCAGAGGCAATGATGGGTATGGGGGTGTGCACTGAGTTCCCTTCCCCAACGAAGGGAATTTGGATGAAAGAAAACACTCTTGAGACGAGAAGTTGTTGGGCCAGAGTCCTTCATAGAGCCACCACTGCTCTGCGGTGGCTACCTGGGGTTGTGCCATGGGACAGGGCAGAGACTGGGCCTGTGGCACTTGCTTTGACTGTGTACAAAAAAATATATCCCTTGATTTAGCTATCTGTGATTAATGCTTAGTGCTAGTGGCCATTGTAAATGATTGAAGTGGTAGAGATGAATATTTCAAATATAGGTTGCCATCTATTGCAAAGCTCCTTTACCCATTTTGGAAGAAACGTTTTAGCTGATGAATGCTTTAGGCTGGTTATGCAAATAGAGCATGTTAAATAGCAGGATTAGTAAGAGGCCAGAGTCTCTGCTGGGGAGAGACAGAGGCAAAACAATGAGATTTGGCTGCTGTAAGTATCTCCAAGTGGGTCAGATCGTGGTATCTGTAGCATGATATTAGGCATATAGCCTGTCGGACGAGGGTTGTGGGAAGGTCTGTTGGATTCCTGGATGGAAAAAAATGGGCAAGTGAAGATTCGTAGCTCTGAAACCATTTTGGAGCTGTTTACTAGACAGCGAGGCATTCGTGTGTGGTGTCCTCTGAAGGTTTTGAAGGCATTGGGTTAACAGCATGTTGTAGGTGAAGAGTGTCAGTCCTCTCAGCACATCAAGTTTCGGTGAGTCTTTTCCTAGGGATTATACTTCAAACGGACCCATTTCTGGGCAGCCTGATTCTCCACTGCTATCCCTTCCTCTTTTGGCCATGCTGGTTTCTACCAAATTAATTTCCACTCCTATCTTACAGATTTTGTTTTACTGTTAATCTCCCCTTAATCTGACTGCTATTTTCTGTCTCCTAATTCATTCTGCGTGTCTTACAGTCTCCCTGGGCCATCACCATGGAGGGTTGGTTTCTATCAGTCCCTCCTTCAATTTGATTTTCCTACAACTTGAAACATATCCAAACATTTTTATCTGAGCTATCTTCTCTTCCTTCATTTCTAGTTCTGCAGCACTTATTGTTTTCTGGTATAAACACAGATTCTTTGAAAATATACAGTTAAAATTACTCTTTCATGGGCATTAATTAGTAGAAAAAACCTTCAACAGGTGTTTGAGAAGGGGAAAAATTTTGGGATGCTTGGTATTTCTCAGATATACTTAGTTCCAGATCACTTTTCAACTACACATTACCATTTGGGTGGTCAAAGTCTCTAGTCCCAGCTCTATAACACATTTATCATTTATCTCCTACTTTCACTGTTGGATGGGAATTGATCTGTGTAAGTGTATGATATGGTCTCTTACTAATGGCTCACAAATCTCTCTCTCTGTCAAGTGAGTGCCCATATCACATAATAAACTTCATATTCCACTGTGGAAACTTCTCAAGGGTCTGGGCAAAGCTGGTCACACTGTCTGGAGCAAACAATCATTAGATGCTGGGTTTATCTAAGCCAATCTTAGCTGGACCAAAAGACAGATATATTTTAAAGTGTTTTTATACTGAAAAAAAAGAAACCACCAGCTAATATGGGTTTGCTGTGGTCTGTCAGTCTCAAATGATCTATTCTGAGTCCTGAATGTCAAAATACATGACATTTTTTAACTGATATTTTGGGAGCATTATTTCTTCATGAAAAGTTCAAGTACATTCAACTTTCCATCTCTTTTTGGCATGCAGCCAAAACCCTGAAATTTCAAACTGGGCAGAAAGTCTTTATTTTTGTTGTTGTTGTTATTATTATCATCATCATCATCATCACCACCACCATCCTCCTCCTCCTCCTCGTCCTCCTCCTCCTATTTAATTCTGGCTGTGTAATTTAGTTCTGACACATGTCGCAGGACCAGCAGGGTCAGTAGCCAGTAAAGAGACAATGCTCTAAGTGACTGGGAAGGTGTGGATTTAGGATAACTCTCAGTTCAGCCTTGATGTTGTCGTTGAGTCTGCTTTTCATGGACACACCAACCTTTCATCTTTTTGTACTGCTTTTTCCCTTTTGCTCTCATCCCCACTGATCAGGATGTCTTTAGGGCAGCAAGTTGTTTAACACAACAGTGACCCACAGTGCTGCTGTGACCTGTAAACCTATGGAAATAGCATGAAGTGCTAAGAAGTATGTGTTAGTGAAGAAGGTAGGTCTCTTGACACTTAGAAAGAGCAGAGGTTCTTGGCACATCGTCTCGGCCAAATTCCAGCATGGCTTTAGTTTAATGCATTAACGTAGTGCCTGTGAAGATTTACTCCTGTGAAATGGAGGCTGAATTATTTCCAAAGAACTTGCAGCCTTCCAGCTCAAGAGTGCTAGGATAGGGCAAAATCAGGCAAGATGTGATGGCCCTTTTTCTCTTCTCCTTTCCTCCAGTTTCCATAACATTGCCCAGTGTCGGAATTCATAACATACATGGGACTCGATGCTTTGCAGCTATTCCCTATCAACCCTCCATTCCTGGTGGCAAATGGTGCTGTCGCCCTGGTCGGGTCACTGCTTGTGGGGACAGCACACATCGCTTGCAAGTGCTGTGAACTGTACGTCCAGCAGCATCCGAGAGCAAGTCAAGCCAAAGAGACTAGCAGACCGATTGTGTAGAGAAGCCCACGAGCCAGGCACAAGCATCCCAGCTGCTGTTCAGAGGGAGCCTGGGGGTGGTAGATTCATAAGGCAGACTTTGTAGCCTCCCTTACTCCTACCCGGAGGGGGTTTCTGGTTGCCATGCCTGGCCACCCTGGTTAATTAGCCAGCTTCACCCTGGGGTGTAAGCAAAATACAGAGGAATATTTCTTTCTCTTTGAAAGAGGCTGGAAAAGAAGAGTAGCCAACACACCTTAATTTATTTTTTATTCTGTAGTTATCAATGCTTTGCTTTGTTTTTCTTGAAGCAAAAGGAAATACTGTCCTGAGAGACTAATGCTCCCTATGAGCAGTTCTAGCTCTTGATATCACTTTGGAAAATATCCTCAGGCTCTGCAACTGTTGGCTTCACACTCCCCTTCCTCCCTCTTTGTTCATGGCCAAGCCCTTCCTCTGCCACCGGCTTCTATTTGCCTCACCTCCATATCTTCTCTTTATACCTTTTCTACCCCTGCTCAAACAAAGGTATTCATTATGGCCTTTGCAATAAAACATCACTCTTCTGTCATTTTTTTTGTTCCCTGCCTGCACTTCTTGCACCTCCAGCTAAAAAATAGCAATAAAGGTGCTGTGGTTTAAATTATTATTTCTCGCCTACACTGTCCTAGTACAAGAGAGATCATGAGGATAGTGGGATAGTGCGAGGTAGCATTATTACTTCCTCACACCGTGGGCACACATCATACGGAGATGAATTCCATAATCATACACCAAATGGGCAGCAAGCGTCACCGAGGGCAAATATAAATCTTTGGCTATGTTTCTATGGGAAGCTTGGGAAGACTTAGCTCTAGCTGCTATCAAAAGAATTAATTCCTAAACAACCTGTACCTCCAGCACTCCAATGACTCTGCTCCAGCCAAGGTGGCAAACCCTCCATGAGATACCACTGCCTGTGTGTGTATGCTCCCCTTTCCTCCCAAAAGCTTTCCAGCCAGGCTGGGCAATCCAGTGGGACACTACGTTCATTGCATTGAATCTCAAGACAGCTATATAGAAAATCTATTGTATGCATTCCTTGCCCTGGGCTGGGCTGTGATGGCCACATACTGCCTGGGTACCTACATGAGGGACCTTGAAGAGCTGCCCTGTAAGAGTTTATCCAGTGAGAGTGTGGGTGTCCAAGTGTTGCAGAGTTTCTGGGCTCTGCACTGGAGATTTGTAGGTGGGAACATGGTGCTCACAGTCCAGGGAGGGACATACGGCACTGCTGCCCTCAGCGTTTGCAGCTGAACATGTGCCGCAGCGGCTCCTCTGATGCTGAGACATTCGGACGGGTCAGGTTGGCAATTTGTGTCCCTGGATGCTCTGTGTGTGCACGTGTGTGTGTGTGCACATGGGGAAGAACAAGCCTGCAGCTATTCTGCAGAGCTGTGGAACTGGCTTAAGGTGATGGGTTGGGACACCGGTATGGATGGGCCCTTCAGAAAGCATTTGTGAGCAGTGAGATTGTGTCTTGGCTGCGCGGGTCGCCCTCAGGCACACACTGTGGTGCCTCAATTCCTGCTTAAGGGAAGGCAGTTGCTGTGTCGAGGGTAGAAATTTGTGGACTGGGGATTTGTCTCCATAAGCAAAGGCTCCATTAACAACTGGCTTCTTCCATAGGACTATGAATTACCACTTGCCTGGTCCCTCGTGTTTTACTTCAGGTTCTTTAACGCATTGAAATTGTATTTGCCCTATCTAACGTTATCCTCAGAGACCCTTTAGCCTCCATCTGTAACTCTGCTGGTTAATGGAGTGAAGCAGGCACTGAATAATGTGAGACCTTCCCCCTCCCACACCTCTCCCTCAACTCTCTCTGAGGCCTATGGCCTCACTTATGTACCTGCTATAGTTGAGGAGATTACCACCCCTGTCCCACCCCAAATCCACCCAGCTGGATAAGGCACTATCCACTTAACCTCACCTCCATACACCGCACCCATTCCCCAAATCCAGTCTGACCATGGACTAAGCTCAGGCGAACCCCTAAGCTCGTTTAGTTGGAAATGCTCCTTCTGCCACTTGCATTGGCGTTGGGATCTGCAGGGCTTTTCCCTGTTTAGCAGACACAGCCTCAGAATAGTGTTTTCCTTCTCATTTGGTATCTCTAAAATAGGACGACGTGGTGTCTATTGAAAAAAGAGGCTCTGGATACGCTGCCTGTGAGATTATATTGTAAGCTGATAAGCATACTTACCTACAGCAAATGCCAGCTCTATTAAAGAAGGATTATATACAGATGAGGAATTAAAAGCTTAGAAAATATTTGTCTAATATTTTACTGAGGGTGTATTGCCATTACTCAGCGACTGACTCCCAGCAAAGCACATCCAGGCAGGCAGAATATGGCCAATAAATACACCACCAGCGGAGAAAAAAGGGTGCTTTAGTGAGTCCTGCGTCCTGCAAAGCCTGTCCAAATCCCGTATTGCGCACAGGCAATGACAGGAGCGTAAGACAAGCATTTGCCCTCAGACCCTTTAGATTCGTTCTGTGAGTCATTGCGTTGACAGCGTTCGAAACACTTTCTGTTAAAAAAGAGAGAAAGAAATGGGTGTTTGACATAGGTTTGACACTCTTAGTACTTAAACGTGGTGATGACTGTGACAATTTGGACCTGTGCTTTGAGTTTAAAGATAATGAGCAGCCCCTTGACTAGCTGTTACTGCAGATGGCACAGTGGCAACACCCCTTTCTTGGGAAAAAGGGAGAAGGCAGCAAGAAGACCTTAAAGAAAATGTTTCCTTGGAGCTTGGCATGATTTTTGCTCAGACCAGCCTGCAGGTAGGTCAGGCAGAGGTCAGACAGGGTTTGGTGGTGCCACTGGTGAGTTTCTGCTGCAGATCGGGACTTCATGTGAGCTGTTGTTAGAGGTGGATTTAACTCCAGGTTCCCAGCATCTTTGTACTTTTCTTACATGTTTAAAGCCCATCCCAGAGTTTTGCAGCTTAAAGACATCTGCAAATCGCGATTTATAGCTGATGCCCTATTGCATTTCTAGACTCCACTGCAAGGCAAAGTCTTTGGCAGCGTCAGGGAGTCACTGTGTGGAAGGGAGCCATAAGAGGCTTAGGTGAAAGCTCTTTATCCATACATACCAGAGCAAGCCCTCAAATTCAGGCTAGTTGTTTAGCCTGAGACATTAGTTAATCAGTTAGTGTAGTGTAGGGGCCAGCTGTGTATTGCTTTTCTACTGATGTTATAACAGCCCTATTACTATTACACTAATGATATATTAGATCTAATTCATTTTCCCTGGTTGCCACCACCTGCTTCTGCTTAGATCAAGGGCTAATGAGCAGTTGACAGTAGTTAATGAGCTTCTGCAGCAAGCGTTTCAATTTCTTCACTGACTAAAATTAGTTATCTCTTCTGGGCAACATGCTCTCCCTCACTGGGATATTTGGCACCATTAGCTCCCCAGTGTGTCAGGGAGGAACCATCTCCATCAGCAAGAGACTGCAGTCGTGGGTGCTATCCAGAACAGCCCTCCTCCACTGAGCAGGGGAGCTGTGCTTTTGTCCACAGCTTTCCAAACTGGTCTATAGACCAGTTCAGCTGTGGCTGTTTTACTGGTGACACGTCCAGCCCACCAACCCAAACAGCCCCTGCTCTGCAGTCGTGGTGTCACCTTCCTTGCAGCAACAGGCTTTGTAATGGTGCTGTTGGTGAGTGCTGCTCTGGTAGGGCTATTATGGTAACTATTCCTGTGTTGTCCAAGATTTTTGATAATAAAGATTGCTGTATGGATTGCTGGTGGGGAAGAGGATCTGACATGTGCCCAGAGATTTAGGAACTGAATCGCCATTTTCCTGCTCTCCCACAGGTGACATAGGGACCCAGGTGTCATTGCCTTGCTATGTGCCAGCTGTGAAGTGCTACAGTTATAGTGAAATGAGTAACTTGCTGATGCCAGACAGGCACCTAAATTCCTTTGAAAATCAGTGTGAAATGACTTTCCCAAGACGGATTAGGCACTTGGTGGTATCTGTACATAGAAGTACTGCCCACCTACCTTGCAACTCTGGTCCCAAATAATTTTTCAAACTGGGACATAGTGTCTTTCAAGCCACAGGGGTGTGATTGGACAACTCAGTCCAGATATTTGGCTGGCTGTGTGAAGGGACCATTAAAAGGCGGTGGGACAGATGAGAGAAGGTGACCATTCAGGACATACTCCATGCCTGGCCAAGGCAACAGGCTGGCAAGGTTTGCTACCACTGCCTGAATTGACAGTCACAGCACATCTAGGTTCCTGCAATTTTAAGTATTTCCTGCTTCCCAGGCGTTTTATAAAGATTGTTTTCCAAGTTTCTCTTGTCTTTGTGGAATATAGTCTGGGGAATTAGCTCAGGTTTGCCTAGAGATAGGATGAAGAAGAAAATACTTTAATAAGAGAAGCTGCTCTGTAATGAAGAGCCCACCTATAGACTTTGTACAGTGTTGCTCAGGAAAGCAACTTCACTTTGTTGCTAAGATTGTTGGAGCAGTAACTTACTGCTGTGAAAAATCTCTCAGTAAACAGGCTGGCATCTCAAAAATAACTTGCTAACTTTTTTTTCCCTACACTGTGCTCATCTGCATATCAATGTGAACTGTTGTTTGGATTCTCTTCCTCTTCTGAATCTATTGGAAAAGTCTAAAACATCACAATGAATGTTTAGACGATTAACCATCCTTGTGATTATGCATGTAAACTATGTGGACAGAGTTTTTCTCCCTACAGTGTCAGTTGTGGCTCCCAGAGCCATATGGAGGCTCCGTGGTCCTCTGCAGATTGAATCTAGCACTGTCCGTGTGTCGAAAGCAGTGTCCTTGTCAGCTTTCTGCCTCTGCCGGAGCCTGATAATGCTTACGTGGCCTCCCTGGAGCCCACAAGCCATCTGCAAAGACACTCCTGGGATGGCCAAAACCCAGGGTTCTTGGGCTCTTGGGACCCCATAGCACAACTGAGTTTATGCTCCACTAAGCCGCTCATAAGCTTGTAATTATTACATTTCTTATCCCAATGGCTGTGCTGTGATGTCAGAAACATGGAACAATTCTTTAATTAAAAAAAAAATTCTGATAATTATTCACCAAGATGCTGATGATACCCAATACACAGCAGAAGTGTGGTAAGGAGAAAGTGGCAGTACTTCACCAGAATGAATCTTCTTGGTGGCAACTTCCATGTCAATGTGAAGTCAAAAAGAAAGAAGAAGTGCAAGAAAGAAAAAAGTTTCTGTATCCTCAGTCATTTTTGAAACCACCATCCCACTTCCAGACTTGTGTCTGTCTTGTGTGATAGATGTGATAGTGTCTCAAGACATATTAAGAGCATATTCATTCTCTTTTACTATTCTGCTTTAAGGAAAAAAGACAAATTATGCCTTGTGAAGAAACCATTTGCTATAAAGTGTAAAAATGCTTTAATATTAATATTTTATAATAAAATTCATGACATATTTATAAACACTCTATCAAGCATTTACAACTGAACCACATCTGAGAGCTTGGACCGGAATAAATAAGCAAGGACACAGCTAGTATGAAATATACATCTTAATTTTTATAATTGTGTGTGCTTTATTCTTTACACAAATGGAATGGATGCGCAGAGTATTTACACATAACAGGAGTGTAAGCTGGACAGGGTATTTTGTAAACTCCAGTTCAGATTCTGAGTACCCCACACTACAGCTGGACTGAGAAACATCCTGCTAAAGAGACGCGCGCCGGCCAGCGTGCCAGATGGAGCAGCCTGCTGGGTACAGGCCGCTGCACTCGGAAATTCAGACTGGCCAATTCAAATTTAGGAACACAAATCCAGAAATGAAAAGGTTGCTATCCCACTAAGAGCCAACAGTGTTGCCTTTTCTTTTTTCTTTTTTTTGCTTTTTTTCCCCCAAAGATCTTGCCTAGGATGCTGGCTACCGCCCATCCCCAGAAATGCTGTTTCACACCAGGGCAAGTTGCCTGCGCTGTAGGTCAGGGCCAGACGGCGTAAGCTGCTAACGTGGTGCGAGGGATGATGGATCGTGTCTCACGCTCCTCGCCTTAAAGACAGAGTCTCAAAAGGGCCAGCGGGGTAGTGGTTCCTATTGCTCTTGGTGAGATGTCAGTGGGGCTGAAGGCTTCTGAAAATCTGGCCACAGCATTTGGCCCACGGGGTGTCTTTTTGTTCAGCAATTTCACAGCACCTACCTCAAAAGGATCTTGGTCCATGATTTGGCCCTCTGGGTGCTACAGTAATATAAGCAGTAAATAATGACGGAAAGTGCTGAGCTGCTGTTTAATCATGTGGCCTTGGTGTTTTACAGTAATGCTAAAAAATCGGTGTAATGGGGAGGACGGATGTGTAACTTCAGGTGGTGTAAATGGGATGGACTCCACTGGAATCAATGGAGTGACAGTGATTCACACCAGCTGAGGATCTAGGCTAGCTATATGCTGAATAGATTTTAGATGTTATTTGCTGTTAGCTTTGATGCTGATTTGTGCCCTAGAATGGGAACCTTTTTTTTAACATAATGACGACCTCATTCTTACTTCTGAACTAATTGACAAGATGTCTGAATTTTAATGGAATAGGAAAATACATTTATTCCACCAAGGCATGGGCTTGAGCACATGAATGCTGTTGCACAGTGAACCGCATGCATAACATGGCAGATAAAATGTTCAAGAGAAAAAATGTTGAGATTAAAAGCTGTGAAGGATAAAAGACCACTTTCTATGAACACGGCAGATATTATGGCTTTGAATCTGCAGCTTAAAAAGAAGATTGAGACTTTTTTCATGAACACTGTTTTTCCTACAAATATCCTCATGTGTTGTCACTCACTGAATCCTCTGGTCAGGGATACAATTTGAAAAACAAAAAATAAAATATAAGAAAACCCAAACAAAAATACAATTTGACTGAGCGCCAATGAGCAAGTAACAGTGAAGGTGTAACACCAACAATTTCTCCATAGAAAACTAATGTAAATAGGTAGGTGGATGTTGTATAACTAGGACACTGTCGCTGGCTCGTAGTGATTATTAGCTCAGGTTCCACACTGCTCTCCAGGATGAGGATTTGGAATTTCAGTGCAACGGAGAGATTTCTTATCCTTGACTTTCACAGGGTGGTTCCTCGGACCCTATCCACACCGGAGCATCAAACCATGCTAGCTACAAACACAATTACATCACAGAATATTTATCTAGAAACAGCCTTTACTACCAAAGAAATTACAAAGCGCTAGCATGGACAGGGTACCTCTGTAGGACGGGGGAATTAAGCAAGAAAGAGGCTTTTTCACTGGTTGATGGTCAGACCATAAGACCAGTAAAGAGTGTCGTTTCACTGAGCCCTGTTAGCAAGCTCTCAATGAGTCAGTGCATGGAAGATGTTTTGTGGCAAGGAGAAATAAATAGGTTGTAATATTGCACATCTGCACAAAGCTAGCAAGATGTCGTTGTGATCATTCATGGGTGGACAAAAAGCTGTGATAATTTTGGTTCTGCTTAGACCCTACGGTGCTACACACTGTGCCAGAACATGAGAAATAGCACCAGGGGTGTGATCTGGCACTTTTCCTAAAGGGTCCAGCGTTTGCATTTGTCTCATGTTTAGATGCTCGCAAGTCTTTTACATGGACAGAAAAGGAATCTGATTACGCTAAGCTGTGTTAGCACCAATATGGTCTCAGGCGCCAATTGCTGTGGGTTGTGAGTTTGGACTTTTTTTTTGCACCAGATGTAATTTTGCATTAATCTTATGTTTCTCTTCCTCCTCCCACTACCACCCAGTATGATCTGAACAGCTGCAATGCAAAAATGAACTGCAGCTCTGAGGATGCTGAAACATGAAACGCAAAACGTCAACGTACAGAACAAATGGGAGTACAAGTCCTAAGGGAAATAAGACCTCTTACTGCTTCTCTTGGTGATTTGTTTTTAAATATATGTTTTATTTAAAAAAAAAAAAAAAAAAGAAGTGCAATGGCAACTCTAAACTGGAAGCACAAACAACAGACAGGGAAAAATAAATAATGTTACTACAGTAACCAAGGACTGATGGAAAAATTGATTGTACTCAGCCATAGTGTTACTGTTCACCATAAAGCACAGCACATGACAAAGCAAAACAGTTACTAGTAGGATAGTACCGTAAAAAGCTGCATGCTGAACTAAGAAACAAAGAAGCAGATGTGATTGATTGCTTAAAAACAGAGCTGAAAATTAGAATGAAGTTCCTGCTTTAGGATACTTGGTTTTTCAGGTCTGGTGGGCTGTTTCCCAACCTGGGGCAATAGTACTTTGCCAGTATGGAAAAATCCATGGCTTCCAAAGATCTGGGGTCACTCTGTGGATTTCTGCAGAATTATCCAAAATCGAAGCTTTCATTCATTTATATTTTGTAAAAAAAGGTTTCTAGCCCTTCTGGTTACAAAGCTCTTTTGGAGACGTAACTGAAACCCTTGTTTATAAATCTGCGCTGGCCAGGCAAGAAAAATAGTAGTAAAAGAAGTGTGAACTTCTCAAAGTTACCATAGTAGGGCAGTAAGTGAGGCCACCTCAGGGCCACTAAAATGCCCATATTTTTAACCCTGTCACCGCTGGCGGCTATAATACAAACATCCAGCTAGTTGCACTCTCCGTGGAGGTTGGCTGGATATACCTGTCAGCTTGACAGGATGTAGAAATGTAAGCTTCAAATAGACAAGTAACTGAGGAGTCTATTTAGCATTTGCCCTTAAAATGTCCTTAAACATTAGGGATGCTGTAGCCACCAGCTAATAAGCATTGGACTCCCGCGGCGCAGCAGGCAGGAGAGCGTGGGTTTTATAGAAAACTTGGTCCAGCAGCAGCAAAGGCAATTCAGTTTACTATCATAATATCTCTTGCAGTTGTCCCCTTGTGTGTCAGAGTGAAGAATGGCATCAGTATACAAAGGAAGGGCAATGTGAAATGAGAAAAAAATACCTCCCTCTCCCCTTCCGTGCACCCCAAACTGCAATTCCACAGACTTTCCCCAAATCCCTCACAAATGTCCATTGCCTCAGTTTTTGCTTTTAAGACCCTTGTTGACTGTGAAATGAATGAAGATACAAGTTAGTTGGTGACCTGCCTGCCTACAAAGAGAGGAAAGATCAAATGCTTTTAGTATTTCCTTTAAAGAAACAGGAAGAATCATAAAACATTTGGGGGTGAAGTTTGACTCCCTCCAAGAGAGAAAATATTAACTGCATTCAAGCACTGACATTTTGCTTCTGAAAAATCATCCATTTCAATTTAAAGATGCATTATCCTTTTGTGTTCGGAAAAGGTCCTACAGGGCAGTCAGTTCAAGAGATCTTTCCACAGGAGTTCATCATGATTAAATAGAGGCAAGGGAGAGGCTTAAATTGAGAGAAAAACAAGCTGACAACGACAATTTAAGGAATTATCTTGCTTGTCATTAATAATAGAGAATCTGTTACAGAAAAGGGATAATGCAACTTGATGGTCCTCTTTACATTTTACAGTCGCACAAGGGTGTAAATATTTAATCTTTCAATTAATTAATCTTTACAAAATATCTCACAAAAACATTTTTACCCATAGAAATTAGTTTCTATACATCAATATATTTTTATTTTTATAAATTATTCCATCTTCAAGTGCCTTCTATCAATATAAATGATAAAATAGACAATCAAAAATTTTAAAGCTTTTCCCAGTTGTATCCCTCCTTGTCATCATAGGTGCTGTGAATCCTCATACATATGTGTGTCCGCATGGGAATGTGTTTGTGTGCACGTGTGTGTGATGTGAAATGCTTCCATCCTCTCCCACCCCCAAACTCCATTAAAATAAACTATATTGTTATTAGTTCCTGATGCGATAGTGTTTTCCAAAGGGGAAAAGAGAAATGCTTGACTTGGTTTCAGAAATCAAAAGATGTGCATAGTTACCAAAGTCGAGGTGTACCCACTACAAATGTGCAATGACAAGCTTAGAACAGGATCCACCTCCCAGTCAAGTCAAAGAGCATCCTACCAATGACTTCAGTAGGAAGTGGACCAAGTACTCTGAGCTTGATTTTGCAAGGTGCATGTGGCCCTGATCTAGCAAAATGTTTAAGCCCGTGCTTAGCTTTGAGCACATGAATAGTCCTACTGGAATTGATGGAACTGAACGGCATAGGGAAGGATCACAAGTGACTCCAAGTCAGTGGGCTACTCGTGTGTAGGAATTGGGGTCAAGTGCTGAGCGCCTTGCAGGATCAAGCCCTATATGAGGTTCAAGAGCTGGGAACTTCTCTTTAAAGCAATCAACACACTGAGCTCAGCCATTGAAATCGATCAGAATGTCCGCATGGGCACAGGAGGTGGCTAGCTCCCCTTGACAGAGGGTCTCCATGTCAAAAGTTTATACCTACAACTGGTGCTCTGAGCACACAACAGATTTGCTTTATATGGTAGAAGTCTTTTTGTTCCTACCCTTTGACCCATCAGTGTCCTTCATGGCTTCAAACACTTTGTGTTGTACATTCATCAAAATTCACATTGACTGCAAAGAACATAAATGCAACAAAAACAGGAAAGCCTCCAAATAGTATATTATAGTTTTCTTCTAAATATTCTCCCGTCGTAATCAGAGGTGCAGTGGCTAATTTATAATTTTTCCTTTGAAGGAATCCAGATGAAAGGCCCAGATTGTTCTTCAATTACAAGTTTGCATTGATTATATATATCTTCTAAGCTATCTCCTTGGACAATAGCTGCAGTAAGAACATATCAATATTTCTTTTAACTGTTATATTCTACAGCATCCAGTGTCAGATATTGATGAAATGAAAAGGAATACTAGCACACTGAAGTTGTTCATTATGGAAAAGTCATACTCCTGCAGATGGCAACTACGTTCAAACCAATGGCACCTTCCCATGGCAGAGACCCATCCCACTGCTTGTAGTGAGACAACTGAGCTACGTTAGTTTAGAGAATAGCAGCTCTATCCTACGGGAGGGCAGCAAGGTAAGTTCCCACTGTTGCAAGTCAAGCTTTACATTTCATTTGATTTAGAAGCTACTTCAGCAGTGAGTAGCAGCAGATTTACAGCCTATTCATTTCCTGACCTAGTTATAATAAACACACTCTTGACTGCAAAAGTTAACTAGATCAGGCCCAAAGTGACAGAAGATAAAGCAACTGTAACACAAAGCATGGTGTCTATACGCTTAAATTCCTTGCCCCCTCCAGCAGAAATCTGGAACTGCAGTCCAGATTAAGTGCACTGTCAGCATGTGGAGGGACAACTGGGGGCTTCTGAGTGTTATCCGCAAATACCAGTCCCCTGAGAAGGGAACTGCCTAAACCCATCCAAAGGAAATGCTGGGGCCCAGAGCAGGTCTTAAATCTCGCTCTTTTCCAGGTCAGGAAAAAGATGCCTTTCTCTTTCCCTCCCATGATCTGTAGCTTGAGCTCTTCCCTTGAGCTAGTGAGGAATTCTTTGGTCTGTACAAATGCAATGATGCAACATTTGTACTGATTTCATTAAAAGCAATTTTGGGTCAGAGAGGTAATCAAATTCATGCAAAACTATTCCTTCAGGGCATCGTAATTCTGAGGAGCTGAATGCCTCAACTGCCCTTGAGTTTCAGGGAAACAATAGTCCCAAGCCAGGAGTTCTTACTGTGGGCACCCTATACTGATATGCACTTTAGGCCAGAGACAGAGCTGATCCAGTTGTTTTGCAATAAAAGACCATATCTTGGGAAAAAAATTGTTTTTAATAAAAACATACCTGTAAAATATTCTCCAAATTCTTGTTCTAATTTAATTGCTCGATCGTAGGTTTTCTTCGCTTGCTCCTCTGTAAGACGTTTATTCATTTCCCTAGAAACACAGAGGAAGTCATCAAAAAGTTTAGATTCTTACTAGAACAGCTTTCTAAAAGATACGTTCAACTGAATCACAGATGGTTTGAGATCAGTATGAGAATCAAGCAGTGAAATTCTTCAATCAGTTTATGGGCAGTTTCAGGATTTTAAATTTAATTTCAATCTTATGTAGTATAAACCTACATTTCCAGATTATTTCTCATTTCTCCACTGAATTTTTATTTTGGGTTCGCTACTCTGTATTTCCAAACAAAATATGAGGCCAAAATCTGGTAACTGCTAACTGAGATGGACTTGTGGCATCAGGAACCCATGGGTAAGTCTGGGAGCCAGGAGGTCTCAAGGTCTGAGCACTCGGAGCACTCCTGCCTCCAGAGCTGAAGCTCTTTCAGGAACCTCTCTATCTCCCAGGCCCACAGCTGGCTGTCTCAGCTGCATAAGGTTGTCCAAACTGCTGAAATGGAAGCCGGGTTTTGATTGAGGCTGGGGCTGTGGAAGTGAAATCATGATCAAAGGCAGGATCCAGCACACTGAGACTCCTGACCCTGTAGAAGGAATCCCAGAGTCATTGTAAATCCTGTAGGGAAGCCCCAGAAGGACCCAGCATGTCTTCCAGGGAGACTTCTTCGTTCAGGTGGGGGCATGAGTTCCAGATATCATGAGAAATCAAACTGAGTCTCTCCAGCAGGAAGAGTTGAGTTATTTATTTATGTTCTCTATTCCAGTCCTTTCTGGTTAACTAGACAGATTCCCAGTCAAGTGTGTCTTGTAGATTCTAAAACGTACAGGGTACCAATAAATGTAAAAACATAGACAGTGTCAGTAACATTCTGTTATTGCCAATGTTTTATTATTTGATGGAGCATTTCTGTTTCAACAGAGGCATTATTTAATAACTGTAAGAAATGAGTTGTCTTGCCCATGCACGCTCAGCTTTTAATAACACTGTATACTTGCAAAGAATCAATCATAGAATCATAGAATGGTTTGGGTTGGGAGGCACCTTAAAGATTCATCTAGTTCCAACCCCCCTGCCATGGGCAGGGACACCTTCCACTCAACCAGCTTGCTCAAAGCCCCATCCACCCTGGCCTTGAACACTTCCAGGGATGGGGCATCCACAACCTCTCTGGGCAAGCTGTGCCAGTGTCTCACCACCCTCAAAGTAAAGAACTTCTTCCTTATATCTAATCTAAATGTACCCTCTTTCAGTTTAAAGCCATTACCCCTTGTCCTCTTACTGCATGCCCTTGTAAAAAGTCCCTCTCCAGCTTTCCTGTAGGCCCCCGTTAGGTACTGGAAGGCTGCTATAAGGTCTCTCCAGAGTCTTCTCTTCTCCAGGCTGAACAACCCCAACTCTCTCAGCCTGTCTTCATAGGAGAGGTGCTCCAGCCCTCTGATCATCTTTGTGGCCCTCCTCTGGACTCACTCCAACAGGTCCATGTCCTTATGTTGGGGGCCCCAGAGCTGAATGCAGTACTCCGAGTGAGGTCTCACGAGAGCGGAGCAGAGGGGAAGAATCATCTCCCTCAACATGCTGATCACACTTCTCTTGATGCAGCCCAGCATACGGTTGGCTTTCTAGGCTGCAAACGCACATTGCTGGGTCATGTTGAGCTTCTAGTCAACGAACACTACCAAGTCCTCCTTAGGGCTGCTCTCAATCCATTCTCCGCCCAGCCTGTATTTGTGCTTGGGATTGCCCTGACCTATGTGCAGGACCTTGCACTTGGCCTTGTTGAACTTCATGAGGTTCGCACAGGCCCACCTCTTAAGTCTGTCAAGGTCCCTCTGGATGGCATCCCTTCCCTCCAGCATGTCGAGTCATTCTTATTCACTGCCTGACATATATATGCCTGCAGATATCCAAATTAATTAGCAATAATAAACAGAGTTTGCTTGTTCTAGCATTTTTTCACAGCATAGATTCATTTTTCTTAAAACATGGTGGAAATTTTCTGAGGCAACTAGGAAAGCAAGAGAAGGGAGCATCTTGTGTTCTACATAAATCTGACTTAATGCCTTGCACTGAATCAGACAGTTATGTGGTAATGGACTGTATACAGTATGACATGTGTGATGCATGTAGGAAATTATGTGCATGCTGGTGCATAAAAAAATGATCTATGAAGTGCACAACAGTATGAACTTGCTACAGCTAACTCCTACCTGGCTTCTGAAAAACACCCTGTAAGGTGTCCAGGATGCAAAAAGGTATTTCTAGAAATGACTTAAAGCTGTCTATCTATATAACTAACTATATAGCTGGGAACTCCGCTTAGAAAAATCTCTCTGGAAGTACCAATGCAATGCAGAAAGCAGGTTTATAAAATGAAGGATAAGAAAGATTTCTTTAAAAATTTATGACAGTTATTTGTGGATTATATAAATAGGTTTAATATTTGCCAATCTGTGTCATGCTGCTAAATTTGTAATACTACTAATTCTATTTATTGGGAAGATTGCTATCTAATTGAGTTCAGGTGGGCCTCTCCTCAGCTATGCCTACTTGAACATATCTTTAGGTGACTGAACCAAAACTCTGTCTTGAAGTGGGACATACCATTGCAAATTCTTATGCAAACTTTACATTTTCATCTTAAGGACACTCAGCCAATATTCTAGTGCTAACAACATCCTCCTCCTTCCAGATCTATTGCTGGTAAATTTCTGAGAAGTATTCCTCAAGATCTTTGAATATCAGATGAGAAAATACAAATAAAAATACAAACAAGCATTTAAAATAGTAAGTACTTTGAAATAAGTAGAAATTTGCATTACATTTTCAGGTTGTAGATATGCCTGGGGTATAAAACTGTGCTAGTTGTATTCATGCCTCTGCCCATCCTGTGCCTTCAGGAGAGAGGATGGAGAAGGGGGAGGACCATGATATCCATTTTTCATGACAAATTAAAAGTGCTGTCAAACCGTAGTCCCTTCTAATTTTTTATTTCCTAGCCAGGGACCTGCACAGCTGGTGAATTCAAAATGCTTGCAAAGAGCTGTCCCTCCAGGCACATTTTCCAGGGTTTTCCTCCTCTCCCAGTGAAGAGCTCACCCAGGCAGGCTCTTCATTACTTCCAGCTCTCATCCCCATGATCCCACCACTGTCCTTCTTCTAGAGAGACAGGCCAAGTGAGAGGTACCAACAGGGATTAAACCTGTGAGGTGGAGTCATGTAGAGGTGGGGAAGGGAGGGAGGGAAGGAGGGAGGGAGGGAGGGAGGGAGGAGGAAGGAAGGAAGGAAGGAAAGAAGGAAGGAAGGAAGGAAGGAAGGAGGGAAGGAAGGAAGGGCAGGATGACGGAGCAGTTTGTTTACAGCAATTTGATTGCCAGGACTGAATTTAATTGAAGAAAGCAGGATCAGGAGACATCCGGCTCAGGCCATGTGTTCTGGTTGCTTTTACATCCAGCAGCCCCTTATGGTCTTCCTTTGCTGTGCTCATTAGTGTTAGTAGGGTATTTCCAAAGAACCAGCGATAACCAAGTTTCAAGTGCAAGTGCAAGCTTAATTTATGCTCCCTTCACTCTTCTTACCTTCACTGTCAGATGGGTGCAAAGGAACATACGTGTAAATGAGAATTAGAGCCTTCAAATTTAAGTGCTAATTTTGCCACAAGTTAAATCTTTTGACTTTGTTTCTCTGCATCTTCTGATTAGCAATTTTTTGTCTTTTATGGATTTACTTTGCTATTACACTAACTTTCAACTCATTTGTATGAACAGGAGTAATAGTTATGGAAGATAAACCTACAATTTTTGTGTTGTAGTAGTTACATACATAAAAAAGACTGAGTGAACACAGTTACGCTGTCATAAAAATGTCCTCTTTCTGTTCCCATAGAGCACTGGTTTACCATGTTAAACTTCTCCATACTAAAATAATAGTATCTATTGGAAAGGGATTATATCCGTTCATCTATGCACACCCTACAACTCACTACTGCTTACATCAGAGTCTGTATTTGTTTAGCCAGACCCTGAGTGATTTAGCTTCATTACTAAATAAAATAAATTATTTTCACAAGCGAGGTGCTTAGAATTATGTCGTTATTCTCAAGACAATTCTTTAAAAAGAACGATACTGTTTATGTTAAGAGAGTTCTCATTTCTGTTAGAAACTAATTTTGGGTGCTGTTTGATAAGATAAATACACATTAGACAGACGAACTAGATAAAAAGATTACTTGTGGAGAGCAGGCTGCAGGGGATAAACTAATTTAGAGTGCCTGAATTCATTACAGTTCTCTTTTTTTTCAGGTGTTGTATTGTGTTTACATAATTTATTTATATAAGCCATATTACTGCAAAAAAATCCCAAACTAGTACTGATACATAAGGACTTTTGCTGTCCCATGGAAGTTTGGATTTCTAATGAAGGGTGTCTTCCACAGGATATCTGCAGAACAAGGAATTCAAAGTCATATAATGGATTTCACTTTGTCCCTACCATACTGTCAACACTGAGGCAGGTTTAGTTCTGGAGAGTGAAGAATAGCTTACTTCTGATTTGTATCAGGAAGGCAAATTCTGCTAACTCTGCATAACTTGTTTTGTCCTAAAAGTGAAATATTAGCATTGCTTTGGTTTAATAACAGGATGATTGTCATAATATTTTGCATCTTCATAACACTTTTCAGTCAATCTGTTCAAGGATTTGCTGTTCTTACATGAAATCAATGAAGCCTTTATGTTATTGCCACATTTCTGGTTCTGCCTAATGTATTTTTCAGAGTAAGGGCCACTTTTATTTACTTCTTTTTTTTGTTTATCACTCCAGATGCAATGTCAGCATTAAACAACTAATGGAAATATTTTATGGATGGGAAAACTGTAGGTTAAGATCTATCTTAAAACAATCAATGCACAATGTAGGCTATCAGGCCACCCTTCCCCTTCTATACAGAGAGATAATCAGAATATAACTGAATTGTAGGGCTGGAAGAAATGTCAAGAAGTCATCCAACCCAAGATGGCTTTGGTTAGGGTGGGGCTGTGCAAGTACCACGTACTGTGCATCATTCCCTGTAATGTGGCTGGACATGCAACAACCTTATCACCAAAAGGCAAGGCCAGGGAGGATGCACATTCATGGGATGGGGCACGTTAGCAGTCTCCAGCTCTGTGACCCAACCTTTGTGGGCACACCATTACCATAACCAGGTATGCGCCTGTCACAGGAGGGAGGATGCCTACGTTTTAGCTGTGTAACAGATACCTATGGCATCATCTGCTGTTTGCAGAGCCTTTGGTGAGCGGAAGGCACAGAATTAAAAATTTCACCCCTATCACAGCAAATTAACCTGATAAGTTCTTGCATTACCACGGGTGTACATGGAAAACAATTGATCACAATGTATTTTATCCTGAGCTTTAACCAGTATGAAGATCACTTCTATATTTCCTCTTCAGCGTTCTCTCCTTGACACTACGTAACGCGCGTTCCTCCTCCACTTCCAAGGTGGTACCCAGAACCAGAGCAACACTCCAGCTGAGACCTCGTCCGTACCCAGTAAAACAAAATAACTGTCTATTGTGTCCTTACACAACACTGATGTTAATACAGCCCACAGTGGCAGTTTCCTTTTTTGCAACTGCGTTATCCATCCATTCATATTCCTGTGTGATCCATCCCAACTGCCAGATGCTTTTCTGCAGTGCTATAGCTTAATTATTCCCTGCTTGTACTCATGCATTTCATTTTCTCTCCTTTGTCTGTGCTGAATTTCATCTTACTGATTTTACATTGAGTTTTAAGCTTATCCTCCAAAGTGCTTGCCACCTCGCTCAGCCTTGAGTTATTCACAAACTTTACAAAAGCACTGCCCAATTCATCATTCAAGTAATTCATGAACAAGTGGTCCCAAACAGTGACACAGCTCAGGAAATACACTTGCAGGACTTCTGTCACCCTCCCAGTTTAACAGTGCCACTTTCAATGACTGAGTATGTTATGAACATGCTCTCTAGGTTCCCTTAGGACTACATTTCCCTAATCTTCTATTTCCCTAATTATTAATATTATATTTCCCTAAGCTGCTACTGAGAATGTCCCATGGAGCCAGAATAAAAATCAAGATGCAATACAATTATTGATATCCATCTCATGAAAGAAGGAAATAAGATTGATTTGATTTGCTCTTGATGCACATACATTGGCTGCCTCTTACAACTTTTTTATCCTCTCAGTTATTATACTTGAGTTGCTTAACTGTTTCCTGGATCCCAGAGTTTTTCTGAGTTTTGAAATTAGGTTGCCTGGTGACAGTATGAAGTTGTTGCCTTCTCTTTCCTTCTTCAAGTGTTTCGTTTGCCCCTTTCCAGTCCCATGGGTCCTTGCCTATCCTCTTACAGACCTTCAAGTAAATGAAGGGCTGACAAAGAGGCACACATCGCAAATCTGACACAGGTTTACCCTCTGGTTTGCCCCCTGTGACCAGACTCTACACCCCAAGAGCACCCAAGGCTGGATGGGACAAGCCATGCCACATGAGCCCTTGGTGAACTTGCTGCACAGGTTGGAACAAGCACACCAAGCACTGGCAGGGAGTCCTTTATGGTCCAGCATGTAAGCCCACATCTCCCAGTGTGAAAGGTTCAAAGGCAGCTTTGGCTTGTTCCTTGAGATGCCGGGGTACAGCGGATGGCAGGCAGGGAGAACAAGTCTCCACTGTTCCCACTTCCTCTTGTTATTACTGATTTTAGAGGACAGGCAAAATGTAGACTCAAGATCTGTGCTGTGCCACTTGAAACTGTACCGTGAAAAAAAAACGCTTGAAGGAGTTTATACTTACATCAGAGGCTCCCATGATTTAGGCTTAATGAAGATAGCGATGGGATAGAGTTGTGCAACTTGTAGTCGTTTGATAGCATTTCCTGACACATCAAGTATACAGTGCTTGCCCTGTTGGAAACAGATGAGGATGTGTTTATTTTTGCAGAGTTTGCTACAGATCAGCCAAAAGACGGGAAGCAATTCTGCAATGCAGTGCCCTGGAACGGGGCCATTACTGGCACACCAGGGAAGGGGGACCCCAGGGCTCCTCTGCGCTCTTTCCTTTGCTTTGGCGCTAATATAAAATCTTCACTGGAGATATGAGAACAAAGTTGTTTTTTATTTTTACTGGAATGAACTTTGGGGGGAGGGATTTTCTTCAGAGATGAGGAAAATCAGTTCATAAAAATAATAGGATGTCTCCGTTCTTACTGGTTAATTCAGTTCTTGTTTGTGTTAAAGACTCCCTGTGTCACCTAAGGCAAGTCATTTAATCTCTCTGTGCTTTGTTCTTTTGCCTCTGTGAAAGTGAGATAAGTTTATTTACCTGTCTTATAGAGGGTAGAAGGAAGGCTGTTCTGGGGCGCACTTGAGGCGCTGTGTTACATCCCTGAATCCATGGCACTACATCGAGGTACAGAAAGTGCCAAGGATGCTGTCATTCAAAGTCAGAGACTCCACTTGTGGAGTCATTATAAAGCCTACAAATATTAGGATGTCATTTTGCAGATATTTTATACTTTTGGCAAAAGAATCGTGTCTGAGTTACAATGTGGAAACAAGCCAGATCATGTTGCATGGGCAATAAAACTATTGTCAACCTACCCTTTCTGCCACGAATCTCACAGACTGGACACTAGTTCCATATAAATTATCATTGTACTGCCCAGCTTCTATAAATTTGTGCTCTTGGATATCTTTTTCCATTTGTTCTCTTGAAATGACAAAATGATAATCTCTCCCATCCACTTCATAGTCACGCTTTGGCCGTGTGGTGTCTGCATGAAACAAAAGACAGAAGATCAAGAAGTCTGTAAAAACATTTCATGCAAAAAAATCAGCAATTAAGGTTTGCTCAGTGGGCAATGCTGGCTCTGCTGTGAGCGGAGGTGCTCCACATCTGGGAGCAGATCTTCAGCTACTACATATCGTTTTCAATGGAGTTATGACAATAGAGCTGTCTTTTTAAAGTAATACCTTCTGATGTTTACCTCCAATCAATACTTACAGGCTAACATAAAATTAGTATTTACCAGAATTCCACTTTTTTCAGCAGGATCACACACAAACCCCAAATACAAAATGCATTCCAGATTGTAAATCTAATCCTATTACAGTGATAAAATGAATCGCAATCTCATCAATTTAATTTAGCCTTAATTATAAGGCTGATTCTGATCTCATCTCTAGCAGTTTTAAGCTGGTGTATTTGCAGAGACAACAGTTTAAAAAGAAGTAAGACTGCAATTGGGGTCTGAAATAAACACTCAGCAAGCTCTAATGATCCAAGATATAAACACTCTGCTTAATTTAGGGTCCACTACTGCTTTCAGATTAGACAGTCTAGATCTCACACAAATCACAGATTACTCCACATTTTTATTGATGGATGCTGTGCAATTGAGTTGAAACATTTCACATTTTACCAGTATGTCAAACTTTTATCTTATTTAGGAAACCACAGATTAATTGATGAGTAAATTGAGTTAGTGGCTAGAAGGCTCCTTCTTTAAAAAAAAATGCTACAATTTTGAGACAATTCTTTTGAGAAATTCTTTCCAGACCTTCACAATCTTTTTTTTGTTTGTTCGTTTCCCTTTTTTTGTCCAATGGAAAAATTGCTTTTGAGAAACTCAACTACATATAGTTCACGGATGCTGCATTCACAGCAATTCACTTAATGTGTGGCACCAAGGGATACAGCTCACTCAGCTGCAGAACAAGGAGTAAAATCATACTTACGTGGTACACATGACCCAAACTTATCAGGGAATTCAGATATCAAATCATCGTTGATCCGATCTTTCATAGGACCCAGAATAATAACCGGCCTGGTGTAATTAACTGAACAACAAAAGAAATGCACATTTTGATGATCTTACTGGCAATAACAGTAAATCTCCCCAAAGATGCACTAACCAGAGTTGTTGCCTCTATGTACGAAGTGAAAACTTAGGTGTACATTTTACTGATGAATAATTTATTTACTGTCATGGATAAGGAAAAAGGAATGAGTACCACTGATTTTGCAGAGCTCTGTGATGGTGCATGCACATGGAGTCAAATGACTATGTGGAAGTATATATATTTGCTATTGCTCAACAAGGTCACTCCCAAATGCTTGCAGATGGACTCTCTCATGAGGCATGGAAAGGATATTGTAGGATTTTTTTCTCCTCAGTTATATGAGTGCATCCCCCATTAAATCAGGTGGGTGCACTCCCATTTTCAGTTGCCTTCTCGTAGGTTCAGCTACCCTGGTTAGAGGCACATATCACATGAGAAGGAAAATAACAAAGGCTTCCCATATAACAATATCGCAGTAAATCTAGAAAATCTGCATCAATATTTTGTAGACTGATTAACATATTTCTTAGTAAAGGCCATGAGAGCATACTGGGGAGAGTCCTGAGAACGTTAGGAAGCGGGGGCTAGTGAGGGAGAACCTTACATCATTTATTTTGTATGTGATCGACCGAGTGGCCAAGGAAAAGGAGCCGCAGAGAATCTGGGGCTGGCACAGCAAGTCTTACTGCTCTGCTGTCCCCAAAAATGTGAAATGAAAAATATAAGGAACAGTGACAGAAAGGCAGATGAAACTTACTTTCCTGTCTGGTGACAGGTTCATAAGAAAGGATGCAGTCTTCTTGTCCTCCTGATGAGAGAAGAAAGAGAAGAGACTGAAGCTGACAAGCAACACGTCAGGTACTAAAGCTTGATAAAATGCTTCACATATAGAGACAGATCGGGTTCAACACTTCTCTCTGGTAATGCTCTCACCTGAACCATTCCAAAGTCCCTCATAACTTTAAAGTGTGGAGACCACTTTTTTTGCTTCCCCTCCCTCCCCTGCCACATATTTCAATTTTCTTTGCTGAAATTGGGCTTTTTCAATGATGGGCAATAAGGCTTCATTATTGATTTGATAGCAAGGCTGTTTACAAGGATAATGCAGAAATTTAAGATGCAATTCTTTTGCTTGTCCGATTGTTAAGACCGTAACATGCTGCTGCAGGGCAAATCCACAGGCTACCTAAATTGAACAATTTTTATCCTCAGAATACATATATTTTGGTTGATCGTCCTTCTGTGCATAACCTCCGTAGTCTAGTTTATTCACAGCCTGGCATCTAGCTATGAGCTATTTTCTGACCCTTTTCCTTGAACACAAATCTCACAGCATCGTATTTTACACACTTATCCTCCCTCCGCTCCTGTTAGGACAGTGCTGTTTCCTCATGGTGACATTTAAAAGCAGAAAAACTTGCCATGAGAAACAAGTGGCACTATATGGACCACGACTTGGGTCCAGGTGTACAGCCCCAATGCGTCGCTGTCCTCTCCTCTACAAGAGTGCAAGAGGAGAGAGGGGAGGATTCTTCAATCTACTGCATGGATAATTCCTGGACATTTCTTTTTCTAGGTCACTGTCACATACTTGGTACCACATAAGGGCTCTGGCAGGTTCTAAATATGACTTAGGCTTAGCTAGGTTTAAAATGATGATTTTATTTTTACTCAGTTCAGGGCTTGTCTCCGAGAAGATCCACAGATGGGATTTTGCAACTAATTTAGATACTACAGAAGAAAGAGTGCCATAAGGGGTGCCAGGGCTTTATAAAATAGACAGGATTGCCTTCATTTCATCTGCTTGCACGCACACGAGTCTGTGTTACGTTACTCTGGTGGGCTCCTCTCAAACCGAAGTGTGCACATACAGGGGAATAGTGCTGCCTGACACCTGATGGATGATATAGGTAGGATTTAGAGGGGCCTACACCTCACCCTGAAGTAGTCTGACTGCTATCATCTGAGTCACTCTTGAGGCTCCATTAACTCTATTAACAAGGTTTGTATCACATGCAATGCCTAGCTCCCAAGTAGGTACAAAACTTTTTGCGGTTTAGTCTTAAGCTGACTCCCACCTCATGAATCTAATATGTTGATAGATTTTTTTTGTGATATATTATCTAGACAGCTGTCAGAAATGTGTAAGAAAGCTTTGCAAGCAAAAATAATGTTGTAATTAAGGACAATGACAGAGAAAGCAGATTAAAAAAATGTACTGATGTGTGAGGAGAGAGGGAGAACAGACAGGGCCGACTCCAACCTAGCAATGGTGCTGAAGCAGCAAAGGAGAAAACACCATTTTTAGTAAAAGGAAGAAATTAGACAGCTTTTGAGGACAAGGTAACATAACATATGAGGAGTGTGGATAATGGATTTTCTTTATTTGCAAATGTTTGATACTGTAATCACTTGCTTAACTTTGGCTTTTTGCAAAGTTAAAAACCTAGAATTATTGTTACACTAGGTTTCATGCATCAGATGTATTATTTTCCCTTAAGTTTCTCTGGGAATTTTGGGGGTGATATAAAACTCAGGATGTCCCATTCCCCTGGAGATGAAACGATTCACTCTCCAGGCTGGACGAGCATGCCTCTGCACTGCCTGCCCTCCAGCCCCCCGAGCCAAGGCTATGCTTTTCAACAGCCTGAGAAAGTCAGTCTTGGGGTGGGCGTGAAGCCATCATGTACTAAGCATGTGGAGGGGAGCCTGTTTGTGTGAATACAATCTTAAACTTGAAAATACTTGTTTCAATGTCATACAGAAGGGGATTAATTTCAGCTAATTTCAGAAACCTGTATCGTGAGTGCTTATGTCTGAGCTAGTCCCTAGGTACCCTTTAGAGTCAATGGGTGCCTACAAATAGGCAAGTGCTTATTCTAAGACGTGAGTCATCTGACCTATTTTAGATGTCTACTTTGGGATGAGAGAAAAAGTCAGAAGGGTGTGTTTGTCTCCATTGTCCCATAACGGCATTGTCCCATAACGGCATTTAAACAGCAAGGTCAGATGTAGACATCTGCATTTAAACAGTAGAATCCCATGGGAGTGACAGTGACAAGAGCAACTGAAGGGAAGTAACCAATAACTCTGACACTGTTGTTTAAAAATTTCTCTGTGGGCTAATATTTGGCTTTGGCACAGAATTATAACCAGCACAAATATGCCAGCATAGATTTTACCTTCTGTTTTGCCCAGTCTCTGGCAGACATGTCCACATGTCCACATCCACGCTATCAGTAGGGTATAGGCTATGGAGACAAACAAGCCTGTCATTTCACAGAAGTCTTGTGAAACTGTGGCCAGGCTGAAGGCAGAGAAAAAGCTCCAGCCCACTCAAATTGTGCAGAAGCGTAAGCCATTGGAAAGGGTTGCAGCAAGTAAGGAGAAACTTTGAGGCTGACTGTGATACACAGGTACTTAAAGATAGACATCTTCCTGAGTGAAGGCTCTTCAGTGCCGAGTTTCAGACTCAACATGGAGTGTGAATGTGGGGGAAAGCTGCACCATTTCCACTCCTTTACTTTTCTGGAAAAAGGGCTCAGGAAGCTCAAGTTTCTGTGTGAATAAAATCCTTCCAAGTACTGTCCAGACAAAATCCTGTAAGTCCTCAGAGGCTAATATGCATGTTAACTGTACCAGATGGTATTCTTTAATGACCTCTACTCAGTCAGTACTGCATGGTTTTGAGGTAGTCCATAAAGTATTAAGTATAATGAAGAGCTCTAGAGTCAATCAATAATTGGATTGCTATAACCTTGCGATGGCTTTGAGGTGTGAGACACAGTGTGAAATTCAGCAGGACACGGGCTCTTATTTATCATTTGACTAAGCCTCATTTACCACCCACATTAATGGCTTAATTAGCACAGGTTAGGTATATTGATCTGGAAAATCTTTGTGAAATTTAACAGACAAAACAAAAAGAGAAGAAAGAAAAAACCCTTTCTGTAGGATTTTGGCATGATCCCTTGTTCTTCAGTAAAATTCCATCAAGTCAAAAAGAGAAGAAAAGAAAGAAAATAAGGAAAGAGAAGAAAGAAAAAGGAAGCTTTCCTAAATGTAATATACTTATGAGTAAAATTATTGGAGGGCTTTTACTTTCCCAGGATCGCTATGGCTCTGCTTCCCTTTGTTCTTGGTTTACCTGTTGGTGATTTCTCATGCTTGGGAAGAGAATAACCTGGAGTTTGTTATAACTAGTAGCCTCTGTAATCTGGGCAGAGAGGTCCTGCATGGTCACATGAGTTTCATAAGGACTACTAATTTCATCTTTTTAAAGGATTTTATAGTGTTTCAGAGGGGTAGCCCTAGAATGGATTTAAGGTGTTGCCTCTGTTTTCCCTTTCTGATTAGATGGCAGAGAGTCTGTGGAAGACTCAAAACCAGTCTCAGTGTAGACCTGGCAGATATCAGGCTGGTGTAACTGCACCCAGCGTGGGAGTAATGGGCCAGGAGAGCTGCTGTGAGCTGCCGTGGTGCAGCCACCATGTAACCAAACACCTACCCTCATCAAGAACGTTATGCAGTGGGAATCCATTTATTTTGGCATCCCATTAATGGCTGTGAATGAAAAAATCTGTAAAGGGATCTAAGGCAGTGAATAACAAAAAAATATTACTTATGAAGACAGCTAAAAATTATTTATGATTTTAGAAAAATCAAAGAGAATTTTTGGGTTCATTAAAAATTCTGGACTAATGGTGGTGGTTACCATCAACACACATGTGAAATACATGTAGATGAGCCAAATTAATTTTATTTTTGAGCTCTTGCCTGAATTTTGTTGCTCAGCTGAATCTAAAATCAAAGAAGGCTTATTTTTCTGTCACCATCCATTTAGGTTTTGGGCTAATGTATGGATTACCTGAGTTGTACTTGCAAGATCTTGGAGAAATCAATTTCTTGTTTTGTTTCATCTGGACAGACTGCACTGCACAGTCAATCTCCTAGCCTCTATTTGGCTCAAAATCCCTTTCCTGGACCTCTATTTATGTAAGTAAACACACGATTTTTGGAAATATGTTGATAGCTATGAAAGGCTGGAAATCCAATTCATAAAAAGATCATCAGTAGTCTGAGAATGAATTTATGACCAAAAAGTGGTCTATCAATCAGCACTATATGTTTAAGATCAATATCGCTTGTGAGGGCATAAAATGAGACCTCAATACCTGTGCCAATTTGAGCACGCCTGAATAATATAGTAATCCTTGGGGAGTGTAAGAGCCAATGTAAGTATGCTAATTAATCAGTCCTAACATAATAATCAGGACTCCCTTAACCTTGTTCTGAGTCTTCAAATCTCATTACAAGAGTGACTTGCTGACAGAGGGTAAAAATTTTTGTTTCTAACAATTGTCCTTATTTTTAAATTTTAGTCATGTATTGCCTCTCTAGGTAATTGGTGCAATCACAACCAGTTATGCAATTAGGCTAAACAGATGTGGTAATGTGTGTGTAATTTTGATGACAGCTGTAAAAACCTTTACTGAACTACGTGTAAGAATGTTACAACACATAGGCAGTAGAGAGACTTGAATTTCATGGCCATTATGAAAATCATGTCTCGCAAAAGAAAAACTGATGAGTCCACGGTAAAAAAATATGTTCTTACAAGCTTGGTTTGAAAAAGAAATCAGAACATTTTAAGTTACAGAGCTCAAAATAAACTTTCAATCATGGTTTGATTAGCTGGTTCAGGGATAAGTCAAAGTTGGCTGTATGTATCCTTATCACAAAAAGAACAACTTTCAGCTAGACCAGGACTTTATATACCACTCTGCAAACTTGGTTTTACTCCTAAGAACAGGTGCAAATCAACTAACATAGTTATAGCCTTCATATTAGCATGGCCACTGTGATACAGCAGCAGCTGTGTGGCAGCTCAGCCCGTTTTAGATAAGGCCAGCATTTGTTCCTGGCTCAAAAATACCTTTTAATTTTTTTATAAAGGGCCAGATTCTGCTGCCAAATATGTTTGTGGTTCCCCCTGAAGTTAATGGAGCTGAAGGTTGTCTGTTGGGATAAAGAAAATCCCGCTGTTGGCTCCAGCTCTTTTGCTCATTACAAAGCCAGTGTTGAGACCACTGGCAGAAGAAATCAGGTTTATGATCTGCAACAGCCTTGCTGCTAAGACGTGGTCAAAGAATTTTCTCTTGAGACCGCATAGGAGGACTTTGAATTATATTATTATTTTGAAATAAAAACTATCTGACTTCTGTCGAGAAGTTGGTTTTTTAACCCCCAAGCCCAAGACATGAGCAATACTTCAGCGAAATACTCAAATTTTTAAGCAATATATTTTTCTAAATAAATATGAATGCGTCAGAATATCTCCTAGAAAAAGCCCAGTCAATTTGTAACCCCTCTGTTAATCGCTGTCCAGGGCACAGCCTGGACAGCTCTCAGAAGCATTCAACATCACTTTGTGTAGTTGTACCCCTCATTTGGAATGGTTCTAGGAATGATCAAGTAGTACAGGTTTTGACACTAGCTACTTTTCATCAAATGCTCATCATGAGAAGCAAAAGTTAGAGAAACATGTTAAAACAATTGCCAGAGACCCACTAGAAAAAATGCAGAGCACCTCACTCTGGACTCCAACTGGCCTGTTTTTATAGGGACAAATATGAACGTCTGCAGGAGAACACATGGCACTTGCCAGCCGTTTCTTACCCACACACTTTTCTTTGTGCTGGCCAAGGTGTGAATTGTTGATTGCATAGAATCATAGAAGCATAGAATCATTTAGGTTGGAAAAGACCTTGAAGATCATCGAGTCCAACCATAAACCTAACACTGCCAAGTCCCACTAAACCATGTCCCTTAAGCACCACATCTACCTCCAGGGATGGTAGGGATGGTGACTCAACCACTTCCCTGGACAGCCTGTTCCAATGCTTGATAACCCTTTTGGTGAAGAAATTTTTCCGAGTATCCAATCTAAACCTCCCCTGGCACAACTTGAGGCCATTTCCTCTTGTCCTATCGCTTGTTTCTTGGGAAAAGAGACCAACACCCACCTCGCTACAACCTCCTTTCAGGTAGTTGTAGAGAGTGATAAGGTCTCCCCTGAGCCTCCTTTTCTCCAGGCTAAACAACCCCAGTTCCCTCAGCTGCTCCTCATAAGACTTGTGCTCTAGACCCTTCACCAGCTTCATTGCCCTTCTTTGGACATGCTCCAGCCCTCAATCTCTTTCTTGTAATGAGGGACCCAAAACTCAACACAGTATTCGAGATTCTGCTGCTAACTGGCATAGCTCTCCCCCGGGCAGAGAAGGAAGCCCTGCCTGCATCTTTTCCACCAGGCAGCAATTGTCAGACATACCAGTAGCGTGTGCGGAGCTCCAGCCAACAGGATGTAGGCTGGATGCTGCTAGGATAAGACAGGAGCTTGCCCAGATGGAAACCACTCTAGAAGGAGAGTGCCTGCCATAGGCAATTGTTACCCCAACACTACTTTTCCTTCCAAGTATCTATGTCCCAACTAACTTCCCCAAACCATTTCTATCCTCTTTCTTGCACCTCAAAACATACACTGTTTCAAGCTATTGCACAGCCAATGAGGAACTGGCTACCTGGCCTGTCTTATGATGAAATTTGTGAACTAGCTTTTGTGGACCTGCCCCAAATGTTTGGCTGCAACTGGGCACCCCTGTTAAGTCTCCTGTTTGGGACAGTTCATCAGGCACGGGATGTGCTCAGCCACCAGCCTAGATTCTTCTCTGGCTTTTACCCTGAGCTCACCTGGAAATAAACACACCTGGAGGAGATTTGAGTTCTGCAAACTTTTGAAAATTTAACCTATTGACTCATTCCTAATTGTAAAGTCAGCCTGGGGAAAGAGCATCTTGTATTTCAAACATAAAATCCTCCTCTTCTTCTCAGTAGAGGACACATTAAAAATAAAGCGGTTCAGAATTGGATCTTGGCAGTTCAAGAGCGCCTACTGTTTTCTTGTGACTCTGGCAATTGCTTTCCAAGGAAACCTTTGCAATACAAGAGAATACAAACTAATTTACCATTTCTGAATTGCATAAGATTAGCCGTTTTACTGAAACAAACCAGTGTTTATTAACAGAGCTCAGCTGCTATGCACTATATCAAGACTAGTAAATATGAGGTATGATACCAATGATTACCTGAATGTATGCGGGTGCTTAGCACAAGTGCTGAGTGACTGGTGGAAAACTTGATTTGCTAAGCAAATGGCTTGAAAAAATTAAACAACTGGGTGAATTAGTAAGCAATCTATCATTTTAATTACCTTTTATTACATTTCCAGTCATTTATTTAATGCCTTATTTTTTTGCTTTTCAATACTTCCAGAAAAATAGTTATATTGGTTAAATTTTGGGTATTACTAGATAGCCAATAGATATTACTATAGACCCAGAATGTACAATCTGCCTCTTGGCTATGTGACCACATGGAGTCTATAAGTCCAACCAAATCAAGTTGCAGGGTTGGGACCTCCACTTACAGGGAATCAGTGACATTCAGTGGCAGTGCCTAAGGGGTGAAGGTCTATCTTACCTTTTTTTGAAGACTTCAATATGCATTAGGAAATCTGTACTGCCAAAATTAAGGGCTCAACAAAATTTTTGGGACTATTTCTTAGCCCTTCATACAGGCATGCAGAAATGCAAGTAAAAATTGTGACCTTGTAAAGAGGATGCCTTTTGCAGATTTGAATACAGCTATGGAGTAATTTTACTCTTAAAAGATCATCAAGAAACTGTCCCTCCCTGTTGAAATAAACTACTTGTCACTAAACCAAATAATCCTGACTTTCACAGGCTACCCAAAGCCAGGTTTGGTTTTATGTCCCAGAATACCTCTCAAATAACAACCTTCCTCCCTTCTCTTATAAAGGTTGCCAGTTTTCTTTTATAGCTTTGTACTCAAGATGTGGTCGTAAATTTGAATTCCAAGCCATTTGCTCCAACTGTCTTTTTAACATTAACAAAAGAGTAGCAAGGAGAGAAACAAAATAAAAGAAACAAACAGAACAAGCAATGCAAAGTAAAAGGACTCTAATGAAAGCAGTAACTTACTGTAGCTACTTTCACTATCGCTGGCATTAGAAGAAACATGTTCTGCAAGAACAGTACAGCAAATTAAAGAACATAACCAAGCACCACAGAGCTGCAGAAACTTAAAAGAACTGCCACAGTCATGCAAAGGTAGTTGTGCAGAGAAGAAATAAAAACTATGCAGTGACACCACCTGAAAATTCTCAGATAATTTACACACGTAAAATGAAAGCTTTCTCTCTTGTCGCATTTCAGAAAGAGACTGTTTGTATTAGCTAGTGATATGCGTCATGGCAAAGCCATGTCTTTTCTTGATGAGACAGTTAATGGCATCTCAGATAACTTAATTTCAAAGTATATTATTGTCCACTTGCATCTCAGTGGATGCCTTGAGTAATGTCATGAAACCTGAGCGTCTGCTCATATTATTCTGCATTACCAGTAACGTGCATCATTAATGCATTGGAACTATTCCTGCTAAAGTTCTAACCTGTGTCCATCTTTAATCACTGTGTACTATCCCAAAGGGTTAACAAATTAACATGAAAATGGTTTTGATATCAAATATTCTAACTGTATCTATTTTACCCTGTCCAAAAAAAGAAGACAAAGCCAATGACAAAACTAAGAAAAAAATGGAAAAAATCTCTTTTTCAGGCATTGTCTAGCCTCAGGATTTGAGCTAGAGTATGAAAACCTTTACCAGACCAGTCTGGATGGGTGAATAGGGATATAAGAACTATCATGATGGGTCAGACTTGTGGTTTGGCAAGTCTGGTGTCCTGTTTCTATTATCATATTATTTAAAGGAAGGTGCAATCTATATCATGTGAAGTTGCTGTTCCCAAACTGTAGTCAGCAGACTGTTTATGATCAGTCAGACCATGCTATATGGTCTCCAGGAGGTTTGCAGAATCACATTAAATGGTAGTTTTAATAGTATCTCTGGTAGAAATGCTGGTTACTTTGCACCTGAAATATCATTTGACAGTTGAAACTTTTCAGTTGGTCCAGGACATTTAGAAGCCAATGGTATAATGGCTATACAGTGAGGAGCCACCCTGGGTTAATGAGAAAGACACAGTGGTTAAATGGACAATGAGTACAAATAAGTCACCTCCTGATGAACACCAAGAACCAAAATTGGTCCAATATTTGTCATTAATCCAGTGGGCAGATTAGGCTGTGGGTGACCCACAACACTCACCTGCAGCTGCCTCTAAACATTCCCAGTGAAAGAAGGAACTCATAAAAGCCAAGAATCCCTTGGGATGAACCCAGAGTAGACCATGCATGGATGTCATGAAGGATGATTACGGAAACAGTGCCAAGACCACCTCTTCTCTGCAAGGTGCTGCATTTCCCCCACGTACCAATCTAATGGCTTAGGGTTCATAGAGTGGGACTGATGGGGTTACTGGAGCAGCAGAAATGAGAGGGGATGATATCTGATAAAAATAGTAAGGGAAAACTTTGATCTTGGGCTTAGAAAGAAGCTTTAAAAAATTAAACTTACATTTTGAAGAAAACAGTATATTGACTTTCGGACATTTCATAGCAAGTTAACAAGGGTTGTCTCAAACTAATATGCTACACAGGACCCTGAAGAACTTTATTAAACAAGAATAAATATCCTTCATAGTAAGAACTGTCATTAAAAAGCATATCTGAATTGAATATTAGTGAAATTTGGATGGGTGGGAATGTCTAGAGGTGTGTCAGTAATTGAAAGCTAGGTCCAATATTAACAGAGAAACCAGAGCCTATATAATACCTCTGTGCTATTTTTCCCTTAGCAATTTGCAGAATTCAGTTATCTCCTTTCAAATGGTTGGATGTTATGGAGATTTGTGTAATGACACAGATATTCAGGAGGGTTATCAGGTCAGAAGTATTCTACTTCTCTTTAGGCAGGGAAAGATCTGCATTTGCTGCTAATGAGCTGCTACGACACTTAAAGTAGCAGAATGGTAAAAATTCAGGTGGCAGTAATATTTGCTGTCTATCACTGACAAAACTAGTCTTGCAGAACTGTTCTTTGTACAAGAGATGAAGCTTTCATCTTTAAATTGTGAGCTACTGTATGGCTTGAATGTAAACCATTAAAAATCCCTTCAACAAATCAGTCAGAAACGGAATAATCTCTAAAATTGTGTGCATGGATGTGCATTCCTGCAATTAAAAAGCACATACAAAACAGTAGGCGATGCAGTGTTAACATTCACACACATTTTGCTCCAATTACTTGGTGCTTAAGAAAAAGGATAAGAACTGAGGAAGAAGCAGCCAAACACATGCAAGTGGCATTTTCTTTAAATTATTTAGATCTGGATACAGAATATAATGTAGCTATTTATATAGAAATCAGCTGCAAATATTTCACTCTATACAATTTTTTCTGGTCTAACTTTCAAGGAAGCAAAATTTTTTCTCAACAATTATCTGACACGTTACACATTCTGCAATGCCAAATCTTGAGACAGGATTGCTGCATCAGAGAAAGACATTGATTAAGGTTGCATGACAGAGAATAGGTTGCTAATGGTGAAATGGATCCAAAATTAGCTTTGGGGAAGGCATGGTCTTCTCTAGCCTGCAAACGACTTCTTCCATTAATAACAAATACTAATCTAAAATCCAGCAAAGTAACAAACACTCCCATGCAAAAAGCTGAAAATGCAGAAGCAACAGCATAAAATAATTTTCTATTGATCTCCTCAGGATGTGATCAAGTTAAAATGTTTAACTTCCCCTTAAGATGGAGAGGGAGGGATTGTTGCTGAAAAGAACAGTCTAGGCAGCAAAACGAGTTCTGGGTATGCTACTCTACAGAACTGCCATGATGGGAACAATAACATACTGTCAGAAACAAAAGGTGTTATTACAAAAGAAGTGAAAGTGTCTGCTTGATACACTGTATGTTATTCAATATTGTCATGCAGAACAAAACGATTGAAACATTTTTAATGCATTCACAGCTGGGTAACAAAGAAAACTCTATCTTGTGCATGCTAGGAGTGGAGGGTCCTCAGAGAAGGAACAGAAGCCAAAACAAAACAAAACAAAAAAAGATTTACAGTGACCATTCCTGGGAACTTACTCAGAGTCTTTGTTCCATAACCGTCGTCACCTAATCCGGGGATGTCCTGCACGGAAGTCCCCAGAGAGAGCAATGAGAAAGGAAGAACAGCCGCAGAAGAGGAAGGAAGAAGTCAGTGGAGTTGAAATGGATACTACCATGACTGACCATGTTGATTGAGCAATCTGGATCCCTGCTTTTTCTTTCTGAAACAACTTTAGACCCATATTCTATGCGAATACAGCAATGAAAGAGGCAGTGACCATGATATACGGCTTTTGGAGCTGTGAGGAAGAAGGAACAACCAGATAAATAAAGTCCCAGAAACGATCCTCACTGGATGAATTTAGGAGAGAATTATTAAGAAAAAAAGTGAATATTTGGGCTTGGAACTAGCATATATTTTTAATAATGCTGGTTCTCTATACAATTTAAGCAAGCAGTAAATGCCCAGGGAGGTACACATTCCAAGATCTGATTTACTTCTTTAAGCTGTTAGCACAGTTGCTTCATTTAATTGTTAAACTTTCAGTGAAGCTGCCCATGGCAATCAGCTTGGAGAATGTCAAAGGCAAAAGAGAGATTAGAGCAGACCTTTTAAAAAGTAATAATTTAGTTTAGTATTGTGAAAGAAATCACATTTGCATTATTTTGAGCCAGTTCTGATCTGGGAATATTTAATCAGAGACAAATTTGGATTTATGACAGGTGCCGCAACAACTTTGAGGAGCCACATTTGCTCTTCCAAAAGTTAAGGTCACTGTTTTATTCTTCTGAAGATGATGTTTCCAGGGATGGAAGGACCAGCTGGATCCAAACTGCAGTCACACATTGGTCACAGTAGTAATACCTC
Organism: Gymnogyps californianus; assembly: GCF_018139145.2. NCBI lineage: Eukaryota > Metazoa > Chordata > Aves > Accipitriformes > Cathartidae > Gymnogyps > Gymnogyps californianus. The sequence continues at coordinate 7,785,571 of NC_059471.1, read as the reverse complement.
TCCTGCCTGCCTACGACAGATATTTGCCTAGATGTGTGGGATGCTGGTATCATGCGTGTCACCCATTTTTTGTGCTGCTGCATGTGACATCGTCTCCAAGAGGTTACTTACGTTCTGGATCACTTGTTTCCTGCTCACTCTGCTCCTTGCTCTTGTAGAATGGGAATTTTCGTGAAAAGATGAAGTTCTTTTTACGCTTGTCATTGAATGACTGTGAAGGAGAAAAGGCATGGGGCAAAAACAGGGACGTCTAATTGTTGTCACACTCATGCTGACAAAACAACTAGTTTGTAAAAGTGGAGAGAACTGTAGTGACTCAAATCAGTCCAAACCAAGCGGCTGCAAAGAATCAGAGGTGGTTGCGGTGAGGTCTGCAGGTTGAAGGCAAAGCCCCGGAGACTGGATCGATTTGATTACAGAGGTCTCAAATCACAACCTTCAGCTCCTTATTTGGAAACTATTGTGTTTGGCTTGTTCCGATGAAGGGCTACAGATGGCTCAGCATGCTTTGAGATCAAGCCACTCATCTTTAATCATAGGAGACTGTGCACAGAATTAATTAACTGGCTGAAAAAGAATAGGCTGTAAAGAGGAAAGCAGAAGCCTTTGATTTGCTTGTAATAGGTACGTGATTTCAGCCCTGTGCCAATTAAAATCAAGTATTTTTTTCTGGTAACTGCTGCTGATTTCATAGTATTTTATTTGGCCTCTTAATTGACAACTTCTTAAGTGTGTTTTAATGCTTTTTCTTTGCATAATTTAAAAAAATACTTTGTTTTATTTTATACATGTATATTTACTCATTAGGTTCCTCTGGATATGCTTTTAGTTTTACGTGATTTAGAGATGGAGTTCTGCTGATAAGCAGTATTTCATTGCATATTGAGTAACATACATTGCTTTAATTCTTCAAATGGGGAATTAATATGGAAGAAATTGGGTTTTTTAACACGATAAAACCTTTGACTTTATAGACAGTCATAAGGGCTCATAGCACTGTACTATGTAAAAGCAGGATATGCCTACTTGGGACATTTATTTCAGATGCTAAATGAGGAATTAGAGTCCCTATACAGTCAATTCAGAGAAGGTGGCATTTCCAGAGGGCACCTACGTTGAGCTGCAGATAGTGCTTATCCGAAGTGATCTGTGTCGTCCATCAGACAATGTCCTATACTGTTTCCTATAGTGAACATATGCAATGCCCAGACACACGACTTTGCAAGTGATCACCTCCAAGAAAGCAGAGACCTTCTTAACTCATTTAAAGGACCATCATCATGTGTTTGTCATTGCTTGAATGAAATATAACTGGTATTTGGCTCCAATTCTGAAATGGAATATATTTAGAGTTTCAGAACATAATTAATTTTGTTACATTTTGGAAGCGCAGCATAAAATGTGGTTTAGAATATGTATTTCCAAAAGATGTGAAGTTAGGTACTGAAAATCTCTATTAAAATAGTTGTCTACTTGTGTCACGAAAGTTTCATGCCACTTTTACATTTCAAGCATATTTAAAGTTCAGTAACTGAAAACAAAGGAAAAAAAAATGCACATGTAGAATAAATGATTCATGAAAATCTCTCAGAGTATGTAAACATTCAATGTGAAATTAATGTGGAGGTCATGCACAAATAATCCAGACAGCATGCAATTTCAAAACAAAGCAAATATGAAAGAAAGCCAGAGGAAAAAAAAAAATGCACATGAAGGATTAAAGTAATCTGTGGATGAAAAGAGGACTGACATGCACATTACATCACTTTAATGACCTAAAGGATATAATTAAATTAAAATGTGTTTTCTGTGATAATTTGTTTTATTTTTCCAAAGAAAGGAATGTAGCATGTTAACATTTCCCATTGTGAAAATGTTGTTTGTCACGATTCATCTGAATTTGACATAGTAATACTATAGGCATGACACTTTAAAAGGGGAAAAAAAATATATATACACAATAGCACCTCAAAAAACAAAGGGGTTTTAAAATGACAATCACTTTGTTACCAAATGCCATTTCACTTTGGAATTAAAGAGAATGTTATCAAATTGATAAATAAATATGCTGTGTTTCACAGAGATTATACGATAAATAACACTTATAAGTATTCTTTTTCCATTTTTCCCCCAACAGTCTAGAGCAAAATCTTCAGAAAATCCATTTTCACCAGAAAAACATATATTTTTTTCAAGCTTATGTCTAACAGTATATTCCAAATTAGACAGGTATACTATAGTGTTATATAACCTTTTTCTCCTTCTGCAATTTCAAGTACTGGGTTGCCTTTTTAATCAGATATTGTTCCACTTCAATTAGGACAATCAAAATCTGGCAATTCATAGCAGGTGACTATTATGTCCAACTGTGTCACTGCATTTACATCAGTAAAAAGCCTTGTTCCTAAAATAAAGGTGACTCCTAGTTTATTGATATCCATAAGCAAATATGTTTATGCATGTGTTAATATTTCTATAGATTAATCGATGTGTATATTCATATTAATGACCATATATACTATCATAGTGTAGTCAGAGGGTTTCTATTTAAAATAACAAAGAATATTATTAAACACTAAAATGGGTCTGAACGTGCAAACTTATAGAAATAATTAGTCCTTGGTATTAACTGAATGGGCTTACTAAGTATTTATTTTCTTGTACATTAAGTGCATGTTGCTTCACAAGAAGCCAAAGACAGGAGCCTTGATTTTGGTTTTGTATCCAGTATAAATGTGATTAAACTCAGGCTGATGGTCTCCACCTTAAGGATATGAAATCCTGCAGATACCCAGCAAAATGCTTCTTACAGATACCAAGATATGTATCTCCAATGTATAGAGATAACGGGGTTGGCAAAGAGAGGAAAGGGAGACTCATACAGAATAAAGCCATGTTTTTATTGGACACACTGTGTTAATTCCAGATTTTGTGCTGTTGATGGAGTAGAGACCAACACTGAACACATGTTTTCTTTTTTAAGAAAGGATCATGCGTGTGAAGAACGGTGGTAAGGTTAAACTGCAAAATTCGAATGTATGTTTTTGATAGACTATTTCTATAAAATGGAAACTTTGAGACTTGTCAAATATTCTGGAGCCAGTTTTCACGGGGGCTCCCTATGCTGCTAGAGAGCTGTGAAATAGCCGTAGGATAAACGAGAGGTATTTGCCTACATCTCTCAGCCCAATGCAAAAGTTGCATGCAACTCCAATTAAAATTGTGATATCAAGCTTAGGCTTGATTCAACAGTATTTATGCAGGCAGAGTTTCTGAAAGTCAGTGAAAAAGTGCCTGAAAATGGATTCCTGTATAAGTTGCAATTTCTTTCCTATGAGTATTGTAAAATCCTGTAATGGCAAATACCTCGGGCATTTCAGTCACAGTGAAAAACCTGTACAATAGATTACTTTTATACCTCACTGCCATCAGTTCACACAGACGACCACTAACCTAGGAATTGGCATTAGTAGGCACTTTATATAGACAAGTGCCTAAGACTAAAAAGCAAATGAAATCTTCAAGTACTGTTTGACAACTGAACAGTGATGTCATTCTTCACAACATTTGAACTGTGATGAAAAAGTGTCTTTTCTCAGAAAAAAAGGGGAGAAAAGCTTTCATCGATGTCCTGGCTTGAATTCTTGTTTGATATTACTTAGGCATAGACTGTGTTTTGAAGAAGCCAAGGAAAAAAATTGTGATGTGCACTCTTGCTTGACCAAATATCCCCAGATGTCCCCAGTTATGTAAGTCTGGCTTATACATATCAACCTTCCCTGGTTGTGACAGACATTAAGACACTGCATGTTTCTTCTTCTTCAGAACTCCCTTCGGTATTTTTTTGTGTCAACATCATTTTTGTATTCTAAATGCTTTTCTCTAGGTGCAGCAGCCATATATATATTACTCATCAGCTAATAGGATAGTGTTTTTTTTAAAGGCAATTTTCATGTAACATTGAATAAACAATCCAATTTCAAAATTTGCTTTATAGTGGTAAACATCACAAAGAATAGTGTATCAGTAATTTCATAGTTGTACCATACTGCAATAGGCAACTACATCATGTCATTGTTTACTTTGAGCTTCTTCCCAACTTTTTTTCACAATGTAGCTGATCCAGCCCATACTGTTTAGTGCAGATGTGCTCTTGATAGAGGTTGTCCTCTTTATGCTTTGCAGAAGAGCCTAATATGTTGAGGAAAGATTTCTTTTGATGCTCTAAAAGCTCTAAAAGCAACTATATCTTCTAAAAGCCATTAAACTCCCAAATACATTGAGAATACTTTATTTTGCTATTTCATTCAACCAATGCTAATCCTCAGTCATGAGCTGGGAACCAGTGTTTGGGGATCACCTGAGAAAAAGCTGTTACAGAGCACTGGCTGTGAAATTCTTTTATACAGGGTGCAGATGAATTTCATTTACCACCTATTTTTAGGCAGCTTTGAGCTAAGCTTTAGCCTAGTTTTTATGTTATGTGATTATCTGGATCAGTCTTGTTCTGAAATTGGTCTAGCAGTGTATATGAATGTGTTCGTTCATTTTGCTGCTTCTCATCAGCCATGGTATTTTTGATTCTTCTTTAATATCTGGTTTTGGCCTAACTTAAATGAAAAGCCCTCACTTATACAGCATTCTACAAAAACCTACAAAATTTATCAGCAACATTATGTCCCTGCAATCCTTTTCTCTATATTTAATTCACACTTTTTGTATTAGGGACATTCTTTTACTCTGTTTGAACACTGACTTTAATAAAGGTTTGGGCACTCAAACGCTGTTAAATCTCTACATGTTAAATCTCTCTCATCATACTGAAAAGTTGCACTGATACCAGAAAGAAAAGTTTTGGACTGTAACAGATACTCAGTGTCATTTCTCCTTTCAAGCACATGTATCACCTCTCTGCTTTTATAGTGGGCTTCTTCACTTAGCAATTTGAAATGCATGATGAATATGAAGTCTCCAAGACAAACTTTTGAAGACGATCCTGTGTTAGTACATTTGCTTTATGTGAAAAGTGGTTTTGCAGTTAGCATGGCAGCATGGACTGGGGAACAGGGGTCAAACCGCACTTTGGGATCTTCTGCCTCATTGTCCCATCTGCAATACTGCGACCGTAGCAGTGCCCTCCTTACAGGCACTTTGCGGGGACTAGGTCAACACTAGGACCTGGTGAATACTATCACTGAGGCCATGGTAGTTTCTTTTATTAAGATAATGAAGTATACTGAGGTTAAGTGACTTGACGAAGTCTAGAAGAAAGCCAATGCTACTGAGCCATTCTTGCCTTCCTGGTGTAACCACAAACTTGGCCACGGACTGGGTTCACACACATAGACATCTCCTAATGACGTCTGTGCAGACATGCAGAAGATAAATGAAGAAGTTGTTAGTGGCAACTGTAAGCCTGATTGTATAGTGACCACTCAGTATATTTCTTAAGACATGTATCTGTCATTCGCAGTCTGACCACACAGTTATATGCTGGCAAGCAACACTTGCCAACTTCTCTATGTCTTTTTATGAGATGCAGGGGAAAGGATGTCCCATTCTGTTAAGTTCAACCTTAAATTTTCTTAGATACTGCAAGTATTTGGGAAAAAAAATAAGCCTGGGCTACAGTCATTCCTTATTGAATTTTTGCACCATGATCTGTTTTGATAAGTGAGAACAAACTTAGGGTGAGAAGAAGCTCAGATGAAGATAACTCTGCTTGCTTAGTTTTCCCATGAAGCTGCAGGGAGATTTGGATCTTGGAAATCCAAAATGAAAAAGTACAAGCCTGATTAAAAACTCCATTCTCTCTAGCTTCTACAGACAAGGGTAGTGTTGTTTAGTATTCATAAATATGAAATTTTACTAATCTTTTTTTAAGACTGACTTAGTGCCACTTGTCAGCCAGCAACTCAATTTTAATTCCTAACAAAACAACAGTTAAAAACAACACAAACTACCAGGGGAACAGAAAGATTAACAGACTTTCAAGAAAGCATGTAAAGGCAGTATTTCCAATTCTGCAAACATGTATTTAACTTGGTGCAAGGTACGAATCACATTAAAAAGGGAGTACTCATCTGTGCTAATTTACATTGCATCATTGCTGGCAGGATTGAAACACCAATGTAAAATCCTTGTGTACGTGACAGCCAAGGTCATTTACAAGTATCTGAAGGTTGTACACAAAGAGGGTGGGAAGGATTTGTTCAAGCAGCAACACTGAAATTAATAGTATGAAAATAAGAAAGGGCAAAGCTCCTTGACAGTGAAATCAATTTGGATGTAGAATAACCTGCCCCAAGGGAAGTGGAAAAGCCTAGATCATTTTTCACATTTAAAACAAATCTGTTAAGTACTATGGGGAATAACACTGCAGTGCAGGGAGAGAAGGGGGCGGTGAAGGGAAAAGAGCTAAACAATAAGCCTCTCCCAGCTCTAATGTCTGTGTTTCTGTGATGAGATGCTCACAGGTCCAACATCTCAGAGTTGTGCTGGGGTCCAGCGCAGGCTTTGACCTAGCTGGGATCACTACAGGCATATGGGCAGCGTGAAAGTCTTCCTCTCCTTTCTCAAGGCTGTCTCTGGAGTTACAAGTTGTATTTGATGTTTGGCAATGTCCCAAACCCTCCTCTGTTCTTGTTAAATCTTTTTTCCAAAAAGTAACTTTCCCTGTTAGAGCTGATGTATGCCATCAGCTACTGATCCCACTAGTAAATCTTTGCACATGTGAACCGGTCTCAGCATCCTTTGTGCAAGTTTTGGGACTGTCTAATCACCAGCCCAGACCCATAGATTTTCCTACAGTGTGCACTGTAGGACCTTTATCAGCTTGATCTTCATTCCTCATGTCTTTTTCTTAACTCTGATTCCCAGCTGACTGCTGGTGCTTCTTTAGATTTGCAAATGAAATTGAGGATTTTGGTCTCCTTTATGCAATCTTTTGAATTAATCTCACTAATAAATAAAGCTGCAGAAGGTGTTAGATATCTGTGCTGTTAAAAAACCCCAACTTGCTCCTTTATCACTATTTTTTGTGGAATCTTTTATTTGTGCAATCAAGTGCTGTGCACTTGACTTGTGCAAGTGTAAACTACTTCATAAAATGGACCATTGCATAAAAAGAGTAAGTTGCGTAAAGACCTTTATTAGTCTTATTTTGTGAAGTAGTAGTGGAGAAAGATTTACAATACCTACATGCCTTCAAACTATTCACTGAAAGATAATCGGAGCAGACCTCTTTTGAACTGCCCTTTTGAGTTAAAGGAAGAGTGTTTGCACTCACAGGTGACTGGTGTAGCAGGCTGAATTATGGCAAAGATCTGGCTCAGGAGACAGTGAATCATACCAGGCTCATGGTTTTCATTTAAAACATTGATTTATTTAGGCCTTACAGCTAAAATTATAAAAAATAAAGGCATGGGCAAACAAAAACAAAGTCAATCTCTAAGAGACTGGTGTGAGGTTTGTGTAGGAGGTGAAGTTCCTACATCTTCCAGTAATGCATCTCACACTACCAGTCTCACAGACGGGATGTCAAATTAGATGGACTTTGGCTTTGACCCGGGTTGGCAGTTCCTGTGTCCCTATAACCTCCCAAACATGGCCAGTGAGTCACTAAGTCAATCATAACTGAACTGCTTGAATTTGAGTGAGCCAGAAATAAATATGTGAAATACAGAGACTGTATCACCTTGATGAGTGTTAATGCTTAACTCCACTCTTCTGGAGCTTTGTGTGAAACCTTACTAGAAGAAAACTTTGTTCTGTTTCTAATTCTTTGACAATATCTATTGCCAATATTATACAATTTTCTGTTCAACTACTTTTTTTAGAAAAAAGTCAAGTAAGTGTGACATTAACTACACATACGTGCAAATTTCGTACCATTTAATTCAGGGCATTAGACAACAAATTACAAAAATAGCACACACATGAAGTTAAACTCAGCACAAATTTCTGCTGGAACAGCTTAGAAGAAAAGCAATCAACTCTCAGCTGTAAACTTTGGTATTCTACCTGTACTAGCAAATTTTCACCGTGTTATATTTAATCTGTGACCAATTTAAACATTACACTACATATCTTTAAGTCAGTGACTCTCTTAAACATTTCTTTTACCTAAGCAGGGATGGCACACACTTGTTGTGAATAGAAAACACTGATACTATAGTCCCTAACATTGTGGCCACCTAAGAAACAATATTAACTTATAAATAAACTCCACACAATTATCAGGCTGAAGAAACTAGAAAATCTATGAAATACATGTATTTAAATTGCTCATTAACTGAAGAAATGACTCCATCAGTATTTTCTTTGATTGACAAGCTGCCAATAGGCAGAAATGTTTTTCACCATCTGGATCAAGTTCAACCCCAAAGCCTTTATTTCTCACATTTGCTACTCTATTCCATTATGCTTACAAGTTGCAGATATTTAGAATTTGTACTTCTCAATAAAATGCAAAATGGCTTTTCTGTTTTGGTTTTTTTTTTTTTTTTTTTAAGTGGAAAACAGACCCAAAGATTTTTTACTTTAGTATTTTTTTTAATTTGAAAGCAAAACTTCTACTGGATATTTAAAAGTAAGCTACAAAAACATATTTCTTCACTTTAGCTGAGTAAAAGCCTCAAATTTGACCTGACAGTATTTTTCACAATTTCTAGAACTGTTTCACCTCTTTAAAAAACCAAGTTCCTTAAGACATGCCAGTTCCCTGCTAGAGTCAACAGTGCTACCGTGGCATAAATTAAAACTGAAGACTCACTTGTTTTTCTTTACTTTCGACTGTGACCTGGGCCCAACAGGCATTACTATTAAATTATTGCATGTCTTTGTGGAGTGCCTCAAGATATCCTGGAGCAACGAGACACTGTACAGTTAAATTTTCCTGCCTATGTGCTGTTTTATCATCTGAATTTCATTTGATTACTTCAGCCCATGAGCCAACTAGATGCTGATGACAGCAGTATTTCTAACGTACCTTGCAGAAACGCTGAGCGAAACGTGTTCAGCTCAAGGGGAATGGTCAGGGCAGCCCAATAATATGGGCTCAGGTCAAAACAGATGTGCAGCCCGCGTGCACTGCCTGGCACCAGCTCTAGCCATCGTGAAACGTGAAGACAGGACTGGAGGATGCGAAAATGCATGAAAGAGCAAGGGTAGCTGGACAAATGAGACTCAGCTTTTCCTCTGGCATGGGGAGAAGACGTCTCCTCCAAGATACAGGCTGCACTGGCAGGAATGATGCTGAAATCTGATTCTTCCATGACACCCAATGCTACCCCCATTTCTGAGGTCTTGCAGCCTTTGCCAGAACTTAAATCCAACAGAAAGAAAACCAGAAGCAAGACAGCAACAAAGCCAGATGGAGAAGAGCAATTTATTCCTCCTCCCTGCACTGGGCAGTTTCACACCAAAGCTCTGGAGAGTATCTTCACACCTACTAATGCCCTATGCCAATAAAAAGTCCTTGTGCAGAAAATAGCTCTGCTCAGCAATTTGCTTTTAATAATTCCCACCAGCTTTTTTTGACTTCTTATAAAGATCTATCTACAAGAACGAGTTGGTGAGCAATTCTTGCCACATGATTTCACATTACTTTTTTATCCTTGTCAGTAATTTCCATTTTATCACAGAGGAAGTATTCTTGAATGATTGCTAAAGAGTAACAACTAAATTCCAATATTGCAGAAACAATGGTTTTGTAAAAGATTTTCTGTCAATTAGTAATGGAGATGTAAAACCAGAAATTTTACGACATGAATGATTTCCAAAGCTTATTTTAAGTTGCACACATGAAAAATCTTTCTTATTCTCTGGTAACAGCAAAGCAAATTTCAATCATTCTGATACGGGGGAGTGTACAGTAAAATACTGATTCACAACTCTTGCAGATGACATGCAGAATAATTTTCTATAAAAAGCTCAGTTCTGAGCAGAAGGAGTTTTCTTGTCTGTAATTTTTCCACCTGTAGGTATACAAGCAAAGAAGTTCAGGAGCCTGCACTATCTCCACAGCAGAAGCGTAATTCTTATTGACGCTGCAGGAGCTATATGCTGGGCTCAGCAGAGGGCTTACCCCTATGCATTTCTAGGTAGCTTTGCCTAACCTAACCTAACCTAACCTAACCTAACCTAACCTAACCTAACCTATCCCAAGTATTTATATCTTGCACTTGGGAAAGCGGTACCAGAGGATTATATTCAGAATATCTTCCACAAGTGCCTAGTTTATTCACTGCAACTACTAGCACAAAGATTAGTCCAAAAGAAATTGCTGAGATGTTTAAGTTAGGCTTTTAAACTGCACAGTTTAAATAAGGCCCTGTGATTTTAAAAGCTTAGATTACTATGTCTGATCAAGATAGAGCAGATAAGAACTGCAAATCCTTGTCACGCCATAGCCTCGTGAAGCACTGAAGGGCCGTAACCCTGTCTCACTGTGCCTTGAAATGGCTGCTATGTTTTTCAGAAGGGGCACCCAGTTAAGGCTCAGAGAAATGGGATTCACTGCATCTAGCTTTAAACATTTACCCTGTAGGTGCCTGGGGCAGTGGTGGTGACCCCAGCCTCCCTTTACAGTCAATGATTGATTCATCACATCTCTTTTAGACAACAGTGGCAGGTTGGTGCTCTTGACCATGAAGAAAGGAAGAGCTGTTCATTTTGGGATTTTTGAGGTGGAGAAATATTAATTTAAGAGAGAGCAAATTCATATTTAAAAAATCAGCTAATGTTTTTCAACATTTACAGAATTGTCCCAACATCATGTGTAAATTATATTTCTGCAGGAAGTCATATTTCAGGCTTTCCAATTGTGCAGGTAAAATATTTTTCTGACAGGTAAAAGCCAAGCTAGAACATTGTGACCCATCTCTGCATGTGCTCCTTACACATTTTCCAGAAGCTTATAAATAAATGCATAATGGAAGCATATTTTAGCTAGGACTTATCACTCTAAGCAAATTATTTTTAATATTAGTGGGTGTCCAATAATTGTCTGGCACTGAGACAATAAAACATTTTTGTTTTGGGCAAATTGCAATGTGTTTGTTGGAGTGTTACTGAAGAGTCATTTTGTTTATACGGCCGAGGCCACACTATAAACCATTCTGGATGCTAAATGTTCCTAGAAATGCTAAAATGTTATTAGGAATCAGATCAGATCAGAGTAGAAATACTCTTTTTTTTTTATTTTTGAGGGCCTGCCTAAAGCAAAGTTTCAATTCAAATCTCTCTAAACTAGGGGACTGAATTCATATTCTAACTTTTTACTCTGGTTCATGTCTGCTATTTTTAATGTGACTGAAACAATATAACAGTCCTTAGCAAAAAACACATATGGGGGCTCAGGTCAGCTTCTACCGCATTTAATGGGAAGCCTCTTTGCCTTCAGCACGTTAGAAACACGATGTAATGGAAGTAAAAGAGAATACTCAATTCAATTGATACTGCAAGTGGAAGTAGCACCAAAGAATGGAAAAAGATTTATAAAGTAAAATTTAATTACACAGCAGAGACTGACATTTTATTCCTAATGGTCAAAATTAATCAGAATTGGTAGTATAAGCCTTACAGGAAAAACATTATCTTCTGCAGCCTACTGCTAGCAAATGCTGCTTGAATAGTCATAAGAAGGGCAAGCTAGAGAATTTTGGACCAAACTAAAGTGCTTTGATAGTCACAGAGCAAAGTAAACAGCAAGTTCATCCTGGTCGTTCATGATCTCATCTGGGATCACATCGGTGGGACGTGTGTCTGCAGGACAAGTAGGTTCAATAAACTCCCACAGCCCGTGGTCCTTGCCAGGGCTATGCTGTTGGTTTGCCTGTGTCCTGCCTTGTGTCTTGCCCATCCCACCTCACCTTACTGACATGACTTCCTGGCTTGATTTTGGACCTGACTCACCACTACGGACTTTCTGGGATCCACGGGGCTGTGGACCAACCTTGGTTGTTGCCACCAGACTTGCTGTTCATGCCCTGGGACTGCCCTGGACTGCACTCCTCGTTGTGAGGCTGCTGTCACCCCTTGGGTCCCAGTGGAGCAGCCCTCTCCTGCTGCTCCCTGTTACCATCAGTCTTGCATCCAGGTTATTGTCCTCCAGCTGCTATCCTGGGCAACTGAGAGCTGACTGCAGTTCACTCTGCCCTCTTTAACCCAATGTCTTTAAAAATAGCAGTAAATATAGAAATAGAACAGCAACGCTGCAGCTGCATTATTCACTGGCTGCTCCTTAAAAACTACAGTAGTGGCAGGCTAGAAAAAATATAAAAGGGCTGGATTACACAGGCAAGTACACACAGGGAGATTGCTCCTAGGCATGTTGCTCCCAGGCATATGTACCTCCAGTTCCTGAAGATTACAGCTACATAAGTCATCATTTTTCTAAGCAACAGTCGGAATACCAGTTGGAGGCCAATTTATAACTGAGCTGAGCACTTACTCCAGTAAGAGTGCTCAGATTTCTTTGGAGAATACCCCACAGGCAGCCGTTCCCATTAAATAGCAACAAGAAATTAGAAAGACTGCGAGAACAGAGAAAAGTCAGGCTAGATCAGTAAGGAGGGATAAATCTGGCTGAGACCAAGAATAAAGAATATTTAATTGTGTGTCAGTGCTTACGCCACCTTCACTAACCCTTCTCCGTATCATCTTTGCAGGTAGGTGTGTGCTGCTTAATTTATGTTCAACCTCTCTTCTTCTTAGTAAATCACTCCACTTGTGATCCCACGCGTTCTCGTGTTTGACACTTCCATTATCTTTTACTCGGCATCTGTTGCTATTTTCTAATCACTAAATTTAGAGGTGGAAAAAAAGGCAGAGGCCCCTCCTTTTCTCTTTTCATACACATACACATGGACAAATACACACCAATGTGGACAGAAATGCTATTCCCAGTCCAGTATCTTTCCTGTCACTACCATTTTGCTACTGACTGGAGGGAATTCAGAAAACAAACATGATTAAGCAATTGAGTGGATTATTTTATAAGGAAAACTGAGGGATCAATGAATGCAATTTTTGGGGTATGTCAGCGAATCTACTCTTTCTGTCAGTGCAATGTAACCCACTGGAGAGCGTGTGTTACCAGGCTCTCCAAATCAGCAGCTAGCTCCACAACAAAGATGCAGGTTTTTGAACATTGTGGATTTTCTTCTACTTCTATTATTGTCCCAGTACCAATCACTTTAGGAAATCCATTCACTGTGTCAAATATCTTTAGAAGAGAAGTGCAAGGAAAAGTTGGTCAAAATACATTGAATATGTGGAAAACTTTCTGATGATGGACTACAGAACAGTTTCTCCCTAAAAGTGGTGAAACTTTATACTTAGAAAACTTAAGCCTAGTAAAACACCGATGTTAGAAACAATCTTCAATAGGCAGAGGGAGAGGATAGATAGTCTAATACATCTTTATACTTTCTAATTTCTGAGAAGCGGGGATTCAATTGAGATTATCACCTTTTTCTCTGCATTGATACACCCGGATCTGCCACAGTGAACCACTAGCACAGACGCTGTACCTGAGACCAGGGCACGTGTGACTGCAGGTTCTGCTTGGTGAAGATGAAGACAATCCAGTCTCCATATACACTGACAGAAGTAATAACAACAGGCTTAAACTGCAGCACTTTAGCCATTTCTAATGATGAGGAGAGTGAAGCACTGGAGTGGGCTGTTTGGGAAGAATATGAAAATTCTGTTGTGGCACGTCTTTAAGGAGATATTAGACAAATCTGCGAGACAGGAGGAAGGTACATAAGACACCCTCAGGGCAGAGGTTGGACTTGGTGACCACCTGAGGTTCCTTACAGACCAGTTTTTCTCTGATTTAATGACGAGGGCTGAAAATGCCATGATTTTCTAGAGCATAAATTGTTTGGAAATAGGTGGGTTGGTTTTTTTTTTCTGAAGTACTTAATAAGCTGTCAAAACGTCTCCTATGTATCAAGTCCTGACAGTCACTGGATTTTGACATTTGGAGGAGAGGTACATTGAGTATGCACAGGATTTTATTTACACCACAATACAGAATTTGCTATCTCAGTCAAGTTGAGCTTTTTCCTTTCATGCCTCAGTGCAGTGTTGCTAAAATGACAATAAAGCAAGAGGATGACCTTACATTGCAGGCAGGGCTGTGGGATCTGTAAACAGAATCTGCTCATAAGAAATATTATTAAATGCTATCAAGCTTCTGACTGTCATAATAAATACATTCAGAGGCATTTGAAGGGGCAGGCTGAGTGCAGTGCAGGTAATCTGACCGGAATATGAAAAGAACTGTGGATGACAAGCTAACTGAACAGAAAAAAACCTAATGGATGGTGATGGAGCAATATGGTGTGGGTCACAGCCCAGGACCTGCACTGCGGATGAGCAGCAGAGCTGCTGGGAGAGATTTTGGAGGGATGGGGCGATCCCTTTTCTTGGCAGGCACCTCATCCCTGTTTGGCACCCTGCTGAGCAGCCTCACTAGGGCAGGCACCCATCTGGCAACACTTCCCGATAATCATGGACTGAACAGCCGCCATGCACCCTGACACGTGCATTAAAAATGAGAGCTGGTGAGAGGCATGACATTTATTTCACTGGGAACTGAAATTGGGTCTTTGTCCAAAAGACAATGTTCTGGAGTCACTGGCCAAATAAGGTGTGAAATGAAAAGGCATATGGTATAAAAAACCAGCTCTCTGTATAAAATTAAGTTTTACCTAAACTTTATGCTTCATGATAGTGCAGCACTTCTCTGGGAACAGGCAACATTCAGGAATATTAGAAAAAAGGTGAGATGTTGATAAATGTCTTTTGAAGAGCTACAGTTTCCACCATAAAAATATTTTCAAAAGACAGTCAAGAAAGAGTATATGATCTGACAGGGAGCAAAGCAAAAGAGATGCTATTTTTGTCTCCTGAAAGACTGGTTGTAATTACAACAGTTGAGAAAAAAACAGATTACTGGCTCATCTCTTTCCCCTCTGTAATATTTCCATCATTGTTTAACGTTCTTTTTCATTCAGTAAAAAAATCTGAAAAGTCCTCAGCCACTGTGGGTTTTAGGATTAGAAAAGGAAAGGCTACTTTTGTTCAGCCTGAAGCCTATGGTAGGGAGAATTACCAAGAATTCAGTATGCTGCTTTGGCAGATATATAATCCTGCTCACAGCTACTAACACGTTCTGCTCCTTTTGGTGCAAGGTGAGCATCAGAAGATACTTGGGATATGATCTTGAGTTCAACATAGCATAAAACATACTTTTTAATTAAGCTTGTGCTCACATAACTCCTGTAGCTTCCTCCAGCACAAATATCAGACATAAACCTTTGGGCTGCTCTGTTTTCCTTTGATTATCCATAAACCAGTGGGCCCCATAGACTGAGACAGCAAATGCTTAGGAAATCGTAACGGTGTTATCTTCATTTATCTTTTTTGTGTTTGAAATTTTAAGGTAGCCAGTGTCCTGGCAACCCTGCCCTTTGCTGCAGTGGCACAGAGCAGCCGTAGGGAACCAGAGGGGTGGAGTGGTTGCTCTGATACTCCAGCCACCTTCAGTGACAATCAGAAAAGCTGGGGAAGATCATTACTACAATTATATGAATGAAGCCAGAAACTGAACTTGGTCAACACAACTGAAGCACAATCTTTGCTTGGTGAAATGCAGCTGTTTATACCAGTATTTGTATTCTCTTCCTTATTACAGAGGTGTTAGCATCTCTAACTGGTTTGATATCTTTAAAAATGTTAATAAGACCTAGGATTCTGATGATGTCTCTGAATCTGAACAAATAAGTTTCTTTTGGTCAAAATAAACAGAACATGAAAGAAAAGTAGCCCTATTGGGTTAAACCAGAGATCCAGTTAGCCCAGTAGCTTTTTCTGAAGTTGTCCAATAACAGATGTTTAAAAGAAAAAGAAGAAGAAACATGATCCTTCCCCTTTTATAACCTCTCTGCTTCTTGAAATCAACAATTAGTATGTCCTGACCTACATGACAAAAAAGTTAAAAGTTGTCATTGGATCCCTTGCTTGCTAACTTATCTAATTCCTTTTTAACTTATTTATTTTTTATACAATATCCTGTAATAATGAGCATCAGAATTTAATTATGCCCTGTATGGTAAGGTACTGTCTGTTGCCTGATTTAAACTTGAGACCAGAAGATTTCACTGGAGCTCCCTAATTGTGATTCACGTTCCTGTTTTTGTATCCATCCTGATTTTGTAGACTTTTATTTCACAAGCCGTGGATTGGACGAATCCAATGAAATGAATTAAAAGTGATTTAAATGTTCTAAATCATGTTTAAAAAAATGCTGAACTCATTTTCTAGATGAGGTAACACACTCAAGTTTGGCTTGAAACAGAGGAATTTTGGCCCTTTGAAAAGATTATCCTTTAGCTATCCCTGCTAACAGGTCTGTCAACTGTATTGCTGAGTGTTCTTAAACACCTTTTTAGTGAGACATAAGAAGCTGATCAGCTACAAATGTCACGCCATATATAATACTTTCTTTGTATCTTATCTCTGGATTTGGGATTAAAAATGAGGCATAAACAGATGAAAATGCATAAGACTTTTAAAACTTGTAAACTGTTCATATTTTAAAATCACAGAGAGAAGTTATCTCAATGAAATTTTGGCACTATCTCATAAAACATTTACTGTGGCTTATTAGCTCTTAAACATTGCTTCTGTAGGGGAAGAAAGGATTTGGGGCCAGCAAGATGCTTCAGGTAACATCACAACAGGATAAACCTTTTACCTGTGCAAAAAACCCCAAGAATTCTCTGTATTCAGTTAAATTTTGTTAAAAAATGCTTCCATACACATCTCCTGGCCAAATTTAGAAGTATCACATGAAAAGCTATTCTCCCAATTTCATCTTTAGAGTAAATTAAGACAGTACCGCTTGCCCACACGGTCATGAATGTATGAGCACAAAGGTGCAGCAGACACACATAAGCCCATTCCTATCTGAATTTTAGCTTGATTTCCAATAGAAGAGTTCTCCTGGGCTTACTGTAGCCCTGTTTATCTGGACTGAATTTCTTCCAGATAAAAAAAGTAAAGCATGCACTGTTAGACAGCTTACACCACTTCTTTTTGAACACTGAAAGACTAAATGGAAATGCTGATCCCTAAAATGCACATAGATATACATGTACTCAAACACCTCATTTTACATGTTGATGCTTAATTTAACAGTGAACACTTTTCCCCTTTATGCTCTTTCAAACACAAGCCCTGAAATTGTGGGATTTTTTTTAATAGGCAAAAGCAAATTTTACCAAATACTAACAATAGAAAGTGTGCTCCCCAAAGGGTACAATGGTCTTGGTCCTTAATTATGCACTTTCCTAAACACTGAAACAAACGTTGATGTGAGTGGCTGGAAGATTAATGTTCCACTGATGACAAAAATGGAAAAACAATTTGGGGAATCAAGAGGTAATTAAATTCTTGACAGACTCACTTGAATAAGGACCATTAGTTATATGAATAAATTATTCCCCTGAGGCTTTGATTATATACAGGAAATAGACATTTAACAAGTGATTTCACTGGCAATATAAAGCTTATTAACTCCCAAAATAAATGACAACATGAGAGTGGTCATTTCAAACTAAAAAATGGAGTTTTGACTCCTGAAGAAATGCAATGAGATGAGTAAGTCCTTTCACAACGCAGTTTGTCATATATTTTATACCAAGTCATCTGCATGTGCAAATAATGTGCAGAGGCTGAACTCTGATTCCATGTACCGTATAAATCTGGTTTCAGTCAGTGCAATTATTCTGCATTTGCATTGAACTCAGGAACTGTTCTGTAGAGCAGTAACAGGGAAATATTTGCAAGTCTGAAATATTATTTTGCTGACATGCAGAGGCTAGGGACCCACTGCGCTAGGAACTGCATGTTCATAGCAAGAGGAACTTCTTACCCTGCTAATCTGTCTGGGTGAAAGGACAGAATAAACTGGGATAAAGGAAGTATTATTATTCCCATTACAGAGGGAGACTGAAGCAAGAAGAGATTAAGAATGAGAATTTCAAACTAGGCAGAGGACCACAGGAACAGCAGGTCTGGAAGGGACCTGCTGAACCACTTGGTTTTGTCCCTTGTTAGCACCTACCTACGACTGTGTCCTCTCATCACCTGGTTTTGGCCCTGCCCTGTGTTTTCTGCAGCCAAACAGGACTTTTTGCTGATGGTTTCTGAAGCTCTGTCTCTTGGTTTGCTCTCAGAAGCCCTCAGTTGTAAATCCCATGCATGCCAACTGGACTGTTTTCAAAAATAAATCCCTGCAAATGTAATGTCGAGTATTCCCTACTGCTACAAATGCAAACTACACTTCAGCAGAAAAATATACCTCAACAGCCAGGACTGTGGGCATTTCTCATGCTTTAACTCTTGCCAGCCAGACGGCAATGTACAAGATATTAGACATCAGGCTAGTGAGAACTGTTGACTGTTGGGCGCAATAAAGCGATGCTGCAGAGTGGTAACAGCAGGAATGCTGTTCTGTCCAGGTAGCACTGATGGAAGGGAACTTGCATGTTTTGTGTTGGCTGGCCCGTCGTGCCTGCTGTGAAACACACTTGTGTTCAATGTCTGTCACAACTGTCAAAGCAGAACAACAAAAACCTAAATTTTGCATCTAGGACTCTTTAACTTTCAACCTTTTGTTTGAGATTTAACAGCTTTTGAAGCCAGGGAATTCACACTTCTTGCCCTATTTCTTTAAACAATTATCCATCTGCATTGGTTTTTAAAGTCTTCTTCTCTATCCATCATTGAACTAAAATCACAGCTATCACAGAATGCTCTTTATTTTCTTAGTATCTTCCAATTAGGAGGCACTGTCAGTATTATTATAAAAAAAATATTTAATTATTTCAAAGATTATATCATACTATACTCCTGTCTATATTTCACTATACTCCAGGTCTTGATTGCAACAATCTAAATATTCCTTATATTGCTAAAATTTTCTCTACTCTGAAACATATAAAACAATCACAAAGTGCAATTTCAAAAGGTTTCACTATTTACGTACCCCTTTTGCATCAATTACACCAGGTTTCGCGTTGAATTTCACCGTCTTCAAACGTGCACGCTCCTTTCTTTCAACTCTGGGGAAAAGAAAACACAAATAAAGAAACACATGTTGATTACAGCAGCATTTTGTACGATACGTTTGATATCTGATCTCCTGAGACCATTGGTGGCTTACTATGCATAAAGTGAGCATTTAAAGCAAATTTTATAAATTGGAAAGAGAGAAATGTCAGGTCACTTCCTCAGCCAAGCAGCAGTTTTCTGGCAAACACAGGACTGGATTCGAGGAGCCTTGGCTGGCCTACACCAGCACAACAGGACTCCCTCCCAACACGCATGGGAGTGTGGTAAAAGCACATCAAGGACAGGTTTACCCTCTCTAATTTGAGCTGTCCGAAAATCAGGCAACATTTAGAGTTCTTCTGTGGTCAGAGGAATGAAACAAGGACAGAGAGAGAATAAGCTGTTCACCTCAGTGCTTTCAGGTGTGCACTTTACGATAGAGTAAATTTTAGATCATGCAAATAAGGTAAAGTGAATCCCACAATTTCTGAATCTATTTTTAAACCCCCCCCCCCGCCATGGTTTCAGACTAATCAATTGCTTAAAAAAATACCTTAAAAATTAACTTAAAATAGCTTACAAAACAGCATGTGACACACAGCAGTGGTGAACAGTGTCTAGGCTCATGGCAAATGCAAAGTAAAAAGGATGAAGTTTCACCTGATGGGTTGAGAAGATGCAAGAAATTGCAGTTGTTGGAAAGGAGAGTCTTGCTCTTTTTGCCTCCCACTGCCTCATTTCCCATTGCTCCCAGCAGTGCCCCTCATTGCTGCCTTCTCCGCAGCAGAAAACTAACCAAGTAATAAAAGTGAAGAGGTTGTAATGGTTTTAAAGAGTTAATCAGTCGACTGAGATGATCCAGCAGCTTGTCTGCCTGGAGCAGACTGGAAGAGGGGAAGGGGAAGCTCCTTTCCCTTATGCTTCAGAGCAACCTTTGCCTTGAATCTCAAAGAAAACCAGAGAATTTCTTACTAACCTGAGTTTGAGGGAGCTACCTAGAAGCTTTTCAGAGGCCAATGTGCTATTGGGCAATCCTTAACAAATGTGTTAGGTATTTTAAGTTTTCTCAAATTGCCTCCAGCCCCTAAACCAACATTCACCACGCATGCGCAGATGGTCTGCCCCTAGCTTTGCAGAGCCCTTTGCACATGGTCGCTGTTTAAATCTTAGGTTCTGCCATACTGACTTTACAATACCACAGATTTTTAAGGGTCTTGCCCTCAGCTTGACTGAAGTGATTTTGAGTATGCTATCACTGGAAAGTTTTTCTTGTTTTAAAAACCTTATTTAAAAATGAATTTCAAATTTATCGTCTGAAAGATGGAAGTATGCTATTTGTTACAATATTCAAGTGCAGAGAAACTTTCTTGAGGCTTTGATTACTTAAAACCACACAGTTTTGCCAAAAAGAGCATTTCTGAGGAGACGTACAAATGCTCAGGGACAGAAGAGCTATTTTCAGCCACTCTAAAACCCTGTGAATTGCGTGGGTGGTCTTATTTAAATCATGCCCTCCACAAACATCTGCAAGCAGACAGAATGCAAAGAATTCATTTTTCTGACTCATTTCAGTGAAGACCTCATTGCGAATGGGTGAGTTCTGAAAACAAAGATGGGCAGGTTCACACTACCAAATAGTGTGGCCAAATAGGAGAGGACAGGCTATACATTTCAGGGGTTTTTCTTTGGCCTAGTTCTAGTCTGGCCCCATGAACTGACCATCCATTAGCAGGTGGATGCATTGGGTGAGCTCATCTTCAAGATCAGTTTAATACAAATGAATCTAGTATGCATTCACCAAGACTGCCTCACGAGATGAATCAAAGTGCTGAAAGGGAGAACAAAAAGGCCATTTGCTTTGAAAGCCCAATCCTGGTCTGAAAAACCAGAGCGCACAGCCCCTGTGAGCCCACCTCCTGCGACCTGAGAGCCCAAATTGCAGTGTGGTTGCAATATGGCTTAGTCTGTACAGTTCTGGTACTCGTATAATTAAAGAAAGTTGAAATGCCCCAATGAAAAGCCTCAAAAGTTGTTTGATCCTGATATCCATAGCTTCAATAAACACGGCTTGGGAGAGGAGTTGTTATATTGTATATGCAATGCCTTTGGACTGAGAAAATACTGAGATCTAAAAAACTCTTTCTGGGAGAGAAACACATATCAAAATCATTGGCAATGAGCTGATGCCAGACAAATTAGTTCTAAAGAACACACAGACAGTTTTACTTTTTAATGCTTAATATGTTTAGCCACCAAAATAATATAGAAGAGGAATGTGTGGCATCTTGATCCCTTTGTATCTTAGAATCAAGACTGGACAAACACAAGTTACAGTCCTCAGTACAGAGGGAAAGAGAGACACACAAGGCATTTATAAAGGACATTGCACTAGATAAGGCAATGTTTCTGTTCCTAAATATTATGGATCAATATCCTGAATTTCCATTATTCAATGAATGAGCATTATTTGAAAAACACATTAGTAAAACTTAAAATCTATTAGCATACTGAAATATATGTGGTAAATATTTTACCTGTGGGAAAACTATATACCCTTAGTATATTTGGAAAGTTCACCATTACTACAAGATTTACATATGTTGTATATTTAAACTTTTAACACAGTATGCTTAAATAATAATGCCAGAAATTAAAAAAAAAAAAAGATCTAAGGAGGAGTGAGCTCTCCCCTAAACAAAATCAACCCCCAAGAAAACCTGGTGCACAGAGAGAAATCTAAAGAAAGAAAGAAGCTATTCATGTCCTTACTCACCTTGACTAATATAGTCATTACTGTAAAAGTGACATTTACTAGCTTTGCAAAATCATCTACAGAATCTATCATCTACTGGCCCAAGCAAAAAAATCCGATCATCTACCTATAATTGAAACAGTAACTCTGTTTGTCTAAGATTAGGAATTGCTGTAGGAAATCTAAGTTGAATCCTGCAAAGCTAGCTTATAAGAGCTCAATATTGTATTTTGATTAGACAATAAATAGCTGGGAAAAAAGTGAGGTTTATTATATCCTCCAAACTGGTCCACATACGACCCTTTTTCTAACTTTCACAGTTTCCCACAAACGACATTAGAATACATTCCTGCAAATCTCTTGGTTTCTAAGTCTGGATAGCAAGAATACCTAGTTTCTGATAATTATTTTTTGAAATACAAACTCTAGTGTTTTGATAGAATGATAATTAACACAACATGTTTCCTTCTGTCTGAGTGGGCTTATATATTTCCTAGTGAAACACAGTGAATGTTGGTTACTATAGTTACAGTTTAAATTTAGAATAAATGCATTTCTCTGTAAGTGTGGAATATTCACATGGAAACAGATCAAATGCAGCTTTCAAATTAAATCTATGTTATTAAAAACACAAGAACAGTCTCAAACTTAAACTAGCAGATGAAGTCCCTTGGTAGTGCCAGTAAGAAATGAAGACTTGAGGCTGTGTAATTGCCTAAATAGGATGGATGCCTTCTGAGAAAATAATCAGCTCAAATGAACACAGCATTCTACTTATTAATCTGTGTTAACATTTAAACTCATTCCAGTCCTGTCTGACTTCCTAAAACATCTGCTTTTAACTTCATTTCTTATTCACTGCGTAAAGAAATTTGGAAATTAGCCCTGAAGAGTGGATCTTATTTATGAAATTCATTATAATTGCATTAGCAGCCATGGAGGCATCGCTGCTTTCTACAGGCATAGCAGACAGATCAGGAGTTGCAGAAACATTCTGCATTGCTTTGAGAAGTATATAAATAATGTCATTAAGTGCCATTAATCCTCCAGGCAAACATACCAACAACGTTCATACATGCTCAGCATGCCTGCTGAATATTACAAACATTTCATAATCTGGTACTGTATTAAGGATAGCACACAGTGTTGCCTCCCATTACAATTTTCCTGACACCTTCCACAATAAAACTGTTCTTGGTTACTCATAATTTAGCTGAACTGTAAACTTCCAAGCTGAAACTTCATGTGTCTCAGGGTGATTACATTACTGTTGCTGCCCGAAGTGTCAATGAAATGGGTTAGCTGTCAGAGAAAGGCTAGGATAAAATAAATGGGTTTGCCCAGTTTATAATATACTCTTAAAGCACTTCAGCTCTGGTGCTCTACTGCCTTCATGTCTTGGGTCTGGGACTTGAAATGTGGCAGTGGGTTGCTCTGGTATCAGGAATATACCTCTCTTTTTCCTGAAGGAATCAACCCAATATTTGAATGTCTGAAAAGCTTTGGTTTTTACATGCTCTGGAGAACTCTGTTAGCATTTAGCTTGGCTCTGCAAAGATCTAGTCTTTGTCGAGGTGGTCAGGGTGCAGGACTGCAGTGAACTAAGATGTTCCCATAATTTCTCATCTGAGCTACCGGGACACTTTTGCCATAGACAGAGCTAAAAAGGTAACTAAAATGAGGGAGATAAAAAGTATATAATAACCAGTTCTTTGAGCATCATTGATCCAGGTTTTCGAAAATACATCTTAATTATTTCTTAAAAGGAACACTAGTTCAAGCACTTATAGTACTTTTTTGAATCTTCACTTTTGTAATTGCTACATTTAAAGAAAAATAAACTTGTTTCCCTTTTTCCCCAAGGCAAAGGGAGTTTAGGCACAAAAAGCCTTTTGCAGCAGCTGACATTGTGAATGCCTAAATAGCACACGAGTGTAAATTCTTTACATTGCTTTAGCTGACAGCAAACCTACCATCCCTTGGACAACATTTTGATCAATCAGCTGAGGAAATTGCTTTTAAAGGGAGAAATGTTTCACTTCAAACTCTATCCATTTTTCATTCACCACTGCTGCACAAAGCAGGATTATGGGGGGCTGTGCAAAAAATGAAGTGAAGGGGGAGCATTCCCATCTGCCAAATTTGCAGAGGTCCAAATTTGCAACCCTGACTTGCCTGATATAAACATTGCTCCCGTGCCCCTTTCTAATTATATATCTTCTTGGTAGAGCTATGCCTAAGGGATGGAAGAAAGCACAGATATGATTTCCAAAACTACTTCATGGCTCAAGTCCCATTTTCAAAAGTGCCTGGGGGTCACTGAAACTCAATGAGATTTCAAGAAACGTTCAAAGACACCTACATCCAGCATTCAAACGTGACTTGGGAGCTGAAATGTTCCGAGCCCCATGCGGAAACAGCATCGCCTAGCACCACTGATGGGGATTTCACCTCCAGCTTTCCACCTGCTCTCCCAGTGTAGCTCCCTGCAGACATACTGCTGTGTACAGGGAAATGGTCTAAGACCATCTGAGATCTGGGACAGTTGGAGTATCACCTGTATACTCATTTTCTCCTGAAACCGTTCTTGGTAGTAGACACCTCATGGCCCTTTTTTCAAAAATGGTCAAGATTCATTCTCTTCTTCCCATGTAAAACTAAAGAAGTGGAGAGGTACATTGAAAATATACCTCAGCCTTCAGTGTTTCCTCACTAGCAAGTTCAAGACTTCAGTTCTTTGGGATGCTGTTCTCTTCCTACTCCTCTTCTGAAGAACTTATTACTGGGATGCAACACTCACTGCACTGCAATGTCTATCTGCTTTTGTGTTTCTGGGCACATGTAGCTGTTGAAAATGGGCCTCTGGTATTTTTCAAAATGAGACTTTCAGTTCTTCATGTGCACTGCAAACAAGAAGAAATCAAGCATAACTCAACCAGAC
Source organism: Gymnogyps californianus (assembly GCF_018139145.2). Taxonomy (NCBI): domain Eukaryota; kingdom Metazoa; phylum Chordata; class Aves; order Accipitriformes; family Cathartidae; genus Gymnogyps; species Gymnogyps californianus. Next base: position 7,760,747 of record NC_059471.1, on the reverse strand, counting down.
GTGAATTGTTATCCTCCATTGTTGGGGGTTAATGGACCACTGGGAATTTTGTCAGTGCCCTTCTAAAAGCACTAATCAGTCTTCACAGTGGAGATGTGAAATATCTTTAATCTTCAATAACAGTGTTCATCACTGATGTAGAATACAGATGCAAATTGCAAACTGGTGTCGAGAATCAAATGCAATGCTTACAGTAGCCTAATTTGCACAGATTTGGCACTGAGGTGTTCTGCAGAATAAAAGTTATTTCCAAATCCAGCATGAAAACTGTACTAAGGAGAGTTATCAAACAGAAGAATGCAACATGTTAATGTGTTTCTTCTTGTCTTGTTTTGCCATTTCCAGGTCATCCACATTATATTTATTTTGCCTGCCCATCAAGTGAAGGATACGTGAAAATACATATTACTATTTATAGTCTAAATATGTGAAGTCAGTCCATAGTTTTTTATTGCTTCCATCCTCTGCACTGCTTAGTCTTGTTTATGTGAGGCCTGAGCATACCAATAGATTCCTATTCTCAAAATTATTTTTGAGCGTTCCTGAAGTGGTATTTTTGCAACAGAACATGTATTTTTCAGTAGGAGAGAACGTGCTCTCTTTCAGCTCTCCACCTTCAGTGACTTGCTTATAGAGAGCAGCTCAGCACCTGGTCAATATTTTATGAAAAGAGTAGACCTAATGCCATTAGGAAGTGAATTCTCATAGAATTGTAGAACAACCTTATTCTCTTTAAAAGCTAAGGGCTGTTTTCCTTCAGCATAAAAGTTTCCCATCATTGCAAGAGAACAGGAAGAGGTTTATACATACACATACATATCAATTTTATTCCATATTTATTTTTTCCAATTAGATTAGTAAGTATAGTCAGGTAACTTATTTTAGCCAAAGCTTACATGATTATGCCATGTTAAAAAGTTTTATCATCTAAGGATTAAAGTCTTAAGGGATGTTTAGAAAGGTAGACAATTTATAGGAAACCATTAAAAATAAAACTCACTTGAGTGGATAAACATGCCCTTCTGCCGAGCTGAGCAGAATAACAAATTTAAGTTGGCTTTTTGCCCACAGGGACTTCTGTGCTGGGAACACCTCCTGTTCCTTGTCCTTAAATGTTTGTGAAACATTGTTTTTTATGTACTTTCCCCCCATTTTGCTCTGAAAGGAGAGCGTGGTTACATGTATTTGTGGGGAGAATGTTGTCTATTTGAGAACACAAATATCAGGCTGGTACCATCACACACCTTCAGCTGGTAATAACAGAGATGCATAACATTTTGCAGTCAGATGCAATGGATATCCAATGAAAATGGATATCTTAGAATGATGTCCAGTCGGAGAGCAGTTCTGTGGCTGCACATCGTAAAGACAACAGAAAGATTAGTGTAAATATTTTAGTGTTTTAGGACCAAATCCTCTTTGGCTACAGTGGGAGCAGTAGTAAAAGTGGTGAGAATTTAGGCTTGGCCATTCTGGGGCAATCTGTGTGAAATCGCAGACTAAATTACTTTCAGACCCACAGACCCAAGTCAAGCAGATATACACATCATAGAAAATACTGAAGCTTGACATTCATGAAGTGGGAGGTTGCTGTTGTGTGAGGCTTGCAATGTAGGAGCTTTTCTGTGTGCAGAGACTCAGCAAAGAAAAAGTGAAAAGAACTGGAGCTGTAAAATCAATGCTACACCAAATTAAAATCTCTTTACTACTGAATTAGAGCATCTGTCTTGGAATTTAATACACTCTAACTTATGCACATTGGTTTCATGCTTTTTGTTGATTCGCTTTAACTAATGTGTTTCCACGGGGAGGGAATCTTAGACATAGGCTGCTCAGCTTGCTGCTGCCCTTTATGGGAAGCTGATTTTGTTTTGTTTATCTGGACAATAGGAAGGACAATGATGCAAATAAAAATTCTTGTGATCAAAAGCCCAGCATATGTAGACATTCTGATCTAAATCTATATCTATACATCTAAATGTAAGAAAAATCTAGGGAAAAGTTAATTCTTGGTCATTCTAGTATAAGATAGTAATTTTTGATGATAGAGGAGCAATTCACATGCGTAAATACAGTGCACAGATAATACCACAGGCTGCCTGAGACATTGGTACAGGACTGGTAGTTATGTCCCTTGTCGCAGTTTAACCCCAGCCGGCAACTAAGCACCACAGAGCTGCTCGCTCACTCCCCCAACCCAGTGGGATGGGGGAGAGAATTGGAAAAAAACCCCAAAACCTCATGGGTTAAGATAAAGACAGCTTAATAGGACAGAAAAGGAAGAAAATAATAATGCTAATGATAATAATAATAATAATAAAATACTACTACTACTACTACTAAAAGAATTAGAATATACAAAACAAGTGATGCACAATGCAATTGCTCACCACTCGCTGACCGATGCCCGGTTAGTTCCTGAGCAGCGATCCGCCCCTCCCAGCCAACTCCCCCCAGTTTATATTCTGGGCATGACGTTATATGGTATGGAATATTCCTTTGGCCAGTTGGGGTCAGCTGTCCTGGCTGTGTCCCCTCCCAGCTTCTTGTGCCCCTCCAGCCTTCTTGCTGGCTGGGCAGGAGAAGCTGAAAAATCCTTGACGTAGTATAAACACTACTTAGCAACAACTAAAAACATCAGTGTGTTATCAACGTTACTGTCATACTAAATCCAAAACACAACACTATACCAGCTACTAGGAAGAAAACTAACTCTATCCCAGGTGAAACCAGGACATCCCTCACCTTGGAGACCCTGCCCAGCATAATAACTCTGCCCTGCTCTCACCTTAGACATAGCTTGGATAAATCTTTTTGGTGGATGTGGAACCAAGACAAATTTGGCCTGCAATATTCATTCATTAATATTATATAATAACAACTATTTGGTGACTGTTAAACCACAACTGAAGTGGTTTGCAGCCTCTTATGCTGAAGTCCTACTGTTCCCAACATCAATATGATACAATAACACAACACCTTTATAGCATTATATTTGGTTTCTACCCAAGTGGCTACTCAGTCCCATGGTCAAGAACAACAGCTGTAATCAGACAACAAATACATACTGACAAATGGACAAAATGTTGTTTTCGGATGTAGAAAGGGTTGCAATGATATTTGAGCACTGCAGGATACTGAGCATTTAGTTGTCGTTAATCCCCACTGAGGTCACTGGCTCACCAGTTCATGAGATTTGGTCCTTGCAGAGATCAGTGGAGAAACACAGGGCCACCCTCATTTCTTTGTGCTGTCTCTTTCAGTAACCCTCCTCTAGCTGCAGTGCTACCCTCCAAAACTCCCTCTTAAAGCCTGACTTTACAATTTAACAATCAACAAGGCAACAAGTCCACACATTGGCAGCAGCACTGAAATCTAATGACAAATAGCTTTCAAACTCTATTGAATCACTAAGAGGTAAAGTCTGGTAATGTATCCAACATCCTGGCGAGAATAATGAGTGGCAGCTCCCCTATAACTATAAATTATGATTTCTTCTGGTATATCACATATATTATAGAGGAGAAAAAGAGTATGGAGTCTTGATTTATCATTCAAAATGTCTCTTATCAGCTCATGCTAAAATGTCACTGGGTGAAGGGCTCTCCTGTAAAGAGATGTAAAAAAAAAATGCAAAACTAAATACTTGGAAAGCAACTACCATTACACAGCACCTTAAAGAAGTAATATAATGTTCTTGTTACGGCTTTGTGTGTATATATACATATATACATATATTTGTATACATATATATACACCAAAATAAAATTGAAGCAGTCACTGGCTTTCAGTGCTATTCCATAATGATTTCACTTATGAAAAATGCAGGAATTGTATATTAGCTGTTGCTGGACAGGAGATAAGGTAGTAAAGCAGACAGCTAAAAGACTCAACCTGGCACTAATAATCCCTGGATCTGCATAGCCTGTCCCTGACGCAAAGTGCAAAAAATGTTACAGTCCCACAGGACAGTATTCCTGCATATATACATAGGTAGAAGAAGGAGTCCAAGCACAACACCAAAACCAAACCTCACCAAATCAGCCCCCCAAAAACCCCAAACCCTAAAGAAAAGGAACAGAAATGAATGGGGGATTGAAAAGTACAAGACATATAAAATCTCTTCAATGTACAACATCATAGGAAGCTGGGCTTGCAGGACAAGCCAGCTTTGTTACATTACATATAATGCAATGCCTATAGAAATAGTCCCATATAAACTATAAGAGATACAGCATCCTGGAGTAAACGGCTTAAATGAAGATTTCCATGCTGTAGTTGCCTACATTTGGTCAAATGAATCCCAGGACTACCCTGTTTTAGATCAAGCCTCATAGTCAATAACCCACACCTGCCGAGGAAATTCAACTCTGAATTAGTACATTCTGGCAAGTATGATGAGCTTTATTCTCTGTAGCTCAGCCCTATATGCATTGATTGCTCATCCTCCCCTTGGGTGGTGTAAATGACCACAGAAGATGCTGGCAAGAGCACATCAGTCTCACTGGCTCTGAGGGATCATCCACAGAAAGGAAACAATACTCACTTTTCAGTGCATTGGAAAAAATAACCTTGTACAACTGAAACCTTTTATGAAATAATAGCAACCTCCCCCCCAGCTCAGGTGTATCACATCATTACATTAATGCAGACAGAAAATCAGATGCCATTGATTTTTCCAGACCTCTCAGATTCACTAGTGAAGAATCAGGATGACAAGTGGAGAGCATGGTAACTATACCTGCATCTTTTCAAATTCAAGACTCTTATTTTTAGATTCTAACCAGCCTATTTTCATCTTGCCTCTTTTCTTTTTTTTCTCTTTTCTCCCAGTGTTTCCTAAGCCACATCTTTTTCCTAGGCTGTATCACATGTCTGACCTTGACTAGAGAGCCTCTATCTTTTGTCCTTGAAAACATCACTGGGCAGGTAACCCAATAAGCTTTAGGCACTTACATCCTCTCCACCCTACAGAAGATACAACTCCACATCTTAATCAGTTGCTTTGCTTTGCCCTTTTTTCCCCTATAGTTGTTTCATTATGTATGACAGCTTTTTGTAGCTTTTCATAGTATGCACCACACTGTGAGCGAGCTTTGTGCACATACTTCCCTCAGTAGTAACTGAACAGACTTTCCTCTTTTCCCATTTGTGATCCAATCATGTCATTACAACAGTATTTACTGTAGCAATTAATAGTAGGCAAGTATTCCTTTTTCAATATCTGGAGACTAAATCTGTTTAATGGGCACATTTTTCCCATCTTAGAAATTATAATGTAGTTTTTATTTCTGTCTATTATACAACTCCAAAATTGCTTTTCGCTGAAAATCCTGGTGTGGTTGCTATTCAAACATGGTCATGATTAGAGAAAATAAGGTCCTTGCAGGGCTCACATCAACAAGGTGTTTGATGGCCTTTCAGTTTACTTTTACGTGATTTAGAACAAGGAGTACCATGAGCTCTATTAGCGCGTGGGCCAACTCTCTTGAAACAGCAGCAGGTGCTCTAGAGCATCAAACGTCCCATTTCCCCACTATAAAAAATGGGCATGATCATTTTTATATTAATGCTAAAGCTGAAATAGCTAGGAATAGAAAGTTTATATGCAGTATGGGAGCATTGCTGCAAAAGAGAAATGTAATGTGGTTTGACAGATTTCATTTTCCTCCTACCCTTTCAGTTCTTGACCTTTCTATAGCAACTACCAACAGAGGCAGAAAGTAATACTGATTTGTGTGGTACTTCTGATACTATCAGAGACTTGTGGCCAATTTTACAAAAGCACCTAGACAGAGTAAACAATACAAACAATGAGAGAGATTCAGATGTCTGTTCTCTCTCCATCAGTCAGCATGAATCCATCACAGCTAAACAAAGATTCGGATTTTGCTTGGAGAGCGGATGAAAGTTCCTTCATTTACCTTATATGAAAAATTTACTGTGATATTGATTATCAATCAGTTCCCAGGCAGGCAGAGATTAAATTAACAGATTTTGAAGCCAAAGAGGACCATTATGTAATTCAGCATCATTTTTTACATCACACAGCCTGAGAAGTTTAATTCTATTACTCTCACAAAAGAAAGACATACAGTCTTGATTTGAAAATGTCAAGACATTCATTACATCCCTCAGCAGTTTGATGCAATGGCTAATCATCTTGACATTAAAACATGCGCTCTACTTCAAATTCAGAGCTAATTCCCAGACTTGGGTTCTGGTGGTTCCTTTTTCTGCCAAAGCTCTTCAGTAGATGGTGCTCTCTCCCCCTACCCCCCTGTCTTTGTGAAGTTACTAATCCACTATAATTGAGTCACCTTTTGAGTGTCTTTTCAGTACAAACAGCCTGAGCTCTTTAAATCTCACAGCAAAAATCGTATCTTGAACTCTTGAAATAATAGTTGTGGGATTTTCGTCTACTTTCCCCATTTTTTCAGTAGATTGATGCACCCTGTCTTTGGAATAAAATGGAATATTTTAACATCATGGCCAAGGAGGTAGGAAGGAGGAAGCAGCACTCACCTCCTCTTGCTGGGTATAACTCCCATCTCTTCACTGTCTCCCTCCAGAGTGACCCTCCTCGCCTGCCACCATTCATCGTCCGAGGCGTTGATGACGTGAAGGATGTCTCCATACTTAAAACTGAGCCCTTGGCTTGGGAGGCCACTGTCTTTGCTCTTGTCATAGTCAAACATGGCTCTGTGAAAGGAAATAAAGACATGAAGACAGGTGATTATATCAGTTTTGGGAACATTTACTTCTGAACAATTTGTCATGTTTTATGTTACAGCTAACCCTTGCTCCTTTCCAAAGGGAAAGGTCTTGCTTGGAGGGAAACTTTCCACTGTGAAGTGCAGCTTTACAGAATCCTCTTTTTTTAAGAGAAACTGAACAGTAAAGTATGGTATTCACTGGTTCACTTAATAAAGAACTATGACCGTATCACAGTATCTAGTAAACAAACCTGGTGGCCAGAAGCCCCTCTTGTCACCTTGCCAACAGCAATTTGTGGCTGTTGAGCTTTTCCTTTTCTCACACTTCCCTGTGCTCAGACAGGGGGGTGTCTGGCAGACAGGGGTGCATTGGGAGGACTAAATACAAAGGACCAAAACCGTGCTCAGGGTAATGCATTTCTTTAGGTGAACAGATGCACCTATTTTAGCACCTAGTTCAGACCAGAAGTGAGCTTTCAAAGGGCATCTCTTGTTTATTCCCACTCACAGTGCTTTGGTCCATGTCCTGGAGCTGTGTTAGGTTGCACAGATTGGATTCCTGAAATTTGAAACGGAACTGAAAGATGCCCTGATCAGAGTAGCGCTAGCGTGACGTACACCCCTCCAACTGCACTCCGGGTGCACACAGCACTGCTGCTTTCGCTGTCCACGTCCAGTCCCCCTGCGCTGCAGCACCTGCTCAAGCAGCCCCAGCTATTTCCTTTGATGCTTGTCCTGGTTTCGGCTGGGACAGAGTTAACTTTCTTTTTAGTAGCTGGTACAGTGCTGTGTTTTGGATTTAGTGTGAGAATGATGTTGATAACACGCTGATGTTTTAGTTGTTGCCAAGTAGCGCTTATCTTAAGCCAAGGCCTTTTCAGTTTCCCATGCTCTGCCAGCAAGCAGGTGTGCAAGGAGCTGGGAGGGAGCAGAGCCGGGGCAGCTGACCCGAACTAGCCAGAGGGGTATTCCATACCATGGAACGTCATGCCCAGTATATAAACAGGGGGGAGTTGGCCGGGAGGCGCGGATCGTGGCTCGGGAACTAACTGGGCATCGGTCAGCGGGTGGTGAGCAATTGCATTGTGCATCACTGGTGTTTTTTTTTTTGTTTGGTTGGTTTTTTTTTCCTTCCTCTCCCTCCTCTTTTGTTATATTCCTTTTCATTACTATTATTATTATTATATTTCATTATTACTATTGTTAGTATTATATTTTACTTTAGTTATTAAACTGTTCTTATCTAAACCCACGAGTTTTACTTTTTTTCCCCTCCTTCCTCCTCCTCACCCCACTGGGAGGGGGAAGGGGGAAGCGACTGCGTGGTGCTGAGTTGCTGGCTGGGGTTAAACCACGACAATGCTGAAGATGTTTTCCACCAGTTCGAAGTGGACCTCTACCTTGGGTATGCCTATACCAAAAAGTCCCATGTATAGGACATGTATATTAATATAGGATGTATATATAAGTCTAGGGACTTATAAGCACAAACTGAGAGCTAGCTTTAAGGTACCTGGCTATCAGACTGCGGCTGGGCATAGTTCAGCATGAACTTACTGCCTAAGTATTCAACCCAGATCCTGGGAAAGATCTTCAGCCTGCCCTGAGCTCTGTATTATCAAGCTACAGTGATACCAATTCTCAGCCTCATCCAGTCCTATGCCTGGCACCTACACCAGCAGTCTTCAGGGCAGACATACTCCAGTTTCTCAGGGGAAGACCCGGCACATGAATCTCAGCAAGGCTGTACATGAGTGCAGGTCACTCACTGGAGTTACCTAGCTAAAATCCAGATCTTGGTTTCTTACAGGAAAAAATGCATGGGAATATTTTTCCCATGTAAAATATTGTTTAAAGATCACGCCTGTCAAGAACTGACGTTTATTTCCTATAGGGAAAATAATATGATTATAATCCTGACTACAGAAATGTTAGATCAGTAAAATCCCAAGAGGTGTATAATAATTCCCACTCTTTTATTGTCAGAAATAAAGCCGTGGCAATCTTTTCACTGGTAAACACTTCTGTGAGAAGGATGTGATATAATTAATTGTTGTGCATTGTAGTGTAATTGCAGAGAATGATTACAGCAGCTTTATGGGTAGATTTAAAACACTCAAGGCTACCTCTCATAATGAGGAGAACTTAAAAAAAAAGTTATCAGAGCTGTAACTATGCAACCAAAATAATTGAAAAGCTTTCATAAGCACTCATTCTGCATGAAAGGTCTGGCTCAGGAGGAGGAAAAATGCTATTTGGAATATGTCTTCTCTTAAAGAGTTTACAGTCATGTACTAACATCTTCAGAAAAGCCCAGATAATTCCATTCTCTGAGGATGAAGACAATAAATAATCCTACTGAATTTTACATAATCCATGAGTTTAGATATGCTTGTGCCATTCTTGGTAAATGTTCTTGGTCTGCATGTAACCTTTGAAAAATTTTAATGGCTTAGCAGTGGAAATCCTTTAAAAATTTGGCTACATCTTAGTAAAAATTTACATTCATAAAGGATTCTTATCAGTAGCAGGTCATCTGCTGCCTTCTCAAATAAGGCTTTCTGTGAGGACATATGATGAAGCAGCACAGAAATCCTGAAGCAGCTAAGTATCATCAGTCACCTCTTCTTAACCAATTAATGACAACTGATCTCTGGAGAAATGGCAGTGCACACACAAACAGGCATACAACGTATCATCCTGTTGGTATTGTCCTTATCAGCATGCAGTGGTCTGAGTTTTACCACTGTGTTGAACAGTCGTCTTAAAAATTCACTGAATAATTGTGTACCTTGCCATGGAGGCCTATCAACATCTCAAACCCCTAACCACACAGTTGGCAACCATGCTGAATACTGGGCAGATGTAATACAATCCTGAATCCATGCATAATTAAATTACTCAAAACAAATGACAATATCTTCTGTTGCAGAGAATATGCAAGACTGTCACATCCCAGACGTAAAACACATGCCAAACTGGAAATGCTCCATATTTCGCAAGTTCTAAGATGAAGGGTGTGTTTCAAAAGCTAAGTAGTAGAAGAAAGTAAGGCAGTGTTCTTTGTCCTTGAAGAGACATTTGCACCTCAGAGCCCACATATTAACTTAAAATCACTGACTGCCATCATGCTAGCTGATGTTAACGATGAGTGCAGATGGCAATGTTTGCCACTGACTTACTTTGATTGGAGTAATCATGTGCAATGCTAATTAAAGTGAGATTATAGATCTCAGACAAGAGAATTTTTGAGCATGCTTTTCATTGAGTGAAAGATTTTGTGGCTGCATGCTCTACAGATGTTGATTACTCCATTAGTAAATGAAAATGATATGAGAGCTGACTTCAGTGCTCTTTCCTAAACATTTCAAATTAAGTGCCAGGTTTAAGTTGATAACATAACCATATTTAAGCTTACAGCTTTGATAACATTGCTGGCTCTGTAAAACATACTTTTGCAAGTGGGCAGTTGGCCCAGCTATAAAACAAATGGAGATCTTCTCTCTAGGCACCATTGTATGCATGTAGAAGTTAACATGACTACCTTGGGCGATAGAGAGACCTAGGCACACTCATCCTCACCTCCTCCTTTCAGTTCTCAGGCTGTAACTACAATTCGGATCTCTACATGTCCAATTGCAAGCTCTAGTTTTACTTATTTAAGAGGCTGACATAATTTCTAATTTTCTACCTGATGAACAGCAACTTCATAAAAATAACACATCTGCAGCTGTTGAGTGTCAACTGAAGTGATACAAAATGAATGCAGCCAGACCTCTCATTTGGTAAAGGAACTGGGCAGGGCAGACAGAAAAAGATGGATTTTTCTGCTTTGCTCTTTCATGTTTTTGGACAATGGCAGCCCAGCCTTACAGGATACCACACTACATCCTGCAAGCACTGAAACACTCAGCAGAGAGGAAAGTTCAGCTCTCAGCAAAGCCTATTTGATCTATGCAAGCTTCTTTACCCGGATAACATACTAAGGTATGTTAGATACCTTAGATAGGTTCTGCCATGCCATGGGGAATATCAGAGGAAAGGCTAAAATGTAGTAGCATCTTTGCAGAATATTATGTGTTGAGGAGAGGACATAAGCAACCCAGTCCAGCAAGAGACCCACCCTCCCAGAGAGCACCCATCACCCCTCTCTGAGAGATGAGCACCATATTTTCCTTTCAGTTAGAGAAGGACCAGCACGATCAGGACCTGACTGCCATAACTCCCCCAGACAAGTACTCTTCCAAAATGATATGTCTAAAAGAAACAGCAAAGAAGTGTTATTCAAACCAGCCAGAGGATTTAACCCATGAAGACATGTCACAGTGCCTCTCTCTGTGATGAGTTGGAGGTATCACCACAAAATACAAGTCCACATAGTGCAGATACTAGGTAGCCTCCTCAGCAGAGCTAAAGAGCTTTCTGAACTTGCTAACATGACTATATGTTTTCATATGGCTGAGTCTGCTTATTCATGGGTTGCTCCAGCAGTTCTTCAAGGTACAGAGCCATAACTCTTTTTTTTTACTGCAATTTTAAAGGATAATAATCTCAATAACCTTACAGCTTTCTGACGGCACTTATCTGACAGGCTTGGTTACTAACAGCTTCTCCTTTTTTTCTCCACAACTGATAAAAGCGCATCTTAAAGAGCAGTTCTTCTTTCAGGTGTTTTATACCTCGGGTAGCTGCTTGCATCCACTGTTCAGCCCTTTTTGGACCATATAGGACAGAACCAAGAGCTCTACAAGGCTTTCTCTACTGCAGTAAGGGCTCTTTTTCCAGTTAGCTGATTAAGTCTACTTTTGAACTGGGATAGTCAATTTTTAATAACAAAGGAAATCAGTTTAAATTATTTAACTTTCATTTTAGAGCTGTCACCAATGTTGTGATCATACCAGCATCAGAAAAATTCCTGTTCAGTATCTTCTAGAGAGTGCCTTTCACAAGCAAGACCCTGGGTTACACAGAACAGATAATACATTTTGAGGTTACAAACGTAGTAAGCCCAGTGACTACTGTGAGATGTGGATAAAACACTGAAATAGGGAACAGAGCTTGCTACAAGCTAGTTAAACTGATGTGGTGAAATCATGGTTGGCCATCTTAGTTCCCTTATTAGAAAAATAGCAATAGGAGTGGGTGTGATTATCAAAAGCATAAAGTATATGCACCAAATTTCCGTTAACACCTTTAAATTTTTTTCCTCAATTCCCAGTTTTTGCATGAGTTTGGGAAAACTGTTTAATATCTGTACAACATTTTGAAAGTGAAAAGTGCTATTCAAGTGCTAAGTATCGCTGCTGTCTTCTTGGTGAAAGCCTCCTGCTTGTAGAAAATTAAGAAACACTGTTCTGAGAAGTGAAGCAGAAGGTGCACACATTTAGAACAAGCTGGATATCACAAATATTTCAGTCTTGTTTCCCTGATATTATTCCAGACTTCAGAAGTGATCATTACACTAGGCTAATCCCAGCAGTAATTTGGACAGAACCTAACAGGTTTTATTTTTGTGCTTGGGTGCTTCTTAATTATTTTTAGGACCCCACATCAGCATAAAACATGAGACAAGCATTTCACAACAGCATCAAAATTCATTGCTCAAAAATTGTTTGAAATGAAAATACTGCCAGTGGCAAGCTGTAATATACTGCCAAACAGGCAGTGAGGTGTCCACATGGCAGCGAAGACCACTAAAACAGGGGCATTTTTTTTCCTCCACTTAGTGTAATTACTTCAGCATTTGAGGTATGTCCAAAAGCTAAGTTGCATTGCACAGTAACTTTCTATTTCTAATGACACCGATTCTTGCAGCTAGAGTAATAAATGTTTGACATAGGAGAAAATATATTAGCTTTAAGGAAATAGCAAATCAATTCACTGTGCAATCCCATATATTGCAGACTATTGGCACCCACCATGCCTATATTGTTACCAGCATTTTAAGAATGAAAAACAGGATACAGAAAGACTAATGCATTCACATCACAGGAATATATTTTGATGAATGCTCCTGTATGTTCAGTGCAAAACCCCAAAATCTTCAACTTCCATATCACTGCACTATGGCCAGTAATCTCAATTTGATACAGTTCAGGTACTGTGTGGCAGCTTTATTTGCATCTTCCAAATTACTTTCTTCTTCTGGCACAGATGGGAGTTTGCACATAAATTTACAGACTGCTCTTTGCCATTTACTTGGTTATGAAATGACAACAACATTTAGCAGGAGAGATCTTCAGCTTCTGTAAACACTCCTAACTCTTCTGCAATCTGCCAGCATATCTGCATTTACACCACTTGAGGATATTACTCTTTTCTCTGAAAATTTCCTTAGCAGAGATTCTCAGACATCAGGCTATATAGCATCATCACAAGGAGGAGATACTTTATTCTGCTTCTTCTCTACATCTATCCTGCCCCCTGCCTTTTTTTTTTTACAGATGGGGAAATCCAGTGCACAGTGGTTTAATCATTTGCCTGGGTTTAAACAGTAATTCAGCATCAGAGTCAGGATCAGACCCGAAGTTTCATAGCTGTCTTTTCTGCACTCTCAGTAATAGATGTATTTCCACCCACTTGCAGGCGCAGCTTGAAGAAAACATCAGAAGAAAATGAAAGAAACCCCAGCGCAATTCATTGCTATAGCTACAACAGAGAGCACAGCAGCGCTGTGATAGAAGCAGCCATTGCAATACAATTAAGATGCTATTAAAAGGGTTAAATTTTCACATAGTGACATGTCAATAAACACTTTCACCTTCTCCTCCCAGCTTCGTTTCCATCTGGAGAAGCTGAACAGGTAAATCCTATGTGTAGAGCGTAGAAAAAAGTTGCTCTCTCCTTGTGAGGTGTGGGAAGCTCTGAGGTGCTGCTTGGTATGACTGGAGGCTGCCAGAATAGCCCGTGCTAGGGATGATCCTGTTGTACACTGTCACCTTCTCTGAAAGAGTGGGAGGGGACTGTTTTATTAGCTTTTATTAGGAATATACTACAACAATGTGTTTTCAACAAAAAACATCTGAATGTTTGACTCGTTACCTACAACTCAAAGATACTGATTCCTGCTTCTTCTCTTCTCTTCTCTTCTCTTCTCTTCTCTTCTCTTCTCTTCTCTTCTCTTCTCTTCTCTTCTCTTCTCTTCTCTTCTCTTCTCTTCTCTTCTCTTCTCTTCTCTTCTCTTCTCTTCTCTTCTCTTCTCTTCTCTTCTCTCTTCTTTCTTTTCGTATTTCCTGTCTTAATGATGTTGCACCTCTTCATGAAGCTGATCTCCTCAACCTTAATTACTGCAGTTGGGCTGAGAGGGACAAGTGTTAGAAGCATCTGTGTTATCAAATTCAGTCATGCCAGGGCACTGCAACATGGTTGCCACGGGCCCTGTGGAAGTTAGCACAGGTCAGGGACCATTCCCAGCAACAGTCTGGATGCACCTCCCTTTTATGGTGGAGAGGAGGACATAAAGGAAGGGATATGGGCTGTTGCAGTGGGCCATGGGGGATGCTCCCAGGCATCTGCAGTTTAGGTTGCTGGCATAGCTGATAGCACTGATGGAGACCCTGAGGGAGTGGAGCTGCCCCTAAGGCACCTTCACTACACCAAATCCCATTGCACATTTGCATCCAAGCCTTTTCCATTTGCTACCGTATTATTTCTTTACTTCGTTCAGCAATTTCTCCATTCAGTCCAAGTCTTTCTTTATCATTTTGCTCCTAGTGGGAATTTGGCAGAGAGTTATGCCATGGACTTCAATGAAAAAAGGACTGGAGACAGCAGTATTAGTTCCAGAAAAATTTCACTAAGAGGAGGGAGATATTTTCTCGATGGTGTTTATTTCAGGAAAGAGGACTGCCATTTGTCCTCGAGGAATATTTTGTTCATTTTGCAGATCCGACCATGATTCTTAATGTCAGCTCCTATGAGCTAATGTTTATGTTGTTGATGGGCTTTTTTAGGTCTTTAGCAAGTGCTCATGTTCTCTGCAGGAAATGGGTTCTTCTGTACTGAAAAATTTAAGTCAACATTTTCAGAAGTATCGATCAATGAGTGTATGTTGCACTTTTGTGGTCTTGCTATGCAACAGCATACAAGGTCTTACGTTAAGGCAAAATCTCTCACAGCCCACAGTGAGGACGGACCGTCAGCTTTAGTCTTTCAGCTGTGGACAGGGACAGAACTCATATTACTCCCAGGTTTGCCTGGCTTTAAGCTCTTCCAGCAGGAATTGAAAGATGGCTTGAGAAAGTGAAGCTCTTTCATGCCTTCTCTTGTGCCGGCACAAGGGGAATTCATTTCAGGGTACACCCACTTTTTGTTTCTTTGGCATTTTACAGGGCATAAAAGGGCCAAACAGAACTCCCCTTCTGCTTGCAAACATCTGAAACCAGTCTCAAGGTGTGAGCATGTGCCTCGACCCTTTCCATAATTTATTGACTAGGAAAAACTGGCTGCCAGTTTTGTCTGTGATAAACGCAGAAGCTTTTAAATATATCTGCATTGTACTCAATGTATTCCAGATTTGCAGCTTTGAGGTTTGCTTTAAAACTGGGAGACCACCTTGGGTCAGAACACTAATTAGATTTAGCCTTAGGTATTTTGACAAACTCCAGAGAAGATCTGCAGTAGGATCTCGATTCTGGAGTGCTTCTTCAGCACTCCTGAATTTGTGCGTGAAATTTCACAATAGAACCCCAAGCTTGTAAGTGAGATTCGAATTTCACAGCAAACTGGAAAACTTAGGCCAGGTTTGTTCTAATTTTTTTTTTTTAAAGAAATGAGATTATTTTTGACTGACCGTGACCTGGTCTGCGCATTATGCATCAAAATGACGTGAAATTTGTGTTCTTCTTGGGTTTTTTTTTTTTTCTCCCCAGGCAGACTAAGTGAAGCTGCTGCTTGACTGCATCTCCAGTTTCTGTCTGAGGAATCTGTGCAGTTTCTCAGCACAGATTCCTGTGTTGTGACATTTAAGATTATCCATATCCAGAAAGGAAAAGTAAAGTGACTGGATGTCAAATCAGGGATACTTTAAACTACCGGGTAATTCACCCAAAATTGCAACCTGTTGCAGAGTTTGACACAAGAGCCAAAGAGTCATTCTGTGATTTTTAGTTTTAAAGAAATCGTAACTTATTTACTGTCTGCGAATACTCATTTCGGGATTTTTTCCCCCCAGGGAAAATAAAATAAAATAAAATAAAATAAAATAAAATAAAATAGTTTCTTTCAAAGACAATGAGACTTAAAGGGAATATTGTGACTCTGTGTAGCACAGCCTGTAGCCACCGCTCTCCCTCCCTGCTCCCAAATGTATATTCCTTCTAATAGAGCATACGCTGTAAAAAAGTCCTGGATTTATTTTTTTTTAAATAACTGGTCTACAATAGTTCTAAATATTACAATAGCTCTCAAGGATCTGCTTTGGGTAGTTGCGTTTTTTAGGTAGTTGTCTCAGATAACCTGTAGCTTGCAATTGCTTTCTCTTAGACCTAATCATGACCGTATCTATTGGCAGCTTTTAAAATTACATTGTGGCCAGGCTGCCCACAAAATTCATTGTGCTTCCACTGGGTTATAATCAAAAGGAAATTTTCAGCACACAAAAGAACCCCACTGATAACATAATTATTACTACCAGCCAGATATATGATGGCTTCTTTGTTTTTTTGGACAAGGATATTAGACATCTGGAGAACTAAAGTAAGAGAAAGCCTTCCTATGGAAAAATGATCTACTTTTATGATTTGTATAATATGAACATAATGGAGACAAAAAGAGTGGTAAGAGATGGACTAAGCACAATGCCTGTAGTACTGAAAAACACCCCACCAGCCAAAATTCAGACAATTGTGGCAGCAAAATGGAATTTTAATTTCTGCCCCCCTCCCCCCTCCCCGAAATCAATGTGTAATACTGGAGCGTTGTCAGTCACATTATTCTTTCTTACTTCTGTTGCAAGAAGTGTAAGAGGTGGTGAAGTTTACACCCTTTCCTAGCATGGAAGTGCTCTTTTGTTCATATCATAATAAATCTGTTCATACATTCCAACCTTTAGAAATTATTTTTGAAAAAGGATTGTTCTCTAGCTATTGAAAAAGTGTAGACAGGCGAAACTAGGAGAAAGTATTAACGAGACAGAACATCGGCTGCTCTGTCATTGATGAGAGAGGGCATTTTGGAAAAGTCAAGATATTTGTTTGCAACAGCTCTTTCTTAGTAATGGTTTCTGCTTGGCCTTAAATGTTGTCCTTTGACAATGAAAGAGCCAGAAGTCAGATTTGCACTGTTACTGCCTCGGCTGACTAGGTTCTTCTGAAATAATGAGGTGTCACATGTATACGGCAACTACACCATGGAAAACCACTGAAAATTTTTATGGAAATTAATTCTCCTGCCTAATGCGGAGAAATGCACTCAATCCATAAACTCTGCTGCATGCAACTGTTTGAGAAATCATAGAAACCTTTTGTCTCTAGGCCAAAACTTGAAGAGCTCATTAAGAGTTTACTCAGTCAGTGGGAGGTTGCTGATAGAGTGAGTCCTTTGTGTTTTAGCACAGACTTCAACTGGAAGCAATGCAATTAATTTTTGGGTTTGACTTTGTCTCTTTTAAAAAAGGGTAATTTTGCAAAGATCCAAATGCTGTCAAAGTCTAAAGCTGTATTTTTACGGCACAAAGGTCAAGTGACTCTACATAACCTCTGGTTCACGAGGCCAAACATGAACTCTCTAAAGGCTTCATATTTACAAGGTGGAACTCTATAGAAATCAATAGATATGCAACAATGCCAAAGGCCTGAGCTGAACTCAGCTGAAATCTTCTAAACTGTAATGGAAATAACAGAGGAAGTTTGCCTGAAAGAGCAGCTATGAGAAGAGATGTACTATTTGGTCGACCAGTTCTGTGGATTCCTTGAGCTATTATCTGTCAACCCTTACCTATCATAAAGAGGTTTATCCCACTAAGTTTTATTCCATGATTGGGTTGAATGTTTTCCTAGTAGATGATGTTTTCTATAAACCTCCATATTCTGGAGTCAAATAAATACTTCAAAAGCTCAGTTTTCATTCGTGTCCACTTCTCATGGAGAAAAGCTTGAAAATCAGATGCCAGAATACGCAAAAGCAGAAACAAACAAACAAAAAGGGCAAATAAAAATAATTGCCTTTGGTGTCACCTTGTCAGTATCAAAGCATTGTGACTGTTTCTTCTTCTTAATGGTTAGATTTGGTGGTTTCACTATGTGTGTGGTTGTCAATCGTCTTTAGAAACAGACTTTGAAGAAAAAAGTGCTGATCAACCACTATTACCCAAAATATTTAACAGCAGCAGTATGTATTTTAATATTTATTGAACAAAGTTGCAAGAGGATGATGCTAAACTTCTTAGCTTCTCTCATTTAAACACAAAATTAAGCCCATGCTGCACTGAGCTCCTTGCAGCTCATCATTCACTCCATTGCATTATCCACACCCTCCTTCCCTGGGAGCCCTGGCTCTCAGACGCTCAAAATCAGGATTAAGGGTAACATCAGAAGTTCCTATGTCCCATTTTTAAAGGTAAATTAAGCACATCTGAGCCTAGGTTTTGACGACTTTCAATGAAGATTAAACTTTGAATTGCCAAGTTGCTTTGAAAACATTACCCTAAGCAGCTTTAAGATTGACAGAATTTGCCTTAAGCTGCTCCGAGGCTGACAAGACGAAGGTCTGGTGAGTCAATAGAATCACTTTGATTTCTTGCTCTTGGATGGTGCTAGGACCTAGGATAAGCCATTTATTTCTGCTACCATGAATGAAGCTCAGAGTTTTGATGGTTTTGTCCATAATGACACTTCCTTGTTCTGTGTGTAATTCCTGATTTCAGCAAGGACACTAAGCAACAGAACTGGGACCTTTCCTTTTAATATCTCCATTTAAAATGAGTCTTGTGGCAATAAAAAGCCTAAAAATAAATGTTCCAGGAAAACCAGCTGTGTTCTTCTCCCTCCCCCTGCCATGAAAAGTTTCTGGCTTAAGCTTACTTTGATTTTAAGACATTCCTCTGTCCTGCAGAAGAAAAATCTACCATGAACCCCTACTTCTACTTCGCAATTAATTTTAGATGGGAAATGTATATCAAAAGCCATGTCATTAAGTTTAGGCAAAGTAATAATAACAGTCTTTTGAGTCAGGCTCCTAAAAATTATTTTCTTTAACATTTGAGTAATCTGACCAATTTCAAGCAGATTAAGTTATGCATTGAGACTTATCTATGCCATAACACATTGTATGTAGTAGAAAATAATTAATGGATGCAGTTGCTTTTCTAATATTGCTCATAGGTAAATATTTTCTATCAAATTTATTTTTAAAAAATTAACTGCACATTTCAGGATGTAAAACTCAGTTTGAAACCTCATACACCACTACCATTTTCTAAGCCTGAATCAAATTATTGTCATGCCGGGAGCTGGAACGTGATACACCTTAATGTTAGAGTTGTGTGTGCAGGAAATACAAGACTGAGTCAGCAATGATAAAAATCTAGTTTATGTCTTCAGCAGCTATAAATGAACAGTAACTCCCTCACTGGCTTACAGGTTATGCTGGCATCTTTCCTCTGTTTTTTAAAAACATTGAATAATGCCCTCTACGAAAAGGTTTTGTAGCTGGGAAAGCTGTAGAAGAGGTCAGTTTAAGAAGCATGTCTGTGTGTATCATGTTCATCATGGGCTGATCCAAAAATTTCCTCATTTTATGTTGCTTGCTGACCTTGATGAGGTATTTGATGAGGCTTCCTAGAGAGGTGTTTAAGAGGCATTTGGACAATGCCCTTAACAACATGCTTTAACTTTTGGTCAGCCCTGAATTGGTCAGGCAGTTGAACTAGATGATCATTGGAGGTCCCTTCCAACTGAAATATTCTATTCTATTCTATTCTATTCTATTCTATTCTATTCTACTCTATTCTATTCTACTTTGGGAGAGGAAAAGCCTCTGTAAGAACAACAAACCTTGTCATTAACAAGGAAGATGCATGCGGTCAACTCTCTTGCTTCCACTGTAGGAAGGAGGAGCAAATCCCACTCTCCCAATAGAGAAATCCATGGAAAGCATGACAAGAACTTTTCTGAAAATCCAGTCCTTGATATAACGGACTGTGTAGGAATAAGGAACAGCACCGGACCACATTCACATTTGCATTACTCAGGGATCAGTTCATCACTAGTGGAGCTGCTCTGCACGTGTGGGAGAGGGCAGAATCTCACCATGAGGATGGTGAGCATTGGTGCAGGCAGTGCAGACGTTCTGCAATTTTGGGAGATACTAAAAACTCAGCTGGACAAGGCCCTGAGCAACTTAACGTAATTTTGAAGCTAACTCTGCTTTGAGGGGGGGTTTGGACATACAACCTCAGGATGGTCTCCTCCAAGCTAAATTACCTATGATCATATCTATTCAGAAGGACTGAAGTATAAAATACGTTGAGACACAGGAGTTTATCTCAGATCATATTTATCACTTTTGGGCATATCAAGAATTTTTAATATATATTCTGTATAAAATGACAGTCAGACTTTGGTGTCTGAGAGACAGCATTTTCTGCAGTGGGTAAAAATAATTCACTTTGCTTAAAAGTTCCTCGATGTATGTAACTGAGGATGGTACAGAGATGCTCAAGCTATGTACAAGTTCAGGTGATGTTCTTCAGAACCGTGCACCAATACTAAACCTTTCTTGAACGCATTATATCCATGTTAAAGCTGTACCTCACCACGGCTGATATGGCTGATACTGTAGTGATTTGGGAACTACAGTGTGTCTGGTAGCTCAGCCATCTTCGGGCAATGGAGGCACCCCTGGTGGGACTGTGGGCTTATAGTAGAGCGGGCTTTCTTTTGTTCATCTTTTGGGAAAACAAATTAGGTGCAATGCAGAGATTATTAGAGGAATCTAAGATCCCTAGACAGTAAAGGAAAGAGCTATGTACCTATGGGAAAGGAATAATTCAGAGCATTTACATTAAATGAGAAAAATAGGCTGATATAGGTGGTGTGAACGTTTCTCTAGTTCAATGTCCTGTTTCCCTACTTGGAAAATAAGAATACTTAAGGAGAGTATTGTGAAGTGCTCAGAGAGTACGGTAAAGTGGCCATATCAATGCCTGTGATGGGTAAATTAAACTTAAAGGGTGAAATCTCTTTGATTTCAATAGAAGGAACCATCTATTGAAGCTACACATTTTGTCAGAAAAGCCTGCAGTGGAAATTACACTGTCATTTAGCATTTGCTTATACAAAAACTGTGCCATTAAAATGAATTGAGTCTTACAGAATAACAGAATCGAGATGCAAAAGTAAGTTCTTTTTTTGATCCTGACATCCCAGGGAGTCATGGAAAAACAAACAAGCAAGAAAGCGAACAAACAAATGTCTCTGACTGAAGGGATGTTTTTCTTTCACTTCATGTGGACAAGATTGTTTGAAATATTCATCAACGAGATTTTTTTGCCTGGACCAATTCTCAGACTTTTTTAGTATTTCATAGCCTCATTTGCAAGATGTAGGAACTTCATATTTGTTCACTTCCAACATGGAAACAGCAATGCAATTTAGTGGGTGATTTAGGGGCCAAGTAAGGATGCTGTCTTTGGAGGAGGCTGTGGTGTACAGCGGGGAGAGGATCCAACCATATGTGCCCTGTTCCTATATATTCCCTAAACATCTGCTGCTTACCACTGTCACAGAAAGGACACTTGGCTAGAAGCACCTTTCCTCTGAGCCAGGGTAGCTGCAGAACAATATTGATGTCATTTTTATAGAGGAAAATAGATACAGAAGGTGGGAAACTGAAATTGTCTGCACGACTTGCATTAGTGCTGACAGGAGAAAGGACATGGAAAAATTTCAGTGTTTAAAAAAACGAACAAAGCAATCCAGATGGAAAAAGAATCAAACACTTGAAATATCTGCAGGTGACAAATTATGAAAACTTGCAGCTTACGGAGAATCAGGTTGAACACTGACAGTTTTCCCTCCGTGTAGGTGATGACTCTCACCAGTCAGTCAGTGGGAGAAGAGCAATTCCCAGCACCCAGGATCCTGCACAGGCAGCCCATGGACTGCCAGACATCTCAGGGAGCTGGGAAAACTCAGAGGGGCCAGGGAGGGACAATTACTGTGGAGCTGTGGAGTTTCCATGTGTGTGTCAATCCCAATGTTATAGCAGAAAATTTTTCACCAGGGCTACCCTGTGTCTCCTTGATCAAGGGCTGTGTTTGATGATTAGGATTACTTCGGCAACCTGAAAGCTGCTATGGCATATAAAGTTCTGCGTTGCATTAAACAGCAATAAATAGTGTAAATGGGAGTTTCAAACCACCTTCACGTATCTGCCTTAACTTTGTAGATTGACCACAGCACTTGGTTCCCAGATGTGTGGTGTTTAAATCATTTTACTACATCAATATCCAAACATTTCTCTTATGTTCAGCTCTACCATTCCTACCTCTGGCCTTATACGATCAAACTCCATTTGGTTGTTTAGCACAACTTTTGACTAGCAGTGCCAATGCCATCTTTTTAATAGTTTTCCATCTGTCTCTGTCTCATTAACTTAGTATTTCCCATCAAACATCAGCTAAGGAAATAGCTGTTTCTCTAGCAAATTCTGAAACGTTTCCTTTCTATAGCTAAGATTTATCACTGCAGTTCTGTCAGTAAGCTCTGTAAAGTGAACCAAGTTAATGGAAAGACTCTAAACAGAGTGAGCTTGTATTGCGATGAAAAACTTTCTTTTTTTTCTATATAAACAAGCAAGTCAGTACAAGATACAATGTGATGAAATAAATATAAATGAAAAAAACCTTAAAAAATAGACTGTATAGAACTTAATTTATCTTCAAAGGTTCCTTTGCCTTATGATCTCAAAATCTGTATCTTAAAATCCTTTTCTGAAGTTAAGAGCAAGAGATTCTCTTCCTTTAAAAAATAGGTACACTATCTTCTTTACCAGAAAGTCATTTATTAAGCAAACCCTCATTGCAGCATGCGACTGCCTCTGAGGGATTATTTCAAAAAATCTTCCCAAGTGTCCCACATAGCAGGGCCACATCTGAAAATCTTTGTATCTCCTGCAGCAATACTTTATTGCCACTAATTTGTCAGTCCCATTGCATTACTGGTCTTCAGTGAGGTGGGTTGAGATTTTTCATTTTCTTGATTTGTTTTTAGGAGTTTGTATTAATATTCCTCCCTTTACACAAGGCTGAGGGATCTCCTGCATGCAACAATGGAGATGTCTACGCTTTCAGCTAATCTCCAGTGTAAGCCTATGCCCAAGTCCCGACTCACTCACTGTTCAGAGACCAGCAGACGCTTGGGGCAGACATGGCTCTGCATTGCCGGACTCCGCAGGGAGACTGAGAAGAGGATGTGCCCCCTCAAATCCTCTCACAACCAGGGTGCAAAACAGGACAAAGAAAGGCTGTCCTGGCCTTAAGACATTATTGTCAGCACCTTTGACATACTCTTCTACCTCCTCAAATGCTTGTTGGCAGCTCATGTAAGACCAGCCTGAAGGAACTGGCGTACTTAACTCCCGCTAGAGCAGGAGGTGGGCACCAAAATAAGGCTGGCAGCAAGGAGTCCCTTCCAGCTCTGAATCACAGAGACCAACAGGAGTCAGAGCTTTAGACACATCCCTGTCTTCTTAGCTTTTCTGGTTGGCTGCTGTAGGTATCCCAACACTCAATGTACTTGCTGCCGTGAACCCAATCCTTGGCACCTAATTCATCTCCCCCCTTCAAGCTGATAGGCTTTAGTCAGTGAGATCAGTCCTTGGGAGTTCTGTGCTCAAAGCTGCAGGCAATTTTGAGGAACTGCAAACCTGAGTGTTTCATTACTCAGCATCCTTTACCAAATGCCTGTCTCTGGGACCCTGCCTCTGTCTTTATAAAGCAAGGATAGATGGCATTTCCCTGCCACGAAGGAGAATAGCGAGGATAACTACAGTAAGGATTGTGCAGCATTTAGATACTAAATACCAATTACACAGGGCATTGGGGTGTAATAAGAAAGCTCAGGAAAGAAAAGGCCATAGCAATAAAGCTAAATGAATTATTTACAATCAACTACAGGATGTGTTTAAGGATGAACCCACAGAAGAGCCTTTCAGACCTGTCAAATCAATGGAACCATCTGCACTTGATGTGTCAGTAGACAAAGTTTAATAACAAATCAATAAAATGAATAGTAATAAATTACCAGGACAAGATGAATGACTCAAACGTGTGGAAGTGGAAAATACAAAGCCAGTTTTTTAAAGGGAGACCACAAATAAATTAAATCTGACTTGAGTAACAGGCAGATATACTTAACCTCTTTAGAGGAACAGTAAACTTATGGACCAGGAATATCACTTGGATTTCCAGAAAGCTTATGACAGACCTCCTCACCAAAAGATCATAAAATATAAAAGATACAGTGGTCTAGGAGTGAAGGATTAGTAAATGTTTAAAGGATAGGAAACAAAGGTTAACAAAGAAGGTTTTATTTTCACAACAGAGGAATTCCCATAAGTGATCTAGAAAAGGTGGTGAAAAATGAGGCAATAGTATTTACTGAAGACACTGAAGTATCAAGGGTAGCAAAGCCGAAAATTGACTGAGAAGACTTGCAAAAGGATTTCAAAATGTCCGGTGACTTGATGATAAAATACTTGATGAAATTCAATGTCAATAAATGCAAAGGGAGGCATGGGGAATATCAGTCCTTTGTAAATGTACGTACTGATATACACTAGCTAAGCAATTACATCTGAGGGAAGAAATGCTGGAGACTTCACATATTTTTCTAGAAAAACATGAATTCAATGCTTGGCAGTAGTAAAAAAGGCAGATTTGTATGTACAATTTAAGGAAATCAATAAAGACCGAAACGGAAATCATTGTTATTATACCATGATACAGACACCCACACATCTCTACTACAGACAGTCCCAAACCCCTCATCCCGAAGAGGACCTGGAAAAGGCAGAGAAGGACCAGAGAGGCCAATAAGGGCAATTTTCTCACAGGGGCAGATTATATAGACTAAGCCTTCTCAGCTTTAAAAAAGATGACCAAGTAAAGAGTATAATAAAAGTTAATGAAATTAAGAATTTCAGGGAAGAGGGAATAGGGGACACTTATTCACGCTTCTCACAATACAAGAAATAGAGGGAATCGTAATTTAACCACTAACAAATAATATACAGTATGCAGTTAACCAGTGGATGTTGTAGAGTCTGAAAATTTAAATGGGCCTAAAAATATTCTTCCAAAGAAGAGAAAAATCCATCAAGGGCTATTTTTATAGTCTCAGAAGATCTGCTATCAGATACTAGTTGAGATAGAATAATGGGTGGGAAAGATCTTTGGTCCAACTGAGTTCGGTGGTCATGTTCACCTTCAGACATTCACCCTACACCACTGGGGCTTGGGTTTGATCCATATAACTTGAAACAGTAGCCATTTGGCTTGTGACAACCTGCTTGAAAGTCAATTTTTATGTTTATGTCATGTTATGTTATGTTTATGTTTATGTGAGCTGGGACTCACTCCTAGGGCCAACGATTTTCTTCAGGCTATGTAAGTCACTGTCTATATCTCTGTTTCTTCACCTAGTTCTTCCTTCAGAGAAAGCTGAGAGAGATGAAAAACACTAATTGAGAGACAGATATGACTATTTTTATGTTATTATCAAAACATTTCTTTCAGACAGTGCCCTTTTCCTTTCTTCTGCTGGCTAGATTTAAAGGGATGGTGCACTTAATTTTTATCTGAAAGTCTTGGCACAGTTACTAAGGATTTTAAATCAAAATAATTTAAATCAATTTATAGAATATTATTTCAGATAATCTTTTGGTTTACCACTATTGAATAGTGTTGCACGATTACACTGAATACAAGAATTGAAAACACACATCACAGATTTAAGGGCACTGAAAAATCTTCCTGAAACACAAATTTTACTGACTGATTCATTGTTTTCATGCAAAGCTACATTTTTTATTTTTTTTTTTGTTACAGAATTTTCCTGGTACAAGACTTAGTGCATACAGTAATTAAAAAAAAAAACTATGTATGTTTAGGTTTACAAGATAGTGGATGCATGCACATCTTTCTAACCTAGCACAGTAATATTAGGATTTTAACCAAACTGTTGAATACATTTAATGTCCTCATACAGCACCATATTTCTTTTTGCAGTTAATCCAAGTATTCCTCATTTTTGGAGAAAATCTCTTACTACAAATCTAGGTCCTTTTGCCTTTGGGTAAAGATATGAGCAGAAGAGTAATTTCCCAGAAACTGTTTCTCAAACCTAATTAGTAAAAATGTTTGCATTTCTAGGGAAAATAAACTATTAAATTGGATGTTAAATAAATGCTGAAGCAGCAACATCTAAAGAAATGTTTTAAGGAATATTTTTATATGCTTACACCTCATAATAAACTAAATAAGAGAAATATCATCATAATGTTCATGCAAAAAATGCCTTGGAGAAAAAAGATGCCATGTATTCCCTAAGGATATCTTTGTTCTTGTCTCTTGCTAAATGATTGACAGGGTAAAAAATGAAGTGATTAACTTCTAGCTGACAGAAAACAGTAACATGGGTCTGTAATGATGGCACCCGCGAGTGGCATAGTGTCCTACTTATCTGCATTTTAAAGCAACAGCTGCTGGGTCTTTTGCAATGTCTGCAGAATTTTAAAGAGAAGCAAGATTAGAAACAACAGTACATCTTTACTACAAATGCCATGAAACTGGCCCTCACAAGACAGAGATTGAACAGAAAGTGTTGGGATATGTGAAATAATTATATTGGGGGGGGAGAAACCAGCTCTTATAACTTTTGACATCTATGTAAAAATACCCTGATGTTTCTGAATCAACATAACCCAGATGTATGGTTTCACTGTCTACCAAATTTCCTCTAAACTGAGACGTTTGTCTTGAAGATCTTTTTGAATCCGGACACTTTTCCTAAAAGAACTAATTATGAAAGGATGCAGATGCTTTGTTATTAGACTACATTTACACAGCTAGACATATCTGCACCAGAGAGTGCTCAGTACTGCCAACTGGTTTGCAACCTCACTGTCCAAGGCTAATCCTCTCTAGCGCATACGATCCACACTGCTTAGCACTGGGCTCAGAGCTGCTTTGAGCCCATGCCACGTCCTGTGGCCCTGAGAAATAGTTAGTTTATGAATGTGGTATTCTTCCTCTTCAAAGTGGCTGAAGTAATGTGAACAGTGTGTCGTAGCCTCACAGACCATGTTTTATAGCATGACACCAGAATATTGTTGCATGTCCTGAACAAGTAGCATGAGGGTGTATGGGGATCTCTTAGGAGTGAAAGTCTGAAAGACTGTGTCATGCAAAGGGAACCAAACCCTGTGATGTCTTATCCATGCTGCCCAAAGAAATCTCTGGAGCGAACTGTCCTAAATATAACCTATCCACATTTGGTCTTGAAGGGAACTAGTTAGTTTGCTCCAAAAGAGAGCTTGGGAGTAAACGAGCAGTACAGTGTGAGCGATCAAGGCCCTGGGTGCAAACTGGGCTGCTAGATTATCTGGATTACATAGTCATACTCAAAGAATTGTACCACAGTAACATATTTTTAGAAATAATATAGTTTTGTTGGTGAGACAAAGCCATATCTAACATACCACATTGCAGCAGCTGGAATTCCTATTTTGGAGTGAAATGAATTCATTAATGTGAATGTGGCTCACAAATTAACTATGATATTTTCTTTGCTAATCATTGATATTGTCTTTAAAATGGCCTGCTAGTTTAAGGGTTTCTTTGGGAGAAAATGGCAGCTCTGAGAGCTCTACAGCAGCATAAAATTCCAGGCTGGCATGTGATTTGTTTTAGATACAGCTATGACCACGATTGATTGTAATTGCCTTGGACTTTCTTGATGATCACTATTCAGAAAGCTTCAGATGATCCTGAAAATCAGAACCATTTCTAATCTTACCTCTTTGATAGTCTCTTGAAGTACAGTAAGGTAAAAGGGTATTGAATACAGTCTATGACAAAACATTCCGGAGACTGATAGGTTACTCAAAGCTGAGAATAAGATTCAGCCTGACTATTTTTAATGCCTAAAATGGACTTAGATGGATTTTAAGCACCAAGGCCTTACTGCAAAATTCAGAGTTCCTACTCCCTTCAGCAGACAAAGTATTTTAGACTACATCTGCTCTCACATATTTATGAGAAGCTGGATGTCTCTCTCTCTCATTTAAATATTTATGGAATTCACATTTAAAGCAGAGAAATATCCAGATTGCATTTAAACCCTAAAGGGGTCAATCTCACTATGCTTCGAATATGCCTAACAAACATTTACAAAAGTGAATGCAGAAAAACCACAATAGGAACGGCTATTCCCATTCAAAAATGCAGCTACGATATTTACCTTTTTCTAGTAGTCTAGTGGTTAGAGACTTACTTGAGTATGGGAAATTCAAGATTTTGCCACACCATTGACTGAGGAAGTGGGAGATACAAATGCAGTTCCCTCAGCAGACTGAAGGGATTCAAAGCCAGAACTCCCATCTTCTTGGTAAGGAACACCATCACCACCACCATCTCTTCCTCTTACATTTTAAACAGACATTGCTGCTCAGTAAAGTGCCTATCCTCACTTGTACAACTTTGGTCTCAAATTCGTAGAAGAGTTAGTACCTAATACAGAGACTGAAGCGAGGCTTTCGGCAAGAGTGAGAATTCAGACATATTCCAGCATTTAGTTTTTCTTTAAGACAAATCCAGGGCAGAGTGATTGAACCTAACCCACCCCTAAGGTGTTGCCGTGCTCTGTAAGGGAGCTCCATTAAGTTTGGTGAAACTCGCTGCTTAGCACAGCAAAACTGAATTCCCTACTCAACACTTCCGTTAACTGTAAGCAGAATTTATGTAACTACATGAGGCACCTTGGATCACCCTCTATAGACCATGTTTTATGAGATGTTGTGGTGTCAAAGCTGGGCTCCTGTAGCTCGTAATATGGCCTGAAAGTTGCATGTACTTCTATCAGTTCTACAGGTAATATTTGAGTCAGCTATGCTCACTGCCTCTGCATCCTCACCCTGCTGTCTGAGGATTGCTTACTCCTACTAGCCACCTTGGAAAATGCTTTTAACAAGTTTCTCCCCCATCAATCAGCAATAATGATTTTTATACAGGCTGCTAAATTCTCTACTTTGACCAAGAAGTCCATTCTCCTTGAGTGACACTGAAAACTGTTCAGTATGGAGAGTGGTGGTTCAAGGTCTGACCCATTTTGTATTGACTTGAGGGAGAACAGGAGTGTGCCATGTTGCTGAATGGCAACATCAATTCCTTAAACACTGTGCAGTGATATCAATGAAAATAAATGAATACATCACTTTAAAAATGGTGTCTTGGAAAGAAGTCTCATAGCTTTCCCTTAAGAGATAAAAGAGGTAAAGAACAGTATTTGCTGCAAACACAATAAACCAAGTACTGGGAAAGTCCTACAAAAAATGCATTAACCTCCTTCACAGACTGTCACCAAATGGGATTATCTCAAAGCTCACTTTGCTCCCTGTCACTAAGAGGAGCAGCTCATCCCTGAGTTTTACTAAACAAAACCTAGAGGTTTACCAAATAAAATGAGATTACCTTCTGCCTACATAGCGTAAGGACAAGGATGAGAATAGGATTTAAAATAAGGTAGGAGTGATGTGATAGCAATGAAAAGATTTATGTTATTACAAAGGTTTGGGAGAGCCTGAAAAAATCAGAACATTAAAACATGGGGACTGTCACACTACCATGCCTTGCTACAATTTGAGCATTTCTTCATTTCCAGTTAACATGAATCTGAAAGGAATGCTGTTGAAACGGCATTATTTGTATGGTTGTATTAGGTGCAGAAATATGTTTTCAAGTAGTTAGAATTCTTCTGTTTACCTCATCCCACTTAATTAATTATGAGGGGTGATTTGTTTGAGAAGAAGACAGACTGGAAGCAGAAGGCATTCATGATGGTTTAATTATGGTTTAACTGATGTCTTATGAAATTTGAGAAAATGGCCAGATTATTGAATGGATGAGAATTTATAGTGATGCTTTTGTTATATCAAAGTGAATTGTGATGTTATTCAACTGAGCAGAATTCTTAGACTACTAAAATACATCATTGATAAAGGTGTATTTTTTCAATTACCATTCTATTTGCATATTGATGCAAGGACCTGAATGGAGTAATCTTTTAGAGGAGTGTAATCCCATTCTTTCTGAAACCTAGCAAGGACTGAATCCAAATTAAGCTAGAAAAATTCATTTGAAATACACAACTGGACTGCAAGAGTGGAAATGTATATCAAGGGATGGACTATAATTTCAAAACACTACCCTGGGGAACAACTGCTGAACAGTGGAGTCTCACTAATTTGCCTCTCACTCAACCCCCAAAAATAATAGATGCCTATAACTATAATCACAGTGAACATCCTCTAGGTTTGTGCATTACAGCCTGAGTCCTAGACAGCCAAAATCCCATCCACTTCACTCTGAGTTCCAGACAGACACAAAAGCACGGCTGTGAAGGGTTGAAAGATGTGAAACATAATGACTGTAGCTGTGCTATTGAAGTAATGAAGAGCTGAAAAGTGTGACTGATGAGCTTTTAGATAACGGATTAATGAGCAAGATGCCTGTAGTTCATCAAAGGACTAATGGAAATCTACACAAGGTACCTGCGTTACACTATGGAGAAGGATGTGGAGACCGGGAACCATCCAAATATAGCATTTAAGAGACGGATAGAGCAAGAACAGAACAGAGTGATGTTAATCATTTCAGCTCATATGTATATTTCATGTATGTTAACCAATTAGAGCATAAAAAAGGCATGATGGAAAATAACTTGCAGAAGACCATGATTTAATGTATAAAGAACAGATAAAACATGAGTAAAAGAAAGATGCAACTTGAACTTTTTTTAAAATTTGAGCTACTAGGCAGATACTACTGTGTGATCCTTGATCATTGGCACCCTGTGTTATATGCAAAAATGCAGTATACAGGGGTGGATGCAGAGACAGGCTACAAATGAGGAATTTAGAAATGTTATCCAGGCATGTAAGGGATGGTTTCAGGAAAGCCAGAGCTCTGCTTAAGTTGAGGCTTGCCAGAGGTATCAAGGACAACAAGAGCTTTTACACCTACATTGGCAGTAAACGGCTGAACAAAGGAAATGTGAGTCCATTGCGGAATGGGGTGGACGATTTAGTGACAGCAGACACAGATAAGGCTGAGCAGCTCAATGCCTACCTTGTCTCAGTCTTCACCAACAAGGTCTCCCAGTGTGCTGTGCTTGGAGATGGGGTTCAGGAATAAGAATGTCCAGCAGTGGCTGAGGACTGAACTTGGCCCGTGCAAGTTCATGGGACCTGACGAGCTGTGTCCAAGGGGATGGAGAGAACTGGCCGATGTCACAGCCAGGCCTCTGTCATCTTTGAAAGATTGTGGAGATCAGAGGCAGTCCCTGATGACCGGAAATGTCAAACCCATCTTCAAAAAAAGGCTAAATGATTTGAGGAACTACAAGCCAGTCAGCCTTCCTTTTGTGCCTAAGAAAGTCAAGGAGCAAGTCCATTTGGATCACATTTCTGAGCACATGAAGGAGAAAAAGAGGACTGGGAACAGTGAGCATGGACTGACCATGGGTAAATCATGCCTGGGCAACCTGATGGCTATCTAGGATAAAATGACTGTGTTTGTGGATGAAAGTGAACCGTGGATGTCATTTACCTCGACCTTAACAAGACTTTTGTTTCCTGTATCCCGAAGTATTCTTGTATCCAAGCTAGGGCATTATGGTCTGAATGGGTGGGCAACTTGTTGGGTAAAAGACTGGCCAGATATCAGCCTCAGAGGGTTGTGGTTAATGAGTTGTACTCTACCTGGAGGAC
Source organism: Gymnogyps californianus (assembly GCF_018139145.2). Classification (NCBI taxonomy): domain Eukaryota; kingdom Metazoa; phylum Chordata; class Aves; order Accipitriformes; family Cathartidae; genus Gymnogyps; species Gymnogyps californianus. The sequence goes on along the minus strand of NC_059471.1, from coordinate 7,729,044 downwards.
AGTATGAAGTAAGGTATCACAGGGGTCTATCCTGGGATGTCTGTCCTGGGGTCTATACCTGTCATGTATAACATCTTTATCAATGACCTGGAGGAGGTGAGATGTGCACTCTCATCAAGTAAGCAGACAGCACTACACTGGGTCCAGCTGATATACTTGAGAGCAGGGCTGACATCCAGAGTGACCAAGGCAGGCTGGTGAATGGGGCCAACAGGAACCTTGTGAAATTCAAGAAGGACAAGTGCAAAGTCCTGCACCTGGAACAGACTAACCACCTTATTGTCATGGGTCGGGGACTGACACCCTGGGGAGCAGCTCTGCAGGCCCTGGGAGTCCTGGAGGATGACAAGCTAGGCGTGCTGCCCTGGCAGCAAAGTTGCTGGAGGGTTATTGCTTGTGCCTGACCCAACTGAAATGCCCCAGGGCATCATGGGAATGGCCTGGTAGAGAAGGAAAACAAACTCCAGCTTTCTAAATCTAAGACTATTGATCTAACCATAGGACTATCCATTATTAGATGTCTGTAGTGGTGACTATGTGGAAGTTTTCCAGGCAAGTTTAGCAGTCTACCATCCTTTAATATACAGGCACTATCCACAAGAATGTTCATTCCTCACTGTGGGAAGCCGCCTCCTTGTTCCATGTCTGTTTTGGGGACTTGTGCTCCAGGAGGCATTTAACCCTTGTGTAATGGGAATAGGAGCCATTTCCACCCCAGGAGACAAGGTATTCCCATCAGGGGCCTAGAAGGGAATGGAAACAGGAAATACATCCTTCTAACATTATCTTCTCTTGCTCATAGGAGAAGCAGGATGACTGAGGCCATCATAATTATTCAATTATTGTAATTTTAAGCTGCAAATGCACTGGAGTCAAACTGTAAATGCTCTTCCTCCATTAAAGCATGAGGTACAGTTTCACAGGCCTTCAGCAAATGTAAAGAACAGCCTCCTTCTACAGAGCACGACTGCTCAGCAACCCAAAACTATAAACATCTAATTTTTTATTTTACCAAGCACAATTACCAATTAATCAGCCATTAGGGAAATCTATGTCAAACAAAATATTGGCAGAGGAAACTTTAGCCTGCCTAATAGATGGCTGCCTTTATCAGTGAAAAATGCTAAGAAATCAGAAAATAAATTCTAAAATTAGTTAATCAGCTCAAACAAAGTTTCAATTATTCTTGTAATTGGGGATGATTAGATTACTCTGTACACACACACTGGGAAAAAATAATTCACAGAAATACAGAATCTTTCAGTTCCAGACTATCATGATTATTTAAAAAGTATTTATATTTTCATACAAGCATTCCTCATCAGATCTCATTAGACTAAATTACTTCTGTTGGTATTTCATTCTTCCAAGAATAGTCTGCATAGCTGATTTTTTAAAAGATCTTTACCCCATAAAGTCCTATTATCGTGTACACAGTGTGAGTAGAGGTAAAGCACATCAAGAAAAACATATCCAGTGTTTGACTTCAAGAGATTGTAAAGCTTCTGGTATAAATATCACCCAGAGAGAATCTTACTGAAGTATTTGACCTAAATGTCAGCAAGTCTACTTTCTAGCAATACTCAAAGAGAGCACAAGTGTTGTTTTTGCCCACATCTCAGCACTCCTGAGTCTCTCTCGTGGGTGTAGCTTTTTTGGTATGTAATAAAGTCACAATTACAATAAATATTCCCTTTTTGCTGACTGAAAAGACAAAGTCCTTGACTTAGAAGGCTATACCTCTAGACTAAGGGTAGAGACAGATCAGATTCCAACAGCTTGGACTGCTATCAGCTCATTTCTGGAACAGCTCTGCAGAGAAATAATAGCACTGAAAACTCCATAGAGTTTTACTTTTCTTTGTTCTGCCTCTCATAACAGAAATGGATAAAAGGCCAGATATGTGATATGCTTTCAAAGGAAAGGATATGGTGATGTGTTTTCAACGGAGTTTATCGGAGTCAACGTGGTTTCTTCATGATTTGTGGTTCCAGTACCTTAATAATATGACAGAAGTTAGGGAGCAAGAGATTGGATTATCCTTTTCTTAGACCTGTCGGGGTTTTCTTGTTTATGACACATCATAACTACAACCACACCCTAGGTCATATTGACCTGAAACTTAAGCATTAGAAGTACTCTTCTGATCCCATTAGAAAAACTGTCTCTGGTGAGTCTCCTTTTCCATTTTGGCTGCAATAAAAAAATCCAACCTCTTTTCACACATCTAATTCAGAAATTCTGGATAAAGTTTGACCTCAGACTCTTCAGAGTTCTGTGACTTAAAGAGTCTCAGATGATCTATTTAAAATCTATTTATCTCCAATAACTGTAAGCAGGTGTCCTAAAATGAACAAACAGCTCATCTTAGTGCTTCAGCATCACTACATATCTCTCTAACAATATAACTGTGTATTTTTAGGTCCTAAATCAATGCAGAATCTGAGCTCCTTAATTCCAGAATGATACCACTTATCTTGCTGGAGGAAGAGCTCGGATAGGATGGAAAATTCTTTGTGTTCTTTAAACAGGCAGAGCACTTCTAAACAGTAACTTGGAGGAAAATTCTTGTTAGTACTAAGATTTTTGTTTGAGTTATGATGGCATATGACTCCTTGATTCACACCACATTAACCATTAGTTATACTGACTGCAGATGGGTTTTACTGCTGTTTGTAGAAGACATAATTATTACTGAATGTTTAATAAACACATTTAGAATATTTCCCTTATTCCATATACTTATCTGTCTGCTCTTCCCAAACATAACAAAATCCCATTTCAATTTGATGTCCCCTGCAGCTCTAGAATACATTTAGAACCCAAGGCAACTGGTAGAAAAACGAATGCAAGTCTTTCGTGTAATGTGCTGGGGTGTGTAGTGCGCTTCCATAGATGGAACACTAGAAGTGCAACTCTAGTGACTTAATACTTTTATAAAAGTTCCTAAAAAAGCAGCATTGAAACCTGAGCATAATTGAAGTGTCCTTTCTTAAAAACCCCAACTAACGAAGTAGGGATTTTCCTTTCACTCATCTTAATGCAAATTAAGAGCTGCTGCACTGAACCAAAGAAATTATAGCAATTAAAAAGTTTAGGGAAAGGAAACTTTGACCCTTCTGCACACTGCCCACTTTAAAAAGGAATATATTCTTATGTCTGTCCAGTGCCTGATGGCTTTGAGATGGCAATACAGAAAAAATACAATTAAGTAGCTTAAGAAGCACCTACCATACAACTCTTTCACACTCTATTAAGAGGAAAACAACCTCATCTTCTACAGGCTCTAAATTCAGCAATGGTCCTTGCATTCAGCTGGATAATTTTCAAGTCATTAATTCAGTCAAATTCACTATTATTTCATACTTTCAGTGAGAAAAATACCCTGTCTGCTGATTGTTATTTCTTTTACATTTTTTTCCCCAGATTTCTTGCAGCTAAAGCTGCTGCAATCCTCCTTAAAGGCAAAACTATCCAAATAGTTTTGAATTTTATCCAAACTTTTAAAATTGTTTTAATATTGTTAAAGGGAGCCTATAGGCAACTACCGCTAACTGAATACCTGTCTACTACTTGTCCAGCAGATGGACAAATGCAGATAAATTGATTACTGAGGACAAGAAATTTAAAAGAAATCTCTGTATTTCTAATGATGTTCTGTTTAACCATTTTCTGAATTTTAGCAGCAAACAATGATATAAATGAAATTAAACTAGAAGAATCTTTAAAAATACAGAATCCTGAAAGCATCAAGAAAATAAAAGATGATTACATTAACACAGTAGCTATAATAAAATCATACTTATTGGCCTATGCAGAAAGGCAACATATCATTCAGATATTGAAATAAATTCTCAGGCATTTGCTGAATGAGATCAGATTTACGTGAAAGAAGAGTTATTTGCCACAAAACCAGCAAAACTTGCCTGGCTGCCAGGCTTCATTTCTGTTGTGCATGGAAGTTTATAACCTGTGCTGATGCCTGTGGTTACTGCACTTGCATCAGGAGATGTTGTGAGCTGTGAACTCCAAACTGACCCGTCATCTTCTAGCAGTAACCACTAGACACGGCTGGATAGTAAGCCCAACACAGAAATTGATATGCAGTGTCTAAGGGTCCACTTCCATTAATTCGTTTTTTTTTTTCTTACTGATATTCTAATTAATTATTAAAGTATAAGATTATTAGATCTCCAAGACTTAACAAGAAAATTCAGGTCCAGTTCAGTTTTGCTGAAAGATCTGCTAAAGTTCACGAGACTTTCAAGATGAATCCACATGCAAATATCAATGATGAAAGGAGAATTCTGCTTTTTACTCCTGGAACATCTCATGATTCTGACTTGAAACCAGGGTAGAGACTGATGACTCTAATTGCACTTTAGTTGGGGTTAACTTTAGCCAGAATGAAACCCATGTGAATCAGATCTGAAGAAGTGCCGTGCACTGAAATCATGCCATTCCTCATAACTCTAGGAGAGCCTTTAGGAACCTAGTTCTGACTAATGCCAGTGTAGCTCATCCTTTTTTCTGTAAAGAAGGGCAGGTGTGAAGTGAGGACCAGACACTAGAGTGCTAAACAACAACCATACATAGTATTAAAATCTAAGTTATTTAATAATGTGATAAATTTGCTATTAAATTAATAATAAGTGGTTGTCACAAAAATCTGTCTGTAGTGTCATGTCTGGATGAGACACCGGGGCAGAATAACTCAGAGAGCGAATGTACTTTCCAGGGCATCTCACAGGACATTACATTCACAGCTTCTCCCTGCAGCAGAGCCTTCTTGTCGCAATAGCTCCCCATGGATGTGGCAATGCTCTGACTGCCAGTATAGAAAGGACAAAATCACTTTCAATGCTTATACTGAAGGGGTGATTGCATTTTGAAACTGCAAACCATGTTAGGAACTTCTACCATGTTTCCTGCAGTGCTACTGAAAATGGTTTTGATTCTGTTTAGTCTCAGTTAATCTGTTTTCAAGATGAGTTCACATAGATATCTGTTTCCTTATACAGAAATACTTGAAGAAACCATAGATATTTTTCAAATCTAAACTTTACTTCTTGTACAAGAATAGTTCCTGAAGTATTCTCAGCAACACGGATCTTGACAGACAAACAAAATCTGACTGGCTGGGTACAGAGGGGAACACCCAAAAGAACTGAACTGTGGCTTTGTATCATCTTGAACCATCTGCAAGAAAGTGGCAAAATACTGCTTGATGGCCATTAGGCTGTGCTTCCTTTTTGTGACTGATAACCTGTGATCCTTATCTGTAGAAATTGTCTTACAGTCTCTGCAGAAAGGAGTAATTACAACAGTCAGTCACTGCAACCTCTACCTGGATTCTATAATGTCTCAAGGACATCAAGAAGAGAAAGCGTGTCTGCAGAGATAGTGCTTTTTAAAAGGGAAAATTACAGACCTTTATGGCTCCCAGAAAGAAAGGAATATTGATACTTCTTGGAAATGGAAAGGACACGTATCATTAGCAGCACGCCAAGGTAAAAACTATTCCAACCTGGCATAACTAAAATCTAAGTGGTTAGAAATATGAGGTTACAAAAAAAAAAAAAAATCATTGTATTCTGTCAAGCAACTGCTTCTGTCCTATTTTTCCATAAAGCTTTCAGCTGCTGCCCACTATGCCAGGACCCTTTTGAACAACTAGGAGGAAGATGTGGGAGCAGAAATAGCAACACACTATTGCCTTCTCTGTAAGCAGTGGTTTGTATAGCAGTAGGTATTATGTGGTGCTAGTAGGTGTGTTGATAATCATAGCAGCACCATATATTGGGTGAAGGAATGGGGTTGCCTGCAAGGTCAGTTGAAAAGCATAAGAAAAAGAAATAGAATTTATGGAAAGTGGGTAAATGTTTCATTAATATAATTCCTGTTTAGTGAGGAACATCTGGCAAACTTCACCAGACAACTCTGTTAGTCTTCTTTTATTTGCTACATTTGTAGATAAAGCTATTAGAATAAGTACTTGTAAGAGAAGCATGACCCACAATCAGAGTCTTCACAAGAGATGAAGTTGGAGACATAGTAGAATGCAGATGTACACACACACACATGTATATATACATATATACACACAGATATACACTAATCTCTGAAATCTTTTTTTACTCCGTTTGCTCTCAATATGAGGCACATTCAGAGAGGATCAAATCCCACCTGCCAAGGCTGGTGTGCAAGAGGGACAGAGACAGGGCAAGCAGTGCAAGCCCTGCACTTGCACAGCAGCCTGCTGGGGCCGGTACCCCCATGCTGAGCTGGGTTCCCTTGGACGCCAGCTTCCCCTATTGACCAGCGCCACACAACCACCACTCACAGCAAACTTAGCAAACTAGCTGCATCTAAACCAGGATCTATTCAACATGATGCCAGTGAGGCCTGGGAGGATCTGGTCTTTCTGTTTCAGGACTTTGTTTCCTGTTACAAGAGTGGGGTGTAAGGGAATGGCCAAATGGAGTTGCTGAGGAGCTCCCTATGATCCCCAACTCTGGTAGGCAATTCCCCACATCCTTCCCAGGCTCACTGTAGAGTTAGTACAGTCATTTCTATTTCTAATGAGAAATAAAAGGGTCAGCAAAGCCTACTGGTCCCACTCAGCCTCATCACTTAACTTCGTGGGGCTCCCTTCTCATAGATGGACTTCCTTGCGGTGAAACGAAAGATCCTCCTCATTTATCTTTATTGGAAGGCACTTCAAATGGGAATTCCTACTGCCCTTTTCAGCAGGGTTATGTCCTGTTTCAACACTGTTCTCAGCTTTGTTCCAATGCAGCTAATTTGAAGAGCCTTTTCTACAGTGTCTTTATAACTTTTCCATATAAGATTTCAGGTAGAAAACTCTAATAGGGGCCAAGCAGTCTTACCTCTTTCTCTCACACTGCCCACTGTGCTAAAAGCCTCTGCTAGCTTGCCCTGTGCCAGTGCACATATTTAGATTTCCAACTTTTGACTGTATTCCCACAAGCTTTTATTTCAATGGGTTTTGTTCTCTACGTTCATGGTCTAACTTACTGTCTTATACTTTTCCAGCTGAGAACTGCACAAACTGACGGTGTCCTATTATAGCTGTTGACATGGAAACATCATAAGAAACCGTTTGTTGGATAAGACTGCTTTTTCACATAGAACAGACACAGCTTAAATGCATGTTTTGCTGACTCACTTTCAGCCATTTTAAGCCACAGACAGTTTATCTTCATTGTCACTTTCCCCCTCTGCGCCGACGGATCATGTTCTGAGTCTCTGCTTAGAAATGAGGCTGTCTGAAACTGTGACTGTCTTGGTTATAGAAATTTCAAACAAATCCTATTCCCACACGTGGCCAAGTTCTTCATCATTATCTTCTGGCTTGGAAATTATTCTAGCTGAGACCTTCCTGCCGGATGAAGCTCTGAACCAGAAAGCAGGCAGTCCCACTAGGGAACTGGAAAGCAGAATATATGTGCAATGAAAACCTATTAAAACATCTCTTAAGAAAGGAAAAAGGTGTGCTGCTTCTTTAGAGCAGACGTCACATGTCAAGCACATTACCTGTTCTGGGACATTATTTCAATAACTTATGAAACAGAACAATAACGAAAATGGCCAGAAGTATGTACTACTTACTCCTACTGAAGCTAATAGAAAAGCTGTTTCAGCAGGCATTAATAATTCAGCACTGAGGACATGATTTCAGGTCTCAGGCAGTTATTTCATATCTAACAAGTTTTACTGATAATGTAAAGATAAGATGAATTAGCCAAGAATGGCTTTGATAAGGAGCTGCTTTATATTCTGTTTTATATTCTGAACTTTAGGCAGAGCTTGTTATCTGAGATTACTGTAGTCTGCGGTTTACTCACATGGGGCTCAGTCCTTCGAGGTGCTCAGTACCGTGTGCATTAGCTCTTAATCTTGAACACAAAGCATTCAATGATTTGCAAAGCCACAACCAGATAGAAATAAATCTGCTTTTTGTCCCTTTTCGGCACAACTGGAGAATCATCCCTTGATAAAAGGCTTGCTGGGCTGTTAAGTTCATGCTGCAGCTAACGGTGCATCGCACCGCGCCTCAGGAAGGAATCAGTTGGACTCATTTCATACTAGGTACCTAACAGTAGCAGATATGATAAACATGAAGATGTGAAGGAGAGAGCTGGTGTCAGATGCAGAGATGAGACTGTTTTGACTGATGTGTTTACATGTTCAGTTTTCACTCTCCATTAACTGCTTCTTCTTTGTCTGTGAAATGTTGTTAAAAATTGCAAACGAACCTCATTTTTCCTTAACTGTTCATTAGTATCAACACTGCAAAAAAATATCAGATGAATAAGAAATATAGTAAGTGTTAGGAAAAACTGTAGTAGCTTGTGAGGTGGCTAATAGTTTCAACTGACGATATATCAAGTATATCGATTTTCACAGTCCTAAGGTATAGGTGAGGCATATTGTTATATTTATAGCATCACATTTAAGGGTGGGTTTTTTAGCACCAAAATGCCATCAAACTACAAGCCTGAAGGCCTTTGAATTGTGAATACTCCAAGATTAATAATTCTTACATCCATCTTTCAGCTGAGAGTGGCAACACCGTTGTGTGTCTTAGTTAAGGCACGTCAGTTAAGGACCTATGAAAATTTCATGGGTATAATACAAAGAAACGCGAAATGCTCGCAGCTCCCACTGACATCAGTGAAAGGGCACCTCAAAAAAAACCCCAAACCCAAACCAGCCTCTCTCCAGATATTCCCTGTTCTTCAATTTTTAGTTGAATTTTTTAATTTCTCATTTAGTCTGTACTTAGCAGCAGGATGAGGAACATGGTACTTTTTATAAATGCCAAAAAAATGATCCTCTAAGCACATAAACAGTCTGAGTTTCATAAGAAAACATTATATTTGCATTGCCAAAGACAAGAGTTGGTGTCATTTTCCTTCTTCATTTTACAGATAATCACAGGTTCTGTGAGCCAGATACTTTTGCTCTAAGCATGAATTCCAAAGTAATAAATAATAACTACTGGATTTATTGCCCATTGTATTAGGTGATTATTGTATTCCAGCATATCCCTCATCCTCTGTTCCTCAGTGTCTCTAATAATTAGTAAAGACCTGAGTGAATAGTTATTCAATTATACTGTTGAGCTCCTGAACGTCTACCTGGGGAAAAGGTCTCTCAAGCACACAGAGTGACCCTCCTTGCTTCGAAAAATAAAGATTTGCACTATTTCCTTGGTTCTGAATCTGAGGAGCTCTCACTGAAGCCAGTGAGAATACTGGTGCCAGCAGGATCTGGAGAAGACTCTATATTCAGAGAAAGAACAGCTAAAAAGTAGTACTTGAATATTCAGAAACTCATACTTAATCAGGACATGTGAAATGAGTAACGTCCCAAGCAGGTTTCAATTTTCCAGTCTGAAATGGCATTTCAAGTGCAACAGCCCATTTCATGAACGTAGGTTATGTGCGTACCTATCTGACCACTTCCAAACATGTCTGCTAAACGCTATCATAAACCCCAGCTTTCTGTAGTATGCCATTTATCACAGATTTTCTGAATGCATGTTTCCATTCTGTGCTATAATTTGGACTGTTCAATTGCCTAGGAATAATCCGAGGTAAGTAAACAACCTGTACTGAAATTCCACTTTCCTCTACTTACCGTTCAGTAAAGAGAATTCTAATAGTTTCTATCATGCCATTAAAGTACAGGCATGGCTATGTAAGCTCTAGCTATTTCCCCATCAAAACCAAACAATAATGCCTAGGTGCCAAACTCACTCACATTCACTCTCCAGAAATCTAGATCGACCTACAGTGCTCTGAAGCCTGAAGGAAATGTACAGTGTGAAGCCATAGCTGGAATCATAAACTCATCCAGCTTGATGACCATGCCCTGAACATGTGTGGATCCTCAATAGTGCTAACAAAAGTGGCAAATGAATTTAGAAGGAATCCTAGGGAATAAGAATATGGGGAACAAACCAGCCTATTTAAACATGACTGTCAGTGTTTCAAAGCTACGTTGCAGTGTCTTACTGAAACACACAGCAGAAGCACTCACAGACAACAGCCAGAGAGCCTGATGTTACAGCTTCTTCAAGATATGTATGTGCATACTCTGTGTGCATGTGGGAAAGCGAAAGAGAAAGATATTCAGTGTGGGTGGGATTCAGGTCACACAACTTGAAGTGTCTCTAATATAGATGTTTACATCTCAGCTAATCACCTGAGGCTCCTTCCACTCAACTGTGAGGAATAGACATTTTTAGGGCATGATTCGCCTGAGCAATTTTAGATGTCTACTTCTGGATGAGATGAATTGTACTCTGAAAGTGCCAAGTGCACTCCACTGACTCAAGAGAGATACTAGGCAACTAGCTTAAGTGAACACGTTTGCAATGTACATGTGGATATAGGATATATTTAACACTAACATATATCTATTTGGATTTTCTTTTTTTATATATACACATATATATATATAAAATAAAAATATATTCGCTCTCCTTGCAATGAGTATTTAGGCATGACCATTTCAGACCTCTCTCTCTGGTCCCCTCAGTATCTCCCTCTGAAAAGCCCTGATGAAATTATATCTTTATCACATTTCTGCTTCCAGATCTACATAGTAGAGCTTTCCATCACCCTGTCTGATGTTATCACGTGTTCAGATTTCACTACCACGGCCTCCAAGAACTGCATTTCTCATAAGGATTTCAGAGTGCATCTTAACCTGTTGTGCAGCCCTCCCAGGAGAATTTCGCCCATGGAGCCTTGACCTGATGCCCACCGGCCTATGGAGGTTCGGTGACTGTAACAGACATGACATAAAACCAGCCCCAGATGCCAGATTCAATCTTCGCAAACTGCCTCAGCCAAACTTCAACTGTAACTCAGCACAGTTCCCAAGTGAGAATTTCTGTGATTTGTTGAAAATCAAAGTCTCTCTAAGTGATATGGCATCATGCTGATTTCTAAGTAGTTCAGGAAACGTGTATAAAGGTATCTTGTCTATAAAGGTGTCTAACGCCTAATGGAGAATTCATTGTCCTGGAAATTAGAGTAAACAACCCAACGTACCTCAACCTTGACTTCCTTTCAGCTGCTGCTAAGTTGCTATGACAGATTCTGTTCCTCATGGCTCAATAAAAAATGAACCAGAACACACTCATCTTTAACACATAATGCTTTGTGTTTGTACAGCGCATACCTATCAAAGCTATGAAATGTTTAGCACTAATTCCAGCTAGAAGAAGACAAAAACGTAGTGGACTAAGAGGTACCTGTTTGCACTGTGCACAGTTTTTATAATTAGTGCAGCATGGGCTGGAACAAAAAGATTGATCTTAAACTTCCTCATCTTATCAGGAAGAGGTTCTGCCCTTGGTTACATTTCCCACTGTAGTGTTCTCCCCTGGACAGCTGGTGAAAAGGCAGCTGCAGAACCACTTCTTTTTCTGAAATTACAGTGGAACTCAGCCCTGTCGCAGCTCTGATTTCCACACCCACCTTTACAGCCAACTGTACAATTTGCATTGTGCTGATATATTTGAAAGTAGTGCTGAAGTTGAAATATCTGCATTTCAGTAAGCTCAACCAGCCCCTTTATACAGGGCAACAAGTAGCCATGATTAGGTGGAATGATGTTTGGTCACCGATGGTATTGAACAGATTTTAAACAGTGAAGCGGCAATGAAAGGGCTGGGGTGTGTGTGAAGCTTTTGAGTTGTTTCTGTAGAGTGATACACCTCCACAGCGCCTGTGTGTGGCTTTGGACAACTGGAATTTTTAATTATAGACATTATTTCAGAAGCTGTCTGGTTTGAATAAAGATTAAAAGGTGCCATGGCTGTTTATTCTAAGCTTATCAAATTATTTTTCATCTGTAAATCAACAACAGACTGTAAGAAGGCAGTCCTTGGATGCCAGATGATTCTCAAAAACCTTTTCTTTGTACATTTAGTAGCAATTACTGAAGTATCTACTTTCACCCTCAGAAATCTGGCACAAGTACTTTAAGCTCAGGAGGCATCTAGTAAATGAACAAGAAAATGTTCATTTCCTTCATCATGCTCAAGCTCTCAGTTTCCTCCGAAGTTTGGCAATTTTATACTAAAGTTTCAATGGCTGCTCGCATTCATCAAACTTTTTAAAGGACTGTACTTCTCTGATGTTTAACTCTTCAAAAGGCTGTCATGTTCCTGTGGGCCTGTGGGTTAAATAACATGATCTGGCATTTCCTAAGAATATCAATAGTAACCACATGTAGCCTGAAAAATTTGACTATGGATCTGGACCTAGAAGGACAAAGCAAATCTCGTATGTATTTTGAGACAACCAAATATATAATATTACAAGAGCAGATTTTAAAACTTTGAGCCAAAAAGACAAAAAGGAAGATATGACTTTGCATAAGAAACACTAAAAAACCCCGTAGGTATGTACATAGCATAGCATTTAGCTGATGATGGGTTTGTTTACTTTTCTCATTAATCATGAGCTGATGGCTGAATTCCAATGAATTAAAAAGGATAATAGCAGAAATTTTTTTAGCCTCTCATTTCAGTTATTGAATTCAAATTAAGTTCATTCACCTTCCCCAACAAATAAATTATAAATAATAAAATTTGCTATGTTTCATATCTATTCTCTCTCTTTCTGTACTTCTTTTCCTCAACAGAGAGATTTAGTGACAAAGAGGATGTGGGCTCCCAAAAGAGTTAACAGCATTTCCTACTGCTCCGTCCTCCCCTGAAGTCTCATAGTTTGCCTTTAGTGTCAGGGACTTTCTGATAACATCCCAAACAGAGATATAGGGTCTGTGATACAAAAGAAACAGGTAGTACTGAAAAAAAATTTTCAGGAAATTCCTGGGAAATATTCCGGGAGGCATCAGAAAGACAGACTGGGATAAAGAAAGAAAAAAATAATAAAAATCAGAAACACCAGAGTATGCACAGACAAAAGATCATGTCAAAGAAAGAACTACACAATTTCTTCTGAACAAATCATTCTTCATCGCTTTCCTGTGGTTGTATACACTGCTTAAGTGTGACTTTTAATTGCTTTCAGCCAACTCCTTCTAGTCCTACATTCAACCCATTATCCCCATATTAAATGTTACCTCACTTCATTTAATATAACTTCTTTTATATATCTCAATTAAAAATGCTATGCTATTTTAGTAGGGGCTGGATGGGGAAATCACAGACTGTAAGGCAAAGAAGAAAACCTTGCATCCAATGAACCCCACATCCACTGGCAAATCTGTTTACAGAGCTTTGCTTTTTCTCACCCTCTTTTCTGTTGGCGTTTCTATGAGCAGATAATGACACTTATTTTCAATTATTACAACCTATATGGACCTTAATTTATTTCCTTGTGCTGCCTAGAACACAGTTATTTACTTTGATTAAGCTTTCTGGCTAAAAAATAACTATGCTTGTACTCAGTGAAGGACAGCAAAATCACTACATCCCAAAGAAAGGAAAACAGCAAACCTGCATCATAAACTTGGCATTACAGCTACAGATTTGCAACATATGGTAATTTGCCTGTAGTTCTCTTGCACATGCTGACCAAAATAATCCATTGAAACAGAAATGTCCTGAGTTGTAAGAATACAAAAAAAATGCTAAATCTCACATTTTTTACATGGGTCCCTGGCTGTAAAGAGTTTATCCATAAAGTGAAAATTTCAGTCTCTGAAAACAAGCACATTTCTGAACCCACATTTATTTTTTCCTTAGTGCCTAACGTAGACATAAGCTACCTTTGTAATTAGCGTATATGATTTGAACTAACAGTGCCTAGCACAATGCTGCAGGTGCTGCTGCACTACAAACACATTATAATAATATGCAAAATACAGAGCCTCTCCAACAGACTCTTCATAAGTTGGACACAGCCAATTGTGTGGGTTTGACTGCAAAAAATTTATGCTAACGAAAGTGACTGAGGCTTTTGAGGTTTTCTGCTTGAGAGGTTTGGGGCATTTTTTGGAACGACTCTGGAATAAAAGAACAGTTTTTGCATTTATGGTTTGGGAAGTGATATTTAGATATGCAGCTAAGACATCAAAGATTCCTGCAGTGAAGCACCAGGGCATATCGGCTTAGTGAGACAGACCACATCCAGAATTCATGAACTAGCAGAAAACCAGGCTCATCAGTGCACACAGAGCAATACCGTATAGAAGAACTAGGATAGTCCAGATGCAGCACAGCTATGTTAGCTTGGCTCAGTGTGCAAGCTCATAAGCCTCAGTTCTCAGCAGGGCTTACCAGGTTGAATCTGATACAGGGGTAATGGAGCGTTGCTGCAGCTCAAACCAGTAAGTTGTTCAGGACACTGTGTTAGCCCTTTATGTGTACACCTGAATTGACTTGTGGTTGCTGGCTTGGACTTCTTGCACCATCGTTCCCCACATTTTGGGTTCCTGGCTTACCTCAAGCAAAGTAAGCTTGGATCTATCCCTACATGTCCAATCACCGTAGCTTTTCATAAAATGCAAATTCAGGGAGCTGACCAAAGCTCTTGACAATGAAGTCACTCTGTGTCTGGTCTGGAAAAAACCTACTGCAGGTGGAATAGCTCCAGAAGTAAACACAAAGCTGGAGAGGTCAGAGAAGGTTAGAAACGCATCGAAAACCATGACACTTCCAACCTGACCTTGCCCACAGCAAGATCACTGGTAACAGTGATCCATATCCTTTCAGTCCTTGCTCTTTCTGGCAGCAGTACCAATTAGTGCTTCACGTGGTTGCTGCCCACTAGAATAAGACCATCCATGCTAACATTTAAGTTTTCCCTTCCTTCTCTGCTACCTTACCCCTTCACGCTGAGGGCATAATGACAAAATGTAGAATTTAGCCTTAATTGGATCTCTGCAATGTTACCACCTGAATTAGCTCCCCCATGAATAATTATCACTGCCTGGAGGCTGACAAATTGCTTCCCTCTACCTCATGATTGTCAGGAATTTCAAATTATATGCTGAGCATGGGGGGAAAAATGAAAATGAAAAGCCTAGAGAAGCATAATTATTAAGATTATTAAAATATTTGGCATGGAGTCCCATAGTCTCCCTGAGTCCCAAAAGGGGTGAGTGACAGCAAGAATTTTGCTAGGGGCAATTGGGCAACAGCCAGTCTTTCACCCAGCAATGACTACGGCAGTAGACTTGCACAGTCAAAGCAAAACTATAACCGCTGCTATCGCCTGGCTCACAGTTAAGCAGTTCCTATGTTATTCACTACCCTATTTAAGCTACGTACATCAGCTTGTTTAGCATCTCATCTGCATATTTGATCTTGCTAGGTAGATGGTAAATTCTTTGTAGCGTAGACTGATAGAAGGGTAAACATATGCAAGAGGATAGCAGCAGATTGTCATGCATTTAGAATAGCATATAACAGTCCTTGCTTTGTAAGAACAAAGTCTTGGTGAAAAAGTGCTCTTTACGAGAACAATCATTCCACGGCTGGGCAAGACCTCACACGGAAACGCAATGCGTCACTACACCACGATATCCATCTCAGGTATTGAAAGAGCTGACAACTGGTAAGAAATCTTCATCTCATAAAACCAAATCACTACAAAAGTATAATCCTCTTTGCAAATGGCTTGAAACGATTGGATTAAGCAATAGAGCTTTATCCAATTTTCACATTAATGATGCTGTGCTTGTAAGATTGATGTGTTTCTCAGTTCAATTCAATGCAGTTCCTCAAACTTCTTTCCCACCTTGCCGAACCCACAACACACAAGTCAGGCATAGACAAGGTAGCTGCCAACATATTCCCAGGAGAAAGCTCTCCCTGCTTACCTGACATACAGTGACCTCTTCTGATTAGTCCTCAGGGAGCCAGACCCAGAACTCATGCTGTGATTCATCATCTGCTCACGCAGGTCATGGATTTTTGCCTCAAACCGAGCGTACTCTAAGGAGATAAAAAAAACAAAGAACAAAGATATTTTAGTTTTCTTGACCTATATAATCATTAGGGCTGCTACATGCAAATTAATGTTAAATTAATGAGTGTAAGTCACGTCCTGAAAATTGAGGTCCAATAGAATCTCACATTAATATATTTTCTTAGGTAAATATATGCCCTCTTTATTGTGGTACCTGAATATTTCAGCACTGACTATGTGAAAAGTCAAATAGCTAGACCCTCTCTCCTGCAGTTTCAGGAAAGGAAAGGAGGTTTAAAGTGTGTTACCAAATATCTTTCAGTCTGCAAAAAGATGTTGAAAGCAGTTTTCCACTGTATCATTCCTCCTTCCAAACAACGAGATACGTTGTTAGGGGCAGTGGGATGATGCACTGAAGTTACTAATGAGTCAAGCATTTAGTGTAAAATCCCACCGAACTGCAGGAGATATATCAAAGTCTAATTATCCCTGAAGCAGCTGTGAAATTGTTGTATGAGCAATAAGCCACCTTATTTACCCAGCCCACTGAGGACTGGGCTCTGTTTCTTTTAAATAGGTGGAGCCGTAGCTCGGTCTTAGGGTGGGTGATCCCAGAAACTCCAGACCTGTTTAAGCTGCAAAAGAATGGTACAAAACCACCTCCCACACCTTGTTCTCCTCCATAGCTCTGCTGGTAGCTTTGTAAAACGTTATGACCTGCTGACCAGCAACATGGGACCAGCGTTGGGGCAAGGATTCAGCTAGAGGTGTATCATTTGGTGAGGCTCCTCTCTGAAAGGACACATCCCTTGTACAGCCTGGTCAACAGTCCCTCCTGCTGGCACGTTCCCCTTGCTTATTGTGTGACCTAATGGGCTGAGGTTTGGTGTGCAAGAGGAAAAGTTGAAGTTTTGGAGACAAGCTCTAATTCCTTGAAACCGACAACCTAAAGGCAATGCTCCAGTAACACAGAGTCATAATTCAACCTAAACCTGGGAAATCTACCAACGTGAGCTAGAAGACTAACTTGAGGAGGTGTATAAAGTCCATTTCAGTGAGTCAGTGACACTTTGAAGTGTAAGATGTTGCAAACTAATGCCAGCAAAGAGAAGAAGTTGTTTCCTGCACCTCAAGGTTTTATTTCACTGCCTGCTTCAAATGGAGGGTCTACATTTCCCCACAGCAAGTCTGGAGCAGAAGTGAAACAAGCATGCAAGGTTTCCTCCCTTAAAGGATGGAGGTACATCTCTCCAGATCACACCACCTCTCAGTTTAAGCAAATAAATCTTTACTGTGCATTTATAACCTATTGGTCTGCTCCTTGTTTGTTGCTGTTTGAGCTATGTGACGTTGCTGTAAGATAGCAATATTCGCATTTTCTCCTAGCAGAAATCTCAGCATTATTTTTGTTTGATCATTTGCCATTCACACTGGCTCGTTTCCCAGAATGTCTAGATGCTTTGCAACAACAACTAATTCATTTTATTCACTGCCCTTTAACTTTTCATTGGATAATAACATCTGACCTTTCCAAGATCCCACATTTTGCATAGACACTAGCTACCTTCAAGCTGGCTTAGCAGAGTGGTTTGATTTGGGCTTTTGTGTTTGGTTTTTTCCCTTCTTCTTCTTCTTCTTACTTGATGCATTTTAGCTCCCTTTCCATTGAGCTGCTTTGGCATTACCTCCTGAGTTTGTTAAGTGACAGTGGGTACTTTGCCAATCAGCTGGGAACCACTGCTGTGGTATAAGACTCTTCAGTCTTCCCACATACCTATGACTTCACTGGCTGCAGCTGAAATTCTATATGTCAGGAGAAGAGACACTCCTACATGCAGACTGTATTTCAGATTTATTCTGTAGCTTGTTTCTTGCTCATTTCTTTCACCTAGAGTACATCTTTAAACTTCTCAGTGATTTAAAAGCCCAAATCCTCAGCGGAACTAAGGCTCCTACAAATCTTTTTTTTTTTTTAAAGTGGAGTTTAATTTTGAAGTGTTTATCCCCGTGTAGGATTTAAGTTTGCTCTATATGTGAGTCATATTTGTTCTATTCCCCTACTCTAGAATTTATTTAGTAAATAATATCTTCCAAGCAAGGCTTTGTTTAACTTATTTTTCATTATAAAAAATTTAACATTTCTTCTTGGCAAATAGGAAAGGTGATCTTAAAAACAAAAAGCTTGCATTCCTCTTCCTCATACAGCGTCAGTCCTCTGCACACAGACAGAATACTACAATTTTAAGGGTTATTACTGGGTGTCTTTCATGTGTGGTGGATACACTGAAGAAGACAGTAAACATACAGTGTAATTCTTTGATGTTTTACATCTGGGCCAGGCCAAAGATATGAATGATTTACATCAGAGCAGCTGTAATGGCAGCTTTCCCTTTTATAAGCAACTGTATCCCAGGCAGACTCTGTACATGAGGTGTGGGATTAACTCCCAGATTTAGACACTGATCTGGAGAGTGAGAAGAGAGGATTGAAAATCTGACTCTCTCTAGCACAGCATCCAGTTATTAGTAACTTGAACACCAGCTCATCAGATACTTGAATGACTACAGCTTGGTCAGATGATGATATTATAGCTTGTGTTCTGACGTCAGAGCACACTTGTAATTTAACTGATTTTAATTGACTGTAAATTTATTCTGAATTTAATAACCTCTGTCTTCTTGGAAGACATTTTAAAACCACAACACATCTTAAAAATTGTCTAATAAGTGTGTGATGGAAGTTCAGGATTCAAGCTCCTGCTCCCTGCTTGATATTAAAAAATACTGAAGTACTAATGATAGTTCTGTTACTTCATGTTCTTGAGATGTTTTTTTCCTTTGGATTGAAATACATAGATAATTTGACAATAACCAAATTTATGGGCCTATATTCTCCCACAGTACCTTCTTCATATTTATGCATCAAAAAATACTGAAATGTAAACCTGTCCCTTCCTCCTGACAAATGCCTGGACCAAAACTTGCAAGGCCATCAATGCAGGTAGTATTTAACCCAGCTCAGATCAGCTTCTTTAATCTCAGTCCTCCTAGTTCTCCTGCTGATGTCTAGATACTACAGTGACGGCTGCATTTGAAATGTGAACAGAAAAAGAAAGAGTGATGCTCCATTTCTGCCATCAGAACTGCTACAGTAGTCCTGCCCACTGGGAAAAAGTCCTTTTTTCTTAACACTTCTTTATATATGGGGTCATTCCAGAGGAGCTGTTTCCTAATAGCTTCGCATTCGCTAGGTGCGAATAAGTGGCTGTGCTAAAGTCCAGAAAAACACTTCATGCTTCCTTCAAATTCATCACTGAATCTAAATAACACACTTTCAAGGCTCCTACACAATTAAAAGGACACTGAGGTTGTGACATGCTGACAAGAAATACAGTTAAAGCTGATTCACCAATTTCATGCCCTTTAAAGAAAGGGAGAACAAAAAACGTGTTGCTGCTGGAGTGCATCATTAGCGAAATTTGCCAAATTTGACTTACCAAAATCCATCTGCAAAGGTCCTATCTGTTGCCTAATTCACTAATGATCTAACAAACTAACTCTGGTAGCTTAAGAAACTGATGAAGTTATGCATTAGACTAAAAGGGCAAATGGGTGAGCAAACTGTAACCTATATTATTGCTGGAGTCAGACCAGATGATAAAATGGTTTGTGCTGGTCTGTGGCTCTGGAAATGTTGCTGTAAGAAACAGGGCAGATGAGATGGAGGGAAGTGTTTGTTCATACTCTGCTTTAGAGCTGTCTCAGGGCTCGCGGCATTGTAGGTAGACCTTAATTTAGCTGTCCAAAGGATACAGATACAACTCTCTAACCCTGGAGAGGTGGTGCTAGTGCCACTGGACATGGGAGAGGAGATTGCTGCTGTGAGGAATGGCCCGGCTGCAGGGACAGCAAGACCATTTTTCAGGGCTCTGGCATTGGCATATTGGGCTCTGCATGCTGCCCCAAGCAAGTGCCCATTTTTCCAAGGGTCTGTTTTCTAAAGCTGGCTCTGCTCAACTCTGTGGGCAGTCAGGAGAGAGAGAAGAGTCAGCTTGAATTGCTACAGTGTGAACTGTCCCTAAGCCCAACCAAGGCCAAAACTGAGTGTATTTATCAAATACAGACACCAGTTTGAACAACTGATGTTTGTCTGCTTCATACAGGACTCATTAGCCTGAATATGTGGACAGGGAGCTGGTGTTTTTCCTTCTACCTCATTCCAACAGGTTGCCAAGTGCTATATCTGGGACTCACATATTCTAACCTTTGAATATCAATGCAATCGTTTGCCTTTCCAAAGCACTTGCACATGTTGAAAGGACTGGATAGACCTTTGGGAGTAATCTTCAAGCACCTTGAACCTTCTCCTTAGTTCACATACTGAGAAATCAAAGCAAGGTAAACGGCCAGCCCCGTTAAAAAAACACTGCAAACCCTAAACCCTAACAGTAATACACTTAAACTGAATCTTCCAGTTTAGCTGGCAAAGATCAAAACTACAATCTACAAAATCTTGCCTAATCCACTTTGGCATCTGAGGGTATGCAGACACTAACATTTTTACTGCTGACGTGATTTAGATACCTAAAATCCTGCCACCTCTTCTACAACTGTGCAGGTGGGTACCTACGCGGTGGGGAGGAGTTGTTTTAACGCATACACCTCCCTTTTGAGTTTCCTATTGACTAGCTTTTATGGCCCGTGATCTGACTCAGTATGCGAGCTGTTGTGAGTCCGATTACTCAACGCTTAAGTCTCTCCACATGCTGTGAAGGAAAATACCATGAGTTTGTGAGATCCACGGTGAATGCACAGACATTAAGGACAGTTGGGATGAGTGTTGCTGTGACTTAAGTCCTTTCATACACATGGAACAAGGACTTTTTCAATTAAAATAAGCAGTTTATTGAAATTTTAGGTTCAAATTCTCCAAGTCACTTCAGAAATGGCCTAAAAGGCTATGATACTTGAGCATACAAGAAAGGTCTTGGAAGTCTTAGATGCATTTGAGAGACTGAAAATGAATGCAAGAAACCAAACCTGAAGAAATTTTTAGAAAATCATAGTGAAAATCAAATAATTTCTAAATCTAAAAATAGCAAAGGCAGAGATTTTATATCTGATGGCTTGATGCTACTTTTTGGTCATATAAATAAAGAATAGCTATGATAAATGAATAAATATGCTGTAGCTTTTCTATGAGAAAGAGTTGCAGAATTTTACAAAGCTACATTACTCTTATTTTTCACTTTTAAGTTTATAATAAAGATTGTAGCTTTGATGATTGAATTTAGAGAACATGATAACAAAAAAGCCCTGATCCTACAAGTAAAGTATAGTTAAGCAACTGAAATGCTGACATACATTACAACAGTGAAAATAATAGTTCAGCATCACAGTCCAAGTCTTCATTAGTTTGAACGCTTTTAGTGCTGGCACCTTTAGAGAGAGAGCAATTTTCTGTCAGCAGGTATCAAAATTTTCTTTCTTGTGTAATTCAGGATCACCATTGTTTGCTTCTAGATGATAACAGATTTCCTAATTGCTGCTTTTGTGCTTCTAAAGTAATGCATCTCTAGCCCACTTCAGCAAATGGTGAAGCAGTGATGAGTGTAATGCAAGCGGGAGGCTGGAAAAGGCAGTGTATATCTCTTGGACTCTGTCAGAGGGTGAAAGGAAAGTAAAACTCGAACTGTCCAATTTTAACAGACTACACTGCTTAAAAAACAAAACAAAACAAAAAACTAGGAAGGCATTTGTTAGAGACAGAATTTTATCACCTCAAAAAGGGCATGTCGAATAACTCTAGACACTATAATAAAGGAATAGCTGCCAGACCAGCTTCTCCATCAGTATCAATTTGGCATAATTTCAGTGGATCCAGGCCAGCTTAAACCTTCTGAGATTTTCTTCTGTTCTGTTTATGGGAACAGAAATTGTATGCCACTATGGCAAGTCATGAACTTACTGCCTTGGACATCTGAGATAGCAATGTACACGATACTATTATTATGGTAAGATTATTTATGCTATTTATGTAAATCTTTTTTTTTCCTTCTGCCTCCTCTTAGCAGATGTCTTGGCTGAATGGTTTAAGATTTAAAATAATAGAAGAACATATTTCTTCCTACAGTGAGTGTTTTCCATTTCTGCCCTTTGCCCACAGCGTTGCCCAGTCACCACTGTTTTACACATGGAGGTGAGAGGAAGGTGAGCAGACCAGCATCAAGACTTCAGAGGACTGAGTCTGATTCTTGCTTTTCCACAGATTTACAGTGTGAACCTGGCTGAGTCACAAAGAGTAAGTCTCATCGCACTACGGCACCTAAGGCAGAGATATGGGTGCTAGATTGTGTCTTTGGCTATGCCTGCCAGGTGCCTGGCATCCCACAGCTCTGGGAGCCTTTGAAACTACTGTAATACACATAAAAAATGAAAGAGTGTGCAAAAAGACGTGAACTGCTAATACTTTTGGCTAGTATTTTATGTCTTCTGTTTAGAATTTTTTTTTGTTTATTTTCACTCAATTTTTGCTAGAAGTACCCTGACTGCTGGTTTTAGATGATTAGAAGTTCAATTCTATAGCTGTCTGAGGTTGCAAGCATTTCCATAGCAGGTTAATGATGGTGAAAAATCTTTGTGGTCTGCAGTAATTTCGTAAGAAATAAATAAACAAACAAACATACTATGGTTAGGTACAGTTCACTGTACCTTTGGTTCTTGTATCTTCCTCTGCCATGTCTGGTGTTGGCCGCTGCCAGGGACATAGTTCTGGACAAGGCTGGCTTTGGATCTTACATTGCATGGCAAATGCTATGCTTTTAATAAGTCCCAAAGATCAATTAGATTTAACATCAGCTAAATTCATCACTTGACAGGAAAAAAATGCACACAGTTCTGATGGCATCAATAGGCAATGCAATAGTGTGCATTATTTATTGGAGAAAGTGTTGCTCAAAAGGCTTTGCTTTCATGATGCACTGAGCAACAGAACAAGTTATGCTGCTATTTCTTATCAGTCATATAACTCCCCTGAGCTCACTCAAAGGAAATGAAAAACACAGATTTCAATACTGGGGAAGGGAAGATACATTTACATTTTATTAGTTTTTATTAGTTTGAATATATCTGCTTGTTTTTATTGGAATATTTTCAACACACCTTTTCAGGAACCTTTCAGAAATAATGACATAGGCTATTTACTGATTTTACTCATTGCTTTGGCCTTTAAAACTTCAGGACAGTAGGGCCATTAACGTCTTTGTTCTTTGATATTGGTTGGTCGTCTTCCTTTACCTATATACAAGTATTTACACTTGAGCCTGTCTTCCAATTAAAATTTTACCCTGTATATTTGTTCTGTAGCTGGCCTCATTGCCTAAACATCACCACTAACTTTATTTTCAGTTGCTTTATTACTGAATATAATGCTTCTTCCATCTGTTGCACCATTAGACACAGCCCTCATATTGTCTTAGTTGTGAATATAAATACACCTGAAAAGATATCTTCCTCCCACGATATGTTCAGGAGACTAACATCGTGCTCTATTCTTAGTCATGGGGAATATAATTCCAATACAAATTAGTCTCTAGAAGCTTTAGTTTCAGAGAATTCATGCCTCATAATGAAAGACATGTACTAAAATAAATCAAGCTATTAGTGAGTGACAAGGACTATGTATCCCACTGAGGTGTTATTCTGCCTGTTCCCTTAAGGCCTATCCTTGGTTTATGAAGTGTCAGCCTGGACTTTCTCAGCTGGGAATTTCTTGCAGCTTCTTCCAACCATTGAAGAAAACTGCAAGCAACTCAATAGCTTTTAAAAAGAACCCCTCCCAAGATTTTGGGAACCTTTTTCCTGCACTGAATTTTACTGTATTCTCAAAAATTTATCCTCCCCCTTTATTTGAATTGATGCACCCCTGAACTAAACAGGACTGTTGGTGGCACTTTTTCAAATTCCCTGAGGCTCACACTGAGCTAACATCTTGGACAACGTTGTATGTACACATGTCCAAGGAGGGGCAAGGCAAATAAAGAGCAGAGAGTCAGATCTGAAACAACCATATCACAACACACGGCCTGCCTTGGCAGCACAGTGTGAAATCTTGGAAAAGCTGGGCACATCACTTCACCCCAGGCATCCAACTTGCACAGCCACACTTGCCCAGCAGAGCAGCATATGTCTCATTAACCTTGATAGCTTTGTAGGAGTTACTGTTTTATACACTGCAGAAACATTTCAAGATATCTCTGGTGTTTTAGGCACAAAATGACTCTGTCAAGGTGAAAAAAAAGCTGCCCTGCATTGGAATCCTCTTTCTTCAACAAATATTTATGTGGGACATTGCAAAGAAACAAAACCTACTTTCTATTAATAGCTAAGCTAATTCATTTAGCTATTTTGCCGCTTCAGGCTAGTGGTGGAGGATCTTATTTTCAGACATTTATTCAATTTCCACAATTCCCCATCCAAGATCATTGCCCTGGGGCAATTGTTACTTATTATTTTTGCTTCATTGCTTTTTCTCGTTTCTGCTTTTTACCACGTGCAGTTCTATTTTTTGGGAGTTGAGCATATTGTACTGATTAGCCATATCTTCTTAATGATGATGCTGGCTTAGCCTGCTTCCAGCTCTTAAAGACATGAATTGACATGAGGAAACAAAATACAGAGCTGACTGCTTCTAGAGTTTCCCAGGCATGGCAATACCAGGAAGCCATTTTGGTGGCCTTGACTAACCCCTATCTCCATTGGGTAGATACTCCTCTTCTACGGACTCTGATGGTAAATGAGTCCTATCTGCCTCCAGCTGTTTATAAATTTCCTCCTTCCAAAAGTCTCCTGAGTGCCCCACCTATCAGCTACATGCCTCATGTGAGTTTTCCCAAATTCCTTTCAATAAGAATGAACTGGGTTAGCCTGTTTAGCCTATTTACACTAACTTGACTGAATCTGATTGATGCAGACTGGAAAGCACTCCGACACAAAACTGCCTGCATAGGTGAAGAGGGCAGGATACAGTGATACGGAGCTGGGAGCAGATTGGGGCAGATGGTATCTTCCCCAGCACTGTTGTATGCAGAAGATGCCACCATGTACTAAACCACGCTGGGAAAAGAAAAAGGGTACAATCCTACCTCATCATCTCCAGAATCAATAACAACTTAATGTGACTAAAGAGACACATGACCTGCCTAGGAATTATGCAAGAATCTTTTTGAAATAAAACTGGAAATGTAGACCAGTCTGACCTGCCTGATTTTCAGACAAAAATGAAAAAAAAAGACACTGCTAAATCAGGGCTTAAAATTCCCAAGTGAACTTTTATGAAAACTTACATGAAAACTTTCACAGCTAAGACATTATATGCTAGTTTTTTACTTATACTCCATGAAATTCTGATATACTCGCAGTGGGAAGAGATAAAAAAGGGGTTCCTAAAAGAGACTTGGGAAAAAAAAAGGTTTCTTTCTGAAAACAGAGTGGTGGGGAAGCTAATGTGATTTTATTAATTTCATAAACCAGCATGAAAGCTGTAGCCTACAGTAAAAAAAACCTCAAGACCACAACCCACAAATCATTTAAAAATTATAAGCTAAAGCAGAAAATTAAATAGTAGCAAGAATACCAATACTACCTGATGTAATCATCCATATAACACGATAGCCTTACAGACTAGCAAAAACACAGAGATCAGAAGGACCATCAGTAATACAACCAGAACCTTGGCAAAAGTGTTATGAAAATAAACATGGATATACCTTATTGGGTTGAACTGTTTTGCTATTATGATTAACACCATTTGCTTACATTGAATAATGCCATTAATAAATGATTCACTGCCTGACTTCAAAATCTGCTGGGTAAAAACTACCTCCCCCTGTAATCTTCATTTTCCTATACTCAGCTGTGCTGCTTTTCCAGACAAAGGTATCTTCAGCCATCTCCTAAGGCTGTCTGGGACACTCTACTGAATTAAAAAGAAGAACTGAGCAAAGACTGGGAACAAAACTATCCATTTTTACCATTAAAAAACCTTAAAAAAAAGTCCCAAATGTCCTGAACAAAAAAGAAAAGTATGCAGAAAGGAAGGAAATGGAGAAAAACATTCCCACATGTGTATTGATCTTGTCTAAGAGGCAATATTGAGAGCAGCTGCAGAATTATATTAGTTTGTCAGAGCTTCCTGATTAAGGGGGATTACCATTACTAATACAAACAGGTAATAGGGAACGGTTGAGCACATTACAAGCCTGAATGAATTTAAACAAGACAAATACATATATTACCTCAGGATAATTCATGCTCCCTGCATGCCTCTTACCTTATTATAAGGAATATTTTGAGTACTGTGCAATGAGATAGCTAGGTTGCAAACATGTATGTTGTGCAATTGG
The DNA here is from genome assembly GCF_018139145.2 of Gymnogyps californianus. Classification (NCBI taxonomy): domain Eukaryota; kingdom Metazoa; phylum Chordata; class Aves; order Accipitriformes; family Cathartidae; genus Gymnogyps; species Gymnogyps californianus. The sequence goes on along the minus strand of NC_059471.1, from coordinate 7,702,719 downwards.
CCGCTAATTAGACACGGAGGCTATATTTGATGGTCTGGATGCTCTGAAATGTGGATTAACTTGAGGATCAGATCGTGTAAAACTGGAATAATGTCTGAAAAATCAATGTAATACCAACAAATGCCTTGCAATTACTGCTGATACTCTTGAGCTCATCATTCACAGAACCATAGAAACCCACCTTTATGGCATAAAAGGCTTAGCTGGAAAAGATCACCTTAATCAAGTCCAATTCCTGCTTTTACAGAAAATCAAAACCTATAATACTGTGCATAAACTGTTCAAATACTTTCTTACAATTAGTTCAGTTTTGGCATTTCATAACTGTTGGAAGACCACACACAGAATCCATTCCTCAAAGGGTGAGACTCATTCTTCTAACTAAATGCGGCTGAAGCCTACTTACTGGCTTTCATACCAACACAGTTCCTCTGTGTAAATTGCTCTTTTCCATTGTATATTGATTCTCATGACAGATTTACAGAGAGAACACTTCACCTACCAATCTCCATTTTGCTAAACAAGCAATCCAATCTTTGTTTCAGTCTTTTCTGGTATGCTTGCCTCTCCTTTAGTTGGCTTTTTTATCCGTGTTACAATGTTTAATCTATGTCTTCACTGGTTTAAATAGCAGTGTCCTATATCATGCAATATCAAATGACTTCCTGAAAAATCAGACGTATTGCATCAATCATATTCCTCTTCCCAAAAATTAAACTTATTATCAAAGACTGATATCAAGAAAATTTGCCTGTCTATACCATACTACTTTTTTATCCCATTTTGAATTTACCTCCCTGTTTTGTTTCTAAAGCTATGTTTTAAAGTATGCTTCTGCATACTACTGAGGAGAGACTTATGCATCTCCAGATCTGTTGAATGCACATAATTCATTTTTTTTTCTTTCCTGATGGACACCGTAGGTGTCATTTTCCAGATAAAGCACTGTCTGTAGTTGAATCGGTATTTGAGAGGCCCTTCCTACTCCCTGTGCCAATTCTCCAGTATTCTCTGATGGAGTAACCAGGTCTGCCTCACCTCAGTACAGCAACATCTTCCAGTTATTATCCATCCCATCACTGGTCCTGTGTACTATGTAAACAATTTTATTGTATTACAGCCTTTCCCTTGAGTGAAAACTGAAAATGCAAAGTTAATTAATTTGACAACATGTACATCAGTGAATATTACTAACCACCAAGCCCTTCGAGGTTTCTGTCTACAGTCCCTTCATCAAATCAATACCTTCAGTGATTTTGTTCAACTCAGGTGTGCCAGACACATAGACTTAGGTAAAAAAGAAAAGATCAGGGTCAATCCTACAAGAAGCAGAAGACCTCTGCTGTCTCCCTGCTGTGCTGCTGAGCCACGATACGGACAAGGCTTACAGATTAGTAGAAATGGAAGTACTGAAAACTTCCCACCTGATATCCAGGCTTCTGATATTCTTTCATGATTCTGACAAGCATCCCACAATAAGAATGACAACCTCAACAGCTTTTCCCAAGGACCAGCTGTTTGTTCTCTGGAGTAAGTGAATGCTTTGTTATCCTAATGTGGTGGGTATTCTTGGTTTATCAGTGTTTTACACTGCTTTACAGAAAGTCAATTCAATACATATATATATTTCATTGAATGCAAATATGTATATAGAATGTGTGTATATATATGTATATATATGGAATGCAGAGAGAGAGAGGGAGAGAGAAAAAAGGGGCTGTGTCAAATGCTAACTATTTGCTGGTGCAGACTTTCCCACAGTTGCCAGCCTACAGCTAATGACAGCAGTTGGATTGCAGCACCATATGCTCCCTTGAAAGGCAGATTCTTTTAGACCCATTTTCAGTGGGGAAATCATAATTTTTAATACAGTGACAGTTTTTCATGACTGCAGTCTATGGCTTTACCCTAAGATTTATTTGACATCTGCAGACTGGCTTTTCCTTTCCTGAAGAGGTCGTTGACAAAAATGCTGGTAGTCTGAAATATTTTGTTGACCCTGTACTTCGGCTCAGCCTTGGTAGGCTGGTTTCTCCAAGGCGCTCTGATTTTCTGCTTCACTACTTGTGACTGTCCAGGATGATCCAGGTAGGAAAAAGCAGTGGATCAAGACGTGATCACTTATGTGATTAAACAGCATTTAGCACTGATAAATGTCACATCCATACAGCTTGCAGAGACAATTTGGACAGGAATGGTCAAAACCCATAAACACTTAAGAAATTTCTTGGAGAATAAAGAATGACTTAAGTTTCCTGTACACACTCTTCTAAGAAAGACATATACTCAGATCAAATGAGAGACTTGGGCAAGATCGTCTGGGAGTGCATTACGGTCTGGGATTTGTGATCAAGTTCCTAAATGTCAACTATGTTGGGGCAACTGACTGCACTTCCCGAAGTAAATGGAGATGATTTAGCTTAGACCGCAGTGATAAAGGATTGTATCAAATTGCACTGCCTAGCATTTTCCAAGGACAAACAGTACATGCTTGCATGGGTGCCAGGCATCAGAAACTTGCAACCGGAGCATGAGCCTGAGCTCTCAGAGTAAAGAGGAGACAGAGAGGTTGCCAGAGAGGGAGAAGAAAGGCCTCAGGGGCTGTAAGTCACAATTACATCTTTTTACAGATGTCTGTCTAATTTGTTCTTAAAGATCTCCAGAGATGGAGACACTTCAACCACCCCAAACAGTCTATTCTGGTGCTTCACTCTCATTTCTGCAGCTGCATTTTTTCCTAATGTCTCATCTGAAGCTTTTTTGCTGCTTTTTAAGACCATTCCTCCTAGTTCACAATGAATACGAGGAAACAATATGGCAAACTGAAATATTTCAAAACTAACACTATAGTAAAATCACAAGAAATAATGAAAAAGGGGAACACAGCTAAACAGGCAAGCAGGGATGGTTTTGCAAGTGAAAACCTTTTGAAAAAGTCTGCAAGTGTCAGAAATGAGACCTTAAAGAAAATTACTGTATACCAATTGGGACAGATGAAGATCATTACTGCCAGTGGCCTACATGCTATAAAATGGGTTAGTATTGCTACAGAAACCTTTTTGGTGTGTCCCTGTAATTAGCACAAAAGTATTATTATTGTAATTAACTGAATCCCCTAGTACCTGGTGCGGTGTTCATGGCTGTAAGCAGGTTAATGTGAAAATTAATTTGTGCTAATTCACACAAGATCAGTGATGCCCAAACCAATCTTGCTGCAGTGGCATTTTGTGGAATAACAGTATTTTCCTGTTGACTTACACAAGGCACTAAGCTTCAAGGATGTCATATAAACCCATCTGAGCTTTCACTTGTGAAAAAACTCTTGTGATAGTTCTCTGTCGTCTTTAGATAAATTTATTGTGAAACTCACTCCTAAGTGAATAAGCAATGTGCTAGCTCTAGACATAGAAATCAATGGGATAAAAGATTTGGGCACCTTCTTTAGCCTGTTCAAGGGGCTGGTTGGTCTCAGCACAGACTGTTCTCCAGGATGAGTTACCTTTTCATCTTGAGAGGGTTATGTTTGACTTCTAGGGCAAAGCATGGTGCCGCATACACACAAGAAAGAAGAAGATAAAATTCTTTGACGCACAAAACCTTAAGTGCAAGACACTGTAGGAAAATTCAGAAGGACTTGCATTCTCCCCTTCTTAGTCGTAGACAGGACGGGAAAATAATAAAAAACAGCTACCTGGAGGACTGAGACAGAACATGGTTGAAGTCAAGCCAAATCAGAGGATGGCTCAGTGTTAAGGGACAGGAAGAGAGAAGATAACTGGTTTCTATGCCTGCTGTTTTTTATTCTTCCACTGAAAAATAATGTCTTGCAGTGGACAGACAATTTCTGTTCCCTGTTAACATTAAGCTGAAGAAACACTGTCATCACCTAGCAGTGCAACAGGGCAAATTAAGCTTCACAGCTTGAACTAAGCTGTCTTGTAGTTGTGACTACTCTTGCACTGTCTGGACAGTGACTAGCTACGCTAGGAACGGCTAATTAAGGGTTTTTTGCTCTCTCTTCTGCAGACTGTGTTAAGCTAAACTTTTGCAACTTGCCTAGCTTGCCTTCCTTCAAAGGACTACAGTCCCATATGAATGTTTTTTATGAATATCTAGAACCATCACTCCTTAAGTTTAAAGCTGCAGTCTTTGGTCAACCTCTTGCAGAGATGTGCTACCACAATAAAGCAAAGGCAAGAGAGCTGGATCCTCACAATCTCGTCCCACTCCTGGATCCCTTCATGTTCACTGCCCTCCCACCCTGTACCTTGAGGTTGGCAGATGTCAGGGGATTCATAAAGGCTGATTTCAGCCTATTGGGGTTAATCTTTTAGGGACCCTAAAAAGAGGCTCACCCACAGCTCAATTCGGGGTCACCATCCTCTAGAGGACCTTATCTCTCCACCGAGTACAGAAGGAGCCTTATGGACCAGCCTTCCTTGCCCTTGCCAATAACAGCAGGGTTTTTGTCTGTGCCAAGCCCTTTCTGTCCCCTGTCCTCAACATAACAAATGAAAGCCCAGATTTTCCCCTCTCTCGACCCCTTCTGGTACAACCTGAGAATGTAACTTCACAAAACACGGCTTTTTATGGTAAAACTAGCCTATGTGTCTCTGCCCCCACCACCCCATCGGTTCTCATCTGGGGGTACACTGTTGATGGGACTAGAGTTAAAGATTAGCCCTGTTTTTAATGAGCATAACAGCACAGTGAGCTGTAGCAAGGGCTGGGTACAAGTGGGTAGAGGAGAGATCTTCTTAGCAGCTTTACCAGCCCATGCAGAGCAAGGAAAGCCACAAAGCTTCAGGCTTCCTAACTCCTCCATCCCCTCTGCTGCTCCGTGGGCCTATCCATAACCCCACCGGAGGCTCAGTGAGAGCCAGGCATCCTCTCTGCACCTCCCACAGCCCTCAGTGCACCGTGGGCTGGGGAGCAACAACTCTATTTCTCCACTTGCAAACCGCCCAGCATATGTCAGTGTGCCCTGTGCCTTGTTCTTTGCCCATCCAGAGTGATTAATCCCCACATTTCTTTCCTCCTTTCAGTCGTCTGCCTCACCTTTCCACTATCCCTCTTAAATTACCTGTAAAATAATTTTTAAAGAATATATAAGCCTGCTTTCTTGTCCATTTCTTCAGCCTAACTGCTGTTTTGTCTTTTTCCTAAAGCCTTCAGTGTCCTATCCATTCCAGATCTGGCAGAGTTTTTTGAAGACCAGGTACATTTGATTTTCCTTTCTATAGATGCATCTGTCTTTTTTTCCCTGTTTCCCTAACTTCTGCCAGGTATTGAGCCTGTTGGGTCCAATTTGTCTCCATTCTTACATCAGGTGTCTATCTGAAGAGTGGTCCATGATGATTTCAGGTGCAATTTGCTATCATTACTTTAACTTTCCTTTTCACAAGGCCATTTAGTTGAAAGACAATAAATTGAGAGAGGCTGAGTTGGGAGTGGAAACAATAAAGTGAATAAAGGGCAGTGAAACAAACTCTTTTCTATAAAACATAATGTAAAGCTGGAAGCTAGGCAGGTCACATTGGTTTAGATACTTTAGTTTTTTAATACTATTAAATATGTATTGTAAAGGACAACAGATAAAGCTTTGTTATTTTATTAAAGGTAAACAAAAAGCTGAGAATATCTTACTATTCCAAGCTTAGAAGACGCACAAGAGGAGGTCCTAATGACACTACAAACACAGCTTTAAAATCTTTTATAGTCAAGCTTTCAACAGGGCATAATAGTTCAGTTCATTACAAAAAAATATGTGTCTTTGAAATTACGAGCCTAGTTTGACTTTCATGTGTTATTAGCTCTCAGTGGAACTGAAGCATTTAAATTGATTGTAATGAGACATTAGCAGACACTATTACTGCAGCAACCCATTCCTGTTTTGAGACGGCTGGCTCAGGAGGCCTCTAAAAGCATCCCAACAGGCAGCGAGTATCGTGCCCTGACAAAGGGAAACAAAAATCAGCTTTGTAGAGGTCTGCCACGCAGCTGGTGTTGCTGTGCAGAGCGTGCCAAGCGGCTGCTCTGAAGGGCTCCAGTAAAGGAGGGCAGCACCCTTCAAAGGGTGGGAAGGGATGCCAAGGGGATTGTTGGTTAAATGCACATATGTTTTTAAATATATGCAAATGAATTTCTGCCACACATTAAAATAAAAAGAATTAAATCTCTAGTAAAAAAAAAAAAAAAAAAGACCAAATCAAAGCAGACTTCTCAAAGCAATAATGATAATCGTTACTCACATATCCCTCTGACACCAGGATGCTGAAGGTGAATCTATTCTGAGAATTGTAAGACTTCTTATCTTGTGACTTCTACCTCAGCTCCTTCATTTTCAAAAGCCTCTCTCACCTTTGTCAACCTTTTCTAGTTTCTGCTACAGTTTAAATACAATTCAACGAATGACCTATGTCAGTGACTCTCTCTTTTCTCCCTTCATCTTTCTCAATTTCTTTGCTATCTAATTATGCCAAAAGTCTGGAATAGTCTCTCACAATTACCCTGTTTCATGAAGCTTGTAAGAATTTCATAGCTTTAAGACTGTCGTCGATGCTTGTGTGTGTATATACACATCTTTTTGTTTGTTCATTTGTAGTGCTTGCATAACCTAAATTTCTAAGGCAAGTACACTGAAAAAAAGGATTATGAAATACTCTGAAGAGAAACCATTGCAAATGTGACAGCTGCTAAGAATCACTATGACTTTCATATTCCTCCTTCCCCCAGAGGTTACTATTGTTGCTGGCCGAGGAAACAGCTGTAGCATGCTCATGAAGGGCAGAAAAGGCCTGGAGAAGGCAGAATTGCCCTTTGGCAGTTTGACGTCTTGCTGGAAAGCTTGTCAACCTTATTTACATTTTAATTTGCATGCAAGCCTCTACAAGACTTTATATTCGGATTCTGCTTTAAAGTATCTCCTTCACTATAATCACAATGACCTTTACATGTCTTTCCCCATTACCCTCTGGGGCTGCAGCCCCGGCTCGCTGAGCTGTCCAGAGGACTAGCAGCAAGAAATGTCAGGCTGAGCATGACATTTATCTAAACAGTTGGCTGCTTGTAAGGTAGCCTTTTCTTAATGGTTTTTTTTTTTATTATTATTTCCTGTAGGAGACTAAAGAGTGGTGCGGGCAATGGTCACATCCTGCTAAAGGAGAGTGCTAAGGGAAAATCCCTTTTCTGTAAGACGGGAGCGAAACTGGCAGCGTGTATCACCTGACAGTGGGTACCCCTGAGAGCAAAGAAGGCAGGAGCGACGAAAGTGGGCAGTGACTGATTACTATTGACATTATTTTTACCAACAGACCGACAACAGAACTTGGCAGGATTATATCCACTGGCTAGTTAAGAGGAGCACTGCCATAAACATGCCCTACTCCCAATAAATCACAGCACAGGCACAGAAATACAATGCATGCATTAGCCCCCAGCCTGTCAAGCTGCTACAAAAATATACGGTCTTTCTTACACCCAAAATAATGTCAGTTGAAAACATACACAGATTATTCAAGGTTTTATGAGAATTACCTCTGTTGCACCTTTTGGTCATTACAGAAAAGACTCTAGTGAATATATTTTGATCAAGTAAAGCTTTCAAAGCTTCTGAAGTATCCCTGGCATACGGAGTGGTGTTTTTATTGTTACTGGCTAATCCCGACTTTCTAATGAATTCACCACTTTGGGATTTCCAAATAAAGAAGCATTCTCTTCTCAAAGTTACAGAAAACACCTCTGGAGATATGGATATCATAAACAATTTCTAACCCCATAAATTCTACATTTCTGATTAATTTTGATCTATAAAAGAAAATCTTTGTACCCTGTGACTATGAACAGCCATTGTAAGAATGAGGCCAAGGTGGGCCCTACAGTTCAGAGTTATATGAAGTGTCATATTTGGAGGGAAGGAGGATTTTTTCCTAGGTCAGATTGCAGGGACAGTAAGACCTGAGTTTCTGTCACATACCTGCTTTCTGGGACCATCTCAGAGTTTTATTAATACATTCCACAGTATTATAGGGAACCTGATTTTCCCTTTCTCTCGAGTATCCACTTTAATGCTTCATCATAGAATCCCACATTAAATAAATAGCATCAAGCCTGATTCAGTGTTTGCCAGTCTTTCCAAAGAAATAAATGGGAACATCATCAGGCCAACATCTGAACTTTTACATTTCAAGAGTTAATTTCAAGTGTTTAGATACCAGTGGGGTAGCCTTATCAACACAGTAGGTAGAGAAGATTAATGCATTACATGTCTGTGTGGACATAGCAACTTTTCTTCACTTTAAGGCACAAGAATGTCTTGTGTTGGCTTCAGGTTTGAGGAGAACCAAGATGCAGGATAATTCTTCTGAATTCAGACACCCTTTATCACAGGGATCTGTCATTGCAAGCACAAGGATATATGGATCTGAAATGCCATAATTTCTGGTGGATGACACCATGCCGTCAGTCTGTAATTTCAGTGCTGGAGGTTTCTGTCAACCTCTCTTACGCTTGATCTGCCACAGATTCTTAACTCAGAGAGTGCTGACCTAAGAGCAGAATCTGGCCTGGCTACATGATGGCTGAGCTGAGGACCTGGGAAAGAAATGGCTGCATGAAACACTGATGATGTCCCTATTTCAAGCCTTGTCATTTTTCCTCACAATTTCACTACAAAGTTTCGAAGACATCAACATGGACAATGACAGAAGAAATAAAAAATTCTGGAAGGGCTGTGACATGCTGCCTACAGCTGAAAAGAAACTAAACTTCTGAAGAGATCCAGGATCAAAGGAGCTGGGAAATGTCAGTTGGATGGTACTTCTATCATGTTACAAGGCTCGATGCAGCAAGTATGGGAGAACAAGCTCTGCAACAGATCAGAGCCAATTATCAAAGTAATCCCATTTGGCCATAAAAATATCTAGTCATTTAATACTGCTAAGCCTTGTTTGTAATCACAGAGCTTAATGAGAACAACTTACACTGAAAGGAAAGAAGGGAAATCTCTGGAGTAGAAAGGCTGCTAAAGAGGACGTTAACAAATGCAAGTAAATTTGAGGTTTTAACTTCTTTTATATAGGCCATACTCTATTCATAGAGGATTTTTTTTAATCAGCCAACCCAATGCCAAAGACGGCTTCAAGATTATGAAAGTGCACTTTTGTTTTCACACTCTGTGCCATGTAGGCAAGTCTCTCAATTAAGGAAATGTTTCTTTTGTTCGAATGAGATTCTGTTTAATTTCTGGCAGGCAGATTTCAGAAATAATTACCATCTATAGAAGGATGAATAGCAGATGAATCTATAATTCTCATTACCCACCAGAATTTCAAAGTGAACTTAAATTCTAAGCAAGCATTTGGCAGATCTGAACACAGGGGAAAAAGTATTGGACAAAAGTAGTGTCGTTTAATTCAAATCTTGAACAACAAGAATGATATTTAGCAATAAGTGGGACCTAACATCTGGGAAGAGCCTGAGAAGTATTTTCAGAATACTGAGAAGGATTCACATGTCTTTTGAGAAGTCTGGCTCCTCCTTGCCATGTTTAAGGCATATGGGATGTCACACCCCAAACACTAGGGAATGGTTTGGTCAACAGTGGACAGTAGTGCTATATGTTAAAGATTTTAGCCAGTTTACATTGTAAATTCCTGATGGAGGGGTGCAAAGAAGATGGTTCTCAGTGGTTGCCAGTGACAGGACAAGAGGCAGTTGGCACAAACTGAAATACAGAAAATTCCATTTAAACGTTAGAAAAAACTTTTTTATTCTATGGATGATCAGATACAGGAACAGGTTGCCCAGAGAGTTGTGGAGTCTCCATCTGTACAGAAATTCAAAACCTGACTGCACATGACCCTGAGCAACCTGCTCTTGCTGACCCTGCTAGAGCAGGGAGTGTTGGACTAGATGATCCAGCCTTGGCTGCCTTCCAGCCTTGACTATTCTGTGATTTTGTGAAACAACATGTCTAATTCTCTGTGGTTATATACAAATGTAACATACAGGCAAAAGTCTTTCTCCTCTTCTACTTAGAAATACAGAGCTGGTAAACCCCACTGGCAAGATAATGTATGGTTAACAACTTCAGTCCTTTAGAATGCAAAGATCATTAGAATAAATAAAATATTACACTTAGCTGTACTAGTGTCCCCTGGCTCACATTATCCTCCCTGGTGACAGTGCTGTTGAACAACTGGGTACAGCAATATAAAAGTTTAATATCTGGTTATATTTAATATCAAATGCTCTGATATTGGCAGTGCCCACGATGGCTACAGGTCTGTCAGCATTTTCAAAGCTTTATAACAGCCATAAAAACTCATGGAGTATAGAAATGAGTCAACCAGTACTTATAATTGCTGGCATTTAGCACCAGAGATGATGACTAAGAATCTATATTTGAAATACCTGGAGTTAGTGGAGTCCAAGTGCAAATCCTGGGGAAGATCAACTAAGCACTACATTTTTGTGAATTAAATACACTGAACTGTGTGCAGCTTACTGGTTGTAGAACATTTAGGTCAGCACTTAAAAACACATTTATTCTGCACATGCACTACAAACATATTCAGTTATATTGCAAAATGAATATTGTTTTGACTTGGTTTTCCCTGGATGCAGAATATTGCCATGTTTGGCATTCAGCTTCCTGCCCTTTCATCAGCAGAGGTGGCTGCATTTCACATTTTCAGAAATAATGTTTAGGAAATTCCCTGGGGCATCACTTTCAATGGCAGATGTCATGTGTGTCATATGCTAAAATATAGTTTGACAGCATTTCAAATGGTCTTTCCTTTCTGCATTAACCAACCCTACAAAAAAGTAAGTTGAAACAAAAATTTAGGGAATTAGTATCCTAATGTCTCAGATGTTTGTCAGAGAAGGAGCTTCACTAAACAAAGCATGTCCCAAGATTATACATTTAATTTATTTTTATATGGCAGTTTATACTATGTATCTATATGGCAGTTTATGTAATATATCTGAAAGAGGGCTGATATTCCAATTCACATGCTAACATAATTTACAATTATATTGCTTTTTATCCAAAAGAATCCTGATGTGTTTCACGAACTTAATGCAGTACAAACACCATATGTCGATGGTATCCACCTCAAGGGTGTCAGTCACAATTACAGATGTGCTGCAAGTAAATCAAAGAACAGAACAGTGGCTAAATTAAAATGGTGGTTGACCGGCAGATTGAGTAGATTAATTTAACTACAACTTTATCTGAGAAACCTACAGATTGTTTCAGAGTCACACTCAGCAAGAGGCATATCCACCAGGAGATGAAAGGCTGAGTCAGCCCTCACAGATGTTAACCAGAGGTTAAGGCAGACGTTGAACATGTTTGTGTTCTCAGGCTGGTCTTCGATTTGCATGTTTTTAGGTATATGTAAATGGTGTAAGTAAGATCACAATCAGGCTCTGTGTGTTTCCAAATCAGTGCTTAGGCCTTTACAATTTCCATTACTTAATTGAGTGAGTGACTTTAATATTTGAATTTAAGTTATTTACTTGCATGTTAAACTCAAATGTCTAATTTTTGCTGGAAAAACCAGTAAATGAAATATGTTTCTTCACTGAAAAATCAACTTTTTAATCTAAATGCAATTTGCCAGTAGGGCTACCATTTTTCAGCACAGATATTCAAACATTAGGCCCTCCTGCCCCTCTTTTCTCCCTCCCTCAAATGACAGTTTTGGGCAACTGAAGATTTTCAGCAGTATCTACCTATGGCTTTATTGTCTGATTTTTTTCTTTTTTTCCCCCTATTGAGCTCTCTCTTCAACAAGTATTTCTGTTTATGAATAAGGAAAAAACAGTTTATACATATAGGCCTGAAAAAACTGGACATATTTCTGGTATTTTGAACCTCACATTGTCATGAAATATCATGTATATTTTGCCTTCATTGTATACTTTTAAAATAAGTCCTAACTATACCAAAATTCAGCATAGTCTAGGATCTCAGGTATAGTAATCTAACACTGGGGAAAGGTATAAAGGGTAAAAGAAAGACAGAAGATAAAAGTGCTATCATTGTATAGATTCAAAAGAAAACATGCCAGGTAGCTGATTAAGTAAAAGAAGTCTTAGTCATTTTTCTTCCCATGTTTCAAATCTTGAAAATACCTCCCATGATAAATACAAATCATTAATTCTTGATCAAACATTTTTGTAAGAATTAGTTGACAGCCCTGCAGACAACATCTACAGCCTAAGCTTGTTTCTTCCTCTATTAACCAAGCGTACCAAAAATAAACTGAAACAGAAATTTTCAATGTTTCAATCTTGGTAAATTTAGGTGCTTCTGTGGCCAGCCACAGACTCACACTTTATATTAAATATCTCAAACAACGGAGGTAAAATGTTGGATTTTAAGTCTTATGAATAGTGTAGGGCAAAAGCTGGACTAATTTATGAATGGTAGATAAACCTGAACTAAAATTTACGCATGCACTTCACAGTAATTCCACTAGAAAAATGCATAAAAATATGCGGTCCTTCCTACTTTCTGTCCTCCAGCCCTTCTACTTTTGCTATTTCATATCACTACCATTCAACACCTATGCACTGAAACGAATTTAATAAAAACAAAGCAGAATTTATTCACATCTCTGAAAAGACGGGACAAAGCTATGAGTGTTGTCATTTCAGTGGTCAGGCGCGAGTCGCAAGAAATGAAAGACTAAAACCAAAGAAAGATATTTGAGTGCAAAATATTGGCACCACATAAACTTACAAAGGCCAGTATGTAATTGCTACCATAAAAATATCTGAGTTGCTCCACAAAGTTGTTTCAGGAATCTTGTAAAACTATATCAGTCTACTGTTATAATTCAAAGATGATAAAATTTGAACTGGAATTGAAGAAACCAAACAGGAACAGGAAACATTTAAATTATATTCAGTATTCCAGAACAATGTCTTTAATTCAAACAAGAACATTTTAGAACATCTACAGAAAATTTTAGGGTTTTTAACTGACAAATTGCAAAATATTGTGAAATGAAAGTAATTCCATGCCTGGAAAACCTGTTTTGTATGTAGGAATGCTATTTTCTCCCTCCTCTGAAACTTGGTTCTGTGTTGGATGGGTATATTTCACCGAAGTATTTAACTCTTGTGGTTGTACCTCAAAGAGGAGAAATACAGACAACTGCTGGTAACAGCTGAGTTTCGCCTAATGCCGCCTACTAATAATTTTACTTTGCATTTCTGAACTACAGCCCAGCTCAAAGCCAGCAGCAGCCAGTGTACACCGTCATTTCTCTATGCAATGTGTATCAGAAACACCCACCCGAGAAGGGCAATTAAGCAGATAATTTTGCCTATTAACAGTATTCCATCTGGGAAAATACATTCCTTTCTCAAGGAATATTTTGGTAGTGGGAGACACAGATCTACTACTATAGACAAATTGAGATTAACAGTACCACGAATAAATACAGAGAGAATAAAATACCATTTACATGAAAAGGTACTGTATACTGAGGGTGATGGTATTTATGTTTATACCTTCTTAAAACAGGTACAAGTAGGTTTTTTGAAAGAAAGCAGGGATTTTCTTTAGTGAGTAATACTTCTATTACTTTTCTTAGACACTGCTAGGTAGAAACGTTTGCTCCTTAGTATTACCAGCTGCTGTGAATGTTTTTTCTACTCATTGTACACATTATTGAACGTAGTAAAAGTGCTTCTAAGAGTACAATTTATTTAAAATATAGAAATAAATAGCTATAAAAGAATAAAAAAGAATAAAAAAACAACAAAGTGAACTGATTAGTCTGCCTGGCTAGTTCACTTGTTCAGTTTCAGCATGTGGCTGCACACAACACAGTTCAATTAGTTCTTTATTATTTCATGCTAAAGGTTATTACCACAACACAAAAAAGGGATAATAGTGGGTTCTTAAATTAGCATTTGCTTAGCTCAAATGCCAGTGCACTGATCTCTTTCTTTAAAACCTAGCACAAATAGTACTGTAAATCATGCTTACAGAGTGGTGGGTTTCTGTTGTCTTCCAAACAAGAAACATCTCATCGGGAGTACAGTAATGAATTGGAAGGGACATCCCACTCTGTCACTTTGCAGGTTCTTCAAACACAACACACTGACCAGTGTGATGTAAAGATGACATTAACTCTCAGGATTTAAAAACTGTTGTCAATCCAGATTACACTCCTGCCTGGCTAAAATAATAGGAGATTTCTGCTAACACTAAGAAAGTATTCTGGGAATGAGGACTCCATCTGCACTTTTATCAGGCTGACTTTTGAGTGAGTGCACTGGTAATTCCCAAGTAGAAATATGGTGATGCCATAAGCATTTCCCTGTAGTACAAAATAAAAACTGTATATTAATATTAAGCTTTAGGCCATCAACTAATAACTTGAAGTTTGCACAGGACAGAAGATAGTACGCCACTGTTGTTCAGACAATGAATGAATCTGCTGCAGATGAGCATCACTCCTGTTTGCATGCTGGCAAGTGGAATGACAAATGTTCTCCATCCTTGATGATTCCAGGCAAGACAGAAAACTGAGGACCAGAGGAGCAGCAGATATTTAGGAGTGCTTTCAGCCTGCAATCGGATGGGATTACAGCCACTTTCATGTACGGCTATATAAGAGGGTCTCCACAGAATTTTTTTCTTCTACACATGGTCATGATATGGAAAAGATGAAAAGTGTTCATCTAGAGCAATGCACAGTGACTTCCAGAGCAGCTCACTCTTGGGACATGTATCTAATACTTGCCAGCAGGATTCAAAGTTGTAGGGCCTTTACTAGAGCTGATCCTGGATGCGAGTTGAATCCTACACCTCTATGCATGGGCAGCTTCTCCATAGGTTGTAACTATTCTGTGGTGGAGACACAGCCATAGCAACCAGCACCCTTCTGACCATACATGTCCCCTGAAAACATGGAGAAACTCCATCGAAAGCTGACATGAGCAGCTTGTCTCTTGAAAAGGACCCTTGACCAATACCGTTCATGTTGTTGATCATCTAGACTACATTAAATGCCATGCAGAAAGCAGAGCATTTGTATCACTTTATTTCACTGACATCTGGCTTCTAATGATTTCTGGTGCTGAATTCTCCAGAACCAGCTCTATTACCCTGGAGCACACCCTCTCACCAGGGAGGCTTCAAGGACAGACAGATCTGCTTGTCGTTTTAACCATCTGGCAGCAAGGAAGGTGCAGGGGTTATGCACCTTGCTTTTATTTTATTTTTTTTCCACAGCAAAGACTACTTACATTAAAAGCTCCTTTTTTGTTCTTTTTTTTTTTAACATTAGCATGATGCATCCAGATGCTAAGACACTGAGAGCCACTAAACAAACCAAGCAATTGCATCCACAAACAAATTAAACTTAGCATTGATAAGATGTATTTTGCTTACAAGTGAATCTTCCATTGTTTTTATAACTTGAATATCCTCTCCTGCTTGTACCATCATACAAGATCTAAAAAAATCTCTTCTGCAGGATTAGGCCTTTGCATGTATTTCACTCCCAACACAGAGAACAGACCAACATCAAAAGGCACTGAGTGTTTGATAATCCTTTTCATTGACACATTGTCATCCTTTACTGTGTTCTGTCTCTTCCCTGCCACAAAGTTACGTTGGCCATTCCTAACATTGAGGATACTACATGTCTAACCTATCAATCCAACCCATTTTTCCACTGAAGGACTTCTCCCTGAAAGCACATCACTGATTGCCGGTGTCTGTACAGCTTTGTTTCACACCCATCATGACTACTGAGTTCAAACCTGAGAATGCTGCAAAATAGCATGCAATGTCACTTTATCAGTCTCTTCAATAAAAAGTAAGAAGTGATTTAATATGTAGTTAATAGTTTTCAATTCTACGCACTAGAGCTTTGTGTACTCAAGACTCAGTATTATAAATGTATTCCTCTATTTAAAAGTATAGTTTGTGTGCGTGTGTGCTTCAAAGAGGAAATAGAAGTGTTACAGGCACACAAGCATGTGAGTTTACACAGTGCTGCTGCAATCTCCAGTCACTTTTGACAGACAAAAAGCATGGTCGCACAACTACACAGTCACACATTAGCTATATTTATTGCAAACTGAAAAATAACTCTCCAAAGAGTAATGCTGGGTTATCTAATAATCTATTTCACCAAAAATGTTGACCATCAGCTGCCATGGGACTTCACAGCAAACCTGAAGGTCAGTACACCTGAGGTATTTCAGACCAAAGAAAAAAGAAAAAAAGATCAATTCCAAAGCTAAGGACTTTTATCTAAGATGTTTTCCCCCAAGCATCTATATTTTATACGAAAGAAAATCTGAACATAGGTGCCTTGGCTGGTTTCAGCTGTAACCAAATGGCAAAAGCTGAGAAAGATTCCACTTGGAGAGCAGATTTCTGCTACTCGAGAGTGCTATGCATCAATCCTAAAATATTATCTCTACTCAGAAATGAATAGGAAGCCAACATACTTCTTGGAGTTGTGGTGTAGTGCGTTTCCAGCAGGACGTGCCACTAACCACACAGATGGCTGTGACCTGGACCAGCCTTGGTAACTAAGGGGATTTAAGGCACGGTGCTCCACGGAGAGCACTGCCATCGCTTACTGCGAGGTGGGAGGCATGGATCACGGTAGCAAACTCATATTCAGATAAAACAACTGTGCACTCCAGACCAGAGAGGATTTAAAATACAATTCTTAGTCACTGCTGTTTTTCGTTCAGCAATACTCCCAGGCTATGACCAGAAAGGAGCAGTAGGCACACACCCAGTATTAAAAGTGATTTTTGCCACATCCTCTGGCTATTTTCCATTTGGTTGGGCTCAGCCTTATCTGGAGCAAACTTCAAGAAGCTGGGCTCATCTGTGCCCAAGCCTCCATACCACTGCCTGGAGACTGAACTAGTTGGTAGCTTAATTTATTGTCTTACAACAAATAGCAAGTCTGGAGCGCTGGTGGCCACAAGGGCCATATGCCCATATCATAACTTTCTCCTTTTAGGGTTGCTTCTCCTGTTCTAATTTATACTTCCTCAGCTACAGTACATACATTTACATGGTTAATGTTCAGATTGCTGAGATTACACCATAGTGATGTATGCAATATAAATGCCTAGACAGATGGATGCAATATCACAGATTTCTGAAAGGAGGAGAACTTGCAAAGCCAGAAGCTCACACTTCAAGAAATCTCATTTGCTAGCACAGGGGTCACTGAAAATAGATCTGAATGCTTAAAAAGCAGCGAAATACTCTTAAATAAAGCACTGCTGACAAAGGTATATACTCTTTCCTAGAAATAGGGTCTAGTCTGTTAGGCTGCCAGGAAATGATCTTCTCAAGAAATTCTGATTTTTTCAAATTTATGATTTATAAAGAGTAAGTGCAAATCTGTTCTGCAAAGGAAGTCTGTGGCAAAGGCCACTTTGTCAATAGCCTTCCTCTTTAAATAAAAAATGATGCTAAAATGAGACACCTTATTAATTAAACCAAGATCTGTCCTGCAGCTTCAATGCTTCACATATAACTCACAGAATAGATTATTTCTAAATGAGAAGTCACAATACAAGTTTAAATCACTACAGAGTAAACAGTTTGGACTGGTACCAGATGAGAGGTCTCTGGAAGAGTGTCTCTCTCCAATTATTAATAATACGGCAATAAGACAACAGGTGCTGTTCTGCCAAGCCCTCTTGATATTTTGATAAAATTAACTTGCTTCTCCAACCCACAGAAAAAAAAAAAAACCCAAAACAACTGGCACAGAGAGACAGGAGCAACGACTGCCCCTTTGATAATACTGCTACTGATAAAAGGAAAAGTAAAATTGTCACTCAGGACCACCTGCCTCTCCTGAGGAGGTATACAGGTATTGTATGGCAAAGCTAATATTTCAGTTTCATAAACTCCGCTCTTCAATTCCTTTCTGGTTAAAACAACAATAAAAAAATTGCTAGCTTACTGATCTTTAAAGGTTACTGGCAAGATAATGTCAACAGATATTAAAAGAGCTTCCTTGCAAAGATGTAGAGGTTGTAATGAAGCAAGTGATAATTAGAGCAAAGAACCTAAAGCTGGTGAAATTCGAAAAGTAATGCATACGTTATAGGAAATATACCTTTCCCTGCCTAGCTGTGCTATATCATGTTTCCCACAGTTTGTTTCAAAGTCTCCCTTTGCCTTTCATCTTACACATATTTCAGCACTGTTGTTATGCAAGATGGGGAATCATTCATTTTAATGTGATACTAAGCATATTACCACAAAAACAGAGAAGCTACCATTTTACTGATTATCTAATTAAAAAGCTCTACAATACAAATTCCTTGCAGCCCCTCGCTGCACACAAAAGATTTAATGCTGCATCTGAAAAGCCACATGTACATAAAAGCAAAGAATTTGTAAATGCTTCTGATTTTTGCTTTTTCTTTTTCTTCCTCTTGTTACAAAAGCCACAGCTATCACTCTCTTTAACCGCTAATAAAAGCAATTTAATGACAGGTAGATTTGCTGGTTTGTCGCTTCTTTGAACCCCCAACACACTCAGTAAAGGAAAGTAACTTTAGCTAGAAAAGAGATCCTTGCAGCACTATGGTGAATAATTCATCATTGCATTTTTCTTTTCATCTCATTTTGTGCCAGTAACGTACACAACTGAAAATATTGCAAAATCTAAAAACAACCACAGACAAGGACTTCCAGCAGCAAAATACACATAAAACTAGCAGGCAGGTTTCCCCAGCTTATATAATAACAGCTTTAGCTCAACAGAATCCCCATCACTCACCGAGGACTGAATTCACTTGAACAAAAGCAGAGCCCAGTCACCAAATGCAGCTTCGCAGGACTCTTAATGCGAGATGCTCCTGTCTGCTGTTCAGTTCACACTTGCCTTTATAACTAAGCCAACCAACAACATTCAGTTGCTGAACCTGATGAATTATAAAACGGTAGCTCCCAGACTCTCATATTTTACATCATAGGGGGTGGTCATCCAGCATACACACTGCCTGTGTACATATATTCTGCTATAACTCATCCTGATAAACACATTAGTGCTGGCAGCAGTGACAGTAATTGGTGCTCAGGATGTACAAGCACAAACCAATAGAGCACACTCCCACCTTCTGCTCTGTGCAACATCTCTACCTGTCAATCACTGCACCTTGTTAAGGTGGAATGATCAACTGCACTTCAGGGGAGAAGCAAAACTCAGAGAAGAAACCATCTACCAATATGAATTCTTCAATTAAACATTTCTTAATACAGTAGCAAATGTAGCTTCAATCTCCTCCAGATACAGTTTTCGTGATTTTTTTTCTAAATCTTCATCAAATCTTTCCTTCTTAAAGACACAGTTCTTGTTCAGTGACTAACACACGGTTCATAACCTCCACTATCATGAATGGAAATTATTCAGGCAAATTCCATGGACATTAGCAAGGATAACCTAAAAGCATTACTCCAGGCAGATGACTGTTAAAAGCAATATACTTGTTAGGTGAAATTATGTGTACATGTTAAAAGCCTCTTAAAAAATGCTGATAGGTTTTAAGAATGTCCTCTAAGTTATAAATATGTATTTGTAATGCTCTTTACTTCTCTAATGCTTTCTTTTTTCCATATGCTTGCATTGTTTTTAAAGTAAATGTATACATACACAATAACAGAACCAAACAGCTAAAACTTAGACCCATTTATACAATCAATTAAACTAAACATTTTGAAATGGGATTAATTACAGTAATAACAATCACAATTGTTGCACATGCCGCAAATTAACACTCACAATTAGCCTCTAACGAGCAAAACTGGTTATGGTAACGGTAATACACAGCCAGGGATCAGCCACTGGAAAGGGTTTTGTATGGCAAGTCTTTTACGATGGAGCAGAAGTTGCTCTTTCAGAGTTGAGCTCCCGGAATTTCGTCTGTGTTTTACACAAACTCAAAGCTATTTGTATGAGCGCAGAGTGTGAATGAACGCTTTATTCAGGATGATTTTCTATTTCTACGCCACTGGTGACAACTCTCAGAGGGCTCCATTTGGAGCCTGAACTTGATCCAGCTCCTTTCATTCCCCATGCCTGTAAAACTCTCCCAATATTTGGTACCACGAAGAAAGGCTGTGCTTGGGAAGGTGCGCACAGTTGTGTGAGCGGTTGTGCATCGCCCGGATGCTTTTCCACGAACAACTGGGCTGAGGAATGCAAATGAAGCCTGCGCCGGCAGCCCCAGGCAGAAACCCAACCCTTCTCACCATCTGGACCGACTGATGTGCGTCACGATGTGGGAACAGGGTGTTGCATTTCATGCATAGCAAAAGCAAGTCCTATATATATCCCTTTTCTCCTGTCCTCAGCTGCTTGTTCCCCCCCATTCCTCATTTGTCTCTTTGTATTCAGCACCTTCACTATCCGAGAAAAAATTCACTAAAGGCCAGAGGCACGAGCAGTGTTTCTGCATGTGCTACTGGCTCTTACTATAGTGGCTTGTATGAAGGAAAAGCTGTGTATAGTTGGGTGGCAGAATGTAGGGGAGACATATCAGGATTTAATCAGATTAATTGTTTTGATGTCTCTTTCTCAGAGGAAAGGGCAGCTGAGATCCAATAACTGGGTTCTCCAGTGATGCTGACTGGGAATAATCCAATACGGGCAGAAAATATTCCAAATGACAGGCCCTGGCTCATTGAGAAAAAGCAAAAAGATCTGTGCCACTGGATTTGGCTTTTAGAGCCAAATTCTATTCTCATGGGTTTACACGTTTCACTTGCAAATCATGGAGGTTCTCTAAAATGGCCCAAGCACAACAGTTTGTTGTCTTGTGCACTAATTAGGGTTTTCTGACCTATTTTTCATAAAAGACAGTTTCGAACCATATGTGCCAACATGCCCTAAATGGCATCTATTTTCCTTTTTGTTTTGCCTTAACCATTCAGGTTTGAAGAGGCTTCCCAAGAATCTATGTAAACATGACACTGTCTTATAATAATTTGGTGCAGTGTGATTAAGACACAAGCAATGCTTGGTTAAATCTCCTTGACCAACATAACATTCACCCTAAAATTCAGCTCACATTTACTGAAGTACAGGTTTGTAAAACTGACCAATATCACAATAATGTAAGACACTGCAATATTTCATAGCTGTGTGTAGGTGGCATGCATAAACCACAGTCTGCGGTATTACACAAGAGCCACGATTCCAAGAAAAATTGCTACCCCATTTCACACTTACTTGCAATTTTTAATTAGTTATCCTGGCTTCCATGTTACCTTTCCATGGGAATTATTTCATAGCTGATACTGCCACAATATTCAGCAACGTGGTGCTCTGTAAAACTGCTACCTTCTCGGTGAATGGATACGCTCATCGCACAACCCATGTCCTCGGGGCTCTGTTCATATGTTCTGGTGCAGAATGTGAGATTTCACATTCAAATTTACTCACTTCCCTGACAGGTGTGTGAAAATCCCATATGGCTGCCAGATTTCTGTATACCTACATATACATATAGTATGTATTTTTAAGGCATTTGTAACAAACACATTTGGTATTGACTTTGAGGGTCTTTGCTTCAAGCTGCAAACTAGAAATGATCTAAAAATGAAAAAAAAAAAAGACAAAAGTGTTCCCATTTGCTGCCAAAACATAACTTCTTTCTTCCATAGTCACGTGGACTATATTGACTACATATCATAGACATCCTATTTGCTATCTAAAGTGAGCACACAGATCACTGGGGAAAAATCGGGGCATTCAGCTGGAATAACTAGAGTAGTTACATTTTTCGCTAAAGAAGCAGCTAAAGAAACTTCAAATTAAGAGTAACTACAGGCAGATTTGATACTATAACGATCACGAATTAGCTAGTACAGTTAACTTGCACCCCAGTGAAGCAAAACTAGATCTCCAGGATCTCCACAGTGTGGACCCAGAGTTCCAGGGGAATAAATGTGCACCAACAGAGATAATTTCCAGGCTACACCAGACGGTACGGATGATCAGTACACTGGTCAGTAATTCTTGCCATGTCGCCTAAGAAGCCATCATGCAAACTAAAGAGGTGTTTATTCAGTACGTTACATCTAGCACTTACGCTCTTCAATTCCTTTAGTGAATTTCTGTCAGATTTACACTGGCTAAAGGAAACGATCTTTCATCTGATAGCCTGTTGATGGCACTGTCAGAGAGCATCTCTAAAGCAAAAAGCCCAGTAGGATTTAAAAAAGGATTGGGCATTTATCAGACAATAACATCCAGAAGAACAGTAAGAACAAGAAACCTAAGCTTCCCAATGATCAGGGGAAGAACTAAAAAAACTTTGTTTCTTATGGATGTTTCTCCTTTGATTGCAGACTCAACCCACTGCTTTGCCTCAGTCTGCAACATTTCACAACAGCCCAGCTTCTCCTGCGCCCCTCACAAGACAAAACCCAGAACCTCAAGGGCTGCAGGTCACTAACCAGGTCATTGCCCACCTTCCTCCCAGCAAAGGCACTAACTGAGCTCTCCCTCCCTAATCCAGCTAAGAATTGCCAGGAAATCTGTATGAGCTTAGTTAATTCTGAGACCTACCTTTTTTCAAATCAAAATCAGCTGAGCATACTTGCAAAGGTCTTTTATTACATTTGATAAAGGTAACCACTGGTTACAGGGAGTTTCAACACCTATACTCTCTGAAGAGTAGTAGGGTGAGATAGGGTCGTCGTTGTACCTTTTGAGTACAGAAATCTATCAAACTTTTAATTCCAGCTGAGACCACTGAGGATTTATGGATTTCAGAAGCTACTCCACTGTCTGTGGTTTGAATCCAATGAGAATTTGTCCTTTTATAAATATACAGTAAAATAGTACCACATGTTGAGTCAGACAGAAGATTTCATTGCTGTAACCTACGTACATCACGCATTGCAAAATAAACAGCAGTGACAATGTAAATTAATTTGCCACAGCAAAGCAATGGAGAAATTAATTTCCTTTCAATGTAGCACAGTTGCAATTCCATTTAAGAACAGTTTTTAAATAGAGTTTCAGTTTCTAAGATTAATCCTCATAAATACAAATGAATAAAACTGTATATTTAGATTAATTAATAAATTAGCTGGCACAGGGCTTTGAAGATGTAAAGGACTGTACAAGTGCCATTACTGCAATAATATTTTTCTGAATTACAATACTTTTCTTCCTCAAGTGACATCTTTTTTGCTGCAAGTGCAGAGTGCAAGCTCAAGTCCTCTTTCTGAATGAGGACTGTATTTGAAAAAATACAGAAAAAAGAGAATTAAAGAGGATATTCAGCTAGGTCTGAATGAACAGACACCCAAGAGAGCAATTCCAGTTGATCAAGGGCAACGACAAGAACTTGCTTTGCTAGTTAGGAAGGCTGAACTGTCTTAATGGTGGCTTTGTAGTCTCAAGAATATGAATGATCTTATCAGTAATAAAGAAATGCTGCTAAAAGGAAGGAAGGCCAGGTGGCACTTTCCCTGGAGGGGCTGCCTGGATTTGATTTGAAAAGCCTTTTATAGCACCCCATGAACCTGGAATACTACAGCAGCCCATTTATAAGCCAGTGGATATCTCAGGAGCCGTCTGAGACTTCATACAAATGTTGATTTTCTGTATGGCTTAGATTGGTTCAGCTGGTTAAAATAACTAGAGAAACTTGGAGGATATAGTTTGGCATCCAGAACTGGGAGTTTTTTGTTGTCTGGACTTTCATTCTCCCTTTAAACCTGTGTTTCCATTGTTTTCTTTCTGCTGTTTCCTTTTAAATGAGTTACATTTGTCTGAAGCTCAAGATTCAAATCCAAAACAAATCATAAAGGACTTACTAACTCCCAGAGCTGGAAAAGTAGCTAAAGATCCACTTTCTATTAGGTAAAAGATTAGATTCAGTAGCACACCAGACAAGCATCTTTTACACAAACAGAAGGTCCCGCAGTCAACGCCTTATAAGCCTGGTGCAGGGAGCAAATGAGTTAACAGTATGGCAAAGAACGGTGGAGTGACATGAAGATCCTCCTGCCATTCGCAGTTTAACTCTGTGTGCACTCTGTGGTGGGAGGAGTAGGTGGCTGATTTGGGGAAGAAGTACAGCACAGGAATGATACACTCCACTCCTCTGAGGATGGTGATGAAAATCTGTCAGCTTGGCATAGTCCTTCACGTTACCTACAGCAATTACTGACACATGGAGAAAGTAACAGCTCTACAGACATCACGGTAAGAGGCACCGTATGTGTGGTGGAGAGAGCAGATCTACTTTATTGAAGAAGCCCATGGCAGTGCTGCAAGGGGCTATCCACGGAAAGGGACACAAGATGAGCACACAGAACAGTCTTCATGAGAAAACTGTGAAATTCAGGCCTGCATTTGTGGTAGATGATTGCAAAAAATAAGCGGCATTGCCTGAGGATGCCTTCTGCACTGATTGTGACAATGAGCTAGCGCAGGAATCAGTACGCACACACTTTCAGATTAAGTTTTCCCCTCCTACAGTTTTCTTTCAGGAAAGAAAATTTGAAGCCTGGATGACTAACTACAATGCAGATGGCAGAGCAACGTAGAGATACCCATGCTAGCTCCAAATGAACTAGCTTAGATAACACCATGAGTGAATTTAACCTACTCGTGTTGAACTCCACGGTTATGCTGTTCCTGGAGCCTGAACACATAAAGCAGTTTGTGATCCAGACAAGCCAAGGAAGGACAGCAGGTGATACTCAAGCTAGGTCTGTGCCAGCCATTCCTGCAAATTTACTTCTGCAGTTTTTTTGCCATTCCTTGTGAATGCGCCAAGAAAGTACCTCCCAGTAAGGAAGAACACGTGCAATTGCAGGAGCCTCAGAGTGAAGTATTGCTCTGAAAAGACAGGAAGAAATAACTGCTCTGCTGGGATATGGCAAACTCTCCTTCAGGTCAGCAGGAATCATCTGTAGCCTTGCATGGTTCACAAGACTGCTCAAACGGCAGATTTACTGTCCTGACTCTAATGTCAGACCAATTAATTCAGCTCTCCCCAGAAACCCTTTTGGTTAGCTAAAGGTGATGATACCCTAGTGAACCTGCTTTGAGGGGACTTTCATGCTCGGTGTATTCCTGTACTGTCTGGGCACTCTGAAGGCATGAATGGCAATGATACTCCATCTACAGGTCAGCAGTAACCATGAACAGGGAAACATCTGTCATCCCATCACATTTATACCTGGCAACTAACTTCCAGAGAATCTGAGCTGAGTTGGGCACTTAAGGACAAGCCACCATTTTGTAAGGATTGTGTCTGATGGGACCCAGGAACCAGGACACTGATTAGATGCTCTGTTCTTGAACTACTTATAGCTCGAGGATTAATTAGGAGTGGGAAGGTGCTCTAAGACCTTTAACTGAAGAACTGAAGAATTAAGAGAGGTGAAATACAAATACTTATTCTCACTACAGCATCAGAATCTCTGAGCGAAACCCTACTGAGATAACTCACACTATGTAGATACAACAAGAACATTTGGTTAATATTTCGTAAATGATATAATGGGATTTATCAGGAAATAATGAACTGAACAGAGAGACGGTACATGTTAAAGCTGAGGATGTGCAGTTCTCAGCACTTACATTGGTAGCTGTCTACTCCTATGCTCTGACCAGCTTTCTCTTAGATGCCTGAACTGGAAACAAATCATATGGAAAATAAACGCCAAAGATAAAAGAAAAGTTAAGAGCAGCAGTGGGGAGGAGGAAGCTGATTGCCTTCTCTCCCTTGTGCTTACAACTCCACAGCTTTTTTAGCACAGCGCCTTGGAAAAGGAAAGCAGGAGCAAATGGCAGTAGCTGAGAACCTGGGACATTTGCTGCAGGAGTTTTCCTGTGTGTCCTGGGATGGATGCTGCTTCTGTGACTCATGGATGTTAGCATGAAGCTGCAGAGATGAAGTACCTTTTGGCAAGATTAGATCCTTGAGTTTCTCAGCTCCGCACTGCTTCATGCAGGTACTGTGAAGATACACTAAAAATAATGACGTATTTAAGCGTTAATGCTGCAGGCCACCTAAGCACCTTCAAAGCAAATAGTTTTGCAAGAGTTGGAGAGTCCAAGCAGTGATTTTCTCCAGTCTTTTTTTCTGCTTTTAACCACAATTAAGAAAAATATCCTTTGGCCCTCCCAATGTTAATATTGCATAGCAGACAGTAATATATGTCAGTCTGAGGGATATAAGACGAAACAATAAAAAAGCACTGTCACTGAGTGTGGATACAAATTAAAGGAACTTTTCAGCTCCAGTTCTGAGAGAAATGTAATCTGGGGGTGGAATAATCAGAAGTGACATACTTGAATGAGAACAATAAAAACAAAGTGACCCTGAGGTGAACATGTGGAAAGTGGACAATCCATACTACTTTGTGTTGGTACCAAACAAGGACTTTAATAACAATGTATAAAAATGCAGTAGGATGATGCAAACGGGCTACTTTTGAAGGAAACAATATGACCCTTACAAAGAAAACACTCTCTACAGTCCACCATGAAAGGACAGGGCAAAGAAGATGACTCCTTGTGGAGATCGTAGCCAGTTTCATATCTTAACAGATAGGATGTGTCCTGGCAATGTGTGACCCTACAGATATCATGGTATTCTGTTAGAAAGTAATAAAAACTATGTCCCTGAAAGTATCATCAATGTTCTGGGCATACAAAAATTAGCTTGTACCAGAAAGTTATGAGGGAAAAAAAATCCTTCTGCTTTTTACCAGTAAATTTAATTACTTTGTTTCCCAGTAAGCATCCCATTGGATGTACCCATTGAAATAACAAGGGCTTTTAGGAGGATGAAATATGCAAATCCTGTGTGTGTCTTTATACTGCACTACCTATATCCTAATAAAAAGAAGAGATTAGTAAATAAAGCTTTTCTGAATATGACCGACGGGCAGAGCTGAGCAAATAATTTGCAGTGAATATATGGTTTCTTCTCTGTTTCTTTTTTTTTTCTGTTTTTTTTAATGAGCTTTTTTGTTGTTTTCGCAAGTTAATGATCACATGGGAGTTAGTAGATGCCCTCTGCCTATAGATGATTTATGAACATTAAGTTGTTAGTATTTACAATATGAGTTTTGCATAATCATATACTATTTCTTCATTTCCTGCCTGGTGAGGTGTAAATATTAGCACTACATTTCTTGGGCAAATATTCCTATGAAATATGTTAATTATAAAAATATTACTAACAATAAGTTCATCCAGACATTGGATGGAAATTAAATGCAAATGATCACAAAAACAGATGAATTGTTCAATTATATATGCATGTTTCTTGTAAAGTTTTTGAGGTACGTGCTTGGCTTTTCTCAGAAACCTAAGAAACATAATTTTGAAAGTCGAATCATAATTAACATTTTTCTTCCTGTAACATAATTCCTATACCAATACTATATAGAATGAAGAACGTACTTTTATATCTTGCTTGGTTTGCAGTTAACTGATTTTCAAGTAAGCATCTGGTTTTAAACTACAAAATTGTTGACTTAAGAAGACTTGGAGAAAGTTAGGGAAAATCAATTAAATGTATGAAATCAATGTATGTAAAATTTAAAGCATGTTAATATTCATGGAGTCACTTCAGGGTCTGTCTTCGAATGAAACTACCAGAAATTTAGGCCTCTTTTTTCTGGAAGAATTAAATCCATTTGGGATCTTAATATACATTAATTTAACACAGTGCTCCCTGCAAATAACTGATTTTCTTTAACTTCCCTTTTACATCTGGTCAACAAAGTTAACAGCTTCCTGTGGGAAAGAAACATCAACTGGCATTAGACTGGATGCTGTAGCCAGAAATTATTTCTGACCTTTCCAATCAAAACAAAATCGTCTTATTTCATCCCATGCAGTAGTAATAAAAGAGACACAGCCTATGTTCAGTTCATTAAAATTTAGGTGTATACAGAAATATGTATAAAGTTATAAAGAAAAATGACAGAGGGACAAGCCATTGAAAAACTCAAATTAGTCCTTAATATTGTACTGAGGAAGAAAAATGCCGTCATACAGTATATAATCACCGATGACAGCATTGACAGCCGAGGAAATATTATTTTGAAAAGCTAGTCTTTTTCTTTGAAGTAATGTTACTATAAGTGAGTGTCCCATATTAATTTAAACTAATGATTTGTTTGATCTATGTGATAAGTACTATGACTGCTGAAATCTAAAGAATGTTTCACATTATTTTCCACATTTGAGGACTCTCTAATTACAGTTGAGAGGCAACCTGCTACGTGCAGGCATGTCCTGTGTGTACTGAACATTATCAGGACTAGGTTAATTTTACAGTCCACTTGGTAAGTCCAGGTGAAACTTGATGAAAGACTCATGGACCTAATCTTGCCAAAAGGTACTTCATCTCTGCAGCTTCATGCTAACATATGAGAGGAGAAAAATGACACAATTATTCTGCTTATGGTTTCTCCAGTTCTCTATTTCCAGAGATCTTTGATTCTAACCATAACATATTAATGGATATTTTGCATTCTGGCACTTTTTTGTTTGGTAATTTTTCAGCTGGGTTTTCTTTGCAGACCTAGGAAATGGAGCTAGACAGTGAAAGCTAATTTCCCACAATATTGATATTTTGGCAATTTACTTAAAAATCAAACATGTAGATTTGAAAAATCCCTGCCAAACATCAGGTGGTATGTGGTGTGCACGTCCAGCCTGGGGGCAGTCCCTGAGCACTGCACAGTGTGGAGGATGAGGCTGCTCAGCAGCCTAGGAGGGAGCTCACCAGGAGAACGGAGCTGCTAGGAACCAGAAACCCACCTGGACTATGCTGGCACTGTGGCAAATTCGTAATATCCTACTAAAATGTACCCTACCAAAACATTCTTCCCTTTAGTCCTAATATGAAGGACAAATAAGTAGAGCAGACAGTTTACTGGGAACACAGGAGGTGTCCTATTAGGTGTCTACTAATAAATAGGAAGCATTTCTTACCAAGAGGGTGGTCAAACACCGGAACAGGCTTCCTAGAGAGGTGGTCGATGCCCCAAGCCTGTCAGTGTTTAAGAGGCATTTGCACAATGCCCTTAACAACATGCTTTAACTTGGTCAGCCCTGAATTGGTCAGGCAGTTGGACTAGATGATCCTTGTAGGTCCCTTCCAACTGAAATAGTCTATTCTAAATAGTGATGTCATCAACAAAATAATGATTATTAGAACAATTAGGATTTTTTCTGCAAAGGAAGCTACACCCTCGATGACTGCCCCAGGAGTGAAATGTCTAGATACACTAACATATCTGGGCCCAAGTTATTATGTTGTTGATGGTTCCTAAATCAGTATTTTATGTAATAAGGCATTCATTTCTTTGTTCATATTTTTCCCCTCTGCAACATGCATCTTTTTTTTTCTAGGAGAACTTTGATTTAAACATTTTCTGGAGAACTTTATCACTAGGCTCTATATGATAAAAAATATGAACCAATAATTCAACAATGGTTTTGCTAGAGCAGTTTTCTACCATAAGAAGGTTTCTAAATACTTATCTAGCTATCCTGAAAGGCAATTTTCATGCAGAGGAATCTTTACACCCTTCACACATACTTCCTGTACACTTAAATGAAGACACACTACCTTATACACATGCAACACTTCTGAATGGATAGAACCAGTTTTCACTGAATGGATAGAACCTGAGCTCTATCCATATTAATACACTTCACGCAAAATAAGCCAGGTTTGAAGGATAATTTCCTAGTGCCTTCATTAAGACATGATTACTTACTAGTGTTCTATGAGAAAAAAAATCTTGTGTCACCCTTCTACATATTATCCACATGAAATGTGCTTCAAAAGACAGGTAACTGAAGTCTCTCAAACTAATTTCAGCACAGTACCCAAGCATTATTTACACAGCTACAGACTTTCACAGTGAACTACACCGTGATATGCACTGTTAAATTATCAATTATATTTACCTAGTTGAAATGGAAGTGTATCTTGTAAAAGATCTATTCTGATTCTCATAGACCTACTTGATTCTCACAGAATAAAAAAATAATTCAGGTTGAAAGGGACCTTCCAGAGTTCATCTCGTCCAGCCCCACACTCAAAGCAGGTCCGCTTGCTCAGGGCCTTGCCCAGTTGAGTTCTGAACATACTCAAGGACTGACATTGCACAGCCTCTCTGAGCAACTTCTTCCAATATATAACTGCTGTCATAGCGAAGATTTTGTTCTCAATAATGAATTGGAATTTCCTTTGTTGTAATTTGTGTCCATTGCCTCCCACTCTGTCACTGTGCATCCGTGAGAAGACTCTGGCTCTTCTCTATACCCTCCTTTCTGGCAGCTGAAAACAGCAACAAGATCTCTGCTTCCTTTGAGCACAAAGCTTCAAGATTGATTTATTTACTTGAAAAACAAGCTTAGAGACATTTAAAAGAAGAAATTGTGGTTTTTTAAAATATTTTATGGCTACAAAACATTGTGGAGGGGTAAAATATTTGATGGCCAGTTTGTGAGCATCACTTTCCTCATCAATTTTATCTTTCTGTTTCATATCTTTTTTTCCATCCTAATCTTCTCCAGCCCAACAAAGGGATACTGCAGTTCAGGAGAGGCACCACAAACAGTGCTCCTTATCAGAGTGCTCTGTAAGTGGAGAAGAGTATTTCACAGCAGCTAAATGGAGCTGTATCTGTCTGCATGAGCAGCCATAGGGGTATTCATGGAAGGTCTGCGCTAAGTAGCAGCACGGGAACAATTAGAAAATGTGACTCATTTCCTAAGAACTGCTTTCAAAAGCACATCAGCACTGGGAAGAAAGGTGGATTTTAGGTCAAAAAGTGCTATTTGCTCCTTTGTCTTCGTTCACCTGGTTTTATCTCCCCATAGTTTATGAAACTGATTGATAGCATATATTAAAAATTGTAAAAAAGATATGCATTAATTAAAAATTAAAAAGCTATGTAGATTTATGCAAATTGGCACATTGTGCAGCATTCAATCAATAATAAATAGGCAAATTAGGGGTGACCCTCAAGTTCCTGGCAGGCTGCCAGTTCAAGAGCTGCAAGGACTGTACGCTGCCAACAGGTTGCGTAGCACGCAGCAGCATCTAGCCGCCTGGAGATCTCAAAGTGAGCATTTGTTCCTGGTCCTCTGACATTCTGACTGCAGGGGAAAAATGTACTTTAAAAAAAAATTTTTTTTAAAAAATCTTTATACCACATATTCACATTCTGCACTTCTTGAAGCTCTAATGATGTAACGATAGCCTTTGGCTTCCAGTCAGCTCTGCTTTCACACTCACATGTGCTTGTTGGAAGCTGCAGACACTGCCAGGGATGGCTTAACCCCAGTGTCACGGGACCCTGGGCTGGCTAGAGCTGTGAGGTAGATCTGAAAGACTTTTGGACTCAGAAGGTGGAGGTTTTATTAGAAGCCTGAAGTTCTTAATTAGAGAGACCTCAAAGGCCATGTTTATAATTAGTAACTCAGATGTTTCCAGGATGATTCCCAGGCCCTGAGGCAGCTTGGAGCAGCTCATGACTGTGCCACCAAACTCTCCTACTGTCCCAAAGTTTAACCTGGCCCCTGGGGCTGGTCTTGCACCCGGGCTGGCTCCCAGATCATGTAGTACTGGGCCAAAATGTGCCAGGGACCTTGCTAACAATTTAACAGCAAGGGCAATCACATTCTGGTTTGGGAATATTGCCAAACATTGTTTACTAGCATATATGCTACCAAAGTGATTATCTTAAATCAAAGAGATTATGCAGGGATTATACACAGTTTTCTTCTGGCCCGTCATGGCCCCATGGGAGCAGAGGCTCCACACTTTAAGCCATTGCTGCTTCTAACTCAGGGACTCTCTGAGAAGCAGCAGACCCCACACCAGCACTCCTGTTCCCTCCTCCCCGCTCCTCTCTGAAGCTCTTGCAGCCTGCACATGAGCTGCAGGATCCCATCTTCTTTCTGTGATCCTTTTGCCTGTCAGACCCTGAAGTCTCTCCTAGCTTTTAGCACCTTCCGTTCTCCATCGTGTAGGAGCTCCCTCCATCTCACCCCAGGGGCTCCATCTGGCCCAGTCTTCTTGAGGGAACTGAAGATAATGGTGAACAACCAAGTAAAAACCCAAATATTGTCTGTCACATCCAGGACTAATTTTAGGCCTTTTTAAATGTCAGAATTAAACCAGAATAAACTGATTCTCTATGATCTTGTTTTCAGAAAGCTCTAATTTTGGATCTGTATCAAGGTGACATTTGTTTCTTCAAAATTGTCCTCTCCCTGTACCCAAAATAGGACAGTCATCGACCTCTTCTTAGTCCTCTTGCAAATATAAAAAACATTTTAGCACTTCCACAAACATATTCCCTTCAAGGACAATAATTGCAACACACACTTTACAGCCATGGATTAAGGAATCAGGCACATGTCAAGCAGGGAGCTAAGGGCTGGCCCTAGGAGCGCTATCTCAAAACAGGACCCACAGAGGTGGCTATTTAATTTCTCTTGTTAGTCAGTCTTGATCCAACTCTGCTTTTATCTACACACCTACATTTTCTCCTGGGTTGCATGTCCTTAACGTAGGGCACACTCTCCACATTGAACTCCTCAGCTTGTCAGGCTGAATTTATTACACTATTCCATATCATTGATCAGCATTTCAAGCATCTAGGTGAATGCTGAGAGAGTACTTAAAAGATAACAAACTATTATTATTGTATTCCCTCAAAGGTCTGGTGAAAATTCAGTTACCTTCTGCTTTCAAGTAAAAAACCACAATTTTTATTAGCCACACATTTCTACTTGCAAGCCTCTGGGCAGAATTTGCCACTCAGACATCCCAAGACAGAGAAATAGGAGTCTGTTGTCAAGGTTTGCTGGGTTCATCTGAGGAGATAATTTTGCCTCTGTCCTTACATATGGTTTGTTGGGGTTTTTTTTCTTATAACCATTCAAGCGAAAACTACAGCAGAACTTGCCTCCAGAGGAAGAAAACAGAGAACAGCCAGGCACCTTCACCATATGAAAAAATGCTACCAAAAAAGGTACTTTTGATGCCATGGGTGCAAGCAACTTTCATCACGGACTCCTTGTTAACATTGGGGCCACAGCCACAGAGTTTGAGCCCATCATTTGCACCTGCAGTTTTTATGCATGTGGCTGAAAAGTTGGCCAGGCCTTCAGACAGCATCATAGCAGGCTGTGCAAACGGATCCTCCAACTCACTGCTCTGCCATCGCACATCCTAATGATCAATCTTTAGCAGTGACAGATACGGCTCTAGAAAGGGCAGGATAGGCTCAAAAGTTCTTCCTGGTTCCATAGTGAAATACAGGCAGCCATCAGAAATAAAAAGAAAAAAAATATCACCTGGTGTAAATCAAAAGATATCAAGTACAGAAAATTATAATAAGTTCTAAAAATATCAAAGAAATACAGCTGGCAGGACTAAGAACAATAAAAAGGACTGTTTCAGCCTATTTGGATGAAAAAAGCTCTGAGCAATGGTGTAGATCCATCATTAGGTGGAGACAATAAAATTCTTAATAGTAATGCAGAACACAGGGAACTATTCACTAAATACTTCCTTTCAGGTTTTGGAAAGAAATAGGATGATGCACATTTTTGACATGAAAGGGATGAAATACCTGTCTGTAGTTAGCAGAGTGCTTATTAAAAACAAAGTAAAAACCTAAACATTATTAACTGGCAATAGAAGATTATATATAAATAGGGATGATTAATTAATGTCCAAGAGTTTTTGAAGCGACAGATGAAGATACATCTGGTTTATAGATTTTCCTCCTTAGTGCACCTCGGACTGCTGAGGAAACTCCAGCAGGCTGAAAGAATTGTGATCCAGATGGACAGACAAGACGCCTGGGTAAGCACAGAGTAGTCAGCCTAATACCAGTGCAAATAAAGTAACAACAAAGAAAATTAAAGAAAGGAATGTAATAGCATTCACATGATTTTATTGAAAATATGCCTCCTCAAAAAAAGCCTCGCTCCTGACTTTAAAAAGATGACCAATTTAAAAAACTCTTTACGCGTAATAGTGTTCTGTGAAGTGTTTGAATGAACACTACAGGCTGTGTGCCATACAGTATCAGTATCAGTAAAGCCCATATTAAGATACAAGGAAATGGTTTGTGTCTCAAAACATTATTTAAAAGCACAAACTGATTCCTGAATGAAGATATTTTCAGTGGGGTTTCAGAGGGATAAGTACAAGAACACACATTTTTCAGCATTTTCATCAATGCTTTTGAAAGCTAAGCCTCTTTTGACTAAATTTGAGGCTAGAACAAAGACTGGTAGAAAAGGTAATAACAATTAGAGAATATCAGCTCTGTTTTATGAGCTGGTTCATTTGTTAAGCTAGGCCCAGTTGAATGAAATCTGTCTGAATATAACCAACTAATATGATATATATAAAGAAACAAAGAATGAAAGCCATTGCTATGAATGAAGAGCTGAAGAAATTGTTATAAAGGTTTTTAGCTTGGCAAAGATAAAATAGAGATGTTGTAATGTAGAGCCACTTTCATAGGACAAAATATTAGATACTTAACGACTTTCATTTAGAAAGGCATGAAAAGAAGAGATTAGGAATTGGAAAACAGAAAAATCCATATGGGAAATAATGCACACATTTTAATATCTATTAAAATGAATAACCACTGGAAGAAATTAGCACATGAATTGCTGAATTCTCCTTTTCTCTGTGTCATCAAATCAAAACAGGATGAATAAACTTCTCAAAGATAGGTTTCTTCTCAAATATCAAAGGAATATCTTCTCAAAGATATCTTTGACTTTACCTTCATGGAAAATACAGTTTTCTTCTACCCGATTTTTGTCCAGCAGCGTGTTACCAGTGTGAAAATTAAGAGCACATGACAGACAGGTATAACAGAGCAGGTGATCCAAGCCCCTATCATGGCCTTGAACACTATTAACTGAATCGTAGGAAAATTACAACATGGCATTCCTTTAAAAAGCACTGAAGGATGAGTTTGCCTGCTTTCTCCTTAAATAGTTTAAAAGAAGCTTTAATTCTATAGTAGTAGAATTTTACAGTATAGCAACAACTTATACTGTATTTTCAATACTTTCATAGATTCTCCTTTTTCTTTCTCTCACTTGAGAAGCTAAGGACATTTTTGCAGCTCCTCTTCACCCTTTTGCATGTGTCTGCTATCCTGTGGGTGCAGGTAACTACATTTATGTGTCTAAATACTTGATCTTGTGGATCCCAGGCCCTGGCAGTTTGTGTTACAGCTCCCAAAACTGTGAAACAAAATTTCCTCCATGAAAAAGAGAGGAACTGGGAAGAAATGAAAAGTTAAAGAATATTGCAAATTCAGCTATCATGTGTTAAACTCATTCCTAAATGGGAAAAAAAAAGCCAACAAACATATAGTGAGAAAGAAGAGATTAGGAAATTAGCTCTGATTTATGATCCAAAGAATGCCCACAATGGTACCTTTATTAATATAAACCAGTAAAATACAAATATATTCTTAATACAATTTGTACGATTTGAAAAGTTTTGTGACCTATTGCTGCTCTAGATTTTTACATCTGTGGAAATATAATTGGTGCAGTTTGCTTCTGACACTATAGGAGTTCACCAAATATGGGTTTTATTTAAATGTTTGTAGGGTTTTTTCACATTTTAACAGTTTTAATGTCTCAAAAGCTGAGACTTTTTTTTATTAAAAAGAAGAGACCCCCTCAAAACTTGTTTAAAATCTCTTGCATTAAATGAAACTAATCTAAATTGTAGGCAATTTTAGGCAAAAAGGCACAAAACCCCAATGTATATGAGAACCTCTGGAATACATAAGGTATAATAAAGCAGCCAGAGTGCTTCCTCCCAGCTTTGCCTCCTTGAAGTCATCGGCACCACCATAATGGTGCTCTGGGTGAGCTCTTCATCTTCCCCAAGGACAAGCTCTGTTCTTTTTTCTGTGTCATTCCTAGTCCCCTTTGCACCTCTGTACCTTAGCAAGTATAATTTAATCCTTAATCCTCCAAAGCACTTTGGGATCATGAAATGAAATGCATTTGAGATGTGTAGCCACTATTATGAACTAATTAATGATACTTTAAGGAAGAGAAAAGCAGGCAGTAGCAATGTGGTTTGTTCTTTGCTACAGTAAGGTTTGAAATAAAAGGAGCAGTCACATGGAACAAAGATGTTCTCTTGTAACCAAGCAATGAACATCTCTTCTGTCATCTACAATCGGCAATAATTCATGTCAGAGCTCCACAGGGCTTCAGGATGAAAGTAGGCTGGCAGAGTTGCCCCTCTCCTTGAAAAGTGAGTTAGATACTCAGTACAGCAGGAGATCTGCCTTCTCATGTGCAGTTTACTTTGAATAACCCCGTTGCAGGCATTCATGCAGGAGAGGCTGAGACACTTGGGTTTGCTCAGCCTTAAGAGGAAAAGGCAAAGAGGGGATCTTGTTGCTGTTTGCAGCTACCTAATGGGAAGGTCTAGAGAAGATGGAGAGAGACCATTCTTAGAGGTGTACAGTGAAAGAATGAGAGGCAAAAACAACAAGTTGCAGCAAGGGCAAATTCTGACTAAACCTAGGGGGAAAAAAAAATCACCATGAGGGTGGTGAAACACTGGAACAAGTTACCCAGAGAGGCTGTGGATCTCCATCCTTGGACATACTCAGAACTTGACTGAGGAAGGCCCTGAGGAGCCTGGTTGATTTGGCCCCGCTTTGAGCAGGGGGTTGGAACAGATGATCTCCAGAGGCCCCTTCCAACCTGAATTATTCTGTGATTCCACGTAATTCCTGGATAGTTTTCAGAGCATTCCCTATTGGTCTAACTCTGCTCCTGTTAACATCAGATTATTGAGAGTTTTTTGAAAACTCCATCCTCTAGCATTAGTAATACATGGCCTTAAAGGAAGCAACTTCATCACACTATTTTTCTTTCTTTGTGCTTCAAAAAAGTATTCATATGTACTTTTTCTTCTGTTTAAGTCATGATTTTCGGCTAGAGACAACTATTTCCACAGTATTTAATTGTAAAGTAAAGAGGTTGGCATTGAGCCTTTCAAAAGAGGCCCTACCTCTCACTGACCTTTCATTTCACAGAGATCTGCTTCCCTTTCTACAATAAATGTAAATTTTTCATGTTTTTAAAACAGAGTGATTTTTTCCTTTTGCTCTTTGACCACAACTTCACTCAGATTCTGATCACCTGGGAAGATATCTCACAGCTCTGAAGAGCCAACGTCACATTTGCTGCTTTTAAGGAAGGACACTCCTTCCCATTTTCTCTTTCCCTTCCCTTCTGACAGGTCTGATGTTAATCTGACAAGTCACCAACACACTAGAATTTGGTTTTTATTTTGTTTTTTAGTTCATTTTCTGGTCATTTAGAAAGCTTAATTAGTCAGTGCAGAGGCAGAAGAACACCAGAGCACTGCAAGGAAGCAGACAAGCGCAAGAAACTCTCCAGTATCAGTGAGCCCATTACATTGGCTTGCACTGCTTAACATAATTTCATATTTAGGCTGAGATTTGATGATGCAATGACTTCTACAATGTCTACAATGAAGACACGTATGCCTGGCCCAGTCATTTACACTGCACTAATAGTCAATGGATATAAATTAGTAGATGCTTAAAACAGATCACATGGATCTCGGTCTACAACTGCTTGTTCTTGACCGTAAAGGAAGTCTAGGGATAAGATTTGGGTGCCTAAGCATGGGATGCTGGTACCACATGTGATGCCCCAACTATCTCACTTGGCCTCAGCCGCTGTGAGCTCCTGCACCATATCTGCCAGCCCCGTGTTGGTCCCTCAGACACTGCTGTCCGTCACCCACACAGGGTGTCACTCCCCTGCTGCAGTGGGAGCTGGATCACTACAGGTATCCACATGGAGTAACTCAAATTTAGGAACCTTAATCTTAAATTGATGCCCACACCTGACATCAATTGCAAGCTGAATCTCGTCTTCCATGTAAATGAGGCATTTCCAGGCAAGTGAAAAGGCTCAAAGAATTTTCCTCTCCCCTTCTCCATAATTTTGAGAATCAAAAAAATGCCTATTCTTGTATAGTTTGAGCTATGCAACTTGGGGGATTTCCTTTCTTTTTGTAAAAAAAAAAAAAAAAAAGAAAAAGAAAAAAAGAAAGAAAAGAAAATGCACAGAATTGAGTAAATTAACATATTTTCATTGCTGTAATAAAATCCTATTCTAAAACTGTTCCAGAAACTTTCCGAAAAATAAGATAGAAGTAGAATCCAAATGCTTAATTTTCTTCAGGAAGCATTTTTATTAAACTGACTTAAGACAAAATATGCAAGCTTTAAAAAATAAATATGTACCTCATGTAAAAATTAGCTTATAGTTATAGTTACATGTGGGAATATCTCCAGATTTGCACATTTTCTGCACCTCCTAATCCTGAAGAAAAGAGATGAAATTTTTCCTCACTTTACACCTCCGCATTTTGAAAATCAAGATACAAGCTGCTAAGTGTGTACAATCAGTTCTGAAGAGTTTCACAAATGATACCGACCTCTACTTCTCATTTACTGATCACATCCACCACTACTAATTTCTGGGGAATCACAGGATACCAAACATTGCTTGCTTAAGTCTTTAAATAATCACCAGTCAAATGCCTCTCCAAAAAAGCTCATCAAGCCTCTTAAGTGTAGTAGTCTGGAAAGATTATGACCAACACTTTTAAGCATGCCCAGTGATGTAAGAGCTCAAATTACCCACTTTGGGTCTGATTTGCGTAAGTAGGAACATTTGCAGTTACTGGACCTGCACATACTCACAACCACCAAACATTAGTTGAGAATATGAAAGTTAATTGGGCTGGAATTACACTGACGTGACTCATGCTGAGCACCCAAGAGCTGAACCGCAATTTGACAGGTCAGCCAGTGGCTAAGGAATGAATTCCCAACACAAATGAGATAGTCGCAGACCTCACCAGATTTGCTTTTAAACATTGTTTTTCATCTTGCTTTAAATAATGAGTATGTAGTAATATGCATGTACAGATAACTTCAAAAATCCAACCGAAACACTTCTCTGCCCACACTGTTTTCCTTCAAAAGGTGAGATGAGAAGAACCATTGCTGGCATATGTTAGTTACACTAATTAATGCAGACCTGGAAGGTATTTTGAAATTGCAGGGATGACACAAAAATCATCAGTTCATAGCTATGTAAAATCAATAGCCCTTTTGCAAAAGCTTTCTGCTTTGCCTGCCCTTTGGATACATAATATTATACAATCCATGTCTCCGGTAAAGGAGATTGATGCTAACTACAGTCAAGATCTCATGATTTTCTGTAAGTTTTATACAACTGAGTAATCATACTCAGCCTCAACCAGCACACATAGGAATGAGTAATTTATTTTCTAAATAGGATGCTAAGAGACAACTCTTCCTACAACTATTGTCCTACAAACATCTGACTTCTGGACATAGTGGTTTTATTGCATAGCCCGAATAGCACCACTTCAGCTAAAGCCTATGAAAAAAGTATTTTCAGGATTGCTGCTGCCACAGTAGCATTTTTGAGAGAACAGATCAAACAGATGAAAGTCATGAGTCAATTCACATCACAGGCAGAGCAACTTCTCATCTGCCTAAACACACCATGCAGACATACTTTAAATTATGAGCATTTTGTGGTTTTTTTTTCTTAATTCTCTAGCAAGTCAATTAACCACCACAAAATGGAGAGATGAGCATTTGATGGGAACTGCAGGGAGAAGACAGCAGCTGCTTGATAAAATAAGAACAGAAAATGAATTATGGATCCAGCTTTGTAAAATAGTTAAGCAGCTCTATAGTCCAGCCACAACCTGGGACAAGTCCAGCATAAAAGGTTAGGTAAAAATTCAAAAAAAGCTGAAATGGTCTCCACTCCAAAAGTCTGAAAAGCAGTCAGAATCTAAAGATGCAAGGTACCCAGTCAGATCTGTAAAAGTGTCTGGATAGATGTCTAACCTGAAATCAATAGTTGTTACTCAACACACCTATTTGGTGGATTCTTGGACATACTTTTAAGTACTTAAGAAGAAATATTTGTAATCTGGTCTTTAGAAGCCTTGAGTATTTTTACTGAAAGCCAAAGACATACTCACTGCTAAAAGCTTCAGTCATTTTTAGAAATGGAAAGCATTCCTCTACGGATGCTATGGTGTCATGGACGCTTTTGAAAATTTTAGCTAAAGTCTTCCAACTATATATAATTAAAATTATTTTTCCTGACCTAGGTAGGATTATTAATGCTTAGCAGAGTAAATTCTATTCCACGCAACTAAATCTTCTGCTCAAGCTTTCATATCACGTTTCAATTACTGCAATTTCTTTTTCTCTGTCACTGGCAAATGAAATCTTGTTTCACTGAAATCTATCCAAAATTAATTTTCCTAGATCTTTGCTTTGATCAACTTTTCCGTGAGACATACAAAACTGTAACAGTGTTTAATTTGGCGGTATTATTAGGCTGCAGTCCATCTTACTGATCATTATTGTCTTACTGTTTTCCTTGCATTCTGTCTTCTGCCTGTCTGCAAACATCTCTAATCATTTCTTGTACATAAAATATAACTGGTTTGGGCAGGGATGACATGTAGGTTCTGTATTTCTAAAAACCACATAGCAGAAAAAGAACGTGTAATTAAGGGTCACTGGGATATTACAAATAAATAACAACACCTAACAGCCTCTGGTCTTTGGAAAGAGTGAGTTGTTTTTGAAAAACTGATTTTATATAGATTCATGTGTGTGCGCACACATACACCTGTATGAATAACGGGGTATATTTTATCCCATCTTCTCACGTTCAGCCGAGTGGACATTGTCAAATATTATTGTGCAAGTATTTAAAGATTGTTTCATCCTAAGAAAAACATCACATTGGAGAGCAACGTGTTCAAACGCTCGCAAAGCAGCCCAGCACTGGAACATCTGATGGGTTTGTAACAAACTGTGTCATTACAATCCAAAAGCTGCAAACGGGAACATCTTGTTGATTTTGTTTGTGATAGACTTGTTGATGGATTGTGAGGGCTGACTGAAGGAGATGATGATTGTTATTTTGTGAGCACAATTTGTACCTGTATGTGGAGTACCAATGACCATCTTACTTGACTGAAGCCCAGAGAGTCTGAACCAGGACCCCGCAGCCCCTTGCGTGGCGCAGACCAGCGCCGACCTGGAAGTGCCCAGTGGCCTCTGGAAGATGCTATTTTCTGCAGCATCCTTTCATAACAGGAACACTAGTTTTGAAGATTAATGATAAATCCCACCAGCCCACCTAGACTGCTGAAGAGGACAGCAGAAAGATCATGCCTCTTAAGTATTCCAAATGCGGACAAAACCAGGTTTTTAATCGCAAAACACATTTACATGTTAAAAAATCCACATTCCCCCCAAACAAATAGGTTTGATCCAAACCCCAGAGTGAGTCAGGCAGTATCAGAAGTGGGGCTGGGGGTGCCTAAGCCTTCATTAAATAGAAGAGAGCCTGATACAATGTTTTTTATGCTGAAGCACAACCTAAAGTGTATATGGAAAGTGTGTTGCCATAGGAACCACTTTGCTGAAATGAGTAGGAGAAGTGAAGTGCAGGGGGGAGAGAAGCGTTTAATGAAAGGGGGAAAGTACTGAATACTACTGGATATGAGAAGCTGTTGAATTTGTAAGATATTAGCCAGGTGTTAATAAGGTGATTAAATTCAAAAAAGCATAGCAGAAAAGGTAAACATAATCCAGTGACTAATTGGGAGGAAAAGAGCTAACTGTAACAGAACAAAACAAAACAAAAGTATAGTCAGCTTTCAGCACATACAGCTACCCAAGTACAAACAAAAAAGTAGAACAACATCAATTTTATGAAATTGGCTCCAAACCAAGATGATGCGTAAACTTTGTAACACAAGCAAAAAAAAAAAAAAAAAAAGAAAAAAATTACTATTAGTTTTTATTTTCTTGCAACAACAATTTAAAAAACCAATTCAGAAACCCTTTATAAACAAGGTAATTTCTAGAATTCAGTCACTTAGTTCACACAGTGGGTAGTACAGATGGATAATAAAGAGTTGCTGGAGAATGTGAAACCAGGGATATATTCCCTTGGTATATATCCCTTTAGACTCCAAAAGATGAAGAGTGTCGCCCTCTACTTGAGTTGCAGTAATAAGGAAAAAAGCACCTCTAAACCACTGTTCTCATCAATAACCACGTTACTAACAGCTAATAGCTCTAGGCTGACTAAAAGTAGAGACCTGCTGTGCTATGAATTATACACCTAGAGAATAGCTGCCTCCCCCTTAGAGATAAATAGATGAAAAAGGCACAGGCTGTGGAGAGAACATAACATGAAGAAACAAATATCAATTATCTTCGTATCTCTTGTGCAGAGAGTTAATTAATGGGCAGAGAGGAGTAGGTACACGGGGCCTTTCAAGGGATAACGAGGGATGAGGTGAGGATTAAAGAGGAAGGCAAACAATGTTGGAGCAAAGATGAAGCACAAAGACCAGGCTGGGAGAGAGGGTAGGAGGTGAGAAGACACACTCAGAACGGCAAGACCTGGAGGGGACTGAGATGTTCATGTGGTGCTCAGGGATGCTGGTGAGGTGGAGTCCCCAGTTCACTCCTCTGGGCTACTGCTGTCTCCTCCGGAGCAGGAGAGAAGAGATGCGAGGCAGGTCTTGCCTGCTGGCAGCGTGGGGAGGTGGGATTCAGGCTGGAGAGCGGACGAGCCTCAGCTGTCCTGCCCGGCTCTGCTGCAGCAGTCAGCTCAGGACAAGCCCGAATAGCAAGTGTACCTGAAGCCCAAGGAGGAATTCACAATGCATGAAAAGCCAGCAGAGGAAACTGAAGGCTGCATTATGTAAAATGTCTACGAGGGCTTCCAAATGAAAATATACAGGGCTCTGCCCTCATATGATACAAGATTAATGAGCATGCAGAAATAATCCTTTATTCTTTGCTTGCAGCAAAGAAAGCACCTAGAGATAGAATATTGGTTGATTTATTTGTAGTACTGTAAGGGTGGGTTACATGGTTTTGATTTATTTCTTATATCACAAAGGGAATGCTAGAACAATGCCTACAGAATGCACTGCAATAATATAAATTTTAGTTGGTTTTTTCCTTTGGTGGCAATAGTTATACCAATAACACTGTCAAGATTAAATCAGATTTTATTAATTCATTTTAAAAATGAGCCCTGTTCTTAAACTGTAATCTACAGACTAAATCTGGAATTCTTTATTTAATTCTCAGGCACAACTTTTATTTTAGATCACAATTTGCTACATAAGTGCTCAATGAAACCTTAAGTTATACTGTCTATTTCTACTATAATTTTATGTTCACAGAACTCGAATGTATAGATTCAAATAATGCATTGATAGATTTGAAAATCTATAAAAAATGCATATGTATTTAAATATACGTATAAAGTGAAGAATCTGAATTTCTTAGACTGCATACTATCATTAAAC
Source organism: Gymnogyps californianus (assembly GCF_018139145.2). Taxonomy (NCBI): domain Eukaryota; kingdom Metazoa; phylum Chordata; class Aves; order Accipitriformes; family Cathartidae; genus Gymnogyps; species Gymnogyps californianus. The sequence goes on along the minus strand of NC_059471.1, from coordinate 7,659,162 downwards.
AATGTGAGATGCAAATAAAAAAGATTCTCTACAGTTTAAGAGGTGCATAGAGGTGATTCAATTTTCATTTTATACAAGGAAGTAAGGGAGGAGGAAAGAAAAGGATTATACAGCCCTTAAATAGCTGTTAGCTGCTCAAATTTTCAAGGCAACTAACCATTTGAAGTCATGAGGCTTTGGCAATTTACAAACACTAACCATCTGCTCTTCAGTTTCCAGAAATCAACTGCATTGAAAAGACACCCAAACCCCATATGAAACAATACGAAACAAAATGAGGGAGCCACAGCTAGGAACATCAGTAAGGAAGGAAAGTCACAGCAAGGAACAATGGTAGTTTCTCACATTTCAAAGAACCCTTTTGGTTTCCTACAGTGACATGAGAAGCTTTATTCCCATGGAGCATGTGTTCTTTCTCATTAATTTCTGTGCTTTCAAAGGTCTGGAACTGGATCTCAGCAGCAAAACTTCGTCACTACAGCTGCGTCTCACATTGGAGATGTTTTCCCACTAGATTTATTTTTCTTTTTAACTGTACATTTCAAAGTATTGTTAGCATTGCCTTTCTAAAACCTGGGATAGCATTGAAAAAAATAATGAAATAACTCAGTCTTGGTAAACTGTAATTCCCATAGCCTTATTGAATTAGCATTATCAGTTGATGTTTCCAAAAAGAGCTGAAACTAGAAAGGAGTATGTATGTTAGCAGCCCTTCATTTCAGAAAGAGACTCCATTATCAAAGTTTCTTGCAGACCTGTATCTGAAACAAACTGGTCAGAATAAACTGCCTTAGGGTGCCTCTATACTATATCTTTATTACTGACTATCCATCCATCCTAACTAGGGTTTATTATTTTTTCCCCTGTAGTTTTATAGGAAGAATTTACATTTGCATGTTTGCTGGGATTGCAGTAAAAGCTCACTGACCTGCATGTAAAAGAAACAGCCCCTGTAGGGTGTAGAAAACAGCTGTAGAAAAATGACTGCCACACAGATACCCAAATAATTCATCATGATTAACGTTATTATCATAAATCCCACAGGAAGGAATAATGCTTTACCACTTCTTATAAAGCATTGCCCTCAGCAGAATTTTTAACGTTGAAGTTAACACAGGGCACATCACTGTACTCCACGAGTCCCTCATCAAAATCCATTCCCCACTGGAAAATACAAATTACAGATGAGGCCCCAGGGATCTCAGGAAGAAGAAAGCTCCTCAGAGCCAAAATCAACAGCAGGAGGATTCTGCAATAAAAGTCAAGTATTAAGTGAGACTACAGTAGTTAATTGAGACTACAGTGTGGTATAACTGGAACTGATTTCCTACTGCAACTAAACATCTGTACTAATATAAAAAAATAGCCGCAGGACAGATTTCCCTCCTTATCCCCCGTAAGCAGGCACTGGCATCTCTCCAGGAGAGCAGATTCATGCAACACCCTTGCTGTGCCAGCACCGCCACTAAAATAGCCAAAAGTTTCTCTAATGGAGGTTTAGCACAGCAGCCCATCACATCGAAACATTCCTGGTCAAGGGGAAACCACAGAAATATCATCTCTTGGGCTCCTCTGGCTTCATTCAGAATGAGCTCATACCGTTGGGAAACTCATATAAAAGTCCTGTCTTTAAATGACCTTTCTCATGCAGAAGTTGCATCACAACCCACGACTGGACAGATAACGAACTACGCTGACCTTTCCCGTCCTCTTCATCTGTTTAGGTGGGATTTCTGCTCCTTAGGACAGGGCTTGTCTAGACAGATGGTTTTATTCAACTTAGTGCATTTAAAAAAAGAAAAGCATAATCTAACTGTCGCTGTGCTTCCCTATCCCAACCCTTCTAGTCATTGCCCTTCTTCCCCATGCATGTTAGTTGTGGGTTCAGCCAGCACCTGTGTTTCATTGGTCTATAAAGCATCATAAATGCTCATGGCATGGCTTGAGCATGCAAAAACAATTACGCTATTAGTATCTTCTACCACCACAGTCTGATTTCATTAGCTGCTAACTTGGAAACTGCTAAGAGCCACAATCAAAGCTGAATTTCCTCAGAAAAATCTGGCTTTCCAGTGGTACTGAGTATTGCAAACACAGAGCTTTCTACTCTGAGAGTACTGCTTGCAAAGTCACTGTGAAGAGGAAAGACGAAGACAGTATTTGGACCTATTTTTATTAAAGCCAAGGAGAAAGCAGGGCGAAAAGTTAGGTGCAAAACTGCCACAAAAAACTTTGCAAATCCTAAGATCTTCCTAGAGCATACGTGCACAAATCAAAACCTTTGGAAGCAGAGAGACACAAACAATTTCAGGTATATCTCACCAGCCTCTCTGACCACTGAGCTGTTTTCCCCTTTGCAGACAGACTCCTACTTGCTCTGAAGTGCTCTGAACCAGCCAGATGGGAACCAGCTCTGAAGCAACAGCTACCAGTAGTCCTACTGCACCTGGGCATCTATTAGCGCTTCTAAGAGGAAGGATTACTTGCCTGTCCGCAGTGCTCTGCTAACGCTCCTGCGCAGCTTTTGCATCGGAGCTCGCTGCTGTCCAGTTGCTTCGGGGTGGCCAGTGCAGCCAGTGTGACCTTGGCCTCTGTCCTGGCATGTTCCCACACCTCAAGGTACACTAGCACTGCTCCTCCACTGTTACAAGGCAAGCTCCAAGAGATCATCCACTGAAAACAATGAAACAATTGTTTCTTTTTTTTTTTTTCTTTTTCTAACTAAATTTAGTTTTCTGTTGGATTTGCTCCTTGGGCTGGTTCCACAATGGTATCACTCAGCCCTAAACCAGTTGTTGTGGCATCGCCAGGGCAATTCATCGACTCAGCCTTGGATATGTTTCAGAATCAGTAGAAATGCACTATGTAAGTGCTTATCCCTCTGTTGTTCACAAAAGAAAATTAGACAACTAAGTTACCTATATTTTATACAGCTAAAATTAGGTGAGATTAATATTATCCTCTGAGTTCCTGCCTTCCTGTCACTCTTGGTAATCCTTCATGTAACAGGGAAACTTCTGGAAGTATTCATGTTGAAAGCAGTACGTTTTCCCAAAAAGACTCAGTTTCAGTTAATTAGGATAATCTCATTTAAAAAATCCTTAAAAATCCTGATCTGTTTTACTTGGGAATTGTCTTCTTTATTATGATTTTTCAGTATTTTGATCTTCAGTTATAATTATTAGTGGCTTCTCATTAGCTTTACTTCCTAGTTTTTTGATCTCAACAGCACGCAGAAGAAAACTTATTTTCCAGAAGGATCTAGTAACTAGCATGGCTGTTATTCAGGAGAGTTTCTAAGGAAAAGCCAATCCTATTTTTGCAATGAATAACAATTTCGCGAATTTGAAAACAATCATTGTGTTTCTGAGGGCTGGTTTTCCTCCAGGAAAGGAAATTAATGAGGAACACAGCAATTAGCAATCATGAAAGGATTAATTTCATGAAATGACAAAATATGAATGTAGATGAACAATAAAGGATGCCTTGCAGTGCCATATATTGGCACAGTGTAACGTGGGGGGGAGGACTCCCATTGTCTGCAGTTTCTTTTTTATCTTCGTATTTCCCCATTAAGATTGAACATCCTATAACTCTGATTCATTTAAGGGTTTTGTTGGAAGGTACCAGGCTCTAGGTAAGCTTAGTGGAGAGAAAGGAAAGCGGAAAATTACCATTACTGACAAACACAACCAGGAAGTCAGAAATCGCTTACAGTGATTGTAACAGCGGATTACAGCCTCCACCTGCGACGCAGGACCAGCCCTCAGCTGGCCTCTGCCTGCTCCTTCTGTTTGCTTCCTATCAGCTCATAGGAAGGAGTTTTTAAGCAAAGAATTCAGGTTACTTGCAGGGGTGGGAACGGCCAGGATCCGTGTGGGATTTGTGTGGAGATACACAGAAAGGTTCAAGATCCACGTCTCTGACATTTACTTGGAGAAGAGCTGCACCCCCCATATCCTTTTTCCCCTCTCCCTTTTGCTCCTCTCTATCTGCTTTGCCACATCATATATTCAGATTATTCCCTTCTTTCTGTATTTTGTTCCTGCTCGTATTCTTTCTTTAGGGCTTAGTATTGCTTCATTTCCCTTTCCTACAAAGAAGCACACAGCGCTTTGCCACAATTACCTCTCCCATAACGCCCAACTGAGACAGAGTCCCCAATTTCACGTGACATCCAACAGCCTTTAATCTCAAATCACCCCCTAAAATTACCCTTTTCCTCATAGCATGCACAAGTATGTCTGCTTAGCCTGTATTTCAGTTAAAACAAAGGCTAACTAAATTTTAAACAAAAGAAAGTATTCAAAGAAGTAATTCAATCAGTTATATCCTCATTAAAGTTTTCTATTCCCTCATTTTCTTAAGGTTAGAGGTAATGTCTTTTTTATGTAATCGAGTTGACAAACAATTTTAGTTCACTAAACCGTCACAGCTAGACTTTCCTGTCATCTGCAAACTAGTTTAAGCTGATACAGAAATGTAACAGATGCATGGAAACCTATGGTCTGATTCAGATCTTGAATCAGAAGCTTCTACCTTCTTGACTGAATCATACGCTAACATGAAGAACAATGTGCACTTTCTGATTTACCAAGAATAAGTATTTCTATCCTTTTTTTCCCTAGACTTTATTTGTAACTCATAATCATCACCTAACTGCAGTAAACAAACAAAACCCAAACTCACTGAGACTAAGAGCACAGAACCAGTAGCAGGGATACTTCAAAAGGACTTGCTAGTGATACAGAAATAAGATTTAGAAATGGAATAGATAGTGATGACTCAGACTTTCAGAGTCAGTCTGCAATCTCTGTGTTTGGAATGAATGGGGGCAAAAAAAATAAAAAGACTGGCAATAGTCCAGGCTGTCAATCCAATTCTGTGTCAGCCCCGTTTAGTTGGGCTTGATGGCCATGTTAGGTGATGGAAAATACAACACTTTCTCCCACAAGTGCACTTGACAACATCTCCCTGTGTCTTAGAAGATAGTCACAGATGTCTCTGCCAAAAAATATGACCAAGCCTTAAGTGAAGTTAGGCTACGAGAATCTCTCTGTTGATAATCATATAAACATCAATTTCATGCTATAATAACATATTATAGGGATTATCCAAAATAGAAGGATTCTGTGAGTTTGCAAAATCTTCCATTTTCCCAAGTTGCCTATGCAACATCATGTTGTCTTTAATTGATGCTCTGATTAGTCACTCCATTCTCTCAGACCATAGCTGTGAGTCTCTCTGCTTATTACTAGAGTCTCTTTAAGATCTGTGAGCAGAATCAACAGGAAACTTTAAATTAGTCATTATAAACAGAATGGCAGCTAATTTGAGATCAAACAAATTAAATCATGTTTTCAGAGTTAGTCGAAGTCTGGTGTCTAGCGAAATTTTAGCTACAGATTTAGGAGTTGCACTAGCTACATATTTAGGAGAAAATTATTTTAAAGGTGACTGAACAGCCTCTCTATAGTAACAGACAAAAAAGCTTAAATCTGTTCTGTTGAAGAGTGGTGACTCTGCCTTTTGTTAGTTCTCTGCTTCTGAACCTAGGCAGACAAATCTAGAGGACAGGGATTAAAAGGAGGAGAGGAATGGATGACTTCTCGCCTTGGTTCTCCATGACTTTCTGTGGCACGCTGGCTTAGCCAACAAACCCATTTCTGCATAGTTTGTCTTTCCAAAGCTGTAGAAGAGGAATCCAGTACCTAGAGCCACCCAGCAGAGAGGAAGCCGCATGCTGACAGATATCTGCTTTGTTACCATCTCCACACAGTTTTCAGATTTCAGTTTTCTCTCTCTTTATAGTCCCTGCTAACTCATTAGGGGACAACAAAACGGAAAACCTGTTTTGAGTGTGAAGTCATATCAAAGATAGACATAAAATCGAATCAACTATCAATATATTGACAGTCAATGAGGCAAGGCTTCTAGGAATTTGGACTTTTGATCACAATAAATGCCATCTTTGCATTCTGGTTCATGCTTGCTTTACAGAGCAGTGTTATTTGCAGTTATCAAATGTTGTGATCACCATGGCAACTCCCCACTCACTTTTTCTACTATTTCGCTTGTCAATCTGTTAGAGGTACAGAGTCTTAAGGCACAATCTTGGAAAAGGCTGAGCAATTTTGACATCTTTCTTGCGCTCAGAAAGGGAATGTTCTCAGCACCTCAACAGAGCAGCTCAGCCCCTTACAATGGAAGTCATCCTGCACTACTTTGTATTCAGAAAGAGTCTGTCTCAAGTTCAACCAGGGTGAGATACAAGAAGTAGTCATTTATACACATTGGTAATTTCATTATCTATGTTACAGCAGCCCCAGATGCCCCAATCAGCATGGCATTAAGACATCACTTAGAGATAGTAATTAATTAATTTAACGTATTTTTAAAAACAAGGTTGCTAGATTCTTTTGCACTTCTGTCATTTGTTCCTGTAGCATGAAGGATGTCATCCTTCCTTCTGCCCATCACTCTGACATGGGAAGAGCAGCGGAGAAGGTGGAGGAGTATTTTGCTCTGACTGCGTACTACTTTCTCATTGGTAGCAATTCACAGTCAGAGCACTCTAAACCTGGATTGACCTGTCATAATTTATCTTCTCCGATATCCTACTTGTGATAGGAAAAGGGAAAAGGGAAGAACATAATGAATGAAATGAAATGAAATGAAATGAAGCCCCCAGTCCAAACCTGTCCAGTCCAACTATCACTTCCTCCAGGGAGATAAGCTTCACAAAAGGATGCCCTGAACTCCACATCTATGCCAATACTCCTCCAGGATCTGTCTACAGGGCAATCAGAGATATGAGTGTCACCCACGCAGCCTCGTGCAACCTGTTCATGCACCACTAACAGAGGTAGCATGTGCTTTAGTGCAGGCTCTGCAAGCTGACCTGAAAAATCATAGGAACACATGTGAAACTCAGGTGAGCAGTCAGTAGTAGAACCTGATAGCTAATTGAATGTATGCATGCAGGCTTCTGAGCAACTTTCGATCAGGTGTTACCTGAGCAGTTATTGTTGCTTCTACCCTTCCATGTTGTATCACTGGGAACTAAGGAGCAGGAACTTCTACATGGGAGATTTGTCCACCCAACACATGGTAGGATAGGACCTCCATTACCCAAACGTAAATGTAAATGCAACCCAACTGGTATGTAATTATGTTCCACCTATTTGTTTCACACAATGGTGATGTTGAACTCTCTTCTAGCTTATGGATATTTCTAAACCTACAGGAGCATCTAAAATGAGGTAATGTGCAAGACTATTTTGTTTTAATGCGACTAACCACAAATAGCTCCAAAACGCTGAGCAAGTCTTCTTCAAAACTCAAGTTTAGATTTCGTCAGATTAAGTCACCCAGCCATCACTGAAGATTATAACATCACTTGTTCAGGAATTTAATGAAATGTAATGTTTGGAGCCTGAACAAGTATGAGAGAAAGATGTAGTTTTTCAAACTTGAAAAAGTCATAAGAAATTGCTGGATTTAACTGTTTATCAATCTTTCTGAAAAACATGATTTTATGTGTTTAACACAAATATGGTGTATTTTGGTCCAAACAGATTTTGTTAGGAAAAGTTATATAAGTTAAAACAGATGCTAGAATGCAACAGCAACCAGAACACTCAATGTGTTAACATGGTAGAATAATGAGTTGATGCATTATAATACAGATGAATAATTAAGAAGACAGAATTTGTAGTAGCAAGTTAGAATACTGATTTAGGTTTAATGGTGTATCTTTAAAAATAGCAGGTGGGACATTCATATAAAAAAAGTGTACTTGGCCAGTTCCTAGCAAACAAGCATCAAAATGCTGCTTGTAACTCAGTAATGCTATATATCAAGAGAAAAGCTCTGGATACCTTGCCAAGCATCTAAATGTTTGAAATAGGAAATTTCCACTCTGTGTTACAAGCTGATCAGTACCCTTACTGCAAAATCATACTTGAAACATCTGAAAAACAGCAATATCTGCATTATCTGCTAGAAAACCCAACAATCTCATTACCATCACCCGTATTTCATCAATCTATTAAAACTGCCTACCATCGTTCTCAGCTTCTGGTAATGGAAAGCACAAAAGACAATTAAATGGTGCTGTTGGGGCTCAAATTTGAGCCCTTCCAGTGAAGAAGGCTAACTATATACTGGGCTGTACTATTAAAAGCATAGCAAGTGGGTTAAGGAAAGGGATTAATCTCTGCTATGCAGTTTCGTGAGGCTACATCTGGAATACTGTCCAATGCAGAAGGACATTAATAAACTGGAGAGTGCCTGGCTGAGGGCAGGAGAACTTGATATATAAGGAGAGGTCGAGGGAGCTGGGTTAGTTTGACCTGGAGAACAGATCTAATTGCTTTCTTCAGCTACCTAATAGGTGGGTACAGAGAAGTCAGAGTCAAACTCTTCTTGGAGGTACTCAGTGATAGGACAAGAGGCAATGGACACAAGCTGCAGCAAGGAAAATTCTACTTAAATATAAGGAAAAAATGCAGTTAGTGTAGGCAAAAAATGGAACAGGTTGTATAATCGCCATCCTTGGAGATCTCTGAAACCACCTGGACAAGGCCCTGAGCAACCTCATCTAATTTTGAAGGTAAGGGCTTTGAGCAGGAAGATGAGTAGATGATTTCCAGAGGTCCCTTCCAATGTAAATGATTCTGATTCTACAAAAGCAGTGTTTCAACTGAAGTGAATTTATCAACTACTACCAAAACGTCTCTGAACAGAATTATTTTTAAAGTTTGAAAATAACTGAATCATCCATTAGAACATGACTAGCTATGGAATGTGACAGATGTATCTCGCATACTGAACGGCAGGTAACAACGGCGATATTGTCAACCACACACAAAAAATTAGTTAAGGGTCCAGTACAGCACTGGAGTCCCTGTGAGGTACTGCACATTTCGTACATGCAGTACCTGTACTGCACTAAACCAGTCACTGGGAATTCCGTTTCTAGACTTTATGTTTAGATTTTGAAAATGCCTTTATCCATGAGAACTAAGCTCTTATTCTATGTATATCTGAGAGCAGACAGTAAAAAGTGAGGAAAGGCAAGGACAAAAGAAGCAGAAAATGTGAAATTATTTTACCTAGTTATAGGAACTGGAGACAGAAATATGAGAAATATTTCACCCAAAAAGGTAATAACTTTTTTTTTTTAACAAGAAAGTTATCCTTTTGCGTCTCAGAAACCTAGGGAAAGTGAGGCTTAATGCAGGAACTGAAAGAAGGATAAGGAATTGGTTACAAGGAAGATGACAGTGGACTGGGCTGCAAACAAAATTGTCAGGCTGGAGTCTCCTAAGGCCAGGCTGCGGGCCCTGTCTTTGAGCACAAAGAGAGAGAAGTGTCCTCCTGAAGCTTACTCAGGATGTTTCCCTGCAGGAAAGCTAAGTGCAACACAGAGATGGGTGGGAACATCACACAGGAGAAGCCGGTGCACCCCAAAGACTTCACTAACAGGCTCCCTGAAGTTTGGAGGAAGCTGAAGCAGATACTACAGTTCGAGCTGTTGGACAGAATATCGCCTGGTTTCAAAATAGCATTCTAAATATTGTCCTCAACTTGGAGAATACTTCATCCTAAAGGGGCTGGGTTTATGATCAGATGCACAGATTGATATTTCAGATTTTTAAGTTCTTCTATGCCTAGTAACCCCAATTTTGAGGAACTATGACAGATAACATGAGCTGTTATTCTCGTCTTTCTTGGCAGAAGTCTTGCAAACTCATACCACAGTCGGCTACGTACTGCGCTCTTCCCCACAACAAGTTTCACCTTTTGTTAACTGATTTTTTACCCCTCTGTTCTGTTGGAGAAAGATTGACTGTGTGCTTATGACTGGGCAAAGACAGTACCAAGTGTGAGCAACCTTATAAAGAACACAGTCTGACTTGAATGTTTTCCTGGATGATAAATGCAGTGCATGCTGCTTTGATGGGGATCAGGTAGATATTAGAATCTGCAGGTTGCTGTAAGAGCAAAGTGTATTTTTGCAACAATCAAATACCAGTTTTGATTATGCCTTCAGTATGGTTCCAGCAGGGGCACAAATTTACAGGATTTTTTAAAGTATATATCTATTTGTTTAGGGAATAAGAACAAGAAAAATGATAAGTAAAAATGTCAAGATTACTATGTTTAGAAAAACACTACTTTATTATGACATACTGCACCTAACCTAATAAGCAACTACAATAAGAGTTTCTTGTGAAGATTTTTCTTGAAAAAGGCATTTACTATGTTTTCTCTTATGAGTGTTATTTGAATGGCTAAAATAATAATGAGGAACAGGATGCCTGAATTTTCTTTCTATTGCTTTTGCTGAGTTTGGGCAAATCACAGTCCTTTTGTCCCCTGTCTTGCTAAAATAACAATTCTGCAGGCTTCTTACAAAATTTGATTGCTCAGTGGTTGTTAGAAGTCTTTGAAATGTTCAGATAAAAACTGTTACTGAAAATCTAAGAATTATGGTTATTATGGCAAACACCCACCCATTTACTTTCTATAAATATATTTATCAGATATTTACTGTACTTGTATCATTTTCAAATGCTTATTCCATGTGAAAAAAGAACACAGCCATTACATATGCATGTGAATGTATTAAGTCTTTGAAGAATTCCTGGATGCTTGAGAGACCTGGGCACTGCAGTTCTTGCTACTTAAAATGGGATCAATTTCTTTCTCAGCTTAAACTGAGAAATATTTTAAATTTAAGAGAAGACTATATTCAATGGCAGAACCCTCACCCCCATAATTCAGAGGAACGAAAACAGTTTCAAACGGAATCAGAATACAATACATTAAATCCAAATTCAAACCTTCTTCCAGCTAATTATATTGCCACAGATGGAGGTATGCAATTTACTGAGCATCTGTGCATAGCAAAATTTTGGACAACGTGGGTGGTGCAACTTTTAAATCATACACATGCTGTGACTGAAGCAAAGCAAAAAGACTCATTGATGAGAGTTATTTTATGATTTCAAACAAACCCAAGGTATTGAATTTCATAGTGCAATTAAATGCATGAAAGCACAGTGGAAAGTCAAGTGCAAACCTGGTTTCATATTGGGAATTAGAAAACCAGATGTGTCCTTTAGGCATAATTCAGCTCGTTTTGTGTAAGCCAAAGACAGACTAAAAAAGAAACATGCAGATAAAAACAAGGTGAGAAGCAGAGCTGGTCAAAGAGCAGAAAATCCTGTTCACAAACAGCATGCCTTCATTAGAAAATGGACTATGCTTCTTGGCATCTTTGCTCTCTTCTAGTATGTACTGCTTGCAGATTTCTTACAGCTGCAGCTTTGCCAGTTTAACTCTTCAGCTGAGGAGCTGCTACCAAAAGATTATGATCAGATACGTAGGCAATACTTCCTTCAGTTAACCCCCGCTGTTTGCATCTGCTGTGACTCAGGCATCCCAATAACACTTGAGAGGCAAGGAAAGAAAGAAATACGTGATCAAAAATGCCCAAGCACAGTTATTTGGTATCTAAATCTCTGACTTCTATTAACCAACAGTGATACGACTGCATGCTACTAAATGTATGTCAATGCACCTGATACAATGAGCTCATGGGATGTTTTGTATCACTGGTATTTTGAGTAATATTTAATGTGAGTGCATGTATAGCCCTCCTATAAATTTACTTCAATGATCTAATACACCTGATAGGGGCATCAAACATACTTTGTCTGTGTGATGAAAAGTAAATCCAAGAGGGAAAAAAAAAGCCAGAAAAGTCACAATCCCATGACGTCTGAACTATTACCAGCAAGTTAATTTGATTATGGATCAAGAGAGGGTAAACATTTACCTTTCCAACCAACCCGCTAGTGCTTGTGCTACAGACTTTCTGCTGCTGTTACGTGTTGTTGCTGGCTTTATGCCTGCTGTGGGAGGACAGATGATATTTGATCTGGCATAAAGTTAGGACTCAGGCACAGAGGGTGCCATACCAATGTAAAACCGGTCAAATTTTCTGAATACAACTGAATCAGCAGCCTAAGCTTACAGGGTATCAGCGTTTTACATCATCTTGCAGCAAGGGGTTTGGTCCAGTACTCAGAGCCCTACAGACAGATTTCCTGTAACATCAAGCCACAGCCTGCGAGGCGACACGGTGCCACAAGCACAGCACCCTCTTTGCTCAGGGTAGACCCTGTACCTTTCCAAATTCCCATACGAATTAATATTTTCCTCGAGTACTCTTAGGAAATAGGACTTTCACAAATATTATGTCTGTGCAGAAAACAAGGACAACTTAGCTGAAAGGGGGAAGGGTTACGTCATTCATTTGCTTTAACAACAGCAGGAAACGTATTTCTGCGCAATAAGTCATGCTGACCCTGTTTCCCATCTGCTCCCATGACAAACATGCTTCCACATGCCATTTCTGCCTGCCTTCATGTATGCAGCCCTCACTGAAAGCTTCAGTAAAAGGTTAGTGGATCCTAGAGCAAGGAGTCTGTACCAACAAGCACTTCTCTTGTCCCTACTACCAAGTGTTTCCTCGTTTTCATGGAGAGATGAGTTCTCATTGTCCCTGCTCTTGAGGTTCACTTTTGCTACAGTGCCAGGTTTTTGCCTCTTCATCTGCCTCATCCCTCACCACAGTTCGGTTTCCATAGCTGTGGATCTCACCCTACTTGGTGCTGAGAAAGAGAAGGATCAAGATCTGAAGCACAGGAATTACAGCTGTAAGGAGTAGCACTTGCGGTCCTTCTTCTCCCTCACACAGACACTATTTACCTCCCTTACCAGCAGCCAGAACAGCAAATGCAATTTTGCAGGGTTTTTCTCACTGGCTTTTTATCCTGGTGCCATTCTTATCTCCAGTCTTTTCCCGTCCCATGGCTGGAGCAGCTTGGATGTTCCCCAGTCCCATCCCCTTCTCTGTGGGGCAGCAGAACTGAATCTTGCTGTCTTTCTGAGAAGCCCTTAGCTGCCTCTGGAGATGGACGCAAACTAAACAAAGATTAAGCTAGTTACTTAATGAGCTTAGTAAGGAAAAAGCAACAATACCAGGATACACAGCTGACCTGCCATAAAAATCAAACAGTGAATTTCATATAATTGCCTGAACACCTCCTGTCATCAGCTGGCAAACAATACAGAGCTACACAGTGATCGCAAAATCTGTTCACGGAACCATATCAAGTATGAACAAGTTCATAAACAGTCATCTGACCGCAAACACTTCATGAAGAGAAGAAAAGCAAGCCATATTTTTTCCCAATAAATTGTTTACCAGTAGAAATTTGTGATAATGCAGCTATAGAAGTAATATACAATATCATCTTTTACGTGAAGAAAATGATCTGAGTCCATCCAAGGTTATTGTATTAATTGAATGAGATAAATAATTTAAAGGTTTATCCAAGAGTATCATTCTCAGTGCAAAGATCAATGAAGGTACAAAGCTTCAAGTGCTGTGTCTACATCTATGGTTACAAGCATAAAGGGTGAAACGACTCTGTATCTGGCCAGCGCACAGTCTTTGTGAAAGAAAATTTTGCTGTGAATAGCTCTGAATATCTATTTTCATGGTGGTTTGTTTTCTTTATATGATATTTAATTAACATCACCTAATTTTTCTCCCTCCTTGGAGTCCACAAATTAAAGAAGCATGATGATAATCCACATGAAATGGAGACTGTGCAGCACAGCAATCATTTTTAAGTATGACAATACTTTCAAGAACTTTCAGGTAGTTTTATATATTCTAAAGAGGAGAAAAGTAGTTTTTCATCTTGGATCATTTAACTAGCTGTCATGCCTATATTGAGCATTTTCTTGAAGACGTATGTAAGCCCCAAACTTCACAAGATCTCAGCACCCAAATTTAGAAGAAAATATTTTTAAAGACCTCAGTCTACTGAGGTAAGATATTACTAGGTATGTCACTACACATCCTGACATTTGAAATCTGGCCCTGATATAGGTGCTTCTATGAATGATGTGTGCCTTCGAAAAATTAAGATTTTCTCATGACAGTGGCTAATCTACACTTTAGTTTTTAAAATGCCACTTTTATTGTTTTAATGTGTTAATTTAAAAAAAAAAAACAACCCAAGACCTAATATGTAATATACAAACCTTGGAAATGTTCTGTAAGCTACCTGGGAAGAAGCCAAGAAATGGCTTGAAATCGCCATGATTTTGTTTTACTATATTTACAGATGCTTAGGGGTATGCAACACCTTGCATTCAGTGTAAACATCTGGGCTATAAAGAGAGTGTTTAGGACTTCATGGCCCTATATCTTTTATGTGTGAATATGGTTCTTTTTAGCATCTTGCAGTCGCTAATGTGTTCTCACCATGTCATGGGATGGTCTGCAAGCTCCACCTCGCCCAGCTCAGGGCTGGATCATGGGGCAGAGACAGTCTGGCAGCAGGAAATGTGGAAGAAACTGAAGGAGGTGGGAGAGAATGCAGGAGGGCATAGAAAAGGTTGGGAAGTTGGGAAGGGCTAGCAGAGGTTGATGTTCCCTCCTTGACTGCACTACTCCCAGTCTGATCGCTCTGCCCATGAGGGCTTCACTCCAGGGTGGTATTGAGTCCTGAACTGCAGGGTGGACTCAGAATCAACATGAGGAGAGGCTACGTAAGGTAAGTATAGAGAGGGCTGTAAAGAAGACAGCATAGCTTTGTGTTGTCCCTCAGTGCACTGTGTATCTAGGAAGAGATCAGATAAATCAGATTACATGCTAGAACTATTCCTCTTTTCATTCCAAATCATACTCTCCCACTACTTCATCTTTCTCACTTGTGACACAAATTGTTGCCTATCCCATGTGCATGGATGAGAAATTGCTTGTTGGGGTTTTGTAAAATGCCTTAAGAGCCCTGGCTGAAAGGTTGTGCAGAAATGCAAATAATTTTTACCTTTCTCTGAAACATTGCAATGTAATCAGTGGACAAATGCAGACAAGCCCAAAAGGCTTGTATCAACCAATACATCCTTTCTTAAAAAAACCCTACATCAGCATCTGAAATGTAAGTAAAAAGATAAAACTGTTGGTCAAAGAACACTGGTGGAAGCAAGTGATAAACAACAGGATGAGTGGATCTGAATGGCTCTATCAATTACACTGAAAATAAAACTAATGAAACCCAGCCACATATATAAATATAGTCGTTCTAGTCATATATCTATTTAAAAATCAAAGGAAAAACATTCAATCCAATAAATTTTAGCAAGAAATCAGCTTCTAGCATTAGTTTTCTGAAAGACCTGCTTCTGCTGCACTGGTTTGCATTGGGATGCAATTATACAACTTCTACTCTGCACTTTTTAGGCCACACCTGGAATACTGTGTCCAGAGTTAACTCCCCTCCAGGCCAAAAGACACATTAAGAAATTGGAGAGAGTCCAGGGGAGGGCCATGAAAATGATTAGAGGCTGGAGAACCTGATGAAGAAAGGCTGAAGGAATTGACTTCGTTCAGCCTAGAGAAAGGAAGGCTTGGGGGCATCTAATTACTGTCTTCCAATACCTGAAAGTTTGCTACAGAGAAGACGGAGGTGCTCTCTTCAAGAGATGCACTGTGACAGGACAAGAGGTAAGGGACATGACTTCCTTTGGGGAAAATTCCATCTGGATATAAGAAAAAAATTTGTCACCATGAGAACAACTAAACATTGGAAGAAGTCACCCTGAGAAGTGGCGGAATCGCCCTTGCTGGAAATATTCAAGCCTTGACCTGACAGGTCCTTGGATAATCTAATCTAAGGCCTTGCTTTAGCTACAGAGTTGGACCAGATGATGTCCTTTCCAGCATGACCTTTTCTGTGATTCTATGATTTATAGCTATGTAATGATTGCTAAACAGAAGAAACATTTGACAGTGTAATAAGGGAAAATCATTCTTTAATGATTTGGGGCATACTTTCTGAAGGCTATGCTCCATATATTTCAAAAGCAGTCTATTAGTTATCAAATATTTGATGATATTTCAATAGAAGAGCCAGCCTGAATAATTTAAAAGGGATTTCAGGAAAAATTTGTTAACAGAATGCCCATTCATCTATCACCACAAACCAACCTTTTTTTTTTTCTCGAGAGCCACTGTAATTCAGACGCTATTTCTCTAACTTTCTCTATGCACTGTACAACTTAAGAGGACTGGAAATTTTATTGCCACTGTCACTGTAAGTAAAAAGAAATACCCAAGACTGATCTTTGGAGAATACCAAAACAGATGCTAATACATTAAAATAAAGATTTCCAAGGCATAATGACACAACAAACAGCACCAGAAGTCATCTGTACTGTTGGTAATTCTGTGTGCTTTTAATTTTGCAACTAATGATTTTAGACAATCTAGTCAAATACCTTTGAGAGGTATGAAGAAACAACATTAACTTATTTAAATTCATCAAGGATAAAAGAAAAAAAAAACTGTGATTCATGGGAGTATTCCCAGACCTAATGTGTGGATAATGAACAAATTACTCTCCTCTCTATATGCGAGTTTTTATAGACGGAAAATATGTTTTCAGCATGTTAAACCACAACTGTGTCATCAGAATCAGCCTATAGTGATACAATAATCATCTTTATACAGGGGAAATGTTCTTATTTTCTCCATAAGTCAGTGAAAAAGGTAAAGGGAGACCCCGCATCGTCCCCAACAGATGTCTGCGGGGAAAGGACAGTTCTTGCAGGTTTCCTTTTACTGTCCTGAATGAGTGACAATTCCCGTTCCTGGGCTGCATATAGGAATCCTCTTTTTACATCCGTCAGCAGTGTTGATGCTGTCAAGTTGTATCAGACAGCTGCATGTGGGAAAGATATAATGCATCCCTTGGGAGCTGCCAGTTATCAAGCGATTTTCCTCAAGCCTTTCATTTCCCCGAAAGCTGTGGTCTAAAGAAACACAACTGAAATCACAAGTCCCAAATTTCACTTCCACTAACATTGCTTATACAGCTTTGGCAGTTCAGAGAGGCTTGAAGTTGCTCTCTTGTGAGTGTAAGTATAAATTTCGTTCATATATTTGAGAAGATGGTACAGAAATAGTTGAACACATTATGAGTTGTGCCCATTTTCTACTCATTAGTAATATGAAGGCAGGCTGGCTTTTGTGAATTATTCAATTGTCTTCTATTCAGTAGGCAAATATCCCATTAAATTTAAATGATAAACTGAGTAACAGATCAGAGATTGGGATTTAAATTTAAAATGCTGCAAAGATCCTTTCCACCATCATCTGTTAAAATACACTGTGAAAGAGTAATACCAGATAAGTGCTACCCATGGGAAGGATCCATCTAAATTAAGATTTAGACATGAAAATTCACATAAATCCTAAACCAACATAAATCTCAAGTCAGTGATGATGCCATTTTACTTTCTGGGACTGCCCAGCCATATAAACACCTAAACTCATTAAACACCTCCCCAGTTGGCCAGAAGGTCCCCTGTGGTCATCTACGCCTGCTTCAGCATGCCAACTGAAGAGGACCCTGAACGGATAAAGTGTTTCACGTGTCCTGTTGACTCCTTGTGATTTCAATTGACAAATGCATACCTAACTAGAACAGACTGAACTAGACTGTGTTCCCTATGCACCTAGCAGGGTATATAAGGCACAAAAGAACATTCCTGACTTACATACCCAAAGGCACATGCTTTAATCTGGATTCCACTCTAGAACAGTAGTACTTCCCAATTGTCATTATTATCTAAGTATTTCACCTTCTCTTTTCTGTCAAGTTCTTAATATAGTTCCAAAGTTACTAGAGCAAACCAGTTAGTAATAATAAACATTACTGAACAAAAGCTGGTGTGAAAAAACTTAGTTACGTGTTATGCAGTGCAAGATAACATAGAAACCTTTTTTAAAATTCTTATTTCTGAGTTATTTAATGATGACTAAGTCTCCATTTAGATGATTTCCTTTTGTTTAACCCAAATATTAGAGTCACTAATAGAACCTGGCTATGCATTAAAAAGTCCCATATTTGCCAAAAATTCTGAAATCATCTAACCCAGATGTCAGACACTCTTTGACACTCAGAATTTCTGAATATGAAACTTTTATATTATCAGTGATTCACAAACAACTACATCAAAGCAGCAGCTTAGTTTAGTATTAAGTAATATGAACACAGGAACTGCTGAGCTGAATCAGAGAGGTAGTCCTTCATGTCACTGCTTTAACATAGCAAGAGAGACATCCCAAAGGCAACGCAGTTGCTGTCTCTCCCAAATCCCTCCTGAGTTTCACAGTATTTGAACTGTTCTTTAAGCTTCAGCACTGTATTCTCTGATTACATGAAAATGTCAATTCTAATAAAATCATTGTACATTTTTAGCCCTCATCACAATGAGTTTCCTGGCTTGTTCATAGGTGGGAGCTGCATTTCTGTCTCTCCGTATACCGCGTTTCATTGCTGCTACCTGACGATCCTGGTATCGTTACTGGGATATGCTGCATCCTCAGCGTACACATCCCTGCTTTCTCTGTAGGCACATGTAGGATCTCTCACCACAGAACCTTACACTTTCTCCTCCACTTTCAGATACCCACTAAGTCCTCCAACAGCCCCCGGTCCTCCTTCAGACACACACACAGCATGGACAGGCACCAACACCATGCTACAACAGAAGTCTAAAATTTGGTTTTTTAAACAATATTATGAATTTTGGGGTTAGCTAGTGTTTTTCCTGCTGTAAAAAAGTTAAAAGGAGCACAACTAGAGCACGAAATTATATTGAAAGGTGTGGTCTAAATTTTCCCACTATAGGGTTGTACACTTGCTGGACCACTATTGTTAATGTCACGGAGTATCTAAAGGAAGCACAGTATACACCTTCCAATACGGTGGATGATATAGGCAGTTTAAAATTCAAACTCAACAACTTAAATTCCATTCTATATGGATTAATTTGTTTTAACTGACAATCATGTGTCAGTCTCCAAAGACAAATTCACAGCATTAGAAAAATCTGATCTAAAATTGCTAATAATTTGGAAGTCATGCAAGCAATGTGGGAAGTAGATCCACAGTGTAAGGGTAAGGATTTTCCAAACTCATCACCATTTGTCCTTGAATCTGAGTCTCTGCCCTCTGACACAACCTCACCTTCAGAGGTCTGAAGCATTCTCAAAACAAGCAGTTAATTTGCATTACAATTACTTTGTGCTGCTAAAAAGGAGTCTACTAAACCCAGAACATTACAACTAAACATCATTTTTTTCTAAACGTAGCTCATATTATCTCCTTGGGATATAGGTAGGTCCTGAAAAAATAACTTTCGGGACACATTATTCTTAACAGCATTTGCTGGGGCCCTTAGGCATGTTTGCTTTACAGCAGTTGAATTCCACTGAATTTAATGTTATTTCTCTTGGTGCAGGTGAGGAAATGGAACGGGAAAGAGAGCACAGAGCATTTCATAGGTCTTCAAGCTCTGCTGCTTCAGACCTTCTCCTGTGGAGGAACAACTGCCATTTGCAGACTCTTAGGCATCTGTAAGCATGCTTGTGTTGCGTTATGGGCACCAAGAGAAAATCTCCCAAACCAGCATTGTATCTCTACTATTGGTTCTGAGAAGGGGGGGGGGAGCAGGGGGGAGAAGAAAAGAAAGTGACTGTGGAGAACTCTTCCCAACACCACTAAGAAATACCACTGGACTCTTTGGACTCAACTGTTGTGGAGAATCACTTCTGTAGTCCAATAAGCCCTTTCTCCTTTACCTTATTTAAGCAATAGAACAGAGAAACAACAACGAGGGTGAATAAATAAAAGTTTTAAGACCAGATGTCCCCTTTAAAGTTTTTCCCTGGCTGAAGGGCTCCTGGCATCCCTGGAGACTGACTGTCATCAAGATGGAGAAAGCCATATCCTACCCCCTGGGGAATAAGTGCATGCAAAAGACCACTTAATGCCAGAGCAGACATTGCCCCATCACTCCCCAACACAGGGAACAGAAGCAGGAGTTGCAGCCATACACCTTAGGAGTTCAACAGAGCTTCTATGGGACAGCAGAATGCTGCTTTCTGCTTCACAGGGTCCCTATATATCTACGCTGAGTTTCTACAGATGGGTAAAATAATGTCAAAACTATTACCCCATCAATCCCTTGCCTGACTATCTAGTCTGCATCCATTTTAACAATATGCTGACATTTTGCATTTTCCAAAGAAGCATACCTTCTCCTTCAAAGTTCAGCTCTCATCTCATCCCCCATGTAGTTCAAGACTTTGTCTGTAAAGATTAAGCTTAACAGAGTACAAGGAAGTCAGATTCACTCATCTTTCAAAGCTGTGTTACTGTAGTTAAAAACCAGCACTTCTGAGAGGCACTAACAGCAATCTCCTTACGTGTCACCTCCTGATATTTATGTATGAAACTAGATTCCTTATATCGATAGATTTCAGTCTCATTTCTCATTCTATAAGCTATAGGATATATGAACACAGCTTGGTAAGGAAAACTATCTATCAGCAAAATCTGTAGTAGAAATACTTCTCATTTTAGTGTATTTGTATTTTGTTTTCTTCCCTTTTTTATTTTTAGTGTTTGATGGCACAATAAAGCCCACATTTCTCAGTGGCAATAATCAAGAGGGTTGCAACCTGAAAAGTAAGTGCCTAGTACTTAATTCTTGACTTTTTTTTACATTTTGCTACCTGGTAGCAAAATTTTGGTTTTTTAGTGGCTTTTCATTTAGTGGCTTAACTCCTATCCAATTTTTTAACATTAGGCACAGATCCACTCAAGATGATGAAGATGACAACAGTGAAAACAATTAAATAAAATCCACCATTTGTAACATTGATCAACATCTTCCTGTTTGCTACAAGCAGAATTAGAAACCAGCAATGTATTTCATTGGAATTCAATGCTTGTGAAAACTGAAAAAACGAGTTGCTATGGTCAGCATGAAACAGGAAAAAAACCATTATTGCTCACTCTGCTCATTTCCCAAAAACTTTCGGGTACTAACACATCAAGACGTTAATTCGCAGAAAGACTTATTGCCCCTTGTTCAAAATTCACTAGTGAGGCTCCTCCTTCCTGACTCACGCACCTTTTTCTCTATGCTCTTTATGTCCTTTCAAACTTGCCTGTTGTTCCATAGGAACAGTGCACAGATTTAATCTGCAGCCGAACATTTATAGTATAAAAACCACCTCTGGGTAAACTTTACTTGAACAAAAAAAATGAAAACAAAGTCCCCAATATCTGATAAGTCAGCCTCATTTCTGCCTTCACTTAATATTTCCTCACTGTGCAAAGAAAAGGAAGATAGAAAAAAAGAGAGAACAAAAGAAATCCTTCCATGTCTTCCCTTTTAAAAACAACTGCCTTTCACACCAGATAATAATAGCTCACCTTCCTATCTGTAACTCACCTTTTCTGGCAGGTGTATTACAAGTTAATGAAACAGAGGAAAACTGAAGTTACATTACAGTATTTATTACTGTAAAGGTGCTAGAATAAGTTCTAGTAGCCCTGAATATAACAATTGCTTTTTTCTTCAGAACATAAACACTAACATATTCTGGTTTCCTGCTTCTCGTTTACTCTCCAAGTATATTTATTGACACAAAAAAATTAACAAATAGGTAATCTGATATAAAGCATATTAGAAGGAACTCCTGCTCAAGGAAAACTCTTACCAATAGACAGAAATCCTCATCAAGTAACTTGAAGATCATCTCAATTATTAATAAATTACACAACCAATGGATAACTCCTGACTGTTGCCACCTCTACTGGAGGTGGAGAGGTTCGTAATTTCACCTAGAAATTTCTAGAATTTGTTACTATATGGTTTTCATTTTATGATGTAGATCATGGCTTAAATATTTACCATGAAAACATCAAGGATCTTTTAAACAACGAGCTATTTCATAGCTAAGTTGCACTAGAAAGGCTTATTTAACTGTGAGACAACCAAGCATAATTCATAGTTTTCTTTCGTTACCTACAGATGTATTACTCTGCTAGGGGTCATAGCATGACCAAATATTACAATATTTGCCATCTGCTGAAAGTAAGTTCCATTGTCAGGTGATCTTAACCATTGGTTAAAAACTGCCTTGAGCTTGTAGGTACTCCATGTTGTCCAAACCACATAACCCGAGAATGTAATATCTGATAGTAGCAGCTCTGAGGTGAATGAATATTATTGTCCTATCTGACATGTCTGTGAGACACAAGCTTTAATGCCCTTGTATTTTCCAGCACACGAGCATGAAAGCTGCCATTTTTACCTATAGGAGTAGGAGCAAGACCTAACTCAACGTCATACGATAAATGTGGTAGAGCCAGGAAGAACTTAGAGCTCCTGGTTTTAAGACTTGCCTGCTGATTGTACCATCTAACGGAGAGCAGTTAAATACCAGCATAGCAAACGTTCCCCCGTATGGCGTTGGCGATATTTTATCAAATGAGACGTGAACTGCAAATACATTATTGTAGAGAAGAGGGTACAAAGGCTTGCTAATAATCATTCTTCAGAATGCGATAAAATAGTATTGAAGAAAAAAAGGCATAATTTGAAATAACAAAGAACTGCTGGCATTCCTACAGGACTTTTCTTCCTGAAAGTACAAATTAGTGTAGTGTCTCTAAGTGAACTTTCACAACCACTCACGGTTAACCTAATCCTACTAGCATGAGTGAGAGTAACGGTAAGCAGTACAGAAATCTTTAAGAATCCCACCGGGAATGTTTCAAACCACTCTTGCTCATTGTGTTTATAAATTGTTCAGAAACGCACAGAAACTACAGCCGAGATATATCTATGGGCACAGGACCGCAGAATACAAAGTGACACACTCCTGCGAGAAGGGAACACACAGATTAAGAAATCCACTTAACAGTGCAGACACAATGTACGAGACTTTCTTGAGAAAGCAAATTTTAGATTGCTCCTCTAATGACAAGTGTTACATAAAGACTGTCCTCGGCAGCCTGACAGGCATTTGTTCAGGAAGGCACGCTGCGTGTTGACTCACGCGGCTGGGACTACCCCAGAGCTTTTGCGAGTCCCGGCGGTATGCATATAGCATTACTGTTCACAGCAAGGGAGGGGATGGATGGGTACATTAGCAAGGAAGGTAGGAGGGAAGATAACTAGAGACGTAGCGTGCTGAGATATAAACATCATCCTAAAGCACTTTCTCAGTAAAGCTCACCATTCCTCTTTAATAGTTGCCTTGCAATATCAGGGCAACACAGGAATTTGTTGACAAAATGGAGACTTAAAAGCAGGCCCCCAGAGCATCGGGCTGGCGTTGCACTGCTGCATCCTTGTGCTGGTCCCTAAATAGGCTCTTGAGGCAACAGCGGGGAACAGTGTTGCACAGCGAGGACTTGCGGGTATGGGCAGGATGGCTCAAGGTGAAAAGCGCTATTCAAAACAAGAACAGAATGCGGCCCGGCTGCTGTTTTTAACTAGATAAAGTGCAAGTGAGCTACGTTTTCTAGCTAGCATGGCTGTTTTCTAAAGCAAATTTTGCAAAGTGTCAATGAGTACGAAGCTCTCCCAAAGCACAGGTTTTCAAAGGGAAAATGCACTGAAGATTCTCTGCAAGAATTAAGGGGCTGCAATCTTCCAAGGGGTAGTTATGTCGATATTTTTATATTTCGTATCATACTGAATAAATGCCATCCCTCTTTGCCATGCAGCTATTTTTGAATCTTAATGAATTATTTGAGTGATAACCAGCAGCTATATTTGTTGAGCAATGAGCGCATTTAAGTGATAAGATTCTATTTTAATATTTATGAATTTTAAGCTTCATAGAAGCATTGAAATGTGATAAATATCAGCGGAAGTTTTCTCAGCTGAAACTGAGATTAGAATAATGTTTCGGATTGCAGTTTATTCATTACTTTTCAAAGGAAAAGACAACAAAACCGCTCTCCCTCCTCTCAGGCCTACAGCAGTAATGAATGATTTACGAGAAACTTTCCTAAGCTGAGAACCACCAAACTCTTATTTTTCAAAACATTTGCCTTTTTCTCTTTTGCACTAGTCACCTATGCAAAAGAATTACAAGCAGGATTTATAGGGCTGGTTAAACACTGGAGGCAGTAGGCTGTGATGTACCTGTAATCCAAGTTTTCACAATACTTACTGTCTTATGTTAAATAAAACAATAAAATGTTTATAAGATTTTAAAAAGATTTTGAGGGGATCCACTGCAAATGGTCATAACTTTCATTATGATACAATTCGAGAAAGCTCAAAAGATACTTTAGCTGCTCTAGCTAGCCTTGCGCCCATACCATGATCCCTCCAGCAGCATACCCAACTGTCTGTCTCCCAGCCTCTCCAACCAGGATTATTAAATAAACCAGTTAAAATGGAAAAAAAAAAAAAAATCCACTTTTAATTGCATTCTCATTTTGCCTTTTTTTTAGAAATGGCTCATGAGCAACAGTGTGCAAATATATCCCTCCACACAGGGCTTGTGGGTGTCCCACCTCTCAGAGCAGCAGAATACGAATGCTTCCCAAAAGTGGCTATTATATATTTATGGAAAAGACAGATAATGGAATGAATCAATTTATTCAACTGCATTGTCTTCAAAACAGCCAGCTTAAGCCTGAATTTTGCAGTGCAGCTCTTCTGATCAGGCCAGTCTCATCGGTGGCTCTGGAGACTGAGCCTGGGTGCCCACTGTAAGTCAGAGGGTGCCTCCCCGAGCACGGGCAGTGGTTAAAAACACCAAAATGCCAAACCAGGCTGGCCATAAACTGCCTATAGGTGGTCTGGAAGCTGCCTGAATCTCCATGGTGTGACTTACCACCCTACCCTTACAAAAAAATTTACCAGAGCAGGAACTCCAGCCAGCTTAGCCTTACCAACAAAAATTTGAGGTCTATAATACGCAACAAAAGACGATGGTTGCAGTGATGGAAATAATTTTTGAACAATGAAGCTGTATTTTTTCCACTGCTGCTGGGGAGACATTTAGTTGACTGAAGAAAACAGGACCAGATTTAAGGTCTGATGCAGCACTCAGTGAAGTAAATAATAAGACCCTTTACTCTTGCTTTGCAAAAATTGGTTTTTAAACATTTTATAAATGTTCTTAGAAATATGCCTTTATAAATGGAATATTTCATATACAACATAGGTTCATGAAGACTTGCTGTAATACTGTGTTTATGAATTTTTATACTGGTATAAGCTTAACTCAAGGAACATGAGGGCAATAATTTATACTTCTCCTACGAGATTTTTCCCAATGTTTTATTTAAAGTTCAATTTCCTAAATAAATCTGCATATGCTGTTGACAAAATTAATTTTTAAATCCAACAAGGCAACTTCAGCACTACCTTACAAGAATTCACTATCTGCAAACTATTAATGCTAATAACAATGCCTAGTGTTTCTATAGAAGTGTCACTGCTGGAAATACTGTGGGTTTGTAACATCAAGACCTTTATTTCTTTAAACAAAAAGCATTTGCCTTTAATACTTTAATATTTTATTTTAGACAGCTTATTATATAGCTGTTATCTTAAACTTCTGGCATCTGAGCACCCATTACACAGTCCCAGCACATCCTGCTAAGTAGAGCTGGCTAATTTTGACAGCAAAATTAATAAAAATGAATAAAAGTGCTAAGCCTTCTTCTTCATTTAAAACTACAATCAGGACCAAACCAAGATGTCAATTTAATAGCACCCACAAGTGACTACAGTTTGAATATTTTTACTTTCCAAATATTCTTTTCTTTATATTAAACATTAATTCACAAGGGAAAAAAATGCAGTAGTGAATAAACACAGTGAAAAGCTTTTCAGAATGAAAAACTAGTATTTATCCAATGAATAACCTTTACTCAGGCAAAAGAAGCACAGTATGACTGAGGAAAGGAGGAGAAAAAAGGGGAATTATTAAATGATTTAGATCACAGTAATCTATAATCTGGTTTCCATTCAGTTCCACTTGCACAGGCTACAATCTTTCTTCTTGCCATAGGTCAAGAAAGGCTATTCTTCTTTCAAAAATAAATGTAATTATGCTTATAAAATATTTTTTTATGCAGAAATATACTGGGTTGCTCATTGCTGAGCATATTTTCACAGTTGTTATATGGTACAGTAAGACTGCCAGTTAAAGCCCATTAATTGGTAGGTTATAATACAATCTAATTTATTTTTTAAATATTATGGAATGCAAAAATATTTCTATTTTATTGCTACATCTAAAAATGATAACTAGTCATTCAATCAATGTATTTTACAGTACTGAATAGCTAGTGCAATTCTGTTTAATTTCCAATAAAGCTTACTGTTAAGAATGGTAGGTATGTTAGTGCTGTAGCATCTCTACAAATTAGAGGAAATTAGAGAAATCTAATATTATATTATTTTCTCACATGAACAGAGATAAATTCCAAACATCCCAGAAAATCCTGAAGGTATCTCTCCCTGCTTTCCACTCACTTTTCCACTCTCTCCGCCACCCTTTCCAAGCACACAGTTACTGTTTGGTCTGAAGAAGGGAAGGTTTCTCTTGGTAGTAGTGACCTCAGAGCAAATATACATGGATAGCTGGTTTGAAAAGACAAATTTTAGCCAAAGGGACATTCTGAAGTGAAGGTCCCAGGTGGAAGACAAAACTTTGTTGACTTTCAGAAATACATTATGAGAAGAGCAAGTTTGGTGCTTTCTGCCATCTGACTCAACTGTTGGCCAACGAATCCCCCCCATCTCCTCCCATCCAAAATCTGGCTCTCAGATTTAGATTTTTGTATGGCTCACAGTGAATACAAGCCAATGCATTTATTTTCTTTAATTCCTGTTTGCTTCCATGGTCATGCACGAATTTCTGCTGTCCCACGAGTTGCTCGAGCATATAAGTGGAGCTTCAACCAGCTGGACTCTCCTGCTTCAGCTGATGTTTTAGTTAAGTGCTCTGCTCACTGCAGCTGAGGCAGGTTTTTCCTGCCCATATGGTGGGAAATAACATCTACATATGGGATACAGTATATGGGGAAAACTGTTGATGCAAGATATAATGTATGATGACATTTAACTCGCTTTAGTCTTGATTTGTAAAGGCTGAAGGCCAGGCATTTTCAGAAAAGGATCCCCAGTCAGGGAATGCATTTCTTGTTTTGGTTTATAAAAGCCCAAATTTGACAGTTCTGTGTCACTCCATCAGACTTTTTTTCCCTGTCTCTGTGACCAGTAGGTGCAGATGAAGACAGATGTTTGGGTCCTGCAAGTTTAGTTTTCTAAACTTTTTTCACACTTATTGCATGGCTTTTTCTCCAAGAACTGTATTGTCTGCCAGTTTATGGCACTTCAAAAGATAATACTGAAGCAGCCTGTTGGAGAAGAGACGTGCCTTCATACTTCCAGTAGCTTTATTCTTGTCTGGTTTTCTTGCTTTACTGTGTGGCTAAAACAAAGCTTCCTAATTAATTTTCTTAAGGCTGAGTTTGGTGATTCCAAACTATTCTGAGGATGTCTTGGTGACACCGTACGCCTGCTCACTCAGACCTACAAACCACAATATCTCCATTACAAGACAGCCATGCAACTGGCCCGTTACTGCACCCCTGCCCACGGCCTCTGAAGGACTGGGCGGCTACAGTCCCAGATGCTTACAGAAACCAGTGGGATTCATTGTGCTAATGTCAATATATTTTGGATCATGCCATATTTTAGATCAAAGGACTTCTGTCATAACAAAAGGGCTGTGGAAGTGGGATGGAAAGGTTTCAACTTCTTTTTTTTTTAAATCAACTTAAACAACGCAAAGTATTCCAGATATCATAACATTTGGAAAGAGTTCCTAGAATGGATATCTTGCAACCCTTGCAAGCACCTTCCTAATTCCCCAGGAAAGATAGCTCTTATTAAAGCTAACCAGGGCAAGCTGTGATTTACCACCATGCCTCCATCCTCGATCAAGGCACCAACACGTAACCAGCTGAGAAATCACTGCTGAACAGCTCAGAATTCACACTCCCTACCTCAGGATGCACCGCAGGGGGACAGGATCTTTTCTGCAGTCCTGCTACTGTTATAAGCACAAGGATAGAAACATAAGGAATCAAATACAAGGCACATTGAACTCCCTCGCTCAGTACTTGTACTATAGGCTTTCAGTGTTTTACACTCACCACCCATCTTGGTGAACAGCATATTGAACAGCAATATTGAGTTTCCAGCTCTGCTCTGGCAGGACAGATGAGAAACATAATGCAATCTGGGGCGCAAAGATGTTATGACATTGCAGATGGGCAATGTGAGCAACAAGAGTGAATTAGAAGGGTTCACTGTCTTTTTGCAGAAAACTTACAGATGCTAGATAGTATAGACTGTTTGCGTATTTGACATCCAAGCATGGTCATAATAACTGTCATTGCAGCCTGATTTGAAAACAGACAGCAAGTGAGAATAAAACTTGACTAAATAATATGAAGAAAACATAGGGTAAATCATTTTGTGGGATCTATCATATAGTAAAATTTCTAAAGGCAACTAGATGGAAACCCTATGTCTGGGACATTGCTATCCTCAGAGTAGAAAGGCACAGCAAATAAAACATTCAAGGCCAAATTTCAGTGGTAGGAGGATGAGCTACATGGGATGCCCTTTCTATTTTTCAAGCCCCTGAGCTTTTCCAGTTCCTGACAATGCATCACAGCATCTCAGGAGATTGTTTCAAGGCTTTAGAGAGACAGCATAACCCTCCTGGCTCCCAGAGCTCATTCCCCCGACAACGCTGCGAAGTACAAATCCACCTCCGAGTTTCCTTACAGCAGCACAGGAGCTTTCTGCCTTTCCCTGCTCCATCCTCTCACATGTTACTGCTCCTTCAGTGATGCTGACTCAACTGTTTTTGCGTTGAACTAATTTTGTGAAATCTTTTGGGTTACGTAAACCCTCCCCCACCCACTCCCCCCCCTTTTTTTTTTTTGAATTGTGATCTTTTCAGTGGTTTGATGAATCAGTAATTGGATGGGGTAATAAACTATGGTGTGTGGGGGGGAGGAAGGGATAGTAGTGGCCGAGGACAGTAAAGAATGGGAAACTCCAACCTGCTTTACCATCATGTTGCCATTGTGAAATCGTGTTTTCTCTTTGAAGTGTATCCTCCTCTGAGTAAAACAGATGAGCAGAATATATTCATTTTGGTTTTGAGCAGCCTGAGCACGCAGATGGCACAAGGAGAAGCTGCAGGCACCTGCCAGATGAAACACCGGGTGGGACTGAGACAGCCCCTGAGCTCTTCAACACTGCAGAGATATTCCTGCCTGCTTTAGTGATCTTGCTCCAGCTACCTCAGTAACAAAGAAAATCATTAAAATAAGGCAGTTTTAAGTACAGTCAGTCCATTAGTTTCAGTTTCAGCTCCTATTCCATCAAAATTTGGCGTGGTGAGAAGGTGGAAGCACAGCTGCTACGCTGCAAGTGAATCCCAGGAACGATTCTGCTATTTACAGAATATCTACTCTAAAGAGTGACAGAAGTGAGTAAGGTGGGATGATTAACTGATACAGTACAATGCTAGAAACTGAATCAGTCAGGGACAGACCACTTAATGCAGTATTTGCATTACCTAAACCATGTATCTGTATTATGAGAGACATGGTATTATGTTATGAAAGATGACTGGACAGGGTTATGTGTTGTATGATCACTGAAAAAAAAAGACAATCCCGAGCTTGCAACAGGAGAATAAAAAAATGGCTGGATACAGGTAGTTGTGGGGAACAGAAGGAAAAAGGACCTCTAGTCAGCTGGACAGGCCGCAGTCTTTGAGCACCTCGTACATTTAATCTTCTGGTTCATTCTTTTTACAACAAAAGGGTTTTTTTCAACGTGAGACTTAAGGAGGTTTAATAAAATATCCCAATAATGGGTACAGCAGAATCAGCAGAACACAACCCCATGTAACTCAATTAGATCAATTAGACCTGCTCTATAAAATTTCGTTTAAAACTACAGAAATTGCTCTGCCTTTTCACTCTTGTACATGTAGTTGATCACTACCAAAGACAGGATATTAGTCTAGAGAGATCTTTGGTCTTTCCTGTTATCATTCTCCTGCTTGTATGTTCTCAGAAATGCATAAATTAAGGACACTAAAACATTCCTTTCTCATACTGAAGATTAACTACAGCATCTTTTATAACGGTTTTTATCTACTACCTTTAAATTAGCCTGGAAAGAAAAGCATTAGTTTTCTTTGCTGCTCTTATGCCTTTGCTGTCATTACCATATTCCCTAAAGAAAGCCCCAAGGCCTTTCCACATTCACTGTCCAACATCATTCCTTCATAAAAACCTTTGACCAGGCTGCAAGGTGAGTGGAAAAAGAAGATAAACATCCACATTTTCTAAATGAGCTGCTGGCAAAAACAATTGTTAGGTTCATAACTCGTTATCATAAATAATTAACTTAGTGAACTATTATCCAGCTGAAAGGAACTATTGTCAACAGGTATCTTCTGCATACCATGCTGGTACTTACTAGATGGGAATACAGGTCCCATCTGAGATCACAATTTTTGTTGCTGTTTTGTGTGTAACTGAGACTCTAAATTAGAACGCCTGCTCCTTCATTCTGCCACATTTGAAAATAAATCAAATAAATACATAGAGAAAATTATTAAGCCACTTTTTCTTTCAAAGTGTTTGTTGAATGACTGCCACTCATTCCATATTACCCTTCTTGCAGACGTCGTCTTTCCTGTTTTGAAGTATTCCTCAGTTGTTTTCTGCTCCTGTACCATATTTGAATGCTTCCCTATATTTGTTTTTAATCTTTTCACTAATGCACCAAATGTTTTGCTTGTTGGGATGAATATTGTATAACCTAAAATCCCCTCGCTGTTTACTTTCTTCTATCTCTCATGTCCAGGCACTTCTTCATTTCCCCTACACGTATATATAATGTGTTGATTTTGTACATGATCCAGAGATTATCATATTCCCAATGTCACCATCCAGTCATCCGGCTACTACTTACATAAAATTGTTCCATTCAGCAAAATCTCCGTTTTGTGAATAACTATTTTCAATTAAACAAAATGCAGTCTCTAACTAGCGTTTTACTTATGAAGTTATTTTGCCCTTTGTACCACTGAGTTTTTCTCTTTCCCTTTCTTACTTATTCTTCAGGTGATTGCAAGCTGAAGATTTTGCATATTTCCCAAAATTTAGTATCCAAGATTTTAGCTAGGGCACTGATAAATCCCTCCGTCTCTCCAAGAGGTTTCTTTCTGATTTTAAAAAATATACCCAAGTGGTCTCTCTTCTTAGATTTGTAAGGATAAACTTTGTTTAGTTTTAGAGTTGAATAACCTTTTACCATTCTCTTGTTTCTTATTGATTCTGCTTGGATGTTAATTTCCTTCTGTCTTTTCACACATGGAAAATGAACTTTGGGTTCTACTGTTCAATCTTTTTATTAGGTATTATAGGAAAAAACAGTTCAATGCAGTGTTCTTCCTTGTTTTTAAACAAATTGTAATTACCATCTCTAGAAGCTTTTCTAGGTTGTTGGGGGTTTTTTGTAATACACAATTTTGGTTTTTAACCAACTTCACTTCCATTTTTCAGATTTATTTTTCTCTTCCATGTTGTTAAATGTATTCTGTCACACTTCCAGGATCAATCTCTGTCTACTTTTCTTCAAATTATTTTATTTGCATTTAGCTCTTTACTCTTTCTATAAAGGCAACATGCTGTATTGCTGCTGTAGATGAGTTGCATAATTCTGGAGTACTTGTTTAATCATGAAACAACTATTTATTTGATTTCCCCACACACTACTTTCAAACATTCATCAAAATAACACCTTTTTCCAGGACACGCCCTGCTGGACTATAGTAACTATGATGTCCTGGAAAGGAACAAAAATGCTCATCAGTTGGTCTCTGGGGGTCACGATCTTTGGTCATAACTGTGCATTACATTCCTGAAAAAATACTGGATTTTGAAATATTTGTAATGAAATTTCAGCTGTCTTTTCTCTAGTTATGATGAATCTCCCTTTCCTCTTCTAACATAAGTGTTTTTTCTTGACAGGTTCCTCTTCTATTAGTAGTAGGGATGTTGAGATGTTGAGCGGGAGTTGTATTATGACCGAGAGCACATACTGAAACACAAAGGACAAATATGGGGATAGCATCTCCTTTGCTTTTATCTCTGTATTTGGAAGTGTGCCCACTTGATACAACCACAAACGTGAGAACTTCTTTCAGGGGCTTCAGTGCACATTGGAAGTAAGGGGTTTTTTTCTAGTAATGCAGCTGTTATTTACTAATTTATGATGCCATTTGTTTTCACCCTGATACATATGATGTTAAAAGTACAATAAGAATTGCTTTAATAGATTTAGGAGGCTTATTTCTCTTCTTAAAATGTCTACGGAGGATCACTTACACTCCCAAATATTGCTTAGAATAAGAAATTGCCTCTTAAACTCCTCTTTTGAGTTGCCATCCAAAATTTCAAAAGCGTACACGACCAATACTACCATTCAGAATAGATGAGAGGCCAAATATAAACCACATGAATATGACAAAAAATATTTGCTTACTCATCTAAATAAGGATTTTGGCTACACACTTCCCTCATTTTGTACAGCATCGTTCCCAGTCAAGTTTGATAGAGAGCACAGAAACAATGAGCAAAACCAACTGAAGACAAAGATGTCAAGCACACATTAATCAAGTCATAGTGCCCCAAACAAAATAAAAATAAATTAGGAAAATACAACACAGAAAGTAACATTTTATAGACAAAGACCAGTTCATGCTCTGTTGAAAGCCTGGGTATATCAAGACATTTGAAAGCCAGTATGGAAAAATATTTCCTATTGTAAATTGCAATATGGTAAGAAAATAATTTCTGAGTCTACTTATTTTATGTCAGGACATTTACTTTAAATTATTGATGGAATTATGCAAGCCCATTTCTGATCTCATATAGTTCATAATTTTAATTCCTTCAGTTCATTGGGCACATCAAGAAAGGCAAGGAAATGTACAGTGATACAGAAGAAAATCAAGGCTTTTTTGGGACTCTAATCAGAGTATCACCTAATGCCTTCATTATCCAGCTAATTTTCTGAATTCACAGGGACTGGAAAAGTAGCATAAAAAAACTTTCATAATCTAGGAATGACATAAAAATAATATATTTTTTCTAAGGTTAGGTCTTGAAGAGATATGTCTTGCGAGCATTTCGTACAATTAGCAAAATAATAAATTATTAAGTCTAATGGAAACCTTTCTTAAAAGACTTAAAAATACCTTCATGAAGCTTAGCAAAAATTTTATCTGGCTGTTTAGTTTCTAAAATAAATGGAAACATTGCCTGTGTACAGCAAATGGCTGCTGGATCATTATTGTTTCTTCTTTACTGAAATGGAATAACTATGAAAAAATTGACCAAAATTCTCCAGTCTTAAAGTTCTCTTTCAACCTTCTTATCTTCTAGGCTCTGACTAAACATAATTCATATGCAATCCTCTACAATGTCTTCCAAATTTTACAACCTTATTCCCTTTGTATCTCACATCCTAATCTTACCTTACACCCCGCGCTGCCTCCCACCCAACAGAGAACATTACCTTGCAAGGGGGACATGCAAGTTCCAGGAACAATAAATGTGTCAGGACAGAATCGGAAAGAGCTTTCTAACACAAAAACTAACAGACCCAGTGGCCTCTGCATACTAACTGAAAAACAAACAAAACGCCACCAAACGAGCATGCAGATATGGCCTGATCTTACACATATTACAGGTCCCTGTGCTGCTCTCATTTATATGTCTGTCCCACACTGAAGACAAGGACTACAAACCTACAGATCCCGTACACAGCAGCAGCAGAAGTGGAGAGAGATGGATCCATGTCCCACTCCTCAAATAAAACACACATAAGACGAACACTACTCGTATTAAGGAGATCTTCTCATGCTCCCTACATTGACAAGTGCTTCCTGTATTTTAAAAACAGCAAAGAGAATTACACAACTCTTCCCCAAAAACCTCTTCCACACTTGTCTCCAATTTTTTGTCTCCTTGTCTTGACTGGTACATGGGATCAGCACCCTGGGGTCCTTTTCTGTCAAGAAGAGTCTTTATTCCATTCAACTAAATAAAAAAAGTATGCACACATGCACAGAAAGCATTTGACATAACA
The DNA here is from genome assembly GCF_018139145.2 of Gymnogyps californianus. Taxonomy (NCBI): domain Eukaryota; kingdom Metazoa; phylum Chordata; class Aves; order Accipitriformes; family Cathartidae; genus Gymnogyps; species Gymnogyps californianus. Next base: position 7,624,974 of record NC_059471.1, on the reverse strand, counting down.
TCTGCCAGCCATGACCTTGTGCAACCTTCATAAGGCTTTTCTTTTACGTTTTGTTTTCTGTTTGTATTATTTTTCATTTCACCCTTCTTGATAGAAGACATCTATATTATAAACTATATTCATTATCCATAATACAATACTGTTTAACCATTTCATAGGTAGTTATGTATTTTCCTTGTGTATAAACAATATTAAACTCCTGTGTTGCAACTAAGTGTTCTTCAGTAAACTGTTGCTGTGCTTTTTTATTTTGTATGGACAGATACTTACTGCAGGGTGATTTTGCCTCAGTTTGAAATGTCCCATACCGATTGTGACCAAAAGGCAGCTATATATTCAAGCCATAGCACTCTGTCCCCTGTAATTCCTTAATTCCTACTTCTAACAGAGCTACTATGCTATAATATCAACCGACATTAAGTTTAGACTAGTTAGAAAGGTTTCCTGTAAATCCCTCAACCCATCTATGCAGGCCAGAAGAGAGCTGAGTACGAATAGCTCCTGCTAGCCTGAGTGCAAAGCCACAATGAAAATCTTTTGTGTGTCCATGAGAAAATAATAAAACTTCCTGACAGCATCTTGCACTGTTTTCCAGTTATCACTGCTGTTCATAAGGCTCTGTAAGTTTTCAGAGGAGATGATAGCTGGATTGGGAGCTGGACTCCTTGGGGAGTTAGTAATGAGCTCTAATGCCTTTTGCTTCTAAATTGCTTCTGCTGACTTAGTTAAAGTTTTATTATCATCTTGACAGTAGAATTAACAGGCCCACCTCCAGTTCACCATCGTCACTTGCCTCCGTTTCTGCAGTGTCGCGGAGACAGGTGAGTCAGAGAAACATCCCCGTCTTAGGGCTCCTTTGCCCTGACAGTGGCTCTGGCTGCCAAAATAGCAGGGACCTCCATCCCGTTATTACACCTTGCTGCTGTGATGCACCCACTGTTTGCAGTAGATGAGCTGTCTTTTGGACTTGGACTAGTCAGCCGTTCCCTATGGGCTGGGGTGACCTCCTCCTGCTGATATGAGCTGAGCACTCATATAGTTCAGTTACATGAACTGCAGATTGATTGCATAAATAACAAGCGGGTTTTTAAAAGCAGAATCACGATGTTAACATTCAGAATTGGTTAAAAAAAAAATAATTTGCAGTTGATAAAAACTCCCCATTGCACAATAAAAACCCCTCCCTGCTCATACCCATTTCCTTGTTCCTTCCTGATAAACAAACACATCCCAAGATAACAGTCTAACAAAACATCGATGCAGGCAGGCAGCGCAACCCCCCCGAGAATGGCTTATTTCCCCAAAGAGTCAGTTCATGAATGATGTGATTTACCACATTTCTGGATGTAACTGCTGTGCCGGCTTCTTGGGGCTGGACAACACTTGAAAATCTGATCTCAGGTGAGTAAAGGGGTGAATAGACCCTGTTGCAGAGGGAAGGAGTGGTACCATGCTCCTGGTGATGTTGAAGGCCAGGGGGGTGGCAGGAGGGCAGGCACCTCTGTTCCCTCTGTCCCACAGCCACACCACAGCTGAAAAGATAAATGCTTTCATCATGCAGTTACTGCTCCGAAAATTGATTTGATTATGAGATTGTGCCTTACCAGGAGAGTGTGACCCACCTAATGTTAATCCATAGAAAGGAAAAGTCTGTGAGTTTTGAAAAAGCACAAGAAAATTCAGAGGATTTAGGTAGTTGAGCAGAAATGAAGTTTTGGTTGTCGATGAGAAAAATCCGGCTCTTCTCAGAAATAGAATTAAACCATATATCCCCTCTCCAAAATAATTCCTGCATTTGTGAGTGCCTCAGAAGAATGAAATAAGCATCGGTTGGGGCTGCCAAATGAGATGCAGCACTGCTGCACTACGGAGCAACAGCCGCAGAAAAGAGAGTGAACTGAACGGGATCTAGAAGAAGCAGGGAGCACAGTCATTAAACCTGCTAGGAAACCTGATTTGAATCCTTATTCATTTGCTGCGTTCTTCTCCTTATAGTCTTTACTATTTCTTATGATCTCCATGCTGTAAAAGGCAAAAAATAAGCAGCACAGAGTTTCCGTGTTGAAGCCAGACTTGTGGCCTACAGCAGAAGAAAGTCCATGCCGGAAAAACAATGACTAATAACACTTGTAAGACATACTCTGTCAACACATGTGACAGATGCCAATCAGTAGGACTCCAGCTGAGCCTCAGCTACAAATTTCAGACCAGAAAAATTCTGGAGGAGGGCTGAAGACAATAACGTCTTTTCACAGAGATCAGTTTGCGCTGTTTGCACCTGCTAAGCTCATAGGAGTAAATCTGCCCCCAAGCATGTGCCGTGTGGATCACACAATTTGAACACAGGGCATATGCTCAGTTGCTATGCAATTTCAACTAAAGTCGTCTTTATCATAAAATAATATTTATTTTAAGAGCTATTCATTTTTTAATGCGTAGCGGGGGGAACAACCTGTGACTCATCAAAGCCTGTTGCCCTGGCTTTGCTTATCCTTCCTTCATCACTGGCAGCGTCCCTAGTTGTGAGGCTGTGAGATCGCAGGGGCTGCGAATGGCTCTACATCATTTGTTTATGCAGCGCTAAGCCAAATTTTGGTTCAAGAGGCAATACAGCATTTAAACCATGCCATTAAACAGCTAGAGTGATGTGCAGGCAAAGCACTTAGGAAACTTGGTCAGTATTGGAGAGGTATTATAATAAAAAAGGAGCAAGCTCCACATGGAGGAGGTGTTGAGAATCAGCTACAGTGTCTGTTAAGTTCAAATTCAGCTTGAATTAAATTAGCTTTCAGTACACCTTTGAGTTGGTATGTTCAGAAACAAAACTAATGTCATTCTTTATGTCAGGGAGAAAAGCCAGTCACACACTGGGGCCACAGACCTTGGGCACAAACAGATGAGAGCTGGAATGGATAGTTCCGCCGGTCCACCCTTCTGCCAGAGCAGCACTGTTTTGAACGACTGGCTCTCAAGTTGATGTGTTCAGAAGAGATTGAGGTTTGCATGGCATTAGGAAGCCCTTTGGAAACAGATGCGGTCTGTTGGGATACATCTTAACAGAAGAATCAATAGACAGAGCAGGGGAAAGAAGTTAAACTATAAGACAGCTGGTGAATCACAAACATATGGTAAAGGACTGTGCCAAAGCAGGAAAAATGAAAAGAAGTTGAAGCACGGATTTTTGAATAGGAGGCAGAGAGAACAGACCAGAAGAGAGGTGAGATAAGTCTGCGGCTGAGCGGGGACCAGGGCAGAGAGATTACATACACCAGACATATACCCTGAGACTAGGTGTGCAGAGATAATATGGGGTATAAATTACAACGCCTTGGTCAGAAGGGCTCTCCATTAGCACCCAGTGCAACGCATGCTCTTTCTCAGTGGATTGGAGAGAGCAGGAACTGCTGAGCTCTGCCTCATCCATATTACAGTTGTATATAGTGCCAGGATGGAGAGGTTTGCCAAGCCAGAAACGTACTCTCCATCTTAAGAAAAAAATTGAATTTTGGAGGCAAAATTCTCTCAAATTGGAACTGAAACTAAACTACAAAAAAAAAAAAAAAAAGAAACCCTCTTCTTTTTCCACTGTCAGGCTTGATCCTGAAACTGCTGAAGCCACTTGAATTGGATGGTCTGCAGCAACAGATTACCCTGAGTAGAGAGAGATGGTATGGGAATAAGGGAATTGGGAGCCATAAACTCTGATCCCCACATGTAAAGCAATATTCCTAATTTCCAGTTATCCTCACAGAGTTTTCAAAAAGCCAATTCTGCGCAATTGACATTTTCTAATAAAAACTACTCCACTGAAAAGTTATCAACCACTTTCTACTTTCTCATTAGAAGTAATAATAAAAAGGCAAAACAGAACCCTCTTACAGGACTGTGGGGAAAACAAATAAATTAAGAGTAATGGAGAATTTGAACTAGTTAGACATAAGGATAGAGACAATAAACAGAAGCAATACATCAAGGAAGGTATCTGAAAACATAACACAAGATTGCTTATTTACACAGAGAATTGTAAAGGATCGCTAGAGAGAAACCAGTTCTTGCTTAGACTATAATATAGAACAGAGGTCGTGATTTGAAATCAAGAAGTAAAATTCCGCATGGATAAAGCACCTTCCATAAAAGTTTTGGTCAGGTAGTCACCAATGGGTTTAAATGACTAAAATGAGTCCCAACACAAGGAGAATAAAATAGAACATTTTAGAAGTAATGTTAGGAAGTGTAAAATGGAACCTGAACAGAATTAAAATAAACAAGATGCAGCAGTACAGGCCACAGAACAAGCAAATTAATTTAATGTTGAACCAAAGCTTTGAATACCCAGGGTGCAGCTACACCTGAGCAAGGCTTCTAAAGGCCACTGCAGTTCTCTAATGTGTCTCTTATCTGGGCTGTGCTCAGAACTGGACCAAAGATATTTCAGATCAGTGCTGACAAATTCTTGGTATTTGTGCCATTTTCTTTGGATTCCAGTCTCAATTAAACAGAGGAGAATCAAGCCTAATTTAAAAATACTGAATAAAAGCAGCTTTATCTCAAGGATGAGCAGAGAAAAGCTGTAGTATTTACAAAAGGTCCATTAAAGAACTCAGATGATTTATTCCTGAGGGCAAAATCCTCAAGATTTAAATAACAAAAGATAGGCTAGACTCAATACAATAAGCACTATACTAAAGACATATTATAAATCCATCCTTTTACAAATCAGTATAAAATCAGGATACAATATAAAAAAGAAGGAAATGAAAACTGGAGAGTGAAGACGAAGAAAATAAAGACAAGACCAGCCATACGGCATCTAGAAACAAAGTTCTTTTAACACGTGATATTGATCTCATCTTGATAAGCAGTAATAAATTTCTTTTCAAAGTAATCTGCAAGCTAATACTGATAGAAAAAAAATCAAGTTTATATGTAGAATGTCAATTCAAGTATGCTCTGACATAAATTTTATAATTTTATAAAATTATGAAACCAAAGCTGCTAGAAATATTCACTTACAAGCAAATAAACATCCGCTGTAGCATCCACAACCCAAACATTAGCAAATGTTGGTAAAAGCATGAGAAACAGAGAGTGAATTAGTCAGCTTCTGGTCAATAAGTAAAATGATTATTCTGTACTCTTTGCTTACTTTGGCTAAAAGGAATCACACTGGGAAAATTAATTGGATTTTGTAAAGCACCATGGTTTGAAAAAGATCAAAGTGTTCTTTAGAATAAAAGTTATTTTTTAGGTCATGATTTTGTGATTGCTTCTTAAATGTGAGGTACCCTAAGAAGCAATTGTTTTAAAAGAACGATAGGTCAGTGATTGAACAGAAACTCGAAAATAGCAAAAACAAATCAGTGACAGAGGGGGACATAAAGAAAACAGACACCATGAGAAATGGACGTGAGATAAAAATAACCAGAGAAGGCACCTTTTTGTCCAAGCCTGGGTTTTTTGTTGGTTTTTTTTTTCCGTGAGGTAAATATTGATTTAAATCTCAAGTTCAGAACTGGAATCATAAACAATGCTATTATTCTGTTATTAGGAAAAGATTATAGCCAGAGCAAATCACACAAACTCAACTAAAGAGTCCAACTGCCGCCACTAAGATGACTCACGCAAGTCCATGTCTGTAGGAGAGGGCCCTATGGCTATATATAACCTAGATACTGGGCCAGGGACTATTTTCTGGCTTTTAGACCAGCTGATGAACGTCCACAAGGCTAAAATAGTTTGGCTGTGCTGAAAATGCTGAATGGCAATGCCATGTGGTTTGAGCTAATGCCTACACCATGGCCAACATTTGTTTTCAAAGGTATCTCTTTGTCCAAGCCAAAAACTGTACCAGGAACCATGACATCAGTTTAAGACTTGATATATCCCTATGTACTTTGTTAGTATAGATGTAGTTAGGGCTATAGTCATACAGAACTACATCTATACAGTGTTAACGCCAAAAAATGTTTAAAATTTATCAGGATATTCTGAAAACTGCCACAGAGAAAATGCATTTTTATTACTTAAGGCATATAAGGAGCTGACTTTTTATTAGAGGCCTCACTCTCAAATTTACAATTGTGTCTTACTGCAACGTTACAAGAAAGTGCTTTGCTTGCCACAACTGCATTGAAGCAATCAAGGTGTTATGGCAACCAAGTGTTGGAGCTCCTGCCCACGGTCATGTAGAGCTTGATCTTGCAAGGAGCTGAGAGCCTGTTGGCACATGGGCTCGCAGCCTGAGCACTTAAATTCAGGACTTAAACTCATGGCTGCTCCTCTCTAGGAAATCCCTCTGGCCATCAATGGGTCAAAGCTTTGCTTAAGAAATGTAGTTCTGGGTAGGGGTCTAGAAGCACCCGTTAACATAATTAAGCACAGATCTGCAGCTAACAAAAGCCACTCCATTTATACTGTCTTCCCTAGGAGACAGATTAATTAGACTCAAAAAAGACTCTTTTCTGGAGTGTTAAAAACAGTAAAAAAGATCCTCATTTAATGCTAATTACATTAATTGACAAAATGACATACATGTTGTCTTGTTCTGTCTCTCCTTTGTTGTAATTAATGCTGATTTCAAAACAACTTGCTTTTGCTTTGATCATGTATGTTGGTTTAAAAATTCCCACAAGCACACACATATTATGTAGTCATATGTACGCATACACAGAGTTATTGGAAGTTCTGCAAGAGGAAAGATGATCATGACTGCAGATTCCATTCACTGTCTTAGAAATGCCTTGCGACAAAGAGAGAAAAAATGTATTTTTAAAGTTAGCTAACAAATTCCTCTAAGTTCCTCTCTAAAGCTTAATGTGATGTTTGTCAGATTCACGAGGCCATTCAGAGACACAAGCTATGGATGGCTTTGCAAAGGCTGACTATTGTCACAATCCTCCTATATGGGCTGTGATATACTGGTCGTACTCGTGCAGGAGACAAAAGGACACCAACTCCTGGCCAAAACATTCTACCATAATGTTGTGAAATCGAATGATCTAACGACAAAGTAATGAACTGTGTTCTTTAACAAAAGATTTCTCATAAGGCCCAGAGGATTCAGTGTTTACAATGCAGATCTGTAACCATTTTTCAGAGATGGTTGTTTATTCTTCCTACTTAGCTTATGCCTGCAGCACAAAGCGAGATGCATGTTGGAGATGAGACGTACAGCGGGGTAGCCTTTTTGCACTAACCAAGGCAGTAAAGCAACTAAATCACAATAACCAAATCTGACTGGTTTGGAGAAACTTATTCAGCAATCTGAGTAATATTAAGAAAATCCATACTTTGGTTGACATATGCCCATCATTATGGATGAAGTTACACAATCTCCCAGGATGTCAGATTGAATTATATCTTTTCAGCAGCATTTTTCAGTTGTCAAAACAACCTGTAGAAAAGGTTTTCCTTTTGCTAAGTGTCTAAATCAATTTCTCTGGAGTCACTGAAAATTTTTGTCCATCTATTCTGAGTTTTATCTCAGTAAATGTCTCGGCTAGTCAGACTAAAATTTGAAGGGAAAAATATAAAAGGCTATAATCTGATACACACTCAAGCTGAAAATCTTTGTGCTTTGGAATAGTAAAACCAAGAAGATCCTCAAGGAAAATGAGCCTGCTGGTGAAACTGAAGGATTCAGAACAAAATCATTTACTTCCTTATTTTCAAACAAAACCTAAATGAAATAATTTTTATCTCTATATTTTTCTTTTTGTCGTTCTTGTATTCATGAACACATCATATTTTTTCATTTGCTTTTCATTACCATCCTATTGTTAGAAGCTGCATTTTAATTATATGGACAAATTAATTGAAATATAGTACAAATAACAGATAAAGCAATTTTCTACACAGCTTTTGTATAAATAATTTGAGATATGGGAAGTAATAGTTTTATATTGTCTTATCTGGCTCCTGTTGATTGCTAATGCTGTAGGCTTAATACAATAAGTAAAAACACCAGTTTTGGACTTTATATTGATTATTGTGCATTAAAAATTCACAGTCAGGAAAGAAATAAGTGTGAATGCATTTAACATGCTATAAATAATTTTAGATTATTTAATAGGAAAAGCTAGGTTTAATTTCAGTTATTAAAAGCCTAAATAATAATTGCATATTATGTATTAATATTGTTTATTTATTTATTGCAATTTTATATTCATATTTTAAAGAACCTTCCTGTGACCAAAAACATGACAAGCCATCAATCACAACAGCACCGTCAAGAGATCCTTGCAGTCTCATGGTATGTCTCCAAACTGCAGCTTGCAGAAGTGATCTGTACGTCAGCTCTCTACAATGATGAGATGTAAGGTTGGAGTTAATGCCAGCAGTGACACTGGAATGAGGTTATATCAGGTTAACATAACTCATGTCCGCATTTGTTGACTCATTTTAAATTTGTTCTCTTCACTGTTATTATGAAATTCAAATATGAGCCATGACTGTAAAATGTTTATATGATGCAATGAAAACCTTTACAATTTTGATTCGAAAGATCCAATATTTTCATAGCATAAAAAGAAATTGCATCAAAGAGTTTATAAGAAAAAGCCAGTAAAAAGCAGAGAGAGAGACAGAGGATCAGAACTGGAAAAGAGCTACGTGCGTGTGCATGCATGCCCGCATGTCTCACATTCAGTCACATAACCCTTCTCGTGTGCCCATGGGCACTGTGAAAGACTGTCATTGACTCGGAGACGTTTACTTGGTGATATTTTTCATACACACTTTCACAATGTCACATTTTGTTACATTTGTCACCATACGACGTTCCTGCGGCCTTGAAATCCTCTGCCGCCCTAGGGCCTTGACAAAAGCACTCGCATCCCTCTGGACCATTGCACAAGAATAGCACCAGTGTGCGGGTGGTCAGCCTGCGCTCCCCTCTGCACCAGACCTCTACCCCAACACTAACAATAACTACAATTAGGGCTCTAGACAGTCCTCTGGATACTTCATGCAGTATCTGGAGGACCTCCCTACCTCTACCTGGCCCATGACGTTGGGTGTCTGATACCGACCTGTCACACATTCAGACAGGTCCCTCATATTTTCTTTCAGGGATCCCAAAACGCTTAGAAGGAACAATTTGGGAATATCCGTACACTATTTTCGCTGTTCTTCAAATCCTTATCCTTTAACTGTGCTACTTGCAGGAAAAGCTGACGTAGTTGGGCTCCCACCCTGCCATGTTGGCCAATATTACCTCACTGCCTCCTTTGGATACTCGGCTGTCTTTACCTATTTAGTGCTTTTTGTCAGCTGTCAGAGACACCCAGAGTCTTTACACGCTGTGTTTTTACAAGGCCTTATTGCTGTCTGTAAGTGGGCCTTCTAGGGACTCTAGCAGCACCAATATAACATGCTAAATTCAATAAGATACTGCCCCATAAATGAGAGCTACACAAGCCCCAGCAACCTTTATCACAGACATGAAGAAGCAAATCTCCCCAGTCAGTAAGAATACAAAGAATACTCTAGAAATTTATCTCACTATTTAATATCTAAATTTCTTACACAAAAGGCAATTGAGGACTTCTTGAATAGCATTATATAATAATTCCCAGACAAAAACTGCATTAAGATAAAGTTACAATTTAACATACATATCAATAATTTAAGGTAAAATACATTACAGGGATATATGTTTAGCCCCAAGCAAGATTTACAAACCTAGGAAGTTTACAAATCTGGTTATAGTGAAAAGAAAACCAAGGGTGTTTAAGAATTGGAAATGTGAAAACAGCTGCCTCAGAACAGTGAAATATGATGGCCACTATGAAAAAGGAAGCAGCATGCCTTTGGCATCAGACCTATTGAAAACATTGCTTCCATTTTCTAAAGGGGAAAATTCTTCACGGAATTCTTTGAAGGAAAATATTATACGGCAACCTCTATTGAAGAAGGCACTCAAAAAATCTGACTTCAAGTACTGAATAATTTAAGAGACCTATTATTAAAACTGTTTTATAAGTACGTTTACTTACGAATTCTCAAAAAAAATGTTTATAAAGTAAGTTATGTCACTTTGAACAATACATTGCAGTCTTGCTATACAAACGAAGTGAAATCCCAGCTTTTGGCATTAAAACTCAACTCACTATAGAACCATTAGTTGTGTTTCCAGACTTTGTTCATTTTTGCCTGGGAAACACATGGACTATACTATCGTGTAAGCTAAGGGACTTAGGACCCCAAGTCACATCAAATAAAAAGACTTAGGGTCCTATATCTTCCTGAAGTCATAGAGAGATTTTTGAAAATTGCACACAATTAACTGAAAGCATGAACATAATTAAAACCCTTAAAATAATGAATTATTCTTATACTTAATGCAGCATTCCTGTCCCAAAAATACATTGCTAACCATGGTGCTCACAACCATTACTTATGCCCAAACACAAAATCAGCTCACTCATGGTAGTGCATACTAAAGCTTGAATAATAGCCTGGTTCCCCAGCAGATCTCAAAGTACTTTACAAATGAAAATGGACTGATATGACAATCGTTGGACATGCACAGCTTCCACTGAAGTCACAAAATGTATCTCAGGATTAAGCCATAGTCAAAGAGCCTGTTTTTGCACATTACTCACTAAAACTCCCCCTGGCTTCAAGACCCAGTGAACTCAGCAGGGATGCTTTGGTGAATGGGAAGTGCTGAACAGGGCTCTCATGAAATTTCACAACGTTCTTATTATCATGCTCCATTACCCCTTGCTACGTCACACCTCATTTTACAAACAACACCATATAAAGGACCAAAGTGGTCAGCAATACCATAACAGTAGAAGAACCTAGAGGAAAAAGGCAAAAAAAAAAAAAAAAAACCTTGATAAGCAATGCAAATGTAAGTGGTAGAGTTAAGAAGAACCCACGATGCCTGGTTGTCAATCTTATGCTTTAACCACGAGGTCAAGAAGCCCTCTTCTGCTGGCATTGCCACAACAGACCATGAACTGAGAGTGAAAATCTGTGGGGAAACAAGGAAAATATGAGAAAGCACCTCTTTGGGCTTGGAAAAAAAACCCTCACAGAACTCATCTTTCTGATAATCACATTGCAAGATTGGGGACCAGTGTCTTATACACAAAGCCCGTTCAAGACTCCTTTGAAGTACAGGGAAAAGTGAGCTTTTCTGCCCCGGGGATGAAAGGCTGGGCCACTTCTGCAATGAAAAGGAGGGGGACAGAGAGAAGGGGCAGAGCTGGGATGGAGAGGAAAGGGAGAGCCTCAGAGAGCCAGGCTCACCCCTCCTACCAACGAGACGAGGGACACTGATCCCTCCTGCAAAGCCGGAGGCAGCTGCCTGCATGGCTTTCCAAGGCTCTGGCACAGGCAAAAGAGGCAGAGGGGTTTTGCAACCCTTTCCTTCTGCAGCCCTAGCCCACTGCCTGCTCGTTCTACGCTTCAACCCCGCCTTGTTTACATGGCCCAGTGTAAAATTTGTCATTCGTGTTAGTGTTTCGCTAAGGCTAACTTTACAAGTGGCTATGCCATTATTTTCCCTGGAAATAGGAATAGAAAATTGAACACTGCCTTCTTTCCTATGCAGAGTTTGAAATCTAGACTGTTAAACAGTATAAATCCTATTTTCTTTCTGAATAAATTTACCTACCTTTTTATTTTTTAACACTATCCACCACTTTCTTGGTGTTAGCCATTAATTATTTGGAAGGTGTATGGCTTCCTTTGAGCTCATATTTGGTTTTCCAGCCATTATATTTTTAATTTCACAGACATAATCTTAATACATTGCCTACTACAGCCATAAATCACTTAATGCATTAGAAAGCACATTGCTCAGTAATTGCCATTTCATTTCCTATACTGATGCAAGCAATTTAAATATGATTGAGTTTTCAAACTTAGAAACAATGTAAAGAGACTTAGGAGAGAATGCAGTGTAAGTGTAAACAGCAATCAGCAGTCATTGTTTTCACTTGCATTAGAATTAATGTTTAAAAAAAAAAAGTACTAGGACAACTTTATGAACCACTTGTAACTCAATGGCTGCTGTTAAGGTCTCAGCATCAACTGCTCATCTCACCTCATTGTTTTCCAGATCTAGAAATGCTAAAGGAGAAAACACACCCTCCCTTGGATGTGGTAAGAGGAGCTGAGAAACATGTTGTGCTATTTTTCAGTCACTCTTGTCTAAGCCAGAAATACATTGAGAGATTTCAAAGGCAAAATCTCTCCTAAGTAGAAGACCAGAGATTCCTGGTAGACTGTCACAGGGAATCCACTGAAGTGACAATGGAAGACTCTTTAATTTCTTCACAGAAGTTAAAACTCTATTGTAAGAGCCAGAGCAATTACACCAGTGGTAAATACCGACTTTTCTGGTAGATGTTTTTTATCACTCTCTTACCGTAAGACCCATCTTAACAGACAGCACAGTAACACATCTGGACCTTTATTCACACAGAAGAGAAGTATCAACCATTCTGTTACTGCTTTTGGGCCCAGGTTTGGACAGCCTAAAGCTTCCCTGTGCCTAGCCTTTCCCATTGAGCGTCTTGGCATCTTAAAAGAGATAATATTAAACATAATAATAATATTTGGCGTATTGGTAGGCACATCGGCAGGCACATTGGCTTTAAGCCATCTGAATCTGGGCTTCTAGCATAACATCCTAGTGCAGTAAATGTTATACGGCCTTCAGGGCAGAAAGGCACTACTAGCAGTTTTCACTCTGAGAAGGACTTAGTAACATCAACAAAGCCACTACCTCTATTTCCTCTTGTTTACATGGAAGGGAGTATATATACATATAAATAAATATATCAATTGTTTGTTTTATCTTTAAATGATACTTTTTTTTACCTTATAATCATGCCCAACACTTGTAATATTGTTTACCTTCTCAGCACTCTCAGATTTTCCCATGCCTCTCTAAGACACCTACAGACTTATTTTGAAACATCACAGAAAGATCTCCAACAGGAGCATGTCCAGAAATGAAATGCAACTTAAAGAGCATAAACTCAACTTGTTTCGTGATGGCAGTAATCTGTACCCCTTGTTCAGAAGAGCAAGTTTACCAGAACTGGTTTCTCTCCCTTACTCCTCCTAAAATGGTTATATTTGTGGCCCTCAACCGAAAATATTCTCATTTGGAAAATAGTTCTGTTGCACTCCTACACTTCTACTCTATTCTCAAGGCCAAGAAATGAGGTATCTTATGAGCTCCTGTCTAGGGGATATCCTAGGAGAAGTGACCACAATCTGAGGAGCAGAAAGTGTGGAGATGAGGTACCCAAACTGTATAAATTACAAGATACCACAAAAGCACTTTCAATTGGAAATAATCTGGACTTTTTCTGAATTCCTGGAATTTTGAAGTGAGATGTTTCATTTGGCAGATGAAAATTTCCATGGAAACCAGCTGGATTTGTCAAAAAGCCCATTTAATAAAACTACATCAATTTCCATTATGAAAGGATTTAAACAGAAAACAGATGATCACACTTCTAATTGCTCTGCAAACAGCTTGGAGGTGAAGCCCAGCCTGCAGCCAGGCCTGCCCTATCCATATGCTGGACTGCAGTTCCTTTAGCCCAGAATCGATGATCCCAGTACTTCAAACTCATTTCATATAGTCACTTAGAAGACATAATTGATGCAATTTTATCTCTTTTAATTGAAATAAAATATTTATGGGGATTGCACAAACAAAACAGAATAAGGCAGTTGCTGTGCTCAAGATACTCAGCATTTTCCTTTGCAGCAGTTACTTCCATCATGCTGCAGATACTTTTCCCCTATTTGGGTTATTTTATGACAATGCTAAATGTATAAAGTTTGTGAGTAATGACGTTAATTTATGAATTCTTTATTCCAATGCAGGTTCACTCCTAACATTGAAATGTCCAGTTTCTGTACAATAATTAGCACTTACATTGCTCTCTATGCTTTCAAAACACAATTATTGGCTAATTCATAATACACTTTTCTGATCCTTAAGGGTGGATGCGCTGGTTAACAAAATAATCAGAAGAGAGTTACGCAAAGTCAAGGAGAGAGTCAGTACCCACTGACTGCCAGAACTCCAGTGTTCTCTTTCCCAACATCATCACCTGTTCGTTACGCTTTGCTTTTGAATTTTTGTAATCACAGACTGCATAATTTTATATTTTTGCTGAATCCAACCCAAGAATGATAAGCATGTGAACTCTTTTCTGGTAGTAAATACTGAGATAGGCTTACAAACAGCTGGGAAGGATTACTAGCAACCCATCATAAAGAAGATACTTACCTTCCACTGAGTTGTCTTCCTTTATAAAGGGGCTGAATTTCTAAGATAGATGCAAATTCAGAGCATCTAGCAGAGATGCAGGGCATATAATTACAGGAAAAAGTAATGCAGCTACATTACTCTTGAGACACAAGCTAGACTACCTGTGTGTTACCCTCCAAGCCATGTAGGCAGATCACCCTTATTCAGACCTAGCTTTGATAATTTATATCAGAGGCTGCTTGAATGGTTTAGGTGGTGGGGATCTCCACACAGAATTTTGCACAAACACACAGATACAGATGTGTAACGCAATGGAGGTTTAAAAGAACAATATTGAAAAGTATGGACACACACACACACACAAAACCTTACAACCACCACTGAAGCGCCCAGCTGTACAACAAACTTTCAGCACTCACTTCACAAATGAAATCACAGAAAAGTCACAGTATCAGGTTCTTGCAGCTCCCTCCTCTGTCCCCCTTTCACACGCAGTCCCCATTGCCACATGTCTGTCTCTGCAAGTCAGGGGATAGCCAGCAAAATCCCCACTGAGGGCTACTTCGCAGACCCATTTTCATATAATTTTTGGTTTTGTTGGTGCCCAGACTGGTGCAAAAGCAAACTAAGAAAATCAGTTCTTGGCAATCAGTCTCAGTCATCCCCTCTGCGTGCCCCCACATGTGCTGTCCACTCTTGGCACAAGAGGGAAGGAAGACTCAGGCATGGCACTGCAAATGCATGAGGACTCTGTGATGTGCTTAAGTGCTATATACATATACATGGAAATTGTTACATGTCACTATTAACACAGAACGACACAGAAAGATTTAAGCAAGGTTTATAAAGTTCTGGTGGGGACGGACCCCACAATCCACAAGGCAAGACCTGCCCTGATCTATATAGTGCAGTTTATCACCACATAAAGATATCCTGAAATGCTGAGTAGCAAGATTTGCAAAAGCAGCTGATGAGTTTGACATCAGTTTTGGAGGCCCAATGTAGACAAACATAAGGATCCAGATTTAGTGGGGGGAAAAAACCTCAAACAAAAAACATCAACAAAAAACCCTACTCTGTGTCTCTCCGAGAAAAAGAAAAATTCTTGTCTAGGAGACATATGCATTAAACTGAAGCTAAAGTAAACTGACTGCCTCTTAACATGTTTGCTACACACTTCTTTGCATGTTTAGACGCCAAACAGCACTGACGCAACAGTTAAACTCAACATTTACAAACGTTGTTCAAAGTTTGTAAAATCTGAATTTTCTGCATAATTCTGAGCTATTCTGTGAAAACCATTTAAAAGCAAATATGTAATATGTTAAGTGCTAAAAATAGTAATTATTACTTGGGTGAGTCTCACATGTTTCCCTTGCAAACTGCAAAGGGAATTAGAAAGCCACTAGAAAGTACTTCAACATGTCTAGTAACAAACTTTCCAGAACAGGTGACTAACGCCAGACTTCTAAGTCCATGTTTAAGCTACAAAATATGATTAAACTGAATTTTAAGAGAAGTGATCGTTCACATAGTTCAGCAGTGCAGCAGATGAGGATATTTCCATTTCAGAGTTTAGCTTTGAGCACCTGGCTTAGAAAATATTATCTATAATATCTTTGAAACCATCTTCAACTCTGAAACCAGGAGAAAAGATTACTTATGTTCAATAGATACTAGAGCTTCTAAAAGAAGATGGATTCTCATCTTAAAATACATAGAAATTTTTACTTCATAGATAAATGATGTTATATCTTTAAAGGCTTCTTCACACTGAACTATGGTTAATATTTAATTTAAAAAAAAAATATTCCATTTACTTCAGCTTTCACTTAAGTCTCTAATGTAGCCATTATACGGTAACCCATACAGGTGAGAGGGGCTAAAATCAAAGATACTATGTATCTTCAGTGCGTTCATCTATCACGTAAAAGGTTTTCTTACTCAAAATTAATATTAAGCAGAGGGGTTTTTTTGAAGCTGACATGACATATGACATTCTTTCAACGATTCTGCAGTTAATTAAGTATTTTCAATGAGTCTGTAGTTAAGTATTGAGATTGACAATGAAGTCTAAATCTGATTCTTATTTCTCTTGTCAACTGTCAGTTTAACAGCCATGAACAAGAAAGTAATGGAAGAAAGAATGACGTAGATCAAGATCATGGAAAAAGGGGAATTTATTGTAGAAGTAGCTCAGTAGTAAAGATTTTCAGAAACATTGAATTGACTTGCTGAAATATAGTTTTATCTCAGGCACAGCTTAGTGTGCGATCTGATACTGTATAACTTCTTACTTACCCTTCACATGCACTTACAATCTAAGAATGTGTGGCATATGACAGCTGTGAAGAAATCTATTGCAGGCATCCCATGCAGCTCTTAAAATCTGGCCCTGTGGATCCCAAATTCCAGTTTCCAATGGCTGCGCGTGTGTATGTGTGTGTGCGTATGAGCGTGCATAAAAGTCTACTCAGTAGCATTTCTGTTCTTCATAATAATGATGGGATCACCTATCCATTAAGTGCACCCCAAATCAGTATTTACACTTTCACTAAATATTCTTTACGTTGCCACTCTCAGCAAACAGAGATCAGAGTTCGGAAGGCCCACAGAGCAGGGTAACTATTCACTGTTGTAAGTGAAATCCTTTAAAAAGCTGCGCGTGCAAGTGAAGTGCTCAGGAACACCTGAGAGTAGATCTTCCCTTTACCTCTTTGTCCCTCTCTATTTAAATAGTACGTGCTTTATTTTTTATTTCTCACACTCTGCCATCATTCTCACCCATAGGTAATAAATTCAAATCAACCAATCAATTTACCTAAAATTCAAGTTACAATTAAATAAATATCTTTAAATCTCGTATCTTACCTTGAAACTCTTAATTTTGTTATTTTTCTACTGGAATCACAACTTCAAGTTCTCTGTGATTTTTCCCATTTTTTTCTCCCTCCATCAAAATAATGATTGTACTAACTTGCCTCAAGAATTAGTCCTGAGAGAAAGTGTTGTCTAGTGACTAAACCAAGGGCATAGGGCTCAAAGAATTTATTTCTGGCTTCATTAGCAGTTCACCTGGTGAGCTGGGGAAAGCAACTTCATCTCTCTGCATAGCACTTTACTAGTAGCTACTTCCCAGGGACACCAGAAGAGGTTAATTCATCTCGTCTTAGCTTTGTCCATCCAGCCTAAGTCAGTCATCGAAGCTCCCTCTATAGCTAGTGAGAAGAGACTCATCTCATCCAAAACGGCTGAACGAGCTCAGAGCGGTTTACATCTCTCCACTGAGAGACCTTGGGCAATCAGCTTAGCCAAAGGCTCCATTTAATTTTTAAAAAAACTACTTTTTAGTTTGTATTTGCCTAGCTCTGTAATATAATTAAAAGAAAATCCCTGTATGTGTCAAGAACTATAAACTTTAAAAATACGAATTATGAAAGGCTGTCCCTAACACTTGCGTTGACCTCACTGTGAATTTTGTGCTGACAGCAGCCGCGGCACTGGGCCATGAAAATCCCCAATATGTCGTCGTCTCCCGTGATATTTAGCAATGCTGCCGTAACAGCTCTCACTTTATGTCAGACTTGCTGGCTTTCCTCAGCATGAGAGATCTCCAGAAGCAGGCTATAATCCCCACGTCCTTTGGGAAACCGTCCCTTCATATCATGGATCTCGATTCTCTCCTATAGTTGCTCTTTTGCGCTTGCTGATGTTTTGCAAGCAGAGGAAATGACACCAGAAATTCTCTCTTCAGTTTGTCCTTTCTAACTAAACACTGAAGCAAATGCACCTTGAACTTACAGGACAGATTTGAAAGCCATACTTTTTTTTTTTTTTTTCTTTTGAACAGATTCAAGAGTAGTTCCCTAGGAAACCCCAGGAGAATATAATTTCAAACCAAAACATTTTGCTTCCTCATCATTTTTACATAAATTACTGCAGAGAAAGCTTAAATTTTTAGTATTCATATTCTCTGGGGACATAAGCTGAACACACAGGGATTGTACAGAACCTGTATTTTAGTATTAGTTTAAGCACATGAACGTCAGTAATTGGTTTTGGCTGGGATAGAGTTAATTTTCTTCTTAGTAGCTGGTACAGTGCTGTGGTTTGGATTTAGTGTGAGAATGATGTTGATAACACACTGATGTTTTGGTTGTTGCTAAGTAGCGCTTATCTTAAGCCAAGGCCTTTTCAGTTTCCCATGCTCTGCCAGCAAGCAGGTGTGCAAGAAGCTGGGAGGGAGCAGAGCCGGGGCAGCTGACCCGAACTAGCCAGAGGGATATTCCATACCATGGAACGTCATGCCCAGTATATAAACAGGGGGGAGTTGGCCGGGAGGGGCGGATCGCTGCTGGGGCATCGGTCAGCGGGTGGTGAGCAATTGCATTGTGCATCACTGGTATTTTCTTGGGTTTTATTTCCCTCTTTTTTTTTTTGTTATATTCCTTTTCATTACTATTATTATTATATTTTTTATTATTGTTATTATCATATTTTATTTTACTTTAGTTATTAAACCATTCTTATCTCAACCCACGAGTTTTACTTTTTTTTTTTGATTCTCCTCCTCCTCCCACTGGGAGCAGGGGGGAGCGAGGAATGGCTGCGTGGTGCTTAGTTGCTGTCTGGGGTTAAACCATGACAGTAATATTGACTACATTGTGAAATTTCATCCAGTTTGTGGACTATTCTGCATTTTCAGTCATGTCTTTACATGAAGTAATTCACCTGAAGGCAGAGAAAACCAGGTTTCTAGTGAGCTTCTGAACTCTATTAAAATAAAACATGTTAAACTGTTTAGATAAAAAATATTTTTGTGAAGAGTCTTCAGTATCTTTAATAGCCCAATCACCCAGGACCAGTTTCAAGTTACCATAATAGCCTCTAAACTTGAAGTTGTTTAAGTTATCATGAAGACTAGGAAAAGCAGTGGCAATGAAATAGGACAGACTTATACTAACTGTAAGTAAAGAAGGAAAAAAATCTGACACTGAAGGTAACTAAAAAGCAACACAAAAAAGAAACAAACTATATCTTTGCAAAGCGCAAAAATCAGTAAGAAAGAAAAGAGAACACCTTTTAAAGTAAATAGATGGAAATAAATATGAGCTTCTGGAGTCATATGAAATGACATCACTGTGAAAGAATTAAAATAGCAAAAGTGTTGGTAAAATTTATTGCTTAAAAAGTAAAAAAGAAAGTAAACACAAAATGTCTTTAGCATGGACTGCATTTTTTTTCCAGGTGAAAAGCACAATTAGAAATTGAAAAAAGAAAGAGAGTGAGAGAAGAAAGAAACACTGAAGCAGGTTCAGAAATAATTTCCAGATTTTCCCTCAATCTGGTTCTAAAGCGAATTATCCCTGGGCTCCCCTCTGCTAACTCAGCAGCATACTCCCAACTACAGCTCCCTGTTCCTTCCACTACGGTGAGACTCAAACTCATGGTTGTGAATGTTCCTCTACTGCCAGAGATATCAAACCAGGGTATTACTTAAAAAGAGAAGCTATTCCTGTAGTATCACTGCAGTTACAAAACTGTTATTCCTATTACTGCCAAGAAACTACCAAAAGGCCAGTACACAAATCCATCCATAGCTTTTCCATTGTTAGAAGGTCTTGTTTTCTGAAAAAGCTGTCATGTAAGGGCAAAACCACAGGGGAAATGGGTTTCAGCTTAGTGAACTCTAAAACAGGGAAGAAAAGTGGGAAGAATTTATAGCCCATACTTAACAGTTAAATTAGCAGCTGCAAACACAACAGCTGTTGCAAAAAGAAATTCAACTCTTTATTTCTATTCCCAATGAGGCTTATTAATGATTACCTTAACAGAACAGTAAAAAGAGGAAATTATTAAACTTTAAGTAATAAATTGACAAAGAAAAGCAATCAATAATCTCCAGCATGAGGATTTAACAGATAGACTTTTTTCTGTGTATATATAAATATAACTAAGGAGAGAAGGCTGTATACGAACAACAAAAAACTAAACAGGACCTGCACTACAACTGAAGCTCGAAGAAAGAATTACAGAATAAAAACCCACATAACTTCATGTCATCCCATTTAAAATGAAAACAAGAAAAGACAGGTTTTAAAAGGAAATCATGTTTTCCCTGCACAATTTCCTACAGTTGACATGGACAACTTTATGGAAGAATATACTATTTAAGGAAATTTAAAGTCTGTTGATAGAAACAAGAGCTAAATATGACTGAATTACAAAATAAGTACTTAAACTGAAACATTTATGAAAATGGGAATTGAGAAAGCTCAGGAGTCTGTAAGGAAACAGCAAATACAGTCTAGCAGACTGGGATGACTACATTAAACACAAATGAATCTGCACAAAAACATTAAGAAAATATATCAAAGCCGTAACTTGTTTCATGCATAGTGAGTGCTGCCTATTTTAGACAAACAAAAAAAAAAATTAGAATGCTGCTTTTCATAAAATATTCAATGTTGGACGAGTTACACTGTGTAACTCTACTGAGAATGTGATCCTTAAATTTAACAGAGGAATTAGAATATAGCCTTTTGTGTCTTAGGAGAATCCTACAAAGGCTTGACTTTAAAAGAACATTTGTAATCCCTGGTGCTTCTTCAGCTGTGGCATTTGAAGAGCCCCAGAAATATCTGTCGGTGCTGGGACAATGCCCATGTACAGAGGCAGAGTCACTTAGAGACTAGAGTTAATCTGCTGTAGAGTGGAAGCCGTGGTGAGGACAGCTCAGGCAAACAGAAAGGAAATGCTGGTGATAAGAGAAAATAATTTGAAAGTGAATCAGGAGGGTTTTAAACTGTTCTTTTCATTTTAAACATGGTTTGAGGTTTTTCACTTCAGGTAAAGATAGTGTGAAGGTTGCAATGAAATTATAAAGTTGAAGACTTTGCTCTGACAATGTAAAAATAAAAGCAGTACATTCTAAATAGTATGCAGCAACTAGAGGCACAAAAGCTATACCTAAGGTAAGGATCTCACATGGCCAAACAAGTGGGGTACTATCTTGGCAACTGCTGCATTTGTCCTAAGGGTACCAAAGTCATATTTACTAGATCAAAAGAAAGAAAAACAGCAAGTACCAATCTCAACATCTAACCATGTACGTTAACTGCTGACATGACCTGGAGTGCTCAAGGATTAGTTTAAGTAAGTGCCAGAGTTTTAGTTTTGAGCACACAAATATCATTTGGTATGATTTGGTACATTACATGAAGCTGCGTATTGCAGCCACCTGGTACTGTTAAACATCTTAATTTATACAGAAATCTCTGCAACAAAGAAGCAATTTGTTGCTTAGTGAACTTCTGCACTTTCGTTGAAGCAAAACGTGTTAAGAATGTTAGAAGGAGAACTGGTTTTGACAGCATCATCTGCAATCTGGCTAACCTCTCTTCAGTGGGCACTTCATGGACAAGCAAGGGAGGCATAGGCCTGACATTTAATCAGCTAGAGAAAACAATTTCCTATTTTGTAACTTAGTAAAAAAACTTTATCAGTAAATAAGGAAACAGTAGAGTTGGAGATGCCACTGTAAAAAGAGGGGTGAAAGAAAAGAGAAAAGAAAAAAAAGCAGCCTTTGATATTGCTATCTGAATAAGACTGCAGTCCTTGTCTCCTACATTGGAGAACTTTGGTGCATTATCAACTATTATCAATAAATTAGGATCTGAAATAAAAACTTCTCTGGTTTTGGAACAATGCATCTTCTCTGGTGGTGTTAAGTAAAAAAAAAAGGCTCTAATACAAGGGAAAAAACCTATACTATCATAACGTTGAGCTTTCTCATTTATATTACTCCTTCCTTCTCAACTTCCCTAACTTGAAAAAATGCACCAAACTTGTCAACGAAATTCACTCACTGAACTTCAGCAGGACAATCTATGAAACATACCTCTAAACTGTTCTTTGCTTTTATTAATCTTTACAGCGGTGATTCTTCCAGCTGAGGACAAGGAGAGGATTTTTCAACCCCCTCTGGTCAGTAGGACAGTATTCAGTGCAAGTATCACTATGTGCTTGTCCTGTTCTTTCCTCTCTCCCTAAGCTGCGGGCCACCGTTCAAAACAGGATCCTCAGCAAATGCGCCTTTGGTCAGATCCAGCTTGGCCATTCCAAGATTAGGTTATATTCTTTAACACACATGCATGAAACATAACCTGAACGTCTTGCATTCTTTGGCAATTGGATACAGTGGCTTCCAGATGAAAGCCAACTGCTGTAATGCAACTTTATCCAAGTAATTAAGCTCCATTGATTTTCAACAGCTGGGAAAAGAGGCCTTTAACATGAGTATTCACACTTCAAAGTATAGAAGTGACCTAGACAAAGATGAATAAATACAATTATTTATTCTTCCCATATATTTTGTATCTACCTTATTCCCGCAGCATCTGGAAAGGTTAAACATCTGAATCAGGAATATATGTGACTGTTGTACCAAAACAGGAGACAAGTGTTTGTATTTTGAGGCAGGGACAGGGAATGAAATGGGGGAAAGAGCTAAAAAGTATCCGTGACTGTTCAGGGAGAGACCTGTAAAAGCGATCCCTGTATTTTTACTCTGATGCGTTAAAAAGAGCAGATTTCATGCATTAGTAGGTCAGACGAATGTGTATGACAAGGAGTATGCTTTCGTAAAAGCTGATGCTGCTTATGGAAGTTAGGTCTGTTACAATGCACTATGTGAGCCTCCCAGATTCAGGAACAAAAGAATGAAAAAGTGAATTTAGTACCATAGCTGCCATGAGATGCTTATAACTGTAGGTGCAGCTCTCCGATAATTTCCTTAGCTAATATCTGCAAAGACAGACGCTGCCTATCACAGTGTCTCTCCATCTGATACTCTGTCTCTAACTAAAACTCAGCTACTCACCGCACAGCAGGCGCAGAGCACAGAGTCACCGAGCAAGCAGCTAACAGCTAATTCAGAAGGTGATAAAGCAGAAATTCTCTCGCTGTAACAACTTTTTGACCTCTTCATTGTCGGCTGGTCTAATCAAACTACAATCAATGAATGTTTTCCCTATATGCAAGCTGTTAAGAAAGCAAGTTAATTGGCTCACTTGAAAGATTTAAAGCACATGAAACTTCTGAGTGGTTTAACAGTTTTCCAGGGATTGTTGTGAGGGAATAGCTGCAGAGACACTGCAATGCAGCACTGCAGCTCGCAGACCACTGACACTGAATATTTTGCAAAAATCTTAGGGCTAAGTTCTACCCTTTCACACTGCCGCAGGGGGAGGGAACCAGGAGCATTTGAGACTAAAACGTGCAATAAAGCTTTTTAGCAGCTTCATTAGGAGTCCAGTATTCTGTCTACCCCCACTCCCAAGCTATGTCTTTCAGGACAAATCGTCACTATTTCAGCCAAAGTTCACGTTCCTTTGAAAATGTATTTCAGTTTCACTGACAAAATGGTTTTTTTCTTAACTCCTTCCATACTGGGCTGTAATTTACAACTGTTGCCATTAAAATCAAAATATGTCCTGCATAAAAACCTGGAAGTGTAAAAAGTGTTTCCCTGTGTTATATATTCCCATTTTAATTTCTAATTAATTGTTTAAGAGGGACACACTGTTCCACCCTAAGATTATTTTCCAGGCTCAGGTTTTTATTTTGCAGAAGAGAAGGGCCTACTCACTAGCTCCATATTTGTGCAATGTTTTAAAAGAGATCTGAGAGTTGCTAAGCTGGGAAGAGAGTTAAAATGCTTCCAAGAATATTAAAAATTGGAGAGCAAAGCTAAATATAAGTAATCGGTTCCTCTTCTAATTTTGTTCTAAGTAGCTTTTGATCCTTAAATTCTCTTTAATTTCGTTTCAGCCATGTGCAGAAGGTGTGAGCTGCACATGAATACAAACAGACATCTTTCTGAAGCCTGCAGGGTGGCTAGTGTACTTTGAATACATGCATAAACCTCCATATGAACTACATCCACAATGATTGTTAGAGATCACGATTCTTAACATTACTTGACCTCCATTTACACAATACATCTGTACATAAGATACAGTACACAGGTTATTTCCAGTTTTTAAAATAAAAGTAAGGAATGACTCAAAAAGCCCAGAGTTATGGTTGCTGTTCCTAAAGCTATAAACATATACTATCACTGTTGAGCTCTGATTTTTTAATCTCCATGATTTGTTTTCCTCTTGCTTAATAATCTTTCCATATTTTTGTTCACAGAATTTGCATTTGTTTGGACTTTCATACCTCTTTTTTGTCTTCTATTTCTCAGAGAGATGAGGGAAATAGAGATGGTAAGTGTACATGAGGAAAACAGAGACTGAAGAGCAGAAGAGCTGAGGAGTTGCTCTCCATTCTTCATACTATCCCTTGTATTTCCATTCAGCTCCTTCTCATGAAATCACTGCTTCTATCTTCCATTCTCCCTTTGTTCACTGTATCTGTGCTCTTTTACAGAATTTCCTCCTATTTCCAAGACCACTTTCATCTGAAGGACAGGCAGCGTGGTTCAGATAAGCATCATCACCAACCACAAGTCTGACAGCATTCAAAAAATTTTGTGATGCTATTCTATTTTATCTGAGCTAGTCTCTGCATTTGTTTATTCCAGACAGGATGAGAAAACAAAGTGCATACTATCAAGAGGAAAAGCTATTCAAGCTGATGGCAAGCACTAGATTTTTTTGCAGGAGTTGCCATTCTCATGAGATTTGCTGCCAAGTCTATACACATAAATGTGAGGGGAGTTCATATGAGGCTTAGATGAACTTTTGACTGTTTGAAAGAAGGAAAGGGAAACTTAAACTTTGAAAGCTGTTTCTATAGTATTCACCTCATTTTCTTCCCACAGCGAAGTATATTATTTGGTTTTGGAGACACTGCCAAGATAAGTGTGCTGTAAGCTTTTCTTTACTGCATAAAAACTAAATTATTGGAACATAAGCTTTTTCTACTAACCATTTTAATTGCTAATCATCAGCTGGCTTATAGTATTGACTGGTACTTATATCATCATGGTACTTAATACCTGAAATATCAATAGCTACAGGTTTCATTGAATGTTTTTGTTTGCAACAACATCTAAAGGCTTAATAAGCTGGAAAATATAAAAAAAAAAAAAAGGCACTGGTTAACATTTGCAGTGGCTATTCTTGGATCTCCCAAAGAAACCTGACGTTGTAGTAACAACAACTCAGAGCTTCCAGAATGAAAATGGAAAAATCAAGCCACAAGCCTACTTTGCTTATGTACTTTACTAGTTTTGGAAGCATTTTAAAGTAAGGAGCCCCTGAGGGAAGCACAGCTATACAGTTTTAAGACTGTATTTTATGACAATGTTCCAACGTATACATCAAGATAAGATATGGTAAATAAGAGATCAGGTACAAATTACAGAGAAAGGACAAAAAGAGTTGTGCAGGATCTTTAGAATAAAATAAATATTTATGCTGATATAGAGTGTGTTTGTCTTTCTGTGTGACCTGTAAATCCTTAAGTAATTCTCTGTGAAGGTTATTTAAACAACTGTTTTAAAACAGTTTCATCTTTCTTTGCTGTTAGAGATTTTTAAAGAAAGAAATATGTCATCTCATATCTGTATTTATGCAGTTTGCATTAACCAGCATCTCAGATTAACATGAAATACTTCAGCAGTAAGACAACACATGCTGAACAACTACTGAATACTCTCACCACCTTAAAAAATTCAATCATTTCCTATAAAAAGGCTAACTTTCGGGCCCTGTTCTTCACCAGCTCCACTCTCTTCAGTGTGCTTTGAACTAGCTGGGTGAAACAGAAAACTGGCTGTGCTTCACTGACAAGAAGTCACGCAGTCAGGACTAGTCTGCCCTCAACAGGGTTTTTGGTGAATAGAGCAGCGTTATAGAAAAAATGGAATAAATATGCAATATAATACTTGATGGATTTCATCAGCATCATTTGAATTGCATGTTCACCAAAACTGAATTTGACATAGTACAGAGCTGGTGAAATGTAGGGGAAAAGTATGTCAACTAAAAGTTAAAATATAATAGGAAAAATCTGTCAAGCGATGTATTTTTTGTGTATTAACAATGGCATAGAACAACTCTGAAATGCCAGTGATTGCTACAAGTACTCAGACACCATGGTGATAATTGCAGTATAAAATCACCAGACAGCAAACAAGACTGCCGGAACTAATGGGAACATGGTTTTATTCAGAATCCAGTGCGGATAGCTATCTGTAATGGAATTGCTTTTCAATACTTTTTCTTTGAAATAACTCTGATTATTACTTATGCATTTTTATGTTAATATGTTCCATTTATTTAACTAAAGACAGACACTTGCAATTTCATTTGCTCTTATCTGCCTATTTCTTAGTATGGCCTAATTTATTCTGTTTGGTGACTCAAGTGCAGACAAACCAATAAATGCATGCATGATACCAGATCTGAAGCACAGTTGTAAGTTTGACTAAAATACCAGCTGTTTTTCTCTTTGAGTGCTACCATCAGGATCCAGAGAAACAAAAGAAGGTGTCGTGCTGGATAAATTGTGGCAATACTAATTCATCTCCCCAGTGTCTCTGAAAAAACTGACTAGCTGAACCTGTTATTAGAGCTGTTCCGTTTCACTTGAGATCTACACGTGTCCTAGGCTGGGCACAATCAGGCAGAATCAACAACTTGTGTTGACAGGTCGTAGCAGGACTTGTGAATTGAGCTAGAACTGTCTACTGAAAACTGATGGAACGGTGCCAGCGAGTCTTCACAGATGCCTGTAGTTGCTGAATTCACCTGGAAAGAGTTTCAAAGTGACAACTACTGCAGAGGAAAACCATCTTTAGTTCCTATCAGAAAGTAATATTCCTTTCATGAATTCCTTGAGAGCCTCAGACAGTCATTTGGGTCATAGCTCGCGGACAATGAGAAGGAATTCTGCCACTTAACTCTGGACTCATAAAATCAATCAATGCCTACTTCTTCCCACTGAAACTAGCTTAAACTCTAGAAAGCTAAATATTAGACACCAGAAGCTGGATGAGATACATCCCACCTTAAATGTCTTATATTTTGCTGAATTTCCTGCTGATGCTTTTATTTAGAAAGCTGTCATTTTCTCTAGTAAGTACTTGTTATCTGGGTGTAATTGCCCTGGAGGTACAAGGACACCATCACCCAAAAGTAATAATGGGAAGCTCTGTGCATTTGGCAGGAAGTATTTATCTCTGTTTAATTCTGATCTGACTGTCTGAAACAACTTCAGATCTTCCTGGCGTTTCTGTTCATTCTTATCTTTCGCACTATCTGTCTCCAGAAGGAGAATAGAAAAGAACGTAAAATGAGCAATAATGAAAATAAAATGATTAACTAAGTGTTGATTACTGTCTTATTATATGCACATTTAAAGATAGTTGTTATAGTTGCATAAAATACTTCTAAAAGCAAAGTCTGTGATAAAAATACAGCCATTTCCTTGGGATTGAATTGCCACTTGAGTTTTCATTCCAGATGACTTCTGATGATAGCTGGGAAAAGCACTATCTACAGCAGCCTCATCCTGTTAAATAGGTGGCTTTAAAGCACTTATCTTTTACCATATGTCTTTAAGTTTATTATTTTGCTTACCCTCCGGCTGGTATTGTGCTATGATTGTTACCGTCTGCCCTGCTCCTTTTAGCGCAGCTGCAGCCTGCTCGTGGGTAGCACCTCGAAGATCAATACCATTCACCTACAGAAGGAATGCAAACAACAACAGATCTGAGTAGTTTAACAATAGACAGAAAGACAGAGGTGGGTTTTTTTAAAATATCTGATGGATGTAAAGGTCAGGTTGCCCAGATGCGAAAGTGAAAGTACAAAATCAAAAAGGCCGAGAGGATGTTACCTATGACTGGCCATGAGGATTTGCACTAATACTGCACACCATAGTTTGCCTATGCTTATCCATGCATCTTCTCTGACCGCTACTTTTTGGGGTTTTCTGCTCTACTGAGGTTACATTTTTGGTAATCTCTTCATCAATCAATATCACTTAATATATAAGGTTCAAAAGATAAGTTTTCTGTGGTGCTTGAAGGTCGCTGTAGAATACCGCAAGCAAGGAAACTGCTCCTTCAGCCAGACTCTGCAAGCCCCGTCTGTAGCATCAGGGAAACCTGGAGATATATAGAGCATCTCTAACAAAAACTGCTGGCTGGAGAACTTCCAGAGCAGAAAGCCCATCTACCATTTTCTTTTCATGCAACCCCTCCTCCTATTGCCTAGAAATACCCCCGTATCTTGCACATGACAGCAATGGAGTTGCTATCAGATACAGCTTCACCACCTCTGGCTGTTCGACATTAACAGATCTTTCTGTGGGGTTCCTCTTACCTAATAATTTTTTGCTGCATAAGCAGTGGAAGCAGAAAAGAATAGAACAAAGTAGGGAATCCACCCCTAAAACTCAGGGGCAGTTTCAGAGCTCTTTTCATTTGCATTTGTGATGTTAAATGTTTTGTCAGCAGCATCCCAAGGAAGAGATGGAATTCATATATAGAATTATTAACTGCTCCAGTAACTTGAATGTTGCTTTCCAGTGGGAGTGTTACTGTCTGGCTATACTGAAGTGTGTCAGATTTCTTTTATTTATTTGTTTATATATTTATCTGTCTTTTCACTTCTACAGGTTTCCACTTCATAAAGTTTCAGTGAAGAACAGGAAACTTTTGACATGTAAACAACCTCAGCAGGACACAAATCCATTTCTGATCGCTCAAGAAAAGAAAAAGAAAGGAAATAAAGGGCAGAGGGAGGAAAGAGAACAATGCCATAGATTTCACAGGCAAACAGGCCAAAACACAAACCCCAAATTCTCAGCAACAGCAACTGTTTTTGTTTATTTTTATCAAGTACTATCACAAGATGGCTAAGCACATATTGAAAATATGGAATTTATTTAAATTTGAAGAACTTTTTAAGGCTTACAAAAATAAATTTGATTCCACAGAACTTTACAAATAACAGCTATTGAATCTGTTATGAATACATTTATTTTGATCAATTACATTTAGAAACTGACCCATCTTAACTTGCTGTCTTTCACCAAATTTTAGAGAATGTGATGTTTTGGGAACATGTTTAATTATTATTTATCATAGAATTACAGAATGGTTTGGGTTGGAAGGGACCTTTAAAGGTCATCTAGTTCCTACCCTCCTGCAATGAGCAAGGACATCTTCAACCAGATCAAGTTGCTCAAAGCCTCGTCCAACCTGACGTTGAATGTTCCCAGGGATGGGGCATCTACCACCTCTCTGGGCAACCTGTGCCAGTGTTTCACCAACCTCATCATAAAAAATTTCTTGCTTATTTGCATGACAAAATCTAGTCTTTACTAGTATGTGAACAGCATTTAGACTATTACTCTTAGAAAAACTAATTTGTGATAGCAATAATATAAAACCCAGGAGATCCCACAGTCTCTGATCCAGAAGATGCTGTAGAACTGTTGACTGTACACAGAAATGTAATTGTCTAGCTGAGGTTTCAGGTTTCTGAAAATAAGATTCCATAAGAATCAAAGTTTTCCCAGTTCACCTTGTCTAGAAAAACTTCTTTCTTCAATTAGTTATTTTTTCTTTATGACAAGGAAGGAAAAACCACTTTTTTTCCTAAACTACTCATCCTTTCTTCCCTCAAAAACTTTTTAAGCTACTCAATTTGATGATCATTTAATATTTCTCCCCATCTTACTCACGAAACTCAGCTCTCCCCATTTCTAAAAAAAAATTAGTCTGAATTTCAACTGTCTATATTATTTTAATATCATTCAAAACTACAGAAGATCTAGAATTTTGGAGAAGCATGACTTGTTGCAATCTTTCCTTGTTATACAAAAATAATTACACACTGGCTTACCTTTAGATTGAGGAAGCAAACAAATAAATGTGGAACTAGCATACCAGAAGAATATAACCTATTAAAATCTTACCTTACTCATATCCCCATGCACACAAGACCTATTATATAATCACAATAATGATGTGAAAGAGGAAATTAATTATGTTACCTCACAGAAAAATAACTGATTTTTTTGAGTTAAAATTCGTCCATATGTGCGTTCTGCAGTGGAGAGTATGAAAACTATTACCATGCTGGTAATGCCTGCTTGATCCATGCCTGTATCTCAGAGCCTTTGGGGCAGCATATGAAGGGCAGAAGAGGCAGCATAGTCCCAAACCACCATCATGTTGTGTGACTTCTCTGCAAGGAGAGGAATCTCAGCAGAGAGGAGGGAGGATGACTGGTAGAGTATATACAGGGGCAAAATATTTTAAGGAGCACTAAAGTAGCTTCTACAAGATAGACGTCTGGTAGTAGAAGTGTAGGCTGGAAGACTACCGTACCTAAAGAAACATACAAAGCAAATGTCTATGCCAGAACATAATGATTTATGAGAATAGGTATGTATGGATCCCCGTGTTGTTACAATCACACAGACAATCTGAAGGTAAGCTGTGACAATAATTCAGTGTTCTGGTATTGCCATGTATTAGTGTCTTCGGCTCATATATTTCAAAGCATTATATGCTGATAGATACACTCTGATAACTTCTACAACATTTCTGTCATCTGAAGTGCGCAAAACTCATGTTGTTTTTACAAGTTCTATCTATATTGTGTAAAGGGAAGCAAATACCTTTATTCACAAGTAATGCTCCGATGCTCCTGAAAAGAAATTCTGAGCATAGGACAAATGTAAGATAATAAACTTCATAATTTGTTTAACACAAGAGTTCTCAGTTGTCCCATCTCCCTGTTTGAAAGCAATGTCTGTGAAAATGGATGGTGGAAGCTTTCCAAAAAAATGAGCCAAAGATTCAAATGCTTTCATCAAAGTTGTGTACGTAAACCTGAAGTTTGGTGGATGGCAAGACTAACACAGACCCCGGGAAAAAACTCGCTGAAATTCAGTCTAGGAATACAGTATCTTAGAAGGTAATAATTAAGTGCATTCTAAAAGAACAAAGGAAAGAATCAGAGCTTTCAGTGCCATAAAATCGAATATATTTTAATGCAGAACACTGAAAATACCTAAAGAGGAATATGATGTCAATTAGGACTTAGTTTGCAACCTCTGTGGAGAATACAAGCTTCCCCAAAGGAGCACAACTCAGGCTACTGCTGTGGAAGAAAAAGGTGTTGTGCCCTACTTTTACTCAGTGATGGTGTTACGACACTTGATGCTGCATTGCCATGTACCAGCACTACAATTACTCATTAACTCAGCACTGTAGCCACAGCGTTGTGGAGGTCCGAGCAGAATCCTTAAGTTTAGGCAGCACAGTGCCTATATCATGCCATAAAGGAAACCTCAGCCTTGGTTCAGTGTCTCTGAAGAAGACAATTGTGAAGCCAAGTCACCCTTCCTTTAATAGAGAGCTTGGCTTTTATCTATGTGTTTTTGCCTTTCATAACCGGAGTCCTTGAGAGAGTCCTGAGAAAGAAGCAATAGGATGAACTGAAGAAAAGCTTAGAGGAACATTCCTGAATTCCTGAGCTCCTAAGTTGGGGAGATGGATATGGATGATGTCACCCGGTCAGTATTAGAAGGTCCAGGAAAAAAATTTAGTAATTTTGTTTAGGCTTAAGTTTGAAGACTGTCGACTTCAGAACAGAAGCCTCTCCTAAGCAATATAGGAAAACATTATGGTGGTCTCTAAGAGTTACGTTAACAGGACATGAAGCTTTAAAAGTCATTAATAAATTGTAATAATCTCTCTACAGATAAAAGGAGAGGATGTACGAAAGAATAAAGAAACCATGTGCTTATTGTCCTTCTCCTCTGAAAAACAATGATTCTATCTGTATGTGATCTAATACCTAAGATCCTAATAATGCATGAAGAATAGAAATATAAGACAGGAATTCCACCAAAGTTAAGTTACACAAACATTTTTCACTTTTCCACAGAACAAGAAGCCACTGAAATGGCAATTGACTACTTTCTGCCCTTTGCATGCTCATTCTGGAAGAAATGATTGCCTAAGGTGCAAACACAACACATTACAGTGAGTGAATTTCTCTGAAATTAGAGTTGACTTTTCTGCTAGGATATAGGCGGGGATGGACACTTGAGGAGGACTTACAGGTCTGAGTGGCTGAAATCAAAAGAGCAAGGAAAAGAAATGTCAGAGAGAAAATAACACATCAATTCTATCTTCTGCAATTTTTTTCAAGATGATAAACAAGCTAGACAAAACAGATTAAGTAATGTTGAACAGGTAAATGACCTGACTATACTAGGTTGCCAAAATACTGATCTCCTTCTTGAAGATGCACAGCTGCAGAAAAAAAATCAAACAATCATTGCCAAATAGGTAGGTAGAAGTCTGTTTGCATGCGATTTTGCTCACCAATACCTGACAGAATCTCACTGCAGAATAATAGGTGTTAAAATTAGAAAGGACTTATAACCTAGTCTGACTTTCTAAAGAACAAGAAGAGTAGATGCTAACATGATTTCTGGGTATTATTTCCCAATATTTAAAAGCAAACATAATCAAGTCCCAAACCTTCTAGTTGAAAAACAGCATATTCATGTAGCAACATTAAATCTTGATGAAAGACCATTAATTTACACATTTTAATCAAATTCTTACCCTCAGGCTAAAATGAACAAGAGTTTCTGAACGGGTAAAACAAATAATACTCTGTCTTGCCTCTTCCTCCAAAACAATGTCTTAATTATAACAATTGTGTGCAGTGATATTGTTCCCTGCCATGATTTCATTGCAAATTGTTAAATCTGATTTCAGTTACTGCTTTCAATTAATTTAACGTAGTTATGTTAAAAATAATCAATAAAAGAAGCAAAAAAACCAGAAAAAGTTGCAAGTGTGTGCAGGAAAGTTTAATACATATCAAAGGTGGGTCTTTTGGGTTTTTTTTTCCCCCTATTAAATGGGCTGGCTTCCTTTAAGAAGCATTACACAATAAGCAGAGCAGCACTGCTGTTCTGAGCTTGACTGCACAATCCTGATGTCCTGGTCCAGAATGAACTTGACTGCACAATTTCTGATGCCTAACTCCAAAATGAATTTGACATAATGGAAACAAGAAGAGCCTCCAGCTTATACAGATGTCTGTCTCTTCTGCATGCTGTGGCAAAAAGCAGTTAGAAAGCTTACAAACAAAGAGAAGTGCCGCAATGGAAGATTATAGCTTAAAACTGCAGACAAAACTAAACTGAGATGGAGAAAAAGATGCAACTATAGTTCACAGTAATTACAGTAATTGCCTTTGCATTCATTGACTCAAAGTAAAGCATGATCTACTTCATTAAATACTGAATCATAATCTAAATGAAAGATAAGATTTATATTTTGGATAGATCGAACTCTTCTAAAATTGGAAGAGTTATATTCCCTTTAAAATATTTGAATAGCCCATATTAGCACAAATTGGTTCAATTCTGAACAGTGCCACTTAAAGACTTACTACAGTCTGGTTGTCTTCTGTTAGAGTGCCTGAGCATGACTCATATGTAGGTCATTCAAACAGAGGCTAGCAGAATAATCTGTTTTGTTTAGCCATTTATTAAATAAATCAGCCACCTTATTTTGGGTTTGTACAGTGATTAAATGAACACCTGGAATGTCTTGTTGAATTGGAAAGGAAAGGAAAAACACATCCCTTCTCTGGGGAGGAAACATAAAGGATTTCTTTTCATTTCTCCTTTGAATTGTCACTGACATAGTACAGTGTTTTTATACAGTAAATTAAATGATGAAGAAAAGACACCTTTTTACCATGGAACAAACAATACAGCAGATTTTTCAAGCTGTGGCTGAATTCTTTTATTTGTTGAACTTATAACAGCTTTTGGTGTCCGAAAAAGCAAACAGAAATCTGAATAAAGACAACTCTTTACAGCCAGAATTGCCATTGTTTGCATTAAGAGAAAATACAAAGAACCCTATTTATCTGCCTTAACTTTGCACGTCAACTTAAGTATTCTCAAGCACATTAACAAGAGATGAGAGGAAAGCTGAGCCATGTTCTCCAGCAGTCTTGCTTAGTCACTAGAAATGGAATGTATAGCATCAACCCGTAGGTGATGGAAGCACGGACTTCCAGCAAGACAGGGAACATTGGAAAAACACCCATTAGGGATGATCTGCCCTGAACATATCTGGGGAAGACTTTCCTCACAAGCAGGCGGCATAATCATTCTACACAACGGCCCCCACAACTCTGACAACTGATACAGTCCAGCAAAAAGTACAATAATTCTAAGAAACTCATGCATGTCGCCAAAGTACAGCCCTTGAGCAGCGATCTTCTTCAGCTTAGGCAGGCCATCTTTTTGCAAAGCGAAACCCACACATCCAGCTTGAGGCCGAAGCTCTGCAGAGCACTGCAGGAGGAGCTGGCAGGGAGCAGAGCGCGCTCAGCGCCGCAGACAGCTCTGGGAATCCCGCCGGGGGCACGGCTGCGGGAAACGGCACCCCGGGGGAAAAAATGCCGATACAGGAGCAATTTTGCCTTGCTAGTGAATAAAAAGTTTAGAAATAGAAAGAAAGGAGAAATGCACAGGCGGAAAAGAGTCTTCACTCTCCAGCTTAGCTTCTGTTAAATTTTCAGGCTCACTTTATCACTTTTCTCTCACTTTTCTCACTTCTCCTAATCTTTTCTGTGCCTACACTTTCTTCTGATCAGTTAAAACTGTTTAGTTCAGCACATATAAGCACAGTGGTTGTCTCATCCTGAACTCCACTGAAAACATAATATCATGTCACGTCTGCTGTTCTCTATGCCCAGCATCCTCCTTCTCTCTTTCTACGGGCCAGCAATTTCACTGACCTTTTCAATTTTCCTTGTCTTGCTACCTTAGAGTTATGACTTTCGCCTCTAGTAAGCTGGTCTTTATGCTCTGATGAGCTGGGCATTCTAGAGGCAAACTTTCTCTCTCTGGAAAACAAGAACCACTGTGGGGGTACGAGCTATATCATTTAGTATGCCTTTTTCTGCCAGGAAGTTCAAGGAGGCAGCTAACCCAGCTGAAAGAGGTATCAAAGCATTACATCTTTGAAGCAGGAAGAAAATTAATATTATGCTATTGAAGAGGTGTCTTGCACGCACTGCTTTTTACAGTAGGAACCAACAAGCTTTATGACTCACCAGACCACATGAATCGTGTCATATGATAAATTTTTTAATCACTCAGGAACCCAAAACTTACTGGGCAGTAGAGCAGAATGGTGCCTGGAGTCTAGTCTGTTTAAGTACAAGGCAAAAGTCCAGCCTGGGGCAAATCTCTGAATAAGTAAAACTCAGGGATGTAGCCATTTTGTCCAGCAGTAGCAGTCGGGCTTTCAAATTCGTGTTTTTAGTTTTCCTTCGTTGTGAGGCTGACAGTAAGGCTACACTGAGGGGTGTAAAGCTCACTCCAAATCTTCAGTGTACCAGATGCGACATAATTCTGTTTGACAGACTTAAAACAAAATTTGCTAAGTCAGAATGTTTGAACTGAATGTGAACTCCTCCTTAAAATATTTGGAGCTGAAGAGCAAGCAATCTGGCATCAGATCATTTCTACTCATTGAGACAATTGTAAAATGAATGTTTTAGAGGCAACTGATGATTTCATCACAGCAAAAATACACAGCCTCTAATCTAGGCCAATTTACTAGCTTTGCATGGCACGTAACTGACAGGTCTGATAGCTAACACCGCTTGGCAAAAAGAGACATACTTTATTCATGGGAATTGTTAGTATAATTTATTAAGTTCTGATCACGTGCTTGGAAATGTCAGAGTTAATTTAGGAAACAGTTACTGCATCAAGGCAATTGCAATGTATGTTATAGATTGCAGAGAGATGGGGGCGGGGGGGGGAGAGAGAGAGAAATCCAGCTGGAAGACAGATTCCTAGATTAATAAAAGACAACAGGGAGCTCTATAGTCACCAACGTATGTAGTATTCCAGCATATGCAGGTGGTAAATTTTTCCCTAGAAGCTCCATTAAGTTTGTATTTTAGAAAGTCATCTATTTTATTTTGAAGTCCCAGAGTGAGAAGTCTACGAGCTTCTATGGCAATATAACCCAGTTACCCTGACTACAAAACAAGTACATCACGTTTTGTGGCTGAATATGTCTAAGTTCAACTTCCAACCATCAGACCATGTATATTTATCAACAACACTGAAAAACAGTTTGCTAGCAGCTCTCTTCTCCAACAGTAAGTATTTCCAGGTGGTAGTGTTTACAGTGGCACAGTTCATACTTCATTAAAGTGAATTTTTATGGTCAAGGAGGATGCTCAGGCTTTCCTGACATACGTTCTAAACTCCAAGGCTTGATGGAAAAAAAACGAGACTTTTTTTTTAATAAGCCATTTCTTTAAATATATAAAAGAGAGGATTTTCAAAAGCATAAATTTGTGTTTGCACCCAGCTTCTGTTCATTGGGTGTCAGTTGCCTTCTGTACCTCTAAAAATCTCCTCTTGTACAGGGAAGTTGTATGGGTGACTCAGTTTTGTCATGGGAAATATTTTTGATTCATCATGATGACAGCAAGTACTGGACTTATGTCTGCATGTATTGTGAAAGGTGAAACTGAGCTTATATAGAAAGGTGGAGCACTGTGCACCCAGATGATCTCATATAAACATAAACAGGTTGAGGACTTTTAGAGACCTACTGCCATTTATAACTGATCCTCAAATCCCAGGACGTCCCAATGTTATTGGCAACGTCTGAGCCTGCATTAACCCACTGTTTGCCCCAGATCTTCCCATTAGATCCTGCCATGACAGCGTCTTTGCTTTTCTGTTTTTCTCTAGTTTTTTGGGGCCTTGTGATTTGCCACTGTATGAAGATGTTGATAGGCAGCTTACAGGGGCAACAAGTTTGTGGTAAAATGACATCTATTGCTTCTTCTCCAGCCCTGTGGCTGTTCTTTCAGGAAGGAAATTACACTTGACAATTTATTATTGAAAAATTCGTAGGGGCTATTACTCCTCCTTCTGTTGTATTCCAAGTATCTGCAAATAGATTGATTATTTCTCCCAGAAGTTTTCACTGACAGTTGGGCAAGCTTCTCTATATTCCCAAATATTCATTGAGTTCTTGAATAAAATTCTGAATGGTCTGCATCGAACAGTTCCTTAAGTATTCGAGAACGAATTTCAGCTGGTTCCTAAGTATCTCATTTGTCAAAGTTCCAACTTGGTTTTGCCTTAGTCCAGTTCAAAGACTTATCTCTTTGTTTCTTCGTAACTGCCCTAACTGGACGATCATGGAACCTTTTTTAAAGAAGACAAAAGCAAAAAATGCACTAAACGTTCGAACTCTCTCAGTCTCACTTTTAAGTGGTCTTTCTTCCAACTGTTTAGGAAACAAATTTATTGCTTGGCTTTCTATTCTCATCAAATATTTTCTTGCTACTTTTTCTAATCCTTGCTAGCTACAGTCCATTTTAGATCTTGCCCTTCTGACTTTGTCCCAAAATTTTACCTAATATTTGTACATTTTTAGGACTTAGGTTGTTATAACCACAGTAACTTGACTCAGCTTCCACTTTTTCAAGTTTGATTACTTAAGATTCATATCATCAAAAGGCTCTCAAGTACCGAGGTTAATTTCTTACTACACTCACTATCATTCCTTTTTTCACTGTGCTCTTAATATTTTTTCTTAAAATAACAGCTACCACTTCTGAATTAACTGTTAGTTTAAAACTTGCTCCCCGTGGGATTTTCCACATCAGCTGTGAATGCACAGCAGACTGGTTTTGAAGTTCCTGTTACTTATTCTTCTGAAATTCCTCATTCCTTTCCAGCACAAAATCATAAACTTTGCCATTACACTATATGGTCACTCAAGGGCAAGTTGTGTTTCATTCTCCCATTTTCAGGCCATTCTTCCTTACTGGTCAGAATAAAATCTGGAATTATACTTGCTTTTTCCATATTCCCCACTAAAAAGATTCATGAATGTTTGGTCAGTTTGGATGGGATCTAAATCAAAAAAAGCAAGTCATGCCAAATTCCCTATAATCAGTGAAAAGAAATACAGACTTTTACCACACAATGCTCATCTGACCTGTGTAAAATGTCTACTTTACGGCAACGTAAATTGTACTCCAGAAGTGGCTACATCTTTCTGTTAGCTATAGAGGGAGCCTAAAGGGTTATATGCCCTGCACTTCCCAATATTAACAAAGCCTGAATTTAGATTAATCCACTATTTGCTCCTAAGGAGCTTAATCTACCTGCCCTTCTAGCTGGTGTGATCCTATTAACACATGCCAGCACCTGTGCTCTCAGCTCCCTTTCTCTCCAGAGATTTTCTTTTTACTATGACATATATCACCTACCATGCAGTAGTTATCATTTGGATACGTTTCAACACATTCTCCCTTGATTTTCAAGCAAGTTCTACTTCTTTAAAACAGTCCAATCACATGAATTGATCTGCCTATTTAAGTCACTGCACTGACTATAGACTAACATTCCCAATGTATAACATACAATGCTCTATACATTACTACAAAGCAAGTTTACATAGTTGTATTTTTCCTATTGGCTAATTAGGATTAATGTTAGAAACATAAAGGGAGACTTTATGGACAAGTGCAGCTAAATGCCACAGAATTTGATAAACTCTCCTACGCCAGAGGACAGAGTGATATATCATCCACACCACCACAGGGAAGTAAGCATCCTAAGGGTATGGTCAGTGCCTCTGCAAATAAGTCTTGTAAGGTAAAGGGAGCATCTGTTATAATCCTAATGCTATTACACAAGAGTCACAAACTGATGTTCCATGGAGAAAAGATGCCAGGCCCTATAGAGATGATTCAAACATTTTCCAACTCAGTTGCAATTTGGAAAAAAAAAATCTGAGAAGCGAAACCAAGTGGTATTTGCCATTTTTCTTAGTTTTGTAACTAGGTAACAAAATGCACTCTTTGCCCTAAGTAGTTTTACTGCTTTTACCATGAGCAAAAAGCCATTTTAAATTAGAAAGATGAAAGCTTCTCTGCACCAAAGTAAGGGAAGTCAATCTGAAGGTCAATTCTAACTGTAGCAAATATAAAGCATAAATATTTGCTATAAATAAGCACAGAGTCCTTATACTCTATCCTGCTCTATACACACACATTTTGTAGTAGAAATTGCAGAACATTATATTTTTTCAAATGCGTATTGTATTTTTGCTACAGATGTGAGTGAGAAGGTGGGTAGGAGTTGTGTGGGAGGAACTAAGTAGAAAGAAGTGTTTAAACTGTTCATAAGAGAAAGCAAACATCTCACAAAAAATGACAGCAGGACGATGCACAGACACAAGACAAAATCTGATCAATGCAAGAGATCACCTTCCCTCTGCAAGGGAGACAGTACTGAAGTGAGATGCTGAAATACCAGTGTTGCAAACTAACCATATATAAGGTCATGAACCAGTGACAGAAGACCCCACAGAATATCTCTGGTAGCCCTTTCCCAATGCATAGTTATTTGATTCTCAGAAAGTAGCAGGCGAAAAAAGGTATTGTCTTTCCCCGTATATGAATACATCCTGGTACTATGCTAGATCAAGGGGAAAATCATACAGAATTTGGTTAACTTCATTCATCTGATTCAGGTTAGATGGGAGGGAAAATGGAAGCACTACGAGAGTACTACCTGCATCTTCACAGTGCAGCCTGTTCTTTTTCTACTCTTTTTCTTGTTGCTGTTGAGAAATTACCCTTCAGGTAACTTGTTTTATTTCCTTAAGACAACCTGCGGGATGCGTTGCTTGGGAGCAGCAATCTTGCTCCAGAGCAAGCAGCCTCCTCTTTCTCTTGATTCTACTTTCAGGCTACCAGCCATCCTTCATCCTGCCATTGTGAACTACAAGGTACTAAAGCATTTCTACAGGAGAATGAAATAAAACTGATACTGCTTTTATGGTCCACAAGTTTATTTTACTTTTCTTTGTGATGAAGCAAGCATGATGTTATCTGAAAAAGCAAATATATATTATACGGGCAAACACATATGAAATGTGTGATTCAGTTTAAGACATCTAAATATAGACATGCATGCATGTGGTAAGTGTTTAAGCTTAAAGTCAATGGATACCCAATCAATAAAGGCAATAAAGCCTACAGAGCGATTCAGCTCGCTCTACGCAACTCAGTTGGCCAGCTGAATTGTTCTCTAGACTCCATTGACTTTAATGGCAACCAGACAGGCAGCAAGCAAGTAGATGTCTAAATTTAAGTATCTTAATTTGAGGTTTAGGCTTGTCCAAAGACACAAAATTCAGTAA
This sequence comes from Gymnogyps californianus, assembly GCF_018139145.2. Classification (NCBI taxonomy): domain Eukaryota; kingdom Metazoa; phylum Chordata; class Aves; order Accipitriformes; family Cathartidae; genus Gymnogyps; species Gymnogyps californianus. The sequence continues at coordinate 7,584,451 of NC_059471.1, read as the reverse complement.
TTTCAAAGGTTAAGATTCAAATGCTAATACTTCCTGTTACCTCCTTACGGCTATTAATTCACCTCAACTCTCTCTTTTATATACATTTTTAACTTGATGCAGTCTTATGGAAAATTATAAAACTTTGAAAAACAATGTCATCATAGGAATTCAAGGAGCAATATGCACTAATTATTTGTGTGTAAACTGCAAATCTGAATTTTGCTGCTGAACTTGCATATGTAAACTAACTCTCTGTGCTTCAGGTACTGTACCTATAGATAAAGTTGCCCACCTTGGCACTGACAGTGCTTTGAAGCATGCAGGTTGAGACACCTAAAATAAGTAGGTAAGTTTTATCATAATTTTGGTTTGAGATTCTAAGGCAAAGAAAAGATGAGGCAATTTTTGTTTGAATAGGCCCATATTCCTTTTCCTGCTTCCCCAGGAATTTCCCCTAAAAATTACAATGTATTCATTATGTACCTCTTTCCTAAAATTATAAGATTTGTACTGCTTTCTGTCAGCAAGGATGTATGCACAATGTGCGGCCATTTTATGCGTATGGCTCTTGGAAATCATTTGTTCTCACGCAGCTGATTTTCACTAAACAACACTGGGTTCCCATTGTTATTTCAATAGGCAATATATCCCTTAACGTTGGAAGTGGAATTTTAAACTGCAAGAATGGCATCAAGGAACATTACATTTTATTTGTACTAGAGCCTGCATTTTTCTATCAGATGGAGAACCTGGGGTTAGGTCAGAGTTCAAGCAGCCTCTAAGTCTAGACTTGGCCCAGACTTCTCACATGATTTTAAACAAATCAATTAACATAATGGCACCTCATTTCCACTGCTCTGAAACTGAAATAATACTTCCATTGATATTCGGAGCTGTTTCGTTTGGGTTATACAGATCTGAGACGAAAGTTAATCTGTGTGTACACAGCACCTAGCAAATCAAGTCTTGATGTCAATTAGTTCTCAAAATGCTACTTGATAATAATTACATTATACTTAATAAGAGGACAATACTACAGGGAGAGATATATTCTGTTATAGTGATGAAAGTACACTGGTGATGTATGCATTACTACATTTTAAATACATTCAGAAGTAAGAAGGAAAATGTTTAGTTTGGTGGTAATTCACAACAGCATAATGAATTATAGCAAGAAGAAACCAGCATTAAAAAAATCCTACCTTTTAGGGGGAAAAACCAGCTTATCATGAAGGTAACACTATAATTCATTTTTTTGCTATTTGCAATGTTTTACAATCTGAAACACAACATTTTCCATTATTCTTCAATTTGCATTCAAGGTTCAGATAGGATTCACTTTGTCTCTCTGCACAGAAGCATTGGGAATATCAACCTGCTTTCTGAGATAAGTTTTAAACATTTCCAGTCAATTAACTGAAAACAGAAAAATACAGCTATCACTGCTTTTCCTAAGGTTTTAGCCAGTTTCCAAAGGCAGATCTCTGGCATTACTGATCGTGTGATGCCATCTGGTGGCTTTTGGGAAAAATAAACTCAAATTTCACTCGTCCATGGGGCCAAGGCTGCGGTATAATCTTTCATAGAGCCCCTTGAGCGCTGTAGGCTTGGACCCCTCCCTATCACATAACAGCAATCAGGCAGAAAGAAAGGCAGAGAGGTTATGGGATTTGTCCAAGCCTTGTAGGCTGACTCTGGGACTATGTATACATCCAGCGTGTCATCCAAAGGTAATGCGTATTCCTAGCTTTATTGGGTCTCACTCATGGATTTGCAGTCTATTTATGGTATTTTCATAGGTACCTCCCCAAAGGTGAGCATACACATCTCTCAACCAGTCAACACTCTGCCATATTCACAGCACAGGCATGAATTAGGAAAGTGCTGTGATCCCCTCGTCCACGTGGGAGATCGAGGCTTAAAAAAATAAAGCACCTTGCCTAAGGTCACATAGAAGGACAACAGCAATATCAGAGAATTAAATCAAGATCTCCAAAGTTTAAATCACTTACTATGCTTCCTGTCTGAAAGAAATTTAAACCAAGCCAAAGTTAATTAGAAATACTAGCTTTGAGGGTACTCTTTGTTCTTGGTAAATCAGATTTGTCATTTTTTGAGAAACAAATGGGAAAACTATTTCTGTAGGGAAATAAGTGTTTCTGAGGGATGAGACAAGAACAAATAAACAGAGACAAACAGACCTCCTTCGTGCAGCCCTTATAAAATTAAGGTGTCTGGGACCCTTCACCAGACGATGGTCTAAGATTAATCAGGTCTAAAAGTAGCCTGTGCATGAAATTTGTTTCATTTGAATATGGAAAAATGGATTCTTAATAGTCATTTGTGACTAAGTCAGTCAGCAGTGCCTGACTTGGTGATTGCCTGGGGATATGCATGCAGTCTAATTTAGTAATAATTTCCATCCCTCTCTGCTCAATGAACAAATAAACTACTCTTGCATGACAACTAAATGCTGCAGCAACACTGGTAAATTTAATTAGAACTTATGGAAAACATTGCTATGAAACAGACAAAAATCAGAATTAAAAATTCAACTGTGGCAGTATCCTACAGGGCTAAATATACCCCTGCTTAAAAATAAAGGAAAATGGACTTTCAAATTTGTATCTGAGCTGCTGGATTTCTGAATACTATGTACTGTGAAAGGCTTTGATCTCATAGTTTTCTTGCAGTCAGGCTTACTTTGCTGCATCTAGCCAAAGAAAAATAAATTGCATAATTGTGTTAAAGAAATTTCCATTTCTATTCTTCAGGTTTCTTGTCTGTGTTCTTGGCACAGGCATTTGCCTTCCTTATCTCTTCATGTTGATAACCTTATAAGAGTCTCTTTTGGTTTTCTTGCAGTTTCCTCAAACTTTCTACTCGGGGGATCCCTTTAAGGCACCGAAACATCTTTTACTTGCCCTTTCTCAATTTTTCTTAAAGCATTTTCAAGGAACAGGTCTAGATGAAATACACTGTTATGGTCCTCACAACCTCAGGTGACTGCATCCCTTTGGTGTTAACAAGCCAGATTTCCCATATACCACAAAGCAGCCCCAGCCACCTTTTCACACTAAAACTTTGACAGGTGGAAGGTAAACTCACTTTTCATAGAATAGGCCAGTGGCCAAGAAACTCCTAAGCAATGTAGGAAAACCAGTTCCAGCTTCCTCATGAAGTGATTTAAACATTGACCAGGAAAGTGCCACATAACCACGCCACAAACTGAGCAGGCTAAAGCCATCTTCCACCCCGACGCTAACCAAAGTGCAGCCAAGGATGCAAGATTCACAGGGACAGAAAGCACAACAGCGGGAGTGAGTGTGACACGGCGGCCTAGTGCGTCCATCACTCGTCTGGGACGAACAATTCCTGTGTTTCAGCTCTTTGCCTTAAGGCTATTTATGTACTTCGCATGAAACAGCCACAACTGTATCAATTTGGGATAGTTTCTTTTTTCTGTAAGGCGGCATAATGTGAATGGGCATTTAACTACATTTTCAAGGCTTTCATTGTCATTCAAAATCCTTTACATTCAGATTGTTTCAGTCAGATGTGCAATTATTTGACAGAGCCTAAAACATCAATGCTCTGTTTTTTAAATGCATGCTATCAATATATACATGAAAGAAAAAATTAAAAGATGTTTTTGAGACTAAGTATGCAAAATATAACCTCAGGCTACAAAGCCTTTTATCCTATAAGATTGGAAAATTAATTTCAGAGTGATCATCAGATTCATTAGAGGCATAGAGATAATTAACATATCCTAGTTAATCTCCTTCTTGTATTGGGCCATTTGCTAAGCAGTTGAGCACCCACTAGATGGCACCCCCAGTCCAGATGATTTCGTCGCACTGCTTTTTCTCCTCAAAGAAAAGCTGAAATTGAGAAATATCTTTGGACTCAATAGTGCATTTTGGGCAAAATGGAACTGAATGATGGCCTAATCTGGGAGATGCTGAGGTCCGCACTGTGTTTAGGTCCTCTCTGTGGTGTTGCCGTACTGTAGATAGCATTAAGCAAAGTCTCATTCTGAGCTAAATGCAAATAACACCATTAACAAATGCTATAAAAACCAAGAGCAAATAAACAAAATATTCAGTGATAAACTGTTTCCAGTTTGGATTTCACCACATGGAAACCAAAAAGACTACTTTGTGTGTCCCTTGCAGTATAGACAAAGAACAAGATCAAGTGGCTGGCCAGCAAAGCCCCAACACAAATACTTACAGACAAAATTTGATCTCCTCGCTGCAGTTCTCCGCTGAGATCGGCAGGCCCGCCTGCTAGGATGAAAGACACGAAAATGCCTTCCCCATCTTCTCCTCCCACAATGTTAAAACCAAGTCCTGTGGAGCCCTTGTGCAGGATGATTTTTCGAGGCTCTCTGTATAGAAACAAAATGATAATGTTTATCCATTCAGAACTCTTAATGTGTACATACCTGTCAAGGCATCTTAAGCATACTATATTTTGCTTAAGACACAATGGCCTGTTATTGCCTAAAGAAACCATTTAACAAATGAGATAAATCTGTTAATTGGAGAACAGATAAGGTAGGAATTAACCAGCATTTTTTTTTTTCCCCTCATGGTTGAATCCAACCATCTCTATTAATTTCAGCCCACTGGAGTCATCTTCACTAAGTGATGGATTTATTAAAAGAAAAACCAAAACACTGAAGATATTTTACAATCTAATTTATAGCAATACTATATATACAAGTAGAATCAATCTTTACATGGTATCTTTTTTATTTTAAGTTCTAGTCTTGCTTTTTAAACAAACGAACAAAGAAAAAACTCAAAACTCTAGGCAAAGCAATGGCAAGTCTGTTTGATGGTGACAGATTTGGAGCAAATAACATCTGTATGATCAAGCTAACAGAGCAGAATCTCATGAAAAACTCTGGTTTGACATTATCAGGAGCTTGCAATTGTAAAGTCACACAGCAGCTTTAGCACTGAACCAGACCAAGGGATATCTGCTTTTGCCTTACTGGTTTAAAAAGTTGTTCATTATGATGGAAATCAATAAATAATAATAGCTACATCTCATACAGCACTTTCCATCTGTAAATTGAAAATATGCCCCAAAGGATGTAAACATAATAACATGCATTTTACTGATGGGAAAACTTAAGTCCAGAAAGAGATGACTTTCCTAAGCAATTAAGGTTGTATCCTTGAGAAAGTGTCCCAGGTATTCTGGTTCCCAGTCTCTGCTCTGCACACGAGGCCTCAGATCTGTCTCTCCCTTGGATACACAAGCACACACAACCATATATACATACACACACCACCGTATTTATTGGTACTTACCCCATTTTAAATCCCTCTAACAATTTACTTTTGAAATTGTGAAAGAAAAAGTGTAAATGCTGTTATATTAGTATGTGTAAACCTTAAGCCCAGCCCTGCAAATACTCACAAACACATACATTTACATGTCTGTGACTCCTCGCAGAGAAATAAGATGTTCTTCTAATTCTCAATTTTTACAAATAAAAGTTACCAGCAAAGTGACAATTGTCAACACATACACACACAACATCTACAGAAACATGCTCCAGAATGCTTTTTGTAAAAAAGATCCAATATTTCCTGTGTACTATATAACAGTTCTATATCATACGAATGGCTTTTTCATTTCCATCTTGTTTTTAAAGAAAAGAAAAGAAAAAGAGAGAGAGAGAAGTGATTAACTGAAGGACGTCTTATTTGATGTGAGTTAAATCTTATGGCTGTATACATGGAGACTTAATCTTTACATCATAATTCCAAAATCAGTAGGCATTTGTTCATCTTTGCCCAGTGCTAATGGTCAAAACAGTATCCCCAGCTTGATCATGACCTTTAAATAACATCTCAACTTTCTGAAACCAAAGCTTAGTATTTTTGAAAGAAAAAACTAAAGCAAATTTTTTATATTTTTAAAGGTGATTGTAACCTTTAGTGAAAGTATTAGTCCTAGTCCATATGGTCCTCCATCTTATAACTTTTTCTTAACATTGTATAGTCAGAAAACAACCTTTTAAAAATACAGCTGTGAGAAAAAGACTTATTGTCTTGAGTTCGTATATTCTTGAAGTATTTTTAACCAATCAGAAGATAAAGAGGGTTTTCTTTTCCTTTGGATCATTGCTGTTGATTTGCCTTGTAGCAACAATTTTAGCACCTTCTTAAATATGTGCAGATTAGACATAATGCAATCCAGATCTAAGAAGTCTAAACAGGTTTTTAATTACGAAGGGTGGCCTGGGGGTTGGAGCAGAACTAGGACAGCAAGCTGGAAGCATAGACTCCTTCCGCCGCTTAGCCCATGTGCTGCTGAGTGATCTTGACAAGTTATTTGTTCTTCCAGCTTCAATTTCCTCATCCACAAAATGATACGGTGACACTTGTCGTCTTCGAGTCCTACACATCAAAAATACTTTGCAAGAGCTGAGCTACTGCTATTATAATTTACCTGAATATTGAGGAAAAAGAGGCAGTAAAGTCAAACAAATATATTTGCATGCTCTGCTGGTGAGAAATCCGAAGAGCTCTTGTTCAAAATGAATCTGCATATTTCCACATACGACAGGCAGCTTGGATCAAACAGTTGAAAGCCAGTGCTATGGGCAAAACTAGGTCAATACAACTGGGTACCTACTGAATAGTAAGCTGTGGAGCTCAACAAAAAGTTGGCCCAGTTATTAATCCCTGTCTCTATCAAGTCAGCAGATTTATGCCTAAAACGCTGTCACTGCTGTTTTGTAATTTTGGCCTTTTGACAGCAAAATTCAGATTCTGCTCTTGGATGATTATGTTCAGAGGAAGCTCAAACAATAACGGGGAAGTGGCAGAAGCCGTGATTAGAACACAGTGGGGTTTGGCTCCTGCTCTTTAGCCTAATCAGGTCTTTTTGGTCATGACTCCAATTTGGCTGTATAGAGACTGACCAACCATAACATGTCTTCTATTTCTTTCATATCTGAGTATCCTGCAGAATCTGAAAGGTGGATTCAAGAACATACAAGTGGTGTTGTCATCATCATAGAAATAACCTTTAGCCACGACTGTACTGCAAAAACTACAGGAAGTAGAAGGTATATGCCAATTTACCGTAATATAATAAATAACTAAGATATTTTAAATATATCATGGTTCACAACAGCATAGTGTACTTAGTGTGAAAATAATAAAAAAAAAACTTTATTATGATAATAAAGCTTTGTGGCATGTTATGAAGTTAAAGTAGGAAAAAGGTTTCTTAAGCAAAGAAAGTACAATACCAGCCACTGACCAAGTGATCTCTTAAGAGTAACGCAGAAATGAGTTATCGGTCAATGCTTTAGCCACACTCAGAGAAAAGGCTAGTTTTGATAAAGCTGAAGATCAGGATGTTACATATTTATTCGCCTGGTATAAATGTTTGTAGTCAACTCTTTTAATATGATGGTTAAGGAGATCTAAGAACAGGTGCTCCAATTTTTCTTGAATATCTGGGAAGCAACATTAGGAAAAACTCCTTTGCCTCCATTAGAATTCTTTACAACTGTAATTCTAATACACGTGAAAGAACTCCAGACAGAATGCAGATAAACGGTGTAAAGGAGGTAATGGAATCAAAGACTTAAAGATGACATGGTGATGGGAGAGTAAGAAGTGAAAGAAAAGTAACAACTCAAATGTGAAGGATATTTTCTTGCAGTAAATGCACTCAGTAAAAATGTGTAGTTCTCTGCAGAAAACAGCAACTGAGGCAAAGATAATTTCAGGGTAACTTATTTTAAAAGCTCACGGTTTTGTTTGGAGACAATAGGTGGCACTCTGTAGCTACCTAGTAAAAAGGAACAGTCTAACATCCAGTGTTTCTGAAATGCATGTTTCTGCCTCCAGCTTTAACTACTTATCCCATTTACAATTTCTTCTGTGATAAATACGGCTGAAGGTAAGTTTCTAGGTGCTAACAAAGCGTACTAGCACTTTAATTCTGTGTGTGCATGTTTTATGCCCTCCTGCAGCTTTGTACCACATACAAACAGAGAAGAGCAGCAGGGGAAATCAAGCAGAAATTAGAAAGGAGTGTGAGATGAAAACATTCCTGGACTGACAGAAGGCAGCAGAAGGGGGAAAAAAAAAGAGAAAAAAAAAAGAGCAAAGAAAAGAGAGAACAGGATAAAGGGAGACAGTGCATCTGTAAAGGAGAACAGGGAAGGAATTAAAAAGGTAGGAGAAGAAAGGAAGATTCACTATACTAGAGCCAGGAGCAAAGGAGCAAATAAAGTGCTGCAATCTACACAAATTTACAGGCTCAGAAATCAATGGGAGAATCAATTTGGATGGACTTGGTTACTTGCTTCAGGGAATTCATCAGATAGGATTCTGTAAAACACATTATAAATTGCAGGCCTGATGTAAGAGTAAAGTATTATTAAATTAATATTTGAAACCAGTAAGTAGTAATAAATCAGAGTGGGTAAAACTTCAACACTTAAGAAAATTTCTCCTGTCATAAAAATGCGATTAACAAAAATAAATCAAAAAAGTGAGGCATTTTTCCTCCTTAACACTTTTTTTTTGGTTCATGTTTGTTTTATTTGTTCATTATCTTGATCTAAGTGTTTTGTATCTACTACATCTGTATTGAATATTTGTTATGATCAGTTTACTCTTTTACAATAAGAAAAAGACAAAACAAAAAATGTGAGTATCCCTATCATTCTTCTATAGATTGTGAACCCATAGTAATTATAGATTTAATTTAAGAGATTAAAAACTGGACTGATAAATGAAGGGAAAGAGCTTTCTGAAAATAAGTAATTCTTATAATAACTAACTGAAAGAAAATCCATTTTTAATTTGCTTATTTTGTGCTGCTGGCTACATTAAAGAATACAGTCAGCTTTAGTATTCATCTCACACTGACACAGCTCTGTCTTTCTGTTTCTTTTGCACCATCGATAAAATTGGGGCATTGACATGATTTCATGCTTTCTGGAACATCTACAGAAATATTAAGCACAAATATCAGACCCTAGAGACTTCTTCAGTTATATACAATCAATGAGGTATCCCAAGTCAGCAGGGACTTAGAAATATGGCTTTGATCTTGCTTTGGCTCCAGGGTTTTTTGTTGTTTTGGTGGTTGGTTTTTTTTCAAAAATGCTGTTTGCTTCACAAAGGATATTGAAATCATACATCCATTTATGCACATGCTGATTTGGTGTTACAGTAACACACAACATAGAAAGCCCAGAAGAATATTTATTTATATTATTGTGTGGATTAGGGTAGCACCGAGGATCCAGCTAAGGCCCCACACCCTCTGTGCAAAGCACTACACATATATAATGCAACAAAAAACATTCAAGCTACTTAAAGCAGCAAATAGCAGGAGGGAAAATTGTGTTAGTTGGTTAAAGTCACACATTAGTAGTACGTCGGGGGAAAAAAATCCCCAAATCTAAGGGATCAAAGCACCCTCCTCTCGAGCAGTATGGTGTTCGGCTTCTGACAATTCACTGTGAGCACTGAGCTACGCCTGCTTAGAGTCAGTGGGCTAATCAAGCCATTTCTTTTTCAGTACAATACTTCTAGTTTTCCTCTCATGCTTCAAAAAATTCTGATAAATAACTGCATGTTTATTTCAGACAGCCAAAGGGCATTCATACTGGAGGGACCTAAAAAAGGTAATTCAAATAGATTGAGCTTTCTTCTTCACAGCATTTAACACAGAAAGCTAGAATGGACAGAGAACGTGCCAGTGTGTATGATGTTTTAAAATCTGATTAATCACACAAGAGAGAATTTGAAATCTTAGGTGGCTGAAGGCCTGGAATATGCACACACGCCTTTTTAAAAGACTTTGAAGTTCAGGCAAACCAAACTTACTTGGCTTATTTAAATTTTCTTTTATACCTTCTACAACTGTGCTTCACAACTATATAGAGAAAAATCTATCTGCAGTGCTCTCACCTATTGTTTTATTGCAATATCACTCCTGTGGCATCTTGTCTTTTACTTTTCCCCTTGTTACTCCCCTCTTAGGCTTGGCAAAATCTTTCCATCATGATGTGAAACAGCATTACCCCTTGCCTTCCTCCCCAGCCCTCCCTCTGATCTACCTTTGTTGTGAGGTTTCCAAAACACCACGACCTGGCAGTGGTGGGGAGCTGGCAGACCTTCCTTGCTCCAGTCCCCAGTCCTTTACCATCGCAGAGCCTCGGAGAGGCTGAACACATCAGTGCTACCCAGCAGTGTTGCACCTGACCCAGTGAGGTCTGATCCCTGATTTGTGACTTTAATTATTATTATCCTGATTTCAATTATGACTGAAAACAACAAAAATAAGGAAACCTTCCTCTTATCTACTGTTGTCACATTGAGCATCACAGTTCAGAGGGGTAACTTTGCCTTCTTAAACTGAGACAATGTTTTGGTCATGTGCACAGCATTCATTTTCATTATCTGTAATCGATTAGCGACTTATTATTTCATTTTACTAAATGTCGATATACTAACAACTAAGCATTCAGCCTTTAATGAGATGTTCATTTATCATATCACATGGCAAAATATAATTTTGCTTACTACAGTTACCCATTCTGCTTGAAACAAGTATTTTATCTGTTTATATGACTATTGTTTCCTTGGCATTTCTTGTTGATTGAATGTTGACATTAACTGTAGAAGCAATACTTTATCCTGACTTTAATACTGACTACATTCTTAATGCATTTATTCTGCAAACATCATGTCTAACTTGTCACAAACTTTGAAGCATATTTAATACGAGGGAACCTACTGGGAGCCAGCCTTCAACCTGACTGATGCATGCATGAGTGCACTGGCTTATACATGTGTAACTTTATTTGTTTTGTGGGAACCCTTCTGGACTTTAACAGTCTTTCATTTTGTCTTTTGCAGAGAAATTAAAGCCTGCACACCAGGCAATGTTTTCTGCTTACAGCTAGCAAGATGGAGTTGGCATACAGGAATAACCTCTTATTTGAAAAACCGGTCTATATGTTTACCATGACACCTGACATTTACTTTAAACGCACAGGAGTATGTCGCCTAGATTTGAGAAAGCTCATTGATTTGTAGAGCGACAATGTAGGACAGCTAATATGCTCTTTAACTTTGAAAGGGAAATGATTATTCCAGTGCGCTTATTCATTTATATTTTGTCTCACATAAGCACTCGTCTCTCTTCCCTGATCCAGGAGGTGCGTTATTTACATGCTAATGATCAAAGTAAATCCTGAAAACTGCATCTCTGTTCCACCTGCTATATCCAACACAGGCAACTCCATACTAGAAAGGCTGCTTTGCATCCTGCTTGTAAAAACTATTGGTTCCATATTGAAACCACTTTTCTATGAACTACTACTTACAGCATTCGATGGCTCTATTTACCATGAATGCTCCAGCTTTGCAGTTTGTAAACAAAGCTAGATGAGATGGAAATGGTGATAGGCAACCGCGTTACACTGTCAGGAGACAGGAAGTATTCAAAGGCTAAGAGAATACCTAAAAATAGCAGTGCCTCTAAGCCATGTTTTGAAATATCAATACACAGTCCGTTAGTAGCAAGCATCCAAAATTACTTTATATGAAACACTTCTGAAACACAAAGCGGTCTGTAATATCTGTCCTGTTCAGAATAAAAATTCTTACCCTTAGTCATGGTTCAAATGCTGTTTATTTACGTATAAATATTTATATACGAGATAGTCACGTTGATAAATTTGTTTAAAATTTCCATCAAAACGCTCTTGATCAAATAAGTTGAAATCCCAGTTTCTAAGCAGCCCAGCAGAAGAGATGACTGGTAGCATATAAAATACAATTTAGTCTGAATTCAACTGCAGAGAGACTAGCTATCATACACCACTAACTTTATAACTTCGTGCGATAGTACAGCAGGATTTCCAAATAACAGGTTTTAGTTTTCATCCAATATTTTTCCTATTTTGAATACTCACATTTAAAATTGTTCATTAAAACTGTTTCAAAAAACTCAAAGCAACAATATTTTCCAATTCAAACGTTACAGTTTTCTTGTTTTTAAACCATGCAAATAAACCATTAGGGAAGTCACTAATTAGATCGTACTAACGATGACATCAAACACCTGTGAAGTTCATGTTTTTATACACATAATAAATCTGTTCTCCTCACGGACAGTTACTACACTGTGAAGAATATATGGCTTGAATATAAAGAAAATTTAATCTTTAAAGACATCTTTATTTTTTTCACCTTGCTACTCATTTTTTTGCTGTACATGAAGTCCACAAAAGCCCTCCCTAAAAAAAAAAATTGTTTTTATGTATGAATCCATTATCTAGATGGAAAAAACTACAAAAGTTTTTTAAAAATCTATTCTAGCCAGCTCAATTATCACATATTCAACAGTGCGGAAAGGAATAAATGCCAGCAAATGCAATTCCCCCTATATTTCTTTAACCCTCCCATATTTCATTTCTCCTTCACAGGACTCAATAATTATATTACTTCAGTGACTACACAGTCAGTCACACAGAGCCAGCATGCAGGCCACAAATCTAAGTGTGTGCTAGGGATGCCTGGCAGGTAAAGCAGCTATTTACAAAGTGCATCTCAAAAGCAATATAATGAGTCACCTAAATATAGGACTTCACTGATGGAAACCTGGTTCCCGAAAGAGAAAAATAACTTTGTTTTGACCTCAAATTGTATTAGCTATAAACATACTTAGCAGCATGGACTTCACAAAAACATTAGAATAAATGGAGCTTTAACATAATGAAATATTTAGGGCTGAGCTGATTACTTATTTTTGCTCAGCGGTGTAGTAGGCTAACAGTCCCACTTTCCTATGTGAAACGAAATATGACTCAGTGTAAGTTGATTAGTAATAATTACAAGCCAGATATTCTTCTACCTCCTGAACAGCAGGAGACCTGTAATATCAACTGCAGATTTCCTGCGCTCTGATGATTGATACACAATATATGCAAGTTGTCTGCATGGCCAGTACAGATTCTGCAATTTATCTAAAAATTCACATACAGATCGATGTCCAAATTTCAATAGGAGTTTAAACCTACAGGATACCTCCTGAGTTATGGAGTCCAGTAAACTGTTCAGAGACATCATAATAGGATTTCTTTCCTTAAATTTCAATTTAGCAAACTCTTTTTTTTTTCTTTTTCCCTTTTTTTTTCTTTATGCAATCACCATTTTAATTGATAAACTCGTTCTTGAAGCTCAGTTTTATTTCAAACATCAGTTTATTCATGAGTTGATTTGAGGAAAAGACAGGGGAATGTATTACGACTCTCTCTGTTCATTAGACAGAGAGAGAGAGATAAAGAAAAGAAATAAAAAATGAGGGCGTTTAAGCACTGAGACAGGTTGCCCAGAACTTGTGCAATCTCCACATTTGGTGATAGTCACAGCTTCACTGGACAAGACCCTGAGCAACCTGATCTAACTTGAAATTAGCCCTGTTTTGAGCAAGAAGGTAGGATGACGAGGGCTTCATTTATAGAATCGCCTTCCAGATGACAGTCCTTAAGCCATATCCACCTTTCCTGTAGCAATTTCATTATTCAGTCTTGTTTTCAATAAATAATTACTATAGCTGTCCTACACATTTTAAATAAAAACTTAAAATCTTAGATCTTAGATCCAGATAAGAAAGAAAAAATTGAGACTTGTGAGAAAATAATTTCTGGCTTCACTTAGGAGTGGGTTATTTCACATATCTACCATTTTATTTTCTGATTGCACCACAGCAAGGTTGTAACATAAAACAAAATACAAGATGCCATCCTTCCTCTGTGGAAACTTTGGATTCTCACTTTTATCATGAGAAAGAAAAGCTTTGAAATAGGACCTGAGAGCAGCCAATGACAAGTTATTACCCATGCCTACAAAATATTTCAAACAGTTCCACATTTCTATGGGAGGGGAGAAACAAATCTCACATTTTTTGTAAACTACACCAGTCAGTGCAACCAAAATCTGTGTTTCAGTGTTAAATATCAGCTTTTCTAATATTGTAAAAATGCAAGAATATTAACTGTGGTTGTGAATTATTCATATTTTACCCAATTATTTTTGTTAAAATGGAGTCAGCTAAGTACTCAGAGCTATGCTTCTACAATTAACACATTAATATACACAGATACACGCCAGCACAGGATTATTATTCTCTATCAGTACTTCGTCATCCTTAGTTTGGGATGCCGCTTTGTCAAAAAGAACTCATGCATACATTAAGAAAATAGAGTAAGACTTCACTGGGTATTTCCATGATTAGTGGGAACTATTTTACAGCTAACACATGTAAATATTAACACTAGTCAAGTGAGATCAATTGAAGAAATTGTAGTTAATATATCTCCATGACAGATATTCTCACCTCCATGAAACCCAAACTTTTCAGTGTAAGTATCTAGAAAGGATCAGCACTAATTTGAAAGTATTTATTTCTTCATCTCACAGACTTAAACACTGTGGTATGTAAAACCACATCTAGTTAACGGCTATATGTATGTGGGCAGCTCAGTGTCTGGCTTAGTGGTATCTGAGAGCTCTACAGGCAGCTTCAACAGAGAATCGTCTTACCCTTCCACAGAAATGGTCCGCTGCAAGCTCACTGTGGGTGGACGCGTTGCAGTGCTGTGCTGGGAATGACTGTATGACCAAGGAAGAATAAAGAAAAGCATTTGTTAAAGAAACAGAAGTTTCTCTTGTTCTTATTGTCTGTAGCAGTCTTTAGCTAATGCCAAAATAGAAATAACAATCAGATTGTTTTACACCTGTCTAAAGCATTTTGACTTCAGTGATGCCCATCTCCTCAAAAAAGGGCTCAACTCTACAATTTCTCTTGTTTAAAATCAGGTTTCATTCCCCATTAAGAGCAGACAATGAAGAGAATAACTCCCCCTTATCTTTCTTATTCCTTTTAAAATATATATATATACACACACAGTTCAGTGACTTAAAATAACTCAGAAGTTAATTGTTCTGCTAAATATACTAACCATAAAACACGAAGTTAATTTCAGAGCAGAAGGTAAAACAGTAAATGATAATGTTATCAATCTAATTCTCAGTGTTTCTCAGGCAGAATGCTCAGTAAAAGAGGACATGCACTGCTTATAATTGCACCATAACATAACTTCAAATTTTACAAATTTCAACCAACATTCACTATTTCTATCAGATTTTAAGTAGCCTGAGTTTTTCCACATGAAATTTTATCAATCTTCTAAGACACAACCTTTAGAAAAAAACGTGACATTTTCTAAGCAAAACACAGACTCTCTGAAAGAAAAATCTTTTTGATTGAAAATCCTGAGGTCTGATGGCTTCTCATATGTTATGTTGTCATGGCTAAGGAACTTCAAAACTAGTTATTATGCTACATAAACCCAACAAATGACATGGTATACGTCAACTTCAGTATTGTACTATTGTATAATAGTATTGTACCACTACTATTCATGTAAATATAAATGGAAAACAACACAGCATCAGTCAAACGCAGTTCTGTGATAATAAATTGCATTCCTTATCCAAGACAATGTGTTTAAAAAAAAAATAAAAAAGCAGAAGCATCTGGGTGTATCTTCTGATTAGTTTAAATGGCTACATCACATAGTGAGGCCCAGTATTAATAATGCAAAGTACACATTAAAAATAAATCTTTAAGTCAGTTTTATATCACTGATTCTACTAACTGCAGACTTTGTCTTGCTTTCAAGCTTCGTATACAACTCGAGCTGTTTGTTCAGAAGAAGCACACCTTATTTTCATCAAAAGCTAAGACATTTGACATTAGTGAGCAACACATGTATTTTACATGCATTTTATCCTGTAGCACAGCCAACACTGTCTGTCTGACAGAAGAGATGTGATTTTTTTGTGTAGCACATAGAGTTGTGACACACAATATCATGCCACAGGACAAACAAAAGACCTGCTACCTGCTGGTATTTCCTGTTGCGACCATTGTGCTCTTGTTTCATGTTAGTAAACTGCTATGCTCATCCTTACTCTGAGTATTTCAGAAGGTTTGTGGGAGAGTATATTCCCCTTATAAGAAGAACTGCAGAGTTTTTTATCTGTTTTATAGCAAAACATAGGATGTACAGGAGTATCATGAGTCTCTGGCATCATGGTGTGAACAGAATAGTTGAGTTGGACAAACATTGCAGAATAATATTTTATGAATATTGGTTAAAATTTCACATTAAGTTTGCATCTTGCAAATGACTTAGGATGCGTATTTTTAAACTACTTTTTTTTTAGTGTTTATGCATTTTTTAAATTTTAAAGTTTAGGTTGTGGCTTGTCTTCTGTCCCTCTCCCTCAACAGATCTGGAAGGGAACATAATGTTCCTGTACTGGCTTCCCACACGAAATTAATAAGGAAGGGAACAGCCTCTCCCCTGAATTTTCCCCATACTGTTCATAACGGTCTTTACAGAATTAGCGAAAACTCTTAGTCTTTATAAAAGATCTCTGTTTGACATCACACACTTTTCTTTAACACGGAACAAATTACCTTTCTGAATATAGACCTACCTAGATCTAAAGCTGGTATTGGCTGCACTCTCATAAATTTATTACTGGATTTCACTGTTCATTAAAAAAATTGGACATCTTTTTATAAATGCAAATTATTATTGTTTAAAACATATGATTCCTATTTAGAAAGGTTGGTGAAAATGTTATTTGTGAACTTTCTAAGGAAAATCATTGTGGAAACACAAAATTGAAATGAGACCAAACAGCATTTCCAGAAGTGATTAGGAGCACCAGGTTCCTTGATTTTGGGTGTCCAGTCTAAAACACTTCCAAACCCCTGCTTTGCCAAAAGAGGATATTCATCCCTTTCAGAAAATCAGATGTGTAACTTCTCAGGCGAAGGGCAAGGTACCCAGAACTCACTAATCACTCTCCTCAGCCACATGAAATATTGTGCTGTGCCACCACATCTGCTTGGTAGTTACCCTCACGCAGGATTGTTATGGCTGGGGCAAGAAGCAGCAAATCAACCAAAGGATCATCCAGACAGGCTGGCAAAAGACTATTCAGAGGGAAGAGCAGATTCTTGGGAAAACAAAACACATTTGAATGATGGAGTGAAAAAAAAAAAGAGTAGGATGGCAATATTATTTTCTATTATATCAGATGCTCTATTAAGTATCGTAATCCCGTAACAAGTATGAATTAAAGCGGTGATTTCAATTCAGTATTCTCCTGAAATTACCAAACCACTCAAGCACTAGATGTCATCAGTATCCCTCACTGGAATGACTACCTCGTTACGCAAAGTTATGCAAGGAACCTTATACCTCACTCCTTCCAAACAAGGGGCTCAGCTATTGGCAATATTCTGCTCATTAGAAACCCTCTTCCAATCCTGGGTATCTGTGACCTAGAGTTCAAATGAGTCCTCGGCCTTTTTAATGAAAATAATTCATAACTGGTGATATGAAAACTCATTTTTTGTACATAATTATAAAAATCAAGTTTGATGCCCAGGACAAGCTTATGCCTTCTAAGGATCACCATGAACACAATGACAGCTGAAAATCAAAAACGCAGTTTAATCACTGCTTGACACAAGTGGCTATCCAGTTGCAGAAAGAAATAACAGTCTGATATAATTCCTAACTGACTTATTTAAAAGATAAAGCTCCTGGTGGCCTCTGTCAAAGTGGTGGAACCAGCAGAAAGAAGCCGTTTCCATCACATGTTTAATACACTTGTGCATGTGTCATGTTTTTGTAGCACAAAAGAAAACTTCTGAGTTACTGCCACCAACATTTTCTATGATGAATTCCTAAACATAGACACTTACATCCCTATTGAGATATGTATGTAAGTAGCATATTTTTACACTCACAGATCCAAGTATTCAAAGTTCGACATTTGGGCTTATAAAAATGCTACCCTTTCTCTGAAATGATACAGAATGAATGTTGCAATAGTTTTAATAATATAAGGTAATAATATTTCAATATACTACTCAGTACTACAGCCACACAAGATGGATTTTCCCTGAAGAAATGAATCTCAAGTCCTGTAAAATATCACTTTTAACTTAATTCCATTTAATTTTAGTTCATTGAGACAAGGTGAATATACTATTCTTGTAAGACAAGAGTGAAGGAACAAAGAATGAGATTCTAAATGAATAATAAGGGGCAAAACAGGAATCCAACCTCTCTTCTTTAATGGGTTTAAGTTGCTTTTTGTTTTAAACCTATTTCTTAGGCAAAGCCTGCCATTTCATGACTTTGTTAAATACTAAAAATAGAGCAGCCTGGTGTCAACATATTTTTTTAAAATGTTTATTATGAAAATAATAATATTGATAAGTATTATACTAAGTAGAAGGTGAGTAGCCAGCCTCCTTAGTTTTAATTCTGTTCTAGCCCAAGGATGCTCTGAAGGCACTTCTGCTGTGTGGGTGGTGCTGAAACTGGAGGCAGCATCACAAACCCTTCTTTCCCTGTAGGGACCACATGAACTACCGCCTTCCCTTCACAAATGACACTTCCACCAATACACAATATCCCAGTGAAACCCCTACCTGGGATGAAACAATCACTATCGGGAAACATTTATTGTGTTTTAAACTTCTATAATGCAATTTGGCAATGAAAAATAAGGACAAACCAGCATTAAAGGATCAGACTGCATGACACTCAAATCAGAGTTCATCCCAAAGTCTGCCTATTGCATTGAGGGTGGAAGAAAGAAGGTTGTTACAATCTAAAATTTTTCCTGGTCTCTTTTGCTCGTATAAAACCTTTACACATTGTCTTTACACACAGAGCACTAGAAAAGTCATCAGCTTTCCTCTCCCAATCCACCTCTTACCAACAAAGAACAGTTTCCTCTATTTGCTATAGCCCTGATTTAGGAAACCTTTTGTTTTCATATATCTTTGTTTTGACAAGTCAAAACTGACAGCATAAAAGTCATTACTTGCTTCCTAAAGTAATTGACCTAAGTCTTCTCATAAAGAAGCAGTGATGCAGCTAGTGGCACGGGCTGGATAGAGACCTCCCTGAACACTGGCTTAGGAGCAGCATTCTTGAGGTCCCAATTCTGAAACTGCCACACAGAAGAAAAGGATACAACCCCCATTTGTCTATCAATACGTTCTGTGCAGGGAAAAAAACCCAAACCAACAAGAAAAACCCCCAAACTAAAGCTCCTAGTTATTCTTTGTTATTCACAATACTAAAAGAAAAAAGATTGACAAATACAATATTGAAAAAGTTCCACTGGAAAACAGTGAAGGGAACGCTAACACGGTTTGGTTTTATGATGTATTCTCAGCATGTTGTTTCTTATGTCAAGGATTGGAAGCAGCAGTGCAGTTGTTTATAAAGCTCCTAAGCCTTTGCTTTGATGGATGTAAGAGTTTAAGAAGGCAACATGCTTTAATTCCATTAATGTGGAGTTTTAATTCCGCTCAGTGAAGTGAAACCAGCTTTTCCTGACGCCGCCGACAGCTAAACTTCTAACTTAAATGAGTTTTTTCTCTCCTGTGGGATTAATTAGAAGACCAGAGAGTGCTTTTTTTGGTATTAATTTTATCTCAGCTACAAACAGCTTGATAATATCCAGTACTGACAGTTACTGACCCATATTAGAAGTGACAAACTAACCAGACAGTCTCCCAACAGAGGTAAATGGGAAACTTCAGAGAACAGGACACTCAACCCTGCTACTTTCAGATCACCCTTAGGCAACAAAGCCACACATGAGATGTAACATTGTGTTCATGCACAGGCACATGCAGTGAGGATTTTTGGAGTGACTTAGCAATCATAACTCATTTTTTAAAATAGCATCTGTACATATATTCTGTAAATAGTATTGCTAGGCTAAATACCTACTCAGTGGAAAACAGAAAAGAAAGAAAATGAAGGATTAGGCTGTCACTCTGCCTACAAATGTGTAGAATGAGGACCACACTACATCTCCATTTAGGTTCTCTGGAGTAATTTTACTTGCACGAGCAAAGTCAACAAGGTTGCTGACCTCTTCCTTCCTCCCTTCCCCGCTTCCTCCCTTCCCCCCTTCCTCCCTTCCTCCCTTCTTCCCTACCTTCCTTCCCCAAACAGTAGCCAAAGAGAAGTGGTTAGCCACATTCCACAACCTAAAGTATTTGAGTTATTGCAGCCCTAAATCAGCAATAAGGAAGAATGCAAGGTGAAACTGTGACTCAGAGGAATGCTTCAGCTCCTGGAATAAAGGTAATTATCTACCTTTGTTAGCAGTGTGCCTAAGTCAGCACCTATCTTCAAAGTGGTGAAACATCCACTGACTTCAAATCTGCTTCCTTACGGCTGAGGTAATTGCAGGAGATAATGATAAGCTTCAAAGTATAAAAAGTATGCTTATCTGAGAAGGAATTGTTATTTTAGTTTGAAATATAATATTTAAAACAGCTGAAGAAGTTTGGAATGATGTGGGGGGAACTTAAAATAATTAGGAATGCTATTTAAAGGAGTAGAGTGGAGAGGATATACTGTTGATAAAGTTTCACATGTAGTCTAATGTTCCCATGTAGGGTAAATACAGAGTTACACAGTACTGTGAAGAACACAGCATTGAGCAAACTAGGCATATCGAGTGAAAACTGTAAGAAAAAAATACTGAGACAAATTGACACAAAATGAAGTGGAACAAACTTTAGGAAACATGAGACCTGTTTTAATGACTCAGACATGCTACCTTGCTCTTTTGGGAGGTTACTCTGTTCCAGATGTCACTGTTAGATACTGATTTCTGTTATAACATACTTTTTAAATTTTGCTTAGATTCCTCCCTTTCATCCCATCCTTCTTCTAATTCACTATGTTCCTTGTTCATATCTTCTCCTCATACTTTGGACAGATTTGAGTTTTTAGAAGTGGGACGCCTAAATCTCCACGGCATTCCAAGACATTCTGTTACTGTTAAAAAAAGTAAATCGCAAGTCTTCCTACTAGCCTCTCAGTTGTATTATTATTACTCTTGTTGTTATTATTATTATTTATATTACTGTAATGAATATAAGGAATTATAAAGCTCCACCTGGGAGTTGAAATACTCCCTGATGAAGTTAATTTGACAATTATACCAGCTGAGGACTGAGGTTTACATGTCAAAATATTTGCAACAAGTGAAAAACATACGTAGGTATGTAGAAAAAAAAAAGGGAGAATGGTAGAAGAAAGAAAATCTCACCTTCTCAGTTCCTTAAGCAATAGCAGATGGAAATGGTCCAAGAACACAACTACTGAGTTTGGCTCTAATTACAGATGTGGAAGAGGATGTAGTGCTACTTTCATGAATTTAAATAGGGACATGTTTGTTTAGGAATGACAGAAAACTTCCTGACGCACTCTGCATGGCCTGCCCATTACCAACATCTTGTGGTACCCGGGTAACAGTGCCTAATACAATGCTGAGCTTTCAGTTCCTCGTGGAGAAAGCAGCTCACCCTTCTCCCTACTCTTTGACATGATGCTTATGTAATTCAACATCACTAAGGTGTTTTTGCCATGCTGCTACACTCGAATGCCATACCTCATTTACTGTTTGCTAGCACTCCTAATTCTCTTCCGGCATTAGTGCTTTCCAAGCATTACCGTTCCAATGAATCACATAGGGTGTAAGAGAATTGGAGACAGTTTGATTTCTATGTGACAGAACAAGCATTCTTGCTGGCTAGAAAGAAATCAGCTTCACCAAAGGAAAACACATGCTATAATACAGAAAAATGTCTTAATCAGTCAGGTCTTCTGTAATGTAACAGAAAGAAAGACGTATTTTAGAAAAAAATTTCTATTAAGGATATCTGGAGACACTAAATAATCAGAACATGTTCAAACAATTCAAAGGCAGAGTGCCAAAGCCTGTGGCATTATATGGCTGGAAGGAGTCATTCAGCTTCTCACTCATTTTATGTATATGTATTGGCTTGCATGGCAAGGTTTTGGTAGCGGGGGGGCTACAGGGGTGGCTTCTGTCAGAAGCTGCTAGAAGCTTCTTCTATAGAGCCAATGCCAGCCAGCTCCAAGATGGACCCGCTGCTGGCCAAGGCTGAGCCCATCAGCGACGGTGGTAGCGCCTCTGGGATAAAATATTTAAGAAGGAAAAAAATCTGCTGCACTACAGCAGCCAGAAAAGAGGAGTGAGAATATGTGAGAGAAACAACTCTGCAGACACCAAGGGCAGTGAAGAAGGAGGGGGAGGAGGTGCTCCAGACCCTGGAGCAGAGATTCCCCTGCAGACCGTGGGGAAGACCATGGTGAGGCAGGCTGTTCCCCTGCAGCCCATGGAGGTCCACGGTGGAGCAGATATCCACCTGCAGCCCGTGGAGGACCCCACGCCGGAGCAGGTGGATGCCCAAAGGAGGCTGTGACCCCATGGAGAGCCCGTGCTGGAGCAGGTTTGCTGGCAGGACTTGTGACCCCATGGGGGACCCATGCTGGAGCAGTCTGTTCCTGAAGGACTGCACCCCGTGGAAGGGACCCACACTGGAGCAGTTCGTGAAGAACTGCAGCCCGTGGGAAGGACTCATGTTGGAGAAGTTCGTGGAGGACTGTCCCCTGTGGGAGGGACCCCACGCTGGAGCAGGGGAAGAGTGTGAGGAGGAAGGAGCAGCAGAGACAACGTGTGATGAACTGACCGCAACCCCCTTTCCCCCTCCCCCTGCGCCACTCGGGGGGAGGAGGTAGAGAAATTGGGAGTGAAGTTGAGTGCAGAAAGAAGGGAGGGGTGGGGGGAAGGTGTTTTAAGATTTGGTTTTATTTCTTATTACCCCACTCTGATTTGATTGGCAACAAATTAAATTAATTTCCCCAAGTCGAGTCTGTTTTGCCCATGACGGTAACTGCTGAGTGCTCTCCCTGTCCTTATCTTGACCCACGAGCCTTTCGGTATATTTTCTCTCCCCTGTCCAGCTGAGGAGGGAAGTGACAGAGCGGCTTGGTGGGCACCTGGCATCCAGCCAGGATCAACCCACCACAGTCCTTATTTGTCATCCTTGATTTCAAATGTCAGGTTTTTTCGTATTAAAAATGGAAAGCAGTAATATGTGCATCCATATATGTATAGTCTTTCTTTGGGTATTGATGCAAGTGATAAGAGTAGGAAACATAAATTTTCAAGTAGAAACTTAGATTCCCTGATTTTCAGCTACTCTGCTGGCCCACTCTCCTTCCCATCGCACACAGCTGGTGTAACTGCATTTACCCCCAGCACCAAGAGATGTAGCCTCTGCCGCAGAGCACTTGTTGAGTTGGGTGCGCAGGGAGCACGTAGCACAATTTCCATCAGTAGCTGTTCTGGGGCAACGGCAATACACAGCACTCACCACTGTCCCATAACACCATTTTTGATGTATTATTTCTAGAGTTGTGCATCGTTTCCGTAATGAAACATATTTATTGCACACAAAGCTTATTAGATTTCTGTGCAAGTAACAACACAAGTATCTGCACCAAAATCCCTTTCCAGTTTAAGCAAATGTCGAAAGACATTAGCAAGGACTTGAAAAATGGGTCCACTTTTAAGAAACTTTGAATGGCAAAACTTAGATACAAATCAAGGAATATGTCACAAGTTTTAGGAAAACTCATACAGCCACAATAGGAAGAATCATATAAGGTTTGCAGTCCAAAAATACCAAATTGCACATCATACACATATTTACCAGTTGCATTGTTGGGGGGAAAAAAAAAAAAGAAAGGCGTAGGGAAGTTTTCTAGTAAGGAAACTGCTCCTATTGCCTAAAGAAAAAGCTCCTCTAGTTTATAGTCTGTGAATGCAGCATCAATTCTGAAATACTGTAAACTCGTAAATTGTTCATAACGATGCTAACAACCAGTAAGTCCCTGAAGTTCAGAAAGTGTTAAGACTAGAATTTTTAGATGAACTGGTTTATTATTGTCAATAGAATTGGATGAAATGGATTATTTTTGTCGAACTTCATAGGAGATATGTACTCAATAGGAGGATAAGAAAACCCATGGTTAAAGAGACACTAGAAAAATCTGGAAAGACCTCACATTTTCATGTACTTTTCCACCACAGTCCATAGAAGTTCATTTAAAGTTATGAATACCACTTATGAGACTGTTGAGAGTTCCCTTCAGGAATCAGAGACCTAATTCCAATTCAGGATCCAATAAAGGAAGTATAACATGATTTTAACACAGAACTCTGTCACAGCAACCTTGTCATTAACAAAATGGACAGAGATTATGTCTTAATGGTTACACTGATCTTGCAATACTGCATTTAGGGCCTAGAACAGCTTAGCTTTGCTTTCTCTTCTCAAAGGAGGGTTGACTTTCTTTGCACTGAAGTTGACACTTGAAAAATAATTCATAGGACTTTTATACTGCATCTGCTTCTTTTTTAAAGAGTAGGGAAATCATAGATAAATAAGCCTAATGACAGAGCTCAAATAACTGCAACCCATTAAACTAATTTGCAAAGTTTCTATCCATCTCCATCCAAAGAAAAACAAGCACATAAAATTCTTTTCATGGTGGAGTCATTGCACTGAATTTTACGCATTCAAGATAAAGCATATGGATAATAACAATTAATTAAAGTGATTTAAAACAGCAATGAAAAACTGTCTGATGCCAAACCATACCATGCCATTAACAAACATTTCTATATCCCATGAGATTCTGTATCATTATATTTGCACAATAAAAACATTCCTACAGAAATTTAAGTTTTAATATTGTTTCTGCGTAAGACCAAGTTAATTTCCTCTGTACTTATTAACTCTCATGTGTGCATTGCAATGAATTACACTCACTGTCAAGGTGAAACAGCCAGAAAAGGAGTGTATTCGGCTTCCACAGAAGTGGTTCATTAAAACAAAAAGAACGATCACAACAGAAATAACATTAATTTACGATTATGATCTAAAATCTATCAGAACAGCACACTTTATATTGCAGTTACTCCTGATACAATGTTTACTGCACCTGTGTGATACCTTCTGATAATGTTATCCCTCCTATTTGGATATACATTATCTCTATGCAAGCTAGGAATATGGGTTGAGTATCTGTCTTTTTTAACAGATCAGAGGTGAGAATGTAATCCTACATAAGCTGCTATTTAGTCTTGCTTTCTCTGTCATTCAGATCAGCCCAGCATGCATGTGTGCATGTGCAGCTATACCAAACACAAAAACAAAAATCCTAGAGAAATACACACAGAGAAAAGCAAAAGTAGAAATAACGTAACGCACATAAACAAGTAACATCCCAACAGAATACATACAAACAGCAGTGAATGGTAATTTGAAAATGCCTAAGTATGAAGAATGTATTGTCAAAATGAAAGATGAATAGTGAAGAAATTCAACAGCTTAAGATCTTCTGTTTCTAATCTAATCTATACAAACCATGATTCTTGGATCTTTTTAATTTGATAGAAGCTGGAGTTACTCAGCATTTCATGGGAAGCATTCAGTGTTTTGCACTATGAAGTCTAAGATTGAAGTATATACTAGAACTAGATATAAAAAAAATTTTAAAAATCTATTTAATTTTTCTCATTCTGGGGTTACTCAGAGCGGCAGTGTCAGGCACAAGCATCTTCCATAGTAGATCACAGTAATATTGTCCAGGCACATTAGTAATTAATTTTGCCTGTCTTTGATTATAGGCCATAGATTGGATTAGATGAATGATGGGGTAGACAGATTATTTATATGTTGCATTATGTCAATCCTTATATCCCTAAATCGACATATAAACCACCATTTATTTAAAGATGCTTGTTAAATTCAATCTTTGAAGAGAAATCTAGCTATTTAGGAAAGAACTGTGAAAGGAATTTATGAAGAATTTTACTCTAAGCCTGTGATAGTCGTTAAGGTGAATTGTTTACTTACAAACTTAATAGATAAATCATTTGAGTAAGACATTGGAAACTGGTCTTAAAAGATTTGCAAAATTAGCAAGCATGCTTACATGACTGAGCTGATAAACAGTCAAGTTGCGATCCTTCTGGGAACTGATTTAATGTCATTAAGATACTTAACAGTGTAAGTCCTGGACAACAGCCTGAGTTCCCTTCACTAAACTTTTCAAATATTTCTTGTAGGTTAGGGATCACTTCTTATAATTACAATCTTCTTATCAGTCAGCCAGCAAACCCAAGGTTCTTGGGTTATTGCAAGGTTACTTTAGTGTGAAGGGTGAAGATGCTGCCGTGTTTCTTCTACCTTCAGCTTCCATTTATTAGATAAAGAGCTTTATCTACAAGTAAATCTCTCTTTGCTGCCTCCAACTAATCATTTCTCTCTGCAAGTACCTTTGTACTTTGGTTCCCAAATGTTTTGGCCAGAACCAATTGCACTGGGTACACTGAGAGAAAAAACACTGCTGTTTAAGAGAAAACATATGAATAACAGACAGACAGGGAAGCACAAGGAAGCATGAATCAATCAATAAAAACGGTCACAGTTGGATTTATACCAGGAACTCATCCAATCTTAACTAGGTCTAAAAACAGAATTCCATTGTCATTTAGCACTGTAAAAAGAATAGCCACGCAAGGAAGCTATTTTTGGAGATGGGTATCTTGGGTCCATATTTATCCTGTGCACATGAACTGAGCTAGCATTGCAGCTTTTTGCTTCAATTCTCCATGCGTTATTTTTGAGGACAAAGCAGTTCTGTTGAAAACCTATGAATACCCCGCAATCAATGAAACACTTCACATATGAAATATGGATTACTCAGATGATACAAAAAACCTGATGGAGGACAAGCCCATGCATTGGATGGTCATCCACATTTTCAAATCTTGCATTTGCAAGATTGGCAGGAAATTCCATGGCAATAGGCTCTTGCGTTTAGAATTCCTTTGATATACTATTTTATTCCAAGTTATGCCTCTCTTCCAACTTATCAGGGATGTCTACTATTATAGAAAATATCTGTTTAAATAATCGTATTTTTAACCAGTGGAATTCTCCAAATACAGTTGGGTAAACACTTATCAAGAAACCCAAAGAAG
Source organism: Gymnogyps californianus (assembly GCF_018139145.2). Taxonomy (NCBI): domain Eukaryota; kingdom Metazoa; phylum Chordata; class Aves; order Accipitriformes; family Cathartidae; genus Gymnogyps; species Gymnogyps californianus. The sequence continues at coordinate 7,557,407 of NC_059471.1, read as the reverse complement.
GTTCTTTCACTCATCAGTTACTTCTGGATATAAAATGCTCATTTTTTTACCCAAGTTAGGTGGAACAGTTTGACTGCTGTTTTTTCTCCTGGCCCAAAGACAGGCCTGGAGACGTTCTACACTGTTGAGGCATCTAAATTCATTTAGATTTGCACCTTATTATTAAACCTATGATAGCTACTGTAGCTGCAGAATCCTTTTACATACAAATCAAACATTGCTACACATCAGTCCCAAACACCAACTCTTCCCTTTCAATGCGAATGCAGAATGCATAAATTAGTGTTGGAAAAGATTAATGATTTCAGTTTATGTATTTCACAGATGGCAATCCAGATCCATTAAATATTCTTACAGTAAATGTTACACTATGCACGCATCTGATTGAGAACAGAGGTAAAACAGCCAGCATTTTACAGAAGAATATATAATATAATTTCTTCTCACATCACAGCTCATCTTGTTCTCTACTTAGAAACTGGTTTAAGCCTTGAGAGATGAAATGCTAATACCCTTTAAAAAATTTTATTAGGACCTATTTTAATTCACTTCACTTTTTCTGTTAGAAATATAAAGTCCCTTTACAATACTACTAAATTTCTGCATATCTGTTAATCAACCTGTGAATCAACATTCCCAAATCAAAAGGCGGCTTCCACTTTTTTTCCAGCAATTTATTTTACAAGTCAATTGAAGCTATCTCAAATCTTCAAAAAGATAATTACGCTGGTTTAAATTCATACGTATGCTACTAAAATTTAAATTCGCACAACGTATTCCTGATTTGTGTGCTTTGTTTGTTGCTCCTTTTGGCAAGTGAGTCTGAAACTTCCCAGCCTCACTGTGGATTTCCTTTAGGACCTTAGTAAAGGCATTTACTCTCTCCATTTGCCAGCTCCCTGTCTCTAAAAAACCAAAGGTAAATGAGATGTCCAGACTCTTACAGTGATGGGAGCCATATTAATACATTTAGGTAGACAAAACTAAAATTAATTTGTGCTATTCACCATTTTTGTGGGCAAGCTGAAGAAAACTTGTAACTTCCTAAGTTGCCTCAATGTTGTACTTCTGTTAGTTAACACTAATTAAGCTGATTTTTTTCATTGTAAAGTGGTAACGAAAGAATAGCAGAATTGGAAAATTTAAAAATGAGAACATGAAAGGTTGACGTAGACAAAATTATATAAATCTGATGTGAAAAAATACAGCATATTCTATCCTACTGAAGAGCTAATCTACATTAACTTTTATAAAATCCTCTGTCTTATCATAGTGGTGAATACTAAGAACTACAATTTTATATGGCAGCATCGTGTTTTAAGGTTTACTCCTCAGCAATGGTCCATGCTGCCTGATTTATTTAAATCAACAGCAAACAGATTTACCATTCCAATCATTTAAGAATTTATTTTCCATGTGATGCTATTCTTTATGAAAGATACCCAGTAGTACATTCAAATAGGTTGTGGCTTCTTGAGAAATAATCGTTGAGATGCTACAAAGCATGATGTCATGTGATTTGGAAGTTAGCCTTGACATGAAAATATGAACCTGCTTATAGTATTATGTTGCCATATTTATTCTTGGATTATCCAAGCTCCAACAAAGTCAATGTAATTCTCCTTCTGACTTCACTGAGGTATGATTGGTTTTGTTATTGTACTGACCTTCCTTTGTGGACACGTGCTGCCTAATCCCACTTTTGTCAAAACAGAGAACTCTACCCTTCTTGTCATTAATTCAAAGCACTATGGTATTGTACAAGATTGTATCAGAAAAAAATAGGAAAGACAAGGAAAAGAAATAGACTGAACATGATTCTAGTGTTCTGATCATTGCCAGTATGGTTTGGATCTTGAATTTTTGGTTCCACAGTGCAGCCTTCCAGTACCCTAGCTGAAAGACCCAGTTCTGTAATCCATGGCATACCAACACGAATGCTAATTGTTGAGTGATGACTACAAGAGATATCTGGGAAACCAGGCAAAATCCATTAGGAAAAATATACTAAAATTTCTGTCAGGAGTAAATTTCTCTCTTTGCATACTTCCCTTCCTAATTGCTGTGCACATACCATCCAGGAGAAGTTTCAGTCATTTGAGCCTCGAGATTCTAGATGGCACTTGTGATTTCAATGACACTCATTAATTCATTGCCTACTTCAGATATCTTCATAAAACAAGACTTTTTATACACTTTCACTGAAGTAGTATAATATATAAAATGGTTGTAAAGGCTTGATATAAAAATTAACAACCTTCACTCATAGCACTGAATCTGAAATGTCAAAAGCAAATTCTCTTCTGCACAGTGCAATGACAGTATTTCGTGAGTTTGTATCCTAACCAAACCTGTATGACTTCTGCTTCCAACCAAGCGTGTATAGCCACACTCTTGCCACAGATACTACATAAGTCCTCCTACCTGCAACTCTTAGTCACTGTACCCTGAATAGGCTAAGAGTTCTGATTACAGTTTATGCAATCTTCATCAGATGAGCAACTGAACTGTCTACACATATTGGTGATTATACCCAAGTCAACTATTAATCAATGTGGGCATTTATTGGAAGCAGGTTAGACTGCTTCATCAGCTAACCTAACTTGTCTACAACCAGCTCAGGAGTATCTGAATGGTCTTGCATTGGGCTGCGCAGATGCACCCTACTACCAGTGAGTAGTAGCAAGTGACCGTACTGTGTACTCCCCCCATGTGGGCTTCAGTGCCTTTCAGGTGTGCATGCTGATACATTTTCTCTTTACACAGTCTAATACATTATGATGGTCTCAGGCTGCTTTTTAGGAAAGCTTGTCTTAAGGATACAGTCATTGCTATTCAGAATTCAGATGTCAGAAATCAGTGTAATCAAATCAAAAGCAATTTGTGATGTGCAAGACCATATAAACAAGTGTACTCTGACATTGTAGTTATATTCTTTTCCCTGCTCCCCACTTCATCGGTGTAGTGATTTCAACAGCACAAAAGCAAGAACTATAATGATCCTCAAAAGATACAGCAAGCAACTCCAATTATCTGTGGAATGATTCATTTTCTGCATGGAGTATGGAAATACTCTGGAAAAAGAAATTGTCTATGCATCTCCCTGGGGATTGTAATGTTTCTGTTCCAGTATTTCCTTAACAATATTGAAATTTTAATTTTGAAAGTCAAACTAAATCTTCCTCTCCTTCCCTTTGTCAGCTAAAAAAATGTATTTTAATACCTTGTCGCTTCCATTGAGCTTGCTTTTTATGCAGTAACAGTAGTGGTTTTATGCACTATAAGCATTATTTTTTAAAAATCAGATAAACTAGCTGCTTCTAGTGCTATTCTTTAAAAATGAAATAAAAACCTTTTAAAGAATAAATTGTTTAAGATCCCAAAACATTAATAAATTCTACATGCAAATTTACAATGACAACTTAGCTAAATTTAGGTTGAACTCAAAAAGGTCAGTTGCATAACTAGACTTTCACAAAATTCAGGGATGTTTAGAGCTTGTAACCCTTTCTGCACACCTAATGTGTGTTTTTTTCTTTTCTTTCTTAGCAAAACAAAAAAAAAACTTTTCCCAGTGACTTCATATTGATACAGCAGCCTATAATGACTATGGCTTATGATGAACTCCTATGTCAATTTGTCCTACTATTGCAAATTGGCACTGAATATCTCTGCATACATACATACATATCTTTTATCAATGGCAGTTTTTTCTTGTCCTTTTCAATGTTTCCTATCAAAAACTCAAGTTCGGGATTTTGCATTTCCCCTGCATGTGTGAGTAATAAATAAGCATCCCTCCTTCTGCCCTCCCTTTCCCGCATCATCCCCCCTGCCCCCAGGTACTACTTCTCAAACTAATACAGTATAAATGCTCTGACGCTTAAGAAACTATGGTGAAGCACAGTAACTCTATAACTTACATTGTCAAAATTTTAACTCTAAATCTCCCCCCTTCACTTTTTCAGTTACAAAACAAAGTTTCAGTATTTTCAGACTCCCAAGGATTTTGGTTCAGGTCCCAAGGTCCTCCATAGGCAGTAGCAGGAAAGGCTCCCTCTCTTGTAGGGATACTGATAATCAGTAAATCCAGAAGAGCTTTCATTTGTTGCGTTGTTTTTTTTAAATCACATTTTGGGAAAATTTTGGAGGCAAGTATTGAGACAGTATAGTGATAGGTGAGCTCTACAACCTTAGAGCTGCACACTAGAACATGTCTGAACAGCTCCCAGTAATGAACCAATGTTCGAAAACATTTCTGTCTTCCTGTATAGTAAGGCTTTGTTATTTCCTACACACACACACACACATACACTTTTAAAACATTGAACTAACTTATGAAAGTATTACAGTGCTTATGCAAATTCACCAGAGAAACTATGGAGTTGGAAGAGAAACTCACTGCAAATAGGCACAACCCTAGTCCACCAGGATAACATAAATTATCCTTCCAACTCCTAATGTATATTTGGAACTGAAGTGGAATCTATAAGAGACATTTTAAAGACCTGAAGTCATATTTAGATCTCACTGCAGGTTATATCATTAGAAGTTAAGTCTACAAGGAAAAAAAAAAGCAACCAAACAAACCATTTTTAAGTAATCACCAGATAATTTTGGTGGCCAAACACATAGCACCTCCAACCACCCAAGAAACATAGTAATAGCTTTAAAATATTCTTCGTGAAGGACTGAGCTACTATTTCTCACACAAAATAGGGAAGTGAGAAAATACAGAGACAAGTCACCTGCAGTGAAATTGCTTTAATTAGGGGCTGGTAAGGAGATCTAGCAAGTGTATACTCAGACTACTTTCTGTCTGAAAGGTGAAGAGATGGAAAACTCAATATCCAAATGGGGATACAAAGCAAAAGTCTTATGGGATACAGAGCAAAAGTCACATGCCAAACTACGGAATTTAAACAGAGATTCTTGCTTATATATCTCTGGCCTGTATTTCTTTAGTAGCTCACATTTCACTTTCAAATGTAATTTAGGTACTTCCAACTCAGTATTTTATTGGAAATCAGTTGGACTTTGACTCGTAAGATTATCTGAAAGCTTATCTTGCATTTTACAACAGTCAATTTTCTCACTAGGCTAGTGAATCACTTAGTAATTTTTAAAAATGTTATTCAGTATCATCTTCTGTGTCTCTTAAATATTACAAACATTTATAGCTATATTTACATAAAAATGAATTTAAATCAATAAGAAAAAAAGTTCAGCAGTCCTCTCCACACCAAAATGAAAGCTTAACCTAAAATAAGGACGGTATTTATTCAAAGCCCAGATGGTATTTAAAAACATCTCACTAACTGTAACACATGCACATAAATGTACTATGTAGGTGAAGGGGAGTTTAGTTTTGCACAATTTTTTTGTTTTCCTCTCTGCCGTTTTCCCCATTTTCATAAACCCCTTTGTAGTATTTGTGTTGCCAGACTGAATCAGGGAACAACGTACAACAATCCCCTAAAGTTATGTTGAGACTTCCAGTCCAACTCAAATTTAGATAAGCATTTTAAAGTTTTGAGGGTTATGGTTATCACTAGTTGTATCACACCGAAGTCTCTGCAAACAGATGGTTACAATTACATAGTCAATATTTTCAAAGAGCAACAAATGCTTTTTTTGACATAGGAAATGTAATGAGTACTGATCAATAAATATTTCTGCAGTAACATGAGAAATATATAACCATTTGGTTACATTTTTCCTAATGATGGTTGTATGTCCTTTTAAAAACAAAGAAATGGCAGAAGAATCTGATCCCACTGTTTTAGCTTTTGGCGACCGAAATAAATTTTCCCTGTACAATGGGAAATAATTATTATCCTCATAGACCCATAAAGGTACAGGTATGTTCTGATAGTGGGAAAAAAAACTAAAAAAGAACAAAAATATGCAGAAATTTTAGAGTAGACCCAGGATGTGGATCCCATCACATCAGGAGGTTTTTTAATCTTGGTATTTCTGTGTTTCTGACTATTTCATTAAATAGTATTTTATACTTTTTGTACAGAAGAAGTAAAGTGCTGTGAAATCGGTGACTACATGAGATGAGGATCTAGTTTAAACAGCTCATTCAGTTTTGCAACACCTTCCACAACAGTGTCCTCAAACAGGCTTGCAGTTATCATTGGCCTAGCACAGACTCAGCAAAGTGCTACCTCCCGATTTCTGTATCACAAGCGTATTTTTAGACATATCCTGTTCAAAGTCAGACCTTACTTGACCTGGCAAAACTAAGAGAAACGGACATATTTGCAGGTATCTACATATAGGGCTTACGTCAACGATAATAAATGGTGATAATTAAATTCAAAATAATCTGGGGGCCTGAGTCAGCACTACATTATTCCAGTGGGATAACTGTAGTGTAAAACAAGACTAGCACAGGGCTGAGGGAAGGTTCATTATTACTGTTGTTATAATTCTCTCGCATTTCCGTGACAAATTATACGGCTATAATTAGAGGCCCCACCTGCTTTCCATGATGCCTCTTATCACTCCACTTGGTACTAATGATCACTCTTTTTTATGCAGTGCAGAAAATCATCCATATCTGCACCTGTTGGAAAGATCTTTTAACTCCGAGGACTGCTGGTGGTGTCTGTGGATGTGTGTCATATATTTCACAATTGGATAAAATTGGACAAAATTAAAGGAAAGTCTTAATTTGCCAAGGTCATACAAACTGTCAGTGGTACAGGCAAATTTCTCAGTTCCCAGCTCTTTGCTCTAACCAGTAAGCTTTCTTGCTCTTTTGTGTGCAGCTACAACCCTGGAAATTATTCTTCCCCCAACAGGTACAGCATAGGTAACTACAGGGTAGCTTTATTTACCTTGTCTCCACAGTAATATTTCATTTCTAAGCTCAGACAACTCTCTTGGGGTAAAAAGAGTAATTTGTTCCCCAGGTTAAATCTATTCTTGGTTTTTCTGATGAGCTGAGTCTAGCAATTACTGTGACAGATGGAGTGATGATTTTTATGATGTGGAAACTTGTCCACAGGAATGAAACTGAAATCTCCAAACCCATTTCTCATATTGGCCTTTAGACAGTTGTCAGGTAGTAATTGTCATTAACTTCTGTCACTGTAGACAAGATTTGAATTAGTGAATGGCTCCATCAACTTGTTACTGTAGCACTCCTATGCAGAGTGACACTTTCTGTCAAATTTTTTGTCATTTATTCTGAATAAACTTGAACCAGATACGGAACCAATATTAAAAATGTGGGTTTAAATTTCTCCCAACACTCAGAAGCATTTGAATATTGTGTCTGGAGTTTTAGTACTCTAGCATTTTGGAAGAACTGTTTCAAGGGGATTTTCAGAGACTAGAACAAGATGTTTGAGAGGGTGCTTACGTATACTGAAAAGAAACAATAACGTGTCTCATAGAAATGACCATTTCAAACCACAAAGTTGTTGCGTGGACTTAGTTATGAACTGACTGGATTTTCATGAGATGATCTGAAGCATCACTCCTGCCTTGTATCTAGCCAGTAACTGCTGTAGCCAGCGTTAGGTGGTGAATGGTATCCTCTGAAGCAGACATCAGGCAAAACTTAAATTTTGAGGGTCATGGTCCACCTTGCCCTCCCCATACTGGATGACTGATTGCCCTGGCCAAAATCCTCAGGCAGGAACCAGTTAAAAGTGGCCTGACACCTTTCTAGTCCCCTGGTTCCAGTCTTCATCGTTAATCCAAAAAAGACATAGGAACTGGCATTCGATACTTCGGGAGCATTTCCTGTGACTTACTTAGAGACTGAATTTCAGAGCTTGCTTACAGGCATGGAAAGGAAGGAGACATCTTTCCTTTGTTCCCAAATGTCTCTCTCTAGCTCTGTTTGTAATCATAACAGCAGGAAAATTTTAATACTAGTGATTTACAGATGTTTTCTTACTGAGAACTGGAATTTTTTTCTTCTCTAAAGACATAGTAAAGAAAATACTGCTACTTAATTAAACTGAGTTAATATTTCTGTCCATTTCATGAGCTAAGAATATACAGTTTAATTTCCATGGGTGCAGAGTATGAACAAAAGAGGATCTGTAGCACAGGAAAGCACAGTATCTCTGAAAACCAAACCATATATTCCAAAAATATGAAACATTTCCCAAATGATGGAACAGAACAAACATCTTAATTTTCTCATTTTAAAATTTTATTCTATTCTGTTTAATGATATTAGTTATCCGTCTCAAAATAACTGAGTAAGATTATTTTACTGATAGATAAAGCAAAGCAAATAGAATTAAGTGATTTGCTCAACTAAGGACAATTAGTTAGCAGCAGAACTGGAAATAAAGCCCAGCAGCATTAACCTGAAGCATTCCATCTTAGCCTGAAAGGCTTCTGTAACTTTACATAATTAAACACTTGAACTGTAGAGATTTTATGCCTCTACAGGTTAAGATTCTCCTGCAATCACCTCTCTGAGCTTTTAAAAGGTGCATCTTCCTAATAATTTTAATTAATACTGTCCAAAATAGAAGACTCCTCATTAAAAAAAGGAAAGAGCATAAGAGACTCTATAGGAATATTTGTGCTTATTAGGGTTAGAGATTCATCCACGCAAAACAACATGAACGCTGAGGCTGAAAGGCAGCATCATTTTTCTTTCATTAACTATAACAGTTACATGACTGGATCATTTACTTGAAGAGAACATTTGAGTCAGGATTAAAAAGAAATTATAGGAAACTGTTCCAGTTAAGACTTTTTAAGTTGTTAATTGAAAGTGATAAGGAAAATCCACAATTAATTTGTATCATTTCCAAAAGATCCTAAATAATTTAAAGGCCTCAAGAGTCTGATTCACAAGCAGGGACAATCTGCATTGAGATGTTGCACTCGAGTTGTAGACAGTTAATTAACACAGTTTACGCTGATTTTGTTTTGCCTTATAATACATAACTATAAAACATTGCAGTTCTGGTGCAGGGCTATTTAGTAGTGCTAGTTCACCATATATAAGCTTGCTGTGTGTGGTTGGATTGTGTAAAATGCCGATCAGTCCAGAAGTTGATTCCAAGGTGTTAATATAGGAAGAAGTACAAATCTGCTCCAGTTCTGATTTTAAATATTTAAGTATTTAAACCCATTTGCCCAAAACAGACTGGTTTCCGATTTTGTAATTGTTATTTGAAATTTTCACAAAAAATAAGCAAATGAATACAACTAAACAGTAAAAGTTGATTTTCAATTCAAGAAAGATGGCTGTGTTTATGTGGGGCAAGCTGAAGACTCAATTTCATAATATCATTGCTTTTTACTGCTTGTTTGATAGGTCCCATTTTTAGGTTGCCAGGCATTTCAAAAAACTCAAAATACGGCTAGATGTGTTTTGGGAGATATAATTCCCATATTAAACACATGGGATTGAAGAGGGGACGATGAGTACTCCTGTACAACGTGAATTTCAATAAAGATGACAAGAGCCTCCCTGGAAGGCAGCCACACACAGGTACAGTTATATGCATCATTTTGACAATAAGCTTGCTCCCAGCAGGTTGTTGTGAAGAAAAAGGCTGCACAGATAGTAACAAATGAAAAAGGACACTATAGCAGTGAGTACCAGAGAGGCCCACCATTCACACCTTCCTGCTAGGATTAGTGAAAAGCGATCAGCACCTTCTCAGCAGTCCCTTCATGGCCTATGGAGAGATCCCAGGGATCCCTAAAATTAAGTGAGGTGACCACAAGCAGTAGTGCTTAGCGTTGCAGACATACGCTAGTCTGACTGCAGAGGCTACTGGAGTGTAGTGACCCTCGCGTGCTTACGTGGAGGCTGTGGGAATTCAGCCACACCTTGGAAGTAGCATCACGCATCAATCATTAAGATTCTGGACATTATAGTCTCCTTACCCATATGTCCTGCATACTTTTCAGCACACTTTTATTTGTGTACCTCTTTATTGTTACACAATGCTCAGTTACTCTTAAATACCTATGCAAATGGCATGCTGTTTTCTGCAAAAGACTGCTCCAGAGCCCTGTGCCAATATTATCTTCTCTCCCTAATCCCCATCGGGGAGAATGTAGTGGTGGTCCCAAGAACTGATGTCATTAATCTAATTCATCAAAAACCTTAAAATCATTTTTATGTTATTAAATAATAACACAAATTGCCATTAGTAATAGGATGCTATTGTCTCAGACAGAATTAGTTTTCAAAGAAGCTCTATGAGATCATTGTTAAACCTCTTTTAGAGACTGGGAAACAAAGCACAAAAACATTAACTACCTTGCCTAAGACTGCAGATGACAGTGTCAGCCGGAACAGGGGCTGGCTTCAAGAAACTAATCTTGATTTAAAAAGTGAGCCAAATACTTTCAGTCCAGGCACCCAAGCACCATAAGGAGGATCTGCAAGTTTACAAAAGCTAGACTAAACATGAACAAAATTTTCACTCATTTTTATTTTACTGGGAGGAGTCATGTTCCCAAGCTTTTCTCCCATGACTACAAAGTCTGAAACCCTACCCTTAGTTCCTTCCCCTACGTGTATTTAAAAATATTGATGCAATCACATGATCAAAGGCTTAAGAGAAAAGGAAATACCTATGGAAAAAAAAACCAAAACACACAAACCAACAACATCAGGGCTGCCCTTTAGCAAAAACTATGCTGGCAACTAGAGTGCCAAAAAGATTTCAGTGAAGACAGGAAAGTTAGTTCTGGGCGAAACAAGCATTTTTAAAGTGTGTCTATGTAGTGGCGTACGTAATGAAGTTCTCAGTGCAAAGATTGAGAACACATTTTGTGTTACATAATGCAGAAACAAAGTCTCGTGTTGGTAGAAAGAGTGTTACATCTATGAGCTGTGATTTCCTTTTGCTGCCAATAATCTTCTAATTGTACACATAATTGTCAATATGACAGAGGCCAGAACATGAATACTCTGCATCCGTTCCCACGTGGTGCTCTCAAAGGAAAACTTACTACTCCAAAACTCTCTCTTTACTCCTGCCTTTAATGGGACAGATTATCAGCTGTTGCACATTGACATAGCCCTGTTAATATCAATTCACATGAACTGACAATTCAATCAAAAAACAAATTACTTTTATCCTAAAATGGGAGTATATTGTTCTAGACCTCCAAATCTCCCAGGAGCTAAGATAGGCCAACGTAAAAGCAAGGGTTATAAACTTGAATTTATTATAGACAAATAAGGCTTTGGCCTATGAATTCTCTTTGCCTATTAAGTTAATGAGCCTTGACAAAACAATCATCTGAGGAGTAGCTGACAAATTATCTGGAGCAGCAATTTGAAAGGCATTGGCTGGCTTACAAGCATTTCAACTGGGAGAACATGGCATCGTGTTCCCCTTCCTCTGGAAGAGTTATTTGTCAAACCAAATTTCTTGCAGTTCAGCAGCAGATTCTCAATATTGGAGCACTGAGATACGACAATGACTGCAGTTACCAAAACAAGAAAATAATCCCTGTCCCTTCCTCCCCAAACCTGAGGCTGACAAATTCTGATGAAAAACTCTTTCTAGGAAACCTCCAGGAAGACAGAGAGATATCTTTTTATATTTGACTGGAAACCATGGAAGTGTATAATGTGGACGAATAGGGCTTTGAGGAATTTAGGTGAGTAAAGGGAGACCTTTCAAAATACCTGGTCAATATTTGGAAGATTTTTTTGTAGTACAACTTCCAATAGAGATGGTGGTATCACAGCTGTGGATTTAAAACAAGGTCTTTTTATGGATTAATTCTTCCAAATATTCAACACAATACAGCCCTGAGTCACATCACCTTTGTGAAATTTAGGGCTGCGTACAATGAACACTTCTGCAAAAACAGCCACTTGCATTAGGGTTAAAATGGGTTTAATACTTGTCTAAAATCTGTTCTCCAACTGTGAATACTGAGTCCATTTGGAAATCAGATGATGGTATGTGTTGTAAAGCTGTCACTTTCCTCACTGAAGGCATTTGGTGAAATATTATTTCAAATGTCTTCCTCCACGGTCAACTATTCAAAGAGTCCTGTGGAAAAGATGACGGTATTTGAGAACATCAAAAACTGTCATATTTTCCATCTGAATGTTATTTCACAGTGGCAAGGATGTATAAATTATAGTAATCAGTTGCCTCTACCACAGCATGTAGCAGAGCATAGTGTAGAGCATTTAACCATGAGTTGTGCCTTTTGTCATCTTTTGTGTTCTTTTTGCAGTTTTTGTTGGACTGTTGAAATAAACAAACTGATTAAATATACAGGGACTAGAGCTTGATTTTACATCAAAGCAGAATGAATAGAAATGAAACCTTGTTCTTAAAGAGAATTGTTAACTGACACTCGGCAGAACAAAACCCAGCTTTTTAAGTCCTGATGTCAGGTCATCAAATATCTGATGAGCAAGTATTCAATCAATCACACAATAAAGCAAAAGGATGTAGAGAATTATACCTTCAGGTGGCAAAATGGCCTAGTTCTATGAGCTCTCCAGGGCTCCACTGATTATTGGCATCTGAGTATCTGGTCTGCAGGAATCTTAACAGATTCACCCTTTTCCCCCAAACTGTCTCCACCGTCCTGACAGTCATGTCTATAAAGATCGACCATTTAGCAATGAATTGCATCCCTCTATGGTTAGCAAGCCACAATCTAATCCTCAGTGCTCCCAATACACAACTCCGTGGCCCCAAAACCCCTAGAACCCGTTTGTTCAACTTTCTAGTTCAAGTTGGTCCCTTCCTTTCTAAAGGGACCATTTTAAAAGTAAGAGTCTTTTTATAATGATCTCTTCTGTTGTCTGGCTCTAAACACACAGAAGCACTGTGACGCTTACAGATAAATTACTCATATGTACACTGTACCTAAAGACCTGAAGTAATTTTACTACTTCTTGGCTAGTTACTTCCTTTAAGATAATACTTGCAGAGAAATTAAAATATTGTGGATAGGTCTGTTAGTGCCTGGCACCCTTCTGGAGTTATTTACACATTTATAAAACATTGCCCTTATCAATGTTTTTCAGCCAAATTTGCACTGGCCTGAACAGCTTGACTAATCACTTTGTCCAGTGATTAAGCATCTTTTTACAAATTCTAGAAGCTACATAGTTTTCACTCTAATAAACTGACAGCTTCTGCATGGTCTTACCACATCTGTTGCATTCTTCACTAGTATTTGTCTTATTGTTTTTTTAATTTAGCTTTCTATTTCATACACTGCAATGCCTTTCACAGCTGTTTTTCTAATCCCTGGGGTTTCTCTCCTGTTATTGTATCATACATTAATTTACCATTTTACTTTCCACTTAGACACTTCTGCTCTTTTCTTCCCACATTACTCTTTTCTTTGAAAAGTGTTTTCTGTAGAAAATGTCTATGATCAAAGCTCCAAATACAATTATTTTTCTTCTACTCTAGAATATAAAAGATGACAGTTTTTATCCTGACAAGGAAGCACTCAACATCTTCTTGAAAACTTGTGTGTAACTCTTCCTCTATCTCCCAAGTCTTGTTTGTAAATAGTTTATTACTATCCTAGTAGACTACAGGTTGGGCTATACTAGCATACAGTTTTGGATAGTATGCTTTTCTTTATTAAATATTTCTCAGGAGGCAATCACTGACAATATTTTATAGAAATGTCTTCCATTATTTCAGTTATGGAAATGTTCATCATTTTAGCTTTTACTAACTGTCCTCTCAGAGCACAGCTAGCCTAGGGAATGCTAAATTTTAGATGTATTCTCAACGACGACTTGGTGAGGGAGGTGATTATTTTTTGCTCAATTTCTTCTGAATGGCTTAGGCAGCCACCGTATAAACCCAAAGATGCTCAGTGAACAAAGTATGCACAACACAGAAATAAAATGACTGAATCAAACCAAATTACTACAGCTTTCAGTGAAGTCTTAGTCACTTTCTGTACTCACAGAGAAACAAATACTGAATTCAGTTGTAAAATGTGATGATACATATTATGTAACCTATTTTAGAGCACCATTCCAATGGATCAAAACATTGCCTGTGTTCATCACTGGATTTTGGATGACCAAAATTATATACCGAGGTAGCATATGTCTTCCAGTGGTGCAGATGCGAAAGCATGGTTAAAAACAAGCACAAGCTGTAGAAAAAGAAGATCTACGGTGAAGATGCAAACTATGCGATAAATCCAGTGATGTTCATGCACTCTAATGAAGGAGGTGAGGAAGAAGCGCATGCAGTACCTGGTGATCTCAGAGTCAGGGAGCAGGCCTACGTGGTAGTGGGGATAGGGAGCTGTAAGAAGGAAGCTTTTGTCACACTCGACAGGGGAATAGTGCCTAGGAGAAGGTGGTTTATCACACAGTTTGTTCACAGTGCTGTAAACAGGTTCAGGAGGCCTGGTGATACAGAGACAAGAGTAAAAGATCAGGTGCGTATTAGTGGCTGAGAATATAGAGAAAACACAGCAATCATTTTAAAAGCATGCATAGCAACTCTGTCAAGACTTTTTCAGTAGGGCTTTTCGGACAAGTAAAGTGTGCTGTTAAAGGAAACATTAGAACTTGATAACACAGTATTACAGCATACAAGCAACTGCATATAAAGATATACATGATATAAGTGGGCCATAAAACTGGCTTATGGGAAGTGTGGCACTGAAAGGGAATATCTTATCTCTGAAGTTCAGTGATGAATTTTCCCACATACTCTGCTTTCTTTTTTTTTTAATCTAACAGCATTACTTCTGCACAGCATTCTGTGATCTTAATTTTGAGCATTGCATAGAAGAACATACCATGTTTATTACCTGAAAAGAGGTATTTTTTACCCATTAATTTAAGATACAGATGAAGTACATATTACTTGTTAATACAACATACTCCTGCCCCGATGAGCTGGGGCTTTGCAAGTAGAGCTGTGGTCAAAGTGAACCATATCCTGGAATAACACTGATGGTAACAAACTGTGTAAGCAATTCATCTCATTGGCAGGCAATTCCTTTCAAGAATTCTTTGCTCTCTTTTCAGATTCAACCTTCAAAATCTGATTATGCAGACCACATCTCAAACAGTCAACTTTGTTGACAAGGCTACTGCAATCGCACTTGCACTGCTGCTCCAAATTACAGACAGCAGTCTGAAGCTAGATACAAAGAGTAAGACCCTAAAACTGAGACTGACAGGTCACCTAGCATTTCTCTCCTACTGCCTAGAGGCCAACTGCTTGGGAGAGGCAATACTTACCACAAACCTCCCAGGAGCCGCCTGGGGAGAGGGGAGAAGGGGATGCAGCCTTTGGTACGACCCAGCCAGGGATCCACAGGAGACAACCAGCAAACAGTTTTCAAAAAAATGCACCACATCACAGTACATTTCTCGTCATGCAACTTCTCCAACTACTGTGTTGGCCCCAGCAGATACCTCTGGGCCTACTGGCAGAGTGAAACTTGACTCATAATTTCCCGAAGTTTCTGTTCTAAAGAGTGCCAAGACGCAATTGCTGTCATATCCTCGCTGCTGCCAGAAGATCCAGGGTATGCCACTGTCTTTAATCACAGCAATACAGTATTAGCTAGATGAAAATTTTATTTCAGAAGCCTGAAAATATCAAGAGGCCACGCAGTTAATGAACTCTTTTTGTTCTTCTGGCTGCACTGTTCCTCACATGGGTGTGGTTTTTGCTGTGACTTTCACAGGTACCAGAATTTATTACGGTTGTGGATGCACTGGCAGATACAGAGAACATATTTTCCTTTGTTGTTAGCTTCTGGTTTTGTCCTTTGGGGGAAAAGGAGTAGCTGCTTTACTTAAAAATTGGTCTCACTCAATGCTAATAACATTATTCATAGCAATCTGACATATGATTTGAGAACTCTCTGTGCCCGACTTTCCCAGGGAAAACTTTACAGTTAAAAAAATAGCAATTTAAGATTACCAAATATCAAAATAGCAAAGCTGTCACTCATTTGGTTATAAAGCATTCTGTCAAACATTTAGTAAAATCTGTTTAAAAATGTTTAAGGTAGCAATTCTTTTTTATCAGCAAATTTCACACTTGTTTCAGAGGGTTGGATTTTATGATTTATTTACTAAAGTAATTGCTGCTTTCAATAAAAAAAATCCAGAGAAGAAAACACTTCTATTATTTCACTTTAGACCAACACTGCCTTTTATTCCCTCAGAAATCACTTCTGCTTTTAAGCAGTATATTAAAGAACAAGTACAAATATCAAATATAAATGATACCTGCTATGATAATTGAAGAAATATTGCCCCAGTGCAGGAAGATGAATAAAAACTGTAGGTTTCTGCATGGCTTAAAATACTAACCAGTCCATAAACAACTTGCTAGCTTCCTACATTCAAGTTACTTGTCTTCTCTGAGTGGTAGATGACATGAGAGTGTCACTACGCCTTGGATATATTGTGAATGCTCAAACTACACTGAGTCATCAGTGAGTGACCATCCAACCTCGTGCTGAGACACAAATCATGCCACAGAGGTGGATAGATACGAGGGATTGCTCTGTTAATTGACAGTTACAAACTGCTTCCAAAAGCAAAATGAAGGAAAACATTCAACATCTACCTAGATATTGAGACCAAATTAGTCAAATATAAACACAGAGCCCTAACAAAATGTCTTGAGAAGCCCAGTAAATTTTAAAACATTTAGTATTTTTCACTCCTTTCAGTCTTGCTGGATGGTAAGATAACACAAAATTGGAACAAGTCACCGCGCTGATGTATAAAGTCCTCTACTCATTGGTATTATAGAAGTGATACTGTGACCGAGCTAACAACATACCCTCTGTAACTGAGATGAAGAGAGAGGTCTTCAGGTTAAGAAAAGGAATTCAAACTTCTTTTCCTTTTAAAGCTTGGACTCTTTGCTTAGAATAGGATTTGGGGTATCAGCTAATTCCAGTTACGAGTGCACTTCTTGTCAGGCCTATGAACTGGTCTGAGATCATCATAGCCACCTACTTACCATCAGATGCCATTCTTCAAGGTCATTAAGATCATGGACTGAACTGTTCTTTAGATACCTTCATACTACTCAGATGCATATGCTAATACTGCTAATTGTGTAGCTGAGCCCTGGCTGCACATTTTATTGGCACAGAAAAGCAAGAACTTGAAAAATAAGCAGTACATAACATCAAGGGTCCAGCTCAGATCAGTACAAATTTATTTTCTCTCTCAATTTGATTTAATAAATATAAATTAAATAGTTTAAAAATAATTGAAAGTTGGGATAAAAAATGGAAAGGAGGAAAATGATTAGAACATACTGGGCAGATCACTGTCCTGGTCATACACACTGTGCTTCACGTAGGCCAGTAATCCTTGAAAGTAATATGAGATACTTGCTGCAACAGGCCGTCTTCAAATATCCTCCTGACTCTTCAAACTCTCTATGGCAAACTAGTATTTAGCTACAATAGTACCTACCTACTTTGGAAGACAACAATCCCAAATAAAAAAAACCCAAGATAATTACGAAGACTACCCAGCTTTATTAAATGATTCTTCTAATGCAGCATTTTCTCTTGTCATTTATACTTCTCCTCACTGGAAGAAGAAGAAAGAACTTCTATCCAATGGGATCAGCCCACCTGGTAAATCCTGTCTCACCTATCTTCTTCTCCAGTGCTATGACAGAGACCGTTTGTCTTCTCTCAAAGTATGGGATAAGGAGAACATTATTCAGAAATAGTTTCTAATGTGCCATTCTGAAAAAATACAGTCAAGGTCACCTCAACTTTTCTTGCAAAATAATTAAGAGCCAGACTGAACATAAACATTGAGGCCTTATTTTATGATGCATTAATTCTTCAAATGATTTTAAAAACATGTAGCAGGTCATTTAGCATGCTGTAACAAAAGTGTAAAAGCTAGATATATATTATTTAAGGACTGATTCACTGTAGTTTATTTGCAATTGCATCACTTTCAGATACAGCAGGTACAGCTTCAGAGGTTTTGTCGTATTTAAAATAAATACTAAGCATTTTTTGTAATTTTTAACATGAGAAAGAACAAAGAACTACATTATGAAATTTATTTTGTCCATTACCTTCATTTTTTTTAATACTTATGAAAAAAATCCCCTTAAAATGTCAAATGTGTGAATATTACTGTATACTTCTTGGATAATTGTAATATCTCTTTTAATGAGTAACTATCTAATATGGGTCTACTCTGAAAAATAACTAACCACTGCTGTAACTTCTTTTTTAGCAGATCTGCTCCCTTTCTGTCTTTAAAGTGTTTGTTTAGTGACAAACATACATTACAGTTCTCTGTCTTTAGCAGTGAGCTAAAAACCAAGCTCTGTGATAAATGAGAGCAGCGACTGCTAGGTCTAGATGGACAGCAATAATTAGGTTAGCATGAGAATCAGGCATACAATAGTAGAGGAAAGGCAACAGACAATGTAAGTAGTAGCATAGCTTGGCTTGAGCATGCCTCAGTAGATAATTCAATCACAAGAGAGAGAATCAAGTCACTCAGCGCCACAAGGTAAGATTTTAAATGGTAGTATGAACAGTAGATTGTCATAAGCTACTTTTCGAGCCCCCAAAAAATTGAAAGCTGGAATTGTCAATCAGTATAGACCTAACCGTAATGAGGCACAATTTCTACAGAAAGGTATAACTAATTGGTGGAAAAGCTAACAGTGACAGTGGGAGGTAGAAGATTGATCTGACACTGGCACTGGTTTTATTTATTTATTTCATAACAGATTGTGTAAAGAAAGCAAATCTTCCTAGTTGTTTGTAGTCCTTATTATTCCTTGTTTGGATCACTGTGTTATTGTTTCAGGCTGGCTGTATTGCACAATAGAAGTTATAAGAAAATGCTATTACTAAAACTGTTCTCTCCTCAGCATCATGCAGGGTCCTCTATTTAATTTTAACTTTTTTAATTGCAGAATCCTGTTTGGTAGGGTTCAGTTGCCAACACATAGCACATTAAATGTTAACAGTTTCATTTTTTGGATTTTAAAACCTTTTATGATATGGAAAGAAACCAGCTAAGCTCTCACAGCATATTGAGTATGCAGGGCTATAGCCAGAAAATGCTAAATTCAATCTGAGAGAAAATAAATCTCACGATGCTACAAGTTTCCAACATTCTTTTTCTTAGTAGCAATTTTTAATTGTATCCAAGTTCAGTAAAGACAACTAATACATTAGTATTGCTAATACAATGTTGCTGGGAAGTGTGCAAAGAACTGTCTTTAAAAGTATATCACTATTAAAACATAAATCAATGGCAATTTAATACAAATGAACTCTTCCACTTTTAATAACCAGTGATTTTTATATATATGTCTTTTGACTTCTTTGAGTTTCTTGTTCATATAACCGTCTAGGAGAACCACATACCTTATTGTTCAATGGATTTATTTGAATTGAACAATATTGAACAATATTGATATTATTGAATCAACTCTGAATTGAAAGTTGATTTTATTGCATAGGTTGTGTCCTGGCAATTCAAGTAAGACCCAGTCACTCATATGACATGTTTATTTCAACTAAATGAAAGACACAGAAGGGGTGTGAAGAGCTGGAATAAAATACCAGAAGTACATTATCTTAGTTCTTCCTGGAAATCCTTCCATAATCAATGATTTCTCAGCTTTTCCATTATTAACTGCTATTTTCATGAGCCTTAAAGTTTTCCATAACTGCAAAAAAAGTGCTTAAGATCACGGCAATTTTTTTAGCACAGTAACGAAGAGTAAGGATTGCCTTGTTCCTCTTAACAATACTATTTAAACATTTTAATCGGGTTTTCAAATGAAGTGGCCTACAAGAAGGCATAAGTATAATTTAGAACTTTTAATATTCTACACCCAATTCTACACTCATTATTCTTATCCATTAGGAACTAGGAAATGACTGCTTAATTTGAAAAAGATCAGTAATGATTTTCTGTTGCAGTAATGGAAAAGAAGGCTGTTTCACATCGGAATGGTGAGACTCTCAGACCGAAGGCCCTAGTCCCTTGCAGTGACTTTTTAGGAAACAGGGCCAGTAAAGAATGGCCCTTCCCTGCTCAGCTGCTGAAAAGCAGCAAGGTAAGGACCATGTAGACCAGAAACTAAATCCAAGCAAACTGTGGTTAGTAGGCCTATCCACCAGGAGTTTGAGCACTTATCCTCATCCGTATTTGAACATTTTTATAGTTTTAGGCTTCACAACACCCTGTGGCAGTGAGTCCCACAAACTAATTATGTGACATACCCAAAAACCTCTGCCTCTGTGTACTGTAAGCCTGTTACTTGGTTGCATATAGATAACCTATGGTAACATTTCAAAAACCTCTGTTTTCTGTATTTCTAACTTGGCAGTGCATTGTAAACTCCCTGTATCTGAGTTGTAAGTACTAATAGTAGTTGCCTGTTGCATTCACTATGCCACAGGCACTTTTGCAGATCTTTGTTCTATCTCTCTCTGACGTCTTTTTTCTATGCTGGAATTATTTGTTATTTAGCTCCACCTGGAAACCATGCTACACCCCTGACCATCTCTGTCACCCTCTTCTGGGGCTTTTTCCAGTTGCCTCCATGTAGTAGTCAAGACTCGGATGCATCATGGATTCATACAGGAAAACATTGTATTTTGCACTCTCTTCCTTTCCTATCAGATTGTATTTCCATTCTTAATTACCTTTTTGATTGCTCTTAAGTACTGAGTTGACAATGTCACAGAACTAACCACAATCACTCCAAGGTGTCCTTCTTCGGTGGTAATACCTGCTTTAAGAGTCCATGTCCATGATACATGTAGTATGCACTTAGGGTTATCTTCTTCCTCTCTGCACTATTAAATGTTACTTACCATTTCTGTGTGTATTAACACTGCCAATCCTACTATCTCATTTCAAAAATCTCCATACAAGCACTAAAGTAGATTCCAAAATTTGATTTTTTTTAAAGTATTAAGTAGCTTCCACTGACTGTATTAGAAATAGTCAAATCCTGTTACTTGGGGATCTCTGACAGGCCTGTTTAAATATGTGTGGACTACTCAGGACATAACAGATTATCTGTTGACTTGACAATAACTAAATTTTTACTTTAACATAAATTATTCTCCCAAGTTAAGACTTATTATTTAAAATAAATTTGGGGTAGCAAAATGAAATCTTATGATAGGTAGACAATTATTATGCATTTGTAAAGTTTAACAATTAGTTTAAGATAAAATTTGTGTATTAAATACATGAAATATAAAATAGTTGCTTTGCAATTTAGCAATTTCATGCTTCACTGAAGGGAATGAATAATAATATAGAGCTAAGAAACACAACTGTGACTTTTTTTTCTAAAAAGCTGTTGACAGGTGTTCTACAAGTAGACATTTTTAGATGATAGCATAACTAAATACTGTATCATTGTATTTAACCAAGGGTCCAATTTAAGTTATACAGACAAACTTAATTTTTTCTTTTCTTAACTGAACGTTTAATGTGTAACTTGAATACTGTTCTTTTAACATATTTTTTTTAATAATTCCTTAGATTGATTGAAGACTAAACCAAGAAAGAAATCTTATTATGGGACACCATATTGAATTCAATATAATCATCAGCAGAGTTGCCAACTTAAGAGCTAGAGCACGAGAACTCCACCTTGTGAGAGATGGGGAGTAACCAGCAGGAGAAGCAGGCTGTCATCCTCCAGACGGACAGGCAATGCAGATGAACTACCATGACAGACTGCCTGCGGGGATCACGCGTGCATCACGCAAACCCCAGAAACCTTGGTTTCTCTCCATTTTCCTACAGAGAGATGGCCCTAGTACGATACTGCCAGCATCTTATCAGCAACTTCTCCTACCTGCTCTCTATCTCTGTTCCTTGCCCCAGTCTTCTTGCACAACTATCGATTATCCCAAACCTCACGTCTCACTGTCTGCGGGAGTTGCTGGTTCAGCAGCCCTGAAATTCATTGCTGTTCTTCTCCAGGCTGTTTTTCTCCACTGCTTCTTCATGCCTCTTCATCCATTTCCCACTCATGTTCTTCCTTGTCCTAAATTCCCCTTCCAGATCCAAGTTTTCTTACCCAATAAATACCAGCCTTCCCTTCTTGTGATTTCCATTCTCACACAACCAGTGACAAGTTCGCCCTCATTTTTACACCCAATCTCACCATAATTCCTTGCCAAACACACTCCCCCTATTTCCCCAGTCTCTTCAGTGTTCAAATCTAACAGGAATGGGCATTCAGAGCACAGAACAGAGTCACTCCTGATTATGTTTCTACTTCAGAAAGAACCAGAAGAAATAAGTAAAGAGAAAAACTAGCTTTGGCCATATAATACTGTGCTCAATCATGCCGGCTTTTTTAAATTATCTAGTCAGTATTACAAAATTGGGAGAAGCTTTGATACAGCGCAGTGTGAGTATGGAATCTTAGAGAGTTCTACTGCAAAAAAAATTAAATACATTTTGGAGGATAAATGAATTGCGGTTTTTCCAAAGACTTATATATGTTGGCATTTAGAAAGATTTTGACAAATGCAGTAGAAATACTATGTGGATTCAGTTTCACCATCTCCGATATTTCAACACTCTGAAGCTATGTATAGAATATTACAGTATTTAAAATGTAATATCACCACAATTTTTAACATAGAATAGAATAGAATAGAATATGAACTAAGCCATGTAATTCTTCCTTCACCCCTTAAATGACCAAGCTGCTCTGGCTAAAAATAAATTTAATTTAACTTCATGATAATAGTGGTTAATTAAAATTACTTTAAAAATAATAGATACAATTTACACTACATTTTCAAGCAAAACAAACATGCAACCTTTGCTATCCCTAGATAAACAAATCCAGTCCCAGGCAAAAACTGAGCATGAAAATATTAACTTGAACAATTAATCTGCCAAAGTTACAAGTGATTTAATAGGAAGACAGTTGGACTCGATGATCTTACGGTTGGACTCGATGACCTTAAAGGTCTTTTCCAACCTAAATGATTCTATGATTCTATGATTCTAAGAATAAATAAAAGGCATTATCAGTCTCCCCATATTACTACACATAATTTATTCTCTTTAAGGCATACGTGACATGCTGAGTTTGGATTAGGCATGGTGATATGATTGTTGAAAGCTCATAATTACCTGTCATATTCATATAACTGTATCAGTGTACTTCTACATGTCTTTTACTCATCACTCATACAGTAACACTGGGTCAAAAACATGGTGTAAAATTCACCATCTGGAAGTTCTACCTGCAGTACTTGATGATCATCTTCATCTGGGAAACAGGAGTTTCAATTCTGTTCCCTCATAAAACCTAACAGAAAATGCAACTAACTCCTTTCAGTAAATATACACTTTTAAAACATGCAGAATATTTTGTCAATGGATGATCTAAGTCAACTCATTAAAGATCCCAAATGAACAGTTTTCAGGACTCATTACTGAAAACTGCAGTTCTTTTTTCCTATTGTTGTGCTTCATAAAAGTTATGAATAACAGAAAACTGTTATTGATAGTTTTATAACACACAAACCATAATATTAGTTGTAATGGTTTAGTACTGAAAAGTCAAATCTGTGTATCAATACCAATTTCAAGGTGTTTCCATAAAATATCCTCAATTCAACTAGCAAGTTTGTGTAAGTAAACAAGAAACAGTGGAGGAATGTTACTTTCAATACAGGGAAAAAATCCCCTGAGACTTCAACTTAATGGTTCTCCTTTTTCTCCCTTCCAATCCCCAGCACCTCCTCCTCATCCAGAAAATGTTATTTTGCAAAGATGCATGTAAAAGAAATCAAATAGGCTTTTCACAGCAAAACAGATAACTCAGACAGCTTTTTCATCCATGAATCTTTAATATCTAGCCAGAGTTAAATGTTAAAGTGAATTTTTTATCAGCTGAAGCACAGAAGTTTGATGTTACCATTTTCTGAAGTTAAAAAGGAAGTAAAAACTGAAGATGGTAGTTCTTTATTTTTATGGATCTTTTGCCTATGTTGTTCGTTAAAGACAGATGGATTGAACATCTAAAAGCTACAGGATTTTTAGACTGTAATTTCAATATTTCTGGAAATAGGAAGGCAGACATCTGCTAAAGAGTGAATTGTAACTTCTCTCTCAGCTGTAATAGTAATGAATGTTCCACAAAAACACTAAAACAAAACATCACTTTTTCTTCCTACTATCATAGAAAATTTGGTTGGAATGCATCTCTGTAGGTCACCTCATTCAATCCCGTGCTTGAAGCAGGATTATTGCCAACACTAGATCAGATCAGCCAGGATTTTATCTAGCCAAATCTTAAAAATCTCAAAGGGTGGATATTTCACAACCCTTCTAAGCAGCCTGCTCCAGCACTACTCCACCCACCTGGTGCCTTTTTTTCCTTCTCAAATTGAAATCAGGACATCCAAAGCCACCGCTTGTTGCCATTGGTCCTCCTCTACCGAGAAGAGTTTGGTTTCATTGTCTTTGCTACTGAGTACTTAAAGGGTGCTCTTAGATTGCCCCTTAATCTCTTCTTCTCAACATTAAACAAGCCCCAGTTCCCTCAGCATCCCTCTAACCTCCATGTGATTTAGGACTTTGAGAATCTGTTGGACCCTCTCCTGTTTTTCTACATCCCTCTTGAAGTAGAAGAACAGGAACTGGTCACAGTCTTCTAGAAAACAACTTATCCTTTTCTGCTGGCCATGCTTCTCCTAATATAGCCCACTATGCTGATTACCTGACTGACAATGAGAGCGCACTCCTGGGTCCATGTTCAGCCTGGCACCCGCTGTGGCCTCCAGGTCATTTTCAACGAAGCTGCAATTCAGATGTTTGTTTCATGGCCTGTACAAGTGTGTGCAGCTCTTCCACCTGAGGAGCAGACTTCTTCTTACTGAACTTCATAAGGTTTCTCCTGGCCCAGTCCTCAAGTATATCAAGATCCCTATGGAATACTGCTCTGCCATTTGTCATGTTAACCACTCCCCCTTAATTTATTATCCTCTGCAAATTTGCTGAGGGTGCACTCTGTGTCATGATCTAGGTCATTGATGAAGATATTCACTGACGCCCAAGGTATCCTGAGCTACTCTGCTCATCACTGACCACCTGACAGATGTCAAGTGACAATCATTACCCTTTGAACCTACTGGTTCAGTCAGTTCCCAACCCAGTCTCTTCTTTTAGTCCACTCTTCCTCAGCTTTCTGCGGGAAACTGTGTCAAAAGCCTTACCAAAGTCTGCTGTGGCATGCAAACGAGCATAGCCATGCTGGGAGAAGGCTAATGAGCAAGGTCACAGCATATCATCCAGGAGATACCCAAAAGACTATCCAGAAGGCTTCCAAATGTTTACAAATCATATCTTCTTTCCAGCTATGGATTAGTTGTACGTGTTTATCCAACACTTCCTCATGTTTGGATGAGAGGCTGCTGGAGGAGTTTTAAAGGGTGCTCCCCATGTTACAGCTTCTCCTGCCCACAGAAGAGGTATGAGGAATACCTCTGCAGCCACTCCCCAGGGGAACTAGTGGAGAAGAGGAATCACCATGTGCCCCACAGCAGATCCCAGACGCACATCTGTGGGAGTTATGGCATGGGTCAGGTACGCCTTTGGAGTCAGCTGTGTTTTCACCCAGCAAAGAGGCATCCCTGCTCAAGGCAGCACCTGTGCTGTGGCACTGGTTGGTATAGGGTAGCCACTGCTGTCACCTCATCCACGCAGCTAGTCATTTCATCAGAAAAGGCAACCCGGCTGGACAAGCACACGATTTGTTTTTGTTAAATCTATGCTGACTATTCCAATTACCTTCTAGTCCGTTAAATGCCTGGCAAAGATGATGTTGCGTACTTCAGCTTTTCCTATATTGTCTGTCATTATACTGTCTTCTCCCCCACTCATCAGTTTTTCCCTTCATCAAACCTTACCTTCATTTTTGAAAGTAGCACACCTGCAGAACCACTTTTTGTTTTCCTTTATGACCCTTGTAAGTCTTAGCTCAAATCAATCAGCTTTCTGATTTTGTCATTAAGCAGTCAAGCAATGCTCGTCTACATCTTCCATTTTAGGTCATCAGAAAGCCCTTTGCTCAGCCAAGAAAGCCTTCTGCTGAATCCCCCTCCTTCCTGCTCAACAGGATGGTTCATTCCTGAGTTCTCAATAAGTTTTACTTAGAAATCATCCATCTCTCATGGACCCCATGTCTCTGTGGCAGCATCCCAAGAGATTTTGCTTAGCAATTCTCCAAAAAGGCTGAAGTCTGCTCTTCTGAAGTCTACAGTCATAACTTGCTGACTATCTTTCCAGACTTCCTTTGAACCATGAACTGAACCAACTCATGGTCACTCTCATCCCAGCTGTTATTTATCACCACCTTTGCCACTAGTCGTTCCCTTTGTGTAAGCAGCAGGTCAAGCAGAGAATTATTCGTTTCTCCCCTCTAGCAGCATTAGGAAATTGTCAGCAACAGAATCAAGGAATCTCCTGCATTGCCTGTACAACACTTTAATCTTACTAGAAACTAAAACCAGTAAGGACTTACTTGCAGAATGACGATGATTGTATTGATAGAGTTACTTGGCATATAGCTTTTATCCACTTTTGATCCCACATTCTACTAACCTGAAGTTGTGTTATTTTATTTAAATTTTAAAAGGTGACAATCTTTATAAAAAATACAGGAAGGCAAAGCTTCCATTCTGAGTGAATTTAAAATTAATCCAACAAAACAAAAAGTTATGCCTATCACTGACAGCATTTTGGACCAATAATATACACAACCTACAAAAGCTCAGTAATTAAAAGATAACATCCAGCTTCATTAAAACTTGTGGCTGAGGATGATTTGTTATTTTTCTATCCCTTATGCTCGGATTAAGTTATTTTTTCCCCATAGTTGTATTAAGTAAAAGTTGTACTGAATTTTTTTCAGATGCACATTCAATATCAGACCAAAAAATACAAGTTTTTATCAACAGAAACACTTATTTTTGTTAGGTAAAATACAAGTATTTAGGTAAAAAAACCCTTAGAACTGAACAAAAAAAAGCAAAACAAAAAAGAAAAGCAAGAGAAAGTGGATGAATCGAGTTGAATGTTCAACCATTTAAGCTTTACTGATAGATTCATTATAGCACGTAACTTAAAAGAAAGCTTGTCATCAGCCTCACTCAAATGATGTGTACAAAGAATTACAAAATTGCAAAAGCCTCTTATAGTGGAGAAGTTACAGTTCCAAATATTTTTAGCTGGCACAAATGAAAATCTGCCAGAAGTGTTGCCATATTATGACTGCACGGGTAATAAATTTCCTTATGTGATCACCATATAAATTAGCCCTGAAAACCTATTATAGCAAGAACCAGGTAGTTTTAATGGATAGCACTGCAGTAGTTGGCAATCATCTTAATTATAAAAGATTATGTGAGGAAAGCTAATTATAAATGCTGCAACCAAGGGATCTATAGGTTTCACTAAAATTGTCAATATGATAATAAACTTCCTAAAAGATTTTAAGTCTTTCTAAACTGGTCAGCAACAAAGACTTTCCAAATATCTTCTTACTTTAATGGCAGACTCATCAGCAAATCCTATGGCATTGTACAGAAAGAGTGCATTCACTATTCTCAGTTTATAGCTGTGAAAATCACTGTGAGAATTAACTGTGGCATTTTCAATAGTCCCACTTGAATCAATAGGCAATAATTAGCTACATGGACATTTAAAATAAAAAAGGCTCAGCATCCTTCAAGGGTTAAATGGTTTGGTTTTGAAGGTCAGAGCTTCTTATTCGTTGTAGTCAGAGGAGAAACCTGGTCTCTGGCTCTTGTTTGGATGTCTCTCAGAGAGTGCTGTATTATGTATGGCCAGTGAGGAAATACAATGGCAAGAAGTGCCATTTTTCTTATGACTACATTCATTTTATCTTTGTGCTTTTGTATCCTGGGTATCAGTGTAGCATATAGGCTATTATTACTAATACAATTAAGTCCAATAATAGCCGCCTCCTTTTCTATAGGTCAAAGTAAATACTTGTTTAGAACGACGAGATTTTCATCTGATTTGCCCTGTTGCATTCAGAGTCTGCTCCTATTACTCGACACCTTTATTTCTGCCAGCGCCACACGCCTTCCACAGAGGGTCATCCTTGTAGAGTCAGCCTCTCCTGTCAACAGTGCCAATGCCACAGAAGACTTTGGATATCAGCCCTTCATTAGACAACACACTAACCTGGAAATCCCGATAGAAGGAAGAACACAGGACAGAAGTATTTCACAGAATATACACAGCTTCTCTGGGCATTCATTTTTTTCCCCAAATAATACAAAATGGACATTGGTGTGAATACCTCAGTAAAGAACCAGACTGTGTCAGTATTTGGTTTTACTGTCAGGAGCTAAACCAGCAAAATTAACTTGATTAAAACAAACCAAAAATATCAGGATAAGAATACATCTTTCTTCCTAAAAAGATTAAAAAGACATACTAATTAATTTCAATATATATTCTCCATGGTTCTTTGAGCAAGCATGCTTTCTACTGGATATCTACTGAACTAATGGGCTAGGACTGTCATTGCCTTCTCTTCTATCATTATTTTTTCTTTTTTTTCTTTTTTTTTTTTTTTGGTAGAAATAATTAGAAAGAGAAAATCAGCTACATGGAACACAAAGAAACACAGGACTGTCTAAAGGTACTTCTTAATTACCTTACAGGTCTTCTAACTGTTTAAATGGTCTTCTAATTCTCAGGGCAGCTTTTCTCCTTGTTTAGGATTAATTCCTTCACTTTCTGTGACTTCTTGGTCTCCTTAGCTATTATCTACTTTTAAGGTTGCATTTTTTTGCTGTTTTTAAACTTTGCCAACTCTTTCTCAGTAATAATGGTACTGACATCTCATTACAGAAGGAGAGAATTCAGCACTACAAGCTTATTGACAAAGCCTTCATCATTGTAACCCAGATACTATATTGGTATTCTTCACATACATAGGCATTTTAGAAATTACGAGGTCAGTACTAGCCCAGGTAAAGCCCTGATGCACAATTTAATGAAATCAGTGTTTTAACTATTAATTAAAAAATGTAACTTCTTGGAACCCTTTGGAGAAAATTTATCCTAATTGAATGTCTCATAAATTGAAGGAAAGCAATGTCAGCTTTGCATCCTCAATCAAAACAAAGGTGAAACTCTTTTTGCCAAGACAGGGAAGCAAGGTGTGGTTTCCATACATTTATGTCCTGATTAAACACTGTATCATGATTTAGTTACTCTGAATCTGTCTGATCCAACAAGTTAAGCAGCTTGAGATTGTAATCATATGCAACAAGAAAATTGAAATGTAAATTAGCAAGTTATGAAGCTGATGAATACATAAGCGGATGAGATTCTTTGGCTTGAAATACACAGTAGGTCAGGTTAGATGATCGGAACACTCTCTTCCTAGCTTTAAACACAATGAATTCATAAATACTTAAGCACAGAAAAAAATTAATTTGTCATTTTCTGTGGCACTAGACATTATAATGAGGGCTCATTTTACAGACTTAACAACTGTTGTCTTCTAAGTGAATGGTAGTGCTCTTCACACAAAAAGATGAATACACACTGTCTCATCAGTGACATTCAGTGTTGATCTAGCACAAGGCATAAAAGAACCCTCCCACCATTTTCCTGTGTGTCCTTTCTACCTGGAAATCAACTACATAGATACAATTCTGCTACCATACTTCCATATAGCAGTCACAATTCTTTTGGGATTACTAAAAAAAAAAAGGATTAGAAGCAATTTCCAGGGTCATTTTGCTGATAATCACATCAAAGAAGCCCTTTTATAAAGGTATCAAGTGCCACTGCATAAACAGTTTCCTTTTAACCTCTATGCTCTCACAGAATACTATTTCATATTATGATTGCTCTAATGGTTAAGAAACTTCTTCCAGTGTCCCTCCTATATTTATTTGCAGCCAGTTTATACATCTTTTTTCGTTTCCCATAGTGTTTTCTCTCAATAACATTTATCTTTCAATGTGTGTACACAGAGCAACTACAGGCTATTTCAGCCTTGCTTTCACTAAACTAAACAAGCTGGACCTTTCAGAGGGTACTGTCACGGACAGGTAGAAATTCACATACAGTCCCTCCACCCAGACACGCAGTGAGCCAGATGAGTCACCGATCCTGACATCTCCTAGTTGTGTTAAGAAGCAGACAATTTTGCCCAGTGCCAGCATTGTTCTAGTGCAGCCACGTTGTTCAGGAACTAGTGCAGGATTGCACCCAGACAACATGGACCTCAGGTCAGCATTCATTCGTGTGAGCTTTCTCTTAGTTGTCTTCATACCTGTAACAGTTTCAATTCATCTTCCCTTGAGCATGGGTGGAAAGAACTACATGCCGTATTCTATTCGAGGTGCACTGAATGCCTTACCTATGTCCTTTGCAATTGTCATGAAAGGTAACAAATAAAGAGAAGCGTCTGACCTGGTGTAGTCATCCTCCACAAGCATGTGCTTTGGAATGGGTGAGTATCTTCCCGGTGAGATAGGGGCCAGGGATGCCTTGTACTCTAAAGTGCCATTGTTTCCAGAAGAGAGTATATGATTTTCCATTGGTGGAGAATAAGCTGATGGTAAGAATAAGCATTTCTAGTTAGCCACTTTCATGTTTGATTAGATGTCACAAGAGCACCATTTTTTAGTTAAGTACCAAGAACGTGCTCGTTGCTGTAAATAACATCAAAACAGACAATCCTTGCCTGAGAAAGCTTAAAATGTAACAAGAAAGAATGAACAGCTAGAGTTTTCCTGAAAGGTTGTTAATAATAATAATAATAATAATAATAATAATAATGCTGGCTTATATGCAGGGATTGACTCTTTAGAGGGGTTCTGAATAAGAAAGGATAGTTTGGGAGACAGGAAACATTTTCTTCAATTAGGCCTGACTTAAATAAGGAAATGTAAACAGGAGAGAATGAGATTAAAAGCACACTCCTCTTTTTGGCTCCAATATACAGCAATGGGAGTAATACAGTAAGAGCTTAATGCAGGATAAGAGCAGGAATTTTATGTATGGCAAGAATTATGTATGGCAAAGATTTAAAGCTGTGATCTACTAAAGGTGCCAAAATTCCCAATATAATTGAAATTTCAGTACCAACATAAATGGTATTTAGATCACACTAAATCTGTATATTTAAAACAGAAAGTGGATACAAATCTCTTACATATTAATGATTAATAATGAAAATTACAGGACTATGCTGTCTGATTCTATATTGGGTCTGTGGGTTTTGTTGTTTGCTTGCTTTTTGCTATTCTGAAGTTACTGGGGATATTTATGACTGGAGAGAAGTAATAAAATAGTTGTATTCAATCTCTAGTTAACGTAATTAGAAAAGAAAATGATAAATAGGAAAAACAATTATACGTGCTTCTGCAATGAGCTATGATTAATTTTCTCATGAGAAGATGACAGCTAAACTTTCTAGTATTAGTTTCAGTCTTTCTTTCAGATGCTGAGATACAGATTGTTTAAAAGCAAAATATCTCTACAGGGAAAGGCCATTACCCGTTCGGAAATACTCTGAACGAGTAGGTATAATGAAAGGTTCCCTGAGGATACATGAATCTGTATGCACCAACAGCCTGGGACTGGCTGCTGCAAATCTTTTCAACCTTTACTCTCCCTCTGGAATTACATCTGTCTTCTCATATGCTGCTGATCTACAATCTGACACGATAAAACACACTGTTTTAAACTCCCAAATTATTATTTTGGAAAGTATTATAAAGCAGGAGATTGGATAGGGACATTTAGCATTGTTACTTCTTGGGCTTTGCTAAAATCCAGACCAGACTGCTACTGAACAACATGATTGCCATCTGTTGTAACATTTGCTAACTAAATAGGTATCCTCAGCACAGCTGAGTATACCACCTGACACGCATGTTACAAAACCTTCCCATCTATTTTTATGGAGCAGTCTGAACAAGGAGGATTATAGATATTTAGCTTTTCCCTCAACTTTGTCAGTCCACAGTAGCAACACTATGCAAAAGTGGAGAAAAATTTAAATCTCTAGCATTTACTGGGAGAATCTGCCTTTCCCAGCCCTTGGTTGGCCTTAAGTGCCCCCAGGATTATTGGCAGGAGATCAAGATTGGTATGGATCAGTTGCTGAAGCTCTTGTCAAAAATTAAACTGCCATCCAGTTGTTAGATGGTGCAGCTGGTCCCTGTTGGTAGTTGAACCCAAGGCAGACAGTTTTTAATGAACAACTAAAGGAAGACAGGGAGTTTCAGTAATGAACTGTTTAGACTAACAGGCATCAGTAGTATAGAGAGCTGCAGCTGTAATGTCAAGATTGCTGTGAATGAAAAGGGAATGGGAATGCCTGGGTATGGACACCAGGAGGACTGGCAGGAGGGGCAGAAGAATGGCATGTCTTGATAGCACCTAGATGCATCAATAGGTCTTCAATACTCAACACAACTACATGTAACTTGTCAGGACAGCCTACACCCAAACTAAAACAAAGACTCAAGCCATCAAAAGATGATGGCAGGAGATAAAGACTAGACTGGAGCCTAGGACACTCACATAAGGACACAAAAGAGAAGTGAGTAAATCCTGAAGACATGCGTAGGCGGGACAGATGGGAGAGACAGAAGATTCTAATTGCTGTCGTCTCCTTAAGGGTACAAAAAGCACATCAGCAAGGAGGTTGTCAACATAAGAAGGCATATGTGTATGACAAGGACTCCACAGCCACCCATCCTTGTACTTGGTCATCTCAGGGAGTCCTGGTGATGCACCTGGATGCACGTCTTTCTACCTGAATGCTGGACATGAGCCTAGACGATTCTGAGTGTGTGGATATGACAGCCTGATTGAACTCAGTTTGTTTCAAAATAAAATCATCTTCCCTTCCTATGAGATCCTTCACTGAGCTTTACTACATTGTTTCAACAACTTCTCCTACAACAGAGGGTACACTGAATGCAAGGACAAGTAAGGCCTTGGTCCTCAGTGAAAAATAGCAGATGAACATACATAAAGTTAATGGACAGACTAAGAATAAAGCAAAGTGGAACATTAATTTAGGAATTGGATATACACAGAAAATAGGTAAATTTTTGTAAGTGGAGCAGTGATTTTTACATTCCAAGTAAGTATTTTATTCAAATATGATATATATTTGCCTCAGGCTTTTCACTAAATTTGTACAAGACAGTTTGCTGCTTGTTCTGATTTTTCAGCGGACAGAGGACTCCAGTCTACGAATCTAACCATATTTCAAAATATATTCGCATATACTTATTACTGTAATTGTCACGAGTTACAGTTCAGTCTGATCACCTGGACAATTGCTAATTGGAATCAGCACAGCAGTACATCAGCTACACTGTCACTTTTGCTGCAAAAATACTTTAGCAGGGTTATATTATCGGTAATATTTCATGACTGTAGCATACTTAAGTGTCAATAAACATTTCATTTTTGTAGCCTTCCAAGCTGTTTCATAAACTTTAATGGGGTACTTTGGACAAGCTATGAAAAAACCACAACCATCTGACAAACTGATATCTCCTACAAAATGAGGTGCAGAAGTCACTTACAGTGAGTAATATCTGGTGGGCCATATGGATCGGTCATGTAAATGGTGGTGGGCTTTCCAACTTTCAGATACACTACATCTGATGTGTTCTTCAGTATCGCTACTGCCTCTTCATGGGTAACTTCTTCTAAACTGTAATTATTTACCTTAAAGGAGAAATCAGACAGGTAAGTTGGAATGCAGAAATAGACCAAAAAAATGACACAGCCTTGCAGTTATCACAATGTTGGGAAAAATGCTGTAGATGAAGAGCACTGAAGATTACAGAAGCAGTATTGCAGCAAGCTAGAAAATACAGTTTTCTTAGCGCATGCGTATTCAAAGACTGACGTAGCAGTATTGATAATATCACAGAATCATAACGGGTCGAGATTGCCCTTGGTCTTGTCAGTAGAAAAGACTTTTGTGATATTCTGCCACCAGTATCATCATTAACATAACACTATATTTAATAATAATTTAATAACTTAACACCACATCATTTACAGAAACTGCCTACATTATTCGACCTATCAAGATGAACTGTCCAAATTCACCTCTTAGCATGCATGGCTGGAGCCTTAGAAACACTTAACAACCCCAAATCTTTCCATCCCTGAGATGACATTGACCATTGAAATAATGAGGTACAAAGTGGCATACGGAATAAGGGGCTGCCTATGAGGTGCAGGAAATGAAAAAGGGCAGTTCTGGATGGGGGAAAAGGGATTTGCAGTGTGAAAGTTTGTCAGCTTTCTGGAAGCACAGGAAAGAGACATTGAAAAAGTAAGAGAATGCAGTACTAGTTCTGTGGTTTATTGGAAAAGAAAAGGGTAAGAGTACAGGACTGCAGATTAAATAGGGAAGGGAACGGTGGCAATAAAGCTTGCCTATTTATGCTTTACTCCCAGAGAAAGAAAATCAAAATAAAAGTGTCAGAAGTGGTTTATTGCAGAGGCATATAAAATTTATTCACATATAAATCCACTATATCCACAGAATGTCAACAATACATTGTCCTCGTATAAACAGAATAGTCAATGGTCCCTGCCCCAAAAAACACACATCCTGAACGGAGAAATTATAGGATAGAGGAAAGAAGTAAAGAAGGGTGTAGATACAGGTTTCAGACATGTGGTGCAAGCCAACAGAAATCATAGGATCATAGAATAGCTTGAGTTGGAAGGGACCCATAAGGATCATTGAGTCCAACTCCCTGCCCCTCGTAGGACTACCTAAAACTAAACCATATGACTAAGAGTGTTGTCCAGACGCTCCTTGAACTCTGACAGGCTTGGTGTTGTGACCACTTCCCTGCGGAGCCTGTTCCAGTGACCTACATTTCACGGTGAATGTTGTATATGAAACATTTTATTGTGATTTAAAGTACCATCCTCCAACTTCGACAGTTACTGCAAGGATTCCTTGTAAAGATTATGCAAGATGGAAGAAAAAGTAGCTCCTTAACTATAATATAACATAGTACAACTGTAAATCACAGAAAAAAACCCATACTTTCTAGGGAATTTAGTATCAGTAAATTCTCAGAGACCTGGCTGTGACAACAAGCTACTGCCAAAGGATTTGGTAAGTGGAAAGAAATCCAGCTATTATGAATCACTGGAGGCCTCTTCATACCCAGACAATGTCATCAACACCAAGAGAGAATGATTGCTATTGGACAGTATTGCTAAACGTAAGGATTCTGTTTAAACTTTGTTCCTTGTATAATTCTCAGACTTGGTTTTAAGGTTAACTGAAAGAGGCAATGACAGGATGTTATAACAATTTGACATGAAGAGCAATGATACAACCTAACACTCAGAAGAGAGTTGCTGACACTGTATGCAGTATTTTGACAGGTCTTCTATTTAAATAAAAATCTGATACCTATCTTCTATACATGTCTCTGTTTTTCTTTGTTATGAACAGCAGTAACATACATAAGCACTTCTAATAAATTAATAAATTACTAGGCTGATAGCAAGAGAAGTGACTGAAATTAAGCCTTTCTTGTTTATGTATTTCAAAACTGCCAAATACTGAAGACGCACACTTTTGGAAATACGACCGCAGAGTTATGCTTTACCTTTTCTCCTTCCCATGCTGATTGTATCTGTCTTGTTGTGTTTCATCCTAACTGCAAGCTTTCTGAAGTAAAGAAAATCTCACATAATAACCTCCCACTACACTGCTGCTGTAAATAAATGTTCTTAGTCAAAAATGACACAAAATGAAATATCATAGCACTGTCTGGATTGTGACTTTTGGTCTTTTTAGGAGTGTATAAAAACGATTAAGACACAAATTGACTTGTTGCAATTTTTTCCCCAGTTTTTTTTCCTGGAAATCTAGCTGATAAAAATCATGGTTAGGACTGTTGCACTTCCATCACAACACACTTGGATGTCACAGTTGTGCAGTCGGAGGATAAACAACCATTTTAGAAACAGAAAATATAGTATGATACATATAAAACTTATATTTGCTATGACAGGTCCTACTTCTTATCTCTCTGACAATAACTTTACAAGACAGGTATTTTACCAATGCTGTGTACAAGTTGTACAAATCTTGAAGTTAAGATGAGAATTAAAAACCAAGCAATTCTAAACTAAAGAATTAATGTCTGAGCAGTTATGCTCTATGTTTATCTTTATACCCTTTTAGATCCTAGAGATCATTGCAAAGTTTATGTACAATGATTTTTTTTTTTCTCATTTCTAGTACATATAAGCTTAAGTGTGCAGAATATTGTGGAAAACTGAAATATGTAGAGCTGGAACTTGGTAGAACTTGAAAGAAGGTAACACATGAGTGAAGTCAAGATACAAAGGAGAACTTCAGAGAAAAGACGCTAGAAGAAAATTTGAGGAAAAGAAAGGACTCTTCAAAGTAAACAGAGTTCTGTTATAAAAAGTATTCCAGCAACGTACACCAAAATTGCTATTCAAACTCATCCCAAATGTATAGAAAATTAGAGGTTTCTCGTCTCTAGAGAGAACACTCCTAGAAAAAAGTTTGCTATTAATTAGTTTTGTCCTGGACTGCTCAGTTCTCAGTAAACAAAGAAATAAAGACAGACTCAATGTACATCAAGAGCAAATAAATAAATAAATAAATAAATAAACACATTGATTCATTCATGAAGACAAAGATTCTCAGTGGTGCCATAAGGTCTCTTTTAAATGGGACCTCTTTGAGAAGGAGATAAAACCACTTTCCTTAGTCATTGCCAACATCAATTTAAAATTACAGTATATAAAATATACTATACTTTTCCCAGTTTCCTTCAGAAGGTAGTCCTTGCTTTGGATCTACAATTCTCATTAATACTAATATGTGCATGAATCTATATCTTTTCTACTTTTTGATCATAAAACAATGATTACAAATAAAGACATCTGTATGTATTCTGATATATAAAAACGAAAACCTGAATACATTGAAGAATTATATTGTTTGGCTCCCTAGATATTATTGCAAGATGACTGCAGTACGTAATTTTTTTCATAAGGAAATCTCTGGATATCATTCTTCAAAACATCATGCCAGAGACGGTGATTATTAGGAAATACGATGTTGCAGTTGTTTTTTATGATAAGATTTATAGAGAGAGAAGAATCTCTCAGAATCTCCAAGAGAGACTATTTCTTGTTTCCATAAAAGATGCCTATTTTAACAGAATTTCAAGTACTAAATCTGGCTTTTTCAGTGGTTGTGGCACAGTCAATGCATCATACCAAAGCTTCACTTCCTGCTGTCAAGATGACCTTAGCAGAGCATATAGTTTGAAAAAAAAGAGTTGACTTAGAGGTAAAGAAGATAAAGAGTGGGAGATGTGCACAAAATAAGAAATCAAAGTGTATATGGCATACAACCTTCTGAGATGCTGAAACTTTTGTGCAGAAGGGCTGACATCAGAGCTGAGTGGGTAGAACGGGTACTGCATGCCAACTATCTGGCTCTGTGAAGCCAACCTAAGTAGCAATGAATTAAGGGGAAAAAAAACCCTAAGGCAAATGCTAAAAAAGATATTTATCTGAGTGGTCAGTTTAGTTACAAGAGTCGGATGCCTGAGCCACAAAATGCTGTGACAGGAGCCAAAGGAGAGGAGTCACAAGGAAAACAGGCATGGAGCAAGTGGGGCTTTTCTAATGGGAAAAGTTCCATATACAGAAAATTCAGAAATGCAAACAGCACCTGAAGTAAAAACGAAATTAGGAAAGCTCTTTCTTTAAATTGAAACTATGTGATACAAAGACATACTGATATTACAGGAAAAGAATAAGAGGAAGAAATAATACAGCAATAGAGAAGGAAATTAAAGATACAAATCCAATCAAAGAAGCTATTTGAGTGACAGGGGAAATCAGTAAGAAATGTTGCCAAACAGATATAAAAAGACTGGGGTGGGTTTTTTTCCTAAATAGCATAATCAAGGCAATGAAGTGTAAACCTAAGCAAGAATTATCTTATTTGGAAGTTTTCCTAGATTCATATTGGAAAACAAAGGCACTGAGAAGCAGCTAGAGTGAAAAGCTTAGAATCCCCAAAATGACTGTACAAGTGCTCTAAAGAATAACTTCATTCACAACAGCATAAGCTGATAACAGAATAAGAGCTCTGGAGGAGTAAGTCTGTCTTATTTAATTTTCTTTTTTAAAGGGAATTCATTCCTTTCCTCTTTTGATTTAGAGTAAGAGAGATTTGATTCGCTCAGTGAATGAGACAAAGAGGAGATCTTTACCTTGCCAGTGGTAATGTTTGCTTTTGTGTAATACTCTACTCTTCATTCAGAAAGTGGATTTTCCTGAGTGAATCCTTGGTGAACGTTTGCCAGTAAACACCTGCGACGTGCCAGCTGTAAATCTAGAACACTGATGGCCTTTTTAAAAACTCACCATGATTTAAAAGGCTGTGAAAAGTGAGAGGTTTTTCAGTGCTGAAGACCCATAATTTGTCCTAAGGATGTACATCTGTTTGGATTAACTAACTACTTATAATCCCATGGACTCCTCAGTTAGTCGTACAAGTGCTGGACTCTGAATAGAAAGAAACTGGCTATCTTCAGATGACACAGTCTGTTAAACCCTCTGAAATTAGCTTGCTTAGATTATTAACAGTTATGGGCTAAGTGTCCTAAACCAGATCTGCTCTTTGCAGAGAAATACAAGAGTTTGTGCTTCACAGACAAATATGAGGCTGAGCAGTGGGCTTCAGGCTTCAAGCAGTGTAGTGCATACACAGTGCAAGTGGCACTGTGCTATATTGGACCATCATTTTTCAATCCCAATTTATGCTGATTTCAGTAAAAAAAAATGTTTTCAAGGCTAATGAAGTGGCATGAGGATGATAAAACTGTGAAGGAACAACCAGATGAGAGTATCATTAGAAGGAATAAATTGGGAAGCTCATTGCTAGGGTACCATCCAAAGATCGAGCCTAGCAAATCTACGTTTGCTA
Organism: Gymnogyps californianus; assembly: GCF_018139145.2. Taxonomy (NCBI): domain Eukaryota; kingdom Metazoa; phylum Chordata; class Aves; order Accipitriformes; family Cathartidae; genus Gymnogyps; species Gymnogyps californianus. The sequence goes on along the minus strand of NC_059471.1, from coordinate 7,518,357 downwards.
GATAAAGCATTGCAAGGCCAGAGTTAATGACAGTGTAAATCTGGCTCAGAGCCCAGCGCTGCATCAGAAGGGATGCAGCCACTGAACACCCTGAGCTGGTTCAGTACTAGCTCACTCTCTACCTCAGAGTATATTTTTTCTAGTGTGTTTCCTTTGTGCTAGTCAGCCAGTACAACCTACAGATCAGGTACTATCTGTTCACACTGTTTTCTTCCTTTAAGTCTAACGGGGTAATGCCTGTACTCCATCAACTGGCACAGCAGTGTAACTCCAGATCTGTGGGTGCACCTACCTGAGCGAAGAATGTGTGCACTAGGAGCGATCCACAGCAACAGAGGGTCTGGATGATATGACATCCATGCTATACATCTTTTAAGGGGGTTAGTTTCCATCACATCTAGTCTGCTGACTAAAATGCCTGTTTGCAGCTGCAATGCAATGCTAATTAGGAATGCTCCTGGACCACATTTTCTGTTGCAGTTTCATTAAAAAAAATCCAATTTGTTTTCTAAAAGACCATCCCCCAAGACGGTCAAAATCCCTTTAAAAGAGCAGTTCTGATCAGAATCAAATGCTAAGCTAGATGCATCTGAAATGATACGCTCTGATTACTTTAACACAAACATGATCCTGCATTCATATACAATCTGAAAGAAACAGATACTGGTAGGGGATCCTGTAAGGAACATACCAACAATTGTGCAATCACAACCCCATTGCAGCCCTATGGAACCACCAAACAATAACATGCTTTTTTCAGCACAGAATTGAGTAGAAAGCGAGCCTAAATTTTTGAAAAGGAAAGTGACTCCTGTTTCTTCCTTCTGTTTTCATGAAATCAAATTAAATCTCTTGGTATGCGAGTAACATCACTTTTTCTATAAGCATAAATAACCCCACAAAAGTCTGATCTCTCTGACTACGTGGGCCAAGAAGCAACAGGATATGGCCCAAACATGCAAGGGTATTTTGGCACAGGAGACAAATTTTTGAAAAGACGATTTTTTATCTCTTATAAGAGATAAATATTAACTTAAATTTTCTTTTAAAGCCTAATGTTTTTGGAGTTTTCCCTGAAGAATACCTTGCTTCTAGCTATTAGTGTTGTTTTGTACTAGTAAAAACACACAGTTTTATACTGATTTCTCAGTTATCCATTCTGTAGATAAACTCTTCCAAAGTGAGATGATGGTATCAGATAAAAGAAAGCAATCATTATCTGAGAGGTAAGAACTTAAACCATTTTTCAGCGCTTCCTGATCATCATTAACAATGACCTGGAAGAGGTGAGGAGTGCGCTCTCATCACATTTGCAAATGATGCTTCACTGTGAGGGTGAGTCCATATACTCAAGGGCAGGACTGCCATCCTCGATAGGCTGGAGGAAGGGGCTGACAAGAACTTTATGATGTTCAACAGGGAGAAACTGTAAGTCCTGCCCCTGGCACAGGCTAACCCCCTTCAATAGCACAGGCTGGGCACTGACAGCCTGGCAGCAGCTCTATGGAAAAGTGCTTGGGGCACCCGGTGGACAGCAAGCTGGGCATGAGCCAGTTGGGTGTCCTGGCAGCAAAGAGGTCAACAGCGTGCTGGGCTGTATGAGCAGGAGCAGAGCCAGGAGATCCAGGGAAGGATTATTCCCCAATAGTTGCCACTCATTAGACTGTAGCTAGATACTGCGTTCAGTTTTGGTCCCTGGACTATAGGAAAGATAACAAAATCGAGCAAGTTGAGGGGAGTGCCACCGGGATGGTTGGGGTTGGAGCACTGGTGAGGAGAAGCTGAGGGAGCTGGGCTTTTTCAGCCTGGAGAAGGGGCACCTCTGGGGACAACTAACAGCAGACCCCCAGTGCTTACAGGAAGGCCATCAAGACAGAGATAAACTTTTCAGAGTGGCATGTGGTAACAGGATGAGAGACAGCAGGCATACGTTGAAACAAGAGAGGGTCAAACAGATTATAAGGAAAAGTATTTTCCTCATGAGGACAGTCGAGCAGTAGAACAAGTTTCCCAGAGAGGCTGTGCAAGCTCCATCCTTGGAGATTTTCAAGATTCAACTCGATAAATTCCTGAGCAAACTGGTCTGGCCCTACAGCTGACCCTGAATTATCGTGTTAGCCTATGATGCTCTGTATGTGATTTCCCTTTGCTCCCTTCCAATGCAAAGAGAAGCAACCTAGCTGAGACACTCAGTGCAGGCGTATGCTCACCGCAGGCATTACCACCAGCAGTAGTAGACATTACCATAGGCATTACCACCAGAATACAGCAAGGGAGTATTTTTCTCCTAGCTGTAAGTCTTCAGAGCAGAGCTCTGGTCTGTTCCTTTCACATATACCTAGAAAAACCACTGAGGTTTTTTTTTGGCTTAAGCACTCTTATGCTTCCTCCAGTAATTTTCCTAATGGGCACCTCAGCATTATCCTACAATGGAGCATTTTCTTGTGCAAGTGCTCAGGATAATAAGCCTTAAGTGCAGGCTCAGTGCCACAGAAACATAACTGCATAACACGCCCTTGGATAGATTTCACAATAATCACAATGCTCAGTATTTACATAATACATCTTCTGAATGCTTAACACACTATTAGCAATCTGCATTTAATAACAGTAGGGTCATCAAGCTGCAAAATGCTCAGACGGCACCTAATTGTTTACATTTCAATATTAGTTTTGATTTTGCAGCATCTCTTTTATTACATCTTAAATTTTAATGCATTTGATTTGCACGTTCTTTGGGATCTGAAAGCATTTCACACGAACTTATCAGAACACGGATGATACAAAAATGAAACAAGCCCCCCAGTAGCTGCTCAGAATTCCAGAAGGATGACAAATTCTGGTAAATTTTATTGAGAAATGATGGAAAAAACAAAGATCAAGAAAAGATGCACTACTGAGAAGGAAAAAAAAAGGAAGTGTTCAAATATATAATCAATAAGGAATCAGTGAAGCAGAAGTAGGACTGTATAGATGACAAGGGTATATTGTGTTGATACACTGCCAAAAGAAAGTAATGAATTCTTTCACTCACTTTTCACAAAGGAACATGAAGTTAATGCCATGAACTGACAGATACTTCACAAAGTAGAAGAGAAAAAATATTGAAGCTACACAAGTTGTAAAGAAATCAGGGCGTCTTGTTGGAGAGAACCAGAAAACATGGCTGTAATCTGCACGAATTTTAGAAATAGATTTTGATCTTGTAAATTTATCTCCAAAAAAGTAATGGTTAAGGTATACAAAAAGTAAGTTGACTAGGATTTTCTTAAGCAACAGTGAAAAGCTTGGTCTGGAAGTACATACCTAATGGAGAGCAATATTATGGCTGATTTTTTTTGCTCATTTTACATGCAGTGATAAAAGAAGATGACAGTACGCAAAGAACTGGTCCAGACTGAAAGGAAAGCGGTATAAAGACATCAAACACACTGAGAATGACATCTGCTCATTTTCGGAAGTCAAATTCAGGAGTATAAACTTGTCACAATGAAGAAACATCTATATCTGACTGCAGTGAATCACAGGTTCAAGACTGAGGAGAGATGCTTAATAGACAAATCCTATAAAAATCTGGAAAGAATGAATTTATACATAGTGGTGTATAAAATAAATATTTTTCTATTCAAATTCATCCTGATTAAATTACACTGGAGATGGTGAATACAGGGGTTTTGCATCTTTTTTTTTTTTTGTATGTATGTATTATTTATTCCCTCAAGTGAGTTGGAAGAAATTAAGAGTAAGGTAACAAAAATTTACAGATGACACAAAAACTGCGAGGAATTCTCATCATGAAAAAAAACAACAGCTGAACACAAGCAGATTTGCTACAAGGTGCAAAATAACAAAATAAGGTGCAAATTTGGCAAATACAAATATACATGTCTATAGAAAAATGAGCCAAAAACTTCATTATACAACAGTGACTTGAATTTTACTGTGCCGAGAACCTGCAAAGAAGAAATGCCAAAGAAATTCCAAATTCTAGTTTCATTTTGCGTTGATTTTGATAACACCATTTGATCCTTAAGCTGTTTTATCTATCCACTTGGGTTAATTAAAAAAAGTCAAAGAGTCACCAACCCAGCAACCAAGTGCCTTTCCAGTTCTGTTTAATACCCTGTATAAAATGAATGGTCATCTTCACATGTGACTGGAACAGTGCCCCTAGCCAAATAAAGAAAACCTCAATTAGGCACAGTTTTGCAGGCAGCAAAAAAAGGTCATGGCAATTTTTTACTGCTTAGATATCACGTCACAAACCAGAGCTACTGCAGTACATTTTTTTCATGGCACTGAGTCAAAAAATATTTCTCTACCTCCTGAAATCTGTGCAAATGCATTGACATGAATACAACTCAACATAGACTAACTTCTGCTGATTCACCAGGGTCAGGATTTCCCCCTCAACAAAGAATTAAACAAACTCTGGGAGTGGGAAAGAATTATCTACAAGGAACAAGGTACTAGCACTGCGAATATCAGGAAGAATTTCCTGAAGTGAGATCCATCAGAAGAATAAGTGCACTTCCTCAAGGAAAAAGATGGAAAAAGTTGGGTTTTTTTCTAACATCTATATGGAATATATACATTAAGCATTCCTACGTGTACTGAAATGTAGGTAATAGTCCACTGACAATGGCTACACGTGAGAGTTTAGTGGCATGTTTTCACATCTTTCAATTTTCTTAAAACGATCAGTAGAATCAGTACTGCCATAATGAACAGTTTGTCTAAAATCTTCTTTTAAAGTTTTCTGGTGAATTTTGACTTGTCGCTGATGTGCATAATACATTTATTCTCTTCTCAGTTAAAGGTTTGTCAAAGTAATATAACCCATTGCCTTCTCTTCATAAAATGTTGGTTTTCCAGAGTAATGCTTTTTTAACTGCAGTCTCAGAAATATATGTAAAGAATGGAAAAAATGAAGATGACGGAAATATAACTCATAATTATTACAGAAGTTGTAATGGTTACCTCCAGTAAGATGTATGGTGAATGAAAGTCCTTATATGAAAAAATTTTCAGCAATATAAAATGTGGTTTAAATTTGTCATACTTACCATAAGAAGTCTATCTCCAACCTGCAACCTCCCATCTTTTTGCGCAGCTCCTCCATCAATAATCTTGGTGACATAAATGCTGTTGTCCCCAGGGATGTGTTGGTTTCCAACCCCTCCTGCAATACTGAATCCCAGACCTTGAGAAGATATCGAAAACAAAACATTAGCAATACAATATATAACATTAAAGAGAAGTGCAAGAGTAGCATGCATTTGATCTACTCTTCAATTACAGTATTTTTTACAGAAATACAAATAAGAGATATTTGTGAGGTCCGTACTCTTTCACTTTCCCTGAAAGATCAGGGACAGAAATAAATTAAGGAGATTCTTTGTCATGTACAATTATAGGAAGGTAGAGACAAAAAGAACTGAACCAGTGATGATTCTATACGCATGGCTTGTCCTCGCCAGGGGCCAGTGCAGCCTATGTCAAAAAGTTATGGCACAACTTGCCATGACTAGTAATAAAACTCTGAAGCTTGGGGTTTATTTTGTTAAATATTGGTATAAAATACATCACCATCTATCAGAACAAAATTAAAGGTATTCTGATTGTCCACACAATTTGAAAAATACTTGGAGAGGTGTACTGCAGATTTTGCAAGTTTCTGTAGTACCACAGTGAAGGGTCTGTGAAAGTGAAAGATAAATGGTGTAGCTATTTGGATTTAAATCTGCTTCGCATATTTTTCTAGGACACAAATATTTTTGGCTATGGATACATAAAATAAGAAAGCAATAGTCCTCTGTACATATATAACTTCCATTCAGTGATCTGTGAAATTCCTAGATAAACACCCAAAGAGTCAAACTTTGGAACAATGTCAATAATACATGCCGATACAATTCAGGAAAAGGAAGGCAAAATAAATAGATGTTGGGGTAAGAAAAAATAGACAGTTTCACCCTTTTCCTACTTTTCCTATCCTCTGACACATTGCATAAACAGACAAATCATTGCTTTCATTTATAATAACATTTTTATCTCTCAATCAGAGAAAAAGACAGAAACTACTGTGCTTTATTTCCACAAAAATCTACTTCATACTGTTAATTTTTCATAATCATATAGCTAATGGGAACTTCCAGCTGAACAAATAAGCTGTTACTGACAATAACCTGCTTAGATTATTGCTTCAACCAGGCATTTCTCTTTTAGTTGTTCAGGAAAAATAGTTATATCTATTTAGAGAACAATCACTAGTTTTATCTATGAAATCTATGCTGTTCAGTCATTCTAAAAACAAACATGTTAGTAATAGCTGCAGCCTGAGCAGTTAAATGCAATAGTAAAAAACGAGTTGCCTGGAATTTGACATTTTATTGCAAACTCACCAGCCTGACTGTTTGGGCAATAAAACTTTAAGTGAGGGTATATTTAAAACACATGGGCTTTTTTAACAGCTGTATGAGTACAGAGATAAGGTTTTTTGAGTGAATTAAATCTTTTTGATATTTTTTTCTCACATTATTTTCATTTGATCATTATTTTAGCTTTAAAAAGATGTGAGGTGAGATAACATAATGGACTACTTAATGGATAGTGCCAAACCAGTAAATTACAAAAAGACACCTCTGAATTTATATCTCAAATTGAAACACTACTTAATTCATTAAGATGACTATTAACAATACACATGAAGTTAATTCAGAAGTATGGGATAATTAAAATAAAGCTTTATTTAATTTCCAGATAAAGCTGGTGATCACTGTTACTGTTTATGCGCTACTGCCAGGACAACTACAAAGATAAAAAGATTATGATTTCTTCAGCATGGAAGAATTTGTTCATTACCCTGGGACTACTAACAAGTAAGCAAAAAGATATTCGAAGAAAACATCAAGAATGGAAATTTTCTTTAAAACATTAGTTGTGGACAAGGAACAATGATTGAATAATGTTCCTTGGTGACGTGATTATCATCCTTTTGACCCCAAAAACATCTGCATACGCTTCTACCAGTAAAGTGAAGATCTGAGAGTATTCCAGAATGATGATGAGAGTGGGTAGGAGAGACAACTGAGGAAGAGAGAGATTTTCCATGTCTTTCCTTTCGACAATGATTTAGTTTAATTGCCTAATCATACTTGCCTTCTTTAAAAGATTTCTTCTTGGGAAGAACGGGGAATGGAACAATGGCCCATTTAATTTTACTTAAATGACTTTTGCTAATTGCTAGGGCACTAGGAAAGTATACTACAATAAAACTTTTGGGTAGGATTCATATGGCCAAATGACATCAGACAACTATGCTAATCATTTATGCTACCTTTATAATCAATGAAAATTCATTAAGGGCTTTTAAAGCATGATTCATCTCATCTCAAAGAGACATCTGAAAGAGATGAATCACACTCTTGGTTTCTGAAAGGCTGGGGGCTGGATGTGGGAAGAGGTGGGTGGGAAAATCAGTGCTATAGAAGTTCACAACCTGAGTTAGAGTCTCACCTCCGTTAAGACTGAAGGTTTCTGTTTTGTTTTAAGACCTCAGAAAGGTTTGTGCATCCCTGGTGTGGATCCCTCTCATCACTAGCTACATCGGGTTAGTCTCATATCAGATTCTTATTCTATTTTAAAAACAGAGAATCATTCAAACATTTGGGAACACAGGGAGCAAGATATGTTTTCTAAACTTGATCTTCTTCATTGCTCCATTGAATTAAAAAAAATCAAAAGATCAAAGAAGTTGCAGCCAAAACAATTCAAAACCCTCCCAAGTCTCAATCATAGCTATTTCAGAAAAAGGTAACCAGCGACTATTTACATCTGTTTTGCATTATTTGCTGCACCAGATACATGTTTTAAATGTATCACTATATGAGTAAAAACACATGTTCTAACTACTTTTCTGGTAAAAAGCAGGCATGGAGGCTCCCTCTATGATTAGTTCAGCAACAGGTACCTCTGTGATAATAATAAAATCACTGTTTAAGACACAGGGGATGAATCATATGGCATATCATGCAGGCATATCACTTTTCAGTAACCAAAGAGGGAGCCTAAAAGATCAACTGCAGCTAGATAATGTCAGCTTTCTAATACGAAGTGAGGTTACATGAAACTCTCACTCATAACCCAAATGGGATGTTGCATTTTGCTACTATCCTACACAGAGAACCAAGTTTATTTTAAGCCAGCAAACAGAATGAGGATTTTAGAAGGTAAATACAACATGAGTTTCACAGTCCTTAGCTGGGAACCTCCAAATAATTGCGAAGCCAAAGAAAGCAGCATTTAAGTCATAACCTTAAAATGTAATTAAGAAGTGTATGATTTGCAGTTAGTTAACCAAAACAGTGTGCTCTAGAGACATGAAATGCATAATTCCTAATTGCTGGATTCCTGGCTTTACCACAGTATGCCTTACATCTGACAAAGTGACCTGTCGAACATAGAGTAACACATAGAGTAACTTGGTGAAGCCACAAAATGCATAGGACTTGTAACAGAAATATTAGGCTAGAAACAAATGAAATATGAATGGAAATGTGCATGCAAGCACTAGAAGAAAGAACAAAGGTTAGAGAAATTATGTGTATTGACAATACAGAACGTTCCTAGCAATAAAACTAGAAATGAGTCGTTTCTGTCAAGCCTGGAATGTCTGGACTCTGTTAAGACCACAGCACAGGTGTCTTGTCAGCAGAAGACTCTGTACCGTAACAGCGGGATGTTGGCAGCAAGATTACAGCATGTGACATATGCCATTCTCTTGCCTGTAAGCCCAACAGGAAAGCAGATCACAGCGATAAAGACATGTGTTTACTAAATGAAGAAAAACAGGCAATGAGCAGTCGCCTTGTCTAAGACTTAGAGACTGAAGAAAGAAATATTCAGTGTAAAGGACCACCCCATAACAACAGGGGACTCCTAGAGGGTATACATCATCTGTCCAAAAATTAGTCCATGATTGCCCATCAAGAAAATGCCAAGATATGTGGTAAGGATTTGATGTCTCACGTCCTTTGTGTCACGCACGAGTGAGCCAGACCACCTCGGCACATGCATCCTGGGGCTTGTGAGGATGTGGGTGAAATAAAGAGTGAATGAAATATATGAGAGAATGAGCATAACTGGGTAACTTATTTGGAGATTTCGTGAATAAACCTCGCTCTCCCTTCCTGTATGATCTCTCATTCCTTTTTGCCACAATCATTTTCTACAGACATGAAACAAACTGATTTGCTCCAGAACACTACATGAACTCAGATTTTATGAAACTGTTTCAGGCAGCAAAACAAGATAATACAACCAGAAAGTACGCATGCAACAACCTGCCCCACTGAGGACCTTCCCTGGCACTGCGAGCCTGGCTGTGCTGTGGGACGTGACACATTGACCATGTTCCTGTGAGCAACCGGACAAGGCAATGAGGAACCCAAACTGAGGTAGCTCCTGACTTTCCACAGACCAGCCACTTCTACAACACTCAATTACAAAAAATATAGCTCAGTGTTGTTTTACTGTTGAAATTACTTAAACTTACAGAGCCAATATTTATATAGTCTCTTCCTTCCTCTGAAAGGGAGAACAGTATCATACTGATGAACCTACCAATGAAATTGTCCAACCTGGAGCAATGAAGTCCAATTCAGGTTTCTAGTTAATCATATTCCACTCAGAGGGAGGAAAGAACATGGGTAATATAAAATGCTTTGACTGATATCATTTGATTGACTTGTTTTGACAGGTATCACAGTTATATCTAGTGCTATATGAATAAACAAACTGAAACTAGGTTAAGTATAAACAGAGGAGCAGCAGGGAATATCTCCCCCTGCTCCTTTGCTCAAGCCTCTAGTTGCCAATTTTAGTTTTCCCGGAGGAGAGATATAGCACATATTTTAAAGTAGCACCCCACAATCGTGGAAGTTTAGTACACTTGTTATAGCTGTGACTTACAACTAGTGTTCACTATTGACAGCAGATTCCTTTATTATTTGGTACACACAAAAACGAAATACTTTGCAAAACAAAAATTAAAATATGTTTCACAACAATTATACAGTGTTACAAGGAGGGACTGATCTTCCTCTACAGAGCTCTCTCTCTCTGTCTTTATTTTTTATCCCATGAATCAATTCCTAAGAAACTATTAATCCCAAACATAGGAAATGTCACTTTATCTATCTCATCTCCTTTGTGTTGCAGGGGTAGATTCAAATATCAGTTTATTTGAGTGAGTTCTTATAACAATTCCTATTCCTGACTCATGTGACAGCTTATACCAGAAGGACTTACATGAATAAAATTTGACTACATTTTGTTCTGTGGATGAGAAAGTCAGTCTAAAGTACAGGATGATTCATAAAACTTTAACTAATATTCATAACATACTTAAAAGCTGCCTACTTTCATTGCCATCATTAATTCCTGTTTCAGACCCTGCTCCCAGATCACTTCAGAGGGCTCTTTTTGTAACCAACAATTTGATAATAGCCTCGACCAGGAAAAAGGCCCAAGCCCCTACAAATCTAACTGAGCCTTTCGTTATCTAGTATTTCTTTCTAACAGCCTTGGGTTAAAAACTTCAAGCATCTTCCTTATTGTTTTGACATTTTTTTGCAGAAATATCTAGTGTTTTCGGTTATTTCCCAGTTGATGTCAGAAGGAATAAAAATGATGTACAGTGCCACCAGGTAAGAAGACTATTCTCTGAAACCACCTTACACAAGGAGAAAATTATTGTCCCCTTTACACTGTGTGTCATTATATACTCATGCCTTCAGCTATTTATCCAGCAGTTGTTACACAGTTCCTTCGTTCTTGCCCACAGCCATTTTTACAGTTATTATTTTCATTAATCCCTACACTGTGGCTGCCAGTGCATCACCTTTCCATACTACTGAACCAACAGAGATGCCAGATTTCAGTACAGCCTCTACTGAGGATCAAACTGGAGAGCACACGCAATACTTCCACAGAGTATGGCCAGCATGCTCATGAGAGATGCTATGACTGGATACTGTTTGGCAGTTGTGATTATACAGCAGGCAAAGAAAATCCTTTCCTTGCAAATGAGCACTGATTGCACAGCAACACTGACATGTCTCTCTGAGGGACCGGACCCTTCCGTAACCTCAGCGAGCGAGGAACTTTTCCGTATGGAGCAGACTTTGGTCAAAGGTTTTAGTAGAAAGTAACTAAAATTTTTCATCTTTCATCTGCCTTTATCTGCATAAATTTTAAACACTGCAAATTCAAATTTTTAAAATAAATACCAATAAAATAGTTCTAATTTTAACTATTCTTAATATAATAAAAAGAAAAATTTAATTGCAATTTAAAATGTTATAGTAAAACAATCTTGCTGCACAGCCCAGTGCAGGAATCTGCAGAGGTCTGTTCTCGCTGCTTGCTTGATGAGAGAGAGAGAACAGAGATAATGATCTCACAGAGATTAAAATGTCTTCAATACACTGGTGCATATGTACATTCATACTACCCCAAACAGCTCTCTGAAGGACTAAAGGCTTGGAAGAATGGCAGCCACCTAAAACTCAATGGAGGAGAGACTGTGGTAGTAGCTGCTGGCTGGTGATCCAGTAGGCAGTGATGGCAGGCTGATTTCCGTACCTTTGATTGAGAATACCTAAGCAGGTTTGCAGTCTCCATTTCAAATTTTACAAACTGCTATCCATACCATTAGGGAGCATATGTAATTTTAAAATCTGGCTACCACACTGCTACCTACAGCTCCTTATATCTGTTCCAAAACAGCTATGTGCTGGGATGTCCCAGAAAGCTCCCTGCCTAACATTGCTTTCTCTGAGCTTGCTCTTTTGCTGGAGATCTATAGGGGAATGCAATGCGTTACATCTTTTCTTTGGACACAAGGGGCTCATCAACATCATCCGAGACCCACAAAAGTCAGAAACGCAGAAGAGTCCAGAATATGGAAAAAATCCTTCTGGATATTTCAGGGATTTTTTTGCTGAGTTACTCTGCTCTGGCCTCAGAAGCAAATTTAAACAACTACAACTCTTTTCCAACTGCTTTTTCATTCTTTTGGGCACTGAAATCAAACAGTGCAGTTGACTCTATTGAGTTACAACAAGAAAGAAAGGAATCTGTTCTCAGGACACAGGGTTACACTCCTTGGCTTAAAAAAATTGTTTACATTTCCAGCCAGAGACGAGACGATGGGAAAGTGAGATTATGACGCAAATGTTAAAATACCTGCAAGGCAGTGAGTGCATGTTTAAAAACAATCGTGCTGTAGGTACAGTAGATAAAGCATTGGCTTTACATTATTGTAACAGTAAAGCTAATCTTTCTGTAATCTTTAATAAAGCCTTGAAAACACATCTTGTTAAATTACACTGCTATTTGTAGAAATTCGTAAAAAAATTCTCTAACATGCAAATGAAAACAATCCCTTCTTTTCTATCCAGTTTTGCAATTAAATGTTTTTCCCACTACGAATTTTTTGTCTGCATATACTTATCCCTAAAGACACATTTCCTTCAGATGTAGTTGAAAAGAAAGGAAACAGTAAGCTAGGAAAATGCACTTAGAGCCTCATTAGAAGTTGTGTTTATTCTATATTTTTCCATTTATTCAAATTAATGAGGAATAAATTTCTCAGAAAGCACAGACAATGAGCAGTGGCCTAATTGCACAACAGGAATTCTCAAGAATACTTTAAAATTTGTCTTGAAAAGAGAAGGCAGTATTCCTAATTATTCACAATAAGCTGATTTTTAAAGCATTACTGAGGATTCAAGTTCACTGAAAATCATATTAAATAGCACTGTCACAGTTTTACTAGCATAAGTGCAAGAAAGAGAAAATTATTTCATTTTTGACATATACTGACACTCCAAGAATTATAGCAAGTAGTTCAGCTCTTTTAGGAAAAGCCACATGATATACCAAGTCTAAACATTTCATGTTAAAAACAGTCAAACTATGTTTTTAAAAAAGTGAAGACTGGTGATGTACAGGAGATAAATCCAAGATCTGCCACTTAGGAACAGGATTAACTGCTTACAACTTGATTTTTTGAAATGTCTTTTCTCTTCTCACATTTCCATGCCAGGTTTGCATATGCCTACAACTGAAGTTGTGCATGCACGTTGACTTCCTGTTCACACAGGAAGTTTCTGCATATTTTTGGTGCACCCACAAGGACAAATAGTCCTCAGATCCAGAGTCACTAAAAATCAGAATTTTTGATTAGGGTAGACATCATCTGGCTGGCTGCGTGTGTGATAGGAACATTTACATCTTGCAGGGAATAATGTTAAACACAGGATAAGTGACTGTATGGCTGAATGTGATATGAATGGACCGTATGGATATGAAAGACTACCCTTTTTTTCTCATTCTATTTTTTCTGCATTAGCAGCATTTTTCTTAGCAAGAGGTTTTTGTTTGTTTGTTTGTTTTTTATCCCATCCTCACCCCTGCCCTTTCATTCATTTGGGCAAAAATCAACTGGACGATGCATGACTACAGATGAAGAAGACATATCTGGAAGTGTTCAAGGTCAGGCTGGACGGGGCTTTGAGCAACCTGATCTAGTTGAAGATGTCCGGGTCCATGGCAGGGGGGTTGGACTAGGTGATCTTTAAAGGTCCCTTCCAACCCAAACCATTCCATGATTTCATGATTCTAAGCAGCCAGTTGTCCTAATTAGCAGCAAAAAGCCAGGTTGGGGGATTGCAGGGTGTATTTTCAAGATTGTCATATGCTGATCTAAAGCCTCACTACTGCCAAAAGAGATAACTGCTCTCCTCCCTGCCTTTGGCCACGCTTTCCCACTGCCTGCCTTGTATTAGCCATGAAAATTTTCTAGTCAAATGGACTGGCAAGCTGAAAATGGCATAAAACCCAAAACAAACTACTCTGAATCACTGACCAGGTGCATATTCACCAGCATCTACAGAGATGGCAGCAGTAAGAGCCGGCAGCTGAGGATGGTGTCGGGTTCATATGTCCCTTTTGCTGCAGCATGGTTTTGTACAATGCACTTTATTATATAGAGTTGTGACCCCTATGGAGAGCAGTGCAATGTTATCACTGCTGCTCAGCAAACTCAACTTGGGGGATGTGGCAAGAAGGAAAGATGCAGGGACAGGAGCAAGTAGCTGAAATGAGCAGGACAGAAATGGCTATCTAGGCTAGCAATGCACCTGAAAAAAATTCAGTAAAAATATGCCTTTAGAGCGTAAGTCCTACTGGGAGGAAAGGGAACAGTAAAACTGCTCTCCTAACAGTGTAATACTAATGCTTATTCAATATTTCTCAAATTTTTGCTCTGGCAGATACACTGGTACTATGAACCTTTCCTGGTTAGAGAATCAAATATCAAACCTTTAACTCATCCTTTCAAGAGAAGCGCTGGGCTTGAGAACATTGGATTTAACCAGCATTGGCTGCCTTGTGAGAATGTTTAATTCAGAGAGTAGTTATGCACATGGGTTGAAAGCAGTGGGAAACCAAGTTATCTCTAGCATCTCATTTTTTTTTCCTAACACAAGTTTTTAAGGCAATTAGCCTCATTACCATAAATACGCTCTTACAGCTTGTCCTGGTTTCGGCTGGGACAGAGTTAACTCTCTTCTTAGTAGCTGGTACAGTGCTGTGGTTTGGATTTAGTGTGAGGATAATGTTGATAACACGCTGATGTTTTAGTTGTTGCTAAGTAGCGCTTATCCTGAGTTAAGGATTTTTCAGTTTCCCATGCTCTGCCAGCAAGCAGGTGTGCAAGGAGCTGGGAGGGAGCACAGCCAGGGCAGCTGACCCGAACTAGCCAAAGGGATATTCCATACCATGGAACGTCATGCCCAGTATATACACAGGGGGGAGCTGGCCGGGAGGCGGGGATCGCTGCTGGGGCATCGGTCAGCGGGTGGTGAGCAACTGCACTGTGCATCACTTGTCTTTTGTTTTGTTTTTTTTTTCTTATATTCCTTTTCGTTACAATTATTATTATTTTATTAGTAGTAGTAGTGTATTTTATTTTACTTTAGTTATTAAACTGTTCTCTCAACCCATGGGTTTTACCTTTTTTTTTCCTCCTCCCCATCCCACTGGGAGGGGGAAGCAGCTGCATGGTGCTTAGTTGATGGCTGGGGTTAAACTACGACACAGCTGTATTTATTTTCACTGCATCTCCTGTTAATAACACCATTTTCCCTTAATATGTAACCAATAATCAATCAGCTCTCTAAGGTTTTCATTTTGAGGAGAAGTATCTGGAAATGGGATCAACATGGCAGAGCTTGATCTCACTGGTGTAAAACCAAGAGAAGTTCCCTTTTCCTGACTGTCTCCTCTCTTCACCAGACAATTCAGTCAAAATCTTGAAGGTTTTTTTTCCCTTTCACCTGCTGCTCATGCTCTTAAATTTCACTTGACCCTATTTAACTCCTGATGCCACATAAATTCAGACACGTAACTTTTGGACAAAGAAACAAAAATAACATGCCATGGCTCCTCTGCAGTGCCAAGACAAGCAGGCAGTTACAGAAACCTGGAATGACTGCACTGAGAAGATCCAAAGAATGGCTATTGTTTTTACATTACATATTAACTTGGGTTCAAATGCTGAAATATGGTTTGCTTTCCATGCACAAAGTACACCAGTTGTTTCAGGCATAGCAACCAAATTTATGCTGACAGTCGATCATAGTTTGTCTGTCATTAAGAAATAGTACCTATGTAATTTTCTGCACAAATTACTGTAATTACTGACAGCAGCACAAGTTAGTTCACTTCCTAATAACTTAAATGAAAAGCATTTGTTCCTGTAGATGTGCACACCAAGATCTGTTTTAAAGTAGTTATTACTTTTTGATGAGATGTTAATTTTTTTAAGTCATGCTACTATGTAAAGCTGTGCTTTTCCCACCATTTTTTCCGATCAAGATTCATTCTTGAAACCTACAGACTTGACACAGGAGATAACTATCTTAATTCATGAACAAACGCTATTTGCTTTGTATAACATTAGGTGATATATCTTTAACTGAGTACAGCTGGGTCACTGCTTTCTAAGTTGGATGGCACTTCTAGACAAATATTTAATAATTTGTCACCAATAAAATGGAGACAGAAGGAGCAGCCTGTCAGTTTGGGATCTGTTTAGCAACCATAAATGTCAGGGAGAGACTCATCAGTTTCTTTTGTTCGTCCTCCATCTGATGAGGGGAATTTAGCATTTATGTTCTTATCCCTGTTGCAAAGCTGAACAGAAATACTTTCTTGAAAAGCTCTCTGCCAATTATGTTGAAGCTTGAAAATACAAAATGAAATCAAAGTTCATCTTGTAGCTTCTTATCTATTTGCAATCAACCCATAAATAATCTGTCATCCATTCAGTTACTTTTTTTTTAAAAAATACAGAGAGAAATCAAGACACAAATTTACAAGTAATTTTGGGTTTTTATGTAAGGCGATTTACAGAGCCCTGATGTTAAAAGTTTACAAGTATATAAATGATACAGAGAAAGAAGAGAGATGGTGCTTACTGAACTGTAGTAATAAGGTGAAGACACTCTGAAAATGGATTCATGAGTGATTGCACTTTGCTTTGACTCTTTTATTCTCCCTGTAACTGTACTTTGGTCCCTTAGTTTAGTTTACTGATGATGCTCTCTTGCAATACTCTAAGAAACAAAAAGTGAAACAAGAATGTTTTATTTGCCAGTGAGAAGCACCCTATACTCTCACAGAGTAAAATGAGTAAAATCAGACACTTGTGACTTTATAAGAAAGATGACAGACTTTTCAGTAGGGCCTGTAGCGATAGGACAAGGGGTAATGGTTTTAAACTAAAAGAGGGGAGATTCAGACTAGATATAAGGAAGAAAGTTTTTTACAATGAGGGTGATGAAACACTGGCACAGGTTGCCCAGAGAGGTGGTAGATGCCCCGTCCCTGGATACATTCAAGGTCAGGCTGGACGGGGCTCTGAGCAACCTGATCTAGTTGAAGATGTCCCTGCTCATTGCAGGGGGGTTGGACTAGATGACCTTTAAAGGTCCCTTCCAACCCAAACCGTTCTATGATTCTATGACTTCTCAGAAATTATGCTAAATATTTGCTAAGGGAATTGTACTCTAGTATACATAACTAGAAAGGTAATGTGAACCCATATTTGCAATCTGCATTCAGAAATACAGATTTTTTCAGACTGGTTCCAGACCCTGAAAGATCTTCTAAGAGCTTGTGCTTAGCAGTGTTGAGGCTCAGAGTATAACACTTCAATGGGATTGTTTCAGCCTGAGTTACACTACAGATTTTCTCTGAGTAAGAGTTTCTCTGATATTTTTCATCAGGGCTCTTCATGAGATATAGTATAATACAAGACCCTGTTATTAGTTCCTTGAGGGGTTCTATCTAGGAGTGGTATTAACACGGCCTTTCCATCAGCTATTTCAATTAATAACAATCCCTGAACTTCCCTGCAACACCAGAGGTAGGGTGTAGGTCTCGGTCTCTGGGAATGACGTACACAGCATTCCTAATGAAAAGTGAAACCCTGGGGGAAAGAATGAATGTACTAACATGTTGATTTATTCCCAGACCACTTCTGGGCCACCCCTTGGAAACTTTAGGCAGCTATCTGGATGAAGAGATTCATCCCAGTGAGACCCACAAATGTAGAACCCAAAGCCTACAAGACCAATTTTAGGTGTAAAGAAACCCAGCTCTGCCTAGAGCTGGACAAAAGTGTTTTATATGAAGTCAAGACTTAGCATTAAAAGCCTCAGTGCAGTCCAAAGAAAACGAGTCTTGACCAGCCTCCAAATACAGAAACATGCTGTGCCAACAGCCTTTGGTGAAGAACCAGCCACCCATCTGACCAAATTGTTCCTAAGGAGCACAATACTGGCTTAAGCAACAGAAAAGTTGAAAAGCCAGAGAAATCCTAGCTGGATATGAGTAAACGAATGCCAACTGAGACTGCAGTTTATCTGTTCTAGTATTCATTAATATTTTCACTTGTGGAGAAACTTCTTTTCTAAAAATGTTTTATCCCTCCTAGCCACAACTAAAGCAAAAAAGAGGGAAATAAAAAATACTAAATTACTGTTGAGGACAAGCAAAAGAAATGTTTGTGTTTTTTGTCTGGAAGACACCCTCTTTATTTCTGCAGGTGCAGGATTTAAATAACCCTATGCCTACTGTTTGTCTTCATACTGCAGTGAAATGAGAAAATTTTGTTATGATCACTGAATCTTGGGGCTGGAAGAAACTCAATGGATCATTTACTCTACTTTCTCGACCTGAGGCAGAACAAACTATAGTTGCATCATGCCTAACAAATGGCTGTCTGGCACACCCGGATATTTCCCATGCTACAGACCTGGTGACCTGCCTGGTAATCTATCACATCACAATCCTCACTTGTCGTAAATCCAGTCCAAATCTTGTTTATCATAATTTGTCTATTAAATTTTGTTCCACACCCTCCCTAGGGGGCACACAGAGCAAACTCACTCTTCAAAGATGTGCTGCAAGGCAAGAAGTTTGTTATCAGGGGCCCAAACCC
The DNA here is from genome assembly GCF_018139145.2 of Gymnogyps californianus. NCBI lineage: Eukaryota > Metazoa > Chordata > Aves > Accipitriformes > Cathartidae > Gymnogyps > Gymnogyps californianus. The sequence continues at coordinate 7,499,783 of NC_059471.1, read as the reverse complement.
CCCCTCTAAGTATCTGGTATTTCAGATAAATGACTTCAGATCACTCATTCTTTCCTTGTAGGATAGGCTTTCTAAATCTCTGATCATTTTTATTGCTTTCCCCTGGAGTCCCTCCAACTGGCCTACACCCTTCTTGAAGTGGAAAGCTCAAAGCTTTACCTGTGAAGGATGAAAAGATTGCTCATATGTCTTATAAACCATACCTCTATTTATAAATCCCAATATAGTATTTGAATGTTTCATCACAGCACGAAGTGTAAAAGACAAGATGCTACAGCTAACAAAGTTCTAGATACTCTTCTACCCGATTCTTTTCCTGACAGTTTTCTGTTAAGCACTATTTAGTAGATTATTTGATTATTTCTGCTGAAAGCATCTTGCAGCTGTCCCTGCTGAATTACACCTTTGGTCTTTTCAGACCACTTTCAGTGTTAAACCCTCCCAGTACATGGTGTCATCTGAGAAAAATGTGAAAAAGAGTTGCAAAAGAGGAGTATGGTATCCTCTGGTAATCATTACTCTCTGAACTTTTTCTAGCTGCTTATAAAGAGATTTCCTACTTCTTCCAGTACTCTTCTGGGGTTCTGAAAGCAAACTGATGGCTTTATAGTCCCTTGGCTCCTCTTGTTCACTTCAATGAAGATGAGTTTTCTGCCTACCCTTTCCACTTTTTCACTCTACCTCCTCCACACAGGTGTTCAAACCAACCATTGTCAGCACTCTGATTTCATCAGTTAAGTTTCAGTGGTCTGGGATCAAGACCATCAGGACCTGCAAGTGTAAAAACATCTAACTTCTTTAAGTGCTGCCAGGCCTGTTCCTTCTTCATTTGAGGCTGAGGTCTTGTCCCTCCGTTGCTGATTTTAATCATGATAGCAACCTCATCACAGATGACCTTTCTGTGAAAACTGATGCCAGCAAAAAGGTAGGCACTTTTTATATCTTGCCTTGAAAGCACCTACCATCTCAACATCTCTCATAGAAATTACACACATCTGACCTACAGACTATGGATAAGATTTACCCCTGGCCTACCATTTACACTGAGTTCATTTTTCAATTACAGTATATAAAATGTAAATGTGCCTACACTAAACAACTTTACTAAATTATTTTCTGTAAATTATGTTTCCTTATCTCAGGTGTCTCTGTTTGTTGGAGTGGCTAGTATGTCTTTCTATTAATTTGATAAGACATCCTACACATTGTTTCGCATAAGAAACAAAACCAACAAAACACCAGAACACAGTTTAGGGGAAAAAAAGTCTATTGTGTCCTTATTTGCAAATACCACTTTCCAAAATAAAAACGTCAAGGATGCCTTGAGGATATTTTTCTTTTAGCTTATGCAACATATCTTTTATCATACCCTAAAGACAGTTGGTGTCATTATATCCTTTTTTACATTTCATTCAGCTCTAAGATCTTGCTTTGCAACTGTTTCTTCCTATCAAAGATAATGATTGGACAAAATTCTTTCTAAAAAATCCAAGAGCAGGCTTCTTATTTGTTTGTATAAATCACTACTCAAAATTCAGAAGCCAACATCCCGGGTAATGAACACAGAGCTTTATGCTCTTGGAATACTTTGGATATACTAGCTAGTGTTTCTGGTTTCACAGGAGGTTCCCTCCACAGATATAATTTGCTTTTTTAAGCTTTCAGAGTTGCATTTGTCTCAGAAATGAGACACTAAAGACATAAGCATTAAGCTGTCTCCTTGCCTTTCTCATATAAAGTCAGCCAAAATGTAACCTGGAAGAGGTCACAGGAATTTTTTTCATCTACCAAGCACACCAAATGCTTCATGTTGAGAAAAACATATCACCTTGCCATTGTCCCAAGCGGCAGAATTTCTGAATGAAAAAATCTTAAATGAGTCTCTGCAAGCCAAGAAAAAGAAGTGATACTCTCTCACAAATCATGTGGCTTTACTGCTCATTCAAAAGAAGAAGAGTTGAAGAGCAGCTCTCTATGTGTCAGGGAGCACAAGTCTTTGGCACAGCAAGACTATACTTTGCTTCTGCAAGAAGCTTGATCTCACTGCGTCCGCAATAAAGGAGCCTCTGCCACATCTCCAAACCAGCTGCCCTTTGTACGTGACACTGATGCGACACATGCAGTACCAGAATGTTTGTGCACTGGAGTCCCAGACTCCTTGGACTTCTTGGTCTCGTATCTTAAGATGGCACAATTGGAAAGCATGGTCATCTGCACAGACCATTTGTTTCCCAGCAAAGCATCTTCTTCTATCTAAACTCGAAAAGAAAGGCCGCCATTTCTAGGAATACTAATATAATATTTAAAGAAACAAAACAAAAAAACCCTAACTGATGAAGGAAAAGGAGTTTTTCAAAGCTGTTTGTTAGACAAATGGTCTAAAATAACAAATGGTAAGTTAAAGCTAAAATACTATAGGGAAATTTCTTTTTGCCAGGTGTTGAGATCTGGTTACCACTTTTAGCTGTCACCTAAAAAGAACCTAAGTTGCATTCTTTGTTTTGTTTTCGTTAAGGATAACTACAATTTTAGCTAGAATTCGGAATACTGAAAGCAAAATGAGGATGACAGACCTGCAGAAAAGACTAGGATATAGCACTGGAAATAGTCAGATGAATGACTATTTGCAATTAATCACTTTGGTGTCTGGCTTCTGACTAAGCCAGCTATTCCCTTCAGATGTCCAGAGATGCTTTAATGTAAGTCCTTCCTCTTTTCCAACTAGTGGAAACAAAAGAATAATATTGACAACTTAGAGTATTTTTTTTTAATAGGCTGCAGACTGATATTCTATTTACCATATCACTTGAACCTTTAAAGCTTCACCCAGCTTTGTCACTCCACCACGATCAGAATCTCTAATGCCTTTCTCAGAAGACTTAAAATACTGTCTGCCTGTGCTTAGGATTACAGAAAAAAAATGAGACAAGAACACAAGAAAAATGAATAGCTACAGCTCCCCAAGCTATAAAAATTTAATTAAATACAATTTATTCTTTTAAAGGTGCTTTTCGTGGCATTGCAATATTTTGCTGATGCATGTTGTCTTCCAGACAGCAGATTTCTTGAGAAAGATCTGGACATCTAAAAAACTATCAAGAAGACAGAACTTGCTACGTAGATAATTAACTGAACAATAAAGGATGAAATCACTGCTCTGTAATTTCACCTGGTTAATCTGCATATTTGGCTTTATATTCAAAAAAGGACGAAGCTCTGCAAAGAAGCAAAGCGAAGGATTTTCAGACTACTCAGTTGCAAGTGACAGATGTTGTATCAATGAACGTATTCCACATACGATGCTAAAGCCTTAATATATCTTCTGTTGCATCAGGATGTAACATCAGGCTCACAGCAATCGCTGTCATACAATTGTTTATTTATTAAAGTGGTGAAAGATCAAGCATAATCATTCTCTAAAACTTACCTGAGGAATTTAAAACAAGGAACATATAGGTAGTGAAAAAAGGCCAAGAAAACTGCCACTCCCTAGAAAATTCTCACTCCTCCACTAAGAAAACAGAAAAAAGGTATCGGCCTCCTGTCTACAGAAGGAGTTCTTCCCACAGTCAGCCCAGTAGTTTAGCAAATGACGCCATTCTCCTTCCTCATCTTTTGATTTATTGTGCATCTGGAAATACTGATGAGACAATTAACACTTTGCTACACTGTCTGCTCCATCTCCTCCCTCTCTTATGCTGGCCTGATGAAAACAGCAATGGCAAACATAATGAAAGGGATCTTCTCTAAGTCCCCTTTTAACTCTTACACAGCACTCTAGAATGGGGAGGGAAATGATGAAACTATTCCCTGACCCAGAAATTTATAATCTAAAGGAAAAAAGGAGTACAAAGGCATGCTATAATGACAAAATTATGAGACTTAGTGTAATTACATTACATTCGGTCAGGAGAAAAATTTAGAATTGGAAAAGAAGTTGGCCAAGATTCATTGGGAATTTGTGTAACACTTGTCACAGAACAAAAAAAAAAAAAAAAAGGTGGCACTTAGTGGTGGAGACAAGTCCTTGGGATTTTTAAAAATGACACAGAGAAAAAGGCAGCAGTGTCAAATAGCATCCCAAAGCACAGACATCACAGTTTTCCATACAAGCCCGAGACAAAAGATGTTCCAAGAAACTTTTCAGCAGTGCGCCCGAGATCATTATGTAGCTGGGAAATCTATTTAGTAAGCAACTTCCTTTGAAGCATTTCCACAAGGACAGGATAAATCAAACACAGAATTTTTCAAATGGTCTGCTTTATTCTCACCCACAAGCAAGCCACATGAGCCAAACCTGCAGATGCATCTATTACTTATCCAACAGCTGAGCACAGAAATTAAAAGTCCTTTCTCTCAGTATGGGTAGAGGAAATGGACAAAGAAAAGAAAATGCAACATCTTCCCGCCTTCAAATTTCCAGTGAGAGGTTACAGAGTTAAACCTGCCAAGGTGACAAGAACAGTATCAGGGGAATCTAGTATCTCGTAAGTCATGCTAACTGCTCTTGATTCTCAGCAAAACCACAGAAGTAAGTTTGACCACAGCAAAAGGATTCACATCTTACGACAGCGAATGATAAAAAACAAGCTCAGACTGGTACACCATACTACTTGCTGTCTCTAGTCAGAGCTGATGAAACTATCTAGGCAACTGGATAATAATACAAAATTCCTACCTAATTCAGAAAGGACAAGCACAGAAGATTTTGTCAATTGAAATGTCAATGGTCTACTTAGCTCCAAAGATGGCTGAATTTGGTCTGACGTGACAACAATTTCATACCACCACCTTCTGCCATTTAACTGCAATTGTAACAAACACGATGACATATTTACTGTCCTTCTCCACTGAAGACAAAAAGAAGCTAGCCAAAGCTTATTTTTCTTGAAAGAAAATCTTAAGCTTTTTGGCATCCAAGCCTACCTACCTGCACATCTTTCTTTCCCTGTGCTGCTGCTTTTGCTCTATTGCAGCCACAGTTCATTAAGATGAATCGTGTTCTGTTGAAGCTGCCTCATCAGTAAGTATTGCTGAAGCAATTTAGTAATGATCTTAATGCGCAGTGCTGGATTTTTATAGCCATCTCAATTGGCTATTAAAATACAGCACTGCACTTTGAAATTGCTACTGCACCACTTCAGAAATAGTTAGCATGATGGAGTTGCAGAAAGTACAGTTCATTTCAGTAGAAACCTCACTCTTTGTCAATGATTTCTGGAAATTGATACTTAAAATCTACTATGAGATTAGATGTTCGTTTTGCATATTAACCCAGGATTCTTAGAACTGCTTGGAGAGTTCTTAAGAACTGAATGGTTTCGAGGGAAAAACAAAAAAACCAAACAAAATATATGTATATAAAATTGCTGCACAGTCTTCCAAGTAATTTTGTTTATTACTTTACTGCTAATGGAAAATGACAGTGAAACACAATAGAGAGAAGTCAGAATTATCATGAAAATATAAGACTTCAAACAAGTGATATCCTGCAGCTCACAAGATAGCTCTAGCTTTAGGTGAGACAACCAACCAGATGGACAGCTTTTGAATTCCTTTTGAAATTATCCTTGTTGATGTGGAAAATCACTACTTTATCGATTGACTGCTTAGCTCCGAAGATGGTTGAATTTGGTCTGCTGTGACAAAAATTTGATACCACCATCCCATCTCCTGCCATTTAACTACAATTGTAACAAAAAACATGACAGATTTACTTTCTTTCTCCACTGAAGACAAAAAGACGGTAACCAAAGCCTGAAATACTAGAACTGAAGTGCCACTCTAGTAACAGTAACTATTATTATATGAGATTACAATAAATAAGCACTACTTTTCTACAGGAATGGAAGGAACCACTCTACAGAATGAATGGTTTTTAAGAAATATTTCATATGTGGTAATTTATACAAATGAAATGGCAAGTCTGTAGTGACCAAAGGCAGATAACACATTTAATATTTTATTTGTGCCATAAAGCAGAATATGATAATAGCAGCTGTATGCAGATATCATCACTTAAAGAACGAGATCCTCAGTCTGTGAAATATGAAGGTGCAGATATAACCTACCACTTTTTCTCCATCAGGCATTGGCAACATTAATATGTCAAAATACTTTTGAAAAACAGCAAAGGCTTTTATAGCACTATCACAGAGCTTTCTAATTTTATGAGTTTCAAGAGAATACAATTTTCATGCAATAAACTACGCAGATACTCACATATTCTTAGATTAGACAATCCTAGCCTGCAGGGAAGTCATGCCTTTTAGTGACGTTAACTTAAAAATGATGGTTTTGAATCACTATCTTAAAATTGGAAAATTATGTATTAGTGCTTGACAGAGCACTTTCTGCTAATTGGATGAAATGTGAGTCCCTTCAAGCAAAGCCATTTCACAAAAAATGGTATTTTAGTTTCAGTTGTGGTGGTTTTCTATTTATACCTGTAGTCAGTGACAGTGTGTTACAGTAATATGAAGTGGAGCACTTAAATTAGAGTTGAGAGCCTAAATAGTTTGTTAAATCTAGGTTTGGGAAAGTTTGCCTGCTTCCTCATTTTTCTACAGCTCTCTTTTTTAAGTTGCCCCATTTCACTCTGTTTTAGACCAGGATTCACAAAAAAGCTCAGAACACAGAAGGAGAACACTGAAAAACAGAAGTAAATTCACAGCTGATGAGATCATAAGATGGAAATTCTTAAAAGACCCTAAGAAAAGGTTTAAGGTTCTGTTCAAACTGTGAAAAAACAATTTTGTTGAAAACACTTTGGAACTATAAAAACATTTCTTAGCATGAAATAAAAATGTCTTGAAGGTTTCAAGTGATCACAAATTAACAAAACATCTGTCTAACTTGCCATAAAACTCCCTCTCCCCAAATGCTAAAGTTTACTATGCAGTATTTAGTGTCCCTTACATCAGAGAAAATAGGCCAGTATAGTAGTAGAAGTGACAGCTATATTAATAAAAAAATACGTATCATCATCAGTCTGAAGCAAGCACTTGCAATCAGTTATCAAACAACAAGGTCCGAAAGCTCTCAGTGTTCTCTGAAATTGGGAAACAAATAATTGGGGTTCTTTGTTTGCAAAAGGTCCCTCTTTCATTTTAAGTGCTGTAGCTATTACCTGAGATAAAAAGTTAACCTTTGGCTTTGCTTTAGTAGATAAAAATGATAAGATTTCTCCTTTCCTTACTGGGAGAAACACTTGTAAAAATTAAAAAAACCCTGCTATTCTGCTGTTCTGAATTGAATACTTTTTTTACCAGACATTTTAAAATACACATAATCCTATATACTTTTTTGACTATTTCAGTTGCCACCGCAAGCTGGGATGCTATCTATGCAACAGAACACAAGATTTTTCCAATAAAGCCATCAATCCAAACTAAAATATATCAACTTCTATGAAACAGAAGTATGAACTTCTATGAAACTATAGACAGTAATGGAGCTGAGAACATTTCAGTAACAATTCAAGGTAAATCTACAGTGAAATCATACCTTATACTGATGGTGAATATCTTGGTGTCTTCTCAAGAAACTTCCATAACTAATCAATGGGTTAAAAAATATACTACTTAAAACATACTGATTCTTTTCTTAGTATAGTAAGAAAGCTTCATTACTACCCAGTGACTTTATTCAGTGTCATCAAGAATAAAACAAATAGTTACGTGCAAAGGAAATCTACCATGTGCTGCATAGTTGCTTCAGGCCAGCACAGAAAACAATGAAATGGAAACTCTGGAACTGGTTATGCCCAATGACTTCATCTAACATTTAGATGGATATACATAATTCAAAAAATAAATGCGTATTATGCCCTTTGTATTCATCCCATCTTATTTTTGAGTATTTTATTGAGATGCCCAGTTTAGGAGCTTAGTCTTTGCTGATTAAGAAGAAAATTAACATAAGGAGGATAGCCATTCGGAGATACAGAATTGGGCTGAACAGTGCTTAACAGACGTGTTAATTTCTCATTTAGAGCCCCAAAATGTAATAACACTCCAAATGGATTAAATGAAAAGTCCTGATATGGCCCTGAGAGCAGGAAAGAGTAGAGGAGTAAGTGCCCCCAAAGATCTTTTGTTAAGTGCCCAAAGCCGGGTGGGGTGAACCTGATCAGAAGGTATCACTGGCTGAATTCACCAGGAATGAGAAAAAAGCATGCTTACAGACAACAGAAAAGAGACATAGCTGCTAATCTGTCCAGAGCCTGTCCGTCTAAAATACAGTGAACAAAAGGGCAGCTCTAGCCATCACTGCAAGATTCCGATGCAGTTCAAACATTGTAATGATAGTTATATTGAATTATCATGAAGGGTGTGGGAAATTAATCCTGTTTCTCTATGACTTTATACTCAAGCCACCAGAATATCCAGCTGGCAGAATCAGCTATCCTTTACATTGTTCCTTTTTCGGGTGTTTTTAAGTCTGCCATTTCTCCTACCAAGTTTCCTGGTACTCAGCTGTTCTGCTTCACATACCCTAAGCTTCCTTTCTGCAGCTGTGTTGTCTTTTAAGATACCGCATTTCCTATAGGATTGAGGTCAGAAGTTTATTATGTGATCCAACACTGCTGTAGTTACTGGAATCATTATTTTCTGCATTTTTTTTTTCTTCTGGTATACACTATCAGTATTTAAATTATCAGTTAGGTATTGGTAGGTAACATACTACACAACCTCTGTGTTTAACTAAGTTTCTGACTGCCAAAAATTTTCTACAATGGTAGAAATCCATTTTTCTGACTGATTCTTTAAAAAATGAAATTTAAAAAAATCAAGTTTAATTTCTATAATTAATCTTACATCAAGCATACTACTCAATACTTCTGGTTTTAGTAAAAAGTAGATTTGCAGTGTGATAGGACAGCATGAAAATCCCAGAGGCCAGTGTAATTCTGTTGGTTTAAAATCCTCCAGTCAAATGCAATCAAATGGGTTTGAGCACTGTAATATCTGAATAGTGACTGAAGTGCATAATTCACTGCTCATACACAGTTCTTTGCAGGGTCTTATAGGAAGCTAATACACAAGTTATATTACACAGCCAAACACCACCATTAAATTGCTTTGTTTTGAATGTCTGCATGTTTGTTCCCCAGGAAGAAATACTGCAGTGTACGCAATCCATTCTCATTACTGTTAGTCTTGTTATGTCTCAATACAGAGCAAGAAAAGCACATTACTTAAGGAGAGGATTTTCAGTCGTGTCTAAATCCTATTGATTTTCAATAAGAAAGCTCCATTGTATACCCTTCCTCTGTTACAGCCCTCAGCTACTGTGAAGACACTGGCTGCTAAAACCTGCAGCGTCCTGAGAGTGACTGAAATAAAACACCTACTGTTTACTTCTAAATGCTATGCAAAGCCACACAGGAATCACTAAAATTGTATGTCTGACTGAAGAGACATACAAGAGGCATACAAAAGACAATCTCCTGAGCACATGAAAGAGAGGAAGATCCTGCAATGATCACAGTTAGCAATTACCTTCAAGACACGGACTACAGACATCAGCCAATATTATCAACCAGATGTGGCAAACTGCTGAATGCCCAGCTTTAAATACCCACACAGCTGCAGTTCTGTTTGAAACCTTGATTTTTCTATTACACAACTCATTTGTGTCTTTGTTGACCTCTTTTCCCAAAAAGTCAAGTTAAAGAGTTACATGGTCTTTTAGCAGATATGATGCTAGGACAGCTTTTTTGTAAAGCAGCAGGAACAATTGCACAGGGATGTGCATTCAAAAGAGACCACTTGGCAGCACACTACCATGACCTTTCCCCTTCCATATACCCAAAGCCATTGCTACATAATGCATATTTAACTTATGTTCAAAACAGATTTGCAAAATTAAGCTGTCTTTTATATGGTGGTTGCTAGCTAGAAAAATTAACAACCATTTAAAAAAAATCTAACCTTTATGGACTCATAGCCTGTAAAAGCCCTCATCCTGAATACCTCAGATGAAATTAAAAGAATATTTATATAAAAAGCCTTGCAAATTTCCTTCTTTATCAACTTCAAGTGCTGAAAGATATGATCTACTACACATACACAGGCAAGCTAGTGATCTCTGAGTTTACATGTTATTATGGAAGCCAAGACTTGCTTTCATGTGGTAAATTCTCAACACAGTGAGGAATGAACTGAGTATATACTGAGTTATACACTGACAGAGACAGACAGGAAAAGAAGCAACTGAAAAGATATTTCCTACTCCAAGTTTAGTATGGAACAGCCTTCTTGTCTAAAAACCAGATTCCCTTTCTTTATTCACTTTGTCAGTTGGAACGAAGGAATGGTGTGGGAACTACCATGCTGATTTTTGGTCCTGCTCTGGACACCAAAACATCCCAATTTCCCTCTAAGAAATAAGAAACACTGTGTATATAAACACTAAGTTGCTCCTTCACTGTATAGTAATAGTGTGAAAGAGCAGTTCACAGATAAATCACCTGAAATATGAGTAGATAAGCATCACATGAGTGACTAGTACTGAAACCCACAGCCAGGATTCACAGGTTTTATTCTCTACTTCTGCCATGAGTTTGATGCCTCTCAACAGATAGTTTATTTTTCATGGAAGATTTAGGAAAATTCAAAGGAAAACTGCTACAGATATTATAATTAGCATTAATAAGATTTTCAACCAGTCTATAACCTATTTTCTTCATTCTGCTTTTTCCATCTGTGGAATATAGAAAGCATACAAGGGTATGCTTCCTTACTGCCTAAATTATAAAGATAAAAACCCTGGCTTTTGCAAAGAACTAGCCCATCAACTTGTTTTTCATCCAAGTTTCCAGTTAACTTATTTCTATAATATTGAAGTGAAAACTTAAAGAAGATATTCAGCTTAACAATAAAATTCACTATTTATAGCACATATCTGTAGTAAACTTCATATAAGAATATAGCTACGAATTTATGTTTGTAGCACTAAGCAGCAAATCTTCTTTAGGTTGTCATAAAAGGCACTTTTTTGGTATCCACTCTCTTTTATGAAAATAAATGTAAAAATAAATAGTTTCAGGCATACAATCAAAACAAACATGATGCAAAAACGTTATTAGATAATGATTGCCTCTCTTGTCTGTTTCTACAATGCAGCAAAAATTTGGTCATGGTGAACATTTTTTACTGTTTCATCACAACCTGAAAAGATACATTAATTTTAGTTTCTTTAGCCTTAGGTTACTCAAAATGACTATCATATCACACATTTAGTTTAATTCCAAAGCTTTAAAAACACTGCTGCCTGCACTACTATTCTGAGTTCATACACGTACAAAATCTCATTAGAGATGGTTTTCTATTAGAAAGTCAATCTAGCATCGTAATTGACCTCAAGAATCCAGACTTTTGGTGGTTTACCCTCAGATGCGTGTTTAAATATTTCTTACTGTTCGCCACGAGTAGAGGATGATGAATACACGGCTGTTTCAGATAACCATGATATACATAGAAGAGGTACAGTGCAATATTGAAAACAGTGCACTATCTTTGCTTACTATGAATGGATAATCTCAACAATTTCACGTGTATTAGAAACAAATATACTCCACTACTGGTATAAAAAACTATGTAGAAGCATACTGTAATATTCACATGAGATGAGATGTAAGGGAAACCACTGAAAAAGCTACAGGTTATTCACTGTAGATAAAACAGGTAGAATAATCTCATGTGCATGGCATATATTGAGACATGCAAATTTCTTCATTTCATGTATATGCCATTAATTAAAGACTTGCTTATGAAATAATTATAATGGATCAAAAAATCTACTGCTGTTCATTCTGTTCACACGTACTGTGAAAATATCCATTTTCTTTGCCCAGAAATTAGCTATGAAGAAAAACACAGTAGCCAGAGGAAAATTTCAGGCAGGAGAAACAATAAAATGAAATTTGTTAAAAATAACACTTCTCCAAATAAAAACTTTTTGCAAAAGGAAAGGTGAAAATATAATATTCACAATTTGTACTAATGCTTCTAGAAAGGAATTTGGGTTTTTTTTCTGTAACCGGAAGGTTCTGCTGGAAGTGATAAAGCTGATTTAGACTACTGAAGGTTTCATGCTAGACTTCCACATAATTTTGTTGAAGGATAAAATAAAATTCTTCTATGTATCTGGATAAGTTAGTATTCCTGTCTTCTTGTTCCAAAGATAACCGTAGAAGAACTGATCAACATGAAAGTACAAAAGGATAAGTTGGATAATCATAAAGCCTTCTGAAAAAAGGGAGAATTCAGAAACCCTATATTCAACAGCACCTTAAATGAAGTCAAAGGTCTCATACACAAAGTATATGTGCTGCCAATGTGAAGCATAATATCTCTGCATCTTGCATTTCTTCGGGAGGTAACGAGCCACCTCTACAGTAAACATCAAATGAAACAAACCACAACTCCTTGAATTCCTTTATATTTCAGGAAGAGACATGCAACTATGAATTCAAGTTCTACCAGCCTAAATTAACTGCATTTCAGTATTTGACAGGTCAACCAGTTAACAAATGGACAAAGTCAGATGCCATTTGAGCTACAAGAGAGGTTAAGCATAAAGTGTAAAAAGGATGTCTTTTCATTTTCATATTTACCTTTAGGTCCTTTGAACAACTTGATCTCTACCACGGTCTCCAGAATAGGTCTCCTTCGACGAACATACAATCGTACTATGGAGCCAGCCTCTTTTAGGGCCTCCACGGCTTTGCTGTGTGAGACTTCTGACACGTCGACCTCATTCACTCGCAAGATGCAATCATTGACCCTACAAGAAAAACAAAGAACCATAGATACTAAATGCTTCAGCTGTTATTTTGGATCTAACAGAGTTTTGTCAGTAGTGGTATAAAATGAAGAACACTTCATTGGGAAGTCTGCCAGATGACAGACTTAATATGATATGCTTCATCAGCGATGAGACAGAAACAGAACACTTAGTCCCTCCAAAAGACAGACCTGATTCAAACTAAAGTCTACCTAATCACCCACACCTACCATCCTCCTTCATAAATTGGGGTTGGATCCACTAGAGTGATGGAAATGAATAATAAACAACTTGTCTTTACAGACTTCATTAAAACACTTTTTACTAAACAATATAATCGAGTTACAACATTCATGCTGCATGCTATTACTACTACAGTTGCTCTTAAGGAAATCAGTTCATTTAATTTAATACAGAGACCAGTAATTGTTCAACTACCTCCTTAAATCTCTCATATTTCTTCATAAGAGCCAAAGAATTCTAAGTTGTCAAAGTAAAAATGCCATCCTACAAAAAGCAGACAATTTAAAAGAGAATGTTTCTTGCTAAGTAATTTGAGTAAATTTCATTTTTCACGTTTTCACCACTGACTGTAGGCTCCAAGATCTGCTGTGTGGTAACAGCATCTATTTTTCACAGAATACTAATAAAATTCCCTCATATTCTTACTTTGGGCATTTACTACATTATCTGAGGATGAGAGTAGTATTCTCCTTATCTGACAGATTTGTCCAAGTTGGAAAGGAAATCTACACCTTGAGAGTACTAAAATCCATCTCCAAACCAGCAGGCTAATGACTTAACTACTGGGCCATCCTTTCTTTGCAAATGAGGATAAGTGAGAAGAGCAAATTCCAAAGAACCAGATGAATTGAGACTCTATTGTTCTTCTGAAGTACATTTATTATGAGATGCCTCTGAGTATTTTGGGTACAGAAGAAAAAGGCATATGCAAATGAATGTGTTCTTCGGCATGTCTGAAAGGACGCTCAGTGAAGAAAATATGGGTTGCTAAAAATATTCCCATTTCCGCTATGTTTCTACACATAAAGATCAACTATCACATGTTACTCTTTACAGCAAAAGAACACTTGAGCTGGGTATTGCTCAGGAGTCTTAGCATATGAAGGGAGAATGAAGCTTTACCAAAAGTTTATCTGAACTCTGAGAATTTAGGATGGATTTTTGTTACATTCTTGTGCTGCTGTTTTTGTTTAAAAACAAAACAAAACAACAACAAAGACTACAACTATTTGAAACCAAAGACCTTCTGTGTTATCAGCCTTTTGGAAGAACATTTACAGGGGAAAATGTTGATAGCAGCCTTTATCTGACAACTGGTAGAAACTGGAAAGGACACAAAATTGGTACTTCCCTTCTGATAAGAAGTACGCTATTGCAAAGTTTCCAGTTTTCACTCAAGGGTTGGGTTTGCTGCTTTCCTTCAATGCCAGAAGTATTAATTTTCCAAATGTTTAATTGTGTGGTTTGGCTGTCAAATTAATAAGTGCTCTAATATAAATTGCTTTATTCTTTTGTCATGGGTTGACCCTGGCTGGATGCCAGGTGCCCCCCAAAGCTGCTCTGTCACTCCCCTCCTCAGCTGGACAGGGGAGAGAAAATAAAACGAAAGGCTCATGGGTCGAAATAAGGACAGGGAGAGATCATTCACCAATTACCGTCACGGGCAAAACAGACTCAACTTGGGGAAATTAATTTAATTTGTTGCCAATCAAATCAGAGTAGGATAATGAGAAATAAAACCAAATCTTAAAACATCTTCCCCCCACCCCTCCCTTCTTCCCGGACTTAACCTTACTCCTGAATTCTCTACCTCCTCCGCGCCAGTGGCGCAGGGGTTGCGGTCAGTTCATCACACGTTGTTTCTGCTGCTCCTTCCTCCTCGGGGGAAGGACTCCTCACACTCTTCCCCTGCTCCAGTGTGGGTCCCTCCCACAGGAGACAGTCCTTCACGAACTTCTCCAATGTGAGTCCTTCCCACGGGCTGCAGTTCTTCACGAACTGCTCCAGCATGGGTCCCTTCCACGAGGTGCAGCCCTTCAGGAACAGACTGCTCCAGCGTGGGTCCCCCACAGGGTCACAAGCCCTGCCAGCAAACCTGCTCCAGCCTGGGCTCCTCTCTCCATGGGGCCACAGGTCCTGCCAGGAGCCTGCTCCAGCACAGGCTTCCCACAGGGTCACAGCCTCCTTCAGGCATCCACCTGCTCCGGCGTGGGGTCCTCCACGGGCTGCAGGTGGATATCTGCTCCACCGTGGACCTCCATGGGCTGCAGGGGGACAGCCTGCCTCACCATGGTCTTCACCACGGGCTGCAGGGGAATCTCTCCTCCAGCGCCTGGAGCACCTCTTCCCCTCCTTCTTCACTGACCTTGGTGTCTGCAGAGTTGTTTTTCTCACTCCTCTCTTCTGACCGCTGCTGGTGTTGCGCAGTTTTTTCCCCCTTCTTAAATCTGTTATCCCAGAGGCGCTACCACCATCACTGATGGGCTCAGCCTTGGCCAGCAGTGGGTCCGTCTTGGAGCTGGCTGGCATTGGCTCCATCGAACATAGGGGAAGCTTCTGGCAGCTTCTCACAGAAGCCACCCCTGTAGCCCCCCTGCTACCAAAACCTTGCCACGCAAACCCAATACATCTTTTAAATCATGAATACATCCTACTAGTGCTTCCCACTCAGAAAGATAGTAATTATGTCTAAGCTGTTACTCTATTAATATTACTATATTTGTGATTCTTGTCAAATTTATGACTTATTGTTGTCACATCTGAAATACAATTGGCTATACCATGCTTAATGAACAAACTATAGGATCCTAACCATTGGACGGTTATGAAGATGAAAAGGTGGGAAAAGATTATAAAAACACTAAAAAGGAGGATTACAGTTATTTTGTTTTCATATACTCTGTGCCCTGCATTGATAAATATTGATATTACTAGATAACCCTATCTACATAAAACCTCTCATAAAGGCTCTAGTGATGCCTCCTGTTAAGGGAAAAAGCACGTCTTTTGGAGAAAGTCAATAAACAACATGGAATTAACTTGCCAAAATCAGTAAGCCACACACCTCTATTTACTGAAAAAGCAAGACCCTTTGGAAAAGGACATTTACACCCCAACAGAAATCTCACCTCAGTGTCTAAAATTTGGCCTTTTAGAGTCATCTACTTCTTTAAAACAGTAAGACTATCTTTAATAAAACATACACAGATTAATACTGCTAGTGTAGGATGAGTATAAGAGTGAGAGAATACAAAGCTGATCCAGTGGTAGAAATACTTTCATACAAAGTATTTTGTTTGTCTACAAATACAAACTTCATCAGTGCAGACGTAGCAGGACAACAATTATCCTATCCCGTCTGCTATGACAAACACATCCAGTGCTAGATATCCAGCTATGCTCTTCAGAACCTGTAGGCTTTTTGTCTCCCTCACAAAGAAAGAGATGAGGTTTTTAGTTTTCATAAATAAAAGAAATACAATAGTCAAGAACATACATGCACATGCATAAAAGCGTGCACATATATATGTGCCTATAGAGTTCTGCGGAATTTAACACAATTTTTTGGAGGGCATGCTGACCCAGTACTAGATCAACAGAACACAATGATCTCAGAGGTCTACAAATATTCTTTGAGAATTTTCAGACCTCTAAAACAGCAGGTCCGTGGCGCAATGAAATAAATGACACAAGCTGGTGAGATCACTCTAACCTTAACCATAATGGCTAAATGATTCTTTTATTATTATTATTAATCTAGAAACTCCAGAATCCTTTTTAATTTAGCAACATACAGCACTTGGAAGATAAAAACAAATCATTATTCATTAAAAAATAAGACAATTTCAGAGAAGAGAATAAAACAAGAAAGCTGAAGCAACATCTCAACACACAGACTGTCATGTCATATTTTTCTCCTTAAATCTATGCAAAAGATTTCAGGGCCAATACTTGGCATAGTTGTTATTATCTAAAGACAGAAGTCTGTAACAGTGGTCTTGGGATACTTTTTCCTTCTATTTAAACTTTTACAGTACAGTTCCTACTCTGTAAGAACTCTGCTCTTTTAGTGACCTATAAATGCTGCAACAATATAAACCTAAAATAATAATAGCAAAAAAGTCAGAGAATCCAGATTAAGAAATTTTTTTCAGATGATCAAGTGTATGGTCTTACCACTTAGGGGCAAAATTATTTTGCCCTTGCAAACAGCTCTCCAATGTATTTTCCCAGCTTCATTGAGATATTAATGTGACAACTATATGGCAAAAGTTTATTCCAGTTGATACATGGATTCCTTTCCCCGTTTATCTCAAAATCTTCCTAAGGCCTGTAGGTGGGTATACACTATATGTAGAAGTTAGTTTCAGGCACAGTTTCAGACCTGTGCCAAGAAGAAGATCTGCCTCATAATCCAAGATAGTAATACACAAGTCCAACAAACGAGATCCTTATACTTGCACCAATACCTACAGTAATTCAACACAAAAAAATCCAGGCAGGAGGAAAATTGTTCCAAGAAGACTTTCCTAGTTTCCACAACAAGATACCATAAATATTTTTTTTTATATTAAACCATTTCTTTAACAGTATCAGCACTTTTAAATTATTACCATTCTACTTGTAAACCTTAACACCATATACTTCTTTGAGTAAGGTCTATTCATACAGTTATTTTTTAAGATTGCAAAAAAATCTAAAAATTTCTAATGAATTCTAAAAAATTCTAATAAGAGAGAAAGAAAAGGAAGTTGTATTCTAAGCTATGGCTAATGACTTTTGCAACAATTACGATACTAGAGGAAATTCTATTTTCTCTAATTCTATACAAAAAGAACTCTTAAAAATTATTCTTAAGATGTAGAACTTTAATTGCTAAGATTTAACAATATAATCCCAGCATCTGCTGCTGATACAGGTTCACAGAGTTCTTGACTAAATTGATTCATGTTTCAATGAAAAGCAACATGTGATTAGAAGTATTTTGGAGAACGCATGTGCTGTGCTGGAAAAAAAAAAAAAGAATTAAAATACGTTCTAACCATATTTTAAAAGAACATAAGCCTAAAAGCAATGTTCATGCTATTGTTTCCTTGGAAAAAGAGGGACTTCATATCTCAGTTCAGTACAGCATGTAAGTCTCTGATTAATTTTTGAGGTTTAAGTAATCCTATTTCTATTTTAGCCAAAATACTCAAATAGGGACTTAGCATTATGCATATACTTAAATTTATTCAAGTCTGTAGAATCACCCATGCAGGTAACGGCCGAGTTAAAATGAGTTAGGCAGCTCTTCCCATGGCATGCTGGCTCATCTGAATACTTTAACAAAATGGATATATTCTACAAGACTTTTGTAGTATAATTCAGATATGAAGGACCCTGGATCATAAAATATAGAACACATGCTATAATTATGCCAAGACAGTTACAACTGACACAAGAAATATGAGATTTTGCTGTTAAGGGGGAAGGTCAGGGACACAGAGGTTTACTAATAGTTGTTGCTATCTTCAAAGCAAATAAGAGGTTGGATTAAGGAAAAATACTATTCTTTAAGGCGTTATTCCAAGTTTGTTCTAAACCTGACTACCTTCATCTGAGTTTCACGTTTACTGTTTTCAAGAAACTGCGCAGACATCCTTGAAAAGCTGATAATTGCTTCTGTCAAGTTGTAAGTAAACAAGACAAGTACGATCCTTAGGCACTTACTAGAAATACAGTAAGCGACAACTGGTAATGATCATTCTGTTCACTTCTTCTGTGCAATATGGTACCCTGAAGAGAAACCCAGAGCAGCCTAGTATGGCAGCAAAGAGCCCCAGAAGACCAAATGGTCCTGCCAAGACACAGCAGCCCACTTGCAGCTCCACAAAGGAGCTAGTTGGAACCAACTATGGACTCAAGAACAAGGGAATGATCTGTGCTCCATGGGACAACATCACGACACTAAAAGCTGCAGTAATCCACGGGTCTTAGTTATTATCCAGACACCTCCAGAGTAACTGGCAGTCTATTACCGGGACAGCCCTGCTTCTCACAAATACAGTTACCATGCTTTCTATTGCAGAAAGATTATGTCTAAGATTATAGATTACATTCTAAGATTATATTCATAGATTATTTCTACGCAAATCTAACTTTTTTTTTAGCTGCCTTCTCAGAAAAGCTTAAATTGATACGGACTTTATTTATTCTTTAGTCAAAGCTTAGAAATCAAGGTAGAAATATTGTTATTAAGGGAGAATCAGTGCAAAGCTATGGAGTGTATCAATCAGGTAGATATATACCTCCATTTATCAGTATGGAGGTATCAGGTAGACAACAAAAGTACGAGAGAGAAGCACTGAACGTTCACTTTGTTTCTTTGCTCCTGCTTTGTCTAACCTTTTTAGCCACAGTTTCCCTCTGAAAGGGTTGACGCTTGCTTTCTTCCAGAAGTTACAAGAACACAGCACTTAAAGCAGGAACGCAAGATTATAGGTGACAAGCTGAAAGGACTGATTATTATCCTTTCTTCAAGAGATCAGCGAATAATAACATAAATAGATTATATGACCCTAGGAGAATCAGTCTAGTCCATTAGTTAGGGAAGACTGACTCTCTCTCCCTTACTTTTTTTTTTAATTCTATACGCACCCTTCCTATCTCATAGTAAGTAAAATTTACAGCGTACAGGGGTAAAAAATGTAGTTATTGGTACTGGCCCATATAATTTATTTGCAGGAGGAATAAATTATTTTTTTTTTAAATTTCAACTAAGAATTCAGAATAAAGGATCTCCAATTTACTACAGCAGTCTTCAGATCTGTCTTTCCAATTACAGAATATGGAGCTAAAAGTAAATGCCAATGATATGTATGTACCATAGGGCATACTGTTTCCTTAGGTATAATGATTTTTAGACACATGATCCAATTTCTGTAGCAAATTCACATATACCCTCAGGCCCCTTTCTGACATTGCAAAGTAGTATAAAACTACTGCTATGTCTATTTTAAAAATAAAGAGATAAAATTTAGCAGTAGAAGAAAACTTCTGGCTATTTCTGGAAGCTAGAGAGGATCTAGTGCTTATGAAAATGTCTGATGAAGGTACCAGCCAATCCTAACACTAAATTTGACACTTATGTGCTTTATAATAAAATTCCAAATATCTCATAGAATTGGTTACTGACTGAAAATAATACTTGATAAAAGTTATGATGGGGGGGATAATTTATGAATGACACAGCAGAATATGAGCTGAACTTAATAAAAATCTGAAATCCTAGGAGTGATTTTGATTTAAATATATGTGCAAATATTGGTACAATAAAATGGTAACCCAACTGTATTTAACATGAAGGCACTATTTGAAGTATCAAATCTAACCTATGCTTCTAGCAAGAGCAGAATTGTCTTTGGTTCTGAGGAAAGTAAATAAGGACTAAAACCACAATGTTTCATTTCTGAGAGAAAAAAAATAATCCTTCAATCCTCTGAATTCTTTAGCAAGTGGCATTAATCTATTACAATGAAATAAATTGAAAAAAAATATAATCTTTTCCCCCAAAATGCTGGCCTGGTGCCACCCCAACTCTTCCTGTGCTGGCCTGGTGCCACCCCAACTCTTCCTGTGCAACCTTGAGCAGGTCACTTAACTTCTTTTTTTTCATAATCTTCAAATAGAGGATTAAAACCCCACCTGCGTCCCACTTCCTTTGTCTCCTGTTTACGGTCTAAATAAACTTTCCAGAGGAGAGTCTACACCTTCTTGGCTCATCTCAAGCAGGGACTAACCCTCAGTGCAGCCTCTAGGCATACTCAGCATAAATAATGGATAACCAACAAAAGCAGCTCCCTGCCTTTTCCTGGCTGCATTCACCCTTGTAACCAGTCTTCAGAAGTGAGAGATGAAGGGCAAACACTTCCACCATGCACAAAGGTTGCACTGTGTGTGTGCTTGTGTGTGTGCAAAGACGGGAACTAAACTCTTGCACAGCATTCCTGTAAGTAAATACACCCAGACGGATGCTTTCTCCACCTGCACTGGCAAACCAGTTTCGGTGTGTTGGCTGCCGGGAGCCTGAAGGCTGGAGCACGGCTGAGCTAACAAGTCTTGTCGAAGAGCAGGATGTGCTCGTTTAAGCCTAGTGCCGTGCTTCTGCAGCCTCACAATTCATACCAGCAACTGGAATGATTTTCAGCCCAGAGACAGAAATAAAAAAATCTTACAAATGTTTTTGATTTAAATATATGTGTAGATTTTATTACGACATAATGGAAACCCAGTCTGTCCTTTGGCATACCACCAGCCTTCAGCCCACAGCTGCCGGCATGAGGTTTTGGAGGGTGACCTGAAGTTGTGTTAGTTACCGCCACAGTTCACTGTTCACTCCTTTGAATTTTTGCAGTTTTTGGCACAGAACAGAGCCACCCATCTTTCCAAGTGAAAGTCGATCTCTAGTGTATTCCTGCCTAAATGGCAGAATGCAAAAGAAGCAGAGGAGCAGCAGAAAAAGCCCGTGCACGTGGATCCAGCTCAGTCCCTCCAGATCGGTGCAGTGTCTCAGTCACTTTTCTGATTCCCACATCCAGGACCCACTAGCACAAAGTCCTAGTCCTTGTCCTCCAGAAGGTTGCATGAGAAAGCAAAAAGGACAAAGGAAATTCCTCCTTTGTATACCAGGAGTCCAGTGATGGTTTAGGAGGTAAAAATGACTACTGTAATGCAGTCAAAAATTTCAGATCACATCCAGGAGGGCTGAAGGTCACACCAGCATGACTTGCAGGTGTGCTACCAGAGGACTTTGAGCTTTATTTCACTTCCAGAATGGAGACTGGAGCCCAAATTGCCAGGGAATAATTCAGGTTTCAGAAAATACTTCTGAATTTCAGAATGTGTTATTGCCTGAAATGACTGTGTGTTTCCATGTATTGTTAATGACATGACCTGAGACACAACCAGCATAGCTACCAAACTGTCATAAGACATTTATATTTATTGTCCTTCACTACTGCTTTAGTTACTCATGGATTTTTTTTTAAAACAACAGCCATCTTAATGAAATGTCAATGTATTTAAGGGTCTGCATAACAGTAATTGAATTTAAAACACAAGTGACTGGTAACAATATCAGTAAAAATATTAGTGGAGCAGCTCCATATCATACACAGCATCTCTTTACCCCTCTCCCTACATTTCATTTATGACTCTAATTTCTATTTTTGAAGTTGCAAGTCAGAAACAGACAGCATACTGCACTATATAATTAGGAACGGAAAAGTCCCTGCAGCCTTTAGACTGTTAGAAGAAAATATATTTAGAAGCTCGAATATGTTCACACAGTTTCAATAGAGGACACATCAGCATTTGCTTTTTTTTTTGCCTTTTTGTTTTTCTTAAAGGTCTTAAACTCAGCTGTAAGACTTCACTCCAGGCACAAACTTGGCTAAAAAGCAGTTTATCTGTTGTTTAAAATACTTTGGATCATTTCTGCCTTCTAGCCTAGTTCTGAGAACTTCCTGGGGCAAGGCCGGGGCTGTCCTTCAGTTAACCCTTTCTGCCACACTGTACAGATCCTTTTATGCTTTTAGGCAGTGTGCCTTTCTCACAGGGTGTCTGTTTGTTTGGGAGTGTTTATATACACCTCTTAGTTAAAATACCCACCAAGCTAATACCTAGAATCCAAGAGAGCCTGACCCCAAAGACAGCTCATATTACATCAAACTGGCACAGTGAAATCCCATGCAGAGATATCCAAGCCAGCTCAGACACTGACAGAGTACATCTAGCACGGAAATCCACCTCGATCAATATTTTCCATATGTCTAAAGCCAATTACCACAGGTAAAAGGCCATATTAATGCAGCTCTGCAATGTTGAGCTCATTTAGCACTAGCCTGAGTTCCTGCACAACCTGCCATGCAGCGATTGATTTCAAGAGGGGACCATTAATGGCTACCAACAGGAATAAAAATAGAAAAGAGAAAAGAACAGTCATAACTCTGTCGTGCAAAAACCTCTCCCATAGATTAAAATCAGACACCTTGGCCCCTGGCAGCAGGACTGCTGCAGAGACACACAACTAGGCAGCAAGGCAAGACGGCCATCAACAAGGCTTGCACCGGAGCCACCCAGCTGAACCTTACCGACTGCATCCCTACCGAGGGCCAGGCAGCTCAGGCAGAAACCAAGTCCTTTGCCTAATGGAAACACTGGTGCCGGTATTGCCTGAATGATCACACTGTAGGGAAGATCGGAGCCAAAATGTGTGGAGTAAGGTGTTCGCTCGCCTAAAAGACAAAAGCTATATGAAGCGATAATCCAGACCAGGGATGCATCTAGCCTGCTGTTTCTTTCCGACAGTGGCCTTTACCAGATGGTAAAGGAAAAGCGTTAACACAATATTTACCCAGAATACATTTTCAGCTGCTGATGACTCTGGACTTTCCTGAGTCAGAGATACTTTTTTTTTCATGTAATAACCCTGGATAGATTCTTCCACAAATTTGTTTAACTGCTTTCAAACTTTTGTAAACTTTTAACATCCACAGTGTTCCCTGTCAATGAATTCCACGGCTCTGCTACCAGTTAAATAAATATTTCCTCATGGATATTTCAACCTGCTGCTTATGAGTTTCATTTCATGTCCCCAAATCCTTTCCTTAGAAAAGACAGCAAACATTGCTCCCTGGTCATTCTGTTTCTCTCCTGTAGTTAGGAAACAGGACATAAACTCTTACATCTTGTAACTGATTTTTCATCATAAGAAAAAAGGCCCTGCTAGACAAACTCTTCAAGCCAAAGGCATATAGCTGAACTAGTGGTAACACTAATTTAATTTCAGAGATGGAAACACTGCCACCCCTCTTTCTATTTATCTGAATGCCTCTTGGCTGTAACACCTACAGATTTATAACTGAACTTTGAAAAAAAATGGAGTTCAGGTCGAAGTTGTTTTTATTATTTTTTTTCTTGACAAAAATGACATCATTGTTTTATGCTGAATAAATTTTCCAGTCAAGACAAAAATAAAGTTCATTCTAATACGCTTTGAATTAAAATAAAATTGAATAAAATAAAATGTTAGACAGTCAGGGAAACAAAAATCAAAACAACAATCTGCTGTCTTCTTATCTAATATCGTCTCCTAGAAAAACACTTTAACTACCTCTGCTTCCATCACTGAAGCTGTTGCACTTTGTCTAATGTAATGCTCTTCTTAAATTGCAGTCAAAATCTCCTATTATTCAGGAAAGCATCCTCAATCACAAGACTAGAAAGAAATTCTGCCTCTTGCTTTGACTTGATGAAATCTTTAAATATATTACAGAA
Source organism: Gymnogyps californianus (assembly GCF_018139145.2). Lineage (NCBI taxonomy): Eukaryota > Metazoa > Chordata > Aves > Accipitriformes > Cathartidae > Gymnogyps > Gymnogyps californianus. Next base: position 7,475,648 of record NC_059471.1, on the reverse strand, counting down.
ATTGTAACAGCAATAGAAACTAATGCAGGTGCATGTAAGGTTGCTGCTGAGCAGTGCTCCGGACATCCATAGAGAGGCGACCCTGGTCCACAGCCTCTACCTGACTCTCAAACCAGCATGCTCCCTGCAAGGTTGCTCTGGCCCGATGAATATTTACTTGTCTTTGAGGAAGTGAAACAACTTTGGAAGGAAAGAATAAAACACATTGATTTCACAGTCCCTCCAGTTTAATGGTCTGATTACTCCTCTGGAAGATGTGGGCTCATGTTCCCCAAAGAGAGAAGGATGGTGAATGCAGATTGCCCTTCAGAGGTGAGCTGAAAGGTGATTTTGCCACTACTGTTGTGAATGAAAGAAGCCCTGATTTACTCTTTTCCCTTTGCCACTGAAAAGCAATTTGGATCTCATTTTGTATCAAAAAATGTTTGCTCAGCTTTAGCATAGTATTCTGAAGTCTTTGTAGACCTGAAATTTGTAGATAGCAAATTTTTATGCAGTGATGCAGCCAGCACTCCATTCAGAAATGCTCACAGGGCAAGGGAGACTTAAAAAATAGCTTATTTAAATAATTGCAAGTCAAATAAAGAAACTGTATAATTTAAATTGCCACATATATTGAAAACTTTTTAAAAATTACTACTGCCAAATGCACTAAACATTTATATTTTAAGTTACTGATTTCCAAAAAAACCCTCATAAGCAGTTAATCTGAGGCAATTTTTAGCTGTAGGAGTGAATTTGTTACCAAAATTTCAAAACTAATACTAATTTCAAAATCAATAACTTGACCTTATTTATTTATTATTTGAAGCTATATAAAAGGTGAAGTTTCCTAAAGTATATGAATGCTCACTGCATGGTATTGACTTGGTATTACTTAAAATTTACTCATGATGACCTCATACAACATGGTCAATAATATCCAGGAGCTAAAAACTGTGGTAAATTCCACATCAACTCCAAATATCATTCTCTACATCCTCATCTTAGAGAAAAAAACCATACAGTTAAAATTTCTCACATACCTACTCGAAGGCTGAGCCAAAAACACCGCTACAAAAAAATACCATTCTTTTTGTGTCTGATAAAATTCAGAGAGGTTAAGGATGCTTCACAGACAAACCCAATGCAGAGTGAAGAGAGAAGCAAAACCCCACTTGGTTTAATGCCTCCCAGAAGAGCTGCATCTCCCTACACACACTTTGAGAATGGGAAGTAGTTATTAGCTAATGGTAGCTCATCTCACAGGGTGTAGCTACCTGGAGTTGAGGGAGGAGTAGCTGACACCCATTCAATTTGCACACAGACAGACTCAAGCATAAACTTTTAGAAAAGTCAAGTCTAAGTACAACAACAACAGCAGGACCTCTGCTTTTTCTTTTTTTTTTTCTCTTCATCACAAACATCCTGAAAGCAGAATGTTATCCTGCTGCTGTATAATGCTTTTGGAGGTACAGCTGTTCTAAATCATTTATAATGAAATGATTTTCTGTGACATCAAGCCTTCAGTTATTGCTTGGCTAGCATAACTCAAGGCAAATTAACTCTTTTGCTAGGTAAGCCACACCTGTAGTAATTTTGTAGAGTTTATGATGTTTCACTTCACACATTATTCCTTTTAAAATGCCCCCTGCATAAGATAGACTCCTCTCTCCCCACCAGAAGTCACATCCTCTTCAAGCAAGGTTAGGGGCTGTGATACACAAATGTATGTCAAGGTAAAGCTTCTGGCTTGGGGATGAGCCCTTCCCTTTGCCAGACACACCAGTATAAAAGACAAACCAAAACAATTCTCCACCCATAAAAGACCATTTTGTACTTATCAGACCTGAGATTCCCACCTTAACTTACTGGAAATCAAGTACGACTTTACTAAAAACAACAGATTTGAAATAGTGCAGAACAGACAGAAGCGTGAGGTGATTCAGGCCAGTAGCTCTGCCAGATGAAGTCAGCAGTCACTGGCCAAACGCCCGCCAAGCAATCGATCAGCCGGTAGGCCCGACAAGCCCACGTTTTTGTTTAAATGTTTGACTGCGAGCTCATGACAGCGATGGGACAGCAGAGGAAGCAGACAGTTAAGTGTAGGCAGGAAAGAGGAGGATAGGGAGCTGGAACGCAGAGAGTGGGCAGCAGGGTGGGCAAGCCGCTGGGGCTGGCAGAGGCACCAGAAGGCTTCCCTGAAACAGGCTCTCAAACTTGTGTCAAATTTTCTTTATTAACCTTTTTTGCGAGTTCTATAGGAACTACTATTTCCTTTTTCTATCCCCCCCTCCCAAAATCAAGTTTCTTCTCCCACCCTGCATTTCTTCTCCCTCTGCATTTTTCATCCGGCTCGATCTTCAGCTTTGGTATCCTTTGCTCTTACCACATTTTTCCATTCCTCCGTCCGTTCTCTAACTCCCCAGTTATCCTCAGTGTCTCTGCGTCTCGTCTCCTGCCACTGCCATGTACGATGCTTTCCTTCTGAAACTACTCCCACTAGCAACCGAGCACTGAAACTCCCAGCGCATCCAGCGTCTGTCGGCAGCTCGGCTTGATCTGGGCGGCTCTGGCAGCCGGCGGAGGCAGCAGCCTCTAATGGTGGCCAGAAGGAAAACTTCTGCTCACAGAACAAGTATTCACGTCTGCCCTTCAAAGCCAGAGGCCAAAGTGGGACAGCGGAGAGGCGAAGAATGAGAAAAAGGAGGTGTAGGTAGCTGTGGGGTGTTGTGAGAGGAAGGTGTTGGGATAAAGAAAGGGGAAAGAAAAACAAAACCCTGTAAATTCTGAGGTGAATGAAGGCGCCAGGAAGCTGCAAAGCTCCTCCCAGCTGCAGGGCTGCTCTGCAGGTAGGGGAAGATGCCCCAGGCCAGGCTCTGTAGGTGTGGTAGAGGGCAGGGACGGCTTCGCAGCCCTGACTTACCCTTCGAGCCCTCCGGTTTAGCTGGCTCCAGCGCCATGCGGGGGCTTCGAGGCCCAGAGCCCGGAGGAAGAGCAGCTGCCGCGGCCCGGCCTCGGCGAGTCCAGCCTGGGGAAGGACAGGGCGCTTCCTTGGGACTGAGAGATGCTTTGCCTGCTGAATACACCCAGCTGCTCGGTTGTTCCTCACCCGTGGTTAAAATCCTCCCAACTGACACTAGCACTGTCTGAAGCATATTCAGGTTTGTGCAGGAAAACCAGTTACAACAGATAACCCAGAAGGCAATTCCAGATTCAGTATTTTTACAAGCACTTTTCATCTGGGGCTCTCAAAGTGCTTTGCAAATATGAACTCGTTTAAGCTTCACAACAACCCCCGTGAGGCAAAGATAATGATCACTATACCCATTTTACAAATGGGGAAACTTTAGCACAAAAGAAGAAAAGTGTTGCCACAGATCAGGCATAGCAAGTTGAGAACAAAACTAAGCAGTCCTGCCTCCCAGGCTCTTGCACTAACAAGTAGAAAACCCTCCCTTCCGCTCTGGTTTGATTGAGAATAGCTATTCCAAACAAAGGTGTAGCGTTAAAAAAAATGAAGGAGGAGAAAACATGTGGTTCAAGTTCAGTAAGAAACTTCGGCAGCTTCAGAGCATCAGTACCATTAGGCTACACACTTAACATAGAGTTAGGTGCAACTTTTGAGTAGAATGCAAATAGGTAAGTAGAAAAAAAAAGCTTCCTTTTCGTGATGGTATGATTCAGAGTAACATGCGGAATGGCATGATGTAAGCAACACATCCCAACAAAGTACTCACACATCTTGCCAGTTTGATACTAAAACTCACATGCCATGGGGAAATCAATTTAAAATCCCTGCTCCAACATCTGCAGTAAAAGTGGAGTAAGGAATGTGACAACAATGATGAGGTACTGTCAGGAAATATGGTATGGCTAAAGTCTGAAAGTCCAAAGTGTTTATTCAAACCACAGCCAAGAGTTTTGACAGTGTATGAACAGACTCACTCGCCATATATTAGTGGTTTTGGCTGTCAGAAGCAAAAAGTTGATCAAGCTTTTTCTTAAAAGTTTTAGAATCAGATCTTTGCTGGTTATAAGGAACTTAATTTTTTTTATGATAGCTTAAGTCAGTTTCTTTTTCATCCAAAATCTTATTTTCAGGTTCGGTGGGAATTGAAAGAAATGAAGAATTCAGCAGTACTCCAGAGGATTACACCTGTCCAGTACAGCAACAGATGTGAAATATTTTTTCCTTGACCAACGCTAGACTCCATAGAGAGCTGATGATTTCTAAGGTATGTAACCACAGAAGGCTTTTTACTCCAGATAAATTATCACTGAGCTATTTAAATTTGTTACTGCAGTAGCAGTGCAAACACGTTGATGAAATAATCACTTGGATTTGGCTGCATGGTGCTGTTCTGCTGCTGCAGCGCTCTGGGGTGATTGTAATTTCAGGCAGGATGGGTACTAAAGGAACTCTTGGGAGAGAGCCCTGTTAACCAGTTCAGTACCATTGCATGAAATACCTAGTGCAATGGGCATTATATAACTGCAGCGTATCTAAAGTCCTAATAACATGCTACTTTGCTTAAATGTTATTCGCAAACAGTGGTTTCAATTAGTGGAAAACAGCGCAGAAACTTATAGGGGGAAGAAACTGATCCTTTGTGTTACAAAAGAAAACTTCTAAAAAAAGGTCCGTCCCTGCTGTCTATAAAGAGGCCCCTAAAATTCACTAGTTTCAAATACCACAAGCCAGAGAGGTACCTTTTTCTTTCCATTAAATTCTGTTCTCTTTACCTGAGAATTCAGCTGTTAAAACATAACTTCCCTTTCCTTTCTTGCACTGCATAAGAGAATTTTTACAGCCTACCGAATTATTTTCAAAATAGAAAAAGAAGAAATATAATCAAATTCAGAGACACACTGGGGCTCTGCAATACCAATAAGGAATGCAAACTTCACATAGGAAAAAAGAAAAAGAAGGATTCAGCTAAAAAAAAGTGAAGTGGTGAAGGCAACAGAGAAGAGAATTACATGTTAACGTATTTCATTGATGAAAAGACGTGTAAGTTGATAATTTAAAACTTGAGCCATGGTAAGACATGTTCAATTTTAAAAAGAATGTATGAAAATCGGATTTTGATTTTGTGACCTGCCTTTTTTCATGTAGATCCCCTGTGGTAATTCTATCGGTTTTTAATTCCACTGTAGCTCAAAAAGTGATACGCACAGATACACAGACAAACAGAGTTAATAAGATTAAACTTCCTAACACAAACCAGGACAGAGTGAGCAGTCAATAATTCATGATCTAATTTATGACTGTCTGCAAAGCAAGCATGTTTTGCCTAATGGGGTGAATGTCTCTTTATTAACTTACTACTAAATTATGTACTGAACTAATAGCATTGTCAGAGGCCTGTAAACAATGCAGATATGAATCAGTGTTTTGTGGCAGCACTGTAATTATAATAACATCCTGAACAAGCTGTATGCCATTGCAACGCACATAGACCTGGTACTGATAGGCTTAATACAAGATCAAAAGTTAACAAACAGGGACTTAGGCAGTGAATCACAAAGCAGACACACTTCTGTTTTGATATACAATAATGGTGAAATAAAGCCAGTTGCCCAAGCTGGATTGGAGACACATGACACACTAGTAAAGAATATGATCTCTCCTGGGAATAGCTCTTCACATCAATCTGAAAAAGCCCCCAGTTTTTTCCTATTATCACTCCCAATTCACTTCTTCGTAAGCAATCTAGAGCTACAGACGGATACCAACAGGCAATAACTGTGTGCCTGCTGCTGCTGGAGGGATTTAGGTTTCAGATTTTTCATCAGAGGCAAAGTACTGTCAGCACAGCCCATGGGGCAAAAGCTGAAGGGGGTCCTTTATCTAGCCAACTCTCAAGTGGGGACTCGCTTCTGTTTCCTCTCCTCCATTTCTTCTTTCCTTTGAGTTTCTCAGGTAAACTGCACACAATAGTTATACCAGTGTGTTTCTTAATTCCAGTTTTCAAACTTTGAACGAATAGCATGAAATTGTAATATTTCCTCTCTGGTTCATCTTTAGTGAAACACAGAAAGATTTCAAAAATCTGATCAGGATGCAATCTTTACCTTTAAATTAATTTTTCTTAATTTTATTTTTTATTAACAAAATATGCATGCGAAAGGGTCTTATCTTCAGAGCTCCTCTCTTGCTACATACACCTAGCTAAATTTATAATCCTTTGACACATCACAGTGGGTTAGTTCACAACTGAAGGGAACACAAATCTAATTTGTTTAAAACCTTTGCTGGTAGGCATTTAACTGAAGCCTGTAAGGCACAGAAATATGAGAGAAGGAATCACTATTCTATTCCAAGCTTTCTCCCTGATTTATTAGATGACTGAGGGCAAGTTATTTCGGTTCTTGTCTCCTCCCATTAGCATGTGTATTATGTTCCTTTCCCCACACCAAATCACTTTGAGAGCTGGGGCTAAAAAATGCAATGGGGCTAACTATTATGGTGATGGTAGAACAACACGGCATGCCTTAAAAATGCTGCAGTTTCACAATCCTAAACCTCCTGACAATCAGTAATTAAAGTGGAAAGACACATTTACAAAGGAAAAACAAACACTGCACAGCCTTAGTAGTTTTTAACCTATGGTATTCAGATAGCTGGGGGTACGTGTGCTGTTTCTGATTAGTCTGCAAAAGGTAACTCCCGATCTGCTTTTCTCAACGTGTTTAAGTTCTCCTTACAAATATCCACACTCCTAAGGAAAAAAAATTGATAGGTTCACAAACGGAAAGAGACTGGAAACCAGTTTCCTAGAAGAAAGAAAGAATGAAAGAGCTACAGGTCCGGGCAGCTTACCAGGGCAATGTGCCTCCAGGCACAACCACTTTCTTCCCTTTGACTCACCCCTCACATCAACCCTCTTTCCTCTTGAGTACAGCTCAGGCTCAAATACCGAGATAACCTTTCAAGAGTACAACATTAACCCTTGAAATTCAAGCTCAAGGCCTTCCAAATCTATCTCACAGTCCTGCAAATAAACTCATACATGTTCAGTCACGTATGCAGTAACTGATTTTTGAATCACAGGTTCAGTAAGATTCCTACGACCGTAAGATTGGTACAAAACATAAGATTCTAATTCTTGTTCTATGCAAGACTCTTTTATTTGTTTTTTAGATCCCAAGACCTTTTAAAATTCACGTTTTCAAACTTGCCTTCACAAATGAACTCATATGAGCCACTCATTCCTGTAGACAGTTTTGCGAAAAATACCTCCACCATACGATTGGAATTGGACTGTGAGAAACTACAAACAGAAAGAATGATTTTTGACTCAAACCAGTTTTGGTTCATGATTGCTGAAAATAAATTCATATTTTGGGAGTCTCTGCTCTTTTAAACTTGGTCATAATTGAAGGCTTTTCATTATTCTTTTACTAATGTGTTGGGTTTTTTTTCAATCAAGTTATACCACTACACTGTGCTTCTAGTTCCATAAGCTGATTACTCTTGTTTTCACAGAGTATGATGAATATTTTAGACGTGTGTTGCCTTTTAGAAGCCAGAATTTCACTTATGATCAATAAGTGTCAATAGAAGGAACTGCTGAGATAGTGTATTGAAGTTTTTTGCTTTATCTAGGCAATTGAGGCAATGACTGTATTTTTGTCTCTGACACAAACTCAAATAAAATGAAAAAAGGCACTGAGCCATAAATTACTGGAATTCTCTTTCTTCCAGAGAGTAAAAGAAGTCTAAATTCAGAGCTTCTTTATTGAAAAGTAGGTGTTTGCCCATGGACAACTGACAAGTGTGAGATAGAAGCAGAAGTTTTTATGCATCAAAAGTCTTAAAAGATCAAACTGTTGAGAGAAATTCTCCTTCAACTCAGTGGGAATGGTTGCTACTTCCAGAGGTTTTATATTGTCTCTCTGTCACTGACCTGAAACTCAAAGCTTCAAAGAAACATGGTAGGCAGCATTCAGAAAAAAACTAATTTTCAGTTAGTCCCAAGTTTATTATAGTCACATTTAGCTAATCAAATCCAACATTAATTCTTTTGTATTCCATGGAATTATTTACTATATATTATTGACTATATATTAAATTATTTTCTATATATTATATGGACACCGTAAAAGATTCCACATCTTTCTGTATTTTGCAAAATTATGAGTTTGTGCCAGTGTACTTACCTAAAATGTCTTCTAAAATCTGAATTGTGCAGTGTATTGGTTCTTATACTAGTTGTAGAAGTCAGTGCATTTCAGGGAGAGTAGTATGTAAACACAGTAGTTAGTTAGTTATTAATATTTGAAAGTACAAGAAGTCTTTCAAAACTAGGAACGTTTTATTAAAATGAATGTAGCCTAAAGTGACTGATAACTTTTACTATTTTTTAAGTATTGCTGTAGAGATATGGGCCATGAAGAGGTACAAACCTACACTATGCATTGTACCTACTGTCAATAAAAGTACTGTTCTCCACTGAAGGAAAGAAAACCAGGAACTTAATCACCTTTGTTGCAGTCTCACACACAGGTTTTATATATAAGAATAATCTACAGAATCAGAGAGCAATTCAGGTTGGAAGGGAACTCGGAGGTCATCTAGTCCAACCTCCTGCTCAAAGCAGGGCCAACTTGAAAGTTCAGTCACATGACTCAGGACTTGGTCCAGATGAACTTTGAATCCCTCTGAAGACTTAGATCCCATAACCTCACGAAACCACCAGTTACAGTGCCTTACTATCCTCATTAAAAAGATTCTTTTTTTCCTCAGACCCAATTGGAATTTCCCTTATTGCAACATGTGACTCTTGCCTCTAGTCCTTCCTCTGTGCATCTCTGCTGACCTTCTCCGTGCTGGCCTTCATTGCTGCCAGGGCACACTGCTGACTCAGATGCAAATTACAGAATCACATTATTATTTAGGTTGGAAAGCACCTCTTGAGATCATGTTGTCAAACCCTCCCTGCTGAAGCAGGGTTAGCTAGCGCGGGTTGTCCAGGAACATGTCTGGTGAGGTTTGGAATATCTCCAAGGATGGAGACACCACAACCTCTCTGGGCAACCTGTGCCCAGAGTCAGTCACCCTCAGTAAAAAAGTGTTTCCTAACGTTCAGATGGAATTTCGTGTGTTTTAATTTGTGTCCATTGCCTCTTGCCCTGTCACTCAGCACTACTGGTAAGAGTCTGGCTCCTTTGTCTTCGTTCTCTCCCATCAGGTATTTATACCTGATATTTATGTACTTATAACTATAAATTGCCCACTGGAGAGTTACTCCTTCCCAGGTGCAGGAGGTTGCATTTGCTTTTGTTGGACTTAGTGAAGCTTCAGTTAACCTACTCCTCCACTTGTCAACCCATATATACAAGTAAAAGATTTGCAAAGGTCTGTAGCATTACATCCATTTCTTGCAGGTCACTTTAACAATCTCGCTATTTAAAGAACTTCACTCAGCTAAGTTAGATCAAAGAAACTTAATGTAAAATGCAGTAAAAGTGATTTTACAGGCTTTTATGATTTAAAAACAGTAGATTTAGAAACCAGTTCAAACACTCCACACTGCTGTATAATATAGAGTATATGCAGGCCGAGTCTGAGGCAAAAATGGACACGAGAAAGTATACAGTTTTTCTGCCCATAAACACTAGTCTCCCATTCTCAGGTAATTCAAAACTGGGCTTTTGCTAGGAACCTAGGTTATCACTATTCTTGGCAGATGTTACTGCATGTTGTTGAGCTTTTGTTCCTATAGAGTGGCCTTAGCTGATAAACTCTCTGTTAGGAAAAATTAATTTTCATGTAAGTCAGTGGAGACTGCCCCAGGATAGCTCTTCTCTTCAGTGGCATATCAGTAATGATCACTGATAAATACATTTTCCGGTGTTGCTAAAACATGATAGGATTGTGTCTTTGCTAGCATTGTAGCAAAGTGAAACCCACTTACCAGATAAAACAAGGAAAGCAGGAATCTTTGTAAAATCTATGTTTACAAATGAGAATAGGAAAAACGACCGTGCCAAATATATGCTTATCAATTATAACATTTTTCTTCAAAATATGCTAACAAATACTACAAGAATATTATCTAAGTCTTAGTAATAAGATAACTATACTTGTACTACTAAACCGCTATTACAAAACACAAAGTTTGCCAGGTCTAATCTTAATATGGATTAATGAATTGCATTAGTATGCTATTTTTTGTGGGTCTAGAAGGTCTTTCTAAGACCTTTACAACACAGTAATTACTAAATAATCATGAGTTAAATTTACAGTAGTTAATTAGTATAGCAATGAGTTGTGAAATATTTGATTTCATACAAAGATAGCACAACAAAATACTGTAATGGCTTCTGTCTTAACAGCTTAAACTAAAAAAGCTTTCAAAAGTAATTAAAAACTCTACTAAAAAGACATTATTTTTTATAAGGGATTCTTTCTTATTTGTAGCAAGGTAGATGCAGGTTTAAGACCCCCCTATGCTGTTCATCATGTGAAATTTGATGATGAAACATGATTTCCAAATACTGCTGTTTCCTCATGTTGTTTTGCATGAAGCTCATCTGGCCCGATGCAGACATTTACAGTATAGATCACTACAGCTGAACTAGTTGAAGAAACTCCTTTTCATTTGAGTCACCAGTGAAAACATAGGCCCTTTTAAGATGTGATTCTTCTGTTCTATTTTAGACGTTGACTTTAGGATGAGATGAATCACAACCTAGAAATGCTTAGGTTTTTCTTCACTGACTATTAGGACACTCTAAGATGACTAGCTTAGGGGTAGATAGCTGCATTTTAGACATAAAGTTATGTGAGATTATCCCTACTCCTTTTGTCTGCAATCTTATTTAGACCGTAAATTCTTCAGACACTGCCAACCACACTGACTCCCATCATTAGCACAGTAAAAATAAGAATCGTTTCCAAAATCAAATTACTAACCTAGTATAAGAAATAGCCAAAACTTGCTCTCAAAGCTGGCCAACTCCCCCTACTTTTAACTTTGAATTAAAGGAAAAGGCTTTGGGAGAAAAGTTATTGCTACCATCTGGTCACATTTCATGAATTTTAGACCATCTGCTTTTGGCAAAGGCTCCCAGAGCTTAGATTCCAGTGCTGAGATCATGAAAGGTTCAGAATTTTATCCCAAGTCTTTCCAGCTAAATTGCCTTTTTGGAGCATCAGCAGGCTTCATGACTGACAGATGGGTGGCAGTCTCTGTGATAGATGGAAGCCTTTCTGCATTCAGTCCATAAGGAAAGAGAAGCACAAGCACTTCTGTGGTTCCTCTTGTTTAAGAGATGTGCTACCATGTATTTGAGAACCACAACAAGTGACCTGTGCATCCATCTCAGGAGCTACAGCAATAGATTACTCCGGAGGTGACTGAGAATACAGAGCATAGCCACCACATCCTCACAGAGAAAAAAAACGTTTGGAAACAGCAGTAAGCACACCTCACTACTGCAGTCAAATAACAGGAAGCGTCTACAGATAGCTGTGACTATTTAGCGATGGCTCTGTAGTTTGGGAAGTCTTGATAGCCTTAATGTATAACACCAACGTGTAGTTCTTCAGCCGTGAACATACAAAGACCAAGCAGAGAAGACTTTCATGCTGATATGCCTGTTTCCTCCTCCTGTCCCCATCTTGCCTTTTGTACTAAATGAAATGACTGGTACGAAGATGGAGGTGGCACCAGCAAGTGCCCCTTTATACAGGACTTAACTAACCTTATTCAGTTGCTTTAAGCTACTTAAATCAGCTGTCCTACCTTAGCAGAAAGGAGACTCTAGTCACATCATTTACTTCCCCTGATCCCATGAAAGACCCAGCTGACATTTGACTCCTAGAGAATAATTTATAATAATGACGCATTTTGTTTCCAAACGTACATAATGAGTTAGTTTTTACCTGAGTCTTCCATCCTCTGCTGCAGCTCCTCCTGGTATAATCTTAGTAATGAATATCCCAGGATCATCCCCAATGTGTGGGTTATCTGTTCCTCCAGCAATACTGAACCCCAGGCCAGAATTCCCCTGGAAAAATAAAAAACAGTAAATGCATCACCAGATGTTAGATTTCTACAGAATTTTTTGCAGTGCACGAGCAAAGTATCCTTGCTTCTTAAAGAAAGCACTTTATTTGGCAACTCCGTACTTGAAGGCAGCTGACTCAGAAAAAATTGTCAGTTAAAGAACAGAGGCTGTGAACACAAAGATTTCCCAGAGTTAATGGCAGAGTTAATGGATGCTCCTACAGAGACAGGATTTGACCTAAATTTAATTGTTTTCAAAAGCAGTCACATAAATTAGCATCTGAACTCCAATATGAATTTATCCAAGTCAATGAGAGCTAGAGGCTAAAAACACTTCAGAGCTTTGAAAAAAGACTTTAAAAACCACTGTCATTTATAAACAGAAACAGTGAATAACATTTAGCTCTGAAGTATTTTAGTACACAGTTTTCTGTTGAAAAGTGATCGTTGCTCAGATTCACATGCTTTAAAAAAAACCAAATCCACAAAACAAGACTATTTCTTTCATCTTACTGATTTGCTAGAATGAAATGTTTGAAAAACACGTTATGAGAGTCTATTCAATAATCCTACTTATTGCTTCTACTACTTGTGAGATTATCATGAAAGATAAATAGGCATGTACACATATACATACACTTGCAAATTAAGTCACTGTTTTTCACATACAATTCAAACCCACAATTCTAACCCTTTTTTGGAAGTATATATTAGTTACTACGCTTTTCTGTATAAATTAAGTATGTATTAGTTATTACACTTTTCTGTGTAAACGTAACATTATTTTTTGCAAGGGATTCTTTCTTATTTGTAAGAAAGTAGATGCAGGTTTAAGACCCCCTCTATGCCTAGGGGGGGGTTAAAATTCAATGCAGTATTTGATCCTTTAAGTCTCTCTTATCCAAAAGTATTTTTATAATTAGGTATTTAGGCTTGTCACAGTGATATAACACTATTGATATTGCAGAATATGTACACTACTGCAAATGAAGTATGTTCAGGGCATTTGTGCTGGTTTCAGCTGGGATAGAGTTAATTTTTTTCCTGGTAGCTGGTATAGTGTTGTGTTTTGGATTTAGGATGAGAATAATGTTGATAACACACTGATGTTTTTAGTTGTTGCTAAGTAGTGTTTCTACTAAGTCAAGGATTTTTCAGCTTCTCATGCCCAGCCAGCAAGAAGGCTGGAGGGGCACAAGAAGCTGGGAGGGGACACAGCCAGGACAGCTGACCCAAACTGGCCAAAGGGATATTCCATACCATATGACATCATGCCCAGTATATAAACTGGGGGAGTTGGCCGGGAGGGGCGGATCGCTGCTCAGGAACTAACTGGGCATCGGTTGGTGAGTGGTGAGCAATTGCATTGTGCATCACTTGTTTTGTATATTCTAATTCTTTTAGTATTATTATTGTCATTTATTATTATTATTGTTATTATTATTTTCCTCCCTTTCTGTCCTATTAAACTGTCTTTATCTCAACCCACGAGTTTTTTTGGGGGGGGTGTTGAGTTGGTTTTTTTTTCTTTTTTTCCCCGATTCTCTCCCCCATCCCACTGGGTGGGGGTGAGGGAGGGAGCGGCTGCGTGGTGCTTAGTTGCTGGCTGGGGTTAAACCATGACAGCACTAAAAATACTTTTCTCTTACTTCATCAACGTCTTAGATTATTGGGAGTTTGTTTCCTTCACTGCTGCTTGTGGACAGGTATCCAGTTCAGTCCTAGTGAGAAGAGTTACAAATAAAAATGGCACCTCTATACTTTTTTTTTTTTAAATTTAAATCAAATCTCATTTGTGCATTTTTGAACTGTACTTCAATTAGTAGGTCAGGCATGCAATGCATTTTGTGTGTGAAAGCATGCATGTTGCCTGCCTGCAGCATGTCAAATTCTCAGTTCTGTTATCAGTATTTTACATTCACAAGCATGCAGTTCTCATTACTCGAGATGTACATGCAATCTGCAGCTCTGCTATCAGCATATAATTGTGAATAAATTTTCAATACTGAACTAATTTATAATCCAAGGAGAAGGATTTAGGACTGCACATATCTTAATGCTTCTCAGTTAGCTATAATACAAAGCACATTGTAATACTGAAACACTCTGTATACATTTTCTTTAGAGTTAATAAACATCTCCAGGCCAGCATTATAAATCTTTGATTTAATCTCCCTTTCATCATTAGGATCATCTCAGATTCAGGTTATTATCCCAATATTTTAACACATGCCTAATTATACAGTGCACTCTACACCAACATGTACTCTAAAAATACTTTAAGAATATTTTCCTGTAAGTTTTTCTATATGTCATATTATTAATGAAGCTAATCTTCCAACACATAAGAATGAAAAAATGTGTACTTATACACACTTCAGGAAGCCTGGAACAAAAGCTTTAAAACACTGCTAAATCCAAGGACAAACTTCTAGAAAGTTTGAGTAGGTAATACTTGATTTTGAAGGAAAAAAAACTCTAAAAAAATTAAAATAAAATTGTTGGTTTTATTCTTAACTCCAAAGAGATTTAAAAGATATGCAATAATATGTGTTTCTGAATAGAGGTGGATTTCCAAATCCTCAAAACCTACTCTTGATAGGGAAAGAGGAAGAGCAGGGCAGCAAGGAGAAATCTGGACATAATTTTTAGTTGGTTAGGTAACACAAAGAGCTATATTAGAATAAAAAAGCATGCCTGAAGAGCTTTACAAACTATCAAAGCCTGCCTGTTATGTGGGGTGTGCTTAGCTAGTACAGTTCTTCACATAAAATTCATTAGATTTCTTAGCAGGAAATAATTTCTGAAAAGGTTTCACACTTTCCCTGCGCTTTTTCCTCCTACCATACGTTTTTCCATTAACTTTTTAGAGCTAAAAAATATAGCAATGCTGACTGTAAGAAGTGATGTGGTAAAACTGCTACAGACTTCTCAGGAGAATCAGCTAGCCCTTGACATGTATCCATAAACGTGCATCTGTTACACTGCAAAACTATTCCCATTCTGCCCATTAGGAATAACCTGCTAAAAGAACAGGGCAGCACTCCTCACTGGCACTTTTGTATCCAGAAAATTTCAAGCAATTATTCTGGCTGCAGTCCTTGACTTGATCAACAGGATCTACAAGCTGTCAGACACTCGCTGCCTCCGCAGCTAGGTATATCCCTGCAAGGCTTTCCTGCACCAGAAACTGCGCTGCAAAAGCTAAGAGCAATTACACAATTTTTTTCACTGTGGTTCTTGAAGGGTCTGCATTGGTTACATGGAAAAATCTTCTGTCTTTGTACTTCAGCTCATGGCCAACAAGGCTAAAAGCTTGGCTACCATCACTCATGGGTGGCTGGCCTTTTAAGAACCTTGCGTTGAAAAATAATGCAGTAGGAACATTCTGGTTAAAAGCTGCTGTATTTCAGTTCTGAGCAGCAATGCTGATGTACAGATCTCTCCTCTCCCCTCATGCTCCGTCTTACTAGTATGGAGGTTCATCAGCATATAGTCGTTATATTAAAAACTCATTGTAGTTGATGAGCTGTAACTCCAAGTTCCAATTAAGTACTGTCTACTAGCACAACACTTCCTGAACCTTTCTGCAAGGGTTAGCTCCCCACCCTTTGCTTTTTGCATGTCCTTTGTCCCCATCCCAGAAAAAAAGAGTGTGTTAATTATCTTCACAGCTTTTCTTGACATCTCTCTATCTCCCTGTCATTTCATGTTAACCACTGGAAATGTCTGCCTTCCCTCAGCCCAAAACAACAGCTGAACCATCACTTAGCCACTGTGTTTTCCAAGGTGGAACGTTCACGCTTTCTTTCATGCTGACTCTCATGTTTGGGAGTGGTTCCCCATAAATATCTGTCTAGTTAATTCACTATCCTCTTTCTATTCCAGGCCTTACTTCTCTTGGATGCTTACAAAGCAAGTTAACAATGAGCTCAGAGGCCTGGTGACAATGCAGATAAATGTTTAATAAGAACTAATAGCAGCTGATACAGAGGAGAAGAGGTGTAAAGCAACAGAAGTCTTCCTCCTTTGGGATACTCCATTGATACTTTTTAACTGAAATTCATATTTAGGCCTAAATATGCTTGCCTGCTTTGTTTCAGGATTCTTCGGTAGAAAAGATTTAGCCAAAAATCCCAAAACTTATGTAGGAGACAAAAAACTCTGAAGAATTCTCAGACCTACTAACTTTAATGGCATTATTCAAACATCATTATTCACATGTCCAAATATATAAGGGACCAGATCTAAATAATTTTGTGTTCAATTCGTATTAGCTAAATTATCTCTTGACATAAATCTTGTCATCTCTTTGTCCAAGTTCTCAATTGCTACTACTATAAAAACCTCATATAATTAGTTACTGACTACACAGGGAAGATTTGCATAAAATTACTCAGCAATAGATGCATGAATGTATTTTTTTAATTGTTAGTTTAGTTTCTTACTAGCTTCCCCGCCTTTTGTTGCAAGGCCTCAGTCATGCACACAGCGTGACAAAAGGCTTAGCATAGTACAACATGCCCAGTTTGGCTTAAAAAAATGTTGCCTCGGTTTCCTCCTATTCGTGCTGGATATCTCATGCTTCTCAGGGATTTACCATCAAACTCAAATTTCTTTCTTGGCTCAGCTTTACTTTTCAAACAGAGAAACTTAGGTCAAACTAACAAATCAAAATAATTTCTCCCAGCCTAGCCCCAGAGGCCTCCTTCCTGTTCTCCTCTGAAGGGAAGGTCAGTACTTCTTCTTAAGGTTTACTACACAAGCCTGCCTCTTTTATGCCTGTCTCAGATGGGGCTTTGCACCTCCACAAGGATCAGCCGAGTTCTTTACAGCTCGGCCTGAGCAGGGAAGAGGCCTGGCTGTAATTCTTGTGGCCCTGGAGGGGCAGACAACCTCCAACAGAGACACAGTATCACTTCAGATGACTGGTGTTATACCTTCTGCAAACACTGAAACACAACACTTAGGGTCAGAATAAGATGATGGATGATTCACATGCCAGGGAAAGAAAATACAACTTGCAAGTTCTGGCCAGATTGAATCTCTTTCCTCAAGACTTGTTATACTGCCAACATAAAGATCACAAAAATACAGTAAGAAGCCCCGGCAGGTAATGGTTTTGGGTAGCCAGAAGGCCATGAGACCCATCCTTCTTCTTACTTACCCTTCCATCTTGCGTTCTTCTCCTTTTACACACCACTATAAGAAGCCATATAACAGGCTGCATCTTCACAGGTTGCAGCATTTTTATTTTGCCAGAGAGTAATCCTCAGAAGTGCTCCACACCGACTTCCGTGGAAACAAAGTTAAGTCGACACTGAGAACTTCTGAAGTTATTTTGTCATGACATTACAGCTCTGCATGGATGATAGCCTGCCATACACATCTATAAATGATTTCCTCCTTATTGTGTCTCATTTTTTTCTTTTTTCTGCTCAAGAGCTGCATTTCACCTTAGAGCAGAGTTTGATTACGAATGATGTAAAGTCATTCAGTCTTTAACAAAATCATGGAAGAATATAAGTCCAAGAAGCAGAAATGAGATCAGAAATGCACGCCAAGAGTAGACTGCGTTCTTCTCTGTATAAGGGCCAAGTGATTGGTATGTTACCATACTAAATAGGGATACCACAATCACATAGAAGTCATTTTCCATTTTAATTTCTTTTTTTTTTAATTCTAATCAATAAGGTGACAGCAGAACTCGCATAGATGCTTTTTGAATGACTTAATTACTTCAGTGCTCCCAAAAGAATTTCTGATAATCTTCTGAAGTGACATAATTTTGAAGCTCTCTGTCATTTAAGTTAGAAAAAAATAGATGTGAACTGCACAGAATTCACTTAGCTGTTGCTGCAACCTCACCCTGTCATGGCAGAGTACCAGGAAGGCTGTTGCACAGAGTCCATCAGTCAGCAAAAAGTCCAAGACAGAATGAGGAACTGTATTTCCCAGAATGGTTTCCAGAGGTTGAAAGCTGTTTCAAGTGACAACACATACTCCCACAGCCTCTATTACTGAAATGATCTTTGTGTTTATATTTTTTTTACTTAGAGTTTTAAGGGAGCCATTTTGCTTAGCTGTTAAGGAATATAAGTTAGTATTAATAAGGCTGTAATGTGCTGCACTGTGCAAATAATAAATAAATAGTAGTATGTATATAAAAGAATTGACATAAGTCAAGCCTACAATGATTTCCACTGGTTTCAAGGGTTTTGTCCAAGTAAAAATGTCAAGTTTCCATCATATAAGATTGTTTTCCTGCTTCACAGTAAACTTAAATCCAAACACAGTATCACAGAAATGAATGATAACTCTTCCAGTAGGCCCTAAGAAATGCTGCTTATCAGTAAATACAAGGGAAGTTAAGAGTGGTCACAGCATACATGTTTGTGAATGAAGCATTCGTGTCCATTCATGAGATAATGTAGAAGAGAATCAAAATTCCTGACCGTCACTGCCTTTTTGAGCTTGCACTTGTCGCTGTTTCTTTGTGGAAAGTTTTATTGCTTGGGGAAGAAAGTACAAAGGGAAAGGGTAGTAATAATATACATCTGCAAAGTGCTGGAAGCTTTTGAACCAAAGTGATAGGGAAAAAATGGTTAATTAGATAATAAACAACTTAATCTGTGATTTGTAATCTTGCAATAATTCTGCTCCCCTATAAAATTTTGATACTTTAAAAAAAAAATCTTCTCTTGCTAAACCACATGTTCATAAGAAGCAGAATTTTATGTATTAAAGAAAACACAAACAGAAAACACTGCCTATGTGCTTTATTCTTAATAGTGTACCTAAAATGCTTATAATTTTATCTCAAGATGTTTGGTTGGTTTTTTTCCTGTAGGCTTCCTACCTCTACTCTGGTGTTCACAGCCAAATTTGTGGAGTGCTTGTCTCTCTCACATCTTTTACAGATGGCTTTAAAGTATGAATTGCTGCCTAAATTTGCAGTTTTTGTCAGAGCAAGTTTAGTCAAGAGAAAGCTCACAGCATGATAGCTGACTCATTCCTAAATACATGCTATATTTTTTTTTCTATCTTCCTTTATTACAAGTTTCAAAGACCCTATCAACTTTGTTACTTGATACTCCTTAAAAAGTTGTCTGTTGAATTTTATGATGGGAAATATCCTTCGGCTTTTTAAGAGCACTAATGATCTGTAGGTTCAGTAAATCCTAACCTTTCTTTAATCTAAGCAATGCTGGTTTTCTCTTGTTTATGCAAAATTTCAAAGTACTCTAATACAAAGGTAAGTTATATCCTCTGAAGTCAGTGTAGACTTTGTATGAATTTGACAGAATTTCAGAATTTGACATACATGCATCAAAATCCTGAAGCTTTTCAGCTTTGGCTGCTACAGGCAGGGCACTTTCTCACCCTATGCAAGTAATGCACACTGTTCTGATGGTGGTGTTGGCTTAGGAATTATGCTCTTTTTGTTAAAAAGGAGATTTACTTGTTTTTACTTTTCAAGTCTTCTAATGCAGCACCTTCCTGTAAGTAAAAGTTGCTGTGAGGAGATGTTAATTCATAAACTACTGTTGAGTTTATTTCAGGTGGTGGAAAAACATGTCCCTTACTTGAACTATGAAACATACTCTGAGACGCATAATTTGAAACTTGACTTTTTTATACATTTTATTAAGTTTTTTTAATCACTGCGTACTCATTCTTAATTTTTATGTTTCTGCTTAAGTGAAGTCATACTTCTGAAATCTTCTTATGAAAAGTAAAATATGAAACTAATACTTGTTTTCTACAGATATTCAAAACAGTTTGGCTGGAATACTCAGCAAATTTTTGTTATGTCCAAAATTAATCTCTTGCAGGGTACCTTTCTAATAACAAAACGAGTTTTACAAAACAGCAGTACCTGAGTCCTGGCTAAGGCTGCTGCCAGCTTTGGCTCCCCTGAGGGTTCTTCCCTCAGGATACTTCCGTTTCAGATGAAAAAACCAAACACCTTCTCCCATGAGGCAAAAAAAATAACACCTCCTTCCATAAACCACATTCACCCTTGTTTGACGATATTAGGTTTCTCCAAGAACTACTCAACAGCATGAGAAAGTGAAAGCTGAGAATGACTCAAGCTTAGAAAACTGTGGGGAATTAGCTTTTTGGGCAAGAGACAGGGGAAAAAAAACCACTAAGAGCTGTGGGGCAAGTAGAGTGAATCAAGTAACATAGTCTAAAAGTGAGACAAATGATTGAAAACTCTGACCCTAATTGATAGTCATGGGAGGATTAGATACAGACCAGGATTTGCTGCTGCTCTGAAATAGTCCTTCATAGGCTTTCTTTTTTTTTCTCTGTGCTAAAGCAGATTAGATAAGATTACTTAGTTTGGCACCTAAGATGGTTATATGGAGGGAATTCCTCTAGATATACTAAGGCTGAGAAGAGGATGATCATCTGAGGTTGCTGGAAAGATCAGTGGGTGCTAAGTACTTCTGCAGACTTTGTTCAATAATATTTTTCTCCACAAAGTACTTCTCACCTAAAAAATACAGCTCTCTCTTAGCCATCTGACAGTGAAGTGATAGGATTTTGAAGGATTTTTTCTGCCTTTCACTCAGCCATGCTTAGTTCAATGGCACATATACAGTGGGGGTGTTACACCCATTGCTCAACAATGCCCAGTTCAACAGCACACAGCCACACTGCAAACAACAGCTTAACAAGTTAATGCTTCATCCCCCTGAAATGGACAGGTTATTTTATGATACGCAAACCACTTCCATCTAGTTCAGGATTTTGATAGAAAATGTTTGTTAAACCCACCTACTCAAGGCTCTAAAATCTTTAAGACAAGACACGATTCTGTTTTGCAATTCTTTCACAATCTGGCATTTATACTAGCATTGTTTTTATATTCTGAAGAAAGAGTGATACATGCTAAATAACCAAACCGTTTCCTGCCATACAGTATGTGGTTCTTTGGCCATCTCCCACCCTAACACTGACCTTTCTAATCCTGCCACATCTAATGCTGTCTTTAGACTTAAATCATTCCAGCAATGTTTTCAGGTATTTGCCTATGCTAGAGTATACTGCACTTTTCTTCTACTGTGTTTTATCCAAAGCTCAAGTTTCCAAAGCCTAAACATCAAAGCCACATTTCTGTCTCATTCAGAGAACAAGGACATTTGCATATTTATCAGAGTGCTGTTGAACTCTTTTGTACTTTCAAATCTACTCAAGAGTAACATAATTCATGAAATTCTCACTTCTCCCACGTATGCTGGCACACTCCCCAGGGTCAGAGTTTTGAGACTCCATAGTTACATTATGCTCCATATGGTACAGATTTTCATCTCTCACGGTGCCATTTGTTGTTTTCAAGCCCCTTATCAGGTTCAGCACGTTCATTACAAAACCACAATACACACGACTACAATATACGTATTATATCTATACGGATATTGTTCTCTCAGCTCTGCCCAGGTTACGTACAGCATTCAAGAAGGAGAATTTTAAAAAAGATCCAGTGGATTTGGTTTTTCATAATATATGTGAAATCTGCAACACTGTGAAAACGCACATCTAGACAAGGAATGAAACCGCTACCAAAGTGAAGCAATCTCTTGAAAAAATGCTAGTGCATCCTCTGCCTGTATACAGATTGATGCAAAAGGATAGATGTGAACTCTCTTCAGGTTTGGTTTTCACTATTGTATCTCTATTTAGCTCACATTAACAGCTTCTGAGCTATGACGAACATGTATGCCTACCTTTTTCTTCAACGTGTTTCTTGTCCTACTTCAGTATTATCTGTAGGGATAGTCTTTCCCAGCATCATGAGAGCATCATGACCTTGTCTATTCTGTCTCATACAGAAAAGTTAGGCAACATACGTCCTCTTTTAGTTAGCTACATACAGTGAAAGCAAACGAATCTCACAGAAAACACAGTCTGATGAGTAGCTGAAAAGTAGCATGGGAGAATACTAAATATCAAAAATGGTCCATCAAAACACAGATGCATGTTCTGTGGAGGAGGGAAATGCTGCTTCTGGGGAGTGAAAAGTTTCACTTCACTTGAAAAAATCTTTCTTTGGCATATTGTGTCACTCCAGGCTAGCATTAGACTTCTCATCAGCCGGACCCTGAGAGCTTTCTGAACTCCCAGGACTACACAATCAAAAGTGAAAAAATCGGATCAAGGAAAGGAAAGCACCCACTAACTGATAATACGAACTAAACGTAAGGGGGGGGAAGAATAGGAGTAAGAGTAAAACACTAACAGGAATTGAAAGAATAGCAAAGCTTATTCAAGAGACAGGCTACTTTTAAAACTTTGACATGATCATCACTGAAGCTTTCACAATGCAATTATCTGCAAAAACTGAGGAAATTGAGACATGTTTAAATGTAACTCTGTGACAGAAGTAGACAGTCACGTTCTGTACAAGGACTTAGGGAACAGAATCCTGATTTTACTGAAGCTATGGAAGCCAACAGGGTTTCACCACATAGTGCTAGCAATTAAGAAGAAAGAAGAAAACTCCTACTGATGACTTCAGTTCCTCTCTAAAGGATGACACCTCTCATCCCTTTCTGCTGATAATTCAGTGCTATTAAAACCCCAATGGGTGTCTTGAGACTATGTGGAAACTCCTTGGTTAAACCAGTTTGTAGCTCTAAGTCTTTCTTTCGAAAAACTGCTGTGTACCTAAATGGGTTTATTTGGACAGATCGCATGATCACTATAGCATTGCTTTGTAAAGCACTCAGGGGAATTTGAGACTCCTTGAGTATTAAAGGTGCTGGAATAAGCCTAAATTCTAAGCTATTGTCTAAGCTATTGTTCTTTTCCATTTGACTGTCATATTTACAGATATGAAATGAGTATATTTAGTTGTTCTCATCTTGTGATTTATTTTTTTAGCATATTTTTAACATATTATAGCCCAACAATTTCTTGGGTTATGTTTCTTTACTGAAATACATATATGGTTAATCATTTAGATTAAAATTCTGTAATGTTTATATCCATTATAAGATTCTGATAATCTTCTCTTTCTAACTCTTATTCAATCCTGCATCAAAGGAAATGCAATGCACTTAATTTGCCTTCTTATTCAAAATCATGATCTTCGGGGCATGGAATACAGAGAACTTGTCCGAGCAGCGAGGGATCAGGTTAGGAAAGCTGAAGCCCTGATAGAATGAAATCTGGCCAGGGACATCAAGGGCAACAAGAAAAGCTTCTATAGGTACATTGGTGATAAAAGGAAGACTAGGGAAAATGTGGCCCTCTCTGGAAGGAAAAGGGAGACCTGGTTACCTGGGACATGGAGAAGGCTGAGGTACTCAAGGACTTTTTTGCCTCAGTCTTCACCGGCAAGTGCTCCAGCCACACCGCCCAAGTAGCTGAAGCAAAGCAAGGACTGGGAGAATGAAGAACAACCCACCATAGGAGAAGATCAGATTTGAGACCATCTAAGGAACCTGAAGGTGCACAAGTCCATGGGACCTGATGAGATGCATCCACAGGTCCTGAGGGAACTGGCGGATGAAGTGGCTAAGCCACTCTCCATCATATTTGAGAAGTTGTGGCAGTCAGGTGAAGTTCCCACTGACTGGAAAAGGGGAAACATAACCCCCATTTTTAAAAGGGAAAAAAGGAAAACCCAGGGAACTACAGGCCGGTCAGTCTCACCTCTGTGCCTGGCAAGATCATGGAGCAGATCCTCCTGGAAACTATGCTAAGGAAAATAAGGAGGTGATTGGTGACAGCCAACATGGCTTCACTAAGGCCAAATGGTGCCTGACAAATTTGGTGGCCTTTTATGATGGAGTTACAGCGTTGGTGAATTCGGGAAGAGCAACAGATGTCATCTGCTTGGGCTTGTGCAAAGCATTTGACACTGTCCCACACGACATCCTTGTCTCTAAATTGGGGAGACATGGATTTGATGGATGGACCACTCGGTGGATAAGGAATTGGCTGGATGGTCGCACTCAAAGAGTTGCGGTCAATGGCTCTATGTCCAAGTGGAGACCAGTGACGAGTGGCATTCCTCAGGGTCGGTATTGGGACCAGCACTGCTTAACATCTTTCTCAGCGACATGGACAGTGGGATTGAGTGCACCCTCACAGCAAGTTTGCCAACAACACCAAGCTGTGTGGTGCGGTCGACACGCTGGAGGGAAGGGATGCCATCCAGAGGGACCTTGACAGGCTTGAGAGGTAGGCCCGTGTGAACCTCATGAAGTTCAACAAGGCCAAGTGCAAGGTCCTGCACATGGGTTGGGGCAATCCCAAGCACAAATACAGGCTGGGCGATGAGTGGATTGAGAGCAGCCCTGAGGAGAAGGACTTGGGGGTGTTGGTTGACAAGAAGCTCAACATGACCTGGCAATGTGCGCTTGCAGCCCAGAAAGCCAACCGTATCCTGGGCTGCATCAAAAGAAGCGTGACCAGCAGGTCGAGGGAGGTGATTCTCCACCTCTACTGTGCTCTCGTGACACCCCACCTGGAGTACTGCGTCCAGCTCTGGGGCCCCAACATAAGAAGGACATGGACCTGTTGGAATGAGTCCAGAGGAGGGCCACGAAGATGATCAGAGGGCTGGAGCACCTCTCCTGTGAGGACAGGCTGAGAGAGTTGGGGTTGTTCAGCCTGGAGACGAGAAGGCTCTGGGGAGACCTTATAGCAGCCTTCCAGTACCTAAAGAGGACCTACAAGAAAGCTGGAGAGGGACTTTTTACAAGGGCATGTAGTGATAGGACAAGGGGTAATGGCTTTAAACTGAAAGAGGGTAGATTTAGATTAGATGTAAGGAAGAAGTTCTTTATTGTGAGGGTGGTGGGGCACTGGCACAGGTTGCCCAGAGAAGTTGTGGATGCACCATCTCTGGAAGTGTTCAAGGCCAGGTGGATGGGGCTTTGAGCAACCTGGTCTAGTGGAAGATGTCCCTGCCTGTGGCAGGGGGTTGGAACTAGATGATCTTTAAGTTCCCTTCCAACCCAAACCATTCTATGATTCTATGATTCTATGTAATCTGGAAGAAGAAGCTAAACTATTAATGAACTACAAGGCCCTTAAGGCTTTCAAGTTCAAGCACAAATCCTAAAAGCAAATGACTGAGTATTCTTGCTATTGCATCACTTACCTTGCCATCATTGCACTAGTCTAGTGCCTAAGCACACAGCTTAACATTACCTTCTCTTTTAATACACATTAAAACAAGCTTTTGAAACACTTTCTTATTCTGAATAACACTTAAGACTTTTCTTTCAGTCCTCATGATGCTCAACTATAGATTTCACTGAGAAGAAATACAAAGAAGGATAAATAACATAAAATGCAATTCATTCTTCTTTGTTTTTCACAGACACATAACTAAGTCTCATCATTTTTTCCAACTTTGTGCTGACCCTATTTTATTGTAACATTTCATTTCAGTGTCCATTTTGTTTCTTATTCTTAGTAAACCTGACTGGCTATGACCCTGAGCAATCTGACATAGCTTCAAAGCTGTCTGTCTCTGAGCAGGAGCTTGGACTAGGTGACCTCCACAAATTCTCCCAACCTGAATTATTCTCTGCTCATATTCTGTGAAATACCAGTCACAAATAGAAAACAAGTTTTCAAAATCTGCTGCCGGCCTAGGAATAGTTCAGTCACTAAAAACTTCCCTTCTAAATTTTATCTTAACAATTACATGATATTTACACATTTTGCATGCATATGTCCCTACAAAAATTCCTTTTCCAAGATTTGTACCTGAACATTATTAAGTGTAGAGGTTTTCTTGACATGGTCTCTATGAAAGTCAGACGAAACTCATGGCTAAAACTGTACCTTGAATAACTTTCACACAGTTCTTTTTGAAACTAAACAAATTAATTTTGTCACATGAGAAATGCACAGTTCCTTTACATTAGAAAAATCAATTTTACAGGTGTCCTTCTGGGAGGAAGAAGGGAAGAGGAATCTTTAACCAGGTATCTGTTTGCCAAACTTGGCTAAAAACATTCCCTAGGCAACATTTTCCTGCCCTTCTAGAAATCAGTTGTCATAAGATTCACTCTTCCTTTACTTACATCAACACTTGCAAAACATTTGGTAGTGTGCTGAATACAGTATGCACATATAAAAATAAATACACAGAACACTGTGCAACAGAACTAGACTACCATTCCCAGCAATATTCACATAATAACATATAATATCAGATATTATTTTTTGTTGAAAATTCAAAGGAATTCTAAATTCCGATATCCTACTTCAGATATGTGTCATGGTAATGAATCATATTGAATCATATTAAAAATTTCTAGGATAAGTTAATAGCAATTTTCAAGTTTAGTAACATTTTCAAGGTGGCTGTCAGTGATTCATTGGCAGAGAATAATGGTCTTGTGATTCATGGAGAAAGAAATTCCTCTCCTCCCCAGCTGTACAGATGCCACTTTTGCCTTTTTGGAGGTGGTAGGAAGACAGGCTGGGGAGCAGAGTCTAAGCCAAGATTCCTACCAGACGAATGGAAGTTAGACTAGAAGTTGACCAATGTACACTTTTTAAGAAGAAAAGCAAAAGCCAGCAGAGACATTTTCACTTGATCTCAGACTCTCTATGGAAAGATCACAGCCCGAGATGCCCCTGGGTCAAACATAGATGCTGCTCACACAGACAAGCCCATTTAAGTATAGTAATAAGTTGATGAGCAGAATTTTCAGAAGAATCAACCTATTCCTACTGACGTCTGACAGAATTACTACCTATTTCAAAAGAAACAGCCAGGCTACAAGTAGATGCTTTTGAAAATCCAATCTTTTATCTGAATTCCTAACATTTCACATCTAGTTTTCTTAATATTAGCAGTAGCTTTTCTGTCACTGAAGACCTTTTTTTGTTGATTC
Source organism: Gymnogyps californianus (assembly GCF_018139145.2). Classification (NCBI taxonomy): domain Eukaryota; kingdom Metazoa; phylum Chordata; class Aves; order Accipitriformes; family Cathartidae; genus Gymnogyps; species Gymnogyps californianus. Next base: position 7,448,773 of record NC_059471.1, on the reverse strand, counting down.
ATTTTAGGAGTAGCCACTCTCAGAAATAAAGCTGAAATTCTCGTTATTGGTAGCATGAAAAAACGAGTCTACTTCTACTGTGTTCCCGGAATGTATTCCACATTCACCCCCCAAAGAGTAACCTGACAATGCAAAATAAAACCTGGAAGAAATAGCCCTTCAGAAAGGGAAAAGGACTCTGTGTCTGTACTTCAGCAATGTAAATGGATTTGAAATTTTACTCATAAAATAGTCACAGAAATTTAAGGAGCATGCTCCTGATACTATGGCCTCCTACGTTAACTTTACTTTTCAACAGTATTGGATAAATTCAGAGGAGGAAGCAATTTCAGTAGAAAGGAAAATCATTACTAACTCAGCATTTGTAAGTACCTCTAGAAGTGAAACTTTCCCTCTCTTTACTCATGAACATGCATATTAACTATTGCCATTTCAAGACTTTTTAATTCCCATACCCTCCTCCTAAAGGAGGGGGAATTCTCACACCCCCTTCAGAGCTAAGGAATTGTAGTGGATTTTGAAGCAGGGCACTGAACATTACTCTACTGACATCCTAAAATCCTTGTGAATAACACCCCTAAAATCCTGATGCATAACATTTGCAGAATATATAGAGCTGTAAGAATGAGGAAGGACAAACATTTCTTTTTTGGATGATTGTACATTTTTGTACAACATAGGTGGCATCCATTTTACCTGGCTTTTAAAACATCTTCAGTTAGGCTAGGCATGCTACATACCCTCTATATATACTGTATAGAAAGAGACACTTCTGCATTGCAATTCATCAACATGCAAATTGTTGCAAGTCAAAATGTTTCACATACATTTATCAGTTGCAATCAACCTTCATTTAATAGTTTCTTAGTCATGGCATGCAATTTGTGCTCTAAAATGAGAGAGAAAATTGAGGTAAGAAAGGGTGTTAAAAAGCAAGCAAGAAAGAGAATGAGATCAGAATAACCAGCAGGTCGGTGATGAGGAACTCATCTGTGCTGCAAAACCTGAACCAAACTACTGTTCTGGAACAGGCACCACTGGGGTTTACATTTCAAAGGAGTGCCTTAATCACCAGGCACGCTATCTCTGATCTAATGAATATATAATTGTATATTCAAAGTGGAACAGGTCCAACAGGAGAAAGACACACCTCAGCAAAGCTAGGCATTCATCACGGACAAATCCCTGTTACGCATCAGGCAGAGGAGGTATGTCAATCCCATTTTCCCACACCCTGGATCAGTATTTTTATGATGACTGTGAATCCTTTTCCTTTCACTTTGCATATTTCCCCCAAGAAAACTTGTGAAAGATAGCAAGTTTCTGCCGATATGCAGTGGAGGTAAAAAAAGCAAAAAAGATACCTCAAAAACGTTGGTGACATAACATTTCACATCCAGCTCTCACCCTGCCATCAGTGATATACAAAGGTAGAAACAATTAGGAGAAGCCACGGCTGGTACCTTGGCTGGCTTTTCTCAAGACTCCTTCTGGAATTTCACTACAGCGACAGTAGGTATTACCCCAAAATATTTAACACAAGGAACCTGTATTATTCGTATTAATATCTATTAAATATTTATTTTTCTCTTTTCAGGTTTGTTTAAAATCCTATTCAAAGCACAAGCATGGTTATTTTAAGCATTAAACATCTCCCCATTCCCATGATATGCATCAACTTCATCTAAAGTCAACCATATGTTAATGCATATACCTCTTCTACGGTACATTGTCCTTATACTTTGTAAAATCCACAGACTCCATTTTGCATGCCTAAGTATACTTGTATAAATCTGCTGCTAATAATGGCAATGTCCTTAAAAAAGCAAGGGGGCGACTGCATTTTCCAGCCGAAATAAGATTTGTCATTAAAATTCTATAGCTAGAAAATAAAATCCATATTGTTAATGCAATGTAATCTACTTGTTAGCAAATGTATGTGAAAGGTAAAAATCCATCAAAGAAAAATTGTAAGTATCACATTGAATTGATTTTTACCATCTATTAAGGTTTTTAATCGTCTCCAAAGTTATCCAGGGGGGGAAAAAAAAAAAGATCCATGCAAAAGTTACAGACAGACATTTGTTATTGAGACACTGGAGGGGCACATATAAACGTGATCAAATGAATCTCTCCACTGAACAGCACTTCGGACACAGGAAGCCTGTGGGACCTACTATCATAGATGGCAATATAAGAAGCGGCCAAAATATCCAGGGTGTGCATACTCTTGTTTTATGCCAAAGCTGACACCCTAGGAAGGATTTAGATTCTGAATAAAAGCAACAATCAGTGAGTTAACAAACAGCTTTTAAACAGACAAATGAAATTACTATTAAAGGCTGGTCTTGAGGGAAAAAAACTTAAAAAAGATATTTGTTTTCTCAGTAATCAGATGTGGTGGGATACATGAACAGGGAAAGAGGGGACGGCTGTTCTACATGTATCAATCCGTTTCAATGCCTGCCTCAGCTTTCTCTATAGAGCAATGTCACTGCTCTAACAACATCTGAAATGATACATAGTTTTGTGTACATCAAGTATACACAAGATTTCAATAAAGTAAAATAAAATCCTTCATTTCTGGCAAAGAATCTTCCTACAATGAGAAATTTGGAAATACGCGGTGGGGTGGGGGAAGTAGAACATATCCTGACCCTTTTTTCTTGATTCTTTTAAAATATAAATTTAGGTGGGATGTTTGGCGATACAGCTAGTAACAACTTACAGAATCCTGATGCATATAAATCTCCCCCAGATCTTTCCCTCCTGCAGTCACTTCCATGAGTAAGGATTTATAAGGTTTAAAAGCATTCTCTCCTACAACATAGAGATAGCACAAGAGGACAATGATGGACAAGTATTAGCCTGTCCCCTTCACCTATTCAAGATGCAGAAACACGTCCTGGGCTTTGTCTATTCTGAATTATTACAACTATATGCATCAGTACAAAGGGGATAATAGATGTCAATGAATTTAATGATTTAACTCTTTTAAGCCACAGAAATATAAAACTAGAAAAAGAAATTATTTGATAATTATGTGGTTACACAGAGAGTAAATTTTAATTCTGATTAAGAATTCAGTTCAGTGACACAGAAACACTGTAGTTACTCAATGTTGAATTCATTTACAAAAATACTAATATGCCACAATGTGCATTACAACTAATTTAACCAGTGGCTACAAGGAAGTTCTCTGTAGAATTCAAAATATGCTATCAGAACAACAAATGTAAAAACAATAAGACGATTTGGAATAATACAAGAGAAACTTCTGAAGCTTTTGAAAGTGAATTAAAAGTTTTGCATGTGACTCTACTAGACAAGATGTCAACTTTAGCCTCAAGCAACTGTTAGATCTGTGCCAAAAGCTGCAATACTGAGATTTTAGAGATATAATTTTACATGTAAATCAACATTACAGTAAACAAATTGAATGCTTGAGCACTTAGGTAAAAAATATTTGACTTGACCCTTTCTAACAAGCCTGATTTTACAAATGCCCCGTCTTTGAGCCTACACCACCATCACATGTGCCAACACCAAAGAGAGAATGGGACATGTTTGGCATCACCGCCCACCCTCTGTTCTCCCAAAGTGCTCAATATTCATTTTGAGACAAGATGCTTACAGAGCTTTGTTTCATTTAGATCCAAATGTTTCTGCAATAGACATTTTAAATTATTTTTAAAAAGTTATTTCCCAGTCAAATTTAACAATAATGAACAAAGAGCACTGGTAAAACTGAGCAAACCCATGTAACTAACCCACTGACTCACTTCACTAAGAAATGCCTTTGTAAAACTTACTGACTTACTTACTTACAAGAAGTAATTAATCTTTTCCCACTCTCATCCTGGCTACCCACAATGATTCCTAATTATTAGGATTTTTTTTTAAAGAGTTAACAAAAGCATCTTCCTTTCAACAAAGTAGCATGGCATACACAGAGTAGCAAGTCAGACTGCTTCATTAGAAGCATTTAGACAACACAGCCAGGAAAGCAAGAAAATTTCAAATGCAAACTTAAGTTTGTTCTGCATTATCTGTGAATGCATATTTGTGTGTGAGTCATCCACAGAGGGTGAACCCACAGCACAGACAGAACAAGTGCTACGAATACCAAATTTCAAAGTGTATGGTGTTTATCCACCATCTGTTCTTCAAGATTCCCATAACTATATTTCATAAAACTTTTGAAATTTAAACTTACTGTGTCAACTTATGAAATAATATAAAAGTGGACACTTGTTTTCATTAATTTAACTGCAGACTTCTCCAAACAAGGCACTGAATTGAAAGGGGGATTATTTTTTGTTGGGTGAATAAAATTGAAAGGGAAGAATATGAGGACATGGAAACATGATTAGACCCCTAATTATCTCAAAGAACAATACCCCAGTGAACATGTAAGATTTCCTCTAGATTTCGTGTCAAGCTCAGTCACTACAAATAGCTAAAAAGAATAGTCCTTTCTCAGGTTTGCCCAGTATAAAAAATTAAATTCAGCTCTATTTGAAGTGGTCACAGAATAGACTCCCTATTGAAAAGTAAGAAATTAATTTAAATTAGTGAGTTGTACTGGTTCAGCATTAATGTTATATTTCCAGAGAGCCTCTCCTTTGCCCACCTGCGGAAGATCCAGTAAGCCAGCTTTTCGAAGGAGCCAGTCTGAAATTTATAAGCTCATGAGAATGCTTAAATCATTAACAGACAGTCTTTCCTAGCAGAAATGTGGCCAGGGAATACTGTACTGCAAAAAGCAACAGACCAGTGTTTTCAGAGATACAGCACCTTCCACAGCTGTGGCTGAATCTTCAGTGAAACTGCTTAAAGGTATTCCAACCTCAGGAATGAATCCTGTACTTATTTACTCCACATGTACTTCTTCTGTCAAGAATAGTCATATTGATTTTCCACAGGTAAAAAGATTCTGGATCAGGCTCCTACAGTGAATATCATCTTTCACATACATGGCATCCTACTCTACTCTCTCAGCAGGACAAATTCAAGATTAGTTAGTATTGATCAGTAGCGTACAGTTAGTCTTCATCTCTGTTTCCTTTTCCTTAATAAGGTCTTCACAAAATTTTTACCCTCTCCCCAGTGTTTAGAAAGACTACGGTGTTGACTTAATCAGTCCATTCTTCCTCATCATGCCTGCAACTATTTTAATTTTTTATTTATAGCAGAGTAATTGACTCCTGCATAGTAGTTCTAACACTAAAAATCAGTAGATGAGTTCAACTGAGCTTGCTCCTATTATGTCTATTCTCAGAACACTTTCACAGATTATTTTCTAGTCTTTTTTCCTTTGGAAGATGTCTTTTTTCATTTTATTTAGAAGCTAAAATTCCGTTTTACTTTGAATGCCTTCATCTCTTTTTCAATATTTGAAGTCTTATTGAAATCTTATCTGACAACTTATAGGAGCAATTTAGCACTTCAGATTTTAGTTTTGTACTTTGTCCTTCAAGTAATAGCTAGAAAGACTTGCTGTTTTCACGGGGTTCTTTTTGCATTAGCATTGGTGCAGTTACCCTACAGTTAAACCATATATTCTTGTGGAAGAACAAATTAGTGTTCTGACCAAATAACCCGAGAAAACAGAATGATGATTTTCCTCTTATGGTTTAGAAAACTCATAGTGACTATAATAAAAGTATAAGGCAGTCTTTCTTCCAGATGGTACAACTGACACCAGAATGCATCATATGCACCTACGAGTGTTCAATGTGAGCTTACCTTTTCAGAAAACTTTCCCCTTTGCTCAGCTTCTTTTCAACAGAAGGGAGAGCAGCTTTTAGAGGCATTCCAATGGACTCTCCCTGGTGGAGGACAGCTGATGAGATAGGATGTATCACCACATATCACCACTCTGGCTCTCTTCTCCCAGGACTGCTGCTTTTCCCATTATAGGATGTTTCCCTTGTCCAAAATACTGGGTCACATTCTGCTTTTGCAGCTCTAGAGCAGGTTGTGAGATCTATTCCTACCTTTTATGAGTTTTTGCAACAGAGGATGGAGAAGCCAACAGGAGTGCTGGAGCAGCAGTGAGGAATAGTAGGAGGTACCTGAGGTACAAGATGACTGCCTTGACTGAAAGGACACTGGTGTGGGAACAGTGCCCCAGGCACACATCACTACGAAAGTGAAAATAGGATGATTAATGGCTCCTAACAGAGTCCAAAAGTTGTTCATATCCCACTGGAGTGCCACCAGCAGCAGTGCAGCCATTCAGTCCTAATGCAATCTTGCCCATTACTAAAGTAAACCTAGGTATTAACCATTTCTGCAAAGGAAATTAATTTGTTCCATATCTCCTTGCAACACTTCTCTACTCCCTGTTTAGTCTTGCTCTTTGCTTAACCTCTGTAGTATCACTATTTCAATTCTATGACCTTATGATTCTTTCTTTCTTCATAATATTTCCTTTAAGAAAACAAAACAAACATATTTTTATGCTTTCCTGAGTATTTTTCAGCATTTCATTACTATATTTTCCTTTTCTCTAACTCTCTAGTAAGTCCTGTGATTACTCTTTTTTGGGTTTCTTATTTTGTCTGATACTGACTTTAATGTATTCAAGCTTTCCTGTACTGTCAAAATAATGTAAGAAACTGCATTCCCTGTATAATTAAATCTAACAGAAATCTAAGGGAACCTAACACCAGGTCTAGTTAATCAGCACTTGAAATGCTGCTAAGTAAACTAGACTCTAAGAAAAAAGCTCAGTTTTAGAGTCTTAGGTTTGATAAATATTCAATGAAAATGTCTGTATGTCTTTTTACTTTGGACGTTTACTGGTTATACTGCCTTGTACAAACATACACTTAAAACCATACCCATAAAATTCCCCAAGAGAGATTTCTTATTCTTTCCTGCAAAGGGAATTTTTTCCCCAAAGTAGGTCACATGCTGAATATCAGATGCTGCACAAGGCTGAACTGATTAGACGAGGTAAAGAGGGACAAAGAAGACATTTATGAATACACAGGCACACTAGGAGAGGGGAAGTGAACTTGTAAGAAGCCTGAGGAAGTATTTGGGAAGCTGAATAAAGCAAATAAGAAAGTGAGAGTGGAGAGGAGGAAGGGAGGAGATTGTGTCTCTTGACGAGAGAGCAGGAAGCTGAGAGAAAAGGATGAAGAATGTAATTCTCAGTGCTAGAAGGGTTTGTAGTTTTTTTTCTTTGGAGGAAAAAGCAAGCCTCAGAGTAGCCAGACCACAAAACCCCACTTCTATTTGAGGCTTCTGGGTGATGCTATGAGCATTAACATTTATAACATGACAATCATTAGTAAGTGGTAACTTGGTGTAAAAACAGACAAGCCAAGAAATATTCTCCTCTGGAAACCACACTACCTTCACTTATCCAAGCTGATCATTAAACAGCAGGGACATATTGACGAAATAAAACTGAAGCAATCCTGAAAACTTGTGCTGATATTGCCTTTGCTTCTGTGTCTTTCACCAAAGGAGGAACATAGTAACTTGACATCAGCAAAATGTCATGAAATAAAACAAACTGGGGAGAGAAGGACATTATAAGAGAGAGAGGAAAAAAGCAGTATTTACTTTCTGTTTGACAGCTAGGTATGAGATGGGAAGCGACAGAAAAATTCTGTCTACAGGAGTTCAGCATTTCTTAGGAAACAGTTGAAATTTGAAGAACTGAGTATTATTCTTACTGCTGGCTGGAGTCAAAATCATCTTTTGAGCTATGAAATATACAGAATAGCTGATGATAATGAGATAATAAACAGAGATGAATCTAAATAATACCTTTTTGTTTTTTAACTTTACTAGGATGGCGTTAGGCTACAATTAGTATTAGAAAAGCCTCCTTGAAAAGATTCAGCAAAAATTAGAATTGATAACATTTGAAAATTATCGTCAAGGGGAAATGTTACTATCTAAGCAAATCGCTTTCAGGTCAAATCAGCAGAAAAAATATTTCTGATCTAACAAAATGGCAAATATAATTAATTTAAAATATTTTTTTAGGAGGTATCAAAGATAAAGTTTTACAAAAAAATTCCCCTTGGAAAACTCTTTTTTACAAAAGCATCTTGGAGATCTCTCGTATAAATGCACAGAAAGATATGGTCTTGTCTTTCTCAACTTTTTACATCAGGAACTCCTTTTCGTTTGAGCCATTACTCAACAGAAAGAGGGGTGAAACCTAGGAACAGAGTTGGCAAATGAGAGAATGCAAACAATCAAACCTATAAAAACTTGTCTGTGTAAAAATGACTTGCAATATATTTATATAACAAAATAAACATATAATTAAATGCCAGCCAAACTCATCTGCCCCTGAAGCCATCATTAATTTCATGTGATTTAATACACTTGCTGCTGCATGTTTACCAATGTTTTCAGAATTTCATAAAATATGCATGATCTGAAGTTGCTAATTGGCAAGTGAAAGGCTGTTCTTTCATTACTTATTGACTACATTCTTCTCCTGAACTGGTTCTAATTAAGAGAGGGCTTAGCATTGTACCTCCATGAACTGTGCCATAGCCCTCAAGTAAAACTGTTCTGTATGGGTAATTTTGTTATTGTCTTTTTTTGTTTCATAGTGGTCCCAATTTTGTTGCTGCACATACATTGCTTACTGTTTTAATTACAGTTTTTACCATACACTGCAACAAGTGCTAGAAGTCATGAATCATGGGCATACCCTTATGGATATGCTCAAACTGCCCCCTAAGCATGGAAAGGCACAGGGTCCCTGCACCCTTATTGCCTAAATTCAGGTTCTTGCAGCCTTCCCTGATGTCCACCTATATGTCCTGCTTTCCTTTTTTTTGTAACATCACTGCATACAAGGGCTTTCTGGGGAAGGAAAGCTGTGGGTTATGGAGTTGGGATGCAACCAGACATACTTAGGAGTTTTCCTGCATACTCTAGTTTAAATGTAGCTTATTCTGTTAAGTGCTGTGCAAACACACATCCCAAACAATCTAAAAGTTTACAATCTAAGTGTAAGAAGATGCACAGAATACCAGTGGTACAAACAAACAGATGGGCGAACACAAGGAGCCAGTGAGACGTGCTATTCAGCAAGTGATGCCAAACAAGAAGTTGGAAGAGCACAATAATGAGGCTCTGTTTTGGTAGAAGTGGTGAAAAGAGCTGTCAGTAATTTCCAGGATAATTGACTTGTTCTTATTAATACTTAACACCATGTTTTAGGTAATTTCTTCACAGACATCCTCTCCTCATGGATGTAGTATCTTGCATGAAAACATCCAGAATGAAATACTCACCCTGCATAAATCGGCAGATGTGAGCTTTAACTCTTCTCCCTGTCCTCCCCGCTATCTCTTCCAGCCTTGCCTGGTACGCAGCGAGTGCCCTGGGCTCTGACACTGCTGTGGCCCCACAGTAGTGCGCTGCGCTGAGCTGTGTGCTGAAACTGCCTAACTTCATATGGTTAACAGAGCTATAAGGATCTGTTCAAGCTAGGGAGCTCCAAATTTGACATTTTGCAATATCTGAATTCTGACATGTGACGGCTTATCTGCTTGGAATTAGGAAAAAAAAAAAAAGAGAAATAAAATCAAATAAGATTGAGCAAAAAGCTCTATGCACTAAGCAGTGAATTATAAATTAAATTAAATTAAATTCCACTCACATGAAGTAGAATTTTTAAATGAAGTAGAAGAGAATGAGAACGAAGGAAAACTATCCTACTCCCAGTGAAATTCGGTGTGTTTCCAACTACTTTAATAAAATTCTGGGCATACAGAAGATTTCCATTATTTTTAGCATTGGAGATGGTGGTGAGGAGTGATACAATGAATGGAAGAAGAATTTTGTTTTGCACTTATGGACAAGAAAGAAAACAGCAATGGGATAAAACCTTCATCTCTGGCAAAAATAAGCCAGGTCAAGGACAAATCATTGACACAGAGTGCACAGTGAGAGGCGTGAAATATGCCTCAAAAATAAATAATACGTAGTTGCAGAAGCACAATTCAAACTATTAGTTTCCTATTTGCCTTTTCAGGAGAGAAGAATGATCAATGGCAAAGATGGATTAGATCCCTTGCTCTCATTCCAGGTGAGGACTGGAGAGAAAGTAAGTGGATTCTTCGATTGTAGCTAAACTTACACAAATGAAAAGTAGAAAAAAAATAAATTATGTTTCTGTCCATCCAGTGAAAGCATTTGAATGAAGAAGCATGCCCTTTTGATGATCTCCTCCTTTATACTTGTCAAGGGACATTTGTTTTCATTATTTGATAAAGCTACTTCAGGGATAAATTTCCCTCTTCTCAAGTCCATTAATAACTATTTAGAAAAATAACATGAACTGAAAAGCCCAGATCTAGTACCTGCATGCCATGAAGAAAACTAGTTAAATCAGAGCTGTAATATCTTTTCCAACTTAAGAAACAATAGCAGAATCAGAACAATAGTGAAACAAAAGTGAAATACTGCAAAACTACAGTCACCTGTAGTTCCGTGAAATCTAGTCAACTATATTTAAATGAATCCAGTGTTAAAAGGGTGCCTGGACTTCTTTATTTCAATTGAATGGATAACAATTTACTCATTTATCAGTTGTATTGTGTTAACTCCGGGAACGCTAGTCGCAAAGCAGAACTTGATTATCCTAGCACTTTACAAACACAGAACAAGATGACACTTTCAAGGTGCTGAAAGTAGTGTAATATAACTTCAGGAAACATGTATGGCTACAGTTTGATACACCTACGCTGCCTTTCAGCACAGGCCTGAGCTGGTGGGGGTGTGTTAACCACAACACTCAGAAATAATAGTCCTCATGCACCGCAAGCTTGCTCCTCTCCTTACTTCAACACTAATGGCAAATTGTATGGCCTCATCGTTCAGTTGTGCTGTATGGGCAAGGGCAGCTGAAGTTATAAATGCATAATCCAACCACCTGCTCAGGTGACAGAGAGCATGACTGTGGTTCCACATAGCCTGAGGAGCAATGTAGAGGATGCTTTAATGCATCTGGAGCAGGTGTAGATTCAAAATCACAGTCTAGCCCTGGAGCACCAATTTACTGTGTGATGCATTCTGCATGCAAATGAGGATTTGATCTGTCCTGTTGATCTCTCTAGATAGGTTTTAAAATCAGGAATCTTACAGTGTTGTCTATGAGCATGTTTCTCAGAATCACAAGAAAAGAGGTCCTGGGTTTCTGAGTTGAGCCCTGTGGCTGCTGCAGACAACTGTACAAAGTAATCCCTTTCATAAACTGGTCAAGCTCTACTTCAAAAGTTATTCTTACTGGAAGGCTATACCACAAAGTCAGTGTTAGGAGGGATGCTTAATAGCTTTAAAGGTTAGTAACTTTATTCAATGTTCAGCCTAAATTTATACATGGCCAATTCAGACTAATTTGTTATTCTATCAACGATTTCCTTTGATCTACCTAATTATTTTCCCTCTCTGGTTTTTACCTTCAAATGTATTTACAGATGGCAAGCATCTCTCCTCTCAGTCTTTTTAGACTTAGTGGGACAAGTTTTTAGAGTCTTCTCAGAAGCTAGCCTTTTACCTACACTATTCTAGTAGCCATTTCCTGAACCTATCTTCATTTAAATTCATTTTGTTTAACACAGGAAACCAGACTCAAATGCAATATTCCAATATACCTAATGATACTTTAGCACAGAGCTTTAATATCTCTTCCTACCTACAGGAAATACCTCCTTTGATATTGCTAGGCCTGCACATCTTTTTCAGTTTGTCTTTTTTTACAACTAGTTAACATTAATTTACTTATACAAACCTACTTCATGAAAATCTTTTTCACCTCTATCAGTTAATGAGCTTTAGTTATATAGCATAAGTTCTTGTTCTTAGTTACAAGTACTTAACAAACCACTTGGTATGATTAAATTTAATTACCTTTCTTTTAGATCAATTCTTGAGATTACCCACTGATCTCTTCAGGATACTTAATCCTCCCCATACAGAAAACTCTTCCCAACGGTGTGGCATCAGGTAATTTCACTGACATACAGAGTATGTCAAGTAGAAACATTTTGTGCTAAGATCATTACTAAACAGAATGCATCTCAAGAACCATCCTGGAGGACTCATCTGATATTCCTCCAACCTGCCAGTTACCTCTTCAGAGCAATCCCTGCCATCTCCCATAAAAACAGGTACTATCCAGTTCACAGCTTTTTTGCTAATCCCCACATTCTCCAGCATGATGCTTACTACGTTTAAGTCAAGAAAGGGAGCATAGATTTTCTTTTCCTAGGAAGTCAGTTAGAAAAAAGCTATCAAATTAGTCTGGTACTATTTAGCTTTGCTAAACTGTGTTGAATTTTATCAAATTTTCCATTTATTTCCATGACCTAAATATGAAAGAACATTCAAAGCTGTTCTAAGTTTAGCATGCTATTTAGCTGAAACTACGGGTTACAACATATTTTCTCCTTTCCCATTACATGAACTTGCTATATTCCGCTTCACATGTGTGACCACTGACTTGATGGATGTGTTAAGAACTTTATTTAGTTTATTTAAAATTCTAGAAAGGAAATCACCTGCCATCCCACAACTTAAATGCATTTTGGGCTCTTGAAGTTTTCCTTGCTCATACATTCTATTTCTAAACAATTTGCTATTTTGCCTTTCATCCATATTCAAAATGATGGTCCTTAAGAAATATGGAGTCAAAGTACTAGTTTGAAGATGGCGCAAAACCAATCACTATTTTATCCCACTAGATAGTACTCCAAAACTTATTCCCTGTTCTTTTTCTATTTAGAAAAGAAACTTGTAATGATTTCCTTTTATTTTTTTAGCAAGGTCTATTTCAGCTTGACTTTTGTCAATTGTCACTTCTCTCTAAAAGTCTGACCTCTCAGATGTACTTTTTGCCACAGACCAATCCTTTTTTCTACTCTTAATATTCTTTCAGAAGTGTCTTTTCCTCCACTTAAGGCCCAGGATCCTTCCTTACAGTTTTTTCCCAGCTAAGTTGCAGAACTCATTCAAAGTCTTTCAGTCTTCTCCATTTCCAGTGTTTACCTCCACAGTTTAGCTCAATAACTGGTTCCTTTGGTTTCCTAGAGTTCTCCCTTTATACACTGAGAAACTCAGTTAAAACATTTTCTTTTGATTTAAACGATTTGATAGGACTTGGTCCTAAGTTCTTTGCTAAATTCAGATCTTCTATGAGATCTTTGTTAGTGAGATCTAAAATATTTCCATTTCTTTCTGTTTCAGTCATTATCTGGTAAAGAAATATATTAGCTATGAAATCCAGGGATACCTAGTATCTGTTATTAGCACCACATGTCCTCCAGATAGAGAAGTTATGATGTCTCTTGTAATTGTACTTCTCTCCCAGCATTACTTCTCTCAGTAACCAGAAATACTAAAATTGAAACAACCATCACCAAATTCAGCTAGAATAGGGGGATATCAATAAGCAAAGTCATGGTGGTACAGATGAGAAAATAATTACTATACTAGCATTAGTCTATGTATTTTTAAAGATCAATAACACACTAGAAACAGGCTAAGATGAGTGCATAAAAGCTAAATAACCCATGGGCCATTTTCCCCATTGCACATGTACAAAATTATTAAATTTAATATTTATAAAATATTTGCATAGAAACATGAAAAATACACAGATAATGATATTGTTGATTGGAACACAAAATCAACACAGAATAAACCTCTGCCTGCTGTGGTTTCTGTGAGCTCTTCACCCTGTAGATATTAGGCTGAAGAATTTTAAAAATCTTTTTTACTTGTTTGCATTTATGAAACTACATCTATCAGCTCTATCAGCAGACTAAGTAAGGCAATTAGCCTCTATCACCCTCTTCATTAGGGCCAGATCCAAAATCCATTAGTGACTGTGAAGAGCCTCCTATTGACTTCATGAGGCTTTGGATCAGTTTATGAGTGTGTGCCTAAAGCAAGATGAACATGCCATCTGTTTTCTCTGATGGTCTGATTTCTATTCTCTACCCATTCCTTTATAATTTCTGGTGGGTGCCTTTTCTTTTTTTCATTGTTTGCATTTTCTTTTTCACCAGCTACAATAGCATTCTCTTCTTCACTGCCTCTGTAAGTTAAAAAAGTACAGGATGTTGCCCTTTCTCTAGCTTATTTTCATAATATTTTCAGGTTATAGATTGCTTTCTTTTTATTTATTAAATGGCGACATACTACTATATGAGATCAAGCAAACAGCAACACACTCTTCTCTCCTACAAATATGAGAGGACACTGGTTTTGCTTAGCAAAAAAACAACAACAAAAAATGGCTGAATTTGGTCAGTTCGCAGATTTAACAGAAGTGCTATTTAATTCTATTCTAAACAATACTGCTGCTTCAGTAGGCTTTTTTCAAGGAAACTTCATTGCTAAGTGCTTTACTATTTAACTAACTGGTACATTACAAAGATAAAAGGAACAAGAGAGAAAATAAATGAAAAAAGAAGAAAGGGAAGGAAAGTTACAGGCGCTTGTCTATGCCTTATGACACTAGAGCAAAATAATTAGAAAGAATGGTTTCTCCATCCATTTAAGTTTGCATACTGCTTTAAATTATTCACTGGGTTAATGTCTACTTTCTCAATATCTCCAGAAAAATGAACTGTTTTCTCAAACAATTTAGTGCTACAACAACAAAATGATTTAGGAGTGACTTACTTTTTCACTAAGTCTTGCCTGTGTCTAATGCCTTCAGACTTGCTTCCCAGCAGCAGTACAAGGAATTCAGACTCTACCTTGCAGCACACAGATGCTCACTCAAAAACCACAAGAAAAAACTTATAAAATCAGCTCCCGTTTTCTGCAGTAGTCTCTTCAAATTGATGTTGACATCATTCTTGCCACCGATCAATTAAATGACAAATGTCTAATGACTGGGTTTTCCACAGTATAAATGTTAGAGATCCCAAATGTTGTGTGATGGGGATATGCTGCCCTTTCTTACGTCCAAAGAGAGCTTTTATATATGCTTTCCTTGTAGCACTTTTGTTTTGAAGCATACACCATTGTCTATGATGCAAACACTGTGACCTTCAAATCCCTGAAATGCTTTGCAGTGCACTTTTAAAAGGCCTTGCTGCTGCGGGAGAGGTTTGGATCAGTTGTTCTGATCAATGCAACAACTCATAATTTCCCAAAAGTGTTTTGGATACTGCCAGAAACTCTGAAAATTAATCTGAACAGTCTCCCAGATGTGTTCAGGTTAGCAATGTCAAAAAGAAAGATGTAAATCCATCTGTTAAAATTTCTAGCAAGATTTGTCCAGCTGGTACTACTGTATCCTAGCAATGATGTAAATGAGGATTCTCTTATTTAGAAGTGAAAACAAAGCCATATTTCTTACTCTACATCAGACCAGGAGTCAGTAAATCAAGTATCATAAGTAGCATCCCGAATAACAATTTTAGCAAATCAAGAAGCACTTCAAGAAGACATAATCCATTGCAGCTGGAAATAGAATGAGACCTGAGATCCAGTTTTCTACCCACTCACTGAGCTCACACCTAATGTTGTCTCTGGGTTTTAGATTGGAACTTTTTAAAATGCAAAATGTCCTAGTAGTCCCTTAAAACAATTGCCAGTCTGCCTGGGAAAGATTAACATCCTAGGGCTACAGAAACAAGTTCCCTCTAATCTATTGCCTTCCTAGTCCTGATAACCGTGAATTCTTGACTCCACAGTAGCTTTTCTTTCCTCTTGCTCCTTTGAAAGGAAGACTCAAACATCTCCATATCATATGGATGCAAATTGTCTGGGGACTAAAGTGCTTTCTTAGGAAATGGAAATTTATTCATAGCTCCCCAGGTGAAGGAGATCTTAATCGCCCATGTCTCCACCTGAATGGAGGGGTAGGAACAGATCGGCAGCTACTATGTGTCTTTTCTTCCCTCCCTATTAAATGAGCAGGTTCAGAGTGCCTCTGGGAGATCAAACTTCTTAAGTGACTCAAACCCAGAGACATCATGTTCATGAAAGACAAGTGGTGATCTATGAGCAGCAGCACTCCCAGAAAAGCACAAGAGTGGAATTAAGGTCACCAGCGTCAATGGCAGCACATTCTGAAATGCACACGGACCATGTGGTACCTAAATTGCTATGCACTTTTTTAGAGTTGGAAGCCTACAGAAGTTTCACCTATGTGGCTGGTTTGGCCATCTAAGTCCCTTTATGAATCTGAGCCACAAATACCATCTTTAAAAAAGGTGGCAGCTCCCTTTCTCCCAAATGTGGAGAAGATAAATGCATTATATTATCCAAGTGAATCACTGCCTTTATTGGAGGACTTATTAAATATCCTATCCACATAAATAGTATCCTCCAAGGCAAAACTTCGAGATGCTTTATATCCAACTATGATTCTTACCACTATTTTTTGTTCAAAGAAGTAACAGCTTTTCTGCTAATGCAGCTCTGATAGTTACGTGCAAGGCAAGCACATGCAGCATAAACAGATGCTCTGGAAACCTTTTTTTTTTTTTGGAAAACCTAATTGAGAAAACAACACACACTAATCCTGAGAACCAATTTACCAGGTATCTTCATGGATGCATAACTTTGCTTTTTACTTATTATTAAAATTATTTATATAATTTTTACAATTATATAAAATTTACAATTTTTACACTGTAACGTCTTCAAAAATTTTATTTTTTTCTGAAGATAAGAAGGAAAGAAAGCAATTATCACCAGATTTTAAAGATATCTGAAAGCTAGGGCATCGATAAGATAAAGGTTAAAACAAAACAAAATAAACACACTCATTGGAAATGGAAGAAATATAGGAAAATATTGCATTTGCTTTTTGATGGCATTTTCCAGGGTATCCCTGTTTGCACATTGTCCCTACATTTTTGTTATTCTAAATTTTCAGGAAGGAGAGAGGATTTGGAGCATTTGAGATTTTGATAAAAGTTATTATAATGTTTATAGTTCTAGTTCCATTTTCAACTTAAGCTTTAAAAGCGTTGGTTTGCCATTCAGTTTCTCAAGAAAACCTTTCTCTCTCGTAGGCTGCAGATCTCTATGCAGTCTGAAATTCACCTGCAACTAAACCCATCTGGTTTGGAGCTTTTTTGCTCCACCATTTTCAAGCTCCTACCAACCTCTTCATGACTTAGATTTTCACTCTACACCTGACCACTACGGCTTTTGGTGGTTTTTTTGGACATAGTTATACTTTCAATGTATCGCTATGCAAAGAACCTCAAACTAATGTTGACTCTGTGGCGTACAGTGGAGTATATTGACTCTATTTAGCATCACAGTCCTGTCAGTGTATTGTTGCACATGCTTCTGTTGAGAAATAGTTAAGGCGGCTCTGCTCCCTTTAGTGCAGCTGGCCTCCAGGATCCAGCTTGGATGCTGCACTGTGCTTCATTATTCACTTTGACTTGTGCATTTTTCATACATACACTCTGTTTTCCAGTGAACCAAGAGCTTTTGTATCTATAAATCACTTTTGCTAGTTAGCCATGGTATCTAGAGAGCAGATTTACCTGAGAAAATACAACACAAGCAAAATGCTTGTTAAGCATAGCAGAATAATATAACAGGAATGAAAATCTGACAATTTCCAAAGCATACATTTATGTCCCATAACAGCTGTTATTGTTTTTATTTCCTCTTCAGGTAGGCTGCTTTTGTCTAACTTTTATTTGTATTTTAAAATTTTGTTTATTTGAAGTGTGTGTTATTTCTACCACTTTTTCTTGGCAATTGTTTTCAATGAGCATGTATTTTTCACAAATACATTACTTTTTCTTTACTTTTATTGAGGTTTGTCTCTATCCCTCCTCCTCTATATTGTAAGCAAGTTTGAACAAGCTGAAGACTAATTTTCCTGCAGGTTTCAAAAATCCTATAAAAAAATCACTTTGGCCATACAAAGTTCAGTCTCCATTTATGGAAGACTGGTTTCCAGTGAAGACACTCTGATATATCATCTGGTAAACATTAAGAACTTGTGGGGTTAATCTCTACTGACTCTGGTCACCATTAAAATGATAGCATTTAACAACAGTCATTATGCTATAGCACCTGAAATACTCTGTTCCTCAGAACAAGGAGATAAAAATATTTAATTTACAAATACAGTTTTGGAAAAATGTCACCTTTTTAATTATGTCCAAGTAGGTAATCAATGCCTCAAAGTTAATCTAAAACAGAGGACACAAATGGGTCATTTACCTTGAACTCCTGCCTAATATAGGCTGTAGGACCTACTTAAATCATCTCTGGAGAAAAATATCACTTAATTCCATAATGTCTCTTCCTTATGCAGAGCAATGACTGCAAAAAGGAGACAAAAGCCAGGACAGGCCTTGCAGTTTTTCCCTTTCTTATAGAAATTGAGCACACATCTGTCTCCTCGCATTCCCTGAGAACTTTTTTTCAAGCAAAACCTGCAGCTTTAATGCCTTCTTAACTTAATGTCTTCTACTTTTCATAAAGTAAAGGAAGGATGGCAGTAAAGGATGCTATGTTTCTGAGCATCTGGTTTGCCTTGCTGATTTCTCAAAAATATGCTACATACACAGCTATGTGTCATATGTATACACTAACGTGGCTGACCCTGATCTTAACCAGCAACATCCTGCTGTGTCCCTTGTCCTTCCCAAAATGTCCATTTTTGCTCTTTATCAGATTGGTTAGTGTTTGACAACCTTTTTTGCATTCATTAATATTCTCTCCTTCTTAGTACTTATATTATGCTCCTTTTTTTTTTCTATCAGCTACTGTCTTTCTTGCTGCCTAACACCCTTTTTGCCTTTCCTAAAACTTTCATCCAGTCCTTCTCATTTGTCATTGCTAACCTATCAACATAGTTATGTCCAGTCTCAACCTGTCTAAATTCAACATCAGACGATCAATTCCTGTTATCTCCTTCCAGGTAGGATGAAGAATACTCTCTTAAAGGTTATTTCTCATTTAAGTTCATGTTTTCTCTGACCAAGTCACCCCTTAATTTCCCCCCCAAGAAGCTAAATTCATGAAGCTTCCTGTGTCTGTCACTAAGGGTGTGTGTTTTCCAAAGTCACAATAACCCTCAAGGCCTCCACTAAAGACACTTCAGTTATCAGTATCTTTTTCAAGTAGAATTAAGCAAGATATTCCAAAAGTTTTACACATCAGGTCCCAAATCCTGTTGTATTCCACATCCCAAATCCTGTTTTACTCTACAGTCCTCAGTTATGCAACTAAGGTCTTCACTAGACCTTTGGCTACAACACCGGACTGAAAATTTGTGTTTGGCTGATGACTAGACATGGAGGCTGTGGTGGTGCAGACCCCCTCCTGGGCCATGTTGCGATGTCAAGACCAGACAACATTGTGTTCTTGTTTTGGATACAAGTGCAGTGAGTTGGGACAATCTCCTGGCTACGATACAGTGAGTTAGGATGACTAGGCACTCCCTAACCATACCTGAAACTCCTGTTACCTGGAACTGTACCTGAAACTCCTGCTGCTTGGATCATGGCCTGCCTTGGAGGGTGCCAGAATTACCTGACAGGAATGATGGCCAGAATGGAAATATACCGACCAAAGTCAATCATCTCGCGATCCTATAAATAGTGATCCTAAGTGAGACCCTTTGAGCTCTCCAGGATTGCAGCAGGCTGTGACCCAGTATCTCCCCCTGAGTTGGGACGCCTCTCAGGGTAGATTTCGTGAGGATTTCAAAGACTAGATTTCACAAGGATTTTAAAGAGTAGATTTCGCGAGGATTTCCAAGATCGTCTGCTGACAGATGCTGAGGAGAAGAAGGGGTCAAAGATTGTCTGCTGACAAATGCTGACAAAGGAGAACAGTGAGTAATCCACTACAATTAGATTTCGTGAGGTTTTAAGAATCACTTGTTACCAATAATTTATTACAATTGGCAAAGGGAGAAAAATCTCGATCATAGGTTAACCTCTATATCTGTGTGTGTGTGTTTGTGTGTGTGTGCGATTTGATTTACGAAACTTTGTAGCGCTGATAGCAAACTTTATTAAATCACTCTGATAATTGGCTGATGATTAAGTATTGTTAAAAATCATATAACCTAATCCTGTGATTTACCATAATAGTGTTAATAAATCTTAAGTTGCTGCTACCTCAAAGTCGTGTAGGATTCATAATCACTCATTCCCTGACAAATTGGCATAGTAATTTAACGGGAGATTTTCCTTACCCTTTGTATCCCTTCTATTAGGTATAAACCGTTGTCCAAGGCTGAGACTAAGACTGGATCCACCCGTACCTAGACTCCTCTCTGAGATGGAGTTTAGAAAGCAAGGGGGTCCATTCTGAACCTCGTGACTCAATGGGAGGTTTTCCTTGCCCTTGTATTAATTCCATTAGATATAAACCGTTGACCAAGTCTGGTACTAAGATTGGATTTAGCTGCACCTGAGCTCCATCAGGAGTTTAGAAAGCAAGGGGGTCCATTCTGAACCTCGTGACTCAATGGGAGGGTCTCCCTTACCCTTTTGCATCTCCGGTCTCTGTGTGAATCATTCTAACTTGATTCTAATTCAATTTTCCTTTGTGTGTTTCTCACATGTAGTAAATAATAGAGTGAACCTTGCCATCGAACTTTCTTAAGTCGCACTTTTACAAATTCACATTAAAAAAATCACCTTTTGCTAATATCTTTGACGGTGATTCTTTCAGTGATCTAAACCACTCCTTTCGCAACAGAGGCCCAGGACTTCTTGCACATTCATTGCTTTCCAGGCAGGAGTTCATGATTTCATACACAGGCTGTATTCTCTTTCTTGACATATGACTTCAGATTTGGCCAGTTTATAATACCTGTGTTTTACCCGGAACAATCTGGCACTCCTTTTACTCTGACCTACACAGATACCATGATGACTCACACCATCCCATTTATCCTTTTTAAGCACTGCCACAGCATTAGCTCTCTTTCCATACATTGAAATTTCTTCAGTACTCAAAGATCTTTTGAAAACTCAGCATGACAGATGCAGACACTGTTCAACTGACTCCTTTAGAAATCAGGTTGGAAAATCAAGGCCCTAGCTCATTCTCACAATTAAAGATAGTTTGGGGTTTTATTCATATAGAGTTGCATTAGACTCTAAGTCCTCGCTACATTTTGATTTATCAGATTTCCTTCCACCCAGTTAAACTAGCACTGAAGTTTCAGGAAGATCATGGTTTTCCTCAGCCCGTTTCAATAGATATTTCTCTGCTGCTAGGAGAGATGAGTAATGGCATTGTTTGGAGGTGGAAAATCAGGGTAGATATTGATTTTTAATGGCTTTTGTAACTTTAGCTCAAAATTTATAGCTCAAAGCAGTTACAATTTCTTTTTACTGTAGGTCTACACACACACACACACACACTTGACTCATTTCTCCCTCAGCCACATTATAATGAATACACCTAGAAGTGTCATGTTCCTTTTCTAAGCTTCCTCTCAAAAAGGCATTCCCCCCCCATTTGAATTATAACAGTAGATCTCTAGATTTCCCATGAGAAAGCTTAATATGAAATCTCTAAGCAATTCATTATAATGTAAGTTGCATAGGTATAGCATTTCTCCTTGCCTAAAAATCCAATTATGATTGCAATATTCAGTGTTTCAATTATCTTATAAGTTTATTGACAAAAATATGTATAAGTACCTCACTGTGTAATGCAGCCCTATTTCTGCTTTGGAAATACATAAAAATATCTATTTGTCAAGTATTTTTTTATAACTACATTTGCCAATGTTTTGTATAAACTAATTATTCATATTACATTTCTCATTCCTAAATAAATATTGGATGGCCAAGTAGTTAGTGCACATATTTTAACATTTTTAAAAATTCAAGGGACATTTTAAGAATATAAAATTGCTATCTTCTTTCCCATTTTCCCTAAACTTCTGTAAATTTTGCAGTAGTATTGAGACTCTTGATATCAGTGGAATAGTTATTTTTCACTGTGTACTCTTCAAAGTGGACTTCAAAAAGTAGGCTACTAGACTACAGATTAGGATATGTGTATTTTCATGCTACTTTTACAGCTGGCCTGCTTTTCCGTGCATCGAGTTTCCCCATCATGAAATATGATAAAAACACTAGGTACATTATCATCATCATCACAGTTAAGAGAAATATTTGCACTTTAAAACATTATTTAACATTAGTAAATATTAAAGTTACAAGCTCATAATTTATTTTAGTGGGGTTTTTTTTTCCTATATAGTTTAATTCCTGTTAATGGCAAACTACGTATCAAACTTTCACAGTGAAAGTATGCTACCAGGGCCTCTCTTTTGCTTTGCAGGTGAGGTATAGGAAAGGTGTATTGTGCTCCAAGTGCAACCAGTTAAACTCTGCAAAATTAAAAACCACTCAAAAAATAAATTATTCATAGAATTCAGTCAGAATTCATATATCACATTAAGCTGCATAAGGTGACTTTCAAGCCATGCTTGAGACTCACCAGCTAGGTCAAATTCTTAGGGTAAAGCAGTTTCTTGCAATATAAAACATACATGAGCAGCATACAATTGCTTTTCAACTACTTACAGCTTCAGCATACCTGAAGTTACCTTACCCATTTGACATTTAGTTGCAGTTTTAAACATAGGGACAAATTTGAGAGGAATTTGGTCTATATCATATAATTCCAAAGAACTTCTACATGCTACGGAGTGGGCCATTGTTCCTGCAAAACTACTTTGCAAAAAAGTATACCAGATCAATTCTCAACCCTCTTTTGACGAGAAGGAGCTTTTCTTCCCTTCATAGAGTCAGAGAGAAGCTGGATGGTAGTTGTGAGTGGAAGACAAATGATCTTCTGACTGCTTCAAATATAACTGCATAAGAACAGAAAATAACTGCAGTGCTGCATCCAAAGAGCAAACTAGAAATTTTTATTGTGATACTGTATTACTATGTTACGATACACAGCAATGACAGTTGTGGAATTCAGTGTGGGTAAGCCAGCAGATTATTTCCTCCTTTTTTTTCCTCCTTATTTCTCTTCGTCTTTGCAATGTCATTCCCTGCCGAAGTGGCATACTGATTCCTCAAGGTTGCGTGGCCCTAATTTATGCGTTACAATTGATTCTAAACTAATAACAAAAATGAAAGGCAATTTTCTGCAATGCAAAACATCGCTTTTTCTGAAGAGACAAATCCAGTACATCAAAGATGCCTTTTAAAAAGTCCTACCTCGAAAATGACCATCTTTGCTGCAAGATGATTACTATCATCTCCAGAACGATTCATTTTCTACCAGTAAATTGAGGTTCATCATTCTCATTTATTTAAATGTACATATCATTTTAAATCTACATATTATTTGCCAATGCCAATTGCAAAACTAAGTGAAAACTGAGTCGAACCACTTCTTTGTAACTCTTTAGTTTGTCATATTTTTTTCTGCTCTGCTTTCTCAATCTTTCTGCAAGAAGATTCCTACATACTTTCTTGGAAAAGACAGCATTCCAGACACACATATTACTCCTTTTCAGTGTATACATACCCTCCTATTAGTGCTCCAGAGGCTTTTATTCAGAACTGGTATGTTTATTTGGAAGTCACACTTGCGGCTCTGCTCATGAGTGGCTAGTGCTGATTGATTTGAAGTATCGCAGGGTGGGACACTTCAGGTTTGCTTGGGTGATACGCTGAGACTGATTTCTACTAGTAGGCTTTTTATGCCAGTTTGGAAAAGCCGAACTGTGTGGAGCAGAATACCCTTTTTTTTGCACTTCCTGAAAACTGGGATGCTATCCAAGCACGCAGAACACCCCTAAATCTGTGTTAAACTCTCAAATCAATAAAGTATTTATTCCTGCAAAATTATTTCTGGGCAAAATTATTGGCTAGTAACAGCAGAAATGCTAAACTGGAGGGAAAAAGTCTGCTTTCCTGCATCAGCCTAGAGGACTAGGATACAGCTCCAAAATGCTGCCCTTTTTCACTGTACAAAGCTTTTTTTCATTAGACCAACATTATCTACTGCACACTTAAGTATTCCTTTCACAAACTGCAATATTCTGCAGGTTTAACTCTGTAAAAGTCTCTGCTAGCCACTCTGATTTGCACCTGCAGAGCGAGTTTCAGTCTGCCTGTGTGATACCCTTGTCCTGGGAGGGCACAAGACACCCCTGTGATGCTTCCTGCTTTCCTTTCACTACCAAGGCAGCTTCACAACCAGTCTGTGTTAGATACTGGCTTTCCAAACACCAAACAGGTGTGAGATAAAGCTTGGACTTCGTCAGCTAAAGATAATAGATTAAATAAGCTGAAAGGCCACATCCTCAAGAGCTACATCTAAAGTAAAGGCAATTTTCATATAAAGCCATAAATAATAAAAAAAAGCAGAAGAATTACTCACTGCAAACTATCTGGTGAGAGCAAGTGAGTTAGGAAATGAGAGAAAGGCCATAAATGAGTGATATTACCTGAAAAACAAAATGTCAATATAATAATAATTTAAAAGAAACAGCAGCAGAATGCTGCCTCTAGGCAGCTACGACTTGTATGAAATAACTTTTCACATAATAGGTAACTCAAGGTCTCAGTGATCTTGGCAAAGTTAAAGGGATAACTTTCAAGTAGAGACGAACATGAAATCTTTTTCCTGCCCTCACATAGGTAGGTTTTGAACTCTTAAATAAATGCTGCTTAACTTCTCAACTTTTCTTCATTTTTGATATGGAATATACATCATTACCACTATTGGGGAACTTTTTTCTGCAGTTAATTTTTAATTTGTTTCTATCACTTTCAGAATACTTTCTAGTATTTTGTTAATGCTTCTTTCTAGTATCTGTATTTTCTACTTACATGCTCTCCCTGAACAAATTCCCTGTGAGTTTTCAATGCAGAGAGTTTAAGTAACGTCAGGCTTGCGATTCAATATATTGGAGAATGAAATTTCTTTTACTCCGTTGGGAACAAAATGTCTCAGTGTGTCGAGTGACTCTTACTAAATTTAAAAAAATATGTCAAACAATCTCCAATTTTCTTCTTCTGCTTGAGCATTCTTCAAAGCTTCAAATTATTTTGAAAATGCTAAAATACCACAGTGAGCTTTCATAACAGAATATTCAGTTATTTAAAATTTCTCACACAACAGGAAAACTCTCATAATCTTCCCTGGACCTGAGGACTCATTGAAACAAATTGTGAACCCCTCAGCTAAAGAAATACCCAGAAACCACTATATGAATTACTAAAACCAGTGAATACATAGACATTCAAAAATAAATATACAAATGAATAAAAGCCTAATCCATAGTAATAAAAATATTCTTTGCCTTGGAAAGATTGAATCATCAAGTGTAAATCCAAACTATATATTTTTTTCTATCTGATGTGTAAAGCTAGCACACATGCATGGGAGGGGACATCCTTCACTGAGATAATGCCCTCAGAGGAGTTTAAATGGCATCGCAGTGATAAATCCAAGGACATACACTATTCTGATTTAACTGAGCTAACATCTATGCAATGTTTTTCAGACACTGAGATTTAAAAGCAAGATTCTAAGATAACAATATGAAAATATGAATTTCTTTACTAGGCACCCAGAGGGAACTAAATGTATAGTATTATTTCAGCTTCTTTTCCTAATCACAGTGTAGCAGTTAAATTTTTTTCCCTAGTCACTTATAGCCTTTTCCCCTCCTTTGTCTCCCCTTTCATGGCTTTGCAGCTTTTTCTGTTGTGACTATTGGGTTGAGAAGTGCTGCCATGCCACAGCTGGGAAAGGATGCACTCTCTGCACAGCTGTAGCAATGATGAAATGTAGGGCAAGTCTTCCTTATAAACAGAGGCTCAATGGAAGCCTCTTTTTATAAGCCTCACGTGCTTTTTTAGCATTTGCCCTGGATAGCTCAAATTCTTCTGGCAGTGCATATTCTGAAGCAGTCCAGATCATCCCTATCTGTAGAGGACATCAAACAGACTAGTCCTCCTAGTCCTATCCCTGCTTTTGGGACGACTGTGGGCAGCTCACCTGCTCTACTTCACCGTACTCCCAACCTGTAGCAATGCAATTGTTAACAGCAATAACAATAAATAAAAATACTTTGTTCCTATCTCTAAGAGGGATATAATAGTAACAGCTGTTTCTTCACTTCTCTAGCCAATAATCTTCAGTAAGACAGTTATGTGGGTTTATTGAGTTTCCAGTCCCAGACACTGAATGTGGAGAATGACAGTTAACAACAGGAGCTTCTGTCCCTCCGAAGGTACAGCCCTCCCTCTCCCGGCTCTTCTGCCTTTCCACGCATACCCCAGACTGGCACGTTTTGTACCTCTACCAAGCACAGGTGGAACAGGCCCCCACAAGACATGCACAGCTCCACAACCAGGAATAGTTTCAACATAATGACTCTCTGACAGAATAAGAACAAAGAACTAAGTTTTCCAGTGATTAGTTATATTTTGGGTGCCAAATTAGGGCTGCTCTGAGGTGACAGAAAGTCACATGCTTTGAGTGAGTAATGTTACAAAAAAATCAGACTGTTCCAAGGAATCTTAATTTAGGTCATTGAACTAAAGCAACCAAATTCTGCAGTTGCTTTGGAAAATGTTGACCTGGTATTTCAGTGTCACGTTAGCAGGACTGCGCACCAGGCTCCTTCAGCTCCTTTCGTCAGCTTGCTCCTGCACAGCCTAAGGTCAAAGCAAAATCTGGTAAGGCACAAGAGACAAAAGGAGAACACAGACTTTGCTTAAGCCATTGCATCCAGAGGCCAGGGAGTCTGCCCTTTCCAATGCTTACAAACCTCTCTGAAGGTAAACCACAGCCACTGACACAACTGCCTATCAGTGTCAACTCTCAACTAAGACGTGATTGGAATTAGCAAGTGTAAGAGAATTTCCTGCACAGTGATTGCATGCACTACACCTGTATTTTCGAGGATCTTGCTTAATACCTTTTTTTGATTTTATAGAACTTTGTGTTACACATACACAGAGAAATACACTGCCAAGACTCTATATGGATAACCAAGAGATCAGTTTTTCAAATTGTCTGCACAGCAATAAAAAAGATGGGATTCACACTTTCTGTTTGCTGATAACTCGGCTCCATACATAGATACTTCTGCCTCTTCTTGTAGGCAGACTGTGCTGGCCCCTTCCAGGAAAAAAATCCTGTGGGTGAGCTTTTTTGCAATAAATACCCATAGGTCACTGTTCTACTATAAACCTGAGATAAACTAGTCAATAAGAAGGATTCTGCCTTTGAATTATAATTTATTTCAGTCTGAGGCTGCAAGAATAACTACCACTTACTCTCACTTAGGAAGCAGGCAGAGCCTAGCAAAGAAGAAATGTAATAAGGGCACCCAGTCAGAAAGCTTTCAACAGTGAAGAAAACATCTAGAGTTCTGCAGAAATAAACACTCAGAGCAACACTGCGTTTGGAGGAGCTCGGCAGGTACCTGAGGGACACTCGCTTTAAAAGATTTACTTTCTCTTCTTGGAAGATGTCAGACCACTCCACTGAGGCCGTTGATGGTTGGATATTGATTTGTGCACTCTGGATTCTCAAACGGCATGCGTCTACGGCACAAGCTTTTAAACTTTGAAAACACCTTTTCCTAGTGGCCATTTCTTGACCACTCCCTTCCACTCTGTTATTTCTGAACCACATAAAGGAGGACTTTCCTGGCATTGCAACGTCCTACAGTCTCATTCCCGAGAGGTCAAAGTATACTGATGCATGAACAACTGGTGTCTAACATCTTAAAAAAAGGCAGAAAGCAGATACACAACTGACTAATAGTGAAAACCTTATTTCCCAGACATACAAGCAAATAGTGATCTTGGTGGATGAAAAGCTGGACATGAGCCAGCAATGTGCGCTCACAGCCCAGAAAGCCAACCGTATCCTGGGCTGCATCAAAAGAATTGTGGCCAGCAGGTTGAGGGAGGTGATTCTGCCCCTCTGCTCCGCTCTGGTGAGATCCCACCTGGAGTACTGTGTCCAGCTCTGGGGTCCTCAGCACACGAAAGACATGGACCTGTTGGAGCAGGTCCAGAGGAGGGCCACAAAAATGATCAGAGGGCTGGAACAGCTCTCCTATGAAGAAAGGCTGAGAGAGTTGGGGTTGTTCAGCCTGGAGAAGAGAAGGCTCCGAGGAGACCTTATTGCAGCCTTGCAATACTTTAAAGGGGGCTTGTAAGAAAGATGGGGACAAACTTTTTTGTAGGGCCTGTTGCGATAGGACAAGGGGTAATGGTTTTAAACTAAAAGAGGGTAGATTCAGACTAGATATAAAGAAGAAATTTTTTACAATGAGGGTGATGAAACACTGGAACAGGTTGCCCAGAGAGGTGGTAGATGCCCCACCCCTGGAAACATTCACGGTCAGGCTGGACAGGGCTCTGAGCAACCTGATCTAGTTGAAGATGTCCCTGCTCATTGCAGGGGGGTTGGACTAGATGACCTTTAAAGGTCCCTTCCAACCCAAACTATTCTATGATTCTATGATTCTATGATCTCTGCCAAAACAAGATAGATAGATAGATAGATAGGTAGATAGATAGGTAGATAGATAGATAGATAGATATAAAAAATAAGACATTGAGTCAAATTAAAATCCTTGTGCCATTGAATACAATCCAATTCCCACTGCTCTTCAGTGTTCAGTGGAATGCACCTCTTACATTTTTGCAAACTTCTGCATTTTCCCAAAGGAAATTAGTGATGAAAACAGTATTATTAATAGTACAGTAGTGATTATCTCTTAGGTTTACAAGGTACCAAAGTAAATAAAAGCCCAGGCCTGAAATAAATTCCTTACTCTACCAAAATGTATGAGGATTGTTTTTTCCACTGTTTCCTCAGGATTTTTAAATTTTATCCTTTAAGTTTACTTATGATTACAGTTTTAGCCTTTCTAGTTGAGATTTGAATAGACCCTTGAATTTGGTGGAAATGTGGAAACCCAACCTTTTAGAGAACAATAATCTTGAATTAGAAAAATGCAATCTTCTCATGGCACTTGATGTCACTGAAATATCAAGTTAAAGGAAAGAAGAGAGAGAGTAGATTTTCAGTCTCTCCACTGAACAGAGCATGTGGTGGACACAGAATAAAATTTATCAGAGTTATCACAGCACACTCCCACATGATAAATCATTATTGAGAATTTACTCTTTTAGAATATCTTTAACCTGATTTTCTAAGGAAATAATTATGCTATGTAAGCATCCATGCCTGTCTCTCCCTCAACTGTAGTAAGCCCAATAGCCAATTGCAACCAAATCTGAAAAAGTGAGGAGGAAACAAAACAGTAAATTCCTAAAAACTTTGTAAAATGATGTGGTTCATTAAAAACAGGGACATCTGCAGTGTAACCTGAATTGTTATCATAGGCCAGAGAATCCACAGGAGTATAAAAGAAAAAGAAACAGAGACACTTCATGAATGTCTCAACCTTGGGAAAATTCTCAGTCAGAGCTCGACCTGTTCAGATACCAAGGTCAGTCAATCTCATCATGCAAATGCACTGGGAACTAGATATCTTTAATTCCAGTATTGATAGAACTTAATTTTTCTAAACAGTCTATTCCACAAAAAGTAATATAATTTTACTTTTATACAGATACAGAATGAAAATATGTGCTGAAGCATCAAAAGATTCTGTGAAAACAGCTTTACTAATCATAACTGCCCTCTTTTACATCTAAAGAATAGGCAAGGTTAGATGAGAAAAAAAGTACTGAGATCTGAACTCAGATGTTGAACTTGGCATGAATCCACCATGAATCATTAAGTGACCCACTGTCTGTCTTTATTCTTCTTCAAGGTAACTATTGATATGGGCTGATATGCCATCAACTTCTATTAAAATCCGCTCTTCAGCATATGTCTCCAAGCACAGCGCTGTACCAAGGAGCCAATCAGTTAAAACTTTCCTCCAGCTTAGAGTAGTTAGGCTAGGCTTTGTCACAGAGTCTATTCAGTTATCTCTTACATTGACCACTGATTTACAAGTGCAAATCGGTCTCTTGATAGTTCTGGATACATTTTTCAAGTCCTGCAGTAATGGAAGACTAACATCACTGCACTAATGTGAGACATTTTATGTAGAGTTTCCTTTTTATGGTGTCTTTAATGTTCAAGCTAGAGCAAGGTAATGGCTTATTTTAAGGAATTTTGTCTAAGTGTGCATTTGGGCATTGTAGTTTATTACAAATCACCAAGTCTTAATCTACATCTGGATCTGAATTTTATACTTGTAAGTTAGCAGAGAAACTCACACGTTCTCTGAGGTAGTTGAAGGAATTAAAACTATCTTTTTTTTCCTATTTTTTTCAGAGAAGAGAATTTGTTTGATTTCTCTTAACTGTGTAATTGTGTTACTCAGGTAGGTTCTTATGAGAGCTCTAAATGAGGATCACTTATTTAACAGTGATCCTTGTGGGCTCAGGGATTGGTGACGGTACCTGATAAGTGGCTGGCACAACTGAAGAAGAGTAAAAGGATAAGAGCCTGCCACTAAGGAGGGGGCTGGCAGAGGCGTACTTACAACTGCCTTAACTCTTGCAACAGCACTGATCACAGCTTTAAGGTGGATCTGCTTCAAATTCATTGTGTTTGTGATCTCTCACTGAAGCCTTTTAAGCTCAAAACCCGCAGTCTTGTTAAACTGTAAACTAGGACACAACATTTTAAATAGAAACAACTGAACAACATTATGTCAAAGAGCAAAAATAAAAAAGCTTTCTACACAAGCCCACTGCATCCTTGCAGTCATTTCTTGGTACGCCAGCTGGGTCTCAGGCAGCTCGGTGATGCTCAGCAAGCTCTGCACTGTCCATCCCCCCTGTCCCTTAGCAGGGTTTCCTTTTGGCATTTTTGACACCCTGCTGATCTGCTCCCCAGCTCCACATGGGACACGTTCTGCCCACATGCACGCAGTGCTCCTATGTTACCCCAAGGGATGGAGCCCTCTTTTCATCCTGGGGCAAGGATCATACCTAAGCCAGTAACTCTCTTCAGGAATACATCCCACAAATTCATGTCACCTATGGATGAAGGTGAACCTCCTACAACTAAATTAATGGTGTCTTTGCCAAGTCTATAGAGACTGGGAGATGTTCTGAAGTAATCAATCCTTTACCACCTTCCCTTTCATCCTGCTATTAAAAAAAAGCAGGAAAGAGTGCAAAAGCTCTAATACACCTTCAACCAATTTCTTTTACATTGTAAAATCCTTTAAATTATATTGACTGTTTCAAAATGTGGATAAATGTTGTGAAGAAAATATCCTATGGTTTTGGGGATGCAGAATTCTGTAACTTAGATAACTGGACTAGAATGGAAAGTTTATTACCAACTGTTTGATATGGGCAAACTACATTTTTATCTCTCAACAGCAGCAACCTTAATACATTTTGCAGCTTTGCCATTAAATACAGAGAGATGATTTTCCATCTAATTTCTAAAAGCAGTTTTGTGGAAGAAAATGCATAATCAACATGGAGAATGTCTTTCCTCTGAAAATGCTTTTAGTCTAACATAAATGACAGCTATTTAAAGGCAATCACTTGTGTTTTATATCTCACACAAAAACCAGCAGACACAGTATCCTGCCTTTGAGACAAAACACTGATACATGTGACAGAACATTTCAAGCAGTAATAATCAGAAGCCATAGATTCAGCAGCATCCAGAAAACAACTGAAATATTCTCCATTAAAATCTGTAGCTTTTTTTGCTATTGTTCAGTCTTTACCTAATATTATGTTGTATTATATTATGAATAGCTAATTATCTGCAGGAGACAGGTACGAGATGTAAATCACATTCGTTCTGCATTATGTACACTGATAACTTACACATCTGTTAAAATAAAGTGGTTTTCAAAATATCACCCAGGAGGCATGTGTTCTGTTCAGTGACCTTTGGAAACTCTAGTCCAATGAATAACTAGTGATGCGCAAATAAGTTGAGAGACAGTAGATAAAAAGTGCCTATAACCTTATACGTTATCTGTTATGAGGATGGCTATGGTAAAAAGATATATTGCTCTTTCATAATTTGCCTGAGAGAGCAAATCAATAAGAACTTAAACTTGTATCCGTTTAAGTTGAATGGTTATGGAATTCATTATCCTGGACAATTAAAAATATAACATGCAGAAAAAGTGCAATGAATTGTATAATCTAAGTATCTAATTTAATGGTACTTTGCTACCTTACAGGCATTTGTTCATATGGCGTCAGTCATATCTTGGTAAACCTGGCCTTGCATTCAAACATTTTATGCAGAAAGAAGCCTAACTGTGTTTGCCTCAAGGTGACAAAACTTCCTATTACCAGGATGTTGGTAGAATATTGAAGGAATTCAGCAACGATAATCTTGCATCCATTAGAAATCTTTGTAAGCACTATGACATGTGACAAAGCTTAGACTTTCTTTCTCACACAATATGCGGCCCATCTGGTCTTGATCTCGTGGCAAAGAAAGTCCGCAGTCTAAAGAAAACAGTTATGTAACCAAAAGACAAGGAAAACCCAACAAATCCAGGAAGATATGATGCAGCACAAATTTTAAATCTCTCTCTTTTTTTTTGGTGCTACTTTTAAATGACACTACCAACAAGCCTTCAGTGCCAGCCCTGATTATAGCTCACGTAATTCAGACTTGCATAAACATATGCTTTACACATAGATATGGTCTATAGCTTTTATACAGTCACTTGAACATTAAAACCACTTTTGTAATTTTTGTTTTATAGTATAAAACTACATGTCTTCTATTCTGCACACATGCAAGGAAATCAAGGAGGTTAAAAGAGAAAAGATGCCACAATTCCAATTCACAAGCTAAAAGGGAGATACCAAGTCACACGGGCTCTTCCCAATAATCAAATGCCTAGTCGAGCACTGGCATAGTTATGGGGAAGAAAAGCATTCTGGATACTGGTCTGCAAGTAGCTGCACCTGAAGCTTCTTAAAAACATGAAAGGCTTATCCTGTTGCATCACTCACATTTTCATAGTTTAGAAAAAAGAGTGGACATCTTTATTCAAAACATAAATAATTTTATTCTTAACCACTTTTAATTTCATAAGTAATTGCATTCTTTTTATCACAGATTATATTTTTTTCTATAAGAGAAGAATGAATTATACTTACCCTCTCCAAAGTAATTTCTTCAAATTCATACTCAATTTCTGTTCCATTGACCTAAAGAAAATAAAGTAAGAAAATTCCTTAAATGCACATGGAAGGTAATGTCATAGGGATGCTGTACAGACATTCCAGTATGATCAGTTTACTGAAACACATTTTCAACATATAGGTGAGGCTATCTAAATTACAGCCTACTTAGCTCCCCTTTGTCTTGAATGGCATGTAATCAAGCCTACAAACTTGAAACCAGTAAAAGTTCAGTATGTAAAAACACTGAAATAATGGATAACTAAGTCACTTACTTAATATGACTGATATATGATATAGCGTGTTCATGGACTTTGTGCAAATGTTTAAATAATTTCCAAGGTAATAGTTTCACGTCAAAAATAGAAGACTAGTTTCTAAAAATTATTCTCACAAATGGAAGAAAGACTAATTATTCACTGCCTTATGAGCTCCAATTTACTTTGCAATACAAAACCAGACAGGAAATTCATAGTACTTATGTAAAAAATCACTCACTGATACATATACTGAAATACATCTTGTTTACTATATTAACCTAGGGCAAGAACATGACAGAGGACCTTTGCAATAGATAGCTGAATGGCAAAAAGGCACAGAATGTTAATTGAATTCTTATGCTGAGTTTCAGTGTCAAAATAAATTAAGCTACAAAATGTAGAGCACCAAAATGGATTGCACTGGACAAGAAATCTATCAGCTGAAGACATGACACTGATTTAAGCAGTATTCTGAAACCCTGTTCCAGTCTCACATGGATTTTTTCTGTCCCTCTAGGCAACTCACTTAACGTCCCTTTCTTAGCTTCCTCATTTCTTAAATGGGTAGAGTACCGCATCTGAGAAAGCTGTAAAAGCTGACTATATTGTAAGTAAACTGCAGAGTAATAAAAATACTTTTATTATTAAAATCTCAGGAGAATTCCAAAGTGTCCCTTAGCTACAGCTAGTCAGCAATTTTTTTTATTTGGCCAGAAAATATTGATTAATGAAAAATAATAGTTACTGCCCATGAATCATGCCGTTTTAGTTTTTGTGATGCCAGGATATTTCCTGGAAAATAGTTTTGCTTTAGTGTTTTGCTTAATTTATACTTAATGAAAAAAAAATTATTTTGTAAGAGCAAAAATGGAGTGAAGCATTAGGATTACCTAATCTTGGAGGAACAAATTTGTTATTTCTCAGAACAAGAAGATTTATTACTCCTCCCCACTCCCAGCTGCTAATTTTCTATATTAGCTTTCTAACTGCAATCAGAAAACACCGTACACAAATCATTCTTTATCGAGTCAAGCACCTTTCAAATGTAATTAAATATTTCTTTTGTGAATATTATTACTAGGTACATGTATCTACCAAACAAAACCTTCCTATAAAAGCCACCAACTATTTAATTTGTCTGCAATTCAAGATCTGATAAACCATGAAATCAGTAATAGAAATACAATCCCCAGAATCTGTGTTCAAAAGGAAAGAGAGAAGTACAAACAAATAACCCACGCTTAACAATGAAGCGAAAACACAGCATCAATGAATAAAATATTTAATACATATATAATATTTGGATTTTTTACATTGTTACAATCTGGTAATCACATTACACTGTGCTAAAACCAGATATGAACAAAAATTCTACTATAGGATATTTTCCTGTTCTATGTTATCACTTTATTGCTTTGTGCATAGACTCTTTTATTAATATAGGCAACTTACTAGATATGAACAGCTTTATAGCTATTCCATTTTTCATCCTTTCTTGTCTAATGATAATGAAATCAAAGCTGTCTATATGTCTCTGTTCTCATGAACTTCTCTTTCATCTTAGGTTGGTGGATAGCTCTGATCTATGACTTCAATTCCTCAGTCTTGCTCTATAAAGCTGTCTTTGCTTCACTGCTTATAATCACTTTTCCTTTGCATTAAAAACTCGTTAGTGCAGCAAAATGGGAAAAAGAGGGACATGAGAAGTGAGCAACCTCTGCATAAAGATGAAAGGAGAAAACACAAGCTGAATACTCAATTTGTATTTGCACACAAACAATATCTTGATTATGATCATCTGAGGGGTTTCTTTTATCATTCACAGTCACGATTCCAAAAAGGTCTTCAGTTCAAATCACCATTAATCGCAGCAGAGATCCATTATCAGGTTCCATAGCAGCAGGGATGACATGAATTAAAAAGCTGATCTTGATCCAACTCCTTTTGTTATTTAAGCATATATATCTACATATGCAGTTCACTGCCCTGCTTTTCTTGCTGGTTGCTCAGAAGACCAATGTAGTTATTTCGTAAAGGATCTAATAAGATATTGCACCTACCTGAGGCAGGTGGAATGATGATGTGTGCAGTACCATTCATTGCTAGCACCATTTTATTTCATATTTAGACTCTCTGACTGCGCCTACACTGCTAAATTAGAGTCAATTTTCAGCCAAGTCTCAGTGCTTAAGGCTGTTTCTGTCTGGAGCCTGCTGGAAACAAATAGCCAAGGAGTGAGCCAACAGTTAAGCAGGAGGAGAATCATGGCTCCAGTGCTGGAACTGGCTTGTCGGTCCTCTCATTTAGCAGCATATGGACATACCCTCTGGTTTGTCCATTTTAACTTGACAGTCTCTGGCTTGACAAAGCACCTGAATAAGCTGTTTGAATCTGCAACTTCCATTTCTTGCAAGTAGTGGGAACCTGTTCCTATGTCTCTCTTTACATGAGTTTTCTGAATTCTGCTTTTATATCAGATTGCAGCAAGAACACACAGCAAAATTTACTATGGCCTGTCTGATTTTAGATAACTATGCAAAATTCCAAACATTTTCATATTGTTTTCTCTTCTCCTCCACAAAGAAATCATCAACATTTCCAAGTCAGTTTGGGAATATTCTTTCCCACCTTTCCTGACTGCAAGGTTGACACAACAGATATCTTTAATCTCAACTAAATTTTGATATTTATAATGCTGAAATGTGAGGTAGTCATCTAGCTCTCTTTATACTCAGTGAGAAGAAACAGGCCCTTCTAGGTCTTAATTCATTTCATCCTACACTAGAAATCTCAGGTAGGTTAGATGAATTGTGCCCTTGAGGTTTCCTTTGGCTACGTACAAACAGAGTCTAAAAACGATGTGTAAAGTTTGGTGAGCACTTGCCTTAAATCTGTTTTCTCTGCATTACTCCTAACTATAGACTGGTAACAAAGTTCTGCTTAAGGGAAGCCGTATGTCTTTCATAATTATACACCAGTGAAAGGCCAGATCTCTGGTTTAGCAGCTTTTCTGATTGCCTTTTTTGGCTTGTCTGCACCTGTAACTGGCAGCACATGCACGGCATGATATCCAGCACCTGCTCCCACAAGCCCAACCGGTTAGGATGTCCACAAGGAACAATTCAGTCTCTCCCCTTCTCCAAAAGCTCAAAGCCAAGATACGTTGCTGTTGGCTTCCCTCTCTGATTCGGGACACTGATGTCCCCTCTTCGGAGAAAGAGTGCTCAACAACACCTGTGACAGTAACAGGCCCAGAAGACTCTGGCGGAAGTGGGTAAAAAGTGCACAAGATGGTCCATGGGAGGATGCAATCGACCACGTCCCTTCTTGAAGGCACAGAGTCTGGAATCAAAATGTGTCTCATCCAGGAACATGTTTTATTTTGAGCAGAACAAAAAAGATACTGTTGGCCAGGACAAAATACCTAAGTGCTACATGAGGAACAGGTCAGTATGAAACCTTTAGATAACTTTGAGGGCCTTTGTTGCCCTGTTGTTCAGGAACAGCATCACTAACACACACTTCTGATGCAAGAAGGCTTCTTAGTCTCCTGACCTTACATATGTTTAAGATCTGGAGTGAGATGAACTTACAGCACCTGTAGAGTAAGTTACCATAATTCAATTAAGTCCCAATGTTTAAAGCAACTACTTGCAAAGGTGAGGTAACAGTTGCCTTTCACTTACAGCTGTACCTGTTACACTGGAGGACTCTCCCAAACTTTTGACAAGAAAATGTCTTTAAGAAAGAGATGTAACGTACGGTGACTATCGAGATTCCAGCATTCAAGAGAGATTTCCTGGTGAAGCTCTAATCACTACTAGTGTTCACTTATCTTTCTAAGAAGAAAGCACTAGTCATCTTCAGATGACACTTTCTTTCAGGAGAATGAGAAATAAGGAACAGGTAAAAAAGGTTTTTTGTACACTATTTTGTGAAAAACCTGAAATAAAGCCCAGCACACAAAACACTAAAATAAGGACCTGACAAACTCAGATTTGTTTGTTCCTTTATGTGAAGAATTTTACTCTGACTTTCCAGGAAGTTCCTCTCATTTACTGCAGTTTAAGGATGACATAAGCAGCTGAAGTAGTCCCTTAATGAAAATCAATTCTACAGATTATGATAGATTCCCCAAATCCTTGAGAACAGCATTCTGTTGGGTTTTTCATTGTCACATACTCTGTCACTTATGTTAAGTCTTTTATAGATATGTTTTTTTCTTATAATAATAATTTTATACTCTTTTTATACTTCTGCAATTATTTGATTTGATAGACCTGTTTACACTTAAACAAGTAAGCATTGCCTAATTCTTTCTTGCTATACTTCTACACATCTACAACTGCATCCACCCACTCAATAAGATAAAGATGTCATCATATGAATTTTAATGATAAGAACTGTGTTACGATAGTGGCAACAACAGCATCAAAACACAACTTATACAACTGTAATATTTCGAAACCACTGCTCCTATTCTTTCTAATAAAATTTATGTCATTAGAGTCGTTTGTTATGCTTAGTCTTATTTTAAAGAAGAGATTGTTTTGCCTAAAAATTACAACATCTGTAGACTTTTATTACAGACAAAACCCATTTTAATTATATTTAATTGGATATTGTTTTTCAGCTGTCTTCAAGAAAGAAGACTGCTGCTTCTACTTTTATTATCATATGCATAGGAAGATAACTATCCTGCCACTGATTTTCACTCAACATGTAAATTTTATTCTTTTGGCTGTATGGTTTCACCAGCTGCCTAACCACCCAAACCTCACCAGAATACAAGATTGCCAAATTCTTGTTGTACAAGTAACCCTAGGATATATTTGTCCTTTAAAAATTTCCAATTTGCTGCATAATTAAGACTGTCCATTTTACATTTCAGAAACATCAAGGCCATTTGGGTAATTTAACAAGTATAAAATTTAAATAGCCCTTCATAATTTCTGTTTTATCAGCAAGACTAAAGAATGATCCTTATTTAGCCCTTTGCCATCTCCACATTTAGGTTATTTCTTCATTAACTGTCAAAGGAAACCTGCTGATGTCCTTTTGATATTATTTTCCAAGAGCATTAAAAGTTTCCTTTCTCACTGCATATAAACATACAGAAAATAGTCTCCTGTGTTCTCTGATTTCAAATATGATGATTTTGTGTTTTCAGACTGTCCTAAAGAGGCTGCCAGAAAGTTTTTCATGCTACTCTGCTTTATCTAAGTGAGCGAGTGCGTTTTATAGGCTTTTTATACAAGATACCCCCCATCTATTTTTAATCACAGTGCATAACTAAGCTTACTTCCTTCTTTTCACCCATATTTCCTTTAGGAAACAAGGGCAATATGTTAAGCTCTTTGAATGAAAATTTACCATAACCTAAAACTTTCTTGTCATAATATGACTGTTCTGGTGTGAAGAGTGAAGAGGGAAAGACCATATGGTTTTGAAATAGATTTATACTTTATCAGGAATAGGTCTTACAGTACACGTGCAACTGATTTGTGGATCCTTCCGCAGATGCCTACGCAGCACTCGACCACCAGTCATTGTACATCCTTTAGGGAAGAAGTCACCCTCACCACACAATTAGCAGACCTCCAAGAAGCCAAATCCAGCTCTTGGTCAACACCTGTAAAGATCTGCAGCACAGTCATGATCAACTTGTACCCTGCTCAAAGGGTGCTCTTTTTGCTCATTGTTTTCTTCTTAGATGTCTCCTATATCCTTCTCTAGGTCTTAATTTTTAGTCAGCCTTCTGCTTCACTGTTTGTGTACCGTACTCATCCTTTCCTCTCCCCCTCCCTCACGGTTACCCTGGGTTTTCTTGTTTTCATTCTCTTGGAGAAAATACCTGTTTAGCAAGTAACCGTTATCACTTTTCTCTGGTTGATTTCTAAATCCCTAATTTTATCTTACCCTACCACATTTCTCAAGTCCTGTTCAGAACAAAATCATGTTTTCTGTATTGCTTGTGTATCACCATCCCCTAACACTAATCACAACTTCTCATGTCTCCACCTCAGCCTCCACTACTTTCTCTGATTTTCATTCTTTTCATGTTTTTTACTTGTTTCTTCCTTCTTACTACCTCCAAATCTGTTCTTTTCTTTTTCTCTCACACACAGATGCACGCACATACATACCAAATTAAACATACTTTATCTAATCCCACTTCTTCCAAAGGATTATTCATGATTAGCTTTCCACCGTCTCATCTTTTCCATCTAAACTTTTAACATAATCTTCTCCCATAACTCCTATTAAGTCACTCATACACTCCATGTACCTTGATTTCTTTCACTAATATGCTTCACCCACTTAACCATAGTTTCAAGATCTCGTCCAAATAAGGGATTCTCTTCTAGTTTCCACTACTTGCTGCTCTCACTCCTCACAATCCTTTCCTCTGTTCAGCAACAATTTAATTTTTTTTAGCTATTTTGTCTCCATAGATCTGACACTTTCTACAGTCTGAAAAACATATATCTTGATACCCTCCTCCTAGGTATTCTTGTTATTTAATGCAGCTTACATGTTATGTGATAGCACTCTGTTCTTTACAATGTAAGCCATCAAATTTTCCTTTGTCTTCTCTTTGTTTTGTCCATATTCTGAACTTGGCCATATACACCACAGAAGAAAAGTTCCTATATGTTTGTAAGTGTCAGCACTCAATATATCTAATGCAGACCTGTCCTGGTTTCGGCTGGGACAGAGTTAACTCTCTTCTTAGTAGCTGGTACAGTGCTGCGGTTTGGATTTAGTGTGAGAATGATGTTGATAACACGCTGATGGTTTAGTTGTTGCTAAGTAGCGCTTATCTTAAGTCAAGGCCTTTTCAGTTTCCCATGCTCTGCCAGCAAGCAGGTGTGCAAGGAGCTGGGAGGGAGCAGAGCCGGGGCAGCTGACCCGAACTAGCCAAAGGGGTATTCCATACCATGGAACGTCATGTCCAGTATATAAACTGGGGGGAGTTGGCCGTGAGGGGCGGATCGCTGCTGGGGCATCGGTCAGCGGGTGGTGAGCAATTGCATTGTGCATCACTGGGTTTTTTTTTTCCTCCCCTCCCCCCCCCCCCCCCTTTTTTTTGTTATATTCCTATGTCGTGGTTAAACCATGACAAGACCCATCACAAAACTCCTGGTTTCATAAGCATAATCCATGCAGCAGATCAAAGCAGAGATCATGATTTCAAATGGGGTTCACAGTAAATGGAAATAAAATGACATCCATGTGTGAATTCTGTTTAGGCTAGTGCTTCCAAGTTGTACAAAATTAGTATCAACAAAAGAGGAAGAATGCAAATTTCAGCTTTTGTATTTACAACCTTCTCTCTTACACTAAGAGAAATTCATATGCCATCATATTAGCTATCTAACAGGTAGAAATCTAAGTTAAGCAGTCATCTAGGCTTCTTTTTTACAGGCACTGGAGAGAGGAATCAAGAGGGGAGTGATTTATGCCATGTGCCTTAGTCTTCGGATGGAATTGCCATTTGAGGAACCTGTGTCTGCCCACTGACTATATAGAGACACTTTAGATTTTTAGGATTTGCATCCTAAAGAAATAATTTCATAAAATTCCTTATATTTCTGTATCTTAAATTTATAATATACATCAGTGCAGGAATTTGAAACAGTGTATTCCAGAGAACTGGATACAGTAATTTCTTTCCACAAAATTACATTTTTTCTTGTGCAATTCAGGTCATTTAGTATATGGCTTCAGAAGTTCGCAGTCATTCTGCCTTTCATTTTCTTCTGTGCTTCTGCTCTTGCTGACACCCTAACATATGAGTTATCATAAACTCTCAGTTTGTCAGGTTCCTATATCTCTGGTCCATTTCAGTTTTAGAAGAAAATCCATCAAACTTTTCAACAGTCTGAACAGTTCATAGATTTCTAGAAATGATTTTCCTATGTAATATTTCATTCTATGCACAAGATGATACATAAAAATGGAAAATTGCTGTTGCTTGATTGACCCTATTTCATCAACAAAGATTATGAAGTACTTGTAACTTGGGACTTACAAGGTTATTTTAATAATGTTTAATACTGTAATTTGCATAATTTTATTTAAAAGGTTGGTAACTGTAGTTAGAGTGTTTAAAAGGCAGAAATTAATACATAAACTGTGGGTTAAGTTTGATTCATTTAAACATTCAGTATAAAATTCTCTCTCAGTTTTAGAGAGAAATCAATAGCATACTAACTGGCAAAATTTTAGGCAAGGAAAGAACAGCAATAATTTACTGCATTCTTTGATGTCCATGACGTGTTTATGTAGCAATTATATAATGAAATATATATAATATACATAATGGGCATGCCCCATTTCCTCAATAAATAAATATACAACCAACATAATCTAATCTCTTGCAATTTGTTAAGTGACAATGTACTCTGACTCGTATTTTTGTGCCTAAAATTGTCTCCCAGTACCTTTGTTTACCTTTGAGAGTTAATACTCCCTTCCCTGCTCTCTCACCCCATTGCCTATGAACAAACCACAATCAATGAATTCTCTTGGGTTCTTTTCTTCTCGTTTGTTAACTCTAGCACAGGTACTGAAGGCTAAACTGTACTGTCAGTAACACTGCTGCAATCCCATTGGTGTCACTGGGCTTGTACTAGTGTAACTGATGTTACATTTATTCATCTGTGGATGTACTTACACCTGCAGGAGGGAGCAGACCTGAAAAGGTAAAGAAAGTACTTGCACAAATAATAAAAATTAGTAATAAGGAATATTCACATAAATAAAGTATATGTACATTTATAAACAAATATTAATGTATTCCACAGGACAAGCTTTTTACGCATGAGTCACTTGCTTTACAGGTATTTTTATAGCAGCAGAAAGGTTCACTATTTCTCTTAAAATCTTGGAAGACTCTCCAGTGTATGTATGGGCAGGGAGCCACAGTCCTCTGCACTCTACAACTAAAAGCATAGCAGAACAACTCCCTCATGCCCAATTAATTTTGCTGCAGAAAAAAAAAAAGACAATCTGAATGGCTGAGACAAAATCAAAGTGGTTTTCTGCTCCTCCTCACAAGCTCATGGAAAGAAAATTGATGTAACTGTTGTTCACAGGGATTAACAGTGCACACTCTGAGAAGCAGCTAATACAGCATGACTGATCATCACCAGTCACAATCTAAGGCTAGCCAAAATTCAGCAAATAATTGTTCCAAATGCTTCTCAGCTTTCTTGGTAGGAAAAACTGTTTTGCATTTGTTTGAGAGAACTTTCAGTTTTTCATAAAAATTTCTTCAACTTAAATCTAAGGAGAGCAGGAAAAATCACTTTCATCCACCTTCAGTTTCATTTCCTGTACAAAGATGAAATCTTGAAAGGTGAACCTGAATGTTACTTTTGAAATAGTTTCTATGCATTGCCTCAGTATTCTAAAAAAAACATTACACTTTTAAAGTTATCTATTAACTACTGCACACAACAGCAGAGATGCTTTACTGAAGCACTAAGGAAAAAGCCAAAAAAAAGCTTGAGAAAAATGCTGACACATAATGCTCTTAAAAACAAGCACAAAAAGCTTGCACTGCACAATGAGCTCCCTCAGATTAAGAAAGCAGTGTCGGAAAAAAAACTTATGGCAGAAAAAATATTCTAAGAATATTTTGAATACACTAAAATGCACAACTGCAACACAGAAATACTTTGAAAATGTTTAATGTTATGCAATACCACTTTACAATGTCAAGTATTGCATCATCTCTTTTCAGAAGTAGAGCATAATTTACCAATTATATGAATTATCTTTAGTATGTTCTCTATAGGTTTCCTGACATAATGAAACCTATGATTTCCACATCTAAACTGTAAACTATTTGGCAGCAGAGATTTGGAAAATATTCTGGTTCTTAGCTCACCAATATGTAATAAAGTTAGTGGTCAGTGATCATCATAGGTAGATTTGTGTATAATATATCTTCTGGACAGCAAATTCTCTAATATCCAGAAGGCCACTAAACAGGCATTCTGGGGCTTTACTACACTGTACATGCTCTAACATGTCTGCTCCACAGATGTGTTATTTTTCAGGATTAAATTTTTTTCTGCCTTATCCCATATTTGGAATCTGTTGTGTTAAGGTATATGATAAAAGCTCATCTGCACCCCCAGAAAGGGACACAGAGTGTCAGTGGCAGGTGAGGGAGCCCAAATAACACCCTGCCTGGCTGCTCCCAGGCTCATCACAGGAGCCATTAGCCCATCAAAGGTGCGTACCCACACGAGCCCAGAGGCACAAGGGCAGGTGGGGGAACCCCGTCAGACCTGTCCCCTCCCAGGGAAGCCTCAGCCCCATGGGCTAAGAGTGACACCCAGCACCATGGGCCGACTGGAGAGCACCTTACAGACTGGGGAGGGTATCACTGCCTGCGGGGGTGGGACACATTGTGGGATGAAGGGAAGGAGCATCTTGG
The DNA here is from genome assembly GCF_018139145.2 of Gymnogyps californianus. Classification (NCBI taxonomy): domain Eukaryota; kingdom Metazoa; phylum Chordata; class Aves; order Accipitriformes; family Cathartidae; genus Gymnogyps; species Gymnogyps californianus. The sequence continues at coordinate 7,404,896 of NC_059471.1, read as the reverse complement.
CAATGTAACAAGACTTATGAGGTTTTTAGGGGAGGAACCAAAAGTGTGGAAAAAGGAGGGATAAAGGTGGTTTGGAGAGGAACAAGCATGGGAAAACAGAGGGATAAGGGGTAAAAGGAACCAGTCACATGTAAACAGGGCTGGTCAGTGCACTTTCCTGTCCACGTCCTGGCCTGCTGAGCATCATCTGTCATGTCTTCTATTAAACTCCATTTCTACCCATTTTCTTGGGTGAGGGGTGCTCTATTCTCTGTGTGTGTGTGTGTGTGTATGTGTATGGGGGTCTGTGGTACCAGCAGCTGGAGTGCGTGAGGGTGTGTATGGCAGTGGGTGATTGCCAGCAAACATCAAGCTAGGCTAGCTGGTGAGCAGGTGAGGCAGTCAGAAGCCAGGGGTCTGTGTGTAACTGGGAGTGAAACAACTGGACGAGTGGGCTACTGGAGCGACAAGGGGACCATGACAACTGCCCAAGAGACTTTAGGATCCCGGGGTTGACTGAGACACCCATTTGTGTGTATGTGTGTGTTACTGTGCAGGGGGAAGAGCAAGGATCCAGGGCCAGCTACTGGATGGACTGTGTCTAAGCTCAGTTACTAGAGGGATCCACAGTGTGTGTGTGTGTGTGTGTGTTGGTGCGTGCAAAAGGGTCTGTACCAGCAGCTGGAGAGGGGTTGCAGCCTCAAGGGCTTGCACACCCAGGTGCCGGCATCTGGGACAGCAAGGATCTGGGGCCAGCTCTACTGAGTTGACCGAGTGTCTAAATCCAACTACTGGCAGGTTTCACACTGTACATATGTATATATATACATACATATGGAGGGGGGGCAATATGATGAGGTCAGTGGTGGCGCTTTTATTTGTGTGAATGCTGATTGCATCTGCGTTGTGCTGTTCAGCCACGTGTATATGTGTATATGTGTCCTGTTTGTGTATGTGCTTACTGGGAATACACACTCAGCCTTGCTACCGGTTGGACATTGTGGCATAGAGTTGCAGCAGCCTCGCCTCTATCAGGCTACCAAATTCAGCAACCCCCTAACATGTTGTAATAATTCATGCACACATATTGCAAATATAATAATTTTGCTGTCACAGACTACAACACAATGCAAGGCTAAACTGAGAAAAAAATTGCTTAACTTTGCAGGCTCGTGTTCATTGCTATGAACCTCCTATTTTCACCAAAGCAGAAAGATTAAAAATGTGACAGGGAAAGCTATTCTCATAATCTTTTTGAGTCATTCTTCACTAAAAATTGGCAGGGAAAGAACAATGGCTAGAAAGAGACGTGGAAATGAGAAACTGTGCTCAAAGTGTGTATGCTGGCAAACTATACACAATGTTAAAGCTTTAACTTCAGTAAAGCAGGGGAATGCCTACAAAATATAATTTAACTAGGTTTTAGGTACAGCCAAAAATCAAAGAGATGTGGAATTCAAGAACTGGGTAGAAAGTCAAGTATCATTGATTTTCCTCCAATAGGTCTGCATATAGAGATAAGGTTCATTGAGACATGTCATTGAAACAGGGGTGCCCAGTCCTGACTAAAGACCAACCTGTCTTATTGATGAGATCAGTCTCCTTAAGTCATGAGAATGGCTCCTGGAGATTGGTTCCTATTTTGAAAGAAAGATGGACATCTTTCAACAATGTCAGGATATATGAAAAAATGTTCAATAAACTAGAATATATTTGTGTCCTTCTACATGAAAATCAAATGCCTGGAGAACAAAAGAGGAGCACTTCTCTGACTTATTTTACAAACAAACTTCAAAGTGATACACAATGCCTCTAAAAAGAAATGAAACAGTATTGAAAGCACCAGCTGCAAATTACGTTTGTCCTCCTCTGGGGGAATAACGAGAGGTCATATAGACAGTTGGAGACTTTTACAATTTATAGAGTAAGAAAGAGCACTATTAAGATAACAGCAATCTGCTTCTACTAAAGAGAAAGATGATGGTGAAATTAGAGTGATGAATCAACCTTGTACACTGCACATAATTTGAAAAACTATTATAGCTTGTGCTGCTTTTAGCTGGGATAGAGTTAATTTTCTTCGTAGTAGCTGGTATGGGGCTATGTTTTGGATTTGTGCTGAAAACAGTGTTGATAATGCAGAGATATTTTCCTTATTGCTGCTGAGCAGTGCTTACGCACAGTCAAGGCCTTTTCTGCTCCTCACACCACCCCACCAGTGAGTAGGCTGGGGGTGCACGAGAAGTTGGGAGGGGACACAGCCGGGACAGCTGACCCCAACTGACCAAAGGGGTATTCCATACCATATGACATCATGCTCAGCATATAAAGCTGGGGGAAGAAGAAGAAAGGGGGGGACGTTTGGAGTGATGGCATTTGTCTTCCCAAGTAACTGTTACGCGTGATGGAGCCCTGCTTTCCTGGAGATGGCTGAACACCTGCCTGCCGGTGGGAAGTGGTGAATGAATGTCTTGTTTTGCTTTGCTTGTGTGTGTGGCTTTTGCTTTCCCTATTAAACTGTCTTTATCTCAACCCACCAGTTTTCGCACTTTTCTGATTCCCTCCCCCATCCCACCAGGAGAGAGTGCGTGAGTGGCTGTGTGGTGCTTAGTTGCCAGCTGGGGTTAAACCATGACAAGCTCAATGGTTTCAAGATAAACCCAGTGTGCTATGCTCACCTTTCCATCACCTTTGCAAAGTCTAAGTTCTGAATTTGGACATTATACAAGATTAATTTTGTTATGACCACACTACTGCCCAATTAAGCTGTGTAAAGAATGAAACAATCACACTTGCCAAAATCCAATCAAGTGAAGTTTTCTGCCTAGGTAACATAAAACATCACATATTCAGCACAAATAATTTATGGCTAAAAAGAATCTAAAGTTTTAAACTATTGCCATCTTTATGCAGAACAATTTACAGGCACAAATCACTTGACAGCTGATTGAATATGTTAATGTAAGATACAAAAAAAATGCACTTCAGTTGTCATTTCTTTTTATTAATAATCTCCACAAAGTGGAAATTTATCTCATGTAGGCATCTTTACTTTCTATTACCCTCAAAGTAAGTCAATCTTCTATAGAAAATTATGAGAGCTGGGATTATTAAGATCAGGAAAACAGATACATGTGGTATATTTGAGTTTGCTACTATATGCAGAAAGCTAGGTCATCTAAACACTGATTAAAAATATAATTTACCATTGAGGTTGATTCACCAGATCACTGCATTAAAAGTAACATGAGTTTTTATTATGTAAAATGTGGATTAGAAATGAGTCACATTACAGAACAGTCAACACTCACAACTTGCAACAGTAGGGACTTTGCTTCAGAACATTTCCTGAAACTGTGCTGAAGGTGTGTTAGTTTTACAGCATGGATCAGCTAATCCCTGGCTAACAATGGCGGAAAATGAGAGGGAATTAAAATGGTTAATTTTACGTTTCTATTAAAGCGAAATGGTGTTCTTTCAGATTTATTTATATTGCTGTAGAAAAAGAGTAAGAACACACTGCAGCTCTTCTAAAATTTTTAAAAAGTTAACATAAATGATGTGAAAAACCTTCCTATAAAAACTGCAGTGGGTAATGTTAAGAGCAATACATAAAAGATTGTAAGGGAAGGAAATCTTTTCTATCCAATGTTATTACTAATATTGCATTATGTACTGCCAGGATAACAACAACCTTGCCTTGGCTGAACTTTAAGAGGTAGTTTGCAAAGTAAAACACCAATCAATTCTAGACATAAAAAATAAATATCCTTAAAATTACAAAGAAGAGTTCTCATAAAATAAATTTCAGATACCTCTCATTTTAAAGGACTGAAGCGTCATATAAATTAAGGCCTTCCATTTCCAATAAGACAGGAAACCAATATTTTTCTTTTCCACTTTTCATCAAAACTATTTTCTCTACCGTACTGAGCGGTTACTTTCTCTTTACTTCTTAGGTTATCCAGGGTCAAAGGAATATGTCTGTCTCTGACAACAACACTCTAAATTTTGCCTAACTAATGAAGTCTTACGGAACAGGAAAGCTCTTTCTTCCTTTTGTATAATTAAAGCTATTAAGATAATGACATCTGTGCTAACTCTTCTTTCACTTTTGAAAACAGCTTTCAGTTAAGTTCTACACCTTGCTAATACAGTGAAATCTACCTACAAGTGCCATTGTCTCAAATCACAAAGAAATTAAGTCTGTAGACAAGTAACTATTCACTTGTACTCTTTGTGCTATGTTTCCCAATTCAGTTCAGAACTGCGACTTCATGACAAAGTAATTCAGAATAAAGCTATCGCCATGCAAAAATAGTCTTGTGTACTTGAAGAGCTTTATCAACTTCTTAAATATATATCCCAATTAAGCCTTTTATGAAAAAGAATAAAAACTAAAATGAACAGAAACATTTATGGAAGACAATGGGTTTGATGGCTTAAGACCATGAATTGTACTATAAAAGCATATTTTCAAGAGGTTATGTTAACCACAGGATCCTTGCAAACCCACAGACCCTACTGATTTTAGCTTACTGCTACAAAATCCACTAATGTTAACTGTGGATCTGCAGTGTAATAGATCAAAAATGACACAAAAGCAAAAGCTAATTCAAGGCCAGGGAGAGCAAGACAAAAACAAATTCAAACTCCATTTAATTTACGTTGGTTCAGGCCATGAAATTCTAGGCTGACTCAAATCTCCAAGTGCTTCAAACAACTCTAGCAGACATACTCTGCATTCTGCAGCACATACCAACCTCATGGACAAATTATCTCGGACGAATTAAAAATGAAGTATAGCTGGGGGTAGAGGAGGGGTATGTACACATATCCCCACACCCACAAAAGTATATATGATTTTTCTCAGTGATAAAAATTACCGATAGAGCAGTGCCTTGCTGGCTTCCCCACAGTAGAGGCTACAAGGATAAGAAGAGCGGCCCAACAGGAACAGACTTTGCAAAAGCAAAGCACAGTACCTCTTTCAGGGGATTTATTTCAGTGTCACCCAAAAGACTGACTGCCTGATAGTGGGTAGAGGGTATCCAGAAGCCTGTTGTCGAGTTTAGTTTTTTATCAGAAAGTCTGCTTCATAAGCTCCAATGTGTGAACTAAAGACTGGTAAACGCAGGGAATTTGCTTGTCAAGCACACCTACGATCTGGACTAAAATGCTGAAGTACATCCACTCTAAGTAGTCCAAATCCAAAAAGTACGAGGCATTACACATTTTCTATGCTGTGTCCACCTGAAGCAGAGGAACACAGACAAGTGTATGATGTGCTGTCTTTACAGTTCAATAAGCTCCTCCCTCCCAGTCTGCTAATGGCAATGTTTCAATCACACGTCTATAGAAAGAACTTCTTGATTGAATCTAAAGGCCAAGGTTATTCACAGGCAATTGAAAATGGAAAGCATTATAATTTTGAAGAATAGAAGTGTGAAGAAGTAATTAGATACGTGACCAAGGGATGCTTTTACTTGTTGGATTGACAGGATGTTGATATTTCTACCTACATCTAGACACAATGAAGGTTTTCTTCTGATTTTTATGTAATATGATATGTAGCACTCAAATATGCAAAGTAGCGCTCATTCCTGAGGAAAATAAATGAAATCCCCCCAAATCTTGAAGTTATTTTACTTTAAAGAGTTGCTTTTTCCCTTAGTTAAAAATTATGTCTTTGATGAGGCTTAAATATTCAAAATTGCATCCAGAATTTAAGAGAAACCCAGTAAAAACAATTACATTTTTGTTGTATACTTCAAATACACTTCAAAATCACTTTGGCCCCTTTTGTAAAGATGTTTCTTTCTAAAACAGTATATTTTAAAAGAAAAGGTTTGAAATATATTGATTTTCAGGTAGAAAAACAATGGATATGAAATAGAGGCAAAATAAATCAGATTCATAAGATCCATTCTGTACTTTTGCTTTGGGTTTTGGACAGGAACAATGTATATTTCTGCTATCCATCATACTAAAATCCATTTAAGTCATCAGATGGCAGGATGAAGATTTTTCTATTTTTGCATGTTTAATGGGAGTTGGTTTATGTTAGTTCATTAGTCTTGTGTTATGTAGCACCTTTTTCACTAATGATCACAAAATATTTTATAAACATGATTTAAATCAATCTTGTCAATACCGCTATTATAAAAGAAAAATCTCTTATCCCACTGCAGAAACAATGACATGCAGAGCACAGCAGTGATTGCCAGGGCAAACAACATTGCTGTGATACAATTCAAGGGCCAAAACAGAGAAGCCAAGGCAATGCAGCTTTTAAAAACTAGCACAGAGCTCTACCAGATTTAGCTTTTCCACTGTAATCCACATTAACTGACAGACTGAAAGATGAGTATAAACAACAAACAAATAAAACTGGTGTTTAACAATCTGGAAAACATAAAAGTCATTCAAGATAATAAGATGTGCAATCTGACTTTCAAGACTATGATCAAACTAATTAAGACAGAAGCAACAAATTTATTCTGAAAAGAAGTCAGTGGGAAAATAGATACATATACTTATATGTTGATATTTTTATATATTTTAATACACTCATTAATAAAAAAATCCCAACTCCAGGAGCTCCCTACTTTTGTGAAAATTCAGATCCTACCCTTCTAGAGAAGAATTTCTTTTTACTCCTCTGTTACCACTGTCTTCCTCTATTACCACTGTCTTCAAAAATTTGCTCATCAGTCATAGTTATATATGACATTTAATATTCATTATGTAATGCCACATGACTTATGCTTTATTGTAAAAATATATAAGGCCACCTCCCTCCTCCAATTTACTTACTTAGGTCTAGGCTGTGCCTACATTCATATTATCCAATAAAAGCCTTTACAGTACTGACTGTCTCTCAGAAATTTGCAAATTTTCCCCATTCTTTTTACAGTCAGAATAGGAGGAATTTATTTTTCTTTGCAGCCTATGTTTAAGCCTTTATGTACCTCCTTCTAATGTGCTAAATCCAGGTGCGCTGGCTGACTGGGATGACAGAGGAAAAAGATGAAAATTTTCCTAACCTCCCCCTTTTGGCATTATCGTGGCCCCCACGCTTGCGGGTGCAGGAGCTGTCACAGAGCAACTGCCACGCTCCAGAAAGGGTCTGAGCTCCCGGTGTCCCTAAGCAGGGATGCACTAAAACAGCTGCACAGCCATCTGCATGGCCGCGCTCAGGCATGTGTAAAACAATCCGAAGATTTGATTAAAGCTCACGAAAACATAACCTAAGTAGTCTGAAAATCACTTCTTTAGGAAACAGCTTGAGTGTATCTGCACAGAACTCAGCATAGGTGGCACAATTAGCAAAGCAAACCAGTAATAAAATAACAATAACCATAAATTGTAATAATAATAGCAATAATAATAACAACAAAAATAATAATTATTTGGAAGAACAATGGGAGACTGAAGAAATATGAGGAATTCATTAGGACCAAAAGGAGAATAAAGTACATATTCCTTAGATCTTATCACTGTGACAAGGCAGGGAGAGGAAAGGAACAACCACAGCACCTGAGTGAACTTATATTAATGTTTAGTTAAGATGAAAGGAAAATGAAATTCCATCATAAAATAAATAGGAAGGTTCCCATCAATTTCTGAAAGTGATGCAGCAAAGCTGGCCTTATAGTTACTTTTAACTTAACTATACAGCATTTTGGAGACTAAAAAAGAAATAAATAAGGCTTATTCTGTGCAACAGAGAAACTGAGATGATTCATATGTTATTAAATTAATGCTTCTCATTATACAAAAAGATCTAAAATTTACAGCCAAAGAATAGAGAACAAACAAACTCCCACAAATGTTTAATTGTGCTTAAAATGCCACAGAATAATTCGTTTTGTACCATCGAAGCTTCCTATCAAATTTATTCCCATGTCCAAAGCTTGGCAAGCCAAAGTTTTCAAGCCACTGAACCTAGAAACAAAGCTAATTAACTGTTTCTTCTGTTATTCACTGCAGTCCCAAATTATAAGGAATAACATACAGTATAATAGAATAAGGCCTTTTCTTTTATCTCATTTAAGAAAAGCATACTGATTAAAAACAGTCCCTCACAGGATGATTTTTTTTTTTCCAAACTATTGAGTTGAAAGGTTTGAAGAAAGTCAACAGTATCAAAAGGTTTAATTACATGAATTTGAATCATTAGAATGTTAATGAGACAAATCACGCAGTTTACCAGTTGTATACCAACTGTAAAAAGGAAATTTCTCTCTGGTGGACCAGTGGAAACATTACATTTGAAAATGCTTTATGAATGCTAATTATTGCTGTGAGGTTGCCTCCCTCTGAAAACACTCAGGAATTTTTGGAGGAAGATGGCAGAGGGGATGAGCAGAGCTGTTATTGAAATGGAAATGCATTGAAGGTACATTGCGTAAAACAAAACAATGAGACAGGTTTCTCGCGCTGCTGGGCCAACAGCTAAACGAAATCATGAGCAGTCTCCATCTGGTATGTAACAACACTAAAAATAGCCTGACCTTACTTAGGGATCTATCAGGCTATCAGTTGTGGCTAGTAATGTCAGAGAAAAGTCAGACCATCTTGATTCACCAAAATTTGCAAATCCATGCTTATTCCAGTATTTAAAATTTGAAAATAATTTCTACATGGCATAAAATGGATTACTTAACTTTGTTATGGTAAATACAATGAAAATTACAGTTATTTAAGAAAAAATAGATTTTAATAAAAGAAAAAAATATGCATTATTTTGGTTTTTTTAAAGCAGCATTTTTTTTCCAAAAACATGAGTGGATGGCATTAACCAGTTTTTATGAAAAGCATCTTAAAAAAACCCAACAGTCAGGAATAAAAAACTAACATATCAAAAATTTTCATGATGTATCACTTGCGTACGTATCCACTTGTCTTTTAATTTTATTTAATAAGTTAATTTAGAAATGGTACTCAGATTTGTGGAATGCACATTCAAGTGAAAGAATTAAAGGACAAGCATCTAAGACTAGAGAAAAACAGGATATGAGAAAAAGAATGTGATGATAGGAAAGGTGGTCCAGTTGGTAAGATCTAAAAATTTCTGTCTGTTGCTCCCAGAGGAGGCTTCCTGGACTCCAAGTGTGCTTTGAGGCTTGTCAAGAGAAGCTGAATAGCAGGGATCTAAGATGGCTCTAGCCTCGAAGATCAGCACTTTTGGGTGTTTTAGACATGCTGCAGTTATGAGAGAGGATCGGCTACTCTATGCCCACTTACATCATGGCTGCTTTTAGCTTTGGACAGAAAATATAATTTAACTTGGATTCTCTGATCCATAAAATAATTTATCACTATAGTGTTAGATGGTTTTTTGTGGTAACTTAAAAAGAATTATACCTTTCAGGAGCTTTAATAACTATCTAGCTAATTCTAAGGATACTTAAACATTCACCTTAAATCCAGCTTTCTGTTATCTCCCTATTGAACTGACCTGTCCGAAAAAAATATTTTAGGGTGTATCTGCTAAATTATATTTCCTGTAAAATAAGTGATACGATGATGGCTGCATTATCATACATGTCCTGGTTTCGGCTAGGACAGAGTTAATTTTCTTCCTAGTAGCTGGTATAGTGCTGTGCTTTGGATTTAGTAGGAAAAGAATGTTGATAACACACTGATGTTTTTAGCTGTAGCTAAGTAGTGTTTATACTAAGTCAAGGATTTTTCAGCTTCTCATGCCCAGCCAGCAAGAAGGCTGGAGGGGCACAAGAAGCTGGGAGGGGACACCGCCAGGACAGCTGACCCAAACTGGCCAAAGGGATATTCCATACCATATGACATCATGCCCAGTATATAAACTGGGGGAGCTGGCTGGGAGGGGGGATCGCGGCTCGGGAACTAACTGGGCATCGGTCAATGAGTGGTGAGCAATTGCATTGTGCACCACTTGCTTTGTATAGTTTAATTCTTTTAGTATTACTATTGTCATATTAGTATTATCATTATCACTGTTTTTCATTCCTTTCTGTCCTATTAAACTGTCTTTATCTCAACTCACGAGGTTTTTTTCCTGATTCTCTCCCCCATCCCAGGGGTGGGGGGCAGTGAGCGAGCGGCTGTGTGGTGCTTAGCTGCCGGCTGGGTTAAACCACGACAATACACTTAGCTGATCCAGTTTGGGAAGGTTTTCCTCTGCCTTTCCAAATATTTAAGAGAGAGGCAAAGCCCCACTAACACCCCGTGGTGTTACAGGCTGTGTTATAGGCCCCACACGGTGTTATAGGCTCTACTGGGTCTGGCTGGGATGGAGTTAATTTTCTTCATAGTACCCCATATGATGCTGTGCTTCGATTTGTGGCTGAAACAATGTTGGTAACACACCAATGCTTTGGCTGTTGCTGAACAGAGCTTGAACAGCATCAAGGCTTTCTCTCTTTCCCATTTTGCTCTTCGTCCCCCAACAGCAAATTGGCTGGGGGTGGGTAAAGGTTTGGGAGGAGACCCAGCCAGGACAGCTGACCCCATCTGACCAAAGGGATATTGCATACCATATGACATTGTGCTCAGCAATAAAAGCTCAGGGAAAGGAGACGGAAGGGGGGACATTCCTGGTTATGGCATTTGTCTTCCCAAGTAACTGCTACCCGTGAAGAAGCCTTGCTTTCCAGGAAATGGCTAAACATCTGCATGCTGACGGGAAGTCGTAAATGAATTCCTTATTTTGCTTTGCCTGCACATGCAGCTTTTGCTTTCCCTATTTAACTGTCATTATCTCAGTATACAACTCTTCTTGCTTTCCTTCTGTTTTCTCCCTGACCCACAGGAGAGGGGAGTGAGAAGAGTGTTTGGCTATTGGCCAGAGTCAACCCACCACGTGCTGTCTGTAAACTTGTTTTTGAAAGGTTCACTGGGCCAGGAGGGGATGCACACACAAGCAAACATGTATCTGGCCCAGTGACTACAGCACCTTCCTAGCAGAGGAAATACCATAAAATGAAACCAAACCAAACCAAACTGAACTAGTCCCGGGAGCAAGAAGGAAAACACAGGTCTCCCAGCCCACTGTTCCAAATATTAGGTGGGAGGAAGAGGCCATTTGTCCATATGTTTGTCTGTCTGTCTCATTCTGGAGAATGTTCCAGCATACAAATCCTGATCAGAAAGAAACGCCTGTTTGTAAAGCGAAGACCCCATGTCCTCAGCACATATCCTTCACTTTGACGTTTCTTATTGGCTAGTCTAAATAAGTCCTCTTTGATAGCGCTGCTGTTTCCCATATCTAATGGACATAACTCTTCCCATGCACCAGGTAAGAGCAAGGTGACTAATTCAGAATTGTCTATTTTTACAACAAGCACCTTCTGTTTATTTATCTAGTTCACATCATGTGTTGGAGACTGAAACAGCCCACAGGCACTTTTCAGTCTACCGTCAATATTTCTCTTGAACGTGTTTGGTCATTTGTCCTTTTTTTTTAAAAAGAAAGGAACACTAGTATAAAAGTGGTCTAAAAATGTGTAAGTATTGATAGACTGTGTTATGGGAATAAAGCATATTGATTGAACATCTTGTCACTAGTGTAACTGCATCTGTATTTAGGAATTCTAACACTGTAGCTGCAGAGTATCCTGGGCACAGGTCCAGTGCTGGAAATGAGAACTGGGACTCACAATGTCCCTCTTGGTAGATCTAGAGAACACTAAGTGTAAAATGTCTCATTAAAACAGAAGAAAAGCCAGACCTATGGAAAGTGAGACCGTAGCAGATGGTTCTGATGTTAGGAAGGAAAACTGAGACTTACAAATGATAGGAAGCCTTTTAAGAAAGCTGAATGCAAATAAACAGAGAAATTTTATTTAATTTTTCCACCCTTCCCAATGGTTGAAATTCCCAACAAGGAATTTAATTCTCTTCTGCTTTACAGCAGTGTCATTCTTCTAAATTGCTCTTGGCTGTGATCTTTACATGTGTTCTGCGCAATAATTTCTAAGTTTTATGAATTGTCAGAAACAAACAAGCTGGCCAGGACAACCCCTATTAAACTTCCTCATCAATAGTCTTCTGAAAGACAGAACCCAGAGATATGATTGGCGTAGGTGGATAAATAATTAGGCTGATGCATTGGTATCATGAGAAACAGATGTGGACAAAACACGACAGATGAGAGACATTAATTAGGAGCTTTAAAAAGATAACTAAGAGGATGCAAGGAGCAAGATTAGATGCTGGCTGGCTAGCTTCATACTACTTGCTTTTCTTGACTCCAATCATTTAAGCTTGTTACTCTTTTTATTGTGTATTCACTTTGTCTTTCTCTGTGTCCTTTATCTTCAACTGTAGTTGCTCTTACAGTCTAAAATGACAATGATATCAAATGCTTGTAGAAAAGCAGATTTTTTAAACTCTAATAAAAACATGCATTTATTTTAGGGTAAAATTGTTTTTTCTAGACGTCATAAAAATGAAGAGACATTAATAAGAAAATATGAAGTCATCTAGTTTGTGCTGCTATTTATCATGAACAGCTTTCATCTACAAAAGGAATATAGGCAGACAAATGAAGAGCTGTTTGCACCATTTTAATATTACAGTATGCATCTAGGTATCTTGAGGGTGCATGCTGCTCTGAAACGAAATATTTATACTTTATGTTACTGGTAAGGAGGAAATGCTTAATGAAATCACAGGTTTTTTCAAAGGAAGGCTAGTTTTAGTAAGTTACAGTTTATGTCTTGAAGTCTAAACTACAAATTATATAGTGTATATAATATGCTATAATTCACCTGAGTCCAATTATCATTCCTGATTTCTTCTTCTAGAAAAGAATTAACTGTGTAACTGTAAAAGACATGATTAATTGTAAGATTTGTTTATAACTTCTATGCAATACTGAATAGAATTTCTGTGGGAAAATAAACAAATTCTATATATTAATACAAAAATTAATACTTACATAAGGGATTGTGTCCAAGGTGTCTGTGTTGACAATTATAGGGGCAGGGCTTGCCTGAAAGGGAAAAAAAAAAGAAAAAAGAAATTTAAAGATCTGGAATTCATTAATATTGAAATGCCCATAATTTTCCATTAAATTAAAAGTCTAAAAGCCTGTCTTCCCACTGAATTCACGTCATACAACAGTACATAACTTCGGGTACTGTTTAATCAATTAAGGATGAAGGAAATAGCTTCTCAGCCTCCAAACCACAGCTCACTGTGGTCTTCCTTTTTGATTCCATTAGGCTTTGGATCACATCCTGAATATATAATAACTAGTAATTCATTTTTGAGTAGAACTGTAAGAAACATGATGTATTCAACTTACAGTTAGGGGACCTTGGGGGTGAGGGTTTCAGCTTCCCTTACCTTACAAGTCCACTTTTTGTGTTTGAGCAAAACCAAGGTGATAACTGATCTTTACAGAGGATAAACCTCAACATTTTATGTTTACACTACTTATCGGTTTTATATAGGTATATAGTATATGTATAAGCACATATACTATGATATTTATGTCAAAGCTATATGTTCTACATGGTTCATATGCACTCAGCTGATGTTCCATTTGAAATATAGACCCAGTTTAAAAAGATTTGTGAATCTGTAAAGCTGCCCAGCCTGATCTTTAACTTACTTACTGATGAAACCCATACCCAGGCTAGTTTCCAGCCACCTGAAATACCCTAACCTCTTCCCATGCTGGGATTCAGCGGTGGTGACCCAAGGCTGAGCTCTGATTCGACCCGGCTGCATAATCTTGGCTCAGAGTCCGGAGAAAACTACACAGCTGTGAGAAAGTGTAGAGTAGAGCCACGCACCGTAAGTAAGATGTCAGACAGAGGCAGAACTGCTAAGATGTGATTGTTAATAGCTCAAGGACTTGGGAGGAGAAGGATCAACATGTAGTCAGTGTAGTACAAAAAGTGATGGAAGGCACCCCTTCTCTGCCTGACTTTGCTTGGTCAGCAAAGACTCTTCAGGCATTGTATTGGGCTGACGAACATACTAATGCTTAGCATAGTAGCTCATTAGTTCTATTTATCTACATTGTATATTAGCCAATGAATGACTGTCTGTACTTTAAAATTTTATAGACTGCAGGGTCTCTTTGTGCATGGTAGGCATGATTACAGCACTACTGAAAACACTGATCATATTTCTATTGTCAAATATTCACTGCAGGATTTCAAAACCTAAGTAACATAACCCAAATTAAGAATGTAATATTAGTGCAACAATTCAAATACTTTGAGAATTTCACAGTTTCTTTCCAGTTTTGGTGCAGTTATTGAAAGATAATCTGTGTTCAAAGAAATTGTACGTTACTGCACAACCGCTACTGATGATGAATGCCATTATTTCTACACAACTGTGTAACCTGTGAATAAAAACTAAAAAAGAAATGCATACAATTTGGTGTGTATACATTTCATGGCATGTATCAGTCATCATAGTAAGGTATAGTTTAATATCAAAATGCTTAGTATCTGAAAAGATACTACCCATACTCATTTATTCCCATTGTGCCCCATAACACTGGACACTTTGGAGTGATAGATAAAAGCTGAAGGCCATATGATTATAACATTTTTAGCTTTAGGCATATGGAATTATTTATAACTGTATTGTCACTGAAGGTTAAACAAAGGATTTCCTTTTTAGAATTATAGTTTTCACCTACATGAATATTTAGCTCCATACACTTAAAGACTGCTACCTTTGCTACAGGAAGAAAAAGATTGGGTTTTTTTTTACAGTATTGATTTTATCTTCTTTTTATTTTTACATACTGTGAGAAGGTCCAGTACCAAATATAAACAAAGTTTGCAATCTTCAGAATGAAAGCATCTTTCCACTGCTTTAAAAACCAATATCTATTAAAACAACAAACATCTTTCAGAAGTCATTTTCCAAAGCATTCTCATACTATCACCACTTGCTTCTAACCCATTGAGGAATAAAGCCTTATATCCGTATCAGATTTTCCTGAAGTAAAGCTAAAGAGATTTCTTGATCAGAAACTAGTAATTGTGGGAACACTACAGAAAATAATATTTAGGGGACTTGGAATTTCTTTTGAATACTCAGTTACTCCTTTAATTCTTCTTATGAGCTGTCCTGGTTTCAGCTGGGATAGAGTTAATGTTCGTCTTAGTAGCTGGTACAGTGCTGTGGTTTGGATTTAGTGTGAGAATGATGTTGATAACACGCTGATGTTTTAGTTGTTGCTAAGTAGTGCTTATCTTAAGCCAAGGCCTTTTCAGTTTCCCATGCTCTGCCAGCAAGCAGGTGTGCAAGGAGCTGGGAGGGAGCAGAGCCAGGGCAGCTGACCCGAACTAGCCAGAGGGATATTCCATACCATGGAACATCATGCTCAGTATATAAACGAGGGGAGTTGGCTGGGAGGGGTGGATCGCTGCTGGGGCATCGGTCAGTGGGTGGTGAGCAATTGCATTGTGCATCACTTGTCTTTTCTTGGGTGTTATTTCTTTTTTTGTTGTATTCCTTTTCATTACAATTATTATTATTATATTATTGTTATTATTCTTAGTTAGTAGTGTATTTTATTTTACTTTAGTTATTAGACTGTTCTTATCTCAACCCTCAAGTTTTACTTTTTTTTTTTTTCTTTTTCCTCCTCCCCACCCCAATGGGAGGGAGGAGGGGGAAGCGGCTGCGCGGTGCTTAGTTTTGGCTGGGGTTAAACCATGACACGAGCACAAGCAGAACCTGCACATCCTTCACACTATCAGTTGCAGTTGCTTTCAGAAGGACTTTCACAGCCCTGTCGGATCCCTGTTTCAGTGCTATACCACCCTCACTGAGAAAAGTTTTCTCTTCTATCTAATCAGAATTTCCCTTAAAGCAACTTGTGTCTGTTGCCTCGTACTTCTTTGCATCTCCGAGAGGAGTTTGGCTTTGTCTCCTCTCTAACCGTCCCTTAGATGGTTGAAGACAGCAATTAGATGCTTCCCACAGCAGAACAAGCTAAGCTCTCTCTTTTCTTAAATGTTCTGTGCACCAGGCCCAGTCACTGTTGTGTGCACCACTATCTTGGTTATCCTCCACCCAGCACACTTTGGCATGGGGAACCTAGAACTGGACACAGTACTCCTGACGCAGTCTTACAGGTGATGAGTAGATGTCCCTCAAACTGCTGCCTAGGCTGTTGTTAGTGCAGCCCAGTTTCCTGTTAGCCTTCACAACTACAAGGGCACATGGCTGACTCCTGTGCAACTTGTTCTCTGCTCTGCAAAGCTGCTGCCTAGCCGGACTGTGCCTGGCTGGGTCTACTGCATCTTTTATTCTGCCCAGGTGCAGGAACTCCTGCCTGTTGTCATTGAATTTTGTGAGGTTCCTCTCGGCCCATTTCTCCTGCCTATTGAGATCCCTCTGAACTGCAGCTGTCCAATGTATCATCTGCTCTGCCCAGTCTGGTGTTATCTAAAACCTTGCTGACAGTGCACTCTATCTAATCATTCTGGTTATTAATGAAGATGTTAAACAGCATTAGCACCAGTATCAACTCACTCTGTAGAAACACAGCAAGTAACTTGCTGTCAGTTACTGGACTTTGAATTGCTGACCACTACCCTTTGGGTCTGGTGGTCTAGCCAGTGTCCCACTCATCTTCTAGTACATCCATCCATCTGCTATCTCTCTCATATGGCTACGAGACTGAGAATTTGTGCTGAAAGCCTTGCTAAAATCAAGGCAAATGACACCTACTGATTTCCCTTCACCCACAGAGCTAGTCATCTCATCATAGAAAGCTGGCAGGTTGGCAAGGCATAATATACCCTTAGTAAATTGATCTGCCTCTTTGTAATAACCTCCCTCTGTCCTTCATGAGCCTTGACAAGGCTTCCCAGAGGCACCCACCAGGATGTTTCCATTTGTTAGCTTCCTACCTAATCCTGACCCCCAGGTTCCCACTTGGCCCATCACCACAGCAAAAGTCTGAGCATTTAAGCTGCTCCTTTGAATAGTGTGATCCTACCCTGTCTAGCATGCCTACAGAGCCTGTAAAGAATTGGCTTTCAAGCAAGAATATCTTTCAGGGTTCATTTTAACACAGTGCTTACTGTATTCTTTACTGACTGGAAGAGTTGAACTTCAACTATCAAACTGATGATTTTCTGCTACTGAGGTATTCATCCTGATAAGACACATGGGCATGAGAAAATTCACAGAGCAATAGTTTCAGATGGATATAGTGACTATAACCTTTCACTCACAACTCATATCATCAGTGCATTTTCCTTTTCTGTTCCTCTGTGTTCCTATCTGTGCGTGTGTATGTGTGCATGCATGTGTGCAACAGCGAGTCTGTGTGGTGATTTGGGGCTTTCTTTTCTTTTTTTTTTTTGACTGGGAAAACTGATTTAGTACAAACATTTTGCTTCAGTCTCTTTAACATATGGTAATTTGAAGAACACTGAGCTCCTGAGCTACAATATTGCATTTAAGTACAGGAAATGGAGATGATTTTATTAGTTGTGTCCTGTTTGTAGCTCATGTTTTAAAGAAAAGTAGGAGGCTTTAATCATGCAGAGTTGAGAAGACAGTTTCCAGCCACTGGAGAGAGCCCTAAATATAGTGCTGGCCATGGAGTACACAATAGCATCAAAATAGTCCTGTAATCACAGTGAAGTTACTCAAGGGATAGGTCAAGAGAGGATCACTAGCAACAGGGAGTCAGAAGGATTTTACCTTCCAGGATGATGTGTCTATATCTATTCTGACTTAAAAACACGTCATATGCACTGATTCACCAAATTCTCAAAAAAGATACTCAGATATCTGCGCACTTCTTGTAGAGAACACTGACAAATCTATCATAGCAGTTCATCAGCTCATCAAGAATACTTCCAGTTGTGTATAAATTAACAAATACACACAAAAAAATTTCTAGATTCTCTCGAGAATCTCTGCCTGCTGTGTCTTTGAGACAGCACTGCCTCTTATCTGTCACAATCTGTATACCCACACATATGTAAACTATCTACCTAAGTTTGAGACTGGGTGAGAAGAAGAAATGGCTTTCTGGAAGACAAAGATAATGACTTTATTCCTGGCTCTGCCCTTTGACCCGCTCTGCAGTCTTAAACAAGACATTTAATTACTCTTTACCTAGCTTTTCCCAGGTTTAAACTCTAGCAAAACTGGCTTAATTTGGTCAAAGTTTTAAGAGAGATTATTGAGTTCTTGCCAACCATCATCTATCTGTATGTAGGGAGTTTTAAAATTTTACATGTCTAATTGCCTAACTTGCAGGATTAATTCAAATCAGTAGTAATTATGAAATTACTCATGAAAGAAACGACCCTCTTTTAAGTCAGGTAGCATACAGAGGGCTCGCAGACTTTGCAATCAGATTTTAAAGATGAGAAGAGGCCTTCGTGAACATATTCACAATTCTGCAGCTGCAAAATAAATCCAAACCAATCACCAAAAGAGGGAATTTTACTGAGTGTAGTGAATTGAGTGATCCTGTTTTCCCCATTCCTCATGCACTTTCCTTTCTGCCCTAATCCTTATCTATACATTAAGTATTATATTATGCTGACAATGTACCATGCGGGCTGCCAGCCTTATAACTACTGCTCCCTGCACAGACCTTTTTCCTGCCCTTGACTAGAAGCAGTGCTTTCAGCTGAGCCATCTCTGTGCTTTGAAGAAAAGGCATCACACTGACAGCTGCAGTGACAGATCGGCATAGCTGGGACAAAACTTGAATAGCTTTGGGGAAAAAAAAGGAGGAAGATTTTTTTGACTTAGTCTTCTTCTTAAAGGACTTGAGCACAACAGACTTTACTTCCACAAATATATATGAGATTGTTCTGCTAGCAGTGAGTCAGAGAGTCTAGTTGCTTTTCCACCAAAAGCACAACTTAAAAGCAAGATACAGTGAAAGCACTTGAAGCCAGTAGAAAGAGAACAAAAAGGGACACGGTCTAGTTCATGAACATTTACTCTGTTACCAAATTCTCTACAAGTGTATGATATGACTCATACCTCTCAGACAAGATGAACTTTCCCTCTACCATGAGTGCTAGCATTATCCTGGTTGACTGGTTTTACTTACAGCATTCACAGTTTTATACACTATCCATATTATACTGAATTTCATTCTTTTTGGAGCATTCATAATTCCTTGTTTTAACTGTTCCTACTATGCAGTGCTGTATTCAACACCAGACCATGAAACTACTTGCATAGGTATATGGTAATTATTTTATAAATAATGAGCAGAGCACATTACTTCCTAACCAGAAAACACTAAAACAAGTACGTGATCATTTTCAAACTATCCACCTATACTCATTCCTAGCTGTGATTTTAATTTGACTCAGAACTGTCAATTGTTTGTTTTCCTGTTAAGGAACCACCATCATTATCTACATTATTATATATAAGTAAACTCAGAATAAAGAGGTGGTGAAATTTAGAGTAATACAACAGTGTATGTATTACCATTTAAAAAGTAAGTTGAGTTGCCAGTGGCTTGTTACCATCTTTTGCAGACACCTGACTCTGTGAACTGTACGTCAGAGTCAAGGGCTCATCTTTCCAGGTAGCCAGCCCTAAATTCTAAAACACTCTCTGGAATATTCAGTTGCAATTTTATTTTACTTCAAAATGTTAGCATTTTGTGTCTTAATAATATGAAGTTGAGCAGCCCCTATATTTGTACATGAATAGGGCACGCTGCATCTCTCAGATATAACGTGTCAGACTGTTCGAGGCTTTAAGAAGGTAACACTGAATTAGTTTAAATTCATTTCATATTTTAAAAATGAAACTTCTTTCACAACTGCAAGAAATAGATTTACATTGACACACAATGGCAGGAACGATTAAATGATAATTTAGATGTCAAAACAGTAATTCTCTGGCATGCTATGAGGCCTCAAGATCACAGAACACACAGAACCTTTTGTCGTATTTACCACTGAATAACAAACTGCAAGACTAAGAAGGAGAAAAAGTCATTTGCTCATTATTAAACAGAAAATAGAAAAGACAGGGAGCCTCTTTCTTTGAACATCTAAAGAACGACTTTTCAGCAAACAATCCTACCTTTACTTACAGACATAAAACAGAAGTCAAAACCAGCTTTGCTTGCAGGCTGCAGCTGTCAAGAAGAGAAGAAAAATGCCTCAAGAAATCCTCAAGATCTTTCCCTACATATATAATGCAACCTCATATAAGGCTATTTAATTTAAAGGTAAATAGTGCCTGTCAAAGAAGGTGGCCTTATTTTTGGGCTTGGGGTTTTGCATTGGTTTTTACTTAATCTGTAGGAATAATTTCCTACTTAAAATTGTATTAGCTGTGGCATTATTTAAACAAAAAAGAATTTAGACCTAAGGAAAACCTAACATTTCTGTGTGGATCCACAGGCTGCCAGAGGGAATGGCAAGAAAGCACCTACTTTACAGTTGTTGAAGTTTCACCTGTACTGATACTGCCTGTTAGTTTGAATTAGCAATGATTAACATAATGGTAACTTTTTACCCAATATCAGATCCAGTGAAGGACGCAGAAATGTCAATGGGAAAAGCTCTATAGAGAATGAGGGATAATTATGGTACATCTGAATTTCCAGTGAAGATATTATTCAACTAAATGTTATTACCCATTAAATTTTGAGGTGATAACCTTCCTATCACTAGACAGGATGGATCCATCTGTCTCATTCTAGGATGCCAAATGCCATGCTAAGACTCACACAGAGGTCCCATTATCACATCTCTACTGACTCACAAAAGAAACTGATGCAAAGTGTCTTACACCAGTGCTCTAGCTTTGAACAGAAATTTAGGCCTAAATCCTGTTTTTAGATATACTGCTTCAGCACATGTTCATGGCCTTTTGAAAGTGAATGGGCCATAACATTCATTTATTACATAGATCTCTGCTCTGATCTCTGATCTGATCTGCACTGTGCTTCAGAACTTTCCCCAAAGTCTGTGTCAAAGCACATCTCTTAAGAAAATACAGCTTAACCAATCAGCAACGCCAGTTTCTGGTATGTTCTTAAGTCTGGATACGGAAACTTTAGAATTGAGAACAAAAATAGAAATACATTCCATATGGTCTTTTTATAAGTGTATTATTATCTTCAAAACTCTGGCATCTGATATGTATACCTTTTTTTTTCAGATTGTATGTCATTCATAACAATTTTATAAAAAGATGAAATATTTGAAAATTCTTGCCACTACAATCAATATTAGTGGAAAGATACACTGCAAAAATAAAGTGTTATGGAGTGATGCTACTAAAAACCTAAGAGCTAAGCTAATTTATTTTATACCATGAAATCATCAAAACAGGTTACATCTTCCATTTTAAACATCTTAATGACATTCTGCTACATCTATCAGATCTAAAAATTTCTGAGTGAAAGTCCTGCATAACTGAAGCTAATGGTAAAACATTGATCTGGTTCAACAGAGTCAAAATTTAAACTAGTATGTTTCTACTCAATATTAGTTTTGTATTTCTCCTGGCAGGATTTATAGAGTGTGTATGCATTTAGCCAGCAGGTTCATGAAAGCAATAAAGCAAAAATAATTTAGAATCAACTAAACAAATTAATATTCTGCTTTCAGATTGTTTTGTATCTTATTTTTAAAGCACATTAGCTAAATATCCAGAAATTAAAAATCTAGGGGAAAAAAAATTGTAACATAAAATGCTTATGTTATCCACAGACTTGTTAACAATGGCAAATGGTCTCATTGACTTGAGCTTTCCCATTTTTTCTTAAACACTAACTATTTAACTTTTCTACAGTTTGCCTAAGCATTAGCTTTATTAACCATGGACTGGTGTAGATTTTTTATAAAACAGTGTAAACCTCAAGAAGAGGTTTTAACCTGAAAATATATTAATTTATTGCATTACTCAGGATGTAGACTACTTCATACATTTACATAAAAATTTTTTTTCTCTCCAACTGGATTTTAAACTTCTACAGAAACTATGAAGACTAAGTGACAAGTGTGTGTGTGTGTACGTGTGTATATATAGACAGACACCTATATGCATACAAACATGCACATACACATGTATGCACATAGACTCAAACGCAGACTAGGAAAAAAGCATGCACCCAGTTTTTAGGCATCCTATTTGACCCAGCTGCATGCTACAGTGCATGATTCAGCCTTGACATGCACAAAGATAAAACTCCTTCCAGAAAGAGGAAAACAAAACCAAAGCAAAATCACAGCCATTCTTTTCCTCCTTTCTCTTCAAAAGTGAAGGCTGAATCGCCCACGGCATGACTTTTTACTTTGAAAATCATGGTACACCAAGCTCACAAAGCAGTTATCCAGTATCTTATTCTGTTACCTTTTTACAGCCTGAAGTACTTGAGGTTGAGTGTAACATTTATTCCTGCATGGAGACTTTTATAACCAGCCTCAAAAACACGGAAACAAATGGACTAAAAATTACAATGCAGGTGAAGACAACAAAAAAACCTGAATGTAAAACTAAAAGTGAAATAGGGAAATTAACAGAATTCGGTATCTATTCAAGAGGTTTATCAGAACATAAATTCCAAAGAATGAAACACTTACTTTCAGGAACTAATCAATTACATCGAGCACTGTATACAGCAGCCCAGAAATAATGGAATCAGTGCCAAAGAGCACTCACTTCTGCTTGGCAAGAGCAGAAGAGACCAAGGCTTACTGGTGCTACAGCTAAAACTCTCTGTAGAGACGAAAGAATAAAAATTACAGAAGAAAGCATCTTTAGAATTTTAGAAAGGTTCTCAGGTATAACAGAAGTAGCAAAATCACCATTGATGCTGTTTCAGCACTGAAGTTGCCAGGAGAAGAGCTGGGGATTACTGTGGTCCATAAAATGCATCACCTTAACTCATTGATTTTGGCTAAGTATGTATAGGAAGAAAGCTATTTTGCCAAATGCTTTCACTTAATGAATGTGTATTTAACAGTATTTAGGAAGAACTTAAAGAATTAAACTGGATTTTGAATATCTGCAACAAATTCAAAGTTAAATTGGGCTGTGCTATAGCAAAGAGGGTTTTGATTTTTATGTGAGTAGAAGTAAACTTCTAACCTAACGTCCTCTGGAAAAGTTTTAATTGATGTCCCAAAGTGTCCCTTCATGGCCCAGAATCACTACATGATGAGTAAAATTAACAAAATAATTCCAAATATATCACTTGCCGACAGCTTGTTTCAAACCCTAAATCATTGCAGGACGACTGCACTCACAGTATGTTATTTCAAAACATAAGAAACATCAGTGTATAAAGTGAAGATATCCAGGGTTCAGGGCAAGTCAGGCATTTTACAAGGTTTTGCCTTATGTGGCATAAAATGCATTTCTCAATGGAGATGCACTGTTACATAAATTACAACTATTTGGTATTTTACTATAGGGCTTGCCAACCATTTTTAATCTCAGTTTTCTCACTGGCATCCTTCTGCCTGAGAGACTGGGTGCTCTGTGGGTGACTTGCAGGACACTGCATGCCAGAACTGCCACTTTTTCCATAATTTTACAGATTGTAGCACCCAGCAGGAATGTCACAGGCTGCCGAGCTTAGCAAGGACTCTCCTCCTGAATCTGTGTAATACCATCAGGTTGCTACTGAAAAAAAGAGAATGCTCCCTTTAGGATGATGCAATCTTGTTTTAGGACAGATGGTGGAAATACACACATGCCATTTTCTTTTTGTTTTTAGGACCGATTTCCCTCATGGTTTAAAAATTTGCACAGAGGGAAAAAACAGCCCAATTTCTAGACTTTGTACCTTGTAATTCCTTCATCTGCTACATTCAAGTGCCTCTTTTAAGGACTACGCCCTACTGAAACATGAAGCTTGTATTACACCTGCCTTCCTTCCGCCTTGTACTGGGCACAAACAGCAAGGTTTTGGTAGCGGGAGGGGCTGCAGGGGCGGCCTCTGTGAGGAGAGGTCGGGGCTGCCCCATGCCAGACACAGCCGGTTCCAGCCGGCTCTGCACCAGACCCACCTCAGGACACAGCTGAGCCAATCAGCAAAGCTGGCGGCGCCTCTGAACCAATCAGAAGTTGTTTGTGGCGCCTCTGTGAAAACACAGGCTCTGGTGCTCTGTGGTGGAGCAGGTAACACCCTGAAGGGACTGCGGCCTGTGGAGGGCCCGTGCTGGAGCAGAAGAAACAAGTAATAAGGAAGAAAAGAATGATGAAAACAGAGCAGCAGAGAGAAACCACCGCGCCCTGACCCCAGCCCCAACCCCCTGTGCCACCCTGGCCTCACTGGAGGGACTGAGCGTGACCTGCAGTGGTAACTAGGAGGAGGAGAGGTGTCTGGAGTGAAGCTGAGCCTGGCAAAGAGGTGTTTTCCCTAAGTGTTAGTTTAACTGTTTGTCATCTTTGTTTCTCAATACCCAACTCAATAATTAAATGTTTATGTTAACTGGCAATAAAGTTACATTCCCCAAGTCGAGTCTGCTTTGCCTGCAGTACACCTATTCTTCAGAAATTTCACTGTTGAACAGATATTTATTCAGTATCTTTTATTTATTCATCCTATTTTCTGATAAATCTACAAATCATGTATTGGAGGTGAGACTGGAACAGCAGAAGAAAGTAAAAGAACAAGGTCTTCGGTTATAAAAGAAAATGTTGACTTCAGTAGCAGCAGCAACAAAGAGAAAGTGGAAGCAGTACTGCAGCCACAAGAAAGTTAAGTTATAAGTGTAAAAATAGGAACACATAAAGTAGCAACTGATTATTGTTCATAGAGGAGCTTTGCACAGAGAAGGAAAGCTACACCTTCTCCTAACATACAGTCTATTAAGATGTTATTGCTGTCAACCTCTTAATTCTTAGAAATAGCATTTACCAGAAAATTTCAAAACACAAAATCAACGCAACATGGCAGCACAGGTTTGTAGAATAGTGAAAGCATGTAAAGGGACTGAACTTGAGATGAGTAGTTGTCGTGGTTTAACCCCAGCTGGCAACTAAGCACCACACAGCTGCTCGCTCAACCCCCCTGCCCCGGCCTGGTGGGACAGGGGAGAGAATCAGGGGGGGAAAAAAAAGTAAAACTCATGGGTTGAGATAAAGACAGTTTAATAGGACAGAAAAGGAAGGGAAAATAATAATAATAACAATAATAATAATGATAATAAGAATAGAATAGAGAAAACAGGTGATGCACAACACAGTTGCTCACCACCTGCTGACCAATGCCAAGCCAATCCTTGAGCCATGGTGGCCCGCGGCCAACTCCCCCCAGTTTATATAGTGGACATGACATCATATGGTATGGAATACTCCTTTGGCTCGTTTGGGTCAGCTGTCCTGGCTGTGTCCCTCCCAGCTTCTTGTGCACTCCCAGCCTCCACTGGCAGGGCAGCATGAGAAGCTGAACAGTCCTTGACTTAGTGTAAACACCGCTTAGCAATAACTAAAACATCAGTGTGTTATCAACATTATTCTCAGCCTAAATCCAAAACACAGCACTGTACCAGCTACTAGGAAGAAAATCAACTTTATTCCAGCTGAAACCAGGACAGTAGTAACAATGCCATAAAAGCAGCTCTACGATATGTCATTGCTTAAGTAAAGAAAGTGCTTGGGGCCATTATAAGTCTGAGAAGCACAAACAACATGACTGGAGGGTACAGCAAGATTGACAGTCTTTCAAAGAACTTGGGCAGGACCTTAAAAATACACCTTAAAATCAAAATTGTAGGCCTGGAAAAAATGAAGGCAATTTCTGTCAAATAATGAAGAGAAGAACATGCTTGTGAACCTGACAAAATTATATTAAGGGGGCAAATAGGTGTATCAATACTAAAAAGACAGACTTAAGAAGTTGGACTAAAAACAAAAGAAAGAAATGTCAAAAAAAATTCTTTGATGTTATGAATGATGCTGAGAAACACTTCATATCAGGAAAATTATACTTGCCTGTTTTTCAACAAATATTTTGCTATTTTTAACATGGGAATACTTTTCAATTTCATGCCAAGGGCAGGCAAGCAGATTTTATACACTGATACAACTGTGTGGCGAATTCAACAAACTATAGCATAATCTCCCTAGAGGAGAGGGAGAAGCCTTATTGCCTAAAACTCTTTGTATAAAGTTAGACTAAGCACTAAAATACATACTGTAGGCAGTACTCACATTCTGGCAGATGGGGAACATGACCTACGAGGTCTTTCCCCATTTTTACATTTTAGCATTCTGTCATTTCTAAACAGTGTTGTTTTGGCTAGAATTGGATGCAGAAACACTGAGCAAAAAATTATCATCTTAAACTGAATTAAAATAGATGGGGGCAATTTTAACAGTCACTTATCTAGCAGCAAGTACCATGGCACTTTTACTGATGAGGCAGTCACAAAAAGTAACACAAGGCACCACTTTGAAATATGATCATTCTTAGATTATAGGATATCTTTTAGTTACTGATTTCAAGATATATTTTCTGCTCCGTAAAACACAAAAATCTAGGATGCTACTATTTGTATACATTAATAACAGTGACCTGGACAGGACTAGGAGAGTTCTGCGCTCTCTGGATTTACTGTGTGAATGTGTATAACTAAAAGCCACTTATCCCGCAAAATGAAACAACCTTCCTTGTACACAGAGACAACATTGACCTCTCACTGTCACTGTATTGAACAATGAATGTAACAATCACAGAGACATAAAACCTAAAAACTGTCAGAACTGATCTACCAAGATTGAGAAGATGGGTTTGCAAATCAATTAGGGGAACTTCAAATGTCACAACAACCTTTCATGCATTTACATGATCCCCCAAAACACTGGAATATTAAATAGTTCATAACGTCAAGGCAGCTCTTCCTATAATAATAACAACAATAATAACCAGTTCCTGGATGTCTGTCTCTGATATGATGGTGTTTTGTTTCTCTGTTTTTAATGGAAAAGCTCCAGGAGAGGACTTTCAGAAATAAGCTTTCATTACTGTTAGGAGGGAAAAAGAAAACATTTCCTGACAAAGAAAGCAGTGGAAGTTATGCACTATACATCTAGTGCATCTAGCTAGGAGAGAACACCTGGAAAAGGACTAAGCATAGCATTTAGTAACACAAAGGGAGCTGGCTGCTTAAGGCAGGATGTAGGTAGAGTACAGGCATTGGAATCGCAAAGTGCAGTCCTGAAAATATTCAGCTTTAGGAACTCAGATTTCCCTTGCGCCTGTACAACAGGGCTTCAATCTCAAAAAACAACTCAACATCTATCTCATGCAATTGACATTTAGACACGAGGCAGCCTTTACGAAAGAACCCTTTGGACAGATCCAGTCTCCTCCTACCCTGTCTTTTTAGGCACCAATTCCACCCTCCACCTGAAACAGAAAATTTTCAATATATCCCCCTCATCCAGTAAATCATGACGCCTAGCAGAAATATCACCTTTACCATTCTCAGCCTGTTGTAAATCCTGACTTTCGCCATAGGAGTCTGGGGAAAATTAACACCTAATCTGATGGTCCTTTCCAAAAGCTAACCAACTTCACAGGCAGGTGCACCAATTCTGAGCACTAACATATAAAAACCCCACTGCAGACCTGACCCTGATACTAAATAAATGTTTGGTTGGGAGGACAAGAAATGGGAACATCATGTGCTTCAGAGGAACGGGAGAAAAATGACATAGAAAATATTACAGCAAGAAGAACACAGAATCTGCGGGAGGCACCAGGTTTTTTAGGGCAGCTGCAACAAGGAGAAATCAAGAGACTCCAAAGTTAAAGTCAGCCCATCCTTCACATGCTACTATATGCTTTGTGACACATTTTGAAATATCTTCTTCGGTTATAGTATAAGCTCTCTACTCAGACACAAACAGGGTTCCAAGCATCTTTTGCTATCAGCCATCTGGTCTTGAAGGCACTTAGTTTTGCTCACTTATTAGCTCAATACTGAGCTGATATAGTTAGTACCTAAATAATTCTTCAGATATTGTTGATAATATACTTGACAGTTCAGATATGTCTCTTCTGCACAATATTAGTGTATTTTCATTTAAAGATACCCTGTCAAATTTATATTTCACATGAAATGAAGATAGATGGAAGAAAGTAAGATGATACTCTTTTCTTTCCTCTCCAGCACGCTCTGTCTGGTTTACCTAACCCAGTCACCAACAGCATCATCCTGCATCTGCTACTGCATATGGGAAAATAAATATTTCCAGTGCACATGACACTAATATAAGTAAAATGTTTTAAAAAATATTTGAAAGTAAAACATGATTAAAATTTGTAACAACGCAGATAGATTGATGTAAACATAGATGAGATCAGTCAACTTAATTGTTTTATTTTATACACAATATACAATATCATATTACTGTATGTCATTTGGTGATAAGCAGTAATACCCATATGTTCAATTTGTATTTATTAAATACAGTTGATAAATACTCCTTCATTTAAAAGCTATATCTCAATTATATAATTTTCTGGAAATAAGAATCATATGTAATATAGCTATCTCTTTTCTTTATCATTAAAGTAATGATAAAATAGAAATGTTGGCACTATCTTTTAACTCCAGATATATAGAACTATGCATTTTCTCCCCAGAAATCACCAGCTTTTATTAAAGGCTGTTCTGTCCCACTCACCTGTTCATCAGTAAGAAACACAGAAGACCTGTAGTCAGAGGTCTGAGTTCATTCAGCTCAACAGAGAAGTTCAGTTTAAGCCGTTTCCCTCCCCCCAAAGAAGCCTAACCCTCAGAATTTAAATTTTAAAAACATGCCTTATTTTAGAGATATGTTACATTTTTCCTTACCGGAACAAAAGAATCAAATGAATCTTGTTCCCGATTCTCAATAGCTGAAATTGTTTTCAACCAGAAGAGATAGCTTGAAATATCAGACATTTCAGAATGCTCCATACTGAAAGCTGCAAGATTAGTAGGACTGAGGTGAGACAGACTTGCAAAAGGAGGACTTTGGCTGTGTTACATAAAGTTCTTAATTAGATCCTTGGTACAAATTGCTATCCTAAGAATAAAAAGTTAATCAAAAAGCCTCATTGGAAGGATAGGAGGGCAAGATTAGAGTCGAGACAGCTGTTTCACTTTGGGATAATCGTGCAACTGCCTAACTAGATGGTGTTCCACTATTCAGAAGTGAAAATACATGTGTGAAAATTAAAATGTTCCCTTTATGTTACTTAGGACTAAAGTGTTCACAACTGGTTTTCCTCAGTGGAACTCAGGAGATCTCCTTATATTTATATTCCAATGCAGCAAGCACCTAACTCTCAGACCCCCTTAAAATCACAGCCAAAATGTGTTCCTGAAAAGAGGGAAAATTTGAAAGGTACTGAATACAGAGTAGGCATGAGAAAAAGTGTTGCAAGGACTTTTGGTGACATACTGTACGAATCAATCTACAAAGATTTGTTTAATGTCACTAAATCCAACAAAACTACCCTAACAACCACAGGATAGTGATGGATGATTTCGTATCTCTCCCACAGGATGCTATTCCAGCCTCCGTTGCCAAAGGGATGTTGTACAACTGAGATCTCTCTTTACCTGTTCAGGTTTATTTTCCCTGCACTTATGGGTGGCATTATTGTACTGCAGAAATGACAGGACTTCCATCCATCAGTGGACAGACATGTTTGTTCTACCCATGGTAAAATCCAGAGCCCACAAAAATCTTGAAGATTTCAATAAGGTCAGGATTTTATTGATGACGTCTTTTTGGGAGGAGGGTATAGCGTACGTGCGGGCTGTCTGCTCAGACAATTCATGCAAGGACTGACATTATGCAAATTTTCTGGAACTAGATGTCACCCTTTGCTAAAGAAGCTCTAAAGCAAATCCGAATATCAGAGTTGCTAGGCAGTCATGATGAAATGGAAATATCAGGTATGAAGGATGAAATACTGGAAATACAAACTTTTATATTCCCCAATTCCTCACCTTCTCATAAAAACAGATTTCCAAAAGGAAGTAGGAAGTAATTATTTGTGGAGAGGGAGAAGAGGTGAAAGGAGAGAGATTGAAAACTGCATGGTACTAGGGACAAGAGTAGGAAACAAGTGGCCTTAAACAGTATGTCTTTCCCTGTGTATTAAACTTTTTTTGTCTACTAGTAACAATTCATTTTAGGACTCCAGATACTCGTGGTCAAAGTTCACTGAAAAACAATGTCAGAAGAACCAAAAATATTTGAAAAATCAAGTAAAGTTTAGCAACTAATACTGATTAAAAAAAGAAAATAAAGAAGAAACATTAAAAAATCCTAAAGCTTTGCCTGGTTTAGAACAAAAGATTTTATTTCAAAAAACATGAAAGGCTTTCACAATATAGCATAAGTACATTTTTTATGAGCAGTTTCTTAAAATTGATATGAAAATTTTCAAAGAAAAAAAAGGTAAGCAGCCTAAGGTAAAAACTGTATTTTTTTTTCCTGAGCAAATCAATTTCTGAAAAGACCCAAAGAAGACTTTGCAACAAAACCCATGTAGTTTTGTAGAGTGGAGATGAGGAAAGGGAGATTGAGAGCTGCTTCTCCCCTCCACCCCTGCACCTACTATTGCTGTGGTTAATGAGAAAATTGTACACTAATTTAAATGTTGCAAAAATACTTCAGTATTAACTAAAATGCAATATCCCTGCAAAGCACATTTCAGAAAATATCTTATTTGACCAAATGAACATGTTCATTCAGTGGAAATTCTGAAATATGTGAACTGTATATACCAAGGAGCAGGTATGTTTTCCTTTCCTTTGAAACTCCTTCCATAAGCACTCAGTACACTATTTAGTATGATGGCTTGAACAGACCTTTGGTTTCACCTGGTACAGTTGTTTGTATCATCTCACAACATGATCAGTACCATTTGCTTCTCAGAAAAGTGGAAGACTTAAAAGTGGGAGCATAAATAATTAGCCAATTCTTCATCAATTTGAATAGCTAATGATTAAACCGTTACCTTTTAGGACAGAAAATGAATCCCTTATTGTGAAAATGGTTACAGTTAGTTTGTTTGTTATATTTCTTAATGAGCTCGTAAAATAAAGTTTAATTTATGGAGTACCTTGTCCTGTAAATTTGAGAGATCCAAACGGACCGTGACAGACACGGCCGAGCCCATCAGCCAAGCTGGTGGCACCTCTGTGAAAACATATTAAATAAAGGACAGAAAACGCTGAGGAGGAGAGAATGAGGGAATAAGAGGACCAGAGCAGTAGGAGGTACTGCATGGCAGAGAAGGCACACCCCCAAAGAGACTGTAGCCGATGGATAAGCCCAGGCTGAAGCAGGTACTCCCTCAGAAGGGCTGCGGCCATGGAGGACCCGCACTGGTGAGGGGGAAACGAGTAAGAAGGAAGGAGCAGTGGAACAAAAGCGTGAGAAGGAAGGAGCAGCAGAGAGAAACCACTACGTCCTGCCCCCGACCTCCTGCACCACCAAAGGGGCTGAGTGTACCCTGCAGTGATAACAAGGAGGGAAGAGAGGTGTCTGGAGTGAAGCTGAGCCTGGGAAAGTGGGAGGAGAGGTTTTTTCCCTAACTCTTTTTTGTTTCTCGATACCCAACTCAGTAGTTAAATGTTTATGTTAATTGGCAATAAATTAAGTTAAATTCCCCAAGCTGAGTCTGTTTTGCCTGTGACAGCAATCGGTGAGCAAATTCCCTATTTTTACTTCAGTTCATGAGCTTTCTCGCTCCTGTTCATCCTGTTTTCTCCCCTGCCCTGCTGCAGGGGCAGTGAGCGAGTGGTTGTGTGGGTGCTTGGCTGCCAGCTGGGGCCAGCTCACCACAACTTGATCTACCATACCTTCACTTAAAGCACATTTCAGGAGACTTTCCATCATATTTAACAAACGATCTTATAGAATACCTAAAGCTTTTCCAATAACTCTGAAAATCCACTACAGACATGTAATACCTCAGGTCAAGACAGTAATGACAAAACATGAATAAAGAACTTACAATGAACAAAGATCAAAGTACCACAAAAGCCAATGCAACTACACAAAATAAAAGTGCATACAGTTTATACACAAAGGCACAACTGTCCAGGTACCCCCTTATGTTTTATAGGAAAAATAGCTTTCCAGGTTCCTTTAAGCTTTATATGTGTAATGCCATTTATAACTGGTATTTATTTCTATGAAAACAAGTACTGCTATCAATCTAGTAAATGTTAAATAATTCAACCAGCAAGACTGCTATTATAATTTGATATAACAGATCAGCTAAGAATACCCCACTATGTCTCCAGCAGAGAATTTTAGAAATTACTTAACTGTACCTCACCCTTTTACATCTCTCCAGCTGGATTACTGCCTTCCTATGAAACATTAAAATGTTTAATTTTTAAAATAAATTTCAGTAGAGAATAGCTTCTATAAAGCTTCATTGGAGTTTTGCCAATGGGTTGTTTACAAACCTCTAATACACTAAGAACAAATGACTGAGGTAACTGAGTGGTTCATTTTGTAGGTATTTTACATTAGAAGACATAAGAACAATATAGCCATGCAATTTTACATACAGGTATGTTTGTTTATGGTTGTAGAAATCTATGTGCTGTTTAAGTCTGAAGAGCTTTGGTGGTTGTTCTTATTGATTTTTCAATCAAAGGGAAGAATAGTATAGTGATTGCTAAGTTCTAGCCCAAAACTCTTGCATCATGATGGCTGAACTTTTGCATCCAGTAATCAGAGGCAGTAATACTGCTTTATAATACTTTCAGATCAACTGAAATCCTGCTTCACTAACTTTTCCCACTAGTGCTGCAGTAGTTAAAGATCAGTTATTGCAGCAATTAAAATTGACTTCTGTGGCCTTCAAACTCCTTTGGTGGATTGAAACTGAGTGCAAGATGTCTACAAAAATATAATTTTCTTTCCTCCTCTCGTCTGCCAATTTTGTTACTGTAGTTTCAAGATAAATTAAAAATTATAAATAAATACAGGAATAGCATTTTCTGTGCGTTTAATGTATTCAACTTTGGAAACATCTTAATTTTTTTTTAAGTCCTGGCAATTTACATACCAGATGGATTTTTTTTAAGGATTTTTCTTCCTTTTCTTCACTTTTACACAGAAATGGAAAAGACAATAGCATGAGCTAAAAAACCCATCTAATCAGTCAATCTAATTGCAGGTTAGACTCCTACTTTGGTCCCAGTTCAGCAGGGTACTTAACTTTTGAGTTGACTTCAGCATTCAAAGTATTGCCAGTAATGCCAAGTCCCACTGACGTAGACTGTTTTAGTGTGCTTAGGGAACAGTGTTAAGCACTGTGCTGAACTGTGCTCCACAGAGTTTTCACTTTCCTCTCTACTGGCTTGGCTTCTTATTGAACTTCTGTTTTTCAGATGTCCCTGAAGAAAAATATTAAGAAGTTTCAGCTATCTTTAATGACTTTTTGTCATTGTTTTGTTCTTACATTTTCAGTATTTTTTCCTCTTATTCCAACTTTACAAATTTAGTAGTACAAGAACTGGTTAGACTCTGTTGTCCAGCTCTGCACAACATCCCAGCAATCAGGTCAGCTCAAACTGCTGAAGCGACCATCCGATATTGATGGAAAGGCTTGAAGAAATAGTGCTGGTTGAGTAATTGCTTTGTACCTCCAAGCCAACATGTCCATCACCCCAAGTGTACAGCCCTTCCTTTAGCTGAAGTTTCTCATAGATTGAATGAGCTGATGCAAACTGACCCACTTCAGCAAAGACCTCACTACCCACTGCAAAGCTTTCTTCAGTAACATGAAGAACCACTAACCTCAAAAAGATGGAAGTCCTATCAACATACACAGGCTCATGGATCCTGGAAGTCACGGAGCTTCCCAGCAAGCGGACTGGGCTTGATGCCACACCTCCATGGTGGCCACAAGCAGCAAAGGCCCTTGAAGGTCCAATGGAGAACAGATTCCAGATACCCTTCCACATAGATAGGTTAGCCAAAACCCAGCATAAACCAGCTAAAAATTGGAGTACTTCAACAAATAGTGCAGGTTGGTCCAGTCTAGCTGTTGCTTATGGGACTAAGCTGTAAAAAAGGGGTTGAAAATGCAAAGCTCCCCCTCTGTTTTATGTACAATCCACAAAATATTTGTTAACCTCCCTGCCTCAGCCTTCCCAGTCTGAAAGCGAATGAACATTGACCTAACTCACAAATGTATCAGAGAACAAAAGAATCATCTAGCTGTTCTGAGGCGCTTTAAGAAATGTCAAGACATCAGGCAGTAATGACATCTGGAGAAAACACTAACAGGATCAATTTTGCTTTGATCACCCTTCCTGCCCTTGGTTGTTTGCTGAACACCAACTAATACTTTAGATTGCAAAAAGAATTTCCTTCGTCTTTGCAGTTTTATTATTGCTATTGTGATTAATAAAAACAAAACCAAGCTCCTTTGCCCCTCATCCCCCTGCCACCAAATGTTTCTGATGTGGCAATTCTGTTCCCTTTTGCATTTTGCTGTTTTGTCAGATTTGCTGAACCCTCAAGTGCAAGAGGTAACATGATGAAATAGAAACTGGCAGAAAGTACATTGAAGTTATTATCACCTGAGGACAAATCCTGGCAAGTGAACCACAAGAAAAAAGACTTCCATCTGGAAATAAGACAAAGAGCATACAGGTAAACCCATTAATTCCACTACTGTTTTGGCAGCCATTCAAAAATGTGAAAATACAGATGAGGTATGAAAAAAAATTAAGTAGAAGTAATGGGGCTCTTCAAACAGAAGACAGAAAGGGGCAAAGGTGAGAAGGAAAACAGATACTAAATTTCCCCAGTACCAAAATGTGTTTTGAAAGGGCACTACCTAAAAGGAGCAAAAGGCAACCTTTGGGTTAGACATGACAAGGCCTACCATCAGAAGATACAAGGACCCAAGAATTATGAATCTGAAGAGCTTTTTAGTTTTTGGCCATTCAGCAAAATATTTCTGCAATTCTGCATTTTCATCCACTACAAAGAGATTATTCATTCCTTTCTGTATTCTCTGTATGATTAATATAATGTTCTATTTCTTGGTACATGGACTAGTTTAGCTGATAGACAGTAACCAATGCTTAAAACCAAAACAACTAGGAGTGATAACCTCAATTTTCAGCACAAATTATTTGAAGAGTAATGTATGAGTTCCAAGTTTGTGCTGACTACATAGACTTAAATGCATTTCAGTAAAAACAGAAGATCCACTGAGAATACTGCCATGACAACTCAAAGAAAAAAAGAACTACAAAAGGCAGTAGTTTTGCAGATTTATGCCCGCAGAAGTGATCAGATTGCTACCACTTTTATACTTGCAATGGCTGAACAAGCTAATAACTGCCCCAGAGGCAAGTGCAGTATATCATGACTCTGCTTATTACATATAGTACATCTACATGTAGTACATTACAGAAAAAGTATGTTGTAGTCAAATCAAACTGCAACAAACTGGTATTGCCCCCCTCATATTTCTGTAGGGTATCACTTCATTAAAATAATTAAAGATTTAAATAATGATTAAAAATTATAATAATAATCATAGCAACCTACAAATGTATTCAAATTTGTTGCAAATCCTATAGGCCAGGTTTTTCAGAAATGCTCAATGATTAATGTGTTCAGTGGATGCCTAGCTAAGTGAGTGTTTCCAAAAATTAGATTCCTTAAAAGTGTGAAGATGTGGCACCCTCTTCTCCCATCACTTTCTAACCTCCTCAGCAAATTTTGCGTGACTACGTCTCTAGCCAGTTGTTATGGGTTATTCACCTGCAGACAAGTTCTACCTATAATCAGTCCCCTGATACTGTTATTCTGCTCTGAACATGCAGTGCTAAAAAGCAGCTCCTGAAAAATTAAATCAATGGGCACTGAGGATATACAGTTGTTTATAACTGAATGAATATCATTACTGCAAAAGTTTTCATGTATTTCGTATACAAATGCATACACATCTAGCAGGATGAATAGCCAGAAAAATATTAATAATTCACAGTGGACCCTGGATTTCATTCACACGTTTTATGGATTCTCATGTTAAACAGTTTGGTTTTACTTCCATGTATGTGTTTTTTCTGTGTGTTAGGAAGAAGTGCAGAGGAATGTACCGTAATCTCTCCAAGTCTGAAACCAGGAGCTGTGTGCTAAGTTCTGGTAAGTCAGAAATGTATATGTCTAATGAGGAAAACTGATGATGATCAAACTGCTTAGATCTTTTATTTTTAAATAACTCCATATCCTAGGAATTAAAAAAAAAAAAAAATCCTTGCTTTGCCCATCATTAGAAAACATGACCTGAATATCTGTCCTGCTTTGGTTTGTGCATAGCTGCATAAAACATTGTAATTTACCTATAAAGGTATTAAAACATTACACAGATTAAACCATGAATGTATAAAGGTCTTGCACACTATAAATGTGCATACTCAATATTACCTTTTTTCCATTTTTACACACACAATTAAAAAATGGAAAAGAATTCATGTCACAGGAGTGAGATATTTTACTGATTGATAGAGCAGAAATACCAGCTAGCTAAGACAACTGCTGTACAGAGCCACAGCCGTATTCATGGAAGATGCGTATTTCAGTACTACATAGTGTAAGTTTTAATAACTGTCGTTGGTTGGTTGGGTTTGTTTTGTTTTGTTTTTTAAACTATATCTTAGTAACATTGCATAAAAAGTGTTTGAAAGTAAACTGTTGAAAAATAAAACAATATAGAAGTGTCTTTTCTACAGGCTTAAAGCATTTGCCTCTAAATTTATGCTTGAGCAAGCTGGTGGTGTACAAAGGCCAAAGACCGTTCAGAACACAGTAGCAAATGTGACAGCATCAGCCCCAGAGAGAACGTGAGACCAGGGCTCTGATTTTATTACTGCCTTCTTATTGAATACCTAGATAAGAATTTTTGGTTCCTCTTGCAAAATGTCATTTGCCTGTTCGAGCCTGTCTGCCTGACTGCAGTCTCACAGAGCTAAATTCAATTGCAACAACTGACCTGTGACAAGTGACTTCTACACTCACAACTGCAAGATGGACAGATTTGGAGAGAACCCAGATGTGTCTGCTGAACAGAAAGTGAGAATAGAAAGGGAAAGGGAACAAGGTGTCCCCGAAACTCTCCATTTCCTAAGTGAAACACTATTTTTTCTGAGTTCTTAGAGGTAGCAAAGAGCTTGATGCAAGTTTCTGCACTTAGCACAGGGAGGCCCCCATGTGCTATTGTGTTGTCAAAACCAAAAGTACACATCAGATCACACACTAAGTGTGACTGCCCTTGAAAGAGGCAGCTGCGTGCTATCTTCTGGGACACGTCCCTTGTCATATGCTTCTGCTCTCAGCCTTGTGCTGGCGCTAGAAGCTGTGCTAGTGGACATCAAGCTGGGCCATGAAATAGGTCTCTCAAACACCTTTTTTTTTCTGGTTTAACTTTCTGGCATATCAGTACTCTGAGCTCAGTACGCAATCATACAAAGCAGCACAATGAAGGAAGCAAGGTGTAAGGCCAGGACCCCACTCCTCTGGCAGCCACTCTTAAGCAGGGCACAGCAGCATTTCTCCTTCACAAAGCTGTCAAAATCACATATTTCACAAAATAAACCCTACAGAATGAAGAAAAGTAAAAACAGAGCTTAGATCTTACTCACATTTTCAATAAATATTTAATGTGCTTAGCTATCAGGTGAGCGATGACTGCAACGTAAAAACTTGGACAAACCAGCACACGGATAAATAGCAAAAGTTTCTGTGAT
Source organism: Gymnogyps californianus (assembly GCF_018139145.2). NCBI lineage: Eukaryota > Metazoa > Chordata > Aves > Accipitriformes > Cathartidae > Gymnogyps > Gymnogyps californianus. The sequence goes on along the minus strand of NC_059471.1, from coordinate 7,367,184 downwards.
TGTGAATGCAACAAATACCAGTTCAGTATGGAGGAAGTGTCTATCAGAATTTAAAAGAAAAACAAATGTAAACAAGGAAACTTAAAAGCCTCTGTTTAACTGTTTGCATATCCGAGTGCAGCATAGCTGCTCTACGATGTCAGTAACGGGAAGCCTATGGCACTACTCCATTCTGCTCTCATTTGAAATGCATAATGAAAATCATTTGTCTGATGTTCTGTTTGACCAATTATATGAGCAATTTCAGCTGCTGAAGTAACCTGCTTCTCCTTGTATAAATACTTAATCAGAAAGGTAAAACTCCGTATTAAAAGTACAATATATCTAAACCAAAACCAGATGTTATTTTGCTAAATTGGATTTTGTACTGCATTCATGGCTGGCTCCTGTGACTTAAAAGAAAGCTTATATCAGAATTGGAATTTACAAAAAGGATTATTTTGTTTGTTTTTCTGATGTTCATTTTACATATTACAGAACCTGTATTTTGAATACATAAAAAAATCCTTTTTGATCCCTGTATTTCTAACTCTCAAAACAACGTGAGTTTTTGAAATCAGGTGACCATTGAGCCAATTCATCTGATTAATTGGAGTAATTTATAAAAAAATACTTATACAAAAAGGTAAATGAATATATGTTATTTAATTTATAAACTCTATTGTAACAATCTATGGCTTATTTCAAAGCAAACACAGTTCTTAAAAGCAAAGTAATTTAATCCATAATTCTTTTTTGGCTTTTTTGGCTTTATTTTTATTATCCTTCATCCAAAAGCCACATGCAGACACGAGGAAAGAGAGAGCTAAATTGGCAAACTCTGTAAATCCTGTTGTTACTACAACTAGAAACTCCCTTTAGGTTTTTTTGTATGGAACACTGACATTTTCACAGTTGATTCAAATACCCCAGAACAGTAGAGAGCGCCATTTCCAAAACAGAAATCAATTTTCAGGTTGTGTCTTCAAGTCATGCCAAAATAGCTGAGACAAATTCTATCTCAATCTTAGCCATTGCTCAGCACCTAGCTATAAACTGTCATGCATCATCCTTCACTTATTTTGTTTTGATTAGACCAAAACCATCTTGTTGAGTTGCTGTAAAGGTTTTGCATCTTTGAATGCCTAATTTAAATGTAGTGGAACATTAGACAGAAAGCACAACCAGGGTTATAAAGTCTTGTTCCTATCATCTTAAGCAAGCCATAAGGCAACTTTTTTTTTTCCCCTTTAGTCCAGAGAGCATCCAGTCTATCAGTCCTGTTGACATGCCACAAAACAGTTCCAGCAACCTATAACCTCACGAGTCAATGTAAGAGACAGGAAGGCTCAAATCCTATTGTGTGTCCTGTGCCATCAGAGTAATACAGGACGGATCAAAGACTTTCCTGTGTTGTAAGTTCCTGTGATGGTAAGGAGCTTGTTAGGTGAAAATGCCTGGATATTCCTAGGGGTGGATTACATGGCGGACTATAGAAAAAGTTGGGGGGGGGGAGAGGTTTTGAATCCCTTTTTGGACTCTGCCAGTCTCGTCCTAGGGAAATGCCCTTCTGTTCTCAAATATGATGAACAGTTTATCCATGGGTGAATACACATGCCAAGTATTAGAGAAATTTATCAATAGCAGGAGGACTATGAGAGCACTTGTGCAGTTTTGGCCAATTACCAATGCTACAAACAATCTCCTTCCAAATTCTACAATTCCCTTCCCATGCCCCCTTTCATCCCCCCTGAAAATCCCAGAAGCCAAATTATATGTCGAGGAGAAAATGTTTTTGGCTTCTTGAGGCATCTAGGAGGAGAAACTTTGAAACATGGGATTAATTAAATGCAAATCTAAATACGGTGTAACAAATCATGCAAATTAAGCATTAACATATTTATGACTGAACAATCAGCAGGAGCCAAAATGTGTGTAGATAAACTATAAATCACTACAATCACTGGTTAGTACAGTACATAGCATATATTTATCCTTTTCAGTATTTAAATGAAAATATATAGAACATCTTGCACACAAATACTTTAATGATCTGTGTAACCATACCTGTTTCTTAACTGTCTTTGTTGCTACTTAAAATTACGTATTATCAAAAATGTTAACACTGATGAAAGACCTGATACATTAATAGAAGGAGACAGAATATTGTACAACAAAAGAAAAGAATATCCACTTTTCTTTTGCTCCCAATGGCCTTTGTAAAGTGATGCTACATTATCAATCCAGGCAGAGGTGGCTGAATGACCCCTTGAGACACAGTGGAAAATCTGGAATGAATGACACATCCCAAGGTTCCCGAGTCTGCAGAGCACAAAGCCTCATGACTAGTGCTTGGGTTTTCTTTTTCTTTTTCCCTTTTTTTTTTTTTTTAAACCTGTATGTTACAGAGAAAGTCCAAATGTGTCTCAGCATGTTTAGTTTCTGGTCTTTTCATGACATACCATGTCCTTCTTTCAAATTGGAATCACATGAACAGCCATTACACTAAGGAAACTGTATTTCCAAACAAATATTACACAACATTTCATGTTACTTCTGACCAGGAACGTTCCCTACATCGCTAATGAGATTGCTGACCTCAACGCAGGGGACTCAAAGGCTAATCTTTGGCCTCCTTTTTATGCCAAACATAACCTAAATGCTATGAATTCAGTATTAACAATGCTTTCCTGGTTTTGGTAGAAGAAATAGGTTAAACATGAATGTAAAAGCATAAGGTTTTCTAAAGCAGCTGTCCTGGGAGAGCGTCAGATATGAATATATATCACCCAGAATACTGTAGACTTCTCAAAGTCGTCTGTCAGTCAGTGGGACTAGATACAGGAATCGTTAGAACAATATTACTCATCTTGCAAAAAACCACGCTAACAGCTTTTGTATTTCCGCTTTGAAACATTGTCAGCAATCTGTGCAGCTGTCACTTAAAAGATGTACAAATGAGTTTACTTCTAGAAATGCAGCACAATGATCCATCCAAGGCAAGATCCTGACTTAAGATACGTCTTCCTAAAACTTAGGAGCTGTTGCCTAAATCCCCTGATAAGAGCATACCAGCTGGGAATGGGGTATGAACTTCTTTCTCCATTAAAAATTGCCCAGCTACTCCTCTCTGTTTTATCCTTCTTAACAGTGTCAGAGTTACATCAAATCTTTAACTCTTGACTTATGACATCTAGCTCTCAATAGCCTTGAAGATTAAAAAAAGAAGTTTAAAAGCCAAATGAACAGCATTATTTGGCTCTCCTTTAACTGCCATTGTACTGGCATTTGAACATACTAAATTAGAGTGAAAAGATCTCCCTTAGCTAACTAAAATAGCTCTATGTACCTCCATTGCTGGGAGTGACTTGATAGAAGAATGACCAATTGCATGTGGGAATCTGTGAACCTGAAAGGAGTAATCTAAACTTTCAAAACCACAACCGATGACAAATCATTTCTTTATACTGTTAGGAGAGCCAGGATCTCTTGGAATAGACCTTCTGCTTTAGTACTGTAGCAGAATGCCTTGAAGCTAGCTCTCACCTCATCTCACCATGCAAAGAGCTCTCAAACGGTACACTGAAATTTCAGCACTAGCGCCAAAGGCCTTCAAAGACAAAAGACCATTCTCAGCTGATGATACTTCAGAATTTGGCTACTCACTGCCTTTTCTAAGTCATGCCACATCTATAAACTAGACTTTAACTCACAAGCCTCTCTACCAGGTAACAAAACAGCTCAGTGATGCTATTTCTTTTAAAAGACACTGACTGCATTGCTGGAAAAAAACAACCAACCAAAAATGTCATCAAAGCTGACATTGACAGTAAACTATTTAAAAATATATGAAAATTTACACTTCTATGTAAGTTTTCAAAACAAAACACATGTATGCATTTTTGCAGAGGACACATCCAGGATAGTGTCTGATATGAGATGTTTTCCCTTGAGAACATTTCAAAATAGAGGGGCCAAAAATTTAATAGCAACTAGAGTTAGCTGAATTAAAGTGGAGTCCAATATTGTCTTCTGAACTGGGAAACAGCCAAAGATGGGAATCCACTTCTACGTCTTCCTTCCCCTTTAACAGAACAACATTGAGCTCTAGAAATCTGAAAACATGCAGTCACACACATATTGGAAAGGTGTTTAGAGGAGGCCCTCTTTCATACAGACAGCATGAAGTAAAATTTATACCTTGGACTTCTTAAAACAAGTACAGCAGCTCAATCTCTGCAATTTCCTCTTTAACCTATAATCAGGGTAATACAGACTCCTATCCCTCCTTCCCTTCTGCACAAAGAATAGCTGTTCGTTGTACACCTTCAGCCACACATGTTATTGTACATTTCTAATCTGATTAATTGGTAGATTATATGTGCCAGCAGTCTATATGTGCCAACAGGGAAAGTACATCCGACGTTACAAACTACATCCAATGTTAGAATGACCCATGGAAAATGTCAGGTCACCTCCTTGCCTCTGTACATCCCCCCACCCCAAAATATTGCTCAGATCTCTCACAGTTAGCTTAACACTGACCTTAGATATAAAATCACTGAATGAATCACACAAATTATATGACTCCATGATACTAACAGCGATAGAGATAGCCGGTGCACTGCAGAGAAGCAAGAAATATTTCCAGGCAACAGGGACATATAAAACTTGCCTATTAACTTACTTTTCTTCTTTTTTTTTCCTTCTTTTTTTCTTCTTCTTTTAAATAAAGGAAACAGAACTGTGAATGAGTTTGTCAAAAAGGACTGGAAGTAAAAAACAAATTAGGTCTTGGAATCAAATCTCCATCTAAACTTGATTTCAACTCACTTTCAAAATTAAGAGGGCTTTTTTTTGTAATTCCAAATGAATTTCTGTTTGGAAATTCAGAGCATTTTTCTACCCACAACTCAACATGAAACTACGAACAAACACAAACATGCAAGCCAGCAAAGCAGAATTTCTAAGACAGTTAAAATATTAATGATACCAGAGTGCCATTCTTTGCTCTGACATACTAAAGAAGAAGGAAGTGGTAAAGAAAATGGAGCCATGTCCTCAGCAATAAAAATCAACATTTTTGTCAGGATCAGGATGACAAAGTGTACATTAGTAACAGCTGCCTAGTATACACTCTAAGAATTAAGGACCTGTGCATTAAATTTGGTACTATAGTACTAATCAAGAAGCAGTTTTTTCCAAGGTGTTATGTGTCTTTCCTATGCTTGAAGAAGGTATTCTCTCCCAAAAATGTCAAGCAGAGGAAAAATCTGCTCAGAACTTTACAGAAAAAAAACTCTCCACCTTTGAAGCTGTCACTAGCTTATTTATTATCACATTTACACATAAGATGGAAATTTCAAATAAATTTTCCTTTTTTTAGGCCAGTATATATGACAGTTTCACTACTGCTCCTTGTTTTGGCAAGAAAGACGACAGTTTTCCCAGTCAACAAAGCCCTCAAAAAACATCACTGACTTCAACTCGCATCCCCAAAGTAAGGGCAGTTATTAAGGGCAGCTCTATTATGTTTTCCCATATTGCATCTATGCAATACAATTGATAAAATGATTGTCTAAATGTATGTACATACCACAACATACATACACACACAGACACATATATACACACACTTTCCTTTCTTCATATAGCCTGCAAAATGCTTACTTTGCACAGAGAAAAAAAGATGGATTATTATTTGAAACAAACTATCTCACAACTCTATGACATAAAAACCACCAAGTATTTGCCAAAGTAAGTACATCAGTCCATCCCTAGGCACAGAACATCAGTTTGATTAATGGCAGATTGATTCATTATAGGCAGAACCCAAGAAAGGGACTTTCCTAAACAGAATAAGGTAGTTGGCATTAAGAACGTACAGTAAAGAAAGTTTACAGTGCAGAGTTCAAAATTAAATATAAGAAAGTACATATACCTGAATAATTTCATATTATCTGAACAAAAGTGGATGTGATTACAATTGAAAATTGTAATGTGATTACATTGAAAACACTGAAGTAACTTTACAATGCAGCTATAACTTAGATACTGAAGTAGTCTTAGAAGTGGCCTTTAATTTTTTTATTTTTTATTTTTTTTAAATTGCTCTTTCATTTTCTCTTTATAAATTCTACACCTTTGAAAACCAAGGAACACTTTCCTTTACAGTATTTTTTTTCCTTCAAGCTTTTTCCAAAACAAAAATCTTCAGAGCCTAAGAAAATGTTTACAGTTTTTTATAATTATAATTACAACAAAGTGTAGTTCTATGTTTTATATATTAACATTGACTTTATTCCAGCATAAATAGTCGTATGTGCTTTGTATATGACAGAAAACATGTAACGTATACTGTAGTCACATGCAACATTTTGGCCACTCCAAAATACATCAGAAAGCTTAGTTTTTCCACTTGATAATAGATTTGAGGAAAAAAATGAAGCTTTTTATATATAGCAATCACTTTCAGTCAACAGAGCATCACTTTTTTAGACCATAAGGCAAGATAAAGTACAGCTATACTATCTGACAATCCTTTGCCTTATTGCTTTTCTGTTCAGTGAAAATATATTAAAACCATTTCCATCAAAGAATTGATTTAATCTCTAGAGAGGGTGCACACGTTCAATGTGGGCTAAGGCTAGTTAAACTCTAGTGTATACTATTTCAGTAAGTAAACATATATCACAAAAACCTATTTCAACATTAAATTCTGCTTTTTTAGTGTGAAATTATGACAAAAGGCTTTGATGTTGACATAATACAGAACTTTTGAATGAGCTTAAAGTTTTTTAAGGGAGAAATGAAAACATGCAACAGTGGAGGAAGTGTTAAAGCTTTTTAATATTAACCATCATATGAGTGTCACTGTGATTCTTATCTCACAGTGCTGGGTTATCTGGTTTGTAATCATTCTCAGTCTAATTGCTTACAGGTATCTCTACACATCCTAGACCCTGGCTGGTTTATATTATACACTGCCTTGCCACTAAATAAAAATCTATAGATTTGTGAAAGCTAAAGAGCTACTTCATATTTATTAAAGATTTCAATTACATTTGAAGTTCAAAAGAGGAAAAACAGGTCACACTTTCTCTTATTAATAAATATAACCCCCCCCCCCATGTTCTCTATTTAAATTGGCCTTATTAACTTCATGCAATATTTGAAAGCAAACTGTTTACATAGAAGCAGGCAAAATCCATTACACGGGGGAGGATAAACACATCATTTCTTTACACAACACGATGGAATACAAAGTCTATAGAACCTGGAGGTAGAAACCAAAACATTTTAACAAGAAAACCCTTCCAAGAGGACCCCACAATTTCCACAGGCCACAGAGAATCAATATTCAAACAACAGACATTACCAACCGACAGTTCGCCCTCGTATATAACTTTCCAGAAGGAACCACTAAACACAAATCAAGACACAGCACAAAAAGTTGCCGACACCACCAAACCTCACTTTCTTTCCCTGGAGCATCCTCTAAGTCGCTTGGAGAGTGAAGAATTGGCTCACCTGCACCGGGGGGGACCAGCCGTGGGCACAGGCGCACTCTGACCACCACTCCCCCGGGTTGCCCTGTGGCTTGGCTGGGGTTTTATGGGGGCTCCTCCGCACAGTGTCCCACAAAGGGACAAACTTGCTCCTGCTCTGGCTGGCACCCCCAGGTCCCCAAGAGGGAAGCGCCTGAGAGCTATACTGGAGCCCCGGAGGATGCTGGTGCCAACGACAGGCGCAGCGGGCATCCCTCGCTACGGGAGGCACGCTCCTGCTGGCGTCCGACCCCTCGGACCCCCTGCCGCAGCTGTGCTGCTTGGGAAGGTGTGCGTGCATGGTGCACCCGGGGCTTCCTTTGGCCAGTTTGCATGAAAGTGCTTCTCCTCCCAGACGTGAGGTCCTTTTGCCGGGGCCTCTCCAGCCCCCTTGGCAGCAGCTAGCGGCAGGGCATGGCGGGAGCGGGGCGCAGCATGAGCTGCTGGCCAGCAGCTCTGTGTCAATACCGGACTCCACTCGCGCAGCGACTTGACAGCATCCCCGCTGCAGGCAGAAGCAATCAATGCTCTGCGTGGCTGGGACGCGTGCCTGCATCCCTTTCTGGATGACAAACCACGGGAGAAAAAAAAACAAAACCAAACGAAAAACACTCCTGCGATTTTCAGGAAGATTTATAGTCTTTTTCTAGCTGACCCTGACACAACTTGCAGGCACCCTGCTGAAGCAGGTTTGTATGTACAAGCTTTACAGGCAAAGTGCTTTCTTGTGGAAAGAGCATCTAGACAAACTACTGAAAAAGATACCCCTTTGCCAATGATCAAAACAGACACGGGAGTGTTTTTTTCCCTGCATGCCTGAAAAGACCTTGTCAACAAAATTGCATCAGAAAATGCAAATGACAAGTTCAGGAAGAATGTTATCTGCCCTAAATGCTAAACCGTAGCATAAACTTTGCTATGTACTAATGTACATAAACATAACAGAAAGAGAGCAAGAGGGTGAATTTAAAAAAAAAAGCCACCTAGACAAGATCTATTCAACAAATTAACAAATCTCCAGCAGCTTAAATATATAAATGTGAATATATTTATTTGTGCATAAGGTCTTCAAGATTATGATTGATTTATCATTTTCTCCCTTTCACCCTTTACAAATTCTTTGATGCCTGCCAATAACCTTCTGTACAGAGTTTGTGTAAATCCCCTCTTGGGTTTTTCTTACTAATACAAGCTCTTTTCCTTAAATTTTCCTGCAAGCTTTATTTGCAAGTATTTTCTTTTCTTTCTTCTCACAGAAGTGACAGGGGTGTAAAGTGTATAAAATCTGGGCTGATTGGTTCAAGCATCTGGAGAGGTTCAGGGATATACTCCCATCTCAGGTGACTAAGTCTTTAGCCCCTTAAGGCTCAGTGGATCTTGGACCCCTATATATCTACATTTTTTGGAGATGTTCTTTTAATCTGTGTCTCAGGTACTTTTAACTATAGAAAATAACCAATTGATTTTTAAAAACAAATACATGACTGTGTGACAGAATCCTTTTATGTCTATTGGTGTTCAACTAGGATTTAAGTACACAAAAATTAAACGGAATTCGTAAGTGATATGCATAGTTTTACCATTCCAAAGACTAAAGCAAATTTACTTTTAAAGATTTCAAAGACAAAGAGACAACTATGACTATCTGCAAATATACTTTCAAATGAGATAAATGAATTTTTACAAATGCTTTGGTGCAACAAGACTTGATTCAATTATTTAATTCCTCCTAAATTACTAACCTAAAATTTCTCAAAGCTTAGACATTGCTAAAACACATCATAACGATACAACCTGGCAGTAATTCTTAATGAAAAATTATGGCAATGCTCTAACAGTGGAGAACATATTTGACAACATTGTAATTCAAATTGTCGCATGTGAAACTAACATCAGTTTTAACTGTATTTTCTTTCAAGGTGCTTGTCCCAAATTATACTACAATCATGTTATAATGCAAGGTTTATTCAGAACTTTGCTGAAAAGCCCAAATCATACACCTGGCTGTGTCCTCTCACATAACAAGTGCTCAACTGCAAGAACTCTCATAGCTTTGCATACAGTTAAGGTCACTTCATGTTTGAAAAACAAATATTAAGGCACTTCTGAATTGCAGGTGTAGATACGGACGCTAGCACTTAAAAATCTGAGCTAAGGGAGTCTACTAGGTAATCATTCCTACATGTAAAGTAAATGTAAAGATACGTAAGACTGAATCCATGGTTTTGCAATTTTACTCAAGCATAAGGAGTGAAGGTGTGCGAGCTGTCCAGAAAGCTGCTTTCCTCTAGTGCTCAATGGTAAGTCAACCCTGAGCACCTAAAAACTCGTCTACCAGAAGATAATCCAAGTCATTACTGCATCATTTCCAGCAGGACTACCTCTATGTGATAAATATATGTATTACCATTAATCGATGCTATAAATCATACATAAAATAATAACATATTTATTTATATACCATATATATTTAAAGACAAAACACTAACAAAGCCAAATTCAGACTTCATTTTCATCATCATAGACCTGTATTAGCAGTGTCCATCAGCTTAAGACCATCAGCTTTTTTGTCACATAGCAAGCTACCCTGTTCACCCCAGAATATACTGATGCTATTGCAGCTTTCTCAAATGCCAGTCAGAATCTAAAAAAAACAGTTTAAATATGTCTTTCAAAGCTGTTTGGAGAAATCTGGATAATTGCAGAAGTCAAAAAAGGTTCACACAAAATTTAAAAAGGCCACTCAAAAAAAGATACCAAAAAAAAAAAAAATCAGGCAAGCAAGAGCTACAACATGGCTGGGGAGTGGAAAGAATCTACGCATTCTGTGACCAGACACACATCTATACTAATAATATTGAGTGAAGCCACCTGTACCACAGCACTAAAATGTCTATCACAAACCCCCATAGTCCTATATTTTAAAGCAGTAGGTGACCTTTTAGCAACCTTACTATGCCCCAACCAGAACAATGCAGAACTGGAAAGGCATCCTCTTGACTATAACGTTTATTCATACGCTGTTAAAACACTGTATTTGAAATGGCCTCTTATCAGAATGTGGAAAAAGTTTTTTTCAAAAGAATTTGACACCACTGAACTTACCCTGAACCTACCCGACGCTTCTAGGCTATTTCATATTTAGAAAATCCATACATAAAAAAAATCCTGTTAATTAATGATTTAATTATCCACATTTTTTTTTTAAAGTTTGTCACTTTCTATGTGAGACAAAAACACTTGAACATGGGATGTATACGTGCAACTAATTGCTAGACAACATGGTAAGATGGATTCAAAAGATAATGCAATTTCATCAGCTGTAATTGAACCATTGTATTAGACAGGATGGCACGCGCTTCCGGATGAACTTGGATTAACACATGGCTCAAGTCCACATGCCCAACTATCATCCTAATTTGATAATAACTGGTGCACAAAGCAAAACTGAATATTGTACAGTACAGTATGTGAACTGTGTTTAACCCAATACTGTTGTGGAAAAATCTCACTAATTTTCTTTTTAAAATATTAAGTAGGCATGACAAAATGGAGCAAATAGATTTAGCTGATATTCTACCAGCACAAATAACTGTAACTGGATTACAGTAATGTTGGACATACACTAAAAATAAACGCTGAGAAGAGTTCGCTTCGGGCAAAAATGTGCATATGGGAAACAAAAAGTGCATATGGGAAACAAAAATTATTAATAGAGTTCTGAAAGGGAAGCTAGAAGCATGGGCAAAGATGATTTAGATGTAGTAACAGATTTTTCCCTCCAACCAAGAATGCAATGTTATGCAACCATAAAAAATACAGAATGAAAGAAGAGTAATAAACATGGAGTGGACCAACTTATTTAGTGGTCCTAATATTTCTACAAATATTTTTCTAGAAAGAAAAATAATGAGAACAATTATTAATATGATAGCAAAGCTACTGAAATAAGTCAAATGCAATTTCTTTGTAACTATTTGTTTGTTTGGTGAAAAGCCATTATGCTAGTATAGAAATAATAGTCTTAGTGGTGACATAGGCTAGAAGGAATGGTTGTGATTAGTCCAAGGTTAGGCCAGGAGCCAAGTGATCTGACACAACTCATTGCTGTCACAGGGTACCTAGGAAATCTTGGGCAAATCGCTTGATTTCCATGACTATTCTATATGTAAAATGAAAAAAAAAACCACTTCATTTAATGAAGCCAGAACATAAGGGGTGGGGAAGGACATATCTGAAATAAAACAGCTCAGCTTCTATTTCAGGCCTGCCTACTCCTCCCTTCCTCTAGGTGTGCAAGACAAGAGAGGCATGCAGGACTACAACACCAAAAATAAAATAGGAAAAGAGGAAAAACATAATAAAAAGTGGTTATTTAAAAATTTCACCATTAAGGGAATTTCATTGGAAATCTGTCAATGGTCTTTAAGGGTAATATTTTGTTTACTTAAAAAAGTTGTACAATCCCAATATCCTTTAAACAAAAGGATGAGTCTTAAGCTTTGAAGTTTTATACAAAAATATCAGCACAGCACTGAGACACAGGTCCCTGCAGAACATATCTGCCTGTATGATCAAGGGCATGTTCTTTTGATTTTTAGGAGAGGGTAGAAAATCTTAAGGAGTTACAAATGCAAACATATACATTCTCAGTGTTAGCTGCATGTCCTAGGGTTAACATAAGGACAATAATTTAGAAATCAAGATACAATGAAAAAGAAAAATGACAAGGGTTTGGAAGGGAACTATATCAACAGAAGAAAACACTCAGCTGGGAATATTAAGTCAAAGTCAATCATGTCAAAGCCGGTGGAGAACAGAGCAGCAGGTTTACCAATTGCACATCCAAGTGAATCAAAGAATCATAAAATTGCAGTGGAAAGACTGAAATACAAGAGCTATTCCACGCCAATACAGAAACATCCCTTACAGGATCTGCTCTTTTCAGGTAGAGGTGTGTAATAGTTTGTGGAGTTCTCTCCTCTAGACAATTCTGTGCACTTTATTTTAGTGCTTTAGTTCACCTTAAACTAGATTCATATAAAGCCATTAGGCAAAATAACTTAGATGGAACTGCAAAAAGATCTGTTTAGAAAAGGTAGATTAAATGCAGAGGGTAGAAAGGACAGCAAGAGTTGCTACAACTGTCATTTTCACTATGTGGGAAATACTTACTGATGCCTCATTTCCACATGCTGTTAAGGACAAAGAGGGCCAGGTTCAAGACTTTCCCAAAACACTTAAATATAACCTTGAACTTCCACCCACTATCATGAGAAACAAAAGTCCTTTGCTTGAGTAACTTTGGCCAGGTAGTTTGTGACAAGCGCTGCTGAGTCCAAGGACTTTAACCCCCTTAATAACCCTTCAGTTTACAGAGTCTAATACTAGCACTTTGGCGAATTAAAGACAGCTTTTTTAATACCTGATTCTGCATTTCCCATTTTTTAGGAATTGCATTTCAGAACTTCAGTATCAGCCTAATACTCCAACGTTGTTTTGCTCATAATAAAAAAGGATATAAAGAAATGTTCATGGCTAACAGTTACTTAAAATTCGAATCCCCCAATTCAGTTGCATGAAGATATTCAGTACCTTAAACTATTCTTATTTGTCTCTCTGTTAAATTAGGAATAAACCAGCATGTTATTTACTATGGGTGATTTTTGATTTTGAAAGAGAAATTCAGCTACGTTGGGTCTCCATTCAGATAGTAACCTAAGCAGTAAAAGTATACCACAAATACCCAGGAGATATTAGTAGAATAAATTAATCAGGAGTTTTATTACAGAGTCACATTGCATAAAGATATATGCACTCCATGCATTGCATAAAGCAAGAGGACAATATAACCAAGCTAGAATTTTTGCAGGAGTATATTTTTATTCCAATGCTGGCAATCTACGTAGCAAATAAAGAATGCCAATTAGCCTACTCAGGCAGTCTTTTTTAGGTGTAGTGCCTGTTATAACATCCTCTTTCCAACCAATTGCTTTCCATTAAAGTTATTTTGAAAGAACTTCACTCAAATTTATTAGCAGACCATGAGAAATTGTTTCTTCCCTATGAAGCTATTTTTGTTATGTTCGTAATACACAACACCTTTAAAGAGCTTGGCACAGTTCTGGCACTGTCTTATTATGAGCCAGTTGTAAGCTTTCACTGCAGATGAATGGAAAGCAGAGAGATGTGATCACGTAGCACAGCCAAAAAAGACAAGGTTTATAGCATACATTACCAAGAATTCAAGTTACTAAGCTCCTTCTTCAGCCTTTGGAAAATAAAGACTTGTTTTAAGTGACTAACATAAACTTCACAACAGAAGCAAACCCATTTGACTGGAACATAACTGATTCAATATTAAAAGAATAATGAAAATCTGTCTTGTTTGTCTACAAGCCATACCTGGCCACCCCTGAGATTTCATTTCAGTTGAAAATAACGTCTAAAAAGATTTCCCAAACAGAAATATCCTAGTGTGTTTTTGTAAAGGAATTACATGCAGGTCCATGTGCTGTGTATTTATATGACAAGGACGGTACATTAGTCAAGAAAGGGAGATATAGAAGCAAGATGAACCTTGATGGCTTTATACTGGAAAGAACTTTACCCATAAACACAGTCGCTCTAGACATAAGAGGTTTGTATCTATTTTGGGTTATTTTTCTTACTATCTGTCTTCATTACTTCGAAGAGTAAAAACAATCTGTTGGCATGATTTGGAGCACCTTTAACATTACGTCGTATCTGCACCAAGCGACCTCAAGGGCCTGGGCCAATTGCTCTTTGCTTTGATACAGCTAGAAGTTACTGAACTTAATGCAGGACTGACAGGGTAAAATTCTAGAGTCTGTGTTATAAAGTAGGTCAAACCAGATAATCACAATTGTCTTGCTAGCACTGTACATATGAATGAAACCAAACTAATGGCTAAGATAAAAAGTAGTTTCTCTGCGTTAGCGGATGTGAAGGCAGCCTGCTATTCATAGCTACTTGGTTTTAGGAAGAGAAGACAAAATTAAATATGCTTCCCATAATCACTCTTTGGAGGAAGATCTCCAGGATACAGCGGGTGAGGGACCAGCCATGTGCCTGAGCCATCTACAGCTATGTTGGTTAAAGCAAGAGGAAACATGGTGATACAGGAGAGCATTTTTCTTCCTTTAAATTGTGAGGATGATTTTTATTTTTATAAAAATATCCAGGAAAGTAAACCCTCAGTAACAAAACACATGACTTCTCTTGGAACCACTTTCTATCTTAGGAAAACAATCTGGTCTATATAACAGGATCACATGGAAAGCACATTAGCTTGTGAAGGAAATAGAGATGTTGTATATTGTCAAGTAGCAAACTACGTTTAGATAATTCAAACAAGTCTGGCCTGTTTCTCCTTTTGGTAGAAATCTCTGACATTTTACTTTTCTAATGTGTGATGGTAAACAGGATTGGAAGAATAAAGGTCAGAAGAAATGAGCAGCCTGAAACTGAAGCCACAACAACCTTTTGATTTCATAGAACTACAGTCTACATTCCGTAAAGAGACATCAGAGCAAATCAAAGAACAGTTGAGGAGTCATACACTGAAAAGTAGGTAATGATGTGTATTGCAAGGTTTTTGTTTTGCTTTGCATCATTTATTGAAACAAATTCCAACAATTAGCTAGCAAAGCTGCTCTTCAGTCAAATAGCTTTCACTCTGAGAAACATTTGCCTGAGTTACTTTCATCTTCCATCTCCTTGTTTTCATCAATTTATTTCTGTTCTCCAATTTTACTTTAAATCATTCTTTATCCCTCTCAGTAATCATTACTTTCAAATGAAAAGATTGCTGTAGCTCCCATGGTTTGTTAGTCTGTTTATCCAGTTTGTTAACTAGTCCCTCATAAGTTAGCTCCATCCTATAAGCATTTTACTGTTTTCTTTAAACTTTATCCAGTCTAAAGAGGATTACACCTTTGCAGCTTCATGTAATAGCTAGCTGTTAGTGACGGGTTAGTGACCAGAACCCTATGAAAAAAACCAACAAATCAAAAATGAACAGCCGCTGGAATATTGATAAAACAAGTTTATAAAAACAGTCCACATACTTGGGGAGTCCTTGCAAGACAGTTCTTGGCAAACTGTATTCATTACTTCAATATTCTGGAGTATGTGTACAAATACAGCATAACATCTAGATACTGAAAGAATAATGCATAGAAAACCCAGTCTCAAACCAATACATGCAATACTAGTACTATAAGGTGCATTATTTAAAAACAAACGGAGTTGATTTATTAAGCCAACATGTAAACCAAGACTCTTTGTTCTCCAAAACCAGAATTTTTCCGTTCTGAAGGAACTTACATAAAAGTGTTCGCAGAAAACAAAAAAACCTCCAAAATCCAAAACACTTGCTGAACAATTTTTGTTTCCTTCAGAAATCTGGTCCTTAATGTTTCAAAATTGAGTATTTTTAATTCCTCTTTGAGGACCCCAAAATACCTTTTTGGCTTTAGCTTCCATTTATTAAATGGCACTTTAACATTTTCAAACAAATTTTGAAGTGATGAAAAACTCAAGCTACTGTCAATGTCACTCAAATATCTAGAGCACAGATGAGAAAGGATACTTTCTGAACAAGGTTCCACTCATTTATGTTACAAGACTACATTAAGAATCATTTCATAATGCTGCATTTGCCTCTCCATTGACTACAAGGAAGTTTACATGACAAACTCACAGGATGATGTTTATGTTACTGGCCCCCATGTTTAGATCCTTAATGTCTATAAACCATTTTTGTCTATCAATGGAATGTCATCTTCAGGTAAATGAAATATCAAGTAGTACAATAATTGACTGCGCTATATAAACCCCAATAATTTATTGAAGAACCTAAGTAACCTAAAAGTCCAAAGCTCATTTTCCAAAGGGCCTAAAGATTTGAAAAAAAAAGTCTAATTCGTCAGAAACTACTTTTATCTAGAGGACAATCTAAGATAAAAGAGTTCCTCATATGCTCAATGGTGACTATTTGGACTCTTTCAAGAGTAATGTATCCTTCAAAAAGCTATGTTTCTGGATAGATAGGCTGATAGATAGATAGGTAGATAAAGCATTTACCCTGTACTTCAAATGTGCCAGTAAAACAATCTACGTATTACTGATCTTAATATATGCAAATACTTAAATTTAAATTATATTTTTCAGTTTTTATGAAGACTAAGAGCCCATCACTTCACACCTATGGGCTGGTCAGCTGAGTCAGTAGCTTCTTCTGCAACTTCACAGTTAGCTGTAGTCTAGGTTAATTCATCTAATTTTGCACTCTCATCCAATTCTGTTGCCTTTCCAGGTTTCTTACATGTTAAGCAATCATAAATCCAGAACTTTTCTGAACTTTGTCAAAAGTTTTTAAAAATACAATTACATTGTATGGATATATGTTCTTTCTGCACACACTCAGTTACTCTTCCAAGGAATTAGAACAGTCTTTTGACAAAGTCTTCCCTTTAGAATAACTATGTTTACTCTTCCTCTGTAAGAATGCATTATATTTTCAACCATTTTAGGCAGTGTAAAGGCAGACTTCCTGGTCTATAATTCTTTGAATCATCTTTAAAATCTATTTTAAGAAAGTTGCATTTTTCATCTTCCATTCTTCTGTTTCCAAAAGCATCCTAAGCAATAGGATACCCATTGTTTTAACATTTTGATAATTTTAATTTTCAGCTCCTTCCTTGGCTAAAACCACATGGTCCCAGCAGTATGTAACTATTAATTTAAGCAAATTCCTCTATTATGACACTTTAATTTTAGACAATTTCCCTGACTTCTTCCCTGTAGAGAAAAAACAAAACTTCCAACATTTCTGTACAGTGGAAAGTGAAGCAAACAACTAATTAGATTTTTTAAGATAATTTTATCTTTTTCAGTGGCTCTTTTTTTTTATTTTGCTCATCTATTAACTCCTTCCAGTGACTCTTTGAGAAGCTATCTGCTTCTGATGTGCTTAAAAAAATACTGATTTTTTTCCTCCATTAAAACCTTTAGCAGGCATTACCAGTTACATATTTAAATTGTCAGTTTATAGACATCTACATATTTCTTGCTTAAAAACAATACTAACTTACTGTAATAAAATATTTTGCTTTTTTAGCAATTTTTTAAAAAATTCCTACGAAACTAGCTTCTTGATTTGTATGAATTTTATTTTTTGAACTTTAATATTTCTGTGATTTTTTCCCCCACTCTTACAAGGATATGAAATTTAATGCATTATGATCTCTACATCACATCTAGGTTCTATGCATTGGTTAGGACTAATTCAAGAGAGACTTTGTGCAATTTTCTGATTTTACATCACTTGTTGCACATAAAAACACAACCTCTTTATCATTCAATTAACAGTATGGCTTTAATACCATACTATGCTATAGAATTTCTTACCCCATTTTGATACAGGTTAACTACTTTGTATTCAGTTTGCTTTCACTAACATTATATTATATCATTCCTATGCAGATTACAGCAATATCCCATGGATTTTCTTCTTTCTACTAAGTTTCTTAGAAGTATGATGCACTAATATCTTCATAGATATGAAGGATTCCAGTTTATCCATATAAATCATTTATATGTACATACTACTTGAATTCCATAAACAAAATAAATTACTTGTCTCAAAGAAAGACCAAAGAAAGATATGGAAATAAATATGGTAAGCAGTAAGAAAAGAAATGTTCCTCTAAAATGCGTTGTTAACTCATGGAACTCATTGTCTGTAGATAAAACAAAAACTAAATTTGCAGTCTTGGTAGAAGCTATGGTTATAGTTCTTTTATAATGTAAATATAATTATAGTTCAGGACATGAAAATAA
Organism: Gymnogyps californianus; assembly: GCF_018139145.2. Taxonomy (NCBI): domain Eukaryota; kingdom Metazoa; phylum Chordata; class Aves; order Accipitriformes; family Cathartidae; genus Gymnogyps; species Gymnogyps californianus. Next base: position 7,348,792 of record NC_059471.1, on the reverse strand, counting down.
ATAAATAAATAAATAAATAAATATTAACTGGATAGTCCCAAGAAAAATAAACAGTGCTATTGGCAGATAACTCTGGAAGAGTGGACTACACTTTTCCTGAATTTCTGTCTCTCTACCACCAAGCACAGGCCATTAGTCTTTATTAAACAGCAAATCTGAAATTATACAAAGAAAACTTCACACAAATGTGAAAGTATATTTTTAACTAGTTCAGAGCAAAACATGATGACACGTTCATCTACCATTTCAATCAAACATAATTTTGTTCCCTCATGACTAATGACTGATTAGTGAATTGCTTTTATGCCAAAACAACTGTTTCTAAATACGTTCTTAAATAGATATGATTGCAAAAATTTACAACAGGAAAAAGAGAGCATATATCAACAACAGTGTTCCAGATTTCTTTCAGCCCATGTATATATTGACTTGTGAAGGCAATACAAAAGTTTTAGAGGAAGAGTTCAATGAAAATTTGTCATTGGGGAGAAAAAAGAGATAAATACTTGAAATCTCTAATATTTAGTGCTTCTCAGACAATATTTTGGAATAGTGAATCTCAGCAGATAGTGTTATTTGCAAAGATACTTCCTCAGCTCTGTTTTCTTCGTTATTTAAATTCTCTAGAAAGAGAGCTACTGGAGTTCAGCTGAAGTTAAAACTGGAGATGGACATGAAGGGTAACAAGAAAGGTTTCTATAGGTACACCAGCAACACACGGAAGATGAAGGAAAATGTGGGGACATACTGACAAAGACATGGAAAAGCCTTTGTTGTGAAGTGACTTTGCTTTCTCAATGTTTATAGGCAAGGTCTGCTCTCCAGCCTCCCTAGTCCCTACAATAAGTAGTAGAGTCCAGGGGTGGAAGTGCTACCTACAATACAGAAATATGAAGCTAGAGACCACTTAAGTAAATTGGATGCACACGAGTCCATGGAACTGGATGGGATGAATCCAAAAGTGCTTAGGAAGCTTGCAAACATTGTAGTGAGACCTCTCTCATCTTTGAAAGGCTGTGGTGTCAGGAGAAGTCCTGATAACTGAAAAGACAAACATTACATCCATCTTCAAGAAGGGCAAGAGGAGGATCTGGGGAACTGTAGGATGGTCTTCCTAATGTCAGTCCATGGGAAGGTTATAGAGCAAACAAACAAAAAGTTCTCAGTTCACAAATTGGAGGGAGTTGTTGATCCATGGATAGGCATGGCTATCATTCATCGGAATCTTGACAGGATGGAGAAATACCCTGGCAGAAACTTCATGAAGTTCAAGGAAGGCAATGCGAAGTCTGGCACCTTGAGAGGAATAATCCCATGCAACAGAACTGGTTGGGAACTGACTGGCTGGAAGCAGGCTGGCAGAGAAGGAGCTGGGGGTTCTGATGGACAGGTTGAACAGGAGTCAGCAGTGTGCCCTTACAGCAATGAAAGTAAACCATATACTAGTCTGCATTAGTAGGAGTGTAGAAAGGACGTCAAGGAAAGTGATTCTTCACTTCCACTGAGTATTATGAGAGTGTATCTGAAGTACTGTGTCTGTTTTGGGCTACCCAGTAAAAGAGAGAGATGAACAAACTGAAGTGAGTCCAGTGGACAGTCATCAAGATGGTCAGTGGGCTGGAGCACATGGTGTATATGGACAGGATGAGAAAGCTATTTTCAGGCCAGGAAAGGTGCTAAGGGGCAAATCTAGCTGACCCTCTTCTTAAATGGATGGTTACAGAGAAGGCAGAGCCAGACTCTCTTCAGAGCTGCGCAGCAAAAGGCAAGGGCCAATTAACACAATCTGCAGCAAAGGAAATGTGATTAAATGTCAGGAAAAAAAATTACTATGAATGTGATCAAGCACAGGAACAGGTTGCCCAGAACATAAAAAACCACTAATGCTCATACAAGTGTTGCAAATGCTTCCTTTATTCAACAAACGTCCCCTAGTGCAGAGCACATCTTTTGGTGTTTGACTTGTCAGTCAGTCTTTGGTGTCTCTGCTTGAGACACCCAGCTAGTATAAACCACATTAGAAAGTTATCTTAATGTAAACTAAGATAATTGTTTGATAGAAGTGACAATTGTTTCATATTTCCAAAGACAGTTGGCAAGAGTCAACTCAGCCTCGTTTACCTCATTCTTTCCTCCCAACTATTTTTTTAAAATACTGAGCGTAGATCTTGGCAGATGAAGACAAACTATTTCAGTCTGGAAAATTCATACGGTGGAACTGCCAACAAGCTGAAGGAATGTAAGAAAACTGAAGAAACTATTAAAAAAATCCAAAATAAATCAGCCTCATTTTAATTACCCAAGGACATTGAACATGGCAAAAGAGGACAATAGTTTGCATTAAATACTAATAGTCTGTTCTCTTTTAGAAAAGAAATAATACATTTTTCATCAACATCTTTTGACAGCTGTTAGTAGATTGTCAGGGGATTAGATTTTCAAAGTTTGTTGACAAAGTATTTGTTTCACAGACTGAAAGGTGTACAAAAGTTTAATTGCATATCTTTTGTCTTCTAAGTCCTTTATTCTTTGTGGAGTGGTTTGCAGGACGATGTAGCCATAAACAACCATCTGAAGACAGCAGTGTCAGGGCCCTGAGGGCACTATGAGGCCTGACTGTCCCTGCCCACCTCCCCCAGGGCCTCCCCCTACCCTGGCCACGGCCCAGGACCCCATTTCAGCCCAGCCTGGGGCCATCAGTCCCTGCCCCAGGAACTGCCCTGTAGGATGTGGTCTCCAGCTCTGCCACAGCTCTGCTCTGCCCAGCCATGGGCCCTGTCCCAGCCTGGCCTCAGTCCAGTCCCGTCCCCATGGAGATGCCCAGTGCCTGGGTTGAGGCTGCCCCTGGCTGCCCTGCTCCCTGATTCGGGTGGTGGGACCAGGCCTGGCTGTGATGCCCTGATCTGCTGGCCCTGGGGGAGCTCCCGCAGCTCCCGTCCTCCAGCGAGCCGCTGGTCCACACAATGCCCTGACAAGCAGTTGTATTAATATGGATTTTTTCTGTGTATCTGTGATCAGGACCACAAATTTAAGGAATCAGGGAATAAAATGCACAAATACAGTCCCTGGAGAATCTGCTCCCATGTGTTCTGTGGTATTTGAGGACATACATGCATACTTTTGTGTTACAAATTTTGTTTGTGTTACAAGTTGAAAGTAACCAGTGCAGATTTAGAAAATATTCAGAGATTTTTATCTCCTCACAGCCAAACAATTTACGAAACTTTTACAGGCATAAAATCATTTATGTATAGTTGGATTTTGGCAGTAAAATTAAAAAAACAATTATCTACATAAAGCCATGCAAATAACTTCTCTGTTGAATGTCTTCTATGACCTTCACTCATCTTCATTATTTTTCTTTTCTAAGACATTTGAGATTCACTTTTCTCTGGACAGAAGGCTTTTGTAAAGATCTGTAAGCAGTGTTTTGCCAAGATATCTGTATTTGCCATCCAAAAGCAATCTACTCGCCCAATTAAAACAGAGGTACATACAAAATCAATATTAGAAGTTAATATTTTGCTCTTAGTGAAATAAGCAGCCTTCTGCTTCAAGTAACACAAAACACACACCATGACTCAGATTGTATTTGATTTACCTGTTCAAAAAAGGAAGAAAAATAGAAGCTATATTTACAAAACTACTGGAAGTATGACCTCATTTTCCACAACAGCTCATGTATTGAGACACTCACCCAAGACAAGGTTGCCATGGAGTCTAACAGAGTCTTGAACTTACTCTAGACGTGACTCAACAGATTTATCTTGACCTAAAACCAAGTCTTCACACTCTTCACATTGAGTATCTCAGTTCAGGATCCTGCTCAAGTTGTCCAGCAAAAACAGATGATCCCAGCCAACAGCGTTGAGACCCTCTGTGCTGGGATGCCTGTTCCCAAAGGGTAGTGGATAGACCACAGCCAAAAAAATATGACCTCACCATTAGTAGGAAAAGCCTGACAGTGCAGGGTGTCTTGCCTGAGCTTATCTCAGCCTAAGCTGATTTTAGCTTGGTTAGCAGTGATAGCAATTGCCTAGCAATCAGGTACTTATTCCCTGAACTTGATCTAGCTTCATTTTGGCTAATAACAAGTTGTTATTCAGTATGGATTGAATTGTCTACGGCTCAAAAATGAAACATGGTATGGAAGAGAGCAGATAAATGATGATACGAGAGCTCTCAGACTATAAATGCTAATCCTTAAAAAAAAAAAAATTTAAAAAATCCTCAAACCAAGACTTGATGGTCCTGGTCACTTCTAAGCTAAACTTGAATACACTTCACATTGATTGCCCCCATTCTCAAACACACACCTAGAATTTGACTCCTACCCTAATCACTTTGCTAAAAGGTAGACTGAAAGTTGTTTCATGTTCTTCCTTTCTCTGAGCATCAAAACACAGCAAATAAATACTGCAGGATACATTTCAATTTTGACAGAAACAGAAGAACAAAACAAAACCCCAGAATCATCAGAATCATGACTCTTCCTTACTCTAGTACAAGAAATGGTTGGGCACATATCTTTGTTTTCCATGCGTGCATGTGGACAGGTGACTGGCAATCAATATGCAGGATATGCTACTCTCTCATTTTCTTGAACGTCTCCCTGTGTGATGAACTGAGCCACCTCCAGAATCTTTTCCAGATTAAAAAACATTCAGCAAAATCTACTGAAATTAGTAAACAGTTCAAGGGCAGTCAAAAATGTGTTTTCTGGTAGCCTCACTAGTTACCAAATAAATAAAACATTCTCAATTCCAGTTGAGCTGCCATGTTTTTCTGTTTTACTTGTGTCAGCAGCCCAAGGACAGTGCATACACTTTCATGGAGACCCAGTTCACAGAATCACTGAATAGTTGAGGTGGGAAGGAACGACGCTAAACAGAGGGGAAGGATCACCTCCCTCAACCTGCTGGCAACACGCTGCCTAATGCAGCCCAGGAAGCTGTTGGCCTCCTTTGCTGCAAGGGCTGGTTCATGGTCGACTTGGTGCTCACCAGGACCACCGGTTCCTCCTTTGCAAAGCTGCTTTCCAGCCAATTCATGAAAGGCATTCACTTCGCATGTAATTACTTGAATAACTTCATGGCAGACCTCTGCTGTCAGTGTGGGTCCAGAATGAAAACAAGAAATGGCGGTATAGGACTCTGCTGAGTGATTAGGGTATTCATCTGTTGAGGGAAGGAACTGGGTGCCAGTGTAGCTTAAAACAAAATATTATTTTATAAATCTCATTTGAAATGTGCAAATCTCTTTGCTTTGACTGTGAAACTGTGAAACAATGAACCTACAAGTCTGGAGCACTGGGGAATGGCATATATCAGGATACATGGAAGAATTTTGATAGTAGGACCTTAACAGTAGATTTTGATCATCAGAAAAAGAGGTTAGGAAAAGAACCTTACTGCACAAGTGGCCTAGAGGGCTCAGCATAAACCAGTGGGCTCAAACACAGCAAAAAGCTGAGTAAATAGCACATAGGTTTTGTCTGGGATTGTGATATTTTAACGGAACTAACTTGTAAGAAAAGTGCTCACCACAATGTAGCCAATGCTGCCAATGTGGCAATTATTTTAAATTACATTTTTTCTCATAAAAGTTGTCAATTCACCTGTAAAATGTAAACATATCATAGCATTCATAAGGCAACAACTCAGACCCAAGTTAGTTTCAATCCTGAAGAGTAATTAATTTCATCTCATTTTTAAATCTACAAATTTGGTGGAACATTAAAGCCCACTTAGCCCTTGGGCTTGTAACTCTAACCCTATCTCACAAATGGCTGAATGACACCGTGACCAGAACAAAGCTGGGCTGGGCACTGAACAATGCACTGAACTATACCTTAGCACATATGCACTGCACTGGGTACAACTAATGAGAATATAGAGGGAATTAAAGGTCTGTCTCCTTCCCCGTGTGCAAATAAACACCATATTTAAACAGTCAAAAGCAGTTCAGATTCTGGTCCTTAGTATTTCCATCTTCATTACAGTCACATTTCTGCTTCTAGAGCCAGATCTCATCAGATTCTAAATCATCCTGATTATGGTAATTTCCATATTTTACAAGATCTTTTGAAATTCTGTAGTTATTGATGTTAACTACAAAAAGAATAATCCTCAGTTTCTCCAGTAATGAACCACTGAGTTATCCCATGATATTATCTCCCCAGACCCTGAGGGTGACTTTGAAAAGAATGTTAGTTATCGCTAATGGAGATATGTAAACAGATGTTATGTTTGCTGTCTGATTAAGCTTTTCAGAATGATCATTAAAGTCACTTACCCATATGGAACATCATATGTACCTACTGTTTAACTGGGCAAAGCACATTCCTTGGTCTGAAGAAAATATACGATCTGTGATAGCTAAGGGAAGACTAGGAATCTGAACTTTACTTTCTCCATCCTCCTCTGGAAATAAATTAGGGTTATCTAAATGAAACTGTTTGCAAGACCTCTATCTCATCTACACCAGAACAGAGAGTGTGTGCAGGTAATCAAGAAGATCTTATGGTTAAAATAACTAAATCATTCCCTTGACTGCTGGCTTTGACCCCCTCTTCTGCGAAAATGTTTCTATGTTCTGCTGGGGAAGCCATTTAAAACAACGTTATCACATGTGGTCATTGCATATGCCTGATTTTCTCACTATTCAATTTGAAATCATTGGGTCTAATTTGCAGCAAGATCAAAAAAACAGAAAATGCAGCTGATGTCAACATGAATTTTCTTATATACTTCATGTGCTTTATAAGGCTGAGCAAATCCTGAACTATCAAACGTGGATAAATCAAGCATCCAAGATTAGTGTGAAGGTGGGTTTAGGTTTTAGGTTTGTTTTTTATTTGTTTATTTTTTGTTATTTCTTTGTGCTCTAGATTGCCCTAGAGTTTGTTATTCGAGTGATCTTGTTTTCCCTCTCCCCTACTTGTTCCGGGCTGCACTCTCCTTACCCTTTCTTTCCCACAATCAATCTAGACAGATGGATTCGTATAACCACCAATGCCCAGTTTCTAAGCTACTCGGACTCAAAATGTAGCTATGTTAACACAGTGCTTTTCCCAAGTTAATACACTCTGTTTCTCAGTTTGGCTTATTATTCTGGGGCATAAAAAAGAAAGACTCTGTGCTTTAAGTTCCAGTGCACAAACACATCCAAGGATGGAGCACTTGTTACAGTGAAAGGCTGACTTCATCTTGGAGCTAATCATGCTTAATCCCGGGAAAACAGTACTCATGTACTTTGGTTAGCAGGAGGAGCAGTAAGAACCTTCAGCATGTGCAAGAAAAATTAGCTCTTTGAAGACTTAGTTATTATCTCTAGCAAATATATAGAGAGCCTGTGTGAACTCTGGATCGTAACTCAGCCAAATTTGTTTGCATTTTCAGAAGGACTACCCTTAGCAAAAGTCATCTGGCTCTTCTAGAAGTGCTGGAATATCAAGAATACAGAAAAGAATTCCAGGCTTAGTTAGTTGTTTTTGAAAATAGGTAATGTCTTTTCACTCCCTAATATCAGTCCATAAATGACTAAATCATTCTGACTAAAACTGTGAAAACACAGAAACAAATGATCAGATTGATTAGCCTGAGACAAAGAAACAGAGCATGGAAAATTTTAGCTTGCCATGTAAACTTTGTCAAAGTTACAGACTGAAAAGTGATTGCATAGGTAGAATTAAGCAATTCTAATAGTAGTAAGCGTTATCAGTTCTGCATACCACACTCAGTCGTGATAGCTACGATGGAATAATTATAATTACTTTCTCCAGTTAAGTAACGTTGTTTTGTACTAAATCTCTGATTTACCATAATCAAGCTTTTTCCTTGACATACACTTATAATAAATGTTTCCTATATAAAGTATATAATTTGTTTGTTATAGCATCAGTAATATAAAAAGAAATGTTGATTTTTTTTCTAAATCCACTTGATTCGGATTCCCAGAGAGCATGCTGCATTGGGTACAGGTTCCTTTGTCCTCCTTGCAGCTGCTCCTACTGGTTCTGCTCTCCTCTACCTCCACCTTTCCCACCTTCACTCTCCACATCAGCTCGTTTCAGCCTCCATTCCCCAAGTTTCTGATCATACTCCCATTCCCCTAGCTCAGACATCTTGACAATCCCATCTTATCGTGTTTCTGCTATTATAACTATTTCTGTCATAAGAGAAAGGCATTTCCCAAGCCTCCTTCTTGCTCACATTTAGATAATATTACAGATACTGAGAAATAGATTATCATACCTTCACCAAGAGATTCTCTAATGAAAACTAAGTTAGCATTTCCATTACAAGATGCTTCAGCATTCGGCTGAGGGTTGATAAACATATTAAAAGGAAGATACACTAGCCAAGACACTTTTAAACACAGCTTGGATGGTGCTGTAAAGGGGAAACCAGCCACCAGTCACCAGTGTATTTATGACTGGATCTAGCAAATTCATGTTAATTAATTTTTGTACTTCATTAAAGAAACTAGGATTTGCAATTTAATAGGCCTCGGATTTTACTTCCCATCCTTGTCCTGTGGCAGTCCAGAGTCTAAGTATCTTAATGCCAACATGCAACCAATTAGCACAGAATTTCATTTATTATACTCACGTTGATATTAAAAGTAATGAGATAAAGTGCATAATAATAAAACCAGCAAATAAATAAACATGGGTTAGATGTAAAACACATTACTTCTCTTAGAGCCTTTAAAATATTTCATAATTTTTTTTGAAGGATACCTTCGAATATGGACAAAGGATGGTTACCATTAAATACACATTATTGATCACCCTTGATGTTTGTTTTGAACAGAATGGTGACGATATAACTCATTCTAAGATAAACAGATGAGTCTATGTTATTGTAACTGGTACACTTGACTGGTGATAATTTTTCCCCCTACTGAATATTCTTAATGACAACATCAGATTTCATTTTATTGTGCTGTTAGTAACTAATAAAAACAATAAACAAGGGAATATGAGTTTTCAAACAAAAAGCTGTTTCATTTAGTGAGTCTGTACCGGGAAATTCATAGAATCATAGAATCGTTTAGGTTGGAAAAGACCTTTAAGATCATTGAGTCCAACCGTAAACCTAACACTGCCAAGTCCACCACTAAACCATGTCCCTAAGCACCACATCTGCATGTCTTTTAAATACCTCCAGGGATGGTGACTCAACCACTTCCCTGGGCAGCCTGTTCCAATGCTTGACAACCCTTTTGGTAAAGAAATTTTTCCGAATATCCAAGCTAAACCTCCCCTGGTGCAACTTGAGGCCTTTTCCTCTTGTCCTATATCACTTGTTACTTGGGAAAAGAGACTGACAGCCACCTCGCTACAACCTCCTTTCAGGTAGCTGTAGAGAGCGATAAGGTCTCCCCTGAGCCTCCTTTTCTCCAGGCTAAACAACCCCAGTTCCCTCAGCTGCGCCTCATAAGACTTGTGCTCTAGACCCTTCACCAGCTTCGTTGCCCTTCTTTGGACATGCTCCAGCACCTCAATGTCTTTCTTGTAGTGAGGGGCCCAAAACGGAACACAGTATTTGAGGTGTGGTCTCACCAGTGCCGAGTACAGGGGGACGATCACTTTCCTAGTCCCGCTGGCCACACTATTTCTGATACAAGCCAGGATGCTGTTGGCCTTCTTGGCCACCTGGGCACACTGCCGGCTCATATTCAGCCGGCTGTTGACCAACACCCCAGGTCCTTTTCCACCAGGCAGCTTTCCAGCCACTCTTCCCCAAGCCTGTAGCATTGCCTGGCATTGTTGTGACCCAAGTGGAGGACCCGGCACTGAGCCTTGTTGAACCTCATACAGTTGGCCTCGGCCCATCGATCCAGCCTGTCCAGATCCCTCTGTAGAGCCTTCCTACCCTCAAGCAGATCAACACTCCCACCCATCCTGGTGTCGTCTGCAAACTTACTGAGGGTGCACTCGATCCCCTTGTCCAGCTCATTGGTAAAGATATTAAACAGAACTGGCCCCAATACTGAGCCCTGGGGATCACCACTTGTGACCGGCTGCCAACTGGGTTTGACTCTGTTCACCACCACTCTTTGGGCCCGGCCATCCAGCCAGTTTTTTACCCAGTGAAGAATAAAGTCTCTGCAGTAGTAGGTGTTAAGAGCTGAAGTTCAGCAAATGCAGAACAAAACAAGAGATGAAAGTCTGTGCTGTGCCTCTGAGAGATTGTCTACATAGCACAGACATCATTAAAAGGAGCTACCGCTCAAATCTGAAGCACAACAACTGCCTGGCACTAGCTCCCTGTGTTATTCTGCCCTGAGTGCCTTTGTGCATCCAGGTTAAATCCCACTGCCAAGGGGAAACTGCAGAAAGGCAGTGGGAAGGTGGCGTGACGTTGTTCATGTAGGGAGCCAAGCAGTCCGCAGGAGTTACTTTGGGCCATTCCCCAGTTCTTTGAGATAAAATCCATAAGCCTGAGGCGTAGCTTCAGTCAAATTTAGTCTCTCTCATACCAGAGCCCTGGCTACAGGAAAAATCTGTGCAACTCGCAGTAATATCCCTGCCTGCCTATGTACAGTGACAATGTATGTAATAGCTGAAGCCCACAGCTATGCTATGTGTGTGATAACATACTTTAATACACTAGTCCTCCAGCAGCCACGCTTTCAGCAAAATTCCTTATGCCAGCATTTGCAAGCATCCCCAACACTAGGATCTCACAGACTTCCTAGCTCAGTGGAATCCTGACCCCCCTACAAGTGATGTGGAGTTTTGTATAGGTAGAATCAAGCAATTCTAATAGTAACAGATGTCACCAGTTCCATGTTTTTTTTAAAGTTCTGAGGGTTACTTGTCAACCCAGAGTCAGGGGCTATAAAATCCAAATGGAAAATCTCATCTGCTGCACTTGTAGTACACAAATTTATTTTCCCCACGATATCAAGCAAGCTTCTTACACAAAAGAAATTTAAGAATACTTTGAAGTCCAGACTTCTCAAATTAAGTTTTTTTCTTACTAATAGTTAACACTTGATGTGAAAGCCATTTTTAAATTCTTTTGATCCCAGTCAATGAATTATGGCAGATTATTAAGAACAGTTCTATTTACACAAAGTGCATTTACATTTAAATTAACCTTATTTAAATGCAACTTTGATTATTTTTAGTGCTAATATACCAATTTTAATATTCCTTATTAATTTCTTTTCTGACCAAATGCATTTAAAAAATGCAGCCTTGAAGTAGTTTTCAAAATAATGGATACAACAAATCTGAATAAATTTTGCAAAAGTACTAATCAAACATAATGATTCATTAAGAGCAGTTTCAAATGATGAAAAATATAAAACCTGACGCTTTCCAAGATGGTCTTAATAAATAATACTATCTTTGCTATGAATTTATTTTAAAAGTGACTTTAATGAGTGAACCATCTTTTTTCCCCCCTCTTCTGAAGAGTCCTTTAGAGTGTTGCTCCTAGGTGCCAACACAATACGTGAATATTTAAGGTTCATACTAGTCTATCAGCCTCCTGAAACAGTTTCAATGAATACACAGAATGCCCTTGTGACAGAAACTTTCCAGGTTTGAAAAATAACATTGAAAATATAACAATTTTATCTATCTAATTTTGCATATAACTATCTGCATATGCCAGCTTGTGTCCCCTTAGTTAATGTTCACTGATTGTACAGATGCTCAACCCAGACCAAAACAGATACATTATTAAAATATGTTTTCAAGTGATTGCATACGTGAAAAGGTCACTGTACAGACTACAAAGCACTACAACAATCACAAATAAAAGGATTAAAAATTAAGCAAAAACAACGTGTATTTTTCAATATTGTACTCTTGGCCTAGGAATATGTTTGCCTGCAAAACTGCTACACCTGCTATAGTAAGAAATATTTTCAAAAACATTTAAGAAATTTAGAAACCCATATCACATTCTTAAATGCTTCCTCCAAAATAAACTGGGTAATTATTGGTTTGTTTCCTAAATTTCCTCACTTGGCTTCAACATTTTCTATACTTTAGGATATTCACTTCCTATTCCTCCACAGACTGAAAGAATTAAACCAAGAATGGAAGTTTCTGGAAGTTAACTGTTGAGATCAGGCATGTGGTTCAAAAAATGCAAAAAGTGCAAAAGAGCTAAATAGAACTTGCAGTTACATAGTGTCTTCAGAAAAAAGGAAAAATCCTGGCACAGAGTAACTTAATATACATTAAGCAAAGCACTGTGGATTGGGACAAGGAAGGATGAAATCAGTTCCCAATAATTAACAACAGAGAAAAAAGTAATGCCAAATAAATTAGAAAATATAATGAGAATAAGTGGCCTAAAAATTGCTAGATAAACTCAATAAGATAAATGGGATATGTTAAATGGCAGAGCAATGATATCTTTTCGGAGACCTTTTTTCAACATCAATCTCACAACAGTTTTCTCCTTTTCTGGCTCAACTAGGGCCAACTGAACCAAACTGGAGACTCAAATTTGTAAAGAAAAAATCAGAAGGAAAAGCACACAGCTGACATCCTGACAACCACTACAAGAATTTAAGCATTGGAACAGGTTGTCCAGAGAGGTTGTGCCGTCTCCGTCCTTGGAGATTTCCAAGACCAGGTTGGACAACTGTCTATGAAATCAATATTGACCCAGCTTTGAGCAGGAGTGTGGACTAGAGTCCTCCCAAGGAGGGCTCTAAAATCTAAACAGCAGAGTATGTATGCTACAAATCTTAAATACCAATATATGAGTTTGAAACCTTTATACATTTATCTATACAGAGAATAATATTTAAGATACCAGAGATGTTTTCTGTAGTATACATGCATACATAGTATATTTCTATTAAAATACTCTCCACCCAGCTTGCTGCTTTTCTTTTTTTTTTTCTTTTTTCTTTTCCCTTACCCTTTTTCCCCCAATATTTCATACTTGCCAAGATACTTGTCCTTCTACTTTCTTTCCATTTTATGAGGCTGATCTGGACTACAAATTCCTGAATCGGATCTCGAATACTTTCTAATTCTTCACAAATTCATTCCATATAATTTTTTACATTTTTTACTTTTGAGCTTTTTGTATGAGAAAGTTTGCCTTTCTGTTGCCCAGTAGTTGTGTGACTCCCTTTTAAAATTTCAAAGGTGAAATTATGACCACTGGGACAGAACATTTTTCCAAATATTAAGTATCATGCTGAAGCATGTGTTGCAAATAATCTCTGTGTTTCATTTCAATACAGAGATTAAAGAGAAATTGCATTTGCTCATAAAGGCCAAATCATGTTGATGGTTTTCCAAGATCAATATCTAAAAGCTCACAACCTTCTTGTTCAGCAATAATGAAGTGATATCTGATTAGAAACATGTGCAAAAATAATCTAGCTGAAGGAATGAGTCACACAAAGGTGTCAAATCATCAGACAGAGTCAAGTAATCTCGGTGCCAAATTCTGGCTGAAACCAAGATAGATCCAACTGTGCTCTGACATGGCCAGTGCTTGCACAATAGTTTGAATGACTGGAAATGTGCAACATGCTTTCTCTTCCAATACGAGACAGAGTTCTGAGTTCTGAAATGTATTTGTGCAGATAGAGAGAAATTGTTGCTTTATCCTGCTCTTTCATACTTCTGATCTGACATAACAGGATCATTCTCAGAAGTATGAATATATTTAAATCTTCAGTTCTCATTCAACATTTTGTATATATTTCAAGCAATGAGACTCTAAACTTGCTGCAGAGAGTCAAGGAAGTATGAATTCTCCATATCCTCCCCCAGTTGTTCCATCATAAACCTCGCAGACAATCTCTTCCTAAAAAGAAATTCACAAGTAGGTAAATATTTAGCAAGATAGTGAAAGTCTGTGTTCCAATAGGGTTTCCTCAAGAAGGGTGGTTAAACTGTGAATTTCAAACTTTCCCAAACATTCAAACAAGAGAGGATGTAGCTTTAGTAAATAGGAAGGTTAATGACTTCATCTGGATAAAATTTAAAGAGATCAAAACCTATCCCTTTTTCACAAGGTTTTATCATACAGCTAAATCTGGACAAGCAGGGTTTGTTTATTTGACATTTTAATGCAAAGAAAAAAATGCCATGAAGGTGTTCTGTAGATGAAGTAAGATGCAAATAAACCTTGATATGACAATAAATCATTGCCAGTTGCAGACATTTCAAGGGTTAATAGATCTATAGCTTATGCTGGAATTCTAAAGTCCCAATGTCTGTTCATAATGCAGTTATTTTACTTCCCCCTATGTTATCTGTTAATTTTTACACTGAAGAATGGATGCAAGTACTGAATGAGCTGGTCAAAGCTGGTTTACATTGCTCATCTGTGAATGAAGCTAGTCTGTACAGGTGAAACCTAAAGTAAGATTGTGTAGACAGGAAATATGCAGGTGCTGTATAAAAGATATAAAAAATTATTAGTCCTTCCAGTTATCAGTGTGGTCTGTGACTTTGGCACTATTATCCCTCGGATGCATGATGCATACCGTTTTTACTGATCTCAAAAAGGAAAAAATACCAATTTCAGATACACCATTTCCTCTAAAAGATATGCTTCAAATTAGAAGAGATCATGATCTCCCAGAACTGCAGTATCATCACCGTGGTTCTGGTCTTGGAGCCCAGAGCTGTATTTCTGGTTATTGTCTCTGTCACCAGAGCCTCTGGGGCAACCGTATGGAACAAACACCCTGGAAAGGCACATGCTTTGCTTCCTCCCATAGAGCTACCATCCTTTTGCTTTTTTAAACTGTTACTTCTGGGCTCTCTGCAATACTCACTCACACTGCAGATGGTATCACAGCAAAGGGAGCCTTCTCCTCTCATTCCTTCTCCTGGAAACAGCAGGTCACTCTGTAGAAAGTGGTCTGGCTTGTTTTTAATACATGAACTGATGTGTCAGTTAACTCCTGCCCACACAAATGCCCCATTATTTGCCACATTTTCTGCTGCTGTGGCTCAGAGGTATCCTTCCTGACACTGCAGTAGAGCCTTACTGGCTATAACTTGATCTTTCTGTTTAAAGATATTTTAATTCTTCATAAAAGATTCTGTTTCACAGTTGTGCATAGGTAGACTGTCAATATATGCCACAAAATGAATCACAACGAGGACAAAGGTTTTCTTAAAAATATGACCTAGGGCTGCAAAATAATTGGTTTCTTTTTTGGGTTTTACTACATTGCCTTTCTCCATAATCCAGGTAGAACCTGATCATTGCTACATTGTTTGCAATAGAAAAACAACATATTTGATTGTCTGTATTGAAGCTAGTCAAGTAAAACAATGCACCCAGTTAAGCTGTGACCCTCTGTTTATACACTGCTAAAAGCTTGCATCTAAAAGACATAGCAGCCAGCATGTTAATTGTTTTAATTATGGAGTACCAGTAGAATACACAAACAGAAGCCGACTTCACCGTTGCAAAGAGCATTACATTTAGATGAGTGAAGAACAATTATAGCAAATTGCTTCAAGGATGACATTATCTGGTGGAAAAATAGGGGGAAGGGAGAAAAATAAAAGATACCCCAATTCCTATGCTTCACCTCAACACATTTCCAGTGGCCTACAACCTTCTTCCTCTCCAAAAAGAGTCCCATTTCCCACATCTTTTCTCAACTAGAGCTTGTATGCAACTCAGCAGTTAAAAAGAAATGGCATGAAAAATATTTCAGCTAACACTTGACCGTTCTCTATTAAACTAACTGCAGTGGCTACAGAATCCACAAGATGGCACATTGTTTGTTCCCTGTTTCTCACAGTATAAACAAAAGATTGTGTTAGGAATCAGAAGGATGAACTACTGCAGCTTCATTAGCCCCATTATCTTTTCAACAACAAACACTTTCCTCTGAGTGCAATGTCTAAGATTTTAATTGCAGCAACTATTGAAGTTTCAGGAAAAAAAAAATAATTCAAGGGCATCAATCCCACCTCCAGAAAGTACACACATACCATGGTAGTGAAATATTACTGCTTTTACCTAAAAGCCCACTGCAGTGTGTTCACAGACATATTTTGGTTAGTATAACCTGACTACAGTAACAAAACAGATTAGTAAAACTATCTGAATGATCAAAACACTAGTACAACATGAAAATCCCAGTGAATATAGTATATAACTTGCTTCCAATCCCTCAAATTCTTTTATTGAATGCATTCACCACTCAGGCAATATTTAGGAATCCTACACACCTGCATCATTACTACAGCACCATTGATGTCCACCCTGTTTTGGGAACACATTTTCTTCGCCATGGAAATTACCTGAAATATGACAAGTGACACGAAAAACTCCGTGGAAGCCCTATATGAGGAAAGACAGTCATGTTAATTCCCATGACCTCATTCCCAAATCCTACTCAGCATTTGAGATGACCACAAATAATTGTATTTCTTGAAAGTTTTCAGGGTTTGATCTAGAGTTTTATTCTGTATTGGAATGAAATGGACATCTCTGAACTGGGGGAGGGGGGAGAAGGACAGTGACCGTATTCTGCTTTAGTACATCTCTGTGACCCTTTTTGCC
Source organism: Gymnogyps californianus (assembly GCF_018139145.2). Taxonomy (NCBI): domain Eukaryota; kingdom Metazoa; phylum Chordata; class Aves; order Accipitriformes; family Cathartidae; genus Gymnogyps; species Gymnogyps californianus. The sequence continues at coordinate 7,332,260 of NC_059471.1, read as the reverse complement.
ATCCTTATTATGAACTCCTCCTTCAGCTTTTCTAGACACACTTTCCGGCATCATACAGTGGTTTGGTATCGTATCTGTCCCAGTTTCACACACTGAAGACTGTGTCCTGAAGAAGACAGGTACGAGAAACTTGAAAGTAAATACCAGCTTTGCTTCTGCCATAGTTCACACTGGATCAGGATATCCAGCAAGACACTCTTTTAGACAAATAAACATTGACTATAAAACTCCAAATGTCTCTTCCGAGTGTTTTGCAGGCTAATTTTACTTCTAACACAAAGAATATAATTATGAAATGTATCTATAAACCCTTTTCAAGTGAGCTAGCAAAGCAATACTTCAGCTCCCTTAATAAAAACTCTTTGAGCTGCAATGTTTCTAGGTTTCAAATATTAAAGCTACATTTTATGTGGTGCTTATCTACCACAGTGACAGGATTCTAAAAGACGGTTTCCAATTCAATCCACAGCAGTCCCATATACTGCTTATTGATGTTCCTAAGCTTGTGTAAAATTATATCAAGTTTTCTTTCCAGTCTGGGAATATTTCTCTGTTTTGGGTTTTATTAAACCTAGTAATCTAAAAAGCTAAATTTGTCTTATACAAGTCAGACTGCAGTCAAATACTAGAGAAGACCTTCATGAGATGAAATGCTGTTCTCCAGCCCTACCCCTTCTGATCTCTTCAGCAGAACTCTTGCACCCTAAAAGGACAAGGCACAGCTACAAGTTCTTCCCTTTACTATATTGTTTTCTAGAATCAATTCTTAAAGTTCACCAGCAACTTGTATGTGATGAAGTGGTACAGGAACATAAGTATTTAGAAAATCATTTGGTGCACACTATTTATAATTACCAAATGTTTCACATCATTCTTAAAGGTGCTAACCCAGGTCTCTTGTAATATTGACCTATGTGCATTTGTATAGGAGTAGTCCAGAAATATCTATATGACTAATCACCTCAATATAGTAGATTAAGACCAGTTATTAAGGGAACTGCAGTTTCTGTCTCCAGAAGACAACTGCTTTGTACGTGCGAAACAAAAGAAACATGCTTTTATTGTCTCTCGTTCTTTGCTTTTGAAACTCCCTACTTTGGCACTTCAAAAAACAAAACCAGAAGGCAAGATGAAGATGATGTCAGCAGGGGAAGACTGAGGGAGAAGGGGAAGAAAGACTCTATTTCTTTCCACAAGGGTTTGTTGTGGCCATGAAAGATTTATGCAGTAAAACAATTATAGATAGTAGTTTCCTTTCCCTATCTAATTAGAGTAAATTACATTAAGAAATTGAATACATTTTTTATTCCATTCAATTCTGTAATAAGGGACATTTTTTATTCCATTCAATTCTGTAATAAGGGACACTAGCATTCAATAAACTGCAATAGCTAGAAGGAAAGACCTACTACATCAGGCTGCTTTCAAACATAATTCATATGAAGTAGCCTCAAAACAACACAGATTTTTTGTACACAACTGGTGGCACAGCATGCTTCATGCAACCAATTGCAAGTTACGTGAAAAGGAAAATGTTTAATTTCCACCCCCCACCCCACCCCTCTCCCCCTGTTAAAATTACACCCTGCAAAATTTTTATGGCAGGCACTCAGCTTAAGTTGAGGCTAAATACATGGCCCTCTCCATGGTGAATACTGACCCCTCAGCGGCGCTAAAGACTGGAAAAGTGAACATAAAATATGAGATGTACACAGCATATGTGATCTTTAAGTTAAAATTGCTGCTATCATGATAGCATCTGTAAAAGAAAAACCTGGGTTCACCAGTAAAAGGGTTCAGAAGAGACCTTATTTGTCAAAGAAGGACTTCGCTGAGTTCTCAGACTTCAAGGAACTTTAAACATCAGATTTTGAACATGCACAGTGATAAAGGCCTATGGAGATAAGGTTAGAAGGGCTCCAAATTCATTATGAACCACAACTAGAAGCAGTCTCATTTGACTGTCAATAAGAGTAATTTCTCTTGCTCAGAGGCAAAAAAAAAACCATAGGAAGAGCGCACGTAAAAGGCCATTTCCAGGCTGAACTTCCATCCGTTAAAGCACGTGGTATTGCAGGTGAAATACCTGCTGAGGTTAGTGAGAGATTACAGAAATCACTTGTGCTGTTTCATGAGTCCCTGGTGCTAATCCAAGGCTGCAAGGCATGACAAGCAGCAGAAAGTAGCAGTACCAATCTTAGTAAAGCAGACTGAACTTCACTGTGAGAAGACAATTTGATTCATCACTCTTTAACCAAGGTTCCTAAAGCAATAAATCCAATCACCTACCACTATATGTTCATCCCCAAACAAATCTTAAGTAGAAACCTTTAAAAAGGGCTGGTCTGCCTGTATGCATACCTTCTCTAAGGCATGATGAGCCTGCTTATGTCTGACAGTTTCTTTTTTCACCTGACATTTTCACCATCTTTTTCTCCTTTTTTTGCTTCTCAGAGGCTCTTCAAAGCATACTGTAAACTGAATAATATTATGATTTTTAATAAAAATTTACTTAAACTGGAATAAACTTAATTTTCCTTTCTTAGGTATTATAAGTCATGATAAAAATCATGGTCTGCTAAAAAAACTCTTGTGGTCTAACCCCAGTAGACAGCTAAGCACCACACAGCTGCTCACTCACTCCCTCGCAGTGGGATAGGGGAGAGAATTGGAAGGGTAAAAGTGAGAAAACTCGTGGGTTGAGATAAAGACAGTTTAATAGGTAAAGCAAAAGCTGCTTGTGCAAGCAAAGCAAAACAAGGAATTCATTCACCGCTTCCCATTGACAGGCAGGTGTTCAGCCTTCTCCAGGAAAGCGGGGCTCCATCAGGTGTAACAGTTACTTGGGAAGACAAATGGCATCACTCCAAATGTCCCCCCCTTCCTCCTTCTTCCCCCAGCTTTTATTGCTGAGCACAATGGCAAATGGTATGGGACATCCCTTTGGTCAGTTAGGGTCAGCTGTCCCAGCTGTCCCCCCACAACTTCTTGTGCACCCCCAGCCTGCTTGATGGCAGGGCAGTCTGAGGAGCAGAGAAGGCCTTCATGCTGTGTAAGCACTGCTCAGCAATAACTAAAACATCCCTGTGTTATCAACACTGTTTTCATCGCAAATCCAAAACAGCACCATACAAGCTACTAGGAAGAAAATTAACTCTACCCCAGCCAAAACCAGTACAAAACCAAAAAAAGTCAACAATCTGTCTTTATACTACCTCCCAACCAAATGTAAAAACAAAAGAACAGCAATACTGGTTGGACCAAGTGGCCATCTCCCCAATATCCTGTGTCCCACAGTAGCCAGAAGAAGAAAAAGGACAATTCCCACCCAGTTTCTATAGCTGGGTGTGCTGAATCCTGCTCTAGGAGCTCATTTCCCGTTCTCCTGCATGAGCAGAAAGGAGAGTGGAGGAAGGTCACTACCGCAATTCCTTAACAAAAATCTGCACCACCTCAGACACCAAACTTTGGAAATGGGGCCTTCCTCCACCCCAAGCAGCATGGGAATACCCAGAACAGAATAGAATAGAATAGAATAGAATAGAATAGAATAGAATAGAATAACTTTCAGTTGGAAGGGACCTACAATGATCATCTAGTCCAAGTGCCTCACCAATTCAGGGCTGACCATATGTTAAAGCAAATTATTAAGTGCATTGTCCAAATGCCTCTTAAACACTGACAGGCTTGGGTCATCGACCCCCCATCTAGGAAGCCTGTTCCAGTGTTTGACCACCCTCTCAGTAAAGACATGCTTCCTAATGTCCAGTCTAAACCTCCCCAGCACAGCTTTGAACCATTCCCACGCATGTTATCACTGGATCCCAGGGAGAAGAGATCAGCACCTCCCTCTCCACTTTGGTGCAGTGTAACCCCCCAATGCTACTACCTGGCACCCTAAGCTTATCCACACGACATAGCCGCTCTGTCTAGGTGTGCCTCTCTGTCGTCTGTCCCTCTCCAGCAGCTAACTTGGATGAGCTGGAGGATGGAGTATCTTAGATGTAGGCTGGGCAGGACTGTCTCTGCTCTGGCTGTTGCACCTGAGGATGTTCTTGGCTGATTTTACCTAGCTGAGAGACCTTCGGGACTACGGCCTGCTGGGATATGTGGCCCCCATGCTGTGTGCACTGTCCTCAAGACGGCCTGTATACTACATCTCCCCATCATTTGCTTCAAGAGGTGAAAATCCCCCACAATCCTATTTCCTTTTGCCTCAGGGTTACCCCATTGAAAGGGTAACTCCTGCCTATCGCTCCATTTCTGTTCTCTTCATTTCTGGTCGTGTCGGCCTTTTTCTGTGCTCTATTCTTTTCCTAATAATTTGTAGTATAAAAGAAGGGGTTTGGGGTTTGGGTTTGGGGGTTTGTTGGTTTTTTTTAGCACTACTGAGGTCATCTTATCTGGGAACTGTCATGACTCTAAGATCTCTGTCCTAGGTACCCAGAGCCCACCTTATTAAAAGTGTTCACCCAGTCTCCACCACCATGTGCACTGCTTTACAATCAGTCGTACTGTTTCATCAGCCATTTTATCTCACAGTCTTTTAAGATCCTTTTGCAATTCATCATCCACACTGTCTTTGCTACCTAAACTTGCAATTTATCATCACCTAATAAATATAATTCTTGACTATTCATCCGAAACTCAAATTAGGCAATATATGAACCCAACCTATTTTCTCTTTTTCCCTCCTCCCAAGACTCAATCACCTACACTCACAGTCAATACCAAGCTGCTACAGAGATTCTGCAAATCATTTCGTACATATCATAATATGAAAATTCACACAGCATCATAAAGTTTGTCTTGTTTATATTGTAAAGGCAAATCTACCTGTATTCCAGTATCTATAGATTTTTCTATGTTAAGCATTACAATATTTTATATCTCTCTATTTTAGATTTACACCAAGTTGCCTCCTTCAACAATTTTTGCCTCCACTAGCACACGCTAATGATGGAAAGAGAAAAAATTTACATATTTGTTTTAATCAGTCATGTGTGTTATGGAACATTAAACAGGAGTCTGTTTTATTACATAAGAATGTGACAAGTAAATTTTAAAATATATCATATCTAGAATTTGTTGATTTTGGGTTTTTTTGATAAAGAGAGGTGCAAGAAAAGGTGGAAAAAAATGCATTTTTCAGAGGGTTTTTTGATTTTGCTGCTTAACACTGTCAAATGAGTACAAAGCAGTTCATCCTGTAAATGATTATTCTGAATATGAACAGTACAAGAATTCTTTAAAATAATCCTCTATTAGAGCCTGTACTGCATTTAATTTTTAAACGGGAAGCTTCTGAAAAGAATGGAATTGTGAATGATTGTTATGACCCACTCACAATTATCACTCGAGCACTGCTACTAGAACTATAATATAATCCATTCCTCATTAAAAACTGCTTTATACTCTTCTGCATAGTTAAGTTTTGTCTTCTGAAGTTTAAAAGGATTTCTGCTTGAAGGTTAACTTACAACAAGATATCATTATAGCCATGAATTATATCTGTCCATCTACGAGTAACAGCATTGATGAGAATAAATTTGTTAAATCAGAGTAGTAACATAATAGGAGAAACTAAGTTCACTACACAAATATCCTGAAACCAGATATACATGGCATTATATACAGTCTATTATATTAATCTCTAACTCTGCTAGTAATAAATTCCAGTGTTGTATTTAGAGATTATTATTGAAATTCTGCTTGCCCTGAAGTCAGCAGAAGACTTTGAACTTAACCAAGCTCTTACCAAGTCATATTGAGATACCATTTTTATTGTATTTTTACCTTTTCCAAATAAATATTTATTCAATGCAGTTTAATGTGGGACTCCAAACTGTGAAGTTGAAACGTGATGAAACTTGCATACTCTTGCAAACGTTACAGTGACTGTCCACATTCTTCTTTTGTAATTGCTATGTTTACAATAAACATTTTTATTTTCAATTTGCTCAAATAAGGAAAAGAAAAAATATAATGCAGAGTGAATAAGACTTCATTAGTAATGTCTGAAATATAATACTACATAATACTTACTATATGCACTACAAAATTAGTATAGCCATATTTATATTCAAAACGAATTATCCCTTACTTCAGAACTCTCATCTGAGATGTTGCAAAGACTCTACGATTTTCAACAAAGCCTACTAAATTATGTTCGCTGACACTTCAGAAAGCATCAGTAAGAATTGACTTAGCCTTTTAAAACATCATATACTTGGCTGTGCACTAATAAAAATTCTGAAAACATATTCATAACAAGTTTCCAAACCATTAGTGCAAATTAGGAGTGATATATGACATACATATCCAATGTTAATCTCTTAGACACAACCACATGCAGTTGCTGATTATGTTTAATCATATTACTTACAACAGCCAAGATACTGTGTGACTGACACATTACCTGAAAACAATTCAATCTAGTTTTGTGCTTCTTCAGCAGGCGCTCTTCCAAACTTTGTCTCCATTTAAAAATAGTAAGAAGAGATGGCCACTTCAGCTGGCTTGACTCTTGGGTTTTTCCTTTCTGCCCATCCAAAGAACACCTTTTTTGGTAATGTGGGTGCAAAACCTCATAAGATGCTGCTTTTACACTAGGTACACTTCCTCTGTGATTTATCAAGGTTGAGTTATTTACCACTAGATAGTTCATTTTTAATCCCAGTCTTCTGATAATGGTTTTCTCACTTTTAAAAAAAAACTATAATATTAAAAATAAAGTTTCCCTTACACATCTGTTTTCAAAGCCTTATGAAACAGTTTTCATTTTCTGTATACAATAGTATTCTGTATCTTAAATTATAAACCCATAAATTTATGGTATTTGATGCTATTAATTGTGCAACCGCAAACTGAGTTTGTCATGCACATGCCACAAAATTGGTTATCTTTTTTATCTGACCTATCTCAGAGCCTCAGAGAGGATCCGAATCCATTATTAACAACCTTATACGAGACAGGTTATGTGGTAGCTGTTCTCTCTCACTTGTGTGTCCTGCGCTGTTCCTCTTCTATTGTACTAATGTTATTGTTTTCTATTTTATAGTTGCCAAAAGCAGATCACAGCATCAGCGCACTCATGCAGCATGAAAAACAACTCCATTGACACATATTCAATGTAGCCAATAAAGATGTAGTAGCCTTATGAAAAGCCTGTGAAAAACCAGAAAAAATAAAAAGCTTCCTGAATATAGTTTGCAGAGCCACATAATTAAATGCCAGAGGGCTATGAATTCTGCTGGATGAGCTGAACTGGTTTTTTTTTTTTTTTTTTTTTTTTTTTTTTAAATCAGTCATGCAAGCCTGAGCCCATGCAAGGACACACATATCTCTCCACCAAAACAATAATAGGAAAATAATGCCTAAAGCAGAAGCTATAGCTAGCAAAGTTGCAATTGTGAAAAAGCTGTCTGACCTTTCCCTCTCCCTCTGCACCCTCCTCAAATACACTGGAAATAGAAAGAATTGTCTGCAAATTTTGCAGCCTGTGACTTAATTTTCTAGAAGCCAAGCTGACATATTTATCATTAATCAGAAGATATTCTTGCTACTATCACACAGTTGTCTTCATTTCAGGTAACATTTGAGAAACAAGTTTTCTACGAGTATTAACACTAAATAGAAAAACAGCGTACAGAAAAACTTTTTCGCTGTCCCCACCTTTCTGTTTTTGGAGGCATGACTTAAAAGACTCAGTGTCCCAACATCTGTCTGCTGGTATTATTGAGCAATGAATTCTTGTACAAGTCCACTGACTATTATCCGCTGCTGTTCTTTCACGTGGGCACCAGGGATACAGCCAGGAGCAGCCTGAGGAGTATCAAGAAGGATTACAGAGCCCTGGGAGCGGTGGTAGCGGACTCTGGAGCGCAGGTAGTTTTTTCATCAATCCTCCCAGTCAAAGGGAAGGGGTTTGAAAGGTCCAGTCGAATCTGGCGAATCAACACATCGTTACGGGACTGGTGCCACAGCCAGGGGTTCAGCTGCTTACACCATGGGACTCACTTTGAGAAACTTGGTCTACTGGGGGCTGACAGGCTCCATCTGTCAGAGAAGGGGAAGAGCATCTTTGGTCATAGGCTTGCCAAGCTGGTGAAGAGGGCTTTAAACTAAAGTTGCCAGGGCAGGGGAACCTCAATCCATCCCACTCCTACCAGTTTGATGCCAATACCAGCAATAGATGCCCAGAGCCTGGAGAGGGATCACAGGTCCCCAGGAGAGCACCTGAAGAGCAGCACAAAGGAATTCCAGCCACTCCAGCCAGTAAGTCAGCTTCATTGGGGGCCCAACTTAAATGCCTCTATGCAAACGCACGTAGCATGGGGAATAAACATGAGGCGTTAGAGACATGTGCACGCCTGCAGGGCTATGATATTATTGGCATTACGGAGATGTGGTGGGATGGCTCCTATGACTGGAGTCTTGGAATGGAAGGATACAGCTCTTTGGAAGGACAGGCAGGGGAGATGAGATGTCACCCTCTATGTCAATGACCAGCTGGAGTGCATGGAGCTCCGCCTGGGAATGGATGAGGAGCCGACCGAGAGCTTATGGGTCAGGATTAAAGGGAGGGCAGGGAGAGGTGACGTTATAGTGGGGTCTGCTACAGGCCACCCGACCAGGAAGACCAAGCGGATGAGGCCCTCTATAGACAGATAGGAGCAGCCTCGCATTGTTCACAAGCCCTGGTCCTCATGGGGGACTTCAACCACCCTGATATCTGTTGGAGGGACAACACAGCAGGGCATAAGCAATCCAGGATGTTCCTGGAATGCATTGATGATAACTTCCTTCTCCAAGTGATAGAGGAGCCAACAAGGAGAGGTGCTATGCTGGACCTTGTTCTCACCAACAAGGAGGGCTGGTGGGGAATGGGAAGCTCAAGGGCAGCCTTGGCTGCAGTGATCATGAAATGGTGGAGTTCAAGATCCTTAGGGCAGCGAGGAGGGCACACAGCAAGCTCCCTACCCAGAACTTCAGAGGAGCAGACTTTGGCCTCTTCAGGGATCTGCTTGGTAGAGTACCATGGGGTACAGCCCTGGAGGGAAGAGGGGATCAAGAAAGCTGGTTAATATTCAAGAATCACCTCTTCCAAGCTCAGGAGCGATGCATCCCAACAAAGAGGAAGTCAGGCAAAAACACCAGGAGGCCTGCGTGGATGAACAAGGAGCTCCTGGACAAACTCAAAGACAAAAAGGAAGCCTACAGAGGGTGGAAGCAAGGACAGGTAGCCTGGGAGGAATACAGAGAAATTGTCCGAGCAGCGAGGGATCAGGTTAGGAAAGCTAAAGCCCTGATAGAATGAAACCTGGCCAGGGACATCAAGGGCAACAAGAAAAGCTTCTATAGGTACGTCAGTGATAAAAGGAAGACTAGGGAAATGTGGGCCCTCTCCGGAAGGAAATGGGAGACCTGGTTACCTGGGACATGGAGGAGGCTGAGGTACTCAAGGACTTTTTTGCCTCAGTCTTCACCGGCAAGTGCTCCAGCCACACCGCCCAAGCCATGGAAGGCAAAGACAAGGACTGGGAGAATGAAGAACAACCCACTGTAGGAGAAGATCAGGTTTGAGACCATCTAAGGAACCTGAAGGTGCACAAGTCCATGGGACCTGGTGAGATGCATCCACAGGTCCTGAGGGAACTGGCGGATGAAGTGGCTAAGCCACTCTCCATCATATTGAGAAGTTGTGGCAGTCAGGTGAAGTTCCCACTGACTGGAAAAGGGGAAACATAACCCCCATTTTTCAAAAGGGAAAAAAGGAAGACCCAGGGAACTACAGGCTGGTCAGTCTCACCTCTGTGCCTGGCAAGATCATGGAGCAGATCCTCCTGGAAACTATGCTAAGGAAAATAAAGAGGTGATTGGTGACAGCCAACATGGCTTCACTAAGGCCAAATCGTGCCTGACAAATTTGGTGGCCTTTTATGATGGAGTTACAGCGTTGGTGGATTTGGGAAGAGCAACAGATGTCATCTGCTTGGGCTTGTGCAAAGCATTTGACACTGTCCCACACGACATCCTTGTCTCTAAGTTGGGAGATATGGATTTGATGGATGGACCACTAGGTGGATAAGGAATTGGCTGGATGGTTGCACTCAAAGAGTTGCGGTCAATGGCTCTATGTCCAAGTGGAGACCAGTGACGAGTGGCATTCCTCAGGGGTCGGTATTGGGACCGGCGCTGTTTAACATCTTTCTCAGCGACATGGACAGTGGGATTGAGTGCACCCTCACAGCAAGTTTGCCAACAACACCAAGCTGCGTGGTGTGGTCGACATGCTGGAGGGAAGGGATGCCATCCAGAGGGACCTTGACAGGCTTAAGAGGTAGGCCCGCGCGAACCTCATGAAGTTCAACAAGGCCAAGTGCAAGGTCCTGCACATGGGTTGGGGCAATCCCAAGCACAAATACAGGCTGGGCGATGAGTGGATTGAGAGCAGCCCTGAGGAGAAGGACTTGGGGGTGTTGGTTGACAAGAAGCTCAACATGACCTGGCAATGTGCGCTTGCAGTCCAGAAAGCCAACCGTATCCTGGCTGCATCAAAAGAAGCGTGACCAGCAGGTCGAGGGAGATGATTCTCCCCCTCTACTCCACTCTCGTGAGACCCTACCTGGAGTATTGCGTCCAGCTCTGGGGCCCCCAACATAAGAAGGACATGGACCTGTTGGAGCAGGTCCAGAGGAGGGCCACAGAGATGATCAGAGGGCTGGAACACCTCTCCTGTGAGGACAGGCTGAGAGAGTTGGGGTGTTCAGCCTGGAGACGAGAAGGCTCTGGGGAGACCTTATAGCAGCCTTCCAGTACCTATAGGGGGCCAACAAGAAAGCTGGAGAGGGACTTTTTACAAGGGCATGTAGTGATAGGACAAGGGTAATGGCTTTAAACTGAAAGAGGGTAGATTTAGATTAGATATAAGGAAGAAGTTCTTCACTATGAGGCTGGGGAGGCACTGGAACAGGTTGCCCAGAGAGGTAGTGGGTGCCCCATCTCTGGAAGTGTTCAAGGCCAGGTGGATGGGGCTTTGAGCAAGCTGGTCTAGTGGAAGGTGTCCCTTCCCATGGCAGGGGGGTTGGAACTAGATGATCTTTAATGTCTCTTCCAATCCAAACCATTCTACGATTCTTTGATTCTATGAATTCAGTAATTACTGGGACATTTCTGAGCAAATCTGGACAACTCTCCAAGTTCCTGGCAATTTTCATGGGAACAGTAGGAAACTTGAAAGAGAGAACATGTTATTTCTTCCAGTGAAGGAAAGGCTGCAGCACTGTTATATTTTTAAACACCAGTAATCCACTCGGAAGTAAGAAAACTGGGGGTAAAACTACAATGACAGCATGCACTCAGTATATTTAAGAATCAAATGAGGGGACAGAAGTGTATCAGAAATTAAACTCTGCCATTCCTTGTACTTATTTTCTATTATTAGAAGTAGAGGACCACAAAGGAAACAAATTCTGCAGTACCGCTAGGAAATATTTAAGGTACGTGAATGAAGCACCAAAAGAGAGATGTTTCTGGATTTTTTAATGCAAGATGAGTTTGGGTTTTGGTTTGATTTGGTGTTTTTGGCAGGTAGGGCGGAGGTGTGGGGAGGATACACACCAGATATGGGACTGTCAAGTCTGAGTACCATTTGCTCTAGAGCAACACCAGTAACCTCCTCCCACCAAACCATTAGAAATGAATCTGCAAGCAAGCCAGAAAGATTCTACTTATCCCTCAAGGCAAAGCATCATTTTCAGCTGGAAGCCCTCTGTTGCATCTAGACAGATAAAAAGAAATCATGACTGTCAAGTAGCGCAAACTGACTTTATCATTATTATCAGAAGGGAAGTAAAACAGTCCAAGGGAAAACTAATTTTGTTGCTCAGCTAATTTTTGTCATGACTTGCACAGCACTGGGCTTGATTAAAGTGTTTTATCGTCTTCATTATTTTCAAACACTTGTATAATTGATTTTTTTGTTAAAATAATTTTCTTCTGAGTTTCAGCAGTAAATTCTCATGCTAGTTGTAAAATATTGTGTCATTGAGAAAATTCTATGATTTCTCCAGCTTTAGGATAAAAAAATCATATTTTCACTCTAAAGCACAAAAGAAGGTAATGGATGACATCATCAGAGGATCGTTTCAGTCAGAATCAGACTTGAAGGGGTTGCCTCCCATTTCTTCTTTCCTTTCCCAACAATATCAGCAAATGCAATGAAAAAAAAGTCTTCTTATAAACTTTCTCTAGGCATTTACACAACATTCAATGTGATACTTTTGTAGGGCCAGTGGTTGGGGACAACATAAGAAAATAAAAAAAGGGGGGGGGGGGCGATACTTGCCAGCAGGAAATCTCAGCTCAAAATACTTCAGCTGCAAACTGAGTTTTCAGTTGAAAACTGCAAGAAAACTGTGAAGTCACTACTTAGAGTCCAGAAGAGAGACAAGAGGAAGACCAGAGGTCTTGAAAATGTAATCTAAGGGGAAAAAATGAATTTATTTAGTCTAGTGAGGGAAGGAGTCATACAGAGGCATACTAGTCTTTAAAGAAAAAGATTGCTGCAATAAGAAGGAACTATATATTTATTACTACAAGAAGGCAAAATGCTTAAATTTCAATAAACATTTGGAAAGGAAACTTTCAAAAATACAAGGTGTGCTGGAGTAGATTGCCTGAGATGACTCTAGAAAGATGTTGGATATTCAGAGTGTATTAGAAAGACATCTGTTAGGAATAGCTGATCTTGTCTTGAATCAGGGGGATGGTTAAAGTGACCTTTTTTGTTATTCTTATCTTATTTCCTTTAATTTCTATTTACTAGTGGCTTATTTTCTTCAGGGAATATGTGAAATCAAGGATTTTTAGTCTCTAGTTTTAATGCTGAACAGCTCAGATAAGATTTGAAGAACCTTCCTTTAATATGGAAATGAAAAAAAAAATGCTCTTAGTTATTTGGAATGAATCTTTCAAATTTTGCATATAAATTCACTGATGCCTAAAAATGTAATACAAATAAGAAAATACACCCCCACCCCCCCAACATCAGGAAATTTCTTCTTTAAAAAAAAATTCAAATATATATTTTCTTAAAAAGAAACAATTGAAAGCTTGTCTCCCCACTCCTCCAACAAGAGATTTAACCACACAGACATAAGACAGTTTATAAAAGCAATGCAGATAGTAAAATAGCACTCATTCTCCAAAATAGGTGTCACTATTTAATTTCCTAATTAGCTGGAAAGCCAGAAAGACATTGATGTTCAATATGCCTAACTCTATATACACAATAGGAATTTGAAAACAATCAAGTTACTATTATTTTTTTTAAGAAAGCTTGCAGTATCATGTCTCTTCCCTGGCAATGGTTGAGACAATGTATATATATCACAGAGGCCACAAAAATCACACTTAAAGCAAACAGGACCTTTCAAAATAACCCCAGCTCTTAAGTGCGTTGGGAGATACTGGCAAAACACAAGACAGTATTTCCCAAAGTCTAGGTTTTGGTGCACGACACTGCAAACACTGCAGATAAGTAAGACTGTACATCAGAATGTTACAGCATGTTAAGAACATGAAATAAAAGATCTGGGGTGGAATTCAGCTGGCTATGTGCGTGAGACTAGTAACATTTTAGATGCCCCAGGGTATTCTGCCAAACCTAGAGCTGCCACTCCAGAAAAGGTCAGATTTCTAAAGGTCCTGTGTCATATCTGCCACTTCATGCAGATGTCTCAGATTCTCTAAGGTACCTAAAATGCATGAGAGACTGATGCCTAGACACCTAAATGGTGCCAATTATGTTCTGAGACCCCTTAAGCAGTTTATGTCTGCTTGTGTATTACAGCTGCATAATTATGTTATACTCATTAATTTGCCCAGAAGCCTTTGCAATGAGCAAAAAGAACGGACATATTCCTTAGTGAGCTTCCGAGTCCCTGTTAAAGCAGAATGTGCTAAAATATTAGTAACAGAAATCACTTTTATGCAGGTTAATGTCACCAGAAATTTCGAATGCCTAGTGAAATGAAAATAAGCAAGGAAAGGAAAAGAAAAGAAAAGAGACAGGGAAAAAAAAGGGTAGATAAAAGAGAAACTCCTCTTGAGTCTAATGAGCAAAGTAATAAATTCACCTTCCAACAGTAACTGGAAACCAGTTCCTACCAGTTTTTCAAGAAAGCCTGAAGATCAAAGAAATGTAAATAAAATCCAGCTAGGGTAAGTATGCTAATGTCTGCCTAATTTAGAAGAAAAGTAATCAATAAAAAGGAAGCAGGAATAGGAAAAATAGAGAGAGGCATAAAGTGAAAAATGCCATTGGAGAGCGGAATAACAAGGGAACTTCTCTGCACCGTTCTGGGAAATCTTAATATAGAGATGGTAGTACATAAATCATTAAAAAGAGGTAAAAGTGAAATAAAATTAAATAAACAATGAATAAAATAATTGTTTTTAACCAGAGTAATTCTCTTAGTTGAAAAGCTGGGGACTGGGACAATGCTATCACATATGTGTTCTCAGTTCTGGTACAACTCCCACCTGCTTGGTGGGACACTGAACAAGATGGACCCCTTAGGCAGACCCAGCATAGCTATTCTTCAAATTAATTCAAATATTAATAATAAATTCTGGGTATAACCAACACCTTCTTTCCCTACTTTGCCATGAAAAAAGACACACACAAAAAAAAAGGCAGAAGAGCCTCATGTAACAGGGCAGACGTGACTGCTGTTTGAATTTGTCCGTCTGCTCTCCTTTCCTCAGAGCACAGACAGGAATTTCTGTCTTCACTTTTCAGACTCTACTCTTCTGCTCCCAGAGGATTAAAGAGAACATTTTCCAAAGTCAATGACATTTTTAGAACGTTGATCTTATTTTTCAGTGTTGTTTTGGAGCTTCTGCATATCCCACATGTAGACCTTCATCACAATGTTGCCTATCATTTCATCTTGTCAGTGATCACAGCCAAGAGGAAAACAGAGTTTTTTCCCTTCCTTTCCCACTGCCTCAAAACCTATCTTCATTTAATGTTGTTAGAATTTGAACATGATCTTTCCTTCCTGACCCTGCCAGCATGAACATTCTTTTTTCAGACTTTATCTATACTTTTAAGAGAAGATATGATAATATCTTAATTATTCCTAAAATATATCCATATCTACTAACTACCTTTCCCTTAACACATAAATTATTGATAACCTCTAGGCAAGATCATTACCTGAATATGTGACTGGAGCTGTTATCAGTTTCATTTCATAATTACAGGGTTTCCATTATTCTCTGTCAGTAGAGATTTTGGGTTAATGGAAGAAAAAAAAGAAGCCAATGGATCAACTAATCTGCTGATTAAATGACTTTTTACATGCAGACATTTACACCTGGCAGAAGCAAATATGCTGCTACACATTAGCAGGTTCCACCAACATTTAAAGAGTACAGGACGAATAATTCTTTATATCTGTTAATAATTTCATCGAAGAATTGGATCTACCAAGTTACAAATTGTGCCATGGATGCTATAAACCAGAGTTTATCCCATAGATGCTTTTTAAACAACCCGATATTAAGTATTCAAAGAGTATGAAGAAC
Source organism: Gymnogyps californianus (assembly GCF_018139145.2). Taxonomy (NCBI): domain Eukaryota; kingdom Metazoa; phylum Chordata; class Aves; order Accipitriformes; family Cathartidae; genus Gymnogyps; species Gymnogyps californianus. The sequence goes on along the minus strand of NC_059471.1, from coordinate 7,316,663 downwards.
CTCATAAAATGAGTGGTCTTTCTCAACTGCTGTTTTAGAGAACACTATCTGAGCAACCTAAAATTAAGGTTGTGCTTTTTATAATAGCTACATTTTTCATACTTCAGTGACAGAAAACATTTTTGCTCTTTTTTTTTTCCCTCCTTCCCAAAAGTATATGCACTGTAAACTGCTCACTGGCTGATATATTTACCAATTTTTGTTTCACACCACAATTTATGTATCACCATGGTAATGAAATGAAAATTAGTAGATTTGAGTAGATATGGCGTTGTGAAGGCTACTCAAACCTTGAGTCATCCTTATAATTCTCTGGAAAGCAGACAGAAATTGTTCTCGTATTATCAGTAGCCAAATGGGGGTTTCATGACCCCCTGAATACTTCACTACAAACTAAATGAAGACCTCAGTAGAGAATGTAGAGTTTCAAATGCACAAATTTTATCTCTAGAACATGATTGATGGCCTCACCCCCACAAGATTTTAATTACATTATTATTTCAAGTGCATTATATTAGTTTTTAGAAATTTTTATAGTGCTCATCACTGTCATAATTAAGCATCTGTATTACAATATAACTTAAATAATCCGTCTATATTCAATTCACAAATTATTCACAATCTAAGTGTTTTTATTCTTGACAACCCTTTTGTTTGTAATGGTTTAAAATGTTTAAAAAGGTACTAAAGCAGCCAGTTTTATCCTTTGGAATAATTTCCCACAACTCTTTTCATTGGAATCAGGATAAGCAGCTGTGAAATATAATCAACACCATTTTGATAACTGACATTTTTGTGCTTTGTGAAATCAGAATATTAACACATTGCTCTTCGTGTCAAATCATGCTTCAAAAGTTCCTTTGATTTACTAAGTACATCAGTCTCCTAACAAAGCAATCTTACACAGAATTTCTAATTTGAACTGAAATGCCAACTCTAAGTATTCAAATCCTACGTCTTCTGCCTTACTTCCTTCATCTGTTTACAAGAGATCGTGGTTAACATGGTAACATTATTCAAATTGTAAGCTTTTTGCTAATTTTCTGTATTGAGCTACCTATGAGCAGATAGTCATATACATATGTTTTTGAGTATGTTCACAAGTATAAATCCGGATCGGAAAAGTAACAATTGGAGAGGAATGCCAGAGTTCCTCTATTTCCCACAGCTGCAAGAGTAAGAATAAAACAGAAAGTGCAAGAGGTCTGCAGTTAACACAGTTGCTTTACAAAATGGAGATGATGCTAATTATCACAATGGGTATCTTCAAACCAAGGTGTTTCATAAAAGACTACAAATAATAATCAAAAACCACCTTCTGATTTCAAGTTAGGCATACAGAATGAATAAAAACAAAATTTGTAATCAAACATACTTGCTCTAAAATGCATGTAAACCTGTGTTAGTAGATTACATAATGATATTTCATTCAAAAAAGTTTATTTTAGCTTGAAACAGGGTCTCTCAGAAAAGAATAAATGGAAAAGTCTAGGGAAGGAATTCATAATTTCTTAAAAATTATTTTCCTGTATTTCCTTTATAGAATGGGAATATTACATTGTAGTATGCTCTCTGCAGCCTCAGGACTTTGAGACACAGAAATATTTGAAAACTACTTTCTACTTTCATAAAAATAGCCTGTAATTTACAGAGTCCTTTTTTTTGCAGTAGCACCTGGCTTCTGTAAAGCTGCCCAGCAGAATTTAGTTACAGTTGCAACACTGGAACATTTTGGGACACATCTTTCCTCTAGGATAAACATCTAAAATGCCAGTGTCAGGCAGGTACCAGAAGCTGTAACCCACTGCCGAAGGGAAAAGCAGTCATGATAGTTCCCTGGTAAATAAAAAGCAGCATGTATGAGAGAGGTTGTGAATTACTGAACGAGGTCCATGCAGCCATGGAATGAGCCTTAATAACAGTTTGTCCTTTACTTTTTTATGAGGATTGCAGATTAAAATCTTATTAGTATAATAGTCAGAGTTGTAGAGACATTTATACAGTGGAACAGCTGCATTTTTGTTCAGAACTTCATTTACATCTCTCTGGATAAAGGGTAGCTTCAACTTTTATTTTCTTAGGTTGAAAAAAATGTGCATATGTTCTGGGTTTTCTATTAGCTTTTGCCCCAAAAGCTCTGTTCCTTTTCTGCTTGATTATACAAAAATATCAAAGAGTTTCTTCAAGCTTTGAATTTCTGCACATCTCTTGTATCGTGAATTGTTTTACCATGCAAGAATGAAAAGGGTTTGATTCAGAATTTGTTCTGGTAAGATCCCAAAGTCTGTAGGGACACTCTCAACCTTGCATGTAGGGCATTAGTTAAGCAATTTACACTAGTATCAGTAGGTGTGGCACACCTACAGCTCTTCACATCAAATTCATATTATTATCATGTCAATAAAGCTAAATCATCGCTCTAGATGGAGACATGAACTGGGCAGAAAGTTCACTAGGAATGCAATAAAGCCTGTAATAACAATATGTACAATGTTAACAAAATGTGCTATTTAAGGTTAAAAAAAGAATAATAAAATCAGGCTGCCAATATCAGCTATTACAAAATGTTAATACTGAAACAGAGGAGTTACTTTACACCATTTACTTGAGGAGAATTTATCTTTGAACCACAGCTGAGATTTTTACCCAAATTGATGGTTTTTATGCATTTTGCTGTTTCGCAAAAGTTTTTCTATTAACCATTAATATAAAATGCAAACAGATCTTCACACATCTGAATCTTCTCCCTTTTACTCTCACTTGATGCTTCATCTCCTATCTCAGAGATGATAGGAGTCCAAACCAAGCCTGGAGATAGTGCATTAAAACAAACAATTCCTACCTTTGAGAGGGTGCACAGTAAAAATTCCACACACATATGAAAAAAGAGAAATAAAGAAAAATGTGAGATAATTTGCAAAAGCAGGTCAGTGGCAAAATCTGGGAATAGTGTTTCAGTCTCTTGGCTTTCATTACAATTCTCCATTAGGGACCAAGGTGACCTTGCAAAGCTAGAATTAAGACTTTCAATTATAACAATCTTGTATGAACTGATGAATATGCTCAATTATGCTGCAAGAAATATTTTTGTCTACCAAGAGGCGAAAGTGGTTTTTTCCTCATCTGGGAAACATTCAGCTTTCAGATCAGCATGATTTCTTGTCTTCTAAGGAGATACCATGGTAGGTTTAAGGGTAAAATTTGGCCTTCTCTGCCATGTATTCCAGTGGATCAGCCATCCTAGTGCAGCTGCCCTTGTCCTCCAGGAGCTCAGAAAACTACACAGAAGTGAAAAATGTCTCAGTATACAGAGGGATGTTTTCTGCATTTTTGAAAGATGAACGAAGTGTTCCTTCAGGGTTCTTTACTTTAAGGTCTGTAAGCATATAATCACATCTTCCTTCCTTGACAAAGCAGGAAAAAACATTCACTCCACCTGTGATGAGATCAGTAACAAGCAAGGCGACAAATAATTCCAAAAGTAATTGTACATTCCCTGTTGCTCAGTACCAATTTGAGGCCATGTTGCTGTTCACCTCAGTGGGATTGGTACTGACTGACAATATTAGAAAATAACATTTTAAATGTAATCTCTGATATAAACACTACATAGCTATTTAAAGTTAAAAAGAAAATTCTTTAGCCTGTGGGATGGGGAATTCAAAGCTGAAGGACTAATAAAAATCTAACTAGATCATATTCATAGAAATGACAGGCTTTTTCACAACATTTATATAATGAAAAGCTCTTATGCCAGAATGGGCTGTTCTTACAGCTTGTCCTACAGCACTTACAGACAGCACATCTGTACTGTTGGTACAGTGCAATTGGTACTCCTGCTAGTAGATAGCTGAGGGATTAAGTAACTAATATAAAATTTCTTTTTTTTTCTTTCTTTTCTTTTTTTTTTTTTTTTTGGTAGTAATTTAAGTTAACCAAACTAAGAGAAATCTGGTAACTCTAGAAAACAGGTTTAAATAAAAACTCCAGGCTTGTATGTATGTACGTTTTGCCTTTATGAAAGGTTGTCTTTACGGATGTGCATTCAAGTGTGAAATGTAAACGAGCGGAATTTCAGAAATAGGTGTACCTATAGGTCATTTTAAATAAAACAGAATGGGAATGCTTATCCTCTTAAGCATTCTCTGTGATCTCAGCACTAAACTACCCTAAGGACTGCAAGCATCAGCATTATTGCAATGTTCTGTAAGCTTTTTTCTGTCAGTGTAGGAAGTTTAACAAACAAAGTAATATTCATTTTCTGAAGTTTTCCAAACATTTCATATCCTAAAAGGTGGACAAATAGAAAATGTCAGCAACTAAATGCTACCTCTTAGACACAACAAAAATAAAAAAGGGAGATAGTTTTCACAAATCTGGGGTCTATCCACACAATAAAAAATCTCACCTCCACAAATGACATCAGCTACACAGAGAAACCAAGGAGAAACATAATGAACAAGGAACACTGAATAATTCAAGACATCTTTCATACACCACCGCAAGGTTCACAGAACAGCAAGGGGAACGCCTCAATTACTGATATGCTTTCCCCTTCAGGGAGCAGTGAAAGTTAACTTTCACCATTAGTGCAGTAGAACATCACTTTAATAAATTTATTTTAGTAGCACTTAATACAAGTCCTTCGATACAAACAAGAATAGAGTAAAAAGGCAAGATGGGGAAATAGGCTCTTAGCTCAAAAAGACAACTGTAGCAAGGAAGCCCTCAGATGGAGGTGAGCTTTCTTCACAATGTTATTAGGAAAGTTCCCATGTCTCCTCCCAGTTATCTAAAGACAGTGAATACTGTTAGAATTACAATGTAAATCTCAATTTATGACATTTCTCTCTTTGGACACAGGTTGTTTAATGCAAAGGCAAGTATGCAAGGCATTATAGAAAGTAACATTGCTGAGCATAAAGGATTTAGGGGGGGTCAATAGAGTGGGAGGGAAAAAAATTAGTATTTTCTGCTTACCAGTCTTCACCACATTTCAACTCTAACACACACAAGCACTAAACCATAACAAAGTCTGCCCACCTTTTCCTTTCCAGCTATGTATTACAGGATGTTAGGGAGAGATCAGAACATGAGTAAAAAGGAAAAATTCCCTTAGGCACACATATTCCTGGTGGAAATATGTTCAGTTCATACATCTCCCTGGGTTCAACCTATATCTCATCTGTTGTATTTGAGGCATCTGGCCTAGTCCCGTAAATTGGTTACCTCCTCACTTGTTCTCAATAGCAAAAACTGCATTTGAGAATAGGTACTTGTAGAATCAGTCTGGGCGAAGACTATCTGAGCTCTTATAACACCAAAACCAAGATGATCTGTTCTAGATTAGATAACCTGTTCTAGATTAGATAATGTTCTATCACATACTAGAGAAGAATAATCCATTTGTTAAAAAAAGAATCCTAAGCTACTTTAAGTATCCCTTTTTTAATTAAAACTCAGCATATAAAAACTTCTGAATGAATTAAAGGTGAATAAGAACACCTGAAAACCACTCCTGTGATTCATTATATTTTAAGCCTCATCTGAGAGTATTTTAAAGTTGAACACTTTTCAACTGTCTCCTATGCTCCCCATTCAAGGCACTTGTAATAGAAGCACAGCATTCCTCAGGTAAAACAAGGAGCCTCAACAGCTTGTGTTATCCGTTTATGGAACAAATAATTTAAAAAATGATCTTGTAATTTAAGATTAGACTTCTGACTCCTCTTTCTGATATTTCACCAAGTGATTTGGACAAGAGTCACAATCTAAACCCCTGGCTTACAAATTCAGTGCAATTTTAGATATTGACAAGAAGTTCTGAAAAACAATGCTTTCAGAAATCTTAACCATGAGAGTAACAGAAGCAGACAGCCAAAACATACAATGTTTAAAAATATTCTGGGTCTCTCAGAGGAGAAGGAGGGAGACATCACAGGACTCTGACAAACAAGTGGTAAGTGTGGTCAGGAAGGTAACCTTCAGCACCACAGAAATATTATGTTGTACCAACTTAAGAATCACTCTCCCTGGTTTTGCAGCATGGGCTGGACACCATGGTAAATACATATCCAATCCGAACATATGTAGCCATGCTCAGAGAATGATATTGTAATGATTTGGGGAGTTCTTATGAGACCAGGTGCCATCAAGAATCAATAGGAAAATATACTAAGCAGACATAAGGCAGAGTTGTACTCATTTAGGTGGTGCACCAACTATCAGAAAGTCATATTCCTTTAATAATGGTAATAAACTGTCAGGCATATTTTTTCTTCCGTAAGTTCTGTTCCGATAACAAGAACAAAATAAAAAACCCCTCACCAACTATTTCCAATTGTGTTGCCTAGTTGTAGGACATCAATTCCATCATTAAATTCTCTGACCACCAATTTACCATCTGTAAGTGGGATCGCACTTAAAAGACAAGTTAAGTTAGAAACCAGGGACTGTACCGACAAATTTCAGAACCACCACCTTTCTTCTGAATGACATTCTGAAAGGAATGTGAAAATAAGGAAAAGCTAAAATGCAGCTATATTACAATGAAACTTCATAGGTAATTTGAAACTATGCAGTGCTCAAAACAGATTTTATAAGACAGGGGTTTGAAAATGTGGCAGTGACCTTCCTCTGTGCCAGGCCAGGAAGCAGACTTATATACTATACACAGTCCTGCGCTATGTCATTAGGACACAACATTTCCAGTAGTAGTCAAAGTTTCCCTTCAGGCTCCATGGTTGGGACAAAAAAGTCTGGCAACAGGCCAGTAGAGACTACAGAATATCCCAGTCAACAAGTTGACATTTCATTACCTGAACAGTTTACCACATATTCATTACCCTAAATATAAGAATAATCCGGAAAATTGAGGTTGTCAGTTGACTAAATCTATTTTGAACCACGCAAAATTAAGCTGTTTGTCTAGATGTTGTAATGCAAGTACCTTATGAAAACCTTTGCAATGCTTTTTTTTCTATCTAACAGTGGGAAGAAAAAGAACAAAAGAATGTAAACTAAAACAATCCATGGATTAACAAATATTCCAACGTATTCAGTATAGTGTTTTAATGGGTTTTGCTTTCAGCTTTTATATCTTCCACACAACTATAGTATGGATGGATTTAGAGATATAATTTCATATGCTACCTGCCCTTATTATAGTCTGAATAATTTAGTATGTTTATACTTTAGGGAAAAAAACCAGTGACAATTACGTTTCTTCTAATTCCACATTCATCCGCCCTTTTCAATTTCTGTATTTATTCCATTAGCATGCATAAAAAGTTTGTTTTAACTGTTAACAAGTCCAGCCTTATGCTAAAAGTTTAATCTCCATTCTCTATGCCCACTTAATTCTCAGGAAAGCCTTTGTGATCTTAAAGTCAACAGTGTGCACTTTGAGCTATCTTGTCAGCAATTATGAGTACAGAGATTTTGAGATAAGAAACTGGCTTGCAGTGGGACTAATTCGCAACCGAGACGGAGTAGAATTAAGGATTTTCCCTTATAATAGTACAGCTATCTGTACAACTGAGCATTTAAGAATTCAGGATCCAATATTGACTCAAAATCTGTATGCATTAAAGCATTACTTTTAATTAATGATCACATGATATTTCTTAAAATTTATACATGTTTTAAATGAATTAATTCAAATTTACATAGTGTTTTGAAGTACTTTGTATCAGATACCTTATGGAAGTCATCTATATGAAAAGTACTCCATGATCATGGAACACATACTACTTGATCTTTTTAACAAAGATTAATGAGAAAAGCAGTATCAGTAGATATATCAGGCAAGTCAGTCATTGCTAGAATAGCACCTAAAAAGAAGTAGGTTTCAGCTCACCAATGAATGTCTTGGTAGAATAATGTGGACTGAGGACCAAATTTTTCAACTCAAAAGTCAGAAGTGGCTTTATTCACATAAGATAAATGCAATTCCTCACATGCTTTTTTTTTTCCTTTTAAATTAATTGCTAAAAGATACCATTTTCTAGAAACAGAAATATATCTGAAAAATTCCACTAGCGAAAATCTTCTGGAAAATCACATTTAAATACAGAAGAGCTAGGATAAGTCTGAAGGGTATAGCACTGTTTTTTCCAGACCTCAAAAGCTAAAAATGATCGTAAATGGATATAAAACTGTTTTAGTAGATATTTCAGGAGTTTATAAAAAGAAAAGGGAATTCCAAATCACTAAATTTACTTTAAAAAAAAAAACACTAGATAGTAACAGTCACAAATATTTAGGAAAAAACAGTTCCTCACTGGAACAAATTCTAGTGTTTCCACTGTTGTTGATTCTGCCATTTATACAGAGCTTATAAGATAAGCCATTGACAAGCTGAAAACTATATATTAGCCTTTTTGAGAAAAGAGAGTATAACTTACTTACTTATTTTTAAAATCATAATGACAATAAATCCTTATTTTAATACTGCATTTGCGCTTCTCAGGAAGTCTTCCAGACAGTCATTTAGTAGTATAACCTAACTTTTCACTGGAACACTTAAATGTGTTATTTTCAGTAAAGATCAGTTTCTTTGCTGTAATTAGCTCTTGAAAAGCTTCTACAGAAGTACAAACCCTTTATTATCAAGTACCAAGTGTACGTCACCTTTTTTCATCTCAGTCACATGCTGATGACATTTCCCAATAAGGAAAAAGGAAACAAGATACAATAAAGGAGATGGGGAATGAGAGGGTCTTGGCACATGATTAGTTTTTATACAAAAGTATGGTCAGAAACCTATTTTTGTTGATTACCTGTAATATATACTGTTTAAAAAGTACTGTAACAGCTATTATAACTTATCTGTAATGACTATGTAATGCCATATACTTTTTAAAAAATTCTTAAATTAAAGAAAAAACATGGGGAAAAACTGTTGAGAGTAAAACAAGAGGGGGAAAGAAACCCTGTTGATGTACCATTTTTATTATACAAGTAAGTTAAAAAATAGCAACCTCTGACATAAAAGTAGACTGCTACATAGCCATCCTAGAATTTGTATTCCTATTTTATGTTCTCCCAGGACAAAAAAAAAATGCTGATTCCAAAACCTTTGACAAAAGTGGAGTATAGGAATTAATATTAATCACTTGTTTTGGTATTAGCAAGCCTGCTGTTTGTGCCAGCTTTAGTGATATGCATATAAGGTCTCCAGGGAACTGCAGTATATTATCTACACAGGAAACGAGTCTTAAAGAGGCATGTGCCTGCCTACAAATGATTAAGGTATGTCACATGTGTGAATGAGCAGCTAAATTCTGACAGATACAATTAAAATCAATAGTTCAGTCATATATAATCGTCTAAGATGCAAATAAATTTTGCATTAAACACATGCCTGGCTCACTACTAATTATGATTCTTATCTCCGAGCTGCTGAAGAAGCACTGAATGCAGTGGCTGAGGTTTATGACCTTACTCAATCTGAAATTCAAATTATAATTTTTTCTGAATTCATCTACTGTGGATACTATAGGAAATGCAGCATCATATTCAAGACGTCCATATGCACTTTTTACTAGTGTTAACACATTTTCGGTTGGCATTTTAACTTTCTGCCAACCAGTTGCTGGGTTTTCCTTGCCTAATTTTAGGAAAAGGCAGTGGGAAAACTACTGACATAAGGTTTGTTCCCCAGGAAATCCAGAGTTTGCAAGATTGTTCCCATTATTCACCACAAAGATCTAATACCACACGTATGCTAGGACTAGTCATACAGGCACTTAAAAGTACTGTGTGATTTTATAGAAAGCTTCAGAAAGGAAACCTTCATGAAAGGTGGAAGCTTGCTCAGCAGGTAATATGCCAAATGCTACAGAGGAGCACAGTGTTCCCTATAGCAGGCTCATCTTTGTGAGGGAGGAAGAGAAAAGAGGTGAACGAGTAGATGTGTACAGTAGGACCTGGACAGATTTCAGCTAATTTTAATTGCCTGCGTTAGAAGCCTAGTCAACTTTGGCTCCCCATATGGTGAATAAAGCGTTTCCAGGGGGCGATTCAGCATATGTAAATAGGAATCACACCTGAATGTAACCTTCTCCACCGACTGGGGCAATGAGACTGTGCTCCTACCTTAAGGCTGAGTGAGGTGAACCCAGACCTAAGAATATGCTACCGTCCATGGCTAAAAATTAAACTATGCAGATCTTACCAAAGCAGTGTGCACGCATGCAATATTTTTCTCCTTTGACCATAGAATAATTAAACCTAACTAGTTAAATAAAGTATGACTATATTTATGACATGAAGGTGTTTTTACCCTAATATATATTCCATCTGTAATCACTCAGAGCTGCAGGTGTAGAGTCATCCAACAGATCGTGAGGATCCACAGTACAAAAAGTGCACACAAAAAGACAACTTCCAGCTGTGAAGAGCTGGCAGCCTAGATGGCAACTCAGAAGTGAAAGAGGAAATGGAAGAGGAGAACCTGGAGAGGAGGTTGGAACAAAACAAAGATGTCCTCATTCACCAATTGCCTCTCCAGTGTACGTCAAATTTACAAATACAAATTTTGAGCTGCTTGTGTTCTGTGCCGAAATCACACACACAAAGAAATGTGTATCTTGCAAATTTTTTATTATACAGATTATATAGGGATGCCTATGTATAATTTAGTGCAACTAATATTGTCAAATATCCTTAGTGCCTTTCTCTCACTCTGTGCAAACAACAGGTTAAGTCTTTTAGCACACGTTGGGATTTGTCATTGCATATCTACGAGCACATATGTATTGCATGTTGACAACTATTTCCCAGATTAAATTCACTGAAGTCTGTTTGTTCAATCTAGTAAGTATGGTAAGGCTCATACTAAGTGGATTTTTTTTTTTTTTTAATGAGATCTTCACAGGGAAATTGAATTTAACGAGAAACTTGAATGAAAAAAGAACCTAAATGTGATTTGAATATTTTTCTATATATATTCTTTTTAAATGTGAGTTTTCTTGTTAACAACACACATTATAATATTTGCCTAGTAAATAGTAATACTGTATCAAATGACTTAGGGGTTGGATTTTTTTATTAAGATTTATTTTGAGTCCCACGTATTTCAGTTCTCGTTATCTAAGAGATGGGAAAATTTATATTTCACAAGGTTTCTTTTTTTTTTAAAGGAAAAAAGTCTTAAACATTTATGTGAAATTTTGATCATTCAGGACAGAAGCCATCCTAAATTACTGACTGATTGCCTATTATCTGCTCTGCAAAGAGAAAGTTTAAATGGTGACAGTACAAATAAAATGATGAGTGATGAATGATCCATGTCATGGATTTATTTTTACCTCTGTACAATAGTTTATGAAAAATATGCCTGCACATTAGAGAGCTGTCCAATGGTAACTATCTTTAACGTATTTGAAGTATTGTAGTATCAATTAAACAAACTTAGGTTTTGCTCACAACTTAACTGTGTAAGAATATTAATCTATATACTTATGATTTGATACTGGTGATAATGTTCCTCTTATTAGCAATTACAGAAAACAGCTTGATGTCAAGTCTTCCTTATTGAATCTTGATTAATCACAATAAGACAGCAGTATTCATTTTACCATATTTTTAGTGCATTTCAAGACTGCATAAAGATCCTTCTATTATCTGCAAAATCAAAATACCTGCTATGTATAATATGAAACATGGTTTTAAGAACAACAACAAAAAGAATCTAGGCAGACTGGCAAGACAAAAAGCACAGGAAGCTTGGGACAGCCTCAGTAAATCTCTATGGTAATTCAGTGAAAAATTACTATGCACCGTGGTGGAAGACACATAACAACTATCAGAAAGAGAGAAAGATGCATAAAGTTTCATAGGTTCACAAAGCACTACTAGAAAAATATTCTCCAAACAGTGTTTTCTCAGATTGTCATTATACAAGAACTCAAACAAAAAAACTTGCAACCACTCATTCTACTTCCTTTTCACATCAGAGTACAGCTCTTAAGTTTGACTGAGCCTGACCTGCTCCAACAGGGATTAAATCTTTTGGCTTTTTTTTTTTTTTTGTAATGCAAAATATCTTGTAAAAGACGTCAAAGGATCTGTCTTTCTGAAAAGTCAATACCTCAGTGTTTCAGAATAATACCCTAAAAAGCAGACACTCAAGATTTTTACTCAGTTTTGAAGCTACCAGCTAAGGTTATTAAAAGAATTTTACAATGTTATTGCCCCAGTCCCATAAAATCCAAACTGAGTAACTGGGTGGGATGATCAAACTATTATTGCTGATCTCTTCTCCCTGGTATCCAGTGACAGGACACGTGGGAATCGTTGAAAGCTGTGCCAGGGGAGGTTTAGACTGGACATTAGGAAGCATGTCTTTACTGAGGGTGTGGTCAAACACTGGAACAGGCTTCCTAGAGAGGTGGTCGATGCCCCAAGCCTGTCTGTTTCTTTAAGAGGCATTTGGACAATGCCCTTAACAACATGCTTTAACTTTTGGTCAGCCCTGAATTGGTCAGGCACTTGGACTAGATGATCATTGTAGGTCCCTTCCAACTGAAATATTCTATTCTATTCTATTCTATTCTTGAATGGTGCTAAATTATTCTGTAAGAAAATATCAACAGCCAGTCAACATCCTGTAAGTTCTGGATAACATTTCAGAAATGTGGTTTATCAGTGCTGGAAAACAACTACAGTGTAATGAAGTTCCCCAGACTTCATTTTTTAGGATATGGACAGGCCTAAATATTACCTAGCTGTCAAAGTTTTCCTTCAGAAATAACTTCTTACTTCTTATGTTGTGCACAGAAGAGGAAGTCTTGTCAGCAGCCAGGTACTGTTGGAGCCTGGGAGTCTCAAGCTGGCAGCGTACCCGATTTGGTCAGACCGATTTGTCCTCATCGACTGACTCCACTTGCAGACCTGCATAAGTGTGCACTGTTCAGCTACTTACTTGCATGGCATCCTGCTACTCAATACAGCTGGCTGCAGAGCAATCCCATCTGTCAAAATACATTCTTTCAAAAATGTGGGTTTGTTCCAAGACAAAATGAAACACATGTTTTGTGAATTGCAGAGAGATTCTCACAGCAACTACAGCACAGTGTCACTTGATGATGCTTCCAACAACAGAACAGTAGCCTGGATAAATTATTTTTGAAATATTAAAGAAAAAATCAATTAAAAAATTAATCAAAACTATTACCAGGAGATATTTTCTAATGGAAATTGCTGAAGATACTTGCAAATCAGAATATGGAACTAGTTGAAACACATGGCAATTTACTGTCATTATAACTTTGCTTACCAAGCACTTTGCTAATCTGGTAAATGGTCATGTTGAAAGTATAGCTGCTTTTTTAATCACAGTCTCTAGTGACAAATAAGCTGTAAAATAACTAACTATCAAAGATCTTCCCCCAAGCTAGCAACCTCATGTGACTGAGGAAGGCCAGCATCTATTGCCAGCAGTACTCATGGGTATATCTTTGCAATGGTCTATTTTGTCCTTTAATAGCCCAGCCTAAATGAATAGTTACCCATCAACATTTCAGCAAACTGGGTGCAACTTTTGGCACAGGCTCAGCTCAAGGCTCATATTCTGAATTCATAACAAGATCACTTAGCCTCTCTACCACATTTGTTCCATTAAATGATGAGCAAAACTAGTCCAAAGCACTTAAATCTACTCAGAAAATCAAAGGGAAAGGGGAACAATCAAGAAAGTCATACAACTATTGAAAATGATCTTTCACTCACTGGGGATTCTGATTCTGTCATATATGATGAAGTACTATTTAATCATGTAATTTTGTCATCCATAACTCATGAAAATTACTTATCATTACTTATAATTTACATAAAGTATATATTTTTCTCCTCAGGACTACAAGTTTTTCTTTAGACATATTTTAAATATTTGGGAAAACAAATATTAATGAGTAATGAAAAAGATATAACTAGTGTCATAATCTGAAAAAATGAAGAAAACATTTTAAGACAAGAATTGACAAGTTCTTTATTTGAAATTGCATGTGGCGGGTCCAAAAACCAGCATCCTGCTGTGCATTGTCAGCATCTCACTTTCCTCTCTGACATGTCCGATGGGTCTCTTCCCAGGTTGAGAGTTCCGACCCCTTCATTTTACTGCTCTTACTTTTGCTCAGGTTACTAACAACCTCCTACATTATAAATATAAGGGCATTTACATAGTATCGTTATTCTCAGAAATGTTTTCATTCATTTCTATTCTACCTTACAGATTTCCAGTTTCCCTTAGTGACTGTCTGCCTTTGCTATTTCTGTGGTTGTTCATGCTCCAACGTTCTTGCTCTTTCTCCCTCTTTTCTGTATAATCTCCCTTGGTTATATTTTGCCCTTTCCTGTTCTTTCAGTTGGCACCTATAGCGAACTTTTTGTGTCTTCTTCTTAGGTCCTAATCTATTTAATTGCATTTAGCTGGCATGTTTCCAAAGCTGAACTCAGTATTCCTGTTTCTAACTCCTGTCTTTTACTTTACTCATTTTAATTCAGCTCTCACAGAAGCCAGAAATATCATCTGTAAACAAAGCATTTCACCATGCAACCCACTTTGCACTCTCTAAACACACTTCTTCCAAAACAGGGGAGACTATCTGGCCAATTGGCAGCCATACTTTACATCCCTGAACATAATGCCCTCTCATACTGAAGAAGGAAAATTTAAAAACCAAACTCCACATTCAAAGAAGCAATCAAATGACTTTGATTCTGCGTTCTCTTCTTCCCTCTCTTGTCAGCTTCTCATTCAATTTCAGCTTTTCATCATCTTTAATACATGAGATTTTTAGAAAAAAAAAAATTTTGTCAGTGAGTGGATTTACTCACCTTGATTACTGATAACATCTCACCTTCCTTCACATCACCCATTCAAACTCTTCAGACTCAGCAGCCTGTTGGAAACTGGTGCCTACACTACAAAGCCAAAAGTCACCCAATTCAGCCTGTTGCATGAAATAATGTCTTCAACTTGGAAACAAGTAAAACAACTGTAATAAGTGGTCTCTAAAGTTCCTGGTAAAGTCAGAATCTGACCCCAAAAATTGAAATATTGATTAATCAATTGAAAAAGATTATCAACTCTGTGTTGTTTTTTTTTTTTGGGGGGGGGGGGGGTAGGTGTTTTAATTGGGGCCAATGAACTGTCAGAATGGAGAGTTTCATTAGCAGGAATGGAAGGAAGGAGGGATGAACTGGGTGAACAAACTACAGCCGGGCATCTGCAAGGCATCTTCATGGTCTGTCTTCTGAGATGCTTAATCTAATGAAAAATTGTTGGGCCTTCAACATCATGACTAGAGCAGAAAAGATAAATAACTATGGAACTATTGCCCTCATTAGCTCTGTTGCAACCCAGAATCAATTCTGTATTTTCTTTTCAACACCACTGTATTTTCTTGCCTTTAACCTGTCTCAAAAAAAAAAAAAAAAAAAAAATTGACAATTCATTGATTTTGCCATAATCAAGATAGCATTTTTCTTCATTAAATTATGGGCTTGAGCATCCCCACACTCTTCAACAGAGGAAAAAGCTCCTTCACTCTGTTGTCAGTATCACAGTCTGAAGTTACTTCAGCATGCCGTAGTTAAAAGAAAAAACAGGAAACTTTTACTACGTGGTCTAACTGGCCAAATTTCTGTGAGGATAATGAAAGGAAGGAAGGTGTCAGGGGAGTAAAAGAAACTTTTAAGAGATGCACGGGAATATCGCTAGCAAGCACAAGATAGTGGAGAACTTGCTGAAAGCTGGAATGGAAAATACTAGACAGCCCTCCCCCTGGGAAAAGGGAGAGGAATACAATGTTGCCAGTTTTTGCAGATTGCTCTGAAGTCGCAAACATACTGACATAAAGGCAAGGCTCTTTGTGAGAGGTCTTGGCAAAGAGACAATTCTGAGGCAAAAGCAGCTAGGACAGTTAAAACTGAGTTAGTATTTAGCCTTGTATTCCAGATCATATATTTCCCTCTTTCTTGAAGTTCTACAACTTCTTTTATACATACAAATGACATGAGCTTTTTTCTTGGAATTCTTCACCTCCTGCTTCCAGAAGATTTTCCCTTGTATGAGATATAATCATCCTTAGCAATAATGAGGAAAAAAAAAAAATCTGCATCTGAGAAGAAGCCAGGTAGAGCTGTGATTAAAGGTTGACATTTTTACCTAGTATGCAAGATTAGATTTTCCATTTTTATACATTCCCTCAAGAACAATTTGTACAGATTTATATGAGTTGGCATCATTCTGTCAGTTCTCGGTGTGGTAAATGATTCTGGAGACCGGACCTGAATTTTCTCTAGCAATCAAATACTTGAAAATGAGCACCATGCATAAGCCAAACCTATGACTATTTTTTCTTGGGATCTGCTTGGAAGAATTCCATGGGATACAGTCCTGGATAGAACAAGGGTCCAGGAGAGCTGGTTATTTTTCAAAGATCATCTCCCCCAAGCACAAGAATGATCTATCCTGATGCCAGGTTAAGCAAGAGTAGCAGGAGGCCTGCATGGATGAAGAAGGAGCTCTCAACAAAACTCAGATACAAAAAAGAAGCATAGAAGAGGTGAAAGCAGGGACAGGGGACCTGGGAGGACTCAGACACGGTCTGAGTATACAGGGATGGGGTTAGGAAAGCCAAAGGACATTTGAAGCTAAATCTGGCAAGGGACATCAAAGGCAACAAGAAAGGTTTCTACGGGTACTTCAGCAGCAAAAGGTAGACAAGGGAAAATGTGGGCCCACTGCTGAATGGGGCAGGGGACCTGGTGATACAGGACATGGTAATGGCTGAGGCACTTAATGCCTTCTTCACCTCACTCTTAACTGGTAAGATTGGCCTTCAGGAATCCCAGATCCTTGAGAACAATGGGAAGGTCTGGAGCAAGGAAGACACCCTCAGCGGAGGAGGAAAACCAGAGTCTTCTCAGTAGTTCTCACTGACAGGACAAGGCACAAACTGAAATACAGGAAATTCCCCTTAAACATAAGAAAGCTTTTTTACTGTGAGAGTGGTCAAACACTGGCACAGGTTGCCCAGAGAGGCTGTGGAGTTTCCATCCTTGGAGATATTAAAAACCTGACTGGACACAGTTCTCAGCAACCTGCTTTGAGCACAGGGTTGGACTAGATGATCTCCAGGGGTCCCTTCCAACCTCATCCATACTGTTATTCTGTGATTTCTATTTTTGTCCTTTCCTGCATACATTCACCTTATTCAAAGTAAAAAGAATGAAATTACAACAGCAGTATCTCAGAGCTTTCTGAACTAACTTTTTTCTCCTTCTCTCTCAGTTTTAGCATTTTATTATCCATTTAGCCTTAGTGTACACTAACGTACCCTTGTCAGCCTTTTCTCTTTAAACTAAGAGAAACAGCATTTTTATATACATACAGTATGACAGAAGAAACTTTTAATCTAAGATGCATACTCACAGTGTAGGCAAATCCCAATCCATATATATCCTTTAGATAAAGATATACCTTATGACCCAATGAATAACATGTCCTAGGCACCCCCATAGCAGAACCCTGGAAGTAATCTAGGAGGGTTTGCAACACTTGTTGAAGGCAGTACTTTTCAGTACAAGCTTTGATTAAGGAAAGTAGCTACACATTTTGATTTAGTGCTTTTCTGAAAAGAAATCCTCGAAAGTGATAATGAAAAGAAATAAAAGAGCATCCAGAGGGACCATCATATTATATCCCAAGCACCGACATAGCTATCACATTTAAAATGCTTTAAACAGTTTGAAAATACTTTCTACTATTATGGAGATTTTCACAGATGCATATTTAAGGACAAGAAAGACTAGAATTTTGTGGCTGCCTGCAAAATTTGGGTCATAGACACCCATCCCGTAATTCCTAAAACATCATACTTCTGTAGCTTCAGCAAGAAAATACTCTTTAGAAAAAAATCTAGCCTTTATTTCCACTAAGTATAACCATGAAAAACAGTAGAATCATTAAAAGCTTTCATAAAGATAAATGTTTAAGTGTATTTGACTATGACTTTTCTTTTGATTTGACCTTGACTAAATTGAAAGCACATAGAAAAATTTACAGTGAATGCTAGATGTGAGCTATACTAATAGCTGGCTAACTGCCTCTGCTGTGAAAGCTCTTTCTATTTTAGTAAAATTTTATGCACAAAAGCATTTTCCAGAAACTGATGTAGTATGTTCAATACATTTTTATATGCAAGCTTAATTACAAAAGCTTTTTCATAATAACAAATATTGTCCCAAGCAGAGACTATATTTAATAAATATGCTTATTATTTTCCTTAATGAAAGCAATGCTTAAAAATTGTAGGTAATCCCATTACACTGTACTTCAATTATACAGCCCAGCTCTCCTACCCTCCTGCTGATAGAAGACTACCTCATCTTAGTTTCCAATTATATACATTAAGTCCTTCCAAAACCACCTTCATTATTACACACAGCATGTTTAGCTCTATCAGAGAAAAAGCTGTAATTGGGAAAGAGCAAAATGTATTTTCAAGCCTAAGATAATCACAAGAAAAGTTAATTATGTCAATTAAAATAATCTCTCCACTCAACATATATGACCTATTTGTACAGAGAAACACAGTAGGACAGGTTCTGATCCTTGATAAACCATGGTATTTCTACTCAAGTCATTCTTACCAGAAAATTTGTGATAGAGCCAAATTTTTACTTTAAATTAGATCGTAATAGAAGAATGGCCAAAAAGGACTATTGGATGAACCCAGGGGAATCCTCTAAAACACAAACCATAACGTTTCACATACACACAAACCCAAAATTAAACCTAAGTATGTCAGTTCTTGGATTAAACTTCTACTTCCCAAAAGCAGAAAAGGACTACTGACACAAGAGGACTACTGACAGAAAATGTCGTGGAAAAGTATGACATTAAAAATGGTAGATACAAGAAGTAAAATCTGCACAGTTACTGGTAATTGTTCTTGGTGAAGAATTTCATCTCAACATCAGGAGGCAACCAGATGAAGCTATGAAGTGTTGACTTTAATTACAGTTACTACCTCAAGCCAGAGCTTTAACTGTTGAAGATACTGCCGCATATAGCAAAACCAGAGCTGTTCACCCCAAACAGCATTAGAGAAGGCATCAAACAAGAGGCTCACAGATCCTATAACTGCACAAGCCCAACCTGCAGGCCCTCAGGTTGTAGAAGGATGTGAGGCATCTCTCCTTATTAGTTGTTTCAGATAGTTAATTTTCCTTCCTCTGCACACTGTACCTTACTTTGACATTAAACTTGAGCAGCCCCAGCCACTTCACCACTTTTTAGAATACGCAGTTTTCAATAGCCTGCTCATTCCCATATTTTCACAATATCTAATTGCGACAGCACAGCTATTCACAGCACTAATTTTGCTGTGTTGAGCTTTTTCTATCCCACTTCACAATGACTTATTTAGACCATTCTACTTTTAAACATTTTCCAGCGTACTTGTTGTTGTTCTATGGGCAACAGAAACAGAAGTGATATTCTAGGGAGTATGACAATATTCCTACAATACCACCATAAACTTGCTTTAAGCCATGTAGTTTAGGTAGTTCTTTGCTTATGCCAAATTCGTATTTCTTTACCTTACAAATTCCTGGCAATTCGCTGTATAAAATTTGTACTGAGGATTCGCGATATGACAGGAGAAGTCAAGTGCAAGTACGCTGCAGTTTAGAAAGCATTTTCAGTTTTCACAGGGAAATGCTTCTTCTCCTAGAAGTTCCAACCTCTTAATTTCCCTGATTTGTTTTTTCCTTATCACTTGGTGACTTTGTCAGAGAATTGGGATCACTGCCAAAGATGTTTACGTCAATTTTGTTTCCAGTCCTAAATTAGATTCCTCCTAAATACTAAATTAGATTATTAATCAGTTAAAATCTAAATCTTCATTACTAATTTACTAGAAACAATACATCAGCTTGTAAAACATTTATGCAGCAGTAAACGGAGAACCACTTTGCAGAGATCACGACATGCTTAATTTACTACACAACTAAATATTTAATTACAAATGGTAGCAAAGCTGAAGGTGCTCTGTTGAAATTAAACAATCTTTTAAATGATAAAAGTCTTAACTGTATTGTGGGCAATAATGGTAAATTTCTAAAACAAGTGGTAGGAAATATACTCCCTTTTGTGGGGTTTGCCCTTACCAGTTAAGTGAAGAATCGTGTACTTGGCTATCCAGTTTGCTATTTACTGATAGGTCTGTTCCCCGCAGTACTTTCAACACAAATAATTTTAAAATGGCATTTTAAATTAATTGAAAACACAATGCACTTCATCTGCCAGTTAAAATAAATAGAATTTGGAGGAAAACAGCATTATATTCTTTACAGCAGGTTATTTTTTGCATTTGCAATGTAATAGTCTTGATTCAATGCCTTCCTTGCTAACAGTACCATCTCTAATTTGAGTAATGGTATTTTAACTTTCTTGTGCACACCTACGTAATTCTTTGTTTCAGATTCAGTTTTCAAACCCTCCCAGATACAATTATTTAAATGCATTTGCATTTATACATCCAGATTTATATTAAAAATTTTGGCTCATAAGCAGTTTAGGAAATTGCACACAGACCTTTTGTAAAGCCATCTCAACATGGATATATCCTTCCCAGTGTTGAACCTGAACAGCAAATGATGATATGCAGCATATCTATTTAAGGTGAGCTTTCAAAACAGAATTTCTTAGGTCAATAAATGTATCTGAATGTTTCAGAAGTTGTTAAATGTATAGCAAGATGGACAATGAGGAGTTCTCCTTTTTTTTTTTTTTTTTTTTTAAACTATTCCTTCCTATTGTCTCACTGACTCAAATAACATGACTTTCAGAAGAGGAAGGCAGGGACTTTTTTTACCTCTATGAACAAAAATGAATGTGAAGAATGGAGAGAGCAAAGCAAGATAGGCTGGAGGAAGTTAAGAACAATAACAGTGTGTCCTATTTCAAGATGAAGGCTCTTCAATAGAATATTACACCAAACAAAACAATGATCAGGCTATAAGCATAGTCCTGAAAACAAAGAGTAGCAACAGGATCGCTTTCACTTAATCTTGAACATCTATTTCAAAACAGCAAATTGATACTTCTTAACTGTCAAGCTGTTTTTATTAATAATATAGAATATCCTGACCTTTTGCTACCTTATGAAAGTACATGACAGTCTTGTCAAAAAAAATTCACCTAAAATCTTTAGAAAAGTTGTCAGCTAAGAAAACCACAACTATGTATACATAACTCATCAGCTAACTGGAAAACAGTATCATATTTAGAAAATGAGTAAAACACATTTTTCTACATCTTCCTTATGTCTCAAGGCTAAAGAATATTTCATAGATTTATAAAATTGCATGCTATAGCTATTCAAGACTCTAAACAGAACAAAGAAGTATACACTTAGTAGCAGGCGTCTTATTACACTTCAGCATATAATATGTTATCCTAATGATATGTTCTTGCTTCTCAAGGTAGCTTGTAAGGTAGACTTTTAAAAAGTAAGATGAGTGATATCACTGGTATTAATCAATCCATGCTCAGTTTAAACATCACTGCATGGAATATGGAAGAAGAACTTAATGGAAGACAGACTGAAGTAAATTGAGAAAAATCTTTGTCTAGGACTGAAATACAAAGTTTTCATGCGAAGTTTGCTGTTCAAATCCAATTCCAGTTTAATAATGACAAAGTTATTGCACTGCTGAGCTTCTCAAAAGGCATGTGATAGCCTCAGACTAGTTAATACTGGCTAAGATTAATTAATTGATTAACTAATAGGATAGCTGAACATAATGAGTCACTCAGCATAGTGCTGGTATCATCACCGGTTGTCTCAGAAGAGCTAAGAGTTGTGCAAGCTACGTAGCTTCACATACTTTCTCTGTACCTAAAGGCTGTCATTTCTGAACAGGCTTGCAATATGGGGGGGTGGGGAACGTGGGGAAGCTTGTTTTGCTGTTTTCTGAGTTATATGTAAGCTGTTGTGAAAAAGAAAGCTTCAGTCTTCAGAACAGTTTGTGAATGCTTCACATGACATCTGGGCCTCCTTCCTGGTGCTAAAAACTCTCATACTGCACGTACTAGCTAATCCCCTGATTCTTTCAAGTTGCTCATCTGAAGCTGTTAACATATATTAAAGCTGTAACCAAGCTTTCCCTGACATGCATCAACATTTTAAGTCGTGTATGGCAGAGAAATTTTTTTGCACCATAAAAAAAAAAGTGCCTCCTTTAAAATAAACTGTCTTGAGAATCATATTACATGACAATAATTCTAAATTTTACTAAAGCTGTTTGCACACACGCGTCTTTGGCAGGGTGCCTTCCGGTGGGAGCAAGTTACATATATACCAGCTGTAACGGCCCATATAGTATATTAAAAACGTGTAAAGTATAATTTTATAATCTACCTTAGGAATTAGTGAGAGAATTCTCATCTCAGTTTTCTCCAGGGACTCTAATGCCAAAGGACAGATTGCTTCTTGTCAGTGTTTCAAACTGATCTCTATTTGCAAACATAGCGAGTGATGCCAAATGCAGTTCAGAACGCAAATCAAACAACTATTTTATTATGCGCTGTTTTGAATTGCATATGCAGGACAGAGAGGCAAATAATGCCAAAAAAAAAAAAATCATACTTCCACATCACACGAGCCATTTTCGTAATATACTTGAACACTGCATAAAAATGCAAAGAAATAAAACAATTCCAATAAAACAATGAGCGCCTTATGGATTAAATATTATATTCACAACGCTACACACTGGGATTTAACAGAACATGATATACATTGTAGACCAAGTGTGGAAAATCCAACTAAATTTACAAATACAGTAGATATACTACTTTTTCTCTTTAAAAAAAAGAAAGCAAAACAAGGGGGAAATGATAAATTATTTATTGAATGCAAACCGGAAAAAGAAATTGACAAAAACTTTTTCTTTAAAAAAAAGAGGTAGCTTATAGCCAATGATAATAAACCCACTTATTCATTAGAAGCAAGTCCAAACTGATTCCATTTGAGTCACAGCATGAGCACACAGAGTAGCAATTAACGCAACCATCGGTGTGGCAGTTGTTTTCTGAATGTCTTCCTGTCCGTCTTGGTTTTGTTTTTAAGCAAATAAGATGAAATTTAACTGGAAAAGTTACTTAACCTGTTTCTAAGATGATCACAACACTGGCTAAATCAGCAAAGGAAAAACTGTTTGAAGTGACATGCTGTAGACACCTATGGATCATGAATTACATACCTTGTTGTACCTGACAGGCAAATACATACAGCACTGTGCATGCCAGAATGATAATGTGTGGGGGAAAGAGAAGAGGCATCATCAATGTATGGCAGCCAGCTAAGATTAATTTGGAGTCCTCTTAGATTAAATTGGAGGGAAAGAGAGAAGATATTCTGTTCTTTACAAAGAGCTTGCCTATAGCTGATTAACAGATATTTCTTTAATGAACAAAAGCTAATTTAAATAGGAGTACCCCTTATTGCTCATTAATTGTTACAGGTAGGTGCTGGGCCTGTGCAGATGGAATGGGTGAGCAAAACAAGAGCAAAATCCCTCACACATGAAAAAAAGAAAAAGATTACTTTGAAATAAAGGATTGCAAAGGATTAACTTCAGTAGTTTACTGTTGATCAGTATCTTATTTTAAAACATCACTCCTGCATTTTTTCAAGATTAGTTGAATTTATTTATTATTATTATTATGGTGATTGTGAGGTGGAAGTGAGTTATAAGCATAATAAATCTCTACTTAAGCAGCTTATCCCTACTGTTATATATTAATCATGGTGCATATGGGATTATAACCAATTGCAAATAAAAAAAGGAGAGGGGAAAAAAAAAAGTTGAGTAGCTGTATGTTTCTGGATTAAATCACAATATAAGAAAATGTCTTAGAATTCCAGCTGTGCTAAGGCAAAAGGCACAACGAGCTCTGGCTACAGGAACACTTGCATATTTTTCTCCACACAGTTATGTGTGAAAAGATAAAATCTCTTCATAAAACTGTAAAATAGAGCACTTACAAAGTCCATTTGAAAAGATTCCTCCAGGGGTCTGAGATAGCTCTGGTATCTGTTCAAACAGGTAGTTCTACAAACAAGTGATGCACTTTTGTCATCCCATTGAATCTGGTCAACGTGGGCCCTCCTTTGCCCAAATACAAATAAAACTATCCACTCGCCCTTACAGCGTGTGGCAGCTACATGAGATGTCTCTTATCGAAGCAGTCATTTCACCTTTAGCCAAGGCAATAACTAGACCTGCAAGTTTTATCACTTCATCACAGCCCCAGTGGACTGGAAATAATTTGGTAAGTTCTGTTTTGAAAGAGAGCACTTGTTAAGAAATCTAAGGTATACATGCAAACATTGAAGTAAAGAGAGAGTTTATCTGGTTTGGAATTAAATATATATATCTAAAAATAAAGTAAGGAAAAATGTGTTTATCTGGTATTATCTTTTATGATTTCTTAATCACATAGTTTCTATTCTATGTTGTGAGTAATTACTGTTTCAAGTGAACTTCTTATCTCTTTCAAATTAGATTGCTGGGCAGCTACTTGTAAACAAAATAAAAATGAAACGAATACATAGCCTAGAACAGCCTACTCTGCAATTAGCTACATTAAAATGCAGATATGAGAATGATCTGGCTATCAAGTGTCATCTTGACATGAAGAGTTAATTGTCGCTATTGCCAGGACACCGTCAGAAAAATGATTAAATATGCCTGCATTTACAGACAATTTTTTGTTAGTCATCCTAGTATTGTTAACCTCTTCAGGCAATTTTTCCTGTCTTTTTGCAAATATTTCATTGTAGGCTGCCAGTGTACCAAGGATACACGATTTACCCAGAACGACTCTAAACCCAAGCACATAGAATGAAAAAGCATCTGCTGGACTATGTTCTACTTATCTAGTCTGCACTACATTACATTTAAAACTAGTCACTTAAATTGATACTGTTCAGTTTGTGAATGTCACTTATGGGTAATCTGTATTTTTATTTACAATTGATAGTCCAGAAACCGCATGTTATTGTATCATTATATATACACCTATTTTTAAAAGTTAAATTGCTTCTGTCTTGAATTATAAAAATTAACACATGAGTTAAACTGGGATGATAAACTAAACCTTCTGGGGTAAAACTTACATATTTTCAAATACAGGACATAAATTCTTAGAGCTGATAACATCGTAAGAGCACTTTGATATCTAAAAGCTAGAAAGAGAATTCTAACAATATTATTCTGTAAAATGATGGTGAAAGTCAACTCGTTTAAACACTTTACATGGGTCCTGTTGTTCTGGTCCCAAAAATAACGCACGGGGAGAAACCTCCTTTTAAAGTGATTGTCACCTTCAGATGTAAAAACTCAACAACATGACTAATTCTGACAGTGTTTAAAATTTGGGTCTCATGTTTGAAACATGTTCTACTTCTGAACAAGCAGAAAAAGCAGTATTCAACTTCCCCATTGAAATTAAATGATAGGGTGACTTTGGCAAGTCTTTCCTCACTTTTGGCATTCAACCATTGTCCTGGTTTTGGCTGGGACAGAGTTAACTCTCTTCTTAGTAGCTGGTACAGTGCTGTGGTTTGGATTTAGTGTGAGAATGATGTTGATAACACGCTGATGTTTTAGTTGTTGCTAAGTAGCGCTTATCTTAAGCCAAGGCCTTTTCAGTTTCCCATGCTCTGCCAGCAAGCAGGTGTGCAAGGAGCTGGGAGGGAGCAGAGCCGGGGCAGCTGACCCGAACTAGCCAGAGGGATATTCCATACCATGGAACGTCATGCCCAGTATATAAACAGGGGAGGAGTTGGCCGGGAGGTGCAGATTGCTGCTGGGGCATCGGTCAGCAGGTGGTGAGCAATTGCATTGTGCATTACTTGTCTTTTCTTGGGTGTTATTTATTGTTTTGTTATATTCCTTTTCATTACAATTATTATTATATTATTATTATTACTAGTAGTAGTAGTGTATTTTATTTTACTTTAGTTATTAAACTGTTCTTATCTCAACCCACGAGTTTTACTTTTTTTTTTCCTCCTCCTCACCCCACTGGGAGGGGGAAGGGGGAAGCGGCTGCGTGGTGCTTAGTTGCTGGCTGGGGTTAAACCACAACAGCCTTGAAACCCCAATTCTATCAATATAGTGAAGCATTATCAGAAGCTTTTTCACACTGCTTTAGCTCACCCTGTCAGATCAACATGATTAATTGCTCAGTTACTTTTTTGTACCTCTTCCAATCATTTAGAGTACTTATTTTTATAGCATAACCACATGCAGTTAACATCTCTTGATTTCTGCTTGATTGTGGTTTAATGAGAAAAATTCAAGACATAAATCTTTGCCTTAAGTTATTCTAGTTCTGATGTTCAAATGATCACGTTTACTCTCATAGCTATATTCCTTTCATGTGACAAACTCAAAGCATTTTAATAACTTTAATAAAACAGGTAAGAGCAGAGCTGCCTTGAAAGGTGTTCAGTTGTTTTCAGGCAATATTAGCGGCAGCATTTCCCGTGCACTAAATATCTCACTACTTGAGGGCAAGAGTAATACTAGCAATCAAGCCAAGACAATCAGATTGAGATAGAATCTGTAGATTACAAACGCAATATATGCCAGAAAGAGTTTATGATCCAGCCTAATAAAAATAATAAAGTACAAGGAACTTCGACATGCCTGAGTTTTCCATAGCAAAATGAGAACATTAAGAGCCATTAATAGGCATTATCCCATTTTACTTACAGAGATAAGAAGTTTTAGCCAGGACTAGTTGGAAAAAAAGAGTTCAATTTTCCAAAGTTTTAAGGTTTTTCAAAATATTTTGTTCCATTTCTGAATTAAAATAAGGCTTTTCAACATATCATAAAAATATGACTCAAATAAAAATACTGACGCACACTACTTAACTTGAAAGAACCGTTATCATCACGGTTAGAACACCTAAGGCTGCCATTCATCCAGTTCTTCCCAGATGTCTTCTCTACTCTCCAGATGAAATTTTAACAGTAAGAGTTTGTGTCTGGATTTTAGAAGCCTAATACCTACCAGGAAGTCCTTTAGTTATGTGTGGGAGTCAATGAGACAGTGCCCTAGCAACAGGGTCTGGCTCATCTGACCACAGCCTCGAAGGAATTGCCAGGCTGGAGGGGAAGCAAGGACTGAAAACGCAGGCCAGGAGCAGCAGTGCTGGCACCCAACAGCAGGTACTGGTTAGGGAGGTAAGAAAACCAGCCCAGGAGCTACCACAGGTCCTAGTGAGAACAGGTCCACCTCTTCCCTTTGGTCTCCCAACGCTTTGCCACTTACTAGCACCCTTTACCCTTTCCCTTTGCCTTCATCAAGCCCCAAAATAGACTCTCCAGCACAGGGCAAGTGCTGGCTCCTGAGAGCCCCTAGTCCTTGGACTGCAATTCTGCAGGGCTCACAGTATCAAGAAGAAGCATGTCCCACTCATTTTGGGGTGATCTGTATGCCAGCTCTCCCAGAGCAGGGACTGCCATATTCAGGTATGGGAGATGAGCAGCTGGGGGGTATGAGGAGATGGAAGGTATGGGGAGATGGGAACTTCAGCTTAGGAAAAGATGGGGAGCTCTGGAGACACTGGGAGCCAAGCACTTTGGAGCCCACCCACATCTCCACAACCAGACACCCTCATGCAGGTATGGAGCACACACACACAGGAGCACAACGCTGTCACATTAATGCCTTCTTAACTCTTTCTGCAAAGGACTGCCCCAATCATCCTCCTTTCTCTTGCCTTTGTGTGCACTCCCTGCCTCTGCATTCTCTGTTTTGCACCTTGGAAACATTGCTTCCCTAAATAGTCACTTGGGAGATCAAGGTTCAAGTCCTCTCTCTGCACAATTCAGGCCCAAAGTTCTGACATTTTAAGGAACTGCACTGTCAGGTTGTGCATATGTGTGTGTGCACACATGAGTCCATGCTGTAATCCTCTTCTGTCATGTTCCCCCCTATTTTCTTCCTGGTCCGAAGAAAACAAATAGGCTCATACAAAATTTCTATTTCTTAGAAATACTCCTTAAAAAATTCTTGACTTGTACTTGTCCAAAGAAGCTAAGCATAATAGAAAAATCTGTTATGGAACCATACTCTTCTGATCCCCGCTATCCAGATTTTAACTGCAAGAAACTCTTTGTGCACACATAGGCTATTAGAAATTATTGCTGTATGTTATTACCTCCAAAAGCACATTAAGAAAACAACGTTTAATTCAAATCATGCATGCAGAGAAAAAGCTAATTATTCTTCCAGAAAAAATATGTAAGATAAAACTGCATAAGAATCTGATTATTCAACCATTATACAAAAAAAAAGACAAAAACAAAACAAGCCATGCAGTTAAATGTTATTTTTAATTTACTTTTTGATAGACCTATTTTCATATCTGTGTTCTCCTGTTACCAAGGTATTATACTGAAGATGTCAGTGTTGATCAGCTTCCAATCATCAATAACACTTATTGAAATAGCATCCTGCTAGGAATGGGATTTTCTGCCTTTGCTAGAGTACACCATTGATTTATGGGAAAAAAATAGTAAATTAAATAATTAAAAGTGAGCCCTTACTGTGGAATGAAGCTCCAAGAAAGAAATTTTATTTTTGATATAAGACAATAAGTAAACATTTTACAACATGTTTTCTTGCATACTTATTGTCTTCTGGCAAAAATAAAATTCCCTTGCAAATATGCTAATAGCATGCTCAAGAAACGTTCAAAAAAACCTCTTCTCTAAAAATTATGAGGTATGGCTTCAAAGCTTGAATAGCACAGACTCATTTGTCTTAATTATTTTGAAAGTCCTATAGAGCCAAATAAGTAGTAGTATAATAGATTTATACAGAAATATTTCAAATACCTTAAGACAAAGAGAAAAAGAGCCAAAATTTTTAAAGCATTCTTTTAGTCTATGTTACAAGACTCTATAGAGAAGAATATATTTTCTTAGTGAATACTCTGGCACTGTTTTATTAAATTTTTCAAGGTTATTGGAATAATCTGTACACATACATGCTTTAAACAACCCATACTAAATCTGTTTAAAGCTGCTGAGTGAGCCCCACTCTGTCAGGAGTGGAATGTGTCCTCTCATCCTGCCTCTGTCATCTTGGAGGAAGCCTAAAAGCAAATGTTCCTCTGGAGGGAGCCCCGCAGGACTGACGAAGATCCAGTCTGCAACTTTTTTTCCTCCCATAGCAACACGCAAACAGCAAGAGAGTTTATATGATGCCCTCTTTGTTGAAATATGATTAACGACAAAGAAAGTTTGACAGTCCCATGTATAGCTATCTGCATTTCTATTTTCCCTTACGCATACCATGTCAAATATATAAATCACTATTATTTGGATAACTTCCCAATGGCTTGGATGTTTAAATTTCAAAATTACCACACAGCACCTTTTTAACCACTGGGAATATTTTGCAGAAAAAGCAAATCTCTGCAGAAAAAGCCCGTTCTCCCCTCCCCAGCCATAAATATAATGTATTTTTGCTAATCATTTTCTCTAGGTGAAGATCTTTTCCAGTTACAGAGGAATTCAGGCAATGGATAATTACTTAGTGGATTGGTGGCTGTATTACATAGCATAAGACATATCAAAGAAATAATAAAGCAACTCATTTATAAATTCTTTGACTACATCAAAGACAGCAAGGAAAAGAGGAAGCCATCATTACCAGACTAATGAGGTAACTTTATAACATTACATTGAAGTTTTTTCCCCCAATCCAATGCTGAGTTTCTAAAAGAGGAATTAGTCACATTTTGAAAATGGTTTGTATGTTAATTTAGACAAAACTGGAATGCAGATCTACTAACTAAATGCTTTCTATATTTAGAACAAAGGGCAATTGCCTTGATGTCCCCCAATTATTATTACTGCAGATTCTAAAAAAATTTAAGTTTTGCTCATGGAGAAAGAAGGCAGAAGAATCTTACCTACAAGGACTTCCAGAAAACAGCTGGTTAAACATAGTTAAATTTTATGAGAAGAAAAATACTGAAAGATAGTACTGACCATTTTTACATATCTTTTTAAATAAAAGGGGTCCATGCTGCAGCACAGTTTCAACAAGTATCATGAAACAAAATTCCCAAACATTATAAATGCTTAACATGTTATTACATTCTCATTAGTCCCACACTAGAAAAAATATACAAGCAGCAAACAATCAACGGTTGTTTAAGAGCCTAATATTGTACTAGTAAAATAATGCAGCACAGCAACAAGTTCACTGGAGTGCTCCCTTAACACACAACATACCAGATGTACAGCTGTTTATCTTACAAAAAAAATAAATAGAAGAGGGCATAAAGATTTTTGAAAGGATCTTCTCCCCGGTATTTAATAATATGCGAAGTATTCAAGGATTCTTGCGTGAAATCACGAATAGCAATAGGTCGTTTTTCAGGGTATTAAAAAAAGCTAACCAGACACACAACAGGATGCCAGCAGGCAGCTTGCATGAGACATAAGGCTTTATATTCCCACTAGGAACATACCTTCTCTGTTTTTGCTTTCCTGGCGTTATGCACAAACCTGCGTCCCAGCTTCTTGGCATACCAGATAGAGGCAAACATTGTAGTGATGAAGATTTCAGTCTGAATATGCAGCACACAAAAAAATACCAAAAAACTTCCCCCACAACTGAGACACAAATCTAATGCTGGTTAGGGTCTCTCAACTATGCTCTTGCTTTGTCAGGTCCTCTCATGCTGCCTTCTGAAAAAAAAAAAAAAACAACCACCACCCAGTGTGGCCAGTCTGCAGGTGTATTTACATACTGCCAGCAGGAAGTCCAGGGTGAGGCATCTTTGCATCCAGCTCACATCCAGTCTGCTAAATGCCTGTCTGCAGTTCTTTAGCACTGTCACCACAAACTACATATGTGTCAGTATGAAAGGAAGCTGCAGTAAACTACTGTAGCAGACAGCTCACCTCCTCTTCTCCTGTTCTGAAATTTAACTCCTTGGTTCTCTTCAGTTTGCCAGCATGCAACAGAAGCAGCAGCAGTTCAAATATGAGATACACAGCACTGCAGGAAAGGAAAGGGGTAGAGAAGTGCCAAAAATAGAAATGTATATTAACTGTTAAGGTGAAGGAACAGGTGTTTTATGTGTTTCAGTGCAATTAAGATATGAAAGGAAAATGGATTTTACTTTGTTCTAGTGGTTTGGGATCTATTCAGAGATATTTTTGTTACCTAGTTTCAGCTTGCAACAGAAAGACATCATAGCTGTTCAGTTCACTTGCTGGTGTCATACACGCTTTGCTGAAGGATTTAAGACTCATTCAAGGACTTCTGTTTTTCTTTGATAATGTCTCCATGAAATAGAAAAGTGACTTCCCCCCCCCCCCCAAATTAATCTTTAACTTCTGCCCTACCTAAGCTTGCTTTTTCTTCTTCCTTTAATTGCAAGTTATTTTACATTAGGAGTTGAGAAGCGCTTATGAACGTCTATTTTTGCAGTGAAACAGCAATGTACTATTTTCCTTTTGTCACATACTTCAGCTTTAACCCCTGCACCTCTCTTCAGTTATAATCTCTAAACAATAAGCAGAAACATACCGTTTTGGCTCCAGACATATGATTAACCAGATGTTCCTCCCAGCCAGAGGCAGTATCAAAGCTGTAACCTTACAGGGTTTATAGCTATGTATTGTATTTGATAGTACTTTGCATTATAGGACAAATCCTGCCCCTTGCCCTCCCACCTACAATTGTGGAGATACCAACATGTGGGAGAACCACCGCTGTCCTCTGTGCAGGATCGCATTTGGGATGCACACATGCAAGAATAATTTCTGCTCTGCTATTCTGTGGTAAAGAGCAAATCAAAATTAATAGATGCACGGCAAAGGAAATACAGTCATAGCAATCTAGTATAGGGCTCTCGGGGCCAAGGAAACACTTTTTCTGCCCCAGGATTTTCAGAGAATGGCTGAAATTATTTTCTCCAGGGTGCATGAATTCAAAAGGGAAAATATTCCACTCCCACTTGAAACTTACACAGAACATCCAAGTTACTGGAGCTGGATGGCATTGCCCAAGCTTTGAACTTGAAGGCATATACTGCTCAATTCTGTTAAGATTATAAAGAGTTCAAAGAATTCCTTCAACACATTTTAAAATGGTAACTAAGTTGGTTAATTAAATTGAAGTTCTTAGATAGTGACTTTTTTGTCAAGGAAACTCCACGGTATATGTTTGGTTTTTGCTTGACACCTAAAACCTTCTGACAAAATATTTGCTAACTGGTAATATTTCTGGGAAGAGAATAGTTTCTAATTACTTCCAATTCAGATATTTAGTTAATCCTGGCAGTCAGAAAGTTATAAGACCACAAGACAGAGTAAAATCATGTCTCATCTGGAGTACGATTGATATAGAAGAGCTATCTGTCCATAACACCACTCCAACTCTCTGAACTCTGGGTTGATAGGAAGACGGATTCTCCAAGGTGCAAAAACCTTTACTACGCCACATAGCAGACTCACTCCACTCTCCACATTTGTGGGATGACAGAGTGCCCTATAATGGAGGGAAGGGAGGAGAAGGAAGAAAGATGGTCTGAAAAATTTAGGAAGAAATCAGAGATCTTGTTTCTATCTGGGATATCACTGTAAGGAAACATGGATGGGAAAAAAAACTGCAGAAAAGGAGAAGCAACATCATTACACAGCTTAACCAACACTATAAATGTTAAAGTAAAAAGAACAGGAAAAAAAAATCTTACGTCTTATATGCATAAACAGTAGAACACCTCTCCCACTCTGCTCCCCTGCTTTTATGAAGAGAATAAGTATAATTCGAAATCATTGCACTACAACCAAAAAAGGGTACATTCTCTCAAGCAACTATTTATATAGTCTCATGTATATTCAGCTACTGAGAAAATCGAAGGAAACACACATTAAACAATAAAACCTCCTTTTTATGACTTCTATCATCAACATTAGCAGCTTTACTGAACTATTTATTCAGGAAAAATAGGGAGCAATAAAAAGCCACAATTCATCCCACTTAAAGGAAAAAAAAAATAGAATACATTGTTCATTTAAGGAATAATGACAAAGCAATAGGGAGGTAATTTTTTCCACCCACTGAAAAGGTTAGAACAGGAAGAATAATCTCGCCAAATACCTAATTCTGATTCTAATCAGAAATGCATTTTAACTATTTGCATGCATTTGCAGATCTATCCAAACCCTACAACATAGCAATGGCCAGACTACAAGGCATTTTCTTACAGCTCCATCATGCAGTAGTCTGCCATACATTGTCAATAGCAGGTTTATTAGGTCTGTACTGGTACCCAGGGATTTTATGATTATTAATATTTTACTGTAACCATAATGAAGCCTGCATTTTACAGAAGTCCTACAAGCCGAACTGCTTTAGAAGAAGAATTGGAGCTCCCAGCTGCTGTCTGCTCACAGGAGTAATATGTACTTTAGCTTGCTCACTGAAGTGCTACATTACAAGGGCAGAGAGATGCATGCAATTGAGCAGCAATATTATAGCAGACAGGAGATAATCAGTTAAGAGCAAATTTTACAAGGGGCTTCTCACTGCGAATGAGTGGGTGGTTTTCAGTAAACCAAACCACATCTATACTATACATTAAATTGCATTCTTGTGCCTCTGTGAGAAGAATTGGTCTTACCACAAGTGGACACATGGGTATAAGCATAAAGCAACTACGGTGTTGAATCCTATTATTTTTATGACATGGCTCCCCAACATTGCAAGCAACGGCAATTGATGCTCAGTACTGAAACAGATGGTCTTTTCAAACACCTTGCCAACTGCTTGTACGCACTGAGTATCACCCGTATTTCTGACGGTCAGCTTCCTCTTTCAATTTTAACATTGCTGTTTTACTTAAGCAGCACATGGGAAGAAGCGCAGCCTAGCTTTAGTCAGGGCATTAATCTTCTCTTGTTAAGGGATAACTTCTCACAGCGCACATGTGGGGTGTCAACCTCCCCCTCACACACCTGTGGTGAAGATAGATGTTAGCTGTAGATTCTGTTTCTTTCCTACCTCTATCTGAATATATACACACAGTAGTCATAAAATGTGATGACAGGGCCATTTAAAATACAAATACAGTTCAGTCATAAATAATGCCTTTCTTGGAAGAATAGGAAGACAGATGAAAAGATTAGTCATTCAGGGTTTGCAGAACTCTGTTTCCAGTGAAATGGACAAGGGATGGAACAAGTTAAAAATTAAATACCAAAGATTTAAAACAATCACTTTGCTTCAAGGTTTATCTGTTAACACTCAGCACAGCTATGGATACAGGAGCGGAGCTGATGATGTGAAACTAAGGTAGCTAGCTTTTTTTTTTTTAGTACTAGGCAACAACAGATATTGATTTGGCTGTACAGGCAATCATTTTCCATCCCCAACACAACTAATTATCTTACACAGTTACATGATGCCAAGACATATTATTTAATGACCAGAATACTAGGAAAGGCAGGAACCTTGATGTCTGCTATTCCATCCAGAAGATATAAATTTTAGGCATTCAGACCTTATAGTAGTTAAAGTAGATGGAAGTCCCACAGTTTTGTAAGGACCTGATTTTTCATTCTTTGCTATAAACAGAGCCAAATGGACAGATGTTCCTCCTCCTATTGCAACAGGCAGTATTCTTATAGGAAACCCATGGCTATTCTTACAAAAGGGGTAGTTACCCTAGTCAGCACCACCAAAACCCATTCTGACTTCTCTTTTGGCCAGGGCAGAACCTGCTCTGTTGCAGTTAGTTACAATACAGACAAAAGATTATCATAGAATAGAATCATAGAATTATTTAGGTTGGAAGAAACCCTTAAGGTCATCAAGTCCAACCATTAACCTAGCACTGCCAAGTCCACCACTAAACCATGTCCCTAAGTGCCACATCTACACGTCTTTTAAATACCTCCAGGGATGGTGACTCAACCACTTCCCTGGGCAGCCTGTTCCAATGCTTGATAACCCTTTGAGTGAAGAAATTTTTCCGAATATCCAATCTAAACCTCCCCTGGTGCAACTTGAGGCTGTTTCCTCTTGTCCTATCATTTATTACTTGGGAAAAGAGACTGACATCCACCTAGCTACATCCTCCTTTCAGGTAGAGAGTGATAAGGTCTCCCCTGAGCCTCCTTTTCTCCAGGCTAAACAATCCCAGTTCCCTCAGCTGCTCCTCATAAGATTTGTGCTCTCGGCCCTTCACCAGCTTTGTTGCCCTTCTTTGGACACACTCCAGCACCTCAATGTCTTTCTTGTAGTGAGGGGCCCCAAAACGGAACACAGTATTTGAGGTGCCGTCTCACCAGTGCCAAGTACGTAAGCTTCTACTTATGATATTTTCTACCAGTTATGATGTTTCATAACAGATTTTTTTTTCATAATAAAAATTTTAAAATTCTGTCACTTAGGCCTGAATTTTAAAGATAAGGAAACCTGGGTTGTTTAAAAGCTAAATGCTTCCTTGGAGCATCTAAGTCAATGGCTGGAATAGAGCGTAGTGATTCTGAGAACAGTCATGTATCCTGACAAAGAAATGTTGCAGAGAAGGGAAGGAAAAAAAAAAAAAGGAAGAAGCAGAAGATGAAGGAAGGTGGGATAAAAATGGAAAAAAGAAGTGAAAACGAAATGCTGTATATTGAGGATGGCAGAGGTTCATGCTCTTCTCTTCCAATTTAAATTTTTCTATTCCCTTAATATTTCTTGTACCAAGTCTTTTCTCTTTAGAAATTATGCTTTCAGAAATCCAGCTGTGACATTACAAGTTTGCCCCAGGTCTAATTTCCCCATAAAACACAAGATACTGCATGCAGACATCTCCTCTGTCACCTTTTCTGATGTATGACAGAACTGTCTTCTAGCAGGGGGCATGAAGAATTTCATACACAGTGTCACAGGACTTCAGAGCAGTAAAGAAATAAAATGCAAGCATTTCCTCCTGTGGATCTCCTTTAAGTGTGAGGCCCCAAAAATTGTGTACCTGCCCTCTGCCATGCAATTATCACTTCTATTTTTCTACTCTTCTATTATTTGATGTGGTAGATGGCACTCAACCTGCTATGTGTGGCGCAACAGGTCAAGAGAAGAGAGGATGAGGTGTTGTGCTACATAACTGCATCAAACAGAGCTTTAACTGTAGAAGCACAAGAAATGGAAATTAAATAAGTCCTATACTAAACACTGAGACTCAGCACATCCCTGCACACAGGGATATATTCTAGCACTTTACAATATAATAGCATAAGAGACAATGTTTTAAATTTAGGCAGTTCTTTTTCCTTCTTTATTTCTTAAGCTTTGGAATGGAGACAAACCTAATTATGGCACTTAATTTTGATTTTAGGAATTGATTTTCCACTCTAGTTTCTGCTGGTGCATAGGAAACTCTAGTGAGTCACACAAGTAATACAACAACCATTAGCAGCCTTAAAAATAAATAAAAACTTGAAAAATGTCACTTTACTCTTGTCTTTGTCCCTAGTTCAGCACAAATGGCTTCCTGCTTCACCTTTCTGATAGAAATTTTTACATTTCTTCCTGCCATCTTAAGAAATCACAACCAAAATGGTGTATAAAATCCTCAGATGTACCATTATGTTGCTCAGATTCTTGTATCAAATCAAAGCACAGAATATGTAGTACAGTTATGTATTTGCATGGCAAGTATTCCCACAGGAAATAATATAAACTACAAAATGTATCCTTTGGGAGGGAAAAAGAAAGATGGAAGCACACATTGCAAGCAGTGCTTATGTGTGTCACCAGTGCATTTTGCAAGGGACTTGCCAAATATAATCCTGACCAAAACTGAATCCAGAGTGGAAACACTTATATTACAGCACTGTGCATATGCCTCCCATCCTGTAGTATTTAAGTGCTTTTGTTTTCTTTGTACGTACAAATAACTCTGTGTGATGGTGGAGTTGGTCTCTGTTTCAGCAAGGGATGAAGTAAGGCACAAAGAAGTGACTTGGTAACAGCCATACAGGAAATCAGAGAACCTGCACGCTGCCTGGGAGCCCAAAATCTCCTCTTGCAGCACGTGGCCACAGAGTTTGCCACAGCCAAAGCCAAGCAGAGGTGGCATACGCTCTCCATAACTCAGTCCTGTGCCAGTCACAGCTTTCTGTCTGTCCAGAGCAGGCAAGGAGCAGGAGGGCTGGCAACGTCCATTTACCTACCCACAAAGACCACTGAGATGTATCTTTTCCATATGATCTTTTTTTAGCAACAGCAAGGGAGGCAGCCTTTAATGAGCTGTTCATCTCACTGCTAATCACAAAAGAACCCCCAAAAACCATTGAAGGCACAAGCATGGGAATATATGTCATCCTATCATAAACATTATTTTATCCCTGGCTGATTACAAGCTGCCTTCTCTTTCATAGCTCTCCTTAAATCTCACTTTCACTTTATCGGCCCCAAAAGCAAAATTAAAAAGTCAGCTTAAGCAGAATCACCACAAGTTATAGCCCCTGTATCAGTGAAACACATGGCCTCCTTTGACCCAGCGTCATTTAATGGTTTGAGGTGAATGTGCCTAGCCCTTGTCCTTATACCAAGCTCTCCAGAAAACCCTCGGGCACAAGAAGCCAGGTTTCATTGAACTATGAAACATTAAAGAATTACAAGTGATGAGATCAAACAGGATAACTATAAACTAACCTCATGCCACCACCTCCTTGCAGGCAAGGCACGTGTATACCTCCACGGGTTGAGCCCGCTCAGCACATTTCTGAGCAGCAGCAGAGTCTGCGCAGCCCACGCACGCCGCTCTCTGTCATCTCAGAGGCTGGGATGCCTTTGGTCCCTCTCCCAAGCCTCTGCCAAAGCAGCAGTTCCCCACTCCCAGCTGTGACTCTCTCCAGCTGTATTCTGCTGTTGGCTGGGCCATCCCGCACCTGAATAGCCCCTGTCACCCCCTCCCCTCCAGGGGCTCCTACCTGGCTTTTTAATGCTTGTTAGAGAACATAACCCACATGTGGAGAACAAAAAAATACAACAGATAATGACTTCTGCTGCTTTTCATTTCAGTTCTTGCTCTTTACCTCTGTCCTCAGCTTTCCTAGGCTGTGATCCTCACAGCTCATGGGTAGAGGCCCTGCAGTTCAACATCAGTTCAGAAGTTATGTCATTTCAGAGGCAAATCATTAAGAAAAACATTGCTGAACACTTTAGGTGCTGGACACAGGTTTAAAAAAGCAATGCGTTCTTGCTAAAAGGCAAAAGAGAAGAAATATGGAGGAAAAGGTTCTACTTAATCCCTCCAAATATAAGATGATCTGCTACTAAGTATGGTGGGTAAACAACAACAAGTCTTTATCCAGGACTGGCCACAACTCTTGCCTCCTGTGGGCAGAGACAAGGAAGAGATCTCCATGCTTCTGGAACTGACTCACCACATTTCTGTTACTCGAGCAAAGCACAGAGAGGACAGCCCAAACCACAGCAGACCAGGCACCAGGTTTTCTACCTTAATTCTGCTACAATTCTTCTGCATGTTCTTAATTATTCTTTGCAAGCCAGCTGCTCACTCTTAAAATGAAAACAACAATGGTCTACCACACTGGGACAGTCTAAAGATAAAAGTATTAACAAATGTGAAGTAATGTGGTAGAAAGCATTATAGAAAAAGAGAGCATCTACCCCCACACTAGTTGATACAGAACCTTACAGAATTCTGCTGAAAGGTCTCTGTGAGTCCGTAACAAAACTGATTACACAAATGCTTCATTGTAATGTGACACATAAAAAGGTCCATTTTAGCAACAACAGTAACAAAGGGTGGTGTTATACCCATTTTGACCGGAAAGAGAAAAGAACTGTAAAGGAATATGAGGTCAAGGACAAGAAGTTATTCTTCTTACACCTATGAGAAGATCTTCAGAAGTAGAAAAATATATAGCAAATATTAAAATTTAAAATGTAGGTTTACCGTTCTAAAATATATTTCAGTTAATTAATTAATTATATGTTAACAAAGGATAAAAGAAAATTTGTCACACCATGTTTTCTTAATCAATACCATTCGAGTGCAACCCCAGTCCATTTTACTCCCATTCCTTAGGACAAGCATGAGAAACACAGATGTGGAGGGAAATTTTTCATTGCAGAGGATTTTGGCACTTTGAAAACCAGAGCAAGAACTGAAGCAGCATATGGCTAGTGGGATATACTTTGATAACAGACGGACTAGAGCTGATAAAAAAAAAATCCAGAAAAATTGTTATAGCTTTTTAGGACAACAATAAAAAATAGCAACTTTTCAAACACTTTGAAGTTTTTAAATTTAATCTGAGTGTTTCAAGAAAACAGAAACTTTTTGAGCTCTCTAACCGGTAGAAAATTGAGAAAGTATTCCTTGAAATTGTCAAAATATTTATCTTTCTTTTTCATCAAAAATCAGAACATTTCAGCCTTCTCCAAGGCTGTCAATACTGCTGTCTAAATTACATTTACATTTAACTTTCCCTTGGGATCCCAGTCAACAGATATTTTTAAAGTTTCTGTTCTGCACATCTCACTGGAAATACTTTCTTTTGATTCATACATCTAGCAGCCTAAAAGATTCTCCCACACCTTTCTGCAAATTGATTTTTGCCAAGCCAGACACATCGGTTGTCTTCTCACATGTCACCCAGACGCCATGAAGATGCTAGAATGAACTTATGTGAACTTTTAGAAAAGCATCATAAGGAGAGAAAGTACCACAAAAGCAAGCAATTAACTGCTTCTCATTTTTCATGTATACTGGCAAACACCATATTTCATGCCTAGACCTCCCAGAAGCAGAATGAAAGTTGAACGAAGGACTGTTTCTCCACCACTCCCCACAGCTAGACACATAAAAGATTTAATATACCCAGATTTTCACAACTCATCTTTGCCCTCCACATAGTGATGCACCAAAACAAGCATCTCCAAGGACCCTAGTTATTTGTTATATGGCTCTAGGGGAGCCAGCTAGATAGTGAACTGAACCAAAAGCTCTCAAATTCTTCCTGCTTCCAGCCAAGAGAATTAAATAATGAGCAATGTGCCAAAATCCCATTCTCAGCATTGGAGGGGAAC
Source organism: Gymnogyps californianus (assembly GCF_018139145.2). NCBI lineage: Eukaryota > Metazoa > Chordata > Aves > Accipitriformes > Cathartidae > Gymnogyps > Gymnogyps californianus. Next base: position 7,276,481 of record NC_059471.1, on the reverse strand, counting down.
TCTGATCTTAAGAGAAACAATCTGTTCTCTTCATTTTCCTCCTCTTCACCATTCAAAGTCTTGAAAGGTTCAGTGAAGGTAAAAGTGATAAAAGGGCCCAGACTTCTACGTAGTGCCTTATCCTAGCAGGCTCAGGCTCCCAGACACTGCTGGGTGTCACAACCTACCGGTCTTGTAATTAATGATAGCAGTTGGTCTGGATTATGGTGAGCCCCAGCTCTGATCCAGATCAGATCCTTATTACAGCAAGCCCCACATGCAACGGATAATAAGGGGAGTGCTTCTGGTTGCCTGCCTACCTCACACTAACCTGCCTAACACTCCCACAGTCATTATTTTAATCAGTCAAGCACATCCCACTGCCAAAACTGTTTTGTTAAAATGCCCTCTGATATGTCTTATTTCTTGCTTTCAAGCCTCCCCTTTCAAGTACATAATAGGCATTTATGCTTTTGTAGTTCCTCAAAAATAACGGATTAAGTAAAACTCACTTACTTGAGAAGATACTCTGCCTACAGTAATGCTGTAGCAAGACAACAAAAAGATGGTAGATTGCAAATGCATTACACAAATGTATTGGTAATTTGTTGTGATTTAAAGATGAGATAAGCAGGCAGCATAATCTTCCAGTCTCAGATGGTCTCAGTCTGAAGAGGACTAAAGCAATATACCTTTTGATTATCTCATCTATTATGAACAATAAATCACCATTAAAGCTCAGGACATAACATGACAACACAAATGTGTTATATGAATGCATTACCACAGCACACTTCAAGGCAACAACTCAGTAGCAAAACGTGGCTGTTCCTACCTCTGGGATTTCCATCAGAACAAGTGTATGAAAGAGCATACTAATCCGTTGGCTTTGATTGCATGCTCAATGCACATCCCAAGCAATATATCATGGATAAATGTTACATGTTAAATCTCGCGTTTCTTTGCCCAAGCAAAGAGATACAGAATACCAGACAGTACTTTATAAGTCATGATTTCAGCTGTTTCTAGGACAGGACACATAGCCAAGGTTTCAGCCTCCACAGCTGTACATTTAGGAATGTGCAATGTGCCTTGCTGAGGAAGACCTGCATTTTTAGTTACACAAGCACTGAACACGGCGTAGTGGCAAGGCAAACTAAATTACAAATGCCAATTCAAGAGGCTGAAAAAAAAAGAAAACCATTTCAAGCAGTGCTTGAAATATATGTAAACAAAGTCACTTAAGTTGAAACTGGTCCAAAATTATAAGAAGGTGTGCACCCTTTGAAAGCCCCAGATAACAAAATGAATTACAAACTACTTGCAAAGTTCTGGCCTTCAGACAGTGAGGTAATTTCCCACAATGCTTTTCTATGCATAGTATGAGGGAGGCTGTTAAAGTTGATATAATGTAATCTGAGTTACATTTAAACATCTGGCCCGTTTGCTTTATGTGCGTTGATAAGCTCTAGTCAGAGCAACAAATAGAGTCTTAAAATGTTATTGAATATCATTTTTAATAACCATTTTACTTATGTGTCCTTCCTGGGCAGATTTTAAAATCAGGATTGTAAGTAAAATATGACTCTAAAACACCATCATAACACATAACTTTGTTTTAAATTCAGTATGTTCCTAATGTGGCTTTTGCTACTGTAAAAGCTGTAGTTGATTGATACTATGCACCACAATTTTCCCAGTAATAATTATTTCAAGAAATAGACAGAGTTATACATTGGATGGATATAGTTATACCTAGGATGGTCTGTAGGATGTTTCACTTCAAACAAACAAACAAACAAACAAACACCAAACAAACAAACAAACCAACCCCTTTATAATTCCTAACAGTTAAATTCTCTTCTTCCACTGATTTAAATGGGAGTTTTGCCTAATGAATGACATTTTTCTCTCTCATTTGACTCTGGCAGAGCCTCTGTTCTTCTGCTTAAGTGTATTTCAGAGTTTTAGGTACTATGCAAGAATTTATAAAAGATTGCATATTCACTTGGAACAGGGAGCCTGGCTATTTCCATGTTCCAGACAGTATTGGATACAAAGGTAAAAAACTAAAGGTTGCCTAAATGGTTTAGGCTTTTAAAACATATCTAGCCATTGTCATCACCAGCCAAATAATCTACAAATAATTCTTCAGTTGGGAAGAAAGGTCAAACTATAGGCTGCAAAAGTCGCACACATTCGATTCATCCAACTGCATTTCTTTAAAAAGCAGAAAGCCTAAAATACTTTAGAAAGCTACAAAACCTAATATCTTTCCCTTAATTAGGCTTCTCAATACATGTGAAAGTACTTTAGAAGTGTACCACAGGTCAATGAAAATAAAAATTGACAACCATAGAAGCCCTGAATTCATTTATAAATAAATACTGATTCTGGCACTTAACTCTGATGTAATTTATCCTACACGAAGAGAAGAAGCTATGCAAGAACTAGCAATTTATCCTTCGCTTAGCTGTGAGCATAGCCCATGGTATTAAATAATCTGAATAACATCGTTTTTCCTATAAGCACTCACATATTTTTTGTGATTAAGTAATTGTTCACATCTGTGTTATGATATACATTAGTATTATTTTTAAAAATCCAAATTTTAATCCACACATATGATAGAAAGTTTCTGGAGAGACAACACAGATTCTATATCACATTTTTAATGTGAACTGAAGCATTATATATACAGGATTTGAAAACAAAAATTCAGTAATGTGCATAACTAATTAGACTGCAACTGAGCAGAACTGTTCAGCTGGCTTGCTTAACAGCTGGTCTAAATCTCTTAGGGAGGAGCATATTTTTACAAAACATTTTATGAGGCCACACACTGAGAGCTACAGGAGTTTATTACAGAGGCAGACAGGTTGATTAATAAAGATCAATTTTGCTTTGGCAATCAGAAATGTAAGTGGTTTGCCTGTTCAAGATGCCTAGGCAATTTATGGATTTATGCTTATTTACGTATGTGTGTGATTTAGCGACTAAAAATGTCATATTAAATAAATAGCCTCATGCATAACTAGCCCAGATCTTTTATCAACTTCTCAAATGCTTATATTTGGCAACATTCAGGAGTGAATATACCCATCCTCAGACAAAAAAATTTGAAGAAAATGAGGATAAAATAGCTGAGCCAACATGTAACAGCAATCTGTCTCCAAGACACATTTACAGACAGTCTGGCAAGATAACTAGGGCAACAGGAGTGGAAAGAGAGAAGGCCAAAGACTGGGGTGTGTCAGATATGCAGTTGTGAGTCACTTTATTTTCTAAGTTACTGCACAAGATAGATGTCATGACCTTTCACATGGCATTGCTGAATAAAGCGTTAGCAATACAAGGAGTCCGTCTGGACAATAACTTGAATCATTTTATAAATGATAAAACTTCAAAAATATTTGAAGTTTTCCGAGAGGCACTCCTTTCTGGAGGCCGCTGGTTCTGTGCTCTGGACACAACGGTACTGCTTTATAGTCTTAGAGAATTATGCATAAGGTGGATTTTTATATTTTTTTTTAAAGGAAATCTATATCTGGCAGTCACTCAGAAAATGCTTAATACTGAAAACCGAAATATTTTCTGTATACCCGCACTGTGCAAAAGCTCCAACTGTAGACACCATCTCAAGCTACTGTGACTTTATTTCCTTCTCCATCTCACTGTTATTTTCTTAACCTTTCAATTTAGTCCTCTGTCATTAGGGTCACAGGTAGCATATTAGCTGTATGAAACACAATATGTGGCTTTCTACACAGCTAGGTTGAGGTGTATTAATTCTCTGTCAAACCCATCCATGCAAAACAAACTTGCTACAAATGTACACACTGGGCTCTCTTGTCTTTGATTAACTATCTGAAATTGTCAGTGTCCCTCCTCACTTTCTCTTTCTTTCTCTCTTATTTATTTATTTTTCATTTATAATGTCTTTCTGCTTGGTACAAACTGGACATAGTGACATTCCTTTCAACCTGCTCTCATTACCTTTATTCTCCAACTCACTCAAGCATAGATCCCTCACAACAGCTGGAAGAAGGTTATCTGGCATTTTTTCCCCCAAACTCCTTTGCCTGTACTTCCACCCTATAAGACTTAACCAATAATTTATTTTGTGAAGTAGAAATTAGGCAACTTTCTGAAATGCAACAAAACATCTACCAGCTAAGTTGGTTAAGAAAAAAAAGATCAATACCACATCCATAATTCATTAAAAATCTGTCACTCTTCAAGCAATTTTTAAGCATCTCATTCTACCTCAGAGGTTTTCAGTTTATGAAACAAACTTTTATGCCTATGACCCAGGAACCAGAGAGTCTTGCTTCAAAATTTCTTCACCGTGACATAAAGGCTTAATCCAAGAAAAGGTGAGGGTACATTCCTTTGCTTTGATAGTACATTTTATTATTGACTGCATAGTGTGTATTTTCCTACTTTTCCTCTCAAAAGGAAATGCTATGAGTAAAGCAGAATATGTGAAAATATAGAAACTCAAACACAACTGACCCATATTTTACCTGGGCTAAAGCAAAAAAGCTGTCAGGAAAAGAACCACCCAAACCCAAAAAACACCACCCCAAACCAACCAGAAATAAGTTAAAAAATTAAATAAGTTTATACCTGCTAAATGCATATTAATGTTTTAAAATGTTTTGATTATAGAGATTCCTCCAGTAATATGCCTGGTCAACTGCTGAATCACTCACACACACACACACACACACACACGCACACGCACACACACACACACACATAGATACAGCACTGTGTAGAAAAAGAAACTAGTTTTACCGACAGCTGGGCAGTTTGGCACCACTTCCAAACAAAGCAATGTCAGTTTAGTGTGTTATACTGGCCTTGCTATAGGCACATTTCGTGATCTCTCCCTTCCGTAAAAACTCATAATTGTTTGGGAAGGTCAGTACCTCCCGCTCCGCAGTGCTGTTCAAGCACTATGGTAGAGCTGCCACTCACAGATGATGCTGGGAAAATTGCCATGACCAGAGAGCTGCTACTTGTTTTCTGTTGTTGTCTGTTTTGTTTTCAAAAGGAGAAGCCAGAACAGCTCTTATTTGGCTCAAATTAGTCTGTGCCTGGCTATCTTTACAGTTATTCAAAAGATCTCAGTATTACATAGTATAGATGGAGATCTTAAGCTGTAGCTGCAAAATAGTTTTCAGATATGTTTGCAAAGCCATTAGCTATCATAAATTGCACAATTTACCCCTAGACCAAGATTCTTTCAGGTGCTGTTGCTCCCTGAATAATCAAACCCTGTTTTGCTTCAAAGCAGTCAACTCCTTCCTGATGCTACGCCCTGCAGTACATCCTTCCTAATTGCCAGTCTGGGACCTGATGTGGGCTGTATTGTCCCTAAAAATCCATCAGCACCTACGAGCTTCATTCCAAGCCCTATCTCCTGCCAGTGCAGGGCTCCTGGGATTTCTGAGAGTGTTTCATCACTTCTCACATAATCTTGGACTAACCATCACACGAAACCAGCAACACAACATGCCTACTTTTTGCCACTATCATGGGACCTGTGATGTCAAGCTTGGACTGAGATACCTAACTTTTAGATGTCTAAAAAATAGATAAATCACGCCTTGACACAGCATTCAAAAACTTCCTATTCTACTGAACAGAAAATGTTCACTTGTGTCTTTTCATGAGCTGACAGACAGGAATATGTAATTATATCCCTTCTGTATAATTAATTATGATAGTTAAGAGTAACACTCAGAAAAACATTTGATTTAATAAGATTGGTGGCATTCAAAGACATCTTAGTCTCAGTATACTTTTTTGACTCTTATTTCCACTGGCTTTCTAAAAGGACGAATTAAAAATGTTTGTGTACCACAGACACAGATGCTCAGTTAAGTCAAGAGAGGCATTGGATCATCCCAGTGTACTTTAAACATAAGCAAATATTTTTTTAAAAGTCAAACTATACATTCATGCTATGGGGGCGTGCACCCCCAGATGCATGTCCTCTTCCAACAACCTTATTTGGAATTCTGCTGGACTTTCCAGTAACTATTTAAGAAAAAGAGCTTTTCTTATACAGGATCATCAACATACATAACCCTTCCTTATTGCTAAAGCAAGTCATGCCTACAGTTTGTTTCAGATAGTATATTTGATTTTTTAGCCAGAGTCTCTGACTGCAAGTGTAGTCACATATTTGAAGATACTACTTGACAATACCCAGGGATAGACCCATTTAAAGTTAGTCCTCGGTCACAATATTTAGGAATTAGTTCTACAAAAAGTTGGTGGTTTAAACATTCACCATCCTTCCTGTCCATACAGTTCCAGAAGATTTAAAAGGATGGCACCTTATCATGCATTTTCCACCGGGACAGATAACCCTTCTAAAGATTAATGTGCTGCCAGACTACTCTACCATCCCCAAATGTATCACTTTAAAATTTCATAAGACTTTTTTTTCCCCACTAAGCTGAATAATGCCCATAGAGCTTTCTCTTGTATGCTGCAAGGAAGGAATTGTAAAACATACCAATAGCAAACATATTTCCAATATTAGCATTCATTTCACACATGCACTCTGAATAAGTAGAGTTAGTGCAGCAACAAGACTTCAGACTACATTTTTCTGCCATGTTAGACTTCACGATATTATACATTACCTTGAAGGGTACATTAAGGATATCTTAGTGAAGGTTATTAGCATTGATTTATGTTATTTTAATGCCTGACATTTTTCAATAGAAGTATCTACAGAAGGCAATGAAATAGTTAAGTTGGATGCCACTGCACTTTATTAACTCACACCCTGATTTTAGTATTAAAATGCAAACTTGATCTGAAAGATGCAAAAGGCAGGAATCTATTATGCATTAATGCTAGAAGTTATGTATTAATTCCAGAAATCAGAGAAAGATTTGACAGGAAAAAAATGTGTCAGTCTGATCCCAATTCTGTGAACAGAATTGAAAGCAAGCATCCAAAACCAAACCTTTTTCTCTGATACAGTAATTTCAATAAAAGAGTTTCTGAGTCTTTAATTTATACCTAAAAAACCTATAGCTAGACAGGATATAGAAAATGGAGAAAATTTACTGAACTAATCTTTTAGGTCAGCCTAGATAAAAACTAAAATTATTTCTTCATTTACCTCCTTGCTTTAGAGATCAAAATTGTGTTTCTGGCTTGCTGATACAATTATTTGCTTGTATGCTTGCCAGGCAGTGTGGTACATATTGATCTTCACTACATGCTACATGCCAGCAATTGCTCTGCTTGTGCTAGGCAGTTGGAAAGCAATCTGTTAAAGTCCACAGCATGACGCAAACCCATTCTCCTCTCCTCCCAACACCTTTCTCATTGAGAGCTGTCTTAAAGAGCAATCTCTCTCCATCAGCACATCTCCTTACTAGGGCCTGGCCAACAGATCTTACAGTTTACACGCAAGTTTTAAAATGATGCTTTCTTGGCTTAGAAGGTTTTTTTTATGGGTTCGCAGAATAGCACACAGATGAAAAGCTACTTGGTTCTACATCAGCTAGCTATATATTCTGTTATAATTTGGATGACCATTACCCAGCTACTTCTCTAGGCAAGCTGAAGAGCTCGGCAATCCATCAGTCTGCTAACATAATCCTCATTTAAATCCTCATGCACAGCGGAAAGTACTTAATAACACGATCCATCACGTATCTCCCTTGCTGGTGTCAGTACACAAGGAATCTTTTGATCTTTTTCTTTTTGAGATCTACATTTAAAGTTGCATTAGAAGAATGCATGCACTTTATAGACGTGTCTTCAAAAATGTCTGCCTTGCAAATTACACAAACTTCTAAACTAGGCACTCTGACAGTATGTAATCCCTATTGCTAGGATAGACGAGTTTCCATCAACACCAGGTAACGTGACTCCTTCAGCACTCATCCATCATGTCTGAAGTCCTGCTGTCCTATTAGAGCACCTCTGACTTGTTGCAAACAATTTACTTTGGAACAAAAAGATCCTTTTGTTATGCACAACCCTGAATATTAGCGATGGGATAGAATTGCTAGGGCACTGAAAGGGACTCAGGAAACTCGGCTGAGCTGCTGGCTTAGCCATGAAATTGTTGTGCAACTCTGGGCCGTTCCTTTCCCCACTCCATGCCTTTGTTTCACCAAATCAGAAGACAATGGTAATACTGATCTCTATAGAGCCTTTCAAAGTACGCAGATTAAAACTGCTTTAGGTGTCAATATAATTAAAGAAAGGTAAGATTCTATACTATTCATTACATCTAAAAGACATAATGCATAACTGCATAGTAATTTGTTTAAATTTCCAAGAATAGATACAAAGTTATTTGTAAACCTCCTCTACCTTTTCCCTTTAGCCCTTTTTATTTTAGGATAAGGAAACCAAGAAAGAGACTCATTCATTCATCACATAAGTTTCCCTCTGGCCTACTCCCAGTTGATTCATTTTAAATTAGTAATGGAAATTAAGAAAGGAATGTAGAGCACAGATGAAGCTAGCATGAGTTTTGCACTTGTGATTCCAGAATGAAGAGTTTAAAATGAAAGAAAGTCATTTGAGAATGGTGTTGAACTGCAGAACAGCTCTGTAAATAACACAGCAACCGAACAGATTTCTCACCAACACCAACAGCAAAGTTTAGCAAAGCTACATTTCAGTGCAGTTATTGGGGACACTTCTGCACAAGATTTCTGTGCTGGAATTGCAAAACCCATCATAAACATTAAATAAAACAAAAATAATGAGTTTCTCAAATTGCAAGTACATGTTGATTATAAAACTGACACTGAAAAGCCAGGAAGTACTTTCCAGAAAAAGGGGTAGCAGAACTTTCATTTTCACTGAACTTCATTAATTAGCTTTTAATAATCAGTTCCTCTCACCCAGCCAAAACATATACAAAGGTTTTAGCATCCTAAAAAAAAAAAGAGGACTACTTAGAGCATGTGAAAGAACTATCTTCAAGTCACAGGCTTCTTTTTTATCTTACTATGCTTTAATTCCTATACTTTATTCTATACTTTTTTCTCCCAGAGCTACACTTTTATGTCCTAGACTAGATTCAGAATTTTGAGGCTTCTAGGATCATGCTTTAGGCCTACTCTGTAATTTAACATAATTTGTTATAACTGCTGGAATTATTAAAAAGGTTTCAAGGGATAATTTTTGGGATAAAATATAGCTGCAAAGATTTCTTGCTGACAGAGGGCCCAAAGGAGTTCAGATTTGTCTTTATATTCAGCTGCCGAGTGATGTGGTTTATCCGTACAACATATTACATTTTATATCAACTTTCCTTTTGCCGATTACTATCATTTTTATGTATGAAATCCACCAGTATTCAGCACAACTGAGATATCATTTCAGAATAGCTGAAATTTTAGTATCTTGTCTGTAGATTTGCTAACATGTAGGATATGCACCAAACCCCAAAATGTAATGCAGGAACTTAAACAGAGAATGAAAGGGGTGGCTTCCTCCATTACCACTGTAAATAGTAGACACTGTTTTTCTCTCGGTGTCTGGAACATTACAGCAACATTTATCTTTCTCTCACTGTACTTATTTCTGTTTATTTAACTTTGTTTATTTAATTCTTTCAAAAGAAGCACCTTCTTTCCTCTCATCTTCATTATTTCATCTTTGTCTACAAGGAAGGTCAGCACTATATATTAGAGGAAAAAGAGGTGCTAACTCAGGAGGATTAAAGAAAACACAAAATGTTACTTAAAATGGGTTCTGAATTCCCCTGTGTGGGGTGGAATACTTTTAGTGTCTGAACAGATAGTCTGTCTTTGGTGAGGCCCGGGACACACCAATGGAAGATAAGTAGAGAAGAAAACTTTTCGTTAGGGCAAGTGAAGATAGAAGGCACTAATATACTAATCTCTCTCTCCTTTTGTGCAAGGAGGAGAACAAAAGGCAAGAGTTCTGCAAGGTTAACATCAACATGTTAATGGTTTGCCTTGATACTTTTTGGCACCATATCAGAATACCTGGAGGTCATTTTGTGAGGCAAAGACATTTCTGAGAAAGGCTGATGGACAATAAAAGAGACTTCCCTCAACAGCATTGTGGGAAAAGTGCATCTACCCAAAGAAGCGGTCATCAGGGCACTAGAAAAAGAGCTAGAAGAGCTGAAAGACAATACAGTCGCAAGAAAATCAGTAGCAGAAAGATCAGCATGTCCAAAAGGAGGTGAACAGGCCCTGGTATTTACCCAGGAATTACTGAAAACATCCAAACTGGAGCTGGAGGAACAGAAGAGAGAACCTTGGTTTTGCTCAGCAGCCACAAACTGGACAGTGGATAGTTTCAACATTCAAAAAACCAAAGTCCTTTAGGAGCACATTTCGGAATTAAAGTCCTAGCATAATAAATGAAAAGTACATTAACAAATACTGCTTCTTAAATTATGTGTAGGACCAATGCTAGCATAAATTTTGGTCAGTATCAACTACAGGAAAAATAGCCTAGTGAATATGATAAATCAGATTCTTCTTTCAGCAAGATAAAATTTAGCCTGTGCTTTGCTACATAACAAAACCACAAAGCTTCATTATTCCTAATGCACCAGCATCAATAGTAAATTGCAATAGGTAAATATTTCCTGAATATTGTATTAGATTTATGTTTCATTTCTAATAAATGACATGGAAGAAAAAGGAGCCAACCCTGAGAATTCTCAAGTGCATATTGAATCACTGGTCATTTCACCCTCAAAAGAATTTGAATTTCAACAAGAAATTTTAATTGAACCCCCAGGATTTTAGCTTATGATTTAATCTACCAAGTTGCTAAGGCAACCAATAATTATAGCTGCTGGGCAAAATTCACAGAATTGTTAATCGATCTTGATCTGGATATGCTGCATCAATAGTTCTTTCACAGGGGAAACAGAAAATGCTAAGAAAAAAATTTGGGTTTAATCCTTAAATTACAACATACAACGACACTAGAATTGCAAATATGCTTTTCATAATAAAAATCTATATTAGAAATACCATCTTTTAAAACCAGTTGTTCCAACAGAGAGAAATCCTTCACTGAGGTTTGCATATCCCCCAGCAGTGTATGTCTCAGAGACATCTAATCAATGAGCTTTTTAATGTGCTTGACTCTCCCTCTGCTCTGAAGGGGGGAGAATGGATTTACCCTAATTGAAGGTTGCAGTCGTTACTCTAATATGTTTGTGTTAGAGGATAACCTTTGTATGGTGCTATTTTGATATCTGTGTACTATTTGCCTGGCCCACTATATAAAGTGTGATGGTCGGCCAAGGTGTGGTCAAGAACTCTTGCAGCTCTTCTTTATCCTGTTTTCACCATGAGCATTAACCAATCAGTTAAGATCTCTATGTCTGTTCAAGGTTCCCATTTCACTAGTAGAAGGATGTAATTAGACTTAGCTACTACAGAGGGATGTTGTGAGATCAACTAACTTGAAATTTTGTATTTTTAAAATATTATTAACATCAAGTGTTATAATTAGCTGATATATAACATATTCATTTTACCAGCCAGCAGTAGTTAGCCAGAAAATATATTTTCTGTTTTATGGTCCCATTAAGTGTCCATAAATTTATGCATCCAGATTTAGCTAACTTAGCATTTGTGAGAGTGCTTTCACTCTGGTTTAATCTAATTCACTTTTAAAGAGAGCAACTAAACTCTTCTGAACATACCCAGCTAGTGTCTTATTTCTGATGTATTTCTTGGAAAAACCTTAGCTATAGTACACTAAAGCAGTATTTTGCAAAACAAATCAATGTAGTTATTTAATATATTTATTTATTATTTCTTGAACTGATATTTCTAATTTGGTGACTGTTCTTCACATTCTTTTGCTCTTGTAATCTAGAGTGTCTCTTGTTCACTTTGCTTTCCTCAACAAATTTAACCTAGAATACCCAATCTGCAAAAATAAAACAGGGACTAATACTTATCAACAAGTTACCACAAAACAGCGTCCTAGGTGAAGGAGTCAAAGGACCAGCATAACTTTCAAATAAATGCCTGTGCAAGACCATTTGGACTCCACTAGTTGAACAAGAAGGTTGCAGGTATACAACTGAGGAAGAATTTTCTTTGGCAGCTGACACAGAAAGCAAATTATATGGTCTTTCACCATGTCCTGGAATTAATGAAACTTTTTGATGGTAAACTAACCTATCACAGCATTCAGAGATATGATAGATCATTAACCTTTTGGATATTTAATAATCAATTAATATTGTTTGTGGAAATAAGGATGTGGTCCTCCCCTGTACCACCTGAAACCAGAAGCCCTAATACTGCAAAGGCATACATGAGTGTAACTCAGTGATGAACTGTGAGTAGCCCTCATGATTATACTGCATGAAATACTAAATGAAATAATGCCCCAAAAGAAAGGAAAAGAGAATTATGAAGATGTGTTTCAGTTGGAATTGTACAACTCACTTCCTTTTTGTTTCATACTATTTAAGATATTGATCCAAAAGATACACTTTTTCCCATTTAGGTCTTGAAATCAAAACTATATTAGATAAAGGTTTTTGAAGGAAAGAGTAAAGAAGGATGGAACTAAAACTGGTAGCACGGAATTATTACAACACAACTTTTTTATTCCTTCTGGTTTTCTCATTTGTCTTCCTCGTATCTTACTTCATCTTCACAATAATTTCTTCATCCTCTCCCCAGTGTTTATTACAAATTCCTCATTTGTTCCAGTCCTAGTCTCTTTTCATTTTATCTACTGTTTGTTCAGTTTTTTAAAAGACTTCTACCCCCCTTTGCACCTTGTGTTATGCGTTACCTTCCTTTCTACCTTAGAGTAGTTACTGTGTTAAAATAAATTTTCTAAATATCTCTCTGAAGAAACTTACCTAGATGTTTTAGCTAAAGGAAGCACATACTGTACTGTAATGAGGAGAAGACTCTGGATTATTTTAAAAGACTGAAGTTAAGAACATATATAGCCCTTCATTTTTTAAAAAAATAAGTTTTTCAGGCTTCTTTGCAAACAAATTATATAATACATATACATATATATTCACACATATATAAATATGACTGTCAACTGTTTTTCAGTCTTCCTAAGGAAGTTAAATAAGATAGAAAGCTTTGAAGAAATGAAGGGATTTCTGTCTGAAAGATGGAAATCAAATTTTGCATTCAGCTGAAAATTATTATACATTAGAAATCAGTAAGTTATATGCGATGTCATATATATAACACAGGATGCTACGTGAGTAGAAAGCTTAAGAAGTGACAGCTGACACACTAGAAGGTGCTTCATCCATTTTCCAAATCATTCCTATAAAATAAATCTTAACAAAGACCCTTAACTGGAATCCTCCAAAGCTTTTCCAACAGGACTTCCCAGTTTTAAACCTTTTTCCCTCCTATCTATACAAAATGAAAGGTAGCTGAACAAAACATACTACACATGCAGTAAGTCTCTTGTGCCATAAACGTTTTTTTTCATCTAAACCACATCAATAAAATGCCCTTTGAAACTCTATTTGACACCAGGTGCCTAATTAAAAAGGCACATTGTTTATGCAATTTTGACAATATTTCAAGTAATGGACAATAACATGGCATTTAGGCTGAACTCCCCATTGACTTTAATCAGGAATTCTGCCAAAATATAGATACGCCCAGTAACAGTTATGCATGCACAAAGTTACAACAAAGTATAATATTAAACACTTTGGGTTTGATGTTTTCATCACTTTGTGGTGGGTTGACCCTGGCTGGATGCCAGGTGCCCACCAAAGCCGCTCTATCACTCCCCTCCTCAGCTGGACAGGGGAGAGAAAATATAACGAAAGTCTCGTGGGTCGAGATAAGGACAGGGAGATCACTCACCAATTACTGTCACGGCCAAAACAAACTCGACTTGGGGAAATTTGTTTAATTTATTACTAGTCAAATCAGAGCAGGATAATGAGAAATAAAACCAAATCTTAAAACACCTTTGTCCCACCCCTCCCTTGTTCCTGGGCTCAACTTCACTCCCAATTTTCTCTACCTCCTCCCGTCCAATGGTGCAGGGGGACAGGGAATGGGGGTTTCGGTCAGTTCATCACATGTTGTCTCTGTCGCTCCTTCCTCCTCATGGGGAGGACTCCTCACACTTTCCCTGCTCTACCGTGGGGTCCCTCCTACGGGAGACAGTCCTCCATGAACTTCTCCAATGTGAGTCCTTCCCATGGGCTACAGTTCTTCACGAACTGCTCCAGCATGGGTCCCTTCCACGGGGTGCAGTCCTTCAGGAACAGACTGCTCCAGCATGGGTCCCCCATGGGGTCACAAGCCCTGCCAGCAAACCTGCTCCAGCCTGGGCTCCTCTCTCCATGGGGCCACAGGTCCTGCCAGGAGCCTGCTCCAGTGTGGGCTTCCCACGGGGCCACAGCCTCCTTCAGGCATCCACCTGCTCCGGCGTGGGGTCCTCCACGGGCTGCAGGTGGATATCTGCTCCACCGTGGACCTCCATGGGCTGCAGGGGGACAGCCTGCCTCACCATGGTCTTCCCCACGGGCTGCAGGGGAATCTCTGCTCCGGGCCTGGAGCACCTCCTCCCCCTCCTTCTTCACTGACCTTGGTGTCTGCAGAGTTGTTCCTCTCACATATTCTCACTCCTCTCTCCGACTGCAGTTGCTGCTGCACAGGTTTTTTTCCCCTTTCTTACATATGTTACCGCAGAGGCGCTACCACTGTCACTGCTGGGCTCAGCCTTGGCCAGCAGTGGGTCCATCTTGGAGCCGGCTGGCATTGGCTCTGTCAGACATGAGGGAAGCTTCTAGCAGCTTCTCACAGAAGCCACCCCTGTAGCCCCCCCACTACTAAAACCTTGCCATGCAAACCCAATACACACTTGTTATTTGACCATCTTTTTTTTCCCTTTTCAAAAAGACTTGTTCACACTTGACAAGAGTTATATTTTGTCTGGCTGATTCTCAATTTTTTCCTTACTGTGGTTAATTCAAAATGTCATGACAGATCAGGTATGTATAATTATTATCACATAGTTGTTGTTTTTTTTAAAAACCCAACAAATTATTTAGAAAGGTAAAGTCTATAAAAGATGACTCAGGCAAATAGTTTATGAATGACATTTTATAAAGTACTTGTCAGAGCATAATCTCCATATCCTCTAATTAATTACAAGGTATGTTATAAATGTAAAAAGAAAAATTTTGTCATTTCCTTTGACTCTAAATGTAAGAAGTTTTAATATATACAGTACTGTAAGTAGAACCAAGTATTTTTCACAGAAGATTGGATCTTAGAAAGCCTTTCTGAGCTAATGTAAAACCTGTCTTTTTTCATTTGCTGAGGGGTGGATGGGAGAAGAGAGGGAAGGACTGTAACCAAAGACTGCGGCATAGCAGAGGAGCACAGAACTATGAATTGGTAATTCCAAGATTCGGATTCAAGCTACAGTGGAGTACACGATATGTGATATCCGTTAGGGACTTTTTTACACAGCCTTCCCACTGCCTGAACGCGCATCACCCTAACCTCAGAGCTGGCTGTCAGCACACCAGATACCTCAGCTGGAAAACTTAAAAGACTGAAAAACTGAGCCGTAACAATTTAAAACTGTATATATTCAAGTGCATTCCCAAATACAGTAGTTAATTATATTGCCCTATTATGTATGTGGATATCAAAGGCAAGAGACTTGATCCATTTACCCTGGACTTAAAAAAACCCCAGAAATGGCACCTCTCATCTCTCACTTCCAAGCCATATTCTCCTTACCCTTTGGACCATGGTGCTGAAAGGACACATGATGACTTATACTTAAAAATCCTCATAGATGTGCAACATTAAACAGCTGAACATTTCCAAAACCAGGTTTAAACCTCAGTGACAAGATGATAAGTGAGACTCTTTTGGGTTTTTTTGGGGGGGTGTCTCATGAACATTTAGCAAATAACCCAACATATTGTGCCAAGAGCAGAATGGGAATGCAGTATTTATGTGGCAGAACCGCAGATTTTGCCAAAGTCAGCCATAGGTGGTTCATTGCGTACACTGAAAGAGTTTACTATTCTGGAGTTCACAGTACTCAGCGTGGAAATTGTCTGTAGTTAAGATGTGAAGGTAACTTTTATTCTATATCTTCATAAATCAAAATAAAGATCAAAACTAAAAGGTTTGCTGCACGCATTCTCAGAAAGTCCGTACATATTTTGTCACATGTTCCCCGTAAACCTGTGCAAATAATGGATTATTCATTGAATAGCTGAACAAAGATAGAAATCAGATCAGGTAGACCTGAAATATTTAATTCAGTTCAATACAAAAGCTTTTATCTGGAAGAGGGAACATTATTTCTTTTGTTATGTTTACTTTTGGATATTTTTCTCCATTTCAGAATGCCAGTTTAAAAAGACAAGTCAAAAATTATTTTGCAGCTTTGAAATAAAATGTTTTGACTTTTCCAAAACAAACCTTACATTAAAAATGTCAATACAAACCACTGTTATTTCTGATTTTTTTCTTCTCCTTTATTCAGATGAAATTATTTTTGACTTTGACTTGAAAATTTTAAAGTAAGACTGAAATAGCTTTTTGTGGCAAATTTACTACTAAAAGTGTCACCATCTGTACTCATGGTAAACACTCCATGTAGTTAGATTCTTGGATTTAAGCTATCATTTCTGACAATAAATATGCACGTGTGGATTTTTTTTGTACTGAAAAGTATAGTTTTGTTGCAGCCATGTCACTTAAGACCAAGAAAAAGAAATCAGTTTTTCCCCATATTTAAACATGATACAACTCCTTAAATATTTCAGAAATATCACAAAATGTTTATTAATTCAGCGAACAGCTTCTAGAACAAGATAAAGTGTCAAATTGTACAGCAAAACCCACAAGAAGGTACCGCCATCTTGTAGGATCAGCTTTTTTTGTTTGGTTGGCTTTCTTGAAACTAGTAAACTGAGAGGAAAAACCTTACAATTTTATTTGCTCTATAGCAGTAACTCTGGAGCGAGTGAAGTTGTGCATTAACTTGTGCGACCTCTAAAGGTACAACAGAAAATTACTCCTTCCGTTTCTTCAAGGCTTTGAAGTCTGAACATTGAACTTAAAGAGATGATTATTACCGGCTTTTACTAAATGAAATTAGTAGACAACCAGACTACTTTCACTAAAATATGTTTTGTTTCTCTCAATCCCTGTATGATCTCATCAGTCAATGATGCAGAAAGGTAACAGGAATGTTCCAAATGCAATTCCTTCTCAATGATCTATTTGTTTGAAAAATGTTAAAGTTTTGTTAAGAGCATCATAAAAACACATCATAAAATTCACAAGTAAAGTTTCAACTGATACACATGCATAACACTTTATTTTGGTTATACATACAATGAGCATATATCTCTGGTATAAAAACATATCGTAAAATAGCAGTGGAGGTTCTTACGTATGAGTGAATTGTAAAGAACTGAAAGCAATACATCATGTTTCTCTTCTATGAAGCACTTAAGACCATACTGTCACTGATGCCAATATTCATTTTTTTGAGAGTCTAGTAAACTGGAGGCATGTAATTATGGGAAAATCTGTCTTTTTACAGAGTAACATATTCTCATAGTTTCCATTACCATAAGACCTTTGAGTCCAGGAATCAAAAATAAAACAAATAAAAGAAAATCTTTATTATTTTTAAACAACTTGCAACTTTTAAGCCCATCTCAGACTTTAGTGTGCCTAATTCACCTCTTAAGAAGGAATTTCAAACACTGCAGCTGTTTTTTTTTTTCTTCTGCAAATTCCAGAAATTACCCCTGAGCCAGCAGATTTCTGGAGTTTCCAATCTGCACAACCTTGAAAAGCTTATATATGACAGGTTATTATGTCCTATTAAACAGAGACCTGTTTTATCAGAGAGAGACCTATGGGGCAGCAACATGCATTGTACTCTACAGCTTAACTGAAAACCTCACTAAATTATAATTTCCTGTCCATCTGCACAGTTGCATATGATTCATATGTTCTGACTTTTTAAACTCCTATCTGAGAGGTCCTGATTTTTCATGTTCTCTCATGAAATATTTCCAGATTTCAAACAAATAGACCTATGAGCAGCAGAATAAACAAGAGCTCCCTTCTTATGGCTTTGAGTTGTGTTGTTAAATTCTGATGTCTAATAAGGTGTTACCTCCAACGGAAGCTTCTGCTGTGGCGGAAATTTCACATTTTCTCTCTTTCTCTCTCACTCTGCCACCTCTCATACTTACCTGTATTGATTCACTGGTATCTAATACCAGATGAGTTTATGCTATATCTTTCCTCTATTTGGTTACCTCTTTTTATGGAAGTCATAGGAATTTCTTTTCAAGCACTGACCTCTTTCAGATTTGATTGAAAATTACGAAAGGGGAAGAAAATCAGAGAAGGGGGCAAAAATTAGCATCATGGCGTAATACAGGATTTTGTTTGGAAAACATAAAAAAGTACTTTTTTTCTTTTCCCATTGCAATTTGTGTATTTCCTTTCCTACTTTTTCCATAGCTTTCCAAAGCTTTCTAAAAGCTTTATGTTATAGAACTTCTTATTGCATAAGAATGTTTTCAATACTTCAATAGTTCTTGATTTTTGCCATTCATTTCTAAACATTTTGCTTAGTGAATTCAGTCACTGCTGTACTTAAACATTTGTCCACAAAGCTATAAGCCATCTCTAAAACGTTCAGTTAATTAAGTATATATGAGTAATTTATATTTCCTTTTCCATTGTAGAGATGTATATTTTTCAAAATTACATTTTATCTTCTGCCTATTCTTCCAGATCTGTTTAATTCATCTGAAATGCCTTACAGCTTTGTCTTGTTTTCACTATCCAGAGTAATTGTATGCCATCTGCAAATTGCCCTGTGCCTGTCTAGCTATTTCCCTCACAAATAATTACAATATTCGTATTTCTATAGCCCAGCCTAGGACAGATTTCAAAATGTGTATAGACTTTCCCTGGTCCAGGTTGTCTTAGAATAACCTTAGCTTCCCTTTTGCCATATTGCAAATAGTCCATTCATTTCTTTCAATTGTTTTGATCACTTACATTCTAATCTTCCCTAGTATTTTATTTTATTTTCAGAAAGATTTTCTTTCCTTAGCAGCTTAGAGTGATGGGACTTTGTCAAAATTATTTAGTAAGTACAAATAAACGACTTCAGCCTCTTTTCCACTTATTACTAATTTACTGACACTATCAGAGATTCCATTAAGTTAAAAGAAACCTGTTTTTCCTTTACAGAAGCTATTACTGTTTGTTCCCATTACATTTATCTCATTAAAAGTATCTGGCACAGATTTTCTGATGTGTAATTCCCAAGATCATCCCTAGTGTTTCTTAAAAGACAGATAAACATTTGCTACCATCCAGTTCTCTGAATGAAAGAGCTATGATACTGCATATTTTTATTAACTACCCATCAGCCATCTTCTTCTGTATAATTAATACTACCTGTAAGAGAGAAAGATTTTTGTCTACTTTTTTCTTTTGCAAATATACAATACCACCAACTCTTAAAAATCTAGAGTTAAATTACCCCAACTGCAAATTTACTTATATCTCTGGAAAACAGACTCTACCAAGCAGATACAGTTCTTTGCTTCTAGGACCATGTTTTGGCCCTAATGCACATCCACAGTCCTAGGAGCTCTCAGGAGACTGGTTTGGACCCCTGCAACCCCCCCAAATCTGCAAAAGAGCCACTGACGCTGATAGTCCAAGGCTAAGCAAAGACAATGATGAGGACAAGTGGGTGGTAGATTCCTGCTCTATGACCTTAACACTTCAGAAAAATAAATGAGACTGGATGAAATACAGCATGAATACACAGGGTCAGCATGGTCTGGCACTGCACCTACACTGATCAGTCCTTTAGCAACGTTAGAAATGCAAAACACCGTTGTCCAATGCCTCCAGCACTTTCCCCATCTTTATTTGTAGTGTAATATTGGCAAAAAGAGTGTGAAGTATGAGCTGCAGGGTAGATGCAGGGCATAGAAAGGCTAAATTCGGGATGGGGGTGGGATTAAAAACATGAAGAATATTATTTCCTGTCTTCTCTATCTTTTTAATTTTTCCTCAAATGCTCATTTTTGCCCCAGACTCAGCCACAAGACATAGCTGCCCGGGTAGCCACCGTGTCCCTCAGCAAGTGAATCTTCTCCTTCCTCACAGTCAAACAGATGGCAAAGCAGTCATTCAGGAGACCACACGTCTTATGGGGAAAGGAAGCCAGGAAAGACACTGCCTGCCCAAGCAAACAGGCAATTCTAGGGGAAGAGAAAGCATTTCCAGAGTATAAGAACTATTTGCGAATTCTGCATTTCGACATTCCATAAAGTGTTGCCCTAACGATTTTTGGTTTTATATAGCAAATTGTTAACTTATTTCTTCTTAATAAGATCTTATCACAGGTTCAAATGCCACTGCTACCCCCAAGACATTGCCAGAGAACAGAATTACAGTACACCATGATGCCCTCCACGAGCAGTCCCAGAAGGCAGAGAGTGTCAGAACACTAAACACATTACTAAATAATAACTATAACACGCCAATAAATAACATTATGGAGAATTTGGATTAGACCATCTACCTGTCATAGATCTTCAATATCACACCTAGTAGGCCAACAAACATCAGCAGAAAGAGTTTGTGAGAAAAGAGGTGGAGATGGGTGTCCCTGTGAACAAAAGGTCCCCACAAGGATGTGCCAAACATTGTTATACTACATCTCAAGCATCTTAATGAAACATTCACCCTACCATAATTAAGAAAACTCATTTATACTAACCATTATGATGAAAATTATGTTGAAAAACCCATCTAATTGCAAGTATAGTAACACTCATCAACTCGGTTCAACACATGTGGAGAATTAAATCAAGGACATTAATTAATTAACACATTAAGTGGTAGTATGTTAGTTAGGGGGTTAATTTCTACATTGAGCAATCATGGCAGATTCTTACTGTTTAGGTCTCTTTAGTTAAAAAGGGACTCTATTCTCAGAACTATTTTCAATTAACACCAAGTTTTTTTTTTTTTCAAAATGTGTATATTTGTCCGTGTGTTTCTCACTCAGTGAGATGCAAAGCATCAGTGCAGTGCTAATGGGGAAAAGCCAATAAATGTAACAAGATAGCACTGGTCTATAATTCAGCCTCGAGATATGAACATCTCCAGCTAAAGAAATTACAAAGGAATTATACAATAGTTAAAAAGTAGATATAATTTGATTATAGTAGATAGATTAGTAGATAAAATTTGAATATACACAGGGATTCCTATTAATTTCTGCTCACTTGTATTGTTTTTAGCCTGGGCAACTCCGTGGTATCACAACATTTAAGTTTTTCCTTGTCTGTATAGTGCTTAGGACAATGGAACTCTGCGCTACAATCATAGCCCCCGGGTAATACTATAACCTAAATTATCATCATCATCAGTCAGATTGAATTAAGAGGCTTGGAAAGAATATGCATCTAGGGAGGAATCTCTGGACCAGTCTTGCTTAGATCATTACTGATAGCTATAATGAGAAGGGCAGTGGAATATTTGCTTTGATGTATTCAGGGGCCTGGAAGGACTGCACTAATAACCTGGTCAATAATCTTGATGTAGCAAAGATAAGACAATCTGAGCTGTGCTACAGGAGGATGACTCCAAGAATGGATGAATTTCATCCTCTCCCACACCTCTCATTTTATTATCAGATGAGATCCTCAAAAAGAATTTAAAAGAGTTTGTGGCTTACAGTCCTTTGAAAATCAAAGGGAGCTGTATTCCTGCTTAAATTAGGCTGAAAACTACTTCTCCCAAAAGCCTGAATATAAAAGAGCCCAGCTTTTCAAGATTATATATAAACACAACCATCATCCCAGGGTTTAGCAGTGTTTGGGAAAATTTTGTACTTATCCACCCACACATGATCTTACTGAAGTCTGCAGAGAGTTCACCCACAGACGGATGTGACCCACCGTGTTTGTATCTAGAATGGTGGAGCAATACTAACAAACCCCAAATTTCAGTCAGACAAGTCCAGCAAAAATCATTTGGAGGCTGCTATTTTTGTTAAGGTTTCTTCCTCTGTAATCCCCAGTGGCAATGCAATGAGCAGCTCCTATATGGGCTCAGCCTCCTTTGAATATTAAATTACTGAAGTTCAGAAGAATTTAATTAGTATCTCACCTACTTAACCATCTTCCAATGATGCCTCTGCTACAATTATGGTACTACATTACAAGCAATTTCAGCTTAATTGAATAACTTGAGTAAAACCTGGGTTCCAATTGCCAGAATTATCTGTATTAAGATAGCTTTAACTGAGTTAAAAACCAGAAAAGGTGAAATGATCTCTATGCATGCTGTGATACCAGGTTTATGGCAGATACTCTAGTTTATTCACCCCTAATATTACTGTACTGTCAAAAGAAATACATTTAAATAACATTGCAGACATACCAATGGTCTGGGTGTGAGCAGTTAAAGAATCACAAAGTCAGATCAGGCTGTCAGGTAGCAAAATGTAGGCTCTAAAATATTTTCAAATATCCCCCTTATCATTTTAACAGTTTGTGCCTCTTTCCCCGTGGCTGCATATGCACTTCAGCCACTGACTGCCAACTTCCATTCTCATGGTTCCTCACATGCAACTATTTGTAAAATATATTTTCCTACAAAAATCTTGTACTGGAAGCAAGAAATGAAAAACTTTCAGAGACAGTGAGAGTGAGACAGGAAAAGAACAACGGGACAAAGCCCGGATTTTGTGTTCCTCAGGCTGTTTCTCTACCCCGCTGCATTTCATGTAGCTCCAAACTGGCTCAGATCCCCCCTGGTTTGAGATAATGACCTGGCATAGAAACTCAGCTGCTGAGTCATTCCACTTCAGCAAGAAAGTATGAGAAGGTGTGGTGACAAAGTCAGTATATGAAAAGTTATGGAAAGCCATAGATGTACATTTCCAATGGTTCTGTAGTTCAGCTGAGTATGTAGAGTTTCTAAGTCATTCTGGTCTGAAAGATAACTCTGTACTGGGAAACATATCTATCCTGTTTCTCTGCAGCTACACTGTAAAAGGAGTTTGACTGTGCAGCTCTCCAAATGAGGAAGATATGGCCCCTAAGCACAGACATGCACAGTCCTCCAAAGGCATAAATGTGGAAATTCCCAGTATGTGAAGTGCTGAAGGAGAATATGGAAAGCAAATTAAGTTTTCCAAAGGAATCCCAGCACTTCACTTTTTTAATAGCAAGAATAGGCTGACATACTGACGCTTTACTGCTTTGCTCAACACTTTTTGTCTGCTGTATAGAAACATAAATACTGATGTGCTGCTCTGCCTGGTTGATTGTTGCCTTTCTCTATATATGCAGCTCTATTTCTTTATTAGTCTTTGAGGTACAAGTGTTTAGTAGTCCTTGTGGCCTAGCTTACACTCCAAAATAGAGACAGGATTAAAATTCACTAATCCCAGTATCTTTAGGAGAGTG
Source organism: Gymnogyps californianus (assembly GCF_018139145.2). Classification (NCBI taxonomy): domain Eukaryota; kingdom Metazoa; phylum Chordata; class Aves; order Accipitriformes; family Cathartidae; genus Gymnogyps; species Gymnogyps californianus. The sequence goes on along the minus strand of NC_059471.1, from coordinate 7,252,978 downwards.
TAGGTAAATAGCACTTTCAGAAATGGAAACCTGTCTTGGGTATTTTAACTGACGTTGCTTGAGCCAGTTTTTCAGACATTCTCTGACATTACAGCTATTAGTAAAGTATAAGCAATGCAGAAACACCCTTGTCTGTACTTTGCTGTACTCATTCCCATTTGCTTTAAGTAAATATCAAATCTCCAAGATACTGAAAAAAAATAATGCTTTTCAGAACAGAAGTAAAAGTCTGAACATAATAATTAGGCAAAGAACCCAGTTTCAGCTGAAACCTCTAATTCAGTTCAGAGCTTCTCAGTCTGCAGATTTATTGCAAAACAGTAAAAGAAGCCAACTGCCTAACAACTGCTGAAGAGGAAACAGCAGCAACGTGAATGTGAAATCGGATGCAAGTGTGGTCTTCAGAAGTTAGTTGATGACATTAACACTCCTAGAGTGTTAAGTTGTTAACTTTGAGCTATTTTGGCCAATTCCAAGTAATTAATATAAGCCTTTATACTCACATGCTATGTACTATCACTGAAAATTCTATTTCCCTGCTTGGCATTTGCTCATCTACTTGATCAAAGACACAATTTGTGACACTGACTTCAAAGTAGAAATTTCTTTATTTGTTGAAAACACCGTCACTCTTTTCAGCCTTTCCAATGTCATGTTATCAATAATAATAATTTTATTAAGTCAATTATCAGGTTTAATGAATTTTTTATTTGGAAGCACAAACTTCAACCACTAAGGGCTGATTAAACCTAATGCAGCAATCCAGGCAGATGTTTATAATAACTGTAGTGGACAGGAGGCTTTGAAAAAATCAGCTATGTACATTTTCTTTGAGAATGTGGTCATTTTCTGCATAACACACTTTAACCTAAAAAGCTAACTTCTAGCTCTTATATACGTAAAAGATACGTTCTCTTCACATTTGGAAGATAACAGATGCAATTCAGTGTGCTTGAGTCTGTTGGTGGAAAAAATCAGTTGCATCTATTGTGGCTCCGAGTTTTCTGTAAGTCTTAGTAGAATAAAAGCTGGCCAGAGTCCTGCCATTTCAGTGGGCAACTGTGATTGACTAGACTTGGTAACATTCAACTGTATTCCATACGGCTTTTGCTTGGGGGGAAGAAAACCTACCTTCCAGTAGTAAGAGAAATAACACAAACTATTCGTAAAGACCATGTACGACAAAAGGGAGACAGGGAGAACCATGTCTCCTATTCTCTCAAAGCAGCCAAAAAGCAAAATGATCAATAAGAGTGCAATTGTCTTGAACAAGAAGGCCGTCAATCGTTACATGTTAACAGCTACCGGGTACAAACTTGTACTTCATGGGTGGCTTGCAATATTAACAAGATCCATGTGTAGGTGTAGGAATGGATATAACAGAAAAGTAAGGAAGAAATATCTAAAGGAGAAATACAGGAATGGATCCTGAAGGTAATTCAGAATTCAGAAAAAGTAACAAGAAAAAGGTACACTGATTAACTACGGAAAAGAAAAACAATAGCATGGGAATGGAAAAGACAGCAAAAAGTACTGTGAGAAATCAAGTTAGTAAACAGTGCAGATCTTAAAAAAAGTCACCTGAGTCATCAAGCCTGATGACTATTTTTTGACATTTTCCCCAATTGCATCAGCTTCAGTAGCAATAGTCTTTGAAAGATTATTGGAAAGCAAGTAACGTGATCTGCTGAAATAGATATGTTGAAGGCAACCAAATGGCAAAAAGAGTTTTCCATTTAAAAATCTTTCTTAGAAGTCTCGATTAGCTATTGATACCAAGATGTCACACAACAATAATCTCTAAAACTCTTATTTAGACTAGATTCTTGAAAAGAGTTGGAAAATAATAGCCAGTTCAGAAAGATCTTTTTTCTTTTAAATGCCAAAATTCTGTTGTTTTTTTCACAGCTCCACAGTCCACAAAACTACATTACAGCAAGATGAAATAAGAGCCACGAGAAACAGGAGTTTAAAAAGGAAGCACTTGGAAACAAAATGTGTATTAGCTTAAGCGCTTCTTAGTCAGGCTGCCAAGATATTCTTCCATAAGTTCTGACTAAACAGATTCTGCCCTCTTCAGCCGGGAGGCTGCACCCATCCAGAGCTTCTGGAGCTGCAAATTTCTGCTTTGTACTTTCTTTTACACCTGATACTGACAAAACCAGAACGTTTTTGATGTGTCACATCATTGGATGTATAAACGCATATATCTTCTATTGAGTGAGTGAATTATCAAGATATTCCTCAGTGAAAAGGTATTACGGCACTTTAATGATTCATTTAAAATGTAGAGTACATTCCCAAGTGTCAGTAGTAGCTGAAGTCTGACAAAAGGGCATTTCAGCTACTGTGCTTAGGGAAACAACTGGTGTTAAACCTGTCTGACATCTCGGAGAAAAAGCCCTCCTGTTACAGTCTGACTAATAAGGCCAAGATGCTTTATTGCACTTTTCATCAGTAGGTCACAAAACACTTTGGAAAGGTGGCAAACATCATTACAGACACTTTAAAAATATACTGATATCCTTGTACTCCTAGACTCGAAGAAAGGAACTGAGAGAACATACAAATCTTATGTTTGTAGCATCTAGTAGTGATTCCATGGATTTATTGGATATATTTCATTTATTTCAGCTGGGGAAAAACCCCACCTTTCTAATAGTACATCTCTCTCTGTTTATTTAATATTCTATTAGTATTTCATATGACCAATACCTCAAGGAAAAAACAGCTCAATGAGTTACAGGGAAGCAAGGAGTACTAACTAGTACTATGTAAAACATTACAGAAAGACAAGGAGAAAAAGACATTCCTGGAATCTCATTTTCTTGATTATAAGTGAGAGACATGGCCAGAAATATTTGCAATATATCAGATTTTTTTCAAAAAATAAGATTCAGGAACAAGGCTACCCTTAAGGAGAAATCTACTATCTGAAAAGAATAAAAGATAAAACAGCCAATTAATACAAATGGATAAAGCACCCAGTAGATCAAGAACAGAGAAAGTCTCCTGAAACTGCAATTCAGATTAACATTTGAAAAGACCTTCAATACCTAGGAATCCCATATAAAGTAAACAGTGTCCATAGCCTGAAAATATTTTCAAATTCCTTTGAAAATTCCTTTCTTTATTCTTCAGGCAAATCTAACAGCATATAATAGGCTAGTAGATACTGTCAGAATTTGCTTTGCTTGTGTCCATCAGAGCTAATCATTTATTTTGCCAAAAAATAAAGGATTGCAATGCCTGAGGTTTACCTTAAGTTGCTGAGATTTCTGCAATTAAATCACCCACTGACAGAAGCAATTCTATTTGGTTTCTTTTTAATTCTCTCAGAACCTAGAGAGATAACAAGATACTGTCTGCAACAACATAAATCATGTGGAAAGACATCAATCAGAAATCCATGGCAAAAAAATCAAGCACACAAAACAATGGACTTAGCTATGATGACAAAAAACCAAAACTATTCTTCTTTAGTAACTATTCCTCACTGTAACATTCAAATTTTGCACCATTTTATGACTTTCTTTAGAGTAAGACAAGGATTGCAAAAATGGAAGACATTCCTGCCCACATGAAACTGAGACACAAAATATTGTTCAGAATACTAATTTATAAGCTGCTTATTTTGCCTTGAAACATAATGAAATAAAATAAAAATTCAGAGCTACTTTTGCCACTTCTCTAAGAGCAAGAACAAGCATAGGCACATTTGTATGTTTCCTTTGTCTCTTTTTAATCCGATTGCATTTTTATATTAAAAAACATAGATCACAGATACAGATCTATGATATATGCTTATCTGCTGTTACAGTAAGAGATAAGAGAAAAGCAGTACATGATTAAACATGTAACAAGTGTTGTATCTTAATGAAGCAACCTACTGAATATTCAGTGGAATTCACTAACGGATACAGACTGCAGCATGGGGCTTTGCCAATAAATGCATATTAAAAAGGAGAGGGGAAAAAAAAGACAACCCCCCCCCACCAACCCCAAAACACAAAAGCTAGGAAGCTACCAGGGCAGAGAACAAAAGTATTATTATAAGATCATTGCTACTAGGCTGAGCCACCCTGGGGCTAAAAAAATGCTTCATGTAGATTAGCTATACTTATGAAATGTAGTCAGTGTAAGCAAAGAAAAGGATGCAAGCTTAAATTTTAGATGGCTTGCTAATATATCCATGCATACATTAGTATGTCCTCTATATAACCCCAATTAATTTTGTAACTGCAAGAGAAAACTTCAGACTTCTGTTCCTGACATGTAACAAAGCGTCAGCCTCTCACAGTCCTCCACGGCTCTTAAGAGCCTCTGAAATGCGGCATCTTTGCTCTGGAAGAACAGCCTGTGCTATGGCACAGCCTCAACTGTTTGTCACACCTGAACAACAGAAATTAAAACGAATTCAGCCTTATCTTGTTCTCTTCCCTATCTGATCTTCACCTCTAACATGGGGTTCTTTCCCAGTAACAGGAATTAAGAACGTTCAGCAGCTCTGGGAAAATAAATGGCGTTTCTTATCAGTTAGATGATCCCCCCAAAAGCACTAGGAACTGTATTTACACAGGAGTATCAGGCATGGTAATGCTGAAAGCTGCAGCAACTAGCTTTTCCTGTGTAAATTTGGTTCCCTGGTAGCTAGAGGTATTTACAATTACATGAGCAGAGGACTTTCCTGCAATTTATCATTTAAAACAGCTACACAGGCCTGTTGAGTGTATTTTCTAATGTTTTGCAGCTCTATGCAGCAACATCTCGAGTTACTCTACAGCTCACGTGATCCACTGCAACATCATGAGAGTCTTGGAGTCTGCAATTTTCACTACCTGTGACCAGTGCATGACTTCTTAGTATTTTATACAGAATTCAATAGTAAAACAATAGTCCACAAAAATTTTTTGAATTGAGAAATGGAAATGTTGCATCTGAAAAAAAATCGGTATAGAATGTTTTGACCTTATTTCTCTAGAACTCAATTTTTATTGAAGTCAATGTTAATTCATGAAATAAATAGCTCTTAACTAATCTATGTTTTTAGACACAAAAAATTACTCTTTATGACAGTTTCCAGGAAGCTCAGGCTAAGACGTTTTTCACAGGTTAATTAATCTTCCAGGCTCATCCTCAGAGCCTCTTTCCCCATCTTCGTTAATTTGTCAGAGAAGCACAGCAAGCACTGTAGTGAGGCCTGACTCACGCTCGGACACGGAAGGCTTCAGAGATGACGAAAAAGCTGTTTCATGAGAGACAGAAAAGAGGGCGTGCCAGATTCCATGAGCCTTCCCAGGAATGACCTGCCTGCACCGAGGTGTATAAAAAGAAGAATGATAGGTGTGCAAAGGACACATTACACACTTATCAGAAGATGGGAGCTGGGAAAGAGAGAGATCTGGCTTGGAGCAGAAACAAAACACCTTTTCCCCACTAGATACAGAGAATCTCAAGTAATGGGTAAGATAGGGGCTTTTGCCGTCATCAAGGAAAAAGAACAAATGGAATCAATGTGCTGTGGTGATGGGAGAAGCAAATCTCCTTCTGAAAAGCAATTTGCACAAATGTCAATTCATGTCTACCCTTAACTTTGGAGACCACTAAGCAAATGAATTGCCCATTTGCTCCATGTGGAGACGGTTTTTCCCTCTCTCCAGTGGAAAGTCATTCCATCAATCCTGACTTTCTGTAGGCTGTCAGCAACCCTGCTAAGCTGCAGGACAGCACCCTGGGACAGAAAGAAAAGGAGGAATATCCAGAGCGGCTCCTTCCCTTCTAGAAAGTGCGGCCATCAAACATGAGGCAACTGAAGAGGTTTCTGAAGTTCGTTATTTGAAAATATCTTAGGCTAAGATAATAACAATAATTTACCTGGCTACTTGTTTTTGCACAACTGCCATTGATGCTTGAACTCAATGTGGAGATAGCTGGAGTACCTTGACATTTAAAATGTTCAGGCAACCAAGGAGATGCAAGATTCTTACATGGATTTTTACTTTTAGGCTTATGTAAAGGAATCGGAATATACTTAAAACAAAAATAAATCTAACATCACAATAATACTAATAAGGTTCATTTAGAAGCCAGAGTTTTCGTTCATTTAATGAACACTGATTAGCTCTATTCCTAGGAGGAAGGGAAAGAGAGGCGCATTTAATTTAGAGACAGAACTTGCATGTCTGAATTTCAGGTATGGTTGTGTTGTATTCAGATTTCCCAACACACCAGGGATTCACAAGACACCTAATTTCTAACAAGGCATTTTTACTGAATTAGCACTTTCTAAACCATGTAAGAAAAACCTCCATAGCGTGTCACTGAAGCGTTAGAGCTGCAGAGCAAAGGATTCTGAGCTTACTGCACCATCTAGTGTCAAACGAGGGAAAGTGCAAGGAAATTATTTTAAACTATCTTTTCATTCCATTACATACTTTTTCCTTTAACAGATTAATAAAACGCAATTTCATCAACTGCATAAGTTGCAAAGAACATTTATCATCTTAATATGGCAACTCTCTCTTTCACAAAACTTCTCGAATGTTAGCATTTTCCCAAATGTTAATACAGTCACATAACTGAAAACTGCCTTTACAACATCAGTGTTTGACATTCAAAGTTGCTGAAGCTGTTGTAAATTTTATCTTCTCCACACTAATAAGTAGATCAACCTTTAACAGAAGTTTGCAGCTTTCTAAAATTAAGCATTTTCCAGAACTGAGTTGAGTGTACAGGAAATGCTACGGGACAGTAGAAAAGCAAAGTTAATACAAAAGATCTGTAAGTTACAGAAGTAAAAATTACAGTGAAAAGAGGGTCTAGTTTTCAGCACAACTGTTCTTGCTCATTATTATCTTCTGAAAGGAAGTAATCTGGCTAGTGCATATTAGATTTTAGGTACTTGAAAGATAACAAGACATGTCTAACATCAATATGAGAAAACCTATTCACATTCCTAAACAGTGTTTATCATAATCAGTATCTGAGTGTCTCAAAGAGATTTTCAGAATGTCTGAGGACCAGATTTCTGATTATTCAGCACACAAAACTAGTGTAAGGTTGTTAAAGAAAATTCTTTTTATATTTTGGTATCTAAAAAAGACTTCTGAAGTAATCAATAATGACGAGCTCCACTGGGATATTTCTGGACTACATCAAACCACATAATCTGGAATATGAAATTACAGCCAAGTTCTTTAACAATTTGTACACAGCAACTTGATATCAAATTTAAGATGCATCTGTTCTATGCAACATGGACTATATCAGGCATTTTGAATCACACATGTTAAAAAAGATGGGCTGAATCCTTCCATCCTGAGTGTTAGAAAGTCTTTCAAGAATCCCTGGAATGTTTTACTTGGAGATGTACACAGGGCTATAGACAGGCCCATGGTCTCTCTGCCTGAACTTCAAAGATCCATAAAACTTGTCACTGTAATGATGCAAGTCTGTGCTCAAGCTGTCAAGCTGGCTTATGGATGCACACTGAGGTGTTCACTGGAAACGTGGAGCACAGGCAGGGTGATGGTAGCAAGCAGTCTACCTATACAGACAAAGTATAACACCTATGGTTTCCAGAGACGGCTGTGGGTACTGGTCACTTGCGGGGGCTGGAACCAGCCACCCTGAAAGGCAGTTTTCTGATTGCATGATCTTTGCAGATTTCTTTCCAAATGAACACAAACGTATGGAAACAAGCAACTCTTTCCTCTGCCAAACTCAAGTCACTTAGGAAAAGTGATATGATTAAGATGGATATGTGGCTTGGCCTTGGGACAACACTTTGACTCCAAAGCGTCTTTTACTAGATTATTTTTATGCTCAAACATTTTTCTTTTATGATACTATTTCAAACATTAAAATATTGGGCAAATCATCCCGTCATCAGGGCATTTTGCAGCCGCTAAACACAAAAGCCTGCCTCAAAAATTCTTTGAGAGCTGCCCCCTGGTGCTGCAGACCCCGCTGTGAAATTCAGGCAGCGAAACGCGAAGTCAGGCAGTGACTTATCCCCACTCAGTCAGACAGCCACCCCCTTCTCACGCAACGTGCTTGCCGGGTGGGTGGCTGGTCAGACAGACAGTCCTAGTGACACACAGGAGGTGTGCGATCCATCTCTTGGTACAAGCAAACGTGTGACTTTCATTTACACACGTTTTCCCTTTGCACCAAATGCTCTGACCTGTATTCAGAAAACTGGGGCAGAACGAGTCAACCTTTCCAGTGCACCCAGCTCTCGGAGTTTCCTGACAGCTTTATCCCACTGCAGCTGCCAGTGTCTTCTCACTCCTAAGAAGCTGACAGGCTGTATTTGGACCCCAGCATTTGTTATATATCCTCAGAGTAGGATTCCAGCAGTTCCACCTCTCACACAAGGCAACGAAATATTTAAATTGCAGGCACACTTATCCAGCCAATCTTTAAAAACCAGTATTTTACATTTCCCTAGGAAGGCACGCTATGGGTTGAGAGGCAGTATGCCTCAGATTTAGCCATTATTCAGCACAGCCATGTTTACACAATACTGCTGAGAAGAGAGCGGACTACTTAATGATATCAGACAATAGGATGGAAAGTCTGTAATTCAAGACAACAACTAACTCTGATTGGATTTTGGAGAGTTTGGAATGCTGTTTCTCAAGTATGTGGAAATCACCGTGACAAAAAGCTTCTGAACAGGGATTTCAGCCAATTCCCAGAAACAAAAGTGAATCCAAAAGAAAATCATGCCTGACAAATTTAGTGGCCTTCTATGATGGAGTTACAGTGTTGGTGGATTCAGGAAGAGCCACTGATGTCATCTACCTGGACTTGTGCAAGGCATTTGACACTGTCCCGCATGACATCCTTGTCTCTAAGTTGGGGAGACATGGATTTGATGGATGGACCACTTGGTGGATAAGGAATTGGCTGGATGGTCGCACTCAAAGAGTTGCAGTCAACAGCTCTATGTCCAAGCAGAGACCAGTGACGAGTGGCATTCCTCAGGGGTCGGTATTGGGACCAGCGCTGTTTAACATCTTTCTCAGCGACATGGACAGTGGGATTGAGTGCACCCTCACAGCAAGTTTGCCAACAACACCAAGCTGCGTGGTGTGGTCGACACGCTGGAGGGAAGGGATGCCATCCAGAGGGACCTTGACAGGCTTAAGAGGTAGGCCCGCGCGAACCTCATGAAGTTCAACAAGGCCAAGTGCAAGGTCCTGCACATAGGTCAGGGCAATCCCAAGCACAAATACAGGCTGGGTGGAGAATGAATTGAGAGCAGCTCTGAGGAGAAGGACTAGGGGGTGTTGGTTGAGAAGAAGCTGAACGTGACCCGGCAGTGTGCTTGCAGCCCAGAAAGCCAATTGTATCCTGGGCTGCATCAAAAGAAGCGTGACCAGCAGGTCGAGGGAGGTGGTTCTCCCCCTCTACTCCACTCTTGTGAGACCCCACCTGGAGTACTGCGTCCAGCTCTGGGGCCCCCAACATAAGAAGGACATGGACCTGTTGGAGCAGGTCCAGAGGAGGGCCACAGAGATGATCAGAGGGCTGGAGCACCTCTCCTGTGAGGACAGACTGAGAGAGCTGGGGTTGTTCAGCCTGGAGAAGAGAAGGCTCTGGGGAGACCTTATAGCAGCCTTCCAGTACCTAAAGGGGGCCTACAGGAAAGCTGGAGAGGGACTTTTTACAAGGGCATGTAGTGATAGGACAAGGAGTAATGGCTTTAAACTGAAAGAGGGTAGATTTAGATTAGATGTAAGGAAGAAGTTCTTTATTGTGAGGGTGGTGAGGCTCTGGACAGGTTGCCCAGAGAGGCTGTGGATGCCCTATCCCTGAAAGTGTCCAAGGCCAGGTTGGATGGGGCTTTGAGCAACCTGGTCTAGTGGAAGGTGTCCCTGCCCATGGCAGGGGGGTTGGAACTAGATGAATCTTTAAGGTGCCTCCCAACCCAAACTATTCTATAATTCTATGATTCTATGATTCTGTTTTAGATAGGAAGGGTACCGTAGTGCCATGAGCTCTAGTAAAAGGTTTACTCCAGCCTCCTGAGCTAATTCTCTACTGAAGGTTAAAAGACAGGACATAGACCGCAAAAGAAAGAAAGCAGGAACTTCAAAGCCATCTGAAGAGACAAATTACTAAATTTAGATTAAGTGGCAGGCGTAAGACATTATGAATCTGAAGGAAAGAATGGAAAGGGACAGAGTCAAAGACAGAAATCTTCAGGCTGAGGAGAGAACTTCCAGAAGACACTTATTTCCAAAAGGAAATACTATATAGCTCCTCTCCTCCCATCACTTCAGAAAACAGCAGCAGACAACAACTTTCTCCTGTCACAAGAGAAAATCAGACTGGGAGCTGTTTTAAGGCAACTGTAGATGTCTGGGGATACCCTTCATCTCACTTCATAATAAACTTTTTATCATCATTGCTGCATTATCAGCTTGGATCATGCAGCCTTACTTGAATGTCTCCAAATGTGAAGAAAAATATCTGTTTTTGACTTTCATGAATAAGAAGCACCACTATAATCTTAATACTCAAGGAGCCCTAGAGGAGCAGGGATGTTTCCCTTCCAGGCAAGAAATTGCTTTGTCTGTGATTGTCCCCTGAGGTTACACAGAGGCCACATGGAGGTAATCCCTTCCTAATAACTAAATTGATCTACTTCAGCGTAAGAAGATATATCACTGCTTGATACTGTTGGCTTCTGCAGTAGAAGTTAGGTAAGCAACTCAGAAAGCTGCTAGAACATGAAAAGACAAACAACATACAAACTACACACAGGAACAACAAAAGCAGAGGACAAAGATTGATTCATGTGGCTATTCCATGAAGGCTCAATGAACACCCACTGCATTCACACCAATCTTTAATAATAAACGTTTCCTTTCACTTGTAACCGCACTGTAATCATTCTGCTAGGCAAGCGATGTACTTTTCACAGGCTTTGAGCACCAGAAGGAGCAAAGCCTATCTGCCTTGTTTGCTGCTTAGTTAATTGGCGGAATAAAACCATTACCCAGAACATCACCACCTCTAGTAAAAAATATTCTTATTTTTTCCCCCTTCCCAGGCCTAGTAGAAAATAAAATAGGAAAACCATCATGCTCATCAGTCCATCTATGCTCCTTTCAGAGAAGATTTAGGAACATCTTCAAACTACTGCAGTCTTATTGAAGAACAAATATAATTTTCAGAAATTAATTTCTTTTTTAGTTAATATACAGGTTTACCATGAAGATAAACACTTTTTGCCCAGCCAGATATATCGGAGGACACCAGACACACATACAGAAAAACCTTCTATATTTCATAAATAGTTGCCTTAGTTAACATCACTCTGAATTGCAACAAAACCCACAGAAAACAGCAAGTGCTTGAGTAGTAAGGATCTGAATAGTGGCAAATGAGCTCCCTTTTCAGGCATAACTTATGACTTTGATGTAGCTTTTTGAGAGACAGAAAAACCAGGACTCCATCAGATGGTTACATTTACAGTATTTTTTTCAATTTCTGAACAAGGACAATCAGGAAGGGAAGTCTGCCATTCTGAAATCACCGTGATATTGAGGCCAAGAACCTGCGTTATTCCTTTCTCAATGTACAGAAAAGAAGGCTCATTTGCCAGGAGTGATTTTTGCTCAAGCAAAAATCTCACTCAAAGCAAAAAGCTCACATCTCAACACAAAGCTTTGCCAAATAAACCATTACCTGTTATACTACAGCAAGCCTTAAAAACCCATCACAGGACAATGAATCTGCAATGATACCTTTCAAAAAGCAGCTTGTCTGTTTGTATGACAAAGTAAGTTTCCCAAGCATTTCATGCTGCATGTTCTCTCGTATTTGAGGACCAAAGCCACAGTGAATATTGATCCTACCTTCAAAGGAGAAATGTGCGACTGTAAGACGTATCCATGGACATTCTCTATTTGAGACAAGTTCTTCTCTGACACATGAACAAGCTCTGGGCCTCTCACTTCGTGGGTTAATCGAGGCAAAGTATGATCATGTGGAGCGTCCTCATCTTGATAACGATATTTCTAGAGAAAAAAGATAGCAAGAAAGAACAAATAAGCTTTGAGGAGGGAATGCACATGTATTAGTGTAAATATGGGATAACAGATAAAGTATCAGACATTAGGCAATATAATCCTTGGATTTCCTAATCTGTTCCGGAGAGAATACCTCATTCTTTTTTTAACATTTCATCAAAGAGAGAAAATGTGGTATATCACACTGATACACAAAACTCTCACCATCAGATAGACATCTGAGATGATATACTGTCACGGGCTGATACTGAAAAGAAAGACATGTTGATCGGCTGAGCTGTAGCATCAGCTCACATTTCACACCCCCATTTTAATAACTCTGCACCTCTATAGCCTTTCTCTGCAAAATATTTGAGTCATTTTCCATTTAGTACCATGTACTCTGATGCTGGAGAGCACACATGCACTTCCACAGAGCCACAGGCAGGCAGAAAATTACTCTCCAGTGAAGTTTTCCCCTTACCCTGAAGACTACCTAGGGTGTGAGGTGTTATAACTCCCTGCTCCATGGAGAGGCAACATAAGAAACAGGAGGTAAGCAACTTGTCCAGATCCAAAAAGAAGCTTGTAACAAGGAATATAACACTAAAAATGAAATTAAATGACCAGATCTGTCCTTTAGCTAGAATCCTTTTTAAAAAGGCACCATCCACTTGGCTGACGGGCCCAGCTGTGTCTTTTGGTGGGGCTGTTGGAGCCGACTGGAGCCGGCTGGAACCGGCTGTGTCTGGCAGGGGCAGCCCTGACCTCTCCTCACAGAGGTGCCTGCAACCTCCCCAGTGCCAAAGCCTTGCTTTTTATACCCGACACACATACACACCACTGTTTTGAGGGAGAAGACTACCAAACGAATTCACATGGCGTAACGCAGTGGTGGGGGATGTTGAAACGTTACAGCAGGGAGCAGGAGGAGGAGAGCAGAGTGTAAATCAGAAAGGGAATTCCTAAGTCTTTGGCAATAAGAGAGGGGCAGATAGTGCCATTGTAAATGCCATTTTCAGCTGACAGGAATCAAAGACTAAGACTTATTTGGAAGGCCATATAAGAAGTCTTAAGTTCAGGTACGCTCACAAGGATGTTGCGAAGCAGACCTCTCTGCTTGCTCCTGCATTTCACTTTGACCACTCAGCTCTGGGTGTTACTTCATTTACTCATCCCTCCAAAGGAAATCATCCCAGTTTATTCCTGCCTTCACCCTCACGTATGCAAATGGTTCAGCAGTTGCCAGTTATTTTCAGAATACGCACGTGACATGATTTATTCTCTTCTGCTTTTCTGGGATACGCCTGCAACCCTTCACATATTCACTTTTCAGATAACATAATTAATGAATCTATAAAATGACTGGCACCAGACAAGTATGGTTTGGGCAAGAAGCCATCAGTCTAATAGATGGTACTCCAACCAATGTCACATTAAAGGCTTGGCACACAGATCATTTAAGCCCCAAGCAATCAATTATTTTTTGAATCTAGTGAGTACTCTTTCACAAAAGGCGACTACTCAGAGACACCCTCTTTAAAGTGAGTCATTTGCTAAAACGTGATTAGGAGAAATAACCGTAGAATACCAGAGTCTTCCCATCTCCCGGGAAATGGTAAAAAAATGTCCAGTGACAACTTTCCAAAGAGACAAGACAGGAGTGGCAGAAGCCATAATAAGCTTTGGCCAAATCATTTGTGCAGCTTTACAGCACAAGAGGCAGTATAAGGTGGCATTAAAGAGAGACCATCTCTTTAAGTCCATCAGTAAGTCCTTTCCCCATCACTGCACTGTAGTGTAGCTGTTGCATAAATGAAAGCCAAGGCCCAGAGAAAATTGGTTCACCCTGAGCCCTGTGCTCCCAAAAAGCAGAACACTTGTGTGGATCTCCAGTGGTAGACTTTCCCATAAAAACCTATGCTTTATAATTAAAATTGATCATTTTATCCAATAACTGCACATTCCCATGACAAATTCAACAATATCCGTGTTCATGTGCCATAAACTGGAAAGTTTACAGAACAGATTTCCACTTTTTCATTTGCCTTTATCTCCCTCCCACCGCAAGCCCAGCTTTCTCGTTCTTCATAAAGTACGAGACTAGAGCATTTCTGGGTCAATCCTGTTATGTGTTTGCCTCATGTTCTTAGCACCAAACTCATTGATTTTCATACATCTTTCCTCCCACAGCATCTCTTCGCTGAAATGCTTTCAGCTGTGAACCAAAACAGCTTGACACAGCAAAAAGCCAGTGGTAAGGCTGAAAATACCAAACCAGAATTAAGACACTCCTGCAGAAATGCCTCATTCATCTCCATCGCTCTGTCCTGATGGGGTCCTGCAAATGTCCTTGAAATTACCTCGTTCCCTAGAAACCAGAGCATCCTCTAAGGGTTAATTCAAATTTCTGGAGGGAAAAGCATGATTGCACGGAAATGCTACTCTTCATTTGACAAAAGAACAGGTGGATGTCTTATGATAATTAAATTACAAATCAGTGCCTGCTGCTGACAGGGTATTGTACGCTGCCAACTAGCATCAGATATTTAAAATCCTCTGTAATTACCTATAATGGGGGAGTGGAGTGCGCTGCTGTGAATTTTTAATATGAACGTGCCTTTTTATAAGAGATCATTCTCTCTACAATGTGAGATTATTACAGCATCACTGCTCCTCACAATGTACTGTCTAAAGGAGAATTTCTAAGGCTGTGTTTGCCAAAGAGTTGTCAGCTAAACAGGACTGAAGATATGAATCCGGCACAAAGTAATGGTCAAAAACCTTGAATTTCAACAAAACCAGCTCTCAAGAAAAAAAAAAAAAGGGAAGTTACAATACAAGTTACAATAGCCAGACTACTGCACTGGCATGGAAATATGGATGCTCTTACCTTTGACAGATTGTCAGTGATTTAAGATAGCTGGGAATTTGTCATTCGATTTTGGGCCAAAGAGAATTGGTTTTTACAAAAGTCCTCAGTATTTTTTTGCAGTTACCATCAGTTTGCTTTGCAGAAAATGCAAACAGAACATTTCATTTTAGATCAACTCAAATTGACCTGTGTCCTAAGCTGCTGAATGTGGTCCTACTGGAGCTGCGACTCAAAAGCACATGTCTCTTTTTCTCTACATGGCTTTCTGGCTGGACCACACTCCAATACATCACACATTACTTCTGCTTGCAATAGGAGGGCCACAAAAGGAGGGAGCAAAGTGTGTTACAGGAGGCTCTACAACATCCATAAGAGCAGCCAGTGAATCCTGTTCTAAAGAGGATCTCAACCTACAAGAAGACACCCTGACATGTGCAAGAGACACAGAGGCAAAAAAGTGATGTTGCTTTTCACTCAGCTGAAGCTTTATAGTAGATACAGCTGATGGATATTAATGGTGGAAAAAAGGTACCACAACATATTATGAGATGGTAATCCATTCGTGAGTGGATCCTGCTCCCAATCTCTCTTCAAAGCCAGTCTGTTAAAAATACTCCGGCTAGCATAATATGTTTTGTCAAAGGAAACAATAGCAATACTACTAGTTATTAACTACTACTCTTACACATCAGCATTTCAAGCCTCGAATACTATTTCTGGTTTACGAGCCTCCTCAGGAGGGGCCAGACTTCTGCACCTTAGAAGCTGTGGGTCTTCGTATATCCCATATAACTTAGAGACCACAGGGAAAGGAATTTCTGCAGAAAATTTCCCACATGAGACAATGACCTCTTACAGATCCAGTTGTCCCATTGCAATCTGGGGATAGACAAGGTATGCAATTGGGTCCCAACACTACCTGCTTCTTATCCCTCGCTCACTGGCCTTTTCCCTCAACCCAGGCTTTGAGCTGCTTTGCAACTCCCATGCAGATTAGCCCCACTGCTAGTCATCTGCTGCAACCTTGACATGGGAGCTACCTTTGAACAGGTCGACCGTCACCCCCCTTCTGTGTGATATTAGGTCCAGAATTCAATACACTGGATTTGTTCACAGTATTAGTAACAGGCAAAAATTAAAACCATAATGGACTTGGTCCGTTTAGACAAAAGTTTAATCTGCAAAGTCCCATTGAAAAAATGTTAGTGCCACTTTGTCTTACTTTTGTGCTCAGTTTTTTTCAGTGGTCTTCAATGTGTTGAATTTTACTGGCACTGCTCTCCAAAGGCAGCAAATTTCAATGTCATACAGATGAGTATCTTGAGAAAACAAACTTTACAATTTGCACACACAAGTCCTTGGGCATTCATCCAATCATGAGTAGAAATAATGTTACTCATCCAAGTGATTGCAAATGAGCAACACAGCTTGAATTCTGAATATTTGCAATCAATCTATAGAGTAAAAAGAAAAAAAAAATACTCTTCTCATTATATAAAATGGAAGAAATCACAATCTGCTTGCCAAGACTGTGGAAGCAGATTAAGAAGCTTAAATCATTGAATAATTATACTTATTGTGAATGACTTGCTCTTTTGCTTATCAAGTAGATTTCTAACAAGCTTGTCACTATATCACAGCAATACCTTTCATCTAAGAAGCCCAAAGAGCTTTACAAGTGGTAGTCAAGTTTGATAACATCCTGTTGAAAAAAGTATGTGCATCATCTAAAGGTGGGTAAAATTAGGCACAGAAATACAACAACTTGCTCAAGGTCACAAAGAGAATCAATTAATTAAGCAGTAGTAGAAGTCGGGAGATTTTTCCAGTCTGCTCTTCTAAGCCCAAGACGTAGTGCAACTACACTGACTTTAATAGTAATAATAATTATTATTAAAAAATAAGGTTGTAGGTTGGCTACTGACATTACAATTTTTTTTTTCTTTTTCCCCACAAAGGTTCCAGGAGACAGCAGACTTTCTAAGGTCAGGAATTAGGTTTTTCTCTGCGTCAATGTAATAGCTAGCAGTGCGTTGTGTGATTTATATTGTGCTATCTCTGAGAAACACGTAGTGTTTTTTGGAGGACAAGAGGTTTCCTGTAAGAAGCAAATTGTTTCACAGAAGGGACACTATCAGCACAGAACACTGAGAATTTGCATAGCTTTACCGTTCAGTACAACAAGAAGTTCCTTTTTTTTCAAGAGGGAAAAAAAAGCGCAAATATATCATTTATTCTCTCAGTTTACTGAAATAAGCAGGTATTTGCCCATTGTAGGGAATATTTGTTCAGTTTTTATAAAAATGCAAGTACAATGTAGTGGAAAAAATACGCTTTACAGCATTCTCCTCGTCTGTCTTTTGAAACTCTAAATAACTTTATTTTTCATGATGAAGAAGAAGTGAAATGGACATTAGCCAAAGCACCTCTTCCTTGTATTAGCTGGACGTAGTTGCACCTTTCGCTCACAAGATGGCACAATAACCATCGAGTTAAAGCATATTCTCACATAGAACTACGAGGTGTTGCAGGAAAAAAATGAGTAGCTATGCAATGTCATAAAACTTCAAACGATTTTTACTTTGAACTGACCTGGTACAACATTATCACAAAAAGACGGCAATCTTTTATAGTAAGTGCATATAAACAGGTAATGATCCTATACAAAGCTGGCAGCTGGAGAAAAGTCTAACAGTTCATATAAGCATCGAAAGTTACAAGCAAGTAGGAACCTATTGGTTTTTGCAGGCTTTAGCATGAACAAAACCACTATGTATTGACAAGATTGAGACTAGCCCAGAATGCTGCATTCCTCAAGGAATTCTAAATCCTAATTAAAACCGCCTGCATGCAAATCTGTACCATGAGGTATTCAGCTCCATATGCTGCATCGCATTTTGGACCTGTTAACAGCATCAGTTTAGCCCTCTGGAGGTTGCTACTTGCTATCCAATAATTTAAAATAGATTTTTAACTTGAAGTACCAGTGTAAAAAAAGACACTCTAAGAGGGCGGCTTTGCTAGTATTAAATGGTGAATGTGGCTGCAGACTATAAAAATCAGTAACTTCAAAAAAAAAAAAAAAAGAAGTCCAGCTAATACTGATTGTTTATCTAAGCGGAGCAAAGGAAAGACGTGGGTGAAACCATACAATTTATCAGCATCGGGCTGTAGCCACCTCTCTATCCTTTGTCCTGCAATAACTTCACTTGCATACTCCTTTTTATAGTTTTCAACTCTTCCACTCGATATATTTTTTTTCTGATATGTCCATGTTCCCACTGTAGAAGTCTTCATGCCTCATTAGCTCCCTCCTTCGCGCCTCCTTTCCCCCTGCAGCTCCCCACACAGCCCTAGATGCCCTATGTCCCCACTCCCTTTCCCTGATCCCTCCAATACTGCTGCTGCAATCCCCCAGCGTGGAAGCACTGAGCCTCACAAATTCTCCTTTTCCACCCCTTGCCTGATCTGAAGAACAGCTTCTGGCACGGGGCGGCTCTGCTGAGGTTACTACTGAGCATTTGGAGACACGGAGCTGGCAAATGCTGCCAGTTGCCGTGTCTCAGTTTCCCTGCCAATAAGCCTGCGGTGGGAATACAGCACGGCAAAACAAACACCCTGGTTTTATATCAGAAGATTACGAAGTAATCATGTAATGTAAGAAATAAATAATATATTATTATTGCCTGAAATGAATGATACAGAGAAAGAAATAAAAATCACAGAACAAATGGCTTGCCCCTCATATGTTTTCTGTACCAAAAATACAGATTTTAATTTAGTCCAGCTTTGCTCAGCACATGACGCAGCAGGCCATTTGTGTTTTGCAGCTGAAACCCTCTCCCCAGTCTTTACACTTGGGTGCCCTACTTAGTTGAATTTATACAAAAAATAGGACTCCTCTTCCTAGTGCACACTGCTAGTGACTTCTTCACACTTATCTAACTATAAAAAATAAACAAATGTAAGTGATTTGTTACATGCTTAGTTTTGCATGTATCTATGTACTGATTTAAAGCTTTAACTATATATTTTCATTACATTATTTCCCAATGCCCTTCTGAGCATCAGTCAATAGGATTGCACCTACTGAGTTACTCCAGAGGGTAACCAAGATTGTCCCCTAACTCTGTTTCTTAGCCCTCATGGATCTTGAGTAGATCTAGTTGTGGTGGGCTTTTTGGCCCCTCAAGCCTGCCCAGTTTCGTAATTCTAATTTGGGACACTGCCTGGTTATGCTAGCCCCTGCTGGTGGTCACTGTGGAGAGCCCACAGATTGCAGGGATGCAGTGAGACTGTGCTAGTTCCAGTGTTAATTATGCTTCCCCGAAAGGTCCCACTGAAGGGGGTCTCTAGGGAGGGATGGCCTCTGGGCATAGTCTCTAGTGCTGTAGCCTTTCCCACGATGCCCGTGAGTTCATCCTATGCCCAAGTATCTCATGCAGCCTCTGGGTATAGTTTTTCCTGATAGCAGTGCTAGGCATGGGTGGATCTCCACCTCCTGCATCTGTCTTGCCTGTGCAGCCCTGGTCCTCCATCCTGCTCCTTTACTTGTACTGATCAGTCACTGATCAAGATTAGTTTTTTTTACAGGTTTGTCTCAACCTAAATTATGCACTTGTGGAGCTCCCAGCCTCACAAACAGGTACATCAGCTCTAGTGGAGGAGGCAACACGGGAGCAGGAATGAAAAGTCAAGGACAAGCAGAATAATTCCTTGAGATAGCATTACCAATAAGAAAAAGATACATGAAAATATTGCCCTGAGTCCTTTCCTCTCTTGGATACATACATAATCCAACACAGGGAGCTTTACATGTCAATGCTAAAGTAAGCCAAGGGATCTATAATGTGTAATGGCAAATCCAAGGAAGGCTGACTTGAGATTTCTTTAGGAAAGAGAAGGAATAGAAAAATCATGAAAAGAGGGACTGGAGCAAATGGGGATAAAGACCAAAGTTCGGGTGGTAAAAACAGAAAAGACAGAACTCCAGCATCTGAGCTGCTCTGGTGCTCAAAAATACTTGTGAAACCCCTAGGGAAAGCATTTGTCTTATCTCCCTCCGGGGCTGGTTTGCATAGCAATAGCTGCTCCCAGCAATTACTGAAGTGGCAGAGGCCTCTGGCTCTGAGGGTGGTGGCTTGCCCATGCTAGGTTGTGTAGACTTTCCATCTAGGGCTGTGGAGAGTCATTTTAAAATTTGACCCTTGCACTGCTCACACATTCCTATTTCCCAGACTTCTTGGATATAAGTGTTCCCATTGACACCCTTGCTTTTTCTGCAGTCCCAGGTCTAAATGAAATCTAGGAGGAAAACTAGACTCTGCTTTTCTTAAATTAAGACTCAATTCATAGGTTAAAAGAAAGATGAATCTGCAAAGCGCTCAACAGTCAAGGAAGTATGATTTCCTCAGGAACCCTATCACATTCACTGTGCAGACAGGACAGTCCTTTGGGAATTAATTGTGTACAGAAGGACACAGGAATTGTGTGTCTGTGGGATTCCAGTATCATTTCTTACAGAAATTGGAGAACTCTGGGCAAAGACTATATGAGGCAAAAGGGTGCTCTCAGGCTAAGACAGGCGAATACCATTGTAGATAACTGTTTCTATTCTTGCTTTTGCCACAGAAATTTCATGCAATGCTAGACATTTCACAAAACTTAACTTTCCACAGGTGTAGAACTGAGATATTCCTCACTTTGAAAGGTCTTGGTAGACACAGATGGCCAGTTTTTGCAGAAGTGCTGCGTATCAGCAGTTTCAGCTGAAATCAGGGGGAGCTGGGCTTTGTACAGAAAAAATGCAGGGCAATCCTGTGCCCTGCAAGAAATCAGTCTAAGGTGGAATTGGTATCAGCTGACATTGGCCACCTGAAACTTAAACTTCTAGTATAAGCAGGTCAACCATGTTCCCTTGCTAATAACTTGAACATCACAATATTATATGTATATTTATCAAAGGACTGCTCACTGAAGGCGTTTTTTCTCTCCTTTTTTTCTAACTTGGACTGAAGATAGCTTAGGATTTACGTATTTTAAATGAGATGATTAATTTCATTCTTGATGTTGCAAACTGGACACAGGAACTAGTAGACTCATTTGATCTTAATTGTTTTGTTAAATGAGTAAAAGTTCTAATCACACAGGGATATTGTGAAAATAAATCCATTAATGTTTATGAGATACTTGGATACTGTGATCAGGCTCGGTATAACAGGAAAATCAATGAAAAAATAATAAATCTGTAAATGGAGCGCAGTTTGAACTGCATGCATTAAATAATGCATGGAGACATAAGTTGAATGTAAAATACCATATGAAGTAGTACCACTCCACGTGACTGAAAGAAGCAGAGGGCCTGTGAAAACAAAAATAACTGTGTAATTAAAAATGTATTTGAGTTATATTATAATAGTACAGTACAATAGATGGCCACAGAGGGCCTGCAATAAAATTGCTTCGACCATCTTAATTCTTGCATTTCCTAAATCTGAGTGGTTAACTTTATAACCCTACCATCCCTTAACTGTTCTTTGAACACAACGTATACACACATAAAAAAGCCTCATAAACTTTAATAGCATTCCTGCTTCTTCTACTGTGAAGAAGGTATAGAGGTAAGTACTGAATTTTTCAGTGTTTGTGGAAAACTGGCTCTTCTTAAATAAAAATACAGTTGTTCTGTGTGCATAAACTTGAAAAATAATCTCACTGTTGCCACTCTGATGAATCCAGACCATTAGCTCTGAAGATAACATTCAGTTTGTACCAAACCGATTTTTGTTGGTACTGGAAAAGTTATTACAAGTCTCAAATACCTACTATTTTTATCAGTCCCCTCCTTTAAAAGCTATGAATTTTTACTAACAAAAAGATGGATTTAGTACATTTTAACTAGGTGTTCAACAGGCCAGCAAAACGCATTTGTGTCAGGTGAATTTGCATGTGCTTGACACCTGTAAGAGTTGAGATCAACATTTCTAAAGCAGGGCACTTACTGAAAAAGCAGCTTTACACCTTTGGGTCTTAATCCTTCTACAGCCTTTCAGTACAGCATAATTGCGGCAAAATACTCTGCACTTTCAGATACTTTAATAGAGCCCTGGTTACGGCGCAAGCCAGCAAAGTAGCTGTCATTATAAACAGAATAGAGAGAAACATGAAGCTGCTGCATGAACAAGGGGATATCTGCTTTACTGAGGCTATCACCAAAATCAGTGTTTCCACCTTTTCACCTCTCCACAATCAGCCTAGTTCCTGATGTAAGGAGTTTATGGTTCCAGGGGAAGCTCCTTCAGCTCACTGATCTGATGGCAACACATCAAGGTAAACCTACTCCCAGGTCAGGAGAGAGCATCCCATTAAACTGCACTACCTGCAGGTACACTGAGTTTAATGTAATGAGAAAATCTCTTGGACTTACATCTTTTGAGCCCACAGAGGGATTGAATCCACCACTCCTTGGGCCATACCTTACCTCGAATGAAGAGGGAACAGCTTATCATCATCTCTATTTATCCTATTTAAAAATAATTTAACAGGGGTATTACACCTGCATTTTCTGAAGGGTCAAGCAAGCCTGCCAGCACAGCCTTCCTTAGTTTTTCAAGTCCCATAGGGCTTAGCCCAAACCAAGGCAATGAGTGGGTCATGGTGAACAGAACTGCAGGTAGCTAGCAAAATTGCAGGCAACAAAGGGATATATGCACAGATTTCTACTATCTGTAGAATGTTTTTTAGGCCTAGGCACCTAAAATTTGCCTTTGTCTTTTTTGGACAGGTAAGCATTTTTCACATTTGAACTTAAATGTGAAAATCAGCCAGTAATTACTCCACTGGCTGGACACAATGATTCTCTGTTGGGACTATTGTTATTTTGGGATCTCCTTCCATAGTCATGTTGGAAGAATAGGCATATTTTTTATTTTTAAGTGATCTGAGCACTCACATTTTAAATAAGCCAACTGGGCTCTCAGTCTCTGCAAACATAAGCTAGAGTCCATGCCTAAATGATCAGGCATTTGTTTTGTATCATGTTATAGTGTATATCTGGCAGGGTTAGTAATGTCTGAAGAATTCTTTAGAGCTGAAAAATGCTATAAAAATTCAAATTTATATTATATGGCATAGAAGACTCTCTGGGCACCAGACAATGATTTAGATGGAAATTTACTACCAGTCCCTTGGATTTCCTTGAAAATCAAGATTCTACATGTCTTAACCTGGATACCTCAAACTTTATTGCTTTTGAAAGTTATCGCCTGACTCTTCTGTTGGATACGACTGTTGTGTCTCACCATTGTGTCTGCCTATCTTTGTGCTGAATTCTACAGTATTTTGCTCCTTTCTTCCTGATGAGTTTTTTTTGTAGTTTTTATAGTTGCAGAAAGCAGGGGAAGACAAAGGGTGTTGTGGTTTAACCCCAGCCAGCAACTGAGCACCACGCAGCTGTTGCTCACTCCCCCCACCAAGTGGGATGGGGGAGAGAATAAAAACCCAAAAACCAAACAACTAAAACTCTTGGGGTTGAGATAAAGTCAGTTTAATAGGACAGAAAGGAAGAAAAAAAATTATAATAATAATAATAGTGAAAATAATAATAATAAAATGACAATAACAATACTAAAAGAATTAGAATATACAAAACAAGTGAGGCACAATGCAATTGCTCACCACTCGCCGACTGATGCCCAGTTAGTTCCCGAGCAGTGATCTGCCCCTCCTGGCCAACTCCCCCCAGTTTAGATACTGGGCATGACATCATATGGTATGGAGTAATCCTTTGGCCAGTTTGGGTCAGCTGTCCTGGCTGTGTCCCCTCCCAGCTTCTTGTGCCCCTCCAGCCTTCTTGCTGGCTGGGCATGAGAAGCTGGAAAATCCTTGACGTAGTATAACCACTACTTAGCAACAACTGAAAACATCAGTGTGTTATCAACATTATTCTCCTACTAAATCCAAAACACTGCACTATACCAGCTACTAGGAAGAAAAATAACTCTACCCCAGCTGAAACCAGAACAAAGGGGAAGGTTGAATGCTTTAGAAGTTAGTAAAGTTATCTCTGAAGTTATAACAGATTTCTTTCTTGCAGACTGACCTTACCAATGTTCAAAGCCATCCTTCTTTGCAATAAAGCTAGCTTAATTAAAAGGTTAAATCCCTGCTGCGTTCACTAAGAATCCCTATCTGAAAAAGGCTAGCTACTGTAACTTTTTTTCAATTTCTTTACATTTTCAGCTGAAGGAAGTAAATGTCTTGTATAGAATATCAGGAAGAAAATAAAATCTAAATTCCTTTGGTCTTAATGACTAGCTTTCAGGAAGGCTGCATAAATGACTGTCAGCTGAATAACAATGTCATGGTACATTTTCTGTTGTTCTTAATTATTAGAAAATGAGGACAAAGCAAAACCCATCCTGGTTAAAATTAGATTCAGCCCAGATCATAAGGCAATCATGAAGCACTGTTAACTTTGAAATGAAAGACATTATTATAAAATGATACCCAAAACAAAAGTCACAGACAATCCCAAGCAAATAGCTTGCTCTAGACACAGCACTTTTATTATTAGGCAGAGAGGGTTTTTTAAGTCCTGACCCAACAAATGGATTGATTGATTATATAAATAAATATTTTCCAGAGCTTTATATGTGCAGTGGGCCAGATCCTCAGATCTGCAACATCCATCTGGGAATATGGCCTATTTAGTGCTATTTGACTATTCAGTTTTCATCTTTTTTAGTACTTGACTAAGTGCTAGAGGATAGCCAAAGACCTATGTCTCTGTATGTTTTCTGATGAAGTAGCAATGTAAACTCCCCAAAAGAAAAGTTCTTTTGTAAAAACCACATCTTTTTCTCTGCATAAACCACCTTTACAAGACCAGGCGAGTCACTCTACATTTTCTGTCAATCCTCTGCTACTCAGCTGATAATACCAACGAGGAAAACAATTTATTGAGTCTGGAGCTGTGATTTTCTGCTAAGCAAAAGAAATGCTCCCTGGGAACCAAACCGAGAGCTACAGCTCATTTTTATCTTGACAATGAGAAAGCAAGCATGACTTTAACTTGTTGTTGACCTTTTTTGCAGTTGGATCACTGATCTAAAAGTCAGTGGCTATATATATAACATTATTCACATCAAACTATCATGTATAGAGTGGGAAAAACACATTTTACTATTTATAAAACATCTCTGCATGAGCAAAGTTCTGCAAACATTAATCACAACTGTGTGAATGACTATCCACACCAAGGAAAATGCACCTTTTTGAGTGATTCATCTCACCTCTGCTGCTTAGGAAGGGGTGGACTGCCCTTTAATGGTGCCATGTGCTTGACACTAACTACCCAAAAGCTGAGATATTGGCACTGGTGAACCTCACCCAGAAGCTCCTCTGGCTCTCAGACCTTGAGATAAACAGTGGATGTGTGCTCCCCCTTGAGAGGTGTGTTTATTTTTCGGCGTAGTGACTTGGCATTTTGTCCTGATTGCTACGTGACTAAACCAAAGGGAAAACTGCCTATGTGGGAATTGCCACAACTTGTTGTGAACATACAACCGTATTTTTGAAAGCTGATAATCTCCACGTGGTGTTAAATTAGGCTGGCTCTTCTGCAGCTCCCTTGGGAAGGACTGCGCCATCTAATTTCCCTTGCTACCATGCAAACTATTAGACTCAACGTTGAACATGGCATTAGTCAAATCCCAGTTGCCAGAAATATTTTGGCCCTATACGTCCATGTTCTCATAGATACTTTTCAGCTTTATTAGCTTATTAAAAGTGTGGCCTTATTAACTTTTTTAACCACCAAAATGATGATTAAATGGTGCAGCAGGAAATGTTTTGAAGAGTTTCTTTTACAGATGATTAACTAGTGTTATGAGATGAGCTCTAGTTGTCTGAACAAATGTAGGATGGTATCTCACTTTTGTACTGACTGTCCTCATTTTCTTTTAAAAATATTATTACAATAGTGAAATAGCTAGAAACATAGGATCTTAACACACTCTCTTCTTGAGCTTTCCAACAAATAAAAGTGTCATGGAACCACTGTAAAAATGTTTCCTTCATTTCTTATTTCACTGTATGTACAACAAAATTCAGTACAAATTTACCTCTTAAAAAGCTTGATGAATCGGACTCCCAAAATATTGAACAGGACAAAGTCTATTCTCAAAGCTTCTGAAGAACTTTGTTGGCGCCAATGTTTTCCAAGTGAAGTGCATTCAATTGTTGTACCAAAATTTCTGAAGTGTTTTAGTTATTATGCTTATTGCGTGAAAATTTGCAGTTCTTGAGTTCCTCCCACCTCACTAACTTTCGCACATCAGTGCTGCTCATTTGCAAGTGTTCAGCACTCACCTGGAAATAGGTCAGATGTCTGCAGTTTCCAACGCCCTTGCATACCTTCTGACAACTCTCTGCATGCTATCAGAGTTGACCTGCCTGTGAAATAATTTGAACACCTGCACTTTAGATATATATTGCCAAGCTATACTAGCTAGCGTCATATGCATAGGTGGCTAATCAGGTATTCTGGGCCCATTCTGTTCCTTGTTCCAGCGTCAGAATGCTTCATATTTCTCAGAAGTACTTTTATGTAAAAAACACTGACTTGTAACAGACTATATATGGCAGAGATTTGCAGTTCTATGCAACAAACGTGGAGCCCCTTTTTTGTACCCTGTAAATCTGAAGTTGCAAAAGGTGCCATTGCCAGGTTTCTTCTTTAAATTTATTTTAAAATAAACCAAAGGAAAAAGGGTAGCCATTTCCTTCAAAACATGAATACTTAAAGTGAGTTTATATGTGATGTTTCTATCCTGTCATGTACTTGTTTATTTTTACATGTTTGTTGTTTTTCTAGGATATATCAGAAATCAGTATTTGATCCTTATTAGTAGGATGTGGAATTTATATTACCTGTTATCAGTTAGAAAATGTAGTCAGAAAAGTCCCAAAAGACCATGAAAAGGACAAAAACCAAAAGATATCCCAAGTGGAATTAATGCCGAAATCTGTATTTATTTATACCACTACCCACAGGGGTTTCACATTAAATTCTCCTATTTCAAAAGCTGCTTTCATAGTGAATCAAATGAGGAATTTCCTTGAAAAAACAGGCTAAAGAAAGTCAACACATCAGTCAACTGCTTTACTTCAATTGGAGTGCCAGTTTTAAAAATAATATTACAAGCTAACACATAATGCAAAACAAAACCAAAAGGAAGATTTGAAATACAATATTTTGTTTGTTTGCGAATGTGATTTTAATTATTTTTAAGACAATGAAGGTGGATACATTCCCATGAAACATTTCCAGAAGGAAAAATGTTTTATCACAAGTTTCAACTAACTTAGTTACATCAGATCACATAAGCAGCCAACATATATACATATTCACACAAATTTCATTTTCTGTTTATTCTCTGCCCCCAAACAAGAGCTCATTTTATAAGTATTTTCACCTAAAATCCCTTTAATGTACTTATTTTAGATTTCTGTATATTGAAATTATAGAAGAAGAAGGCTTAAAAGAGAGAATAATACTTTTCGTTAGACCTGAAGGTCAAGAAGGGATAACAATAACATTTTTTAGAGCTTTAATATAGCTGAAAAAAAATGGGCAAACATTTGGGCACACAGTCTCTACCATTAAATTAAATTTGTTTCTATCTTTAGACTTTCCTAATCTGTCTACCAATTAAGTCCTAAAGAGAGAATTATAAATAAAACAAAACAAAATGAAAAAAAGGAGTTTAGGGATGAAGTTAAAACTTGCATTTCCCTCAAAGATGAAGGAATTCATAGATATTCTAAAAGTGCAATTACCTATTGCAGAGTTTCTTAAATCTCTCTCTGATCTCTTATGCAATCCCTTATATTTCCAAGTTTCAAAAGAATTTTAAAGAGGGGCTAAATTATTTCTAAGTTCGTTAAGCCACCTACAACTCATTAAGTGAAATTCAGCACACACATCTGGTCTTAAGAATCACTCTATTTCTTTAGCCTTATCACTTTCAGTGAAATTAGCTTCACAAAATTTGACAAGTCTAAGGTGAGATGCACAGGCTTAACAGTTAAGGGTTTGCATTCATCCCTTTGTGTGAGATGCTTTGCAAAAGCCATCGTAGTGACAATTAATTTAAATAACATGAAATATTCAGTGAACCCAATTCCCTCTCTGTGTATAAATGGCTATTTTAACTGAGGACTAATAACACAAGCAGCAAGCTGAATATTGATGGCCGATCTTTTCCTCTGGATATACGGAAACCACCGAGTGTAGAACTTTCTTCTTCTGCAGAAAATATGTTCTTAATTTTCTGAGGTTCATTAGAAAATCCCCAGACAGTGCTGTGTCCAGCAAGTATACCCATTTGTGATCAACATCATTTGAATGAGTGATCACTGCTAATGGAGGGAGGTTTCCTATGCTCTCAACGCTCTTAAATTTACAGATGAGTTATACTGCGTTCTGCCCTGCTCCAGCCCTGCAGCACTGCCTGAGATACCTCCAAGAGGTGCAAAAATCACTAGGAAGAAGCAGACGTAGAAAGGGACGGGGGATGGAAAACTTCCCCCCACCAAATAAAGGAGGGAGGGGGGGTTGAACATTTTTGAGTTCTGCATCAGCAGCACAGACTACCTGAAGAGTTAGGGAAGAAGATCATCAGACAGCTAGCAAAAAAGCCAGAAATTTCACAAACACATGAATGGCCAAAGAGAGTTCAGAAATGAAAAATATAGATAACGCTCAAGTCCATTTTATCCAATACAATCTCATAAATAACTCATGATTTGATGGCTAGATGGAGGAATTTGCAACTCTTGGGAATGCCAACATATATAATAGCAGTAACAAACTCAGAGGAGGCTGGAGAGCTGCAGAAGGAAAGCAAGGACTTGAAGAATTGAAATATGTCAACATTGTATGTAGACATAAGAACAGAAGGAAATGAAACTAGCAATACTGAAAATGCCTTTGTCAACTGTAAGCAGTGGGGAGATGGATATAAAAAATGATCTTTGATGGAAACAGACAAGGTCAGAGAGGTCCATGAGCAGTGTACATAACATCATTGCCAAAATAGCAAGAGCGAGAGTCTCTCTTTTTAAGGAAATGCCATGGGTCTGACATACAGAACAAGGTTTACAACAGAACTGTTGTTAGAGAGTACATGCACACGAATATATGCACAATATTATAGAATGTAAGCAAAATTGTCAGTCTCAGCTTGTACTGGAACACCTGTATAGACATCAGTAATAAACAGCATAAAAAAGGCTTTAAAGGGGTGTTAGTAAATTTATCTTACTGAATTTGAAATGAAAAGTCATTGGGAATGTCAGCTGCAATTTTTCTGTTCTTTCTTCATGCTTTATAATTTCTTAGGCAGAGAGAAGACTACACTGTCATAGCAAAAATAGTTTCACTAAGACACTTAAAGCGTTCTTTATAAGGAAGAAGAATGCTGCTATTGCAAAACTTAAAGCACTGAATATCTGGTTTATTCAAAAGATTCCTACTAGCTGAGCGGGATCATAATGACCAAATGCACTAACTTTATTCATAAAGAAAAATATTTCACTTCACAATGACAAGCTCCCTTATCAGTTTGGTGGTGATGCTGAGAATTACCAACAGTATAAACCGATGATTTTGCAAACAGATTTCTTTACATGAAATAAGATACTGTAAACATAATTTACCTCTATTTTACTTTATATCTGTGACAGGCCTAAATCCACACCTGCATTTCCCATTGCACATTTCTGTTATTATCAGTGCTATTTATTAAAAATTTTCTCTGGAACGCTGATATATGAATGGGTCTGACAGGTTTGTAGATATCAGAAGCAGCAATAGGATAAACACTCTTCTTACTATAAGTAAATTGTTTGGCAGGAAAACCAGCTTCACCAAATTAAATGCTTTTTTTAACTGAAATTATTTCTATAAACTGGCATCTTTCTTCTGTCCGTAATCTTGGCTCATCTGTTTATGTTTTCCAGTATGGGAAGAACAGATATTATTTAGGGGTCAGTCTGGATTAATCAACAGTATTTACACATTTTCCATCTCACATCCTCATACTTGGAAGACTATTGATGGTTGCAAACCTGAGAACAAGCACGGGGCATGTATGGACACTTGCTTTCCATTACTACGTTTCACTTACGATTTTGTTTTCTATATGTTAACTTTATTTATCACCTAAGCTAAACAAATTCCAAAATACTAAAGAGAAGAGAAACAGAACCCTTTGATCCAAAAGTGAAGCTTTTGGAGGCAACAAGTCCCAGAACAAGATTCCTTTGAGACGCCACTGTTCTCTAACATCCTTCAGTTCTCCTCATTATCTCTGGATAACAAGCTATTTTCCAGTATCTTCTGAAGGATGAAAAATCTTGCTTCTGCTCAGCAAATGAGAAGGAAAGGTCCAAAACTGCAGCCCCTAGAAAGTCCCGCTAAGAGCCTACAGCCATATGCCAGGCTTTCATTACTAGGTTAGCTTCAACACCTCATTTTACTGCAATCGTTATTATCCAAAGAATCTATGGCAATGCAAGGATTTGAAACCAAGTCTCCAAATCATACACTAATGCTCAGTCACAGAAAATTCTCCACTCAGGTTCATGGGAGGAGAGAAATAAGGCCTCTAGTAGTCAAAACCCTAATGCCATGCATGTGATTCAGACCCAAGTTGTTGAAAATACGAATGTAGTCACAGTCTTTTTTAAGGAGATAAAAGAAAGCAATAAAATAAATCGAAGGTACTATGATGAAAAGTTCTTGAAATTTTAGTTTTTTTAATGGCAGGCCTGTCTACACCAGTAGATACAACAGAATAGCATCTTTGTATGCAAAACAGAGCCAGTCCACGACACAACTTTGTAGTTTATCCAACAGGGAATTGGCAAGCTGATATTAAAAAAAAATCCATCACCATCTGCACACAAAGTGAAGCTGACATTTTAAGTTCTGGTCAATGCATTTCCTTTTCTTCAAGGTCTATTTACACTTGAGTTGACAGGACTCTTACTGGGGATATAATCACCGGCACTACGCTGCAGTTTAGAATGAGAACAAGGACATTATTAGTAAAGGGAATGTGGGTGGGTTGCAGTTTACTTAAAATAAAATTGTAAAAAAAGGACTCTAAGAAATGGTATTTAAAGCCTAAAGAAATAATTCAACTCCACAATGAAATATTTTTCATGGTAATACCTAATATTTAGCTATAGGCAACAGAAAACGTAGCTTCATTATTAAAAATCACCAGGTAAAAGAAGACTTAAAGAAATAAGCAGCACAACTTTTTGCACATCACTTTCCTTATTTCAAAGGAAATCTATGTGCTGAGAAGGGCCATAAAAATTCACTTGTAGTCACGGGCTGTAACATTTTAGGACCAAAAAGACCTGTGGAATTGGTAAAAACGGAGAAATGGGGAGGGTGAAGGAGCATTTTGCACAGTCAAATGGGATTGCCAAGACATGCTAACTATGGGGAGGAGGAAATTTTCCTTGGAGGTGGTGCATGCAGGCAGGCATCTCACTGAACATTACGAGCAGCTACTTTTGTCCTTGGTGTGATGTTCACGCTCTTACAGGCCACAAGTTTTGCCATCTTGCTGCACTCCCCTGTAAGCACAAAGTGACTAGAAAACACCTACCAGTTGTTTCAAGATCTGAAAACCTAACGGTATGAATTTGGCACTTGAGCATGCCACTGGGATGTTAGTAGAAATCTTAGATATGTGTAGGTGGGAAGCAGAGGTTTTCCACAAGGCAGCCACAGGGCTAATGACGGAAAATTGTGTTGCTGGACATTCCCAAGATTGTTCTTTAATAACAGTATACAAATAACCAACTATTTGCTGCCTCCTGTAGGACTGCAATCAGCTTATAATTTCAAAAGCTATTATCAACTCTGGAAACAATGTATTTCGACTGCATATAAATGTGTTATGTGGAAGGAAGGATTGTTTGAACTAGGTTTCACTCATGAGTTTTCAAAAAGCTAGTTTATTTTCTGGACATTATTGCAATTCTCAGCAGGTGACACTTAATGGTCTTAAATTATTAAATGTATGGTAAAAGAAAGGAGGAAGGAAGGAAGGCAGTGATAGCAAAATTTTCATTAACTTGAACCTGATTCTCATTTACACAAAGGCTGGTATTCACCACACTAGCTGTGCAAGGAGATTTTTAACTGGGGGCAAATGCATAGTATTCACCCAACTTAGCAACCCTTCATGGTGGCAAAGGTGGGTTTAACAGTCTTGATGCAAATAAGAATGAGGTCGAGTATGAAATAAATAAGGATGGAAGCTTTGTTGTCTGTGAAGGGTTCCTAACACATTTCCTGCAAAGTAAAGAGCACATTCCAATTTTTTTTTGTTTCTCACAGACAATTCTGCAAGGTACAGGCAGCATTACACTGCTAACGAGCTTTCTTATATTTTATTGGATGTAAAAGCCTTTCTGGAAAACATCTGCAAATAACTGAATTTTGTAATCTGTACAGTAGCAGTCTCTTCTCACTGCTATTTGAAGAACCTCAGCAAAACTTGATATTTTCTTTCCCAAATTGTCAGTAATAATGTGGAGTTTAACCACTGGAGCACCCGCAATGTTTAGAAATGCGAAGCTGAGACGTTAGTGGACGACAGCCTTTGATTGTGATTTTGATGAAATTCCTATGAACTATCGCAGCTCTAATGATTCAGCCTCAGACTAGCAGTTACTGCAGAGTGATCCCAGTTCTGCCAGCTCCTATGAACTTTGGTGTTGTTACTGAAAACATGGCTAAGGGATTCAGGTTATTAGTAATAAAACCTGAATTAATGAATTAAATAATAAAATAGACAGAGATTCAAATATTTTTACACCTCTTGTGTAGTCTTTTCACTAATCTAACTAAAAGGACTTCATTTTAGAGGTCAGTTGTATGAGCCTATTTTGTGAGGAAAAATAAACATATAGTAAACTAAGTGGCCCATGTTCACCTACAAGGCAGAAGCAAGTTAAAAAAAAGGACTGTTTTCTCAAAGTGGCAATCAAAGTTTTACTCACGTACCTACAGTGCTACTTCATAAATATCTGTCTTCACTAATAAAAAAAAAAAAATGTTATCCCATTTATTATTGTGACGTCAGCTTCAAAATGTGAATTTAAAATGCTCAGAGGATGAAGTTACTTTTTTCCCCTAAGTTTAATTTTTTTTAAAGTTGTTTTATTTTTTTCTTTGGATTTAACAAATGATTCTCAATGCTTAGAGTTAGAAATTCTCTACACATTACTCTGTGATTCAGAATGGAAAGAAAGAAGGAAATTAAAAGTTTTTCACTGAGTAAAGTTTGAAAAAAATTATCCAGAAGCATGTTTTACAATATTGAAATGTTAGAATTCAAACAGTTAAGTAGAAAATATATTAATACATTAAAAACGTTAGTAGTACTAAGTAAATCACAATAAGAAACCAAAGTAAAATATGAATGTGATCATGTCCTGAGGGAAAAGGTAATCAAAATGGGTATGTTCTTATGAAATGCTCTAGTCTCAATGAAATTACATTTAAAAAGAAAAGGGAATAGTCAGCCAGATCTAAGACAGACTGTATTTGAATAACAAAGCTTTTGCTGTTCAGCATTGATATAATATTTAGAAACACATATGTACCTTTGCATTGTCATTTGCCAGAAAAAGCTACTTGTCCTTAACATGCTAGTTTTCTAAATTCTGGTAAATATGATCATTTTAACTTAGCCTATGATCATTAGTAAACCTGGGACCTAATTTTTATAATGATGTACTGCTGGATGTACTATTCCTCTTTCAAATCAAAAGAATATCAAGCACTTCTGAAATGACCTAAAATCTATTCAAGTCAGTGGAAGGACTTCCATTTCTTTGGGCTTTCATCCAGACTTCACATCTAGTTTGAAAGACTGGGCCCTTCAATTGTAAGTAAAGAACAAATAGCGCTACTGGACTGGCTGTATTGAAGTGCTAAAATGAGGGGGCGGAGGTACATAAAGTCCCTTTTTTGCCTTTTCAGTAACGATACTTGAGAAATGTAGTTGACAGGGGCTTAAAAACATTAATCTCCAGAAATGTCTTGTAAAATCTGTGCCTGGATATACCTGGATTCAGATAATGAAAGCTTTGGGAACACGTCACAATTATTCAACACTACTCCCTACAGACAAGCGTCTCATCAACTCGGTCCTTATCTTCAAAGCCTTTATTGATTTGGATCTGGTACAATAAGAAAACAGCTTGAACTCCTAAGACAGAGGCGATGGACAAAAAAACAGTGCACTTCTAGCACAATAGATTTGTCCCTCACAAGAGGAAAATCAATTTGTCCAATGGCTTTCTTCAATGAAGGAGGCTGGTAAGACTTTCAAATAATTCCTGTAAAATCTGGGATCTATTTCAAACTAGCCTATGTGTAGTTCTTTCCTAATAAAAACACATAATCCAGCAAACTGAAACAAACATTTTTACATTGTATAAAAAGCCACATGCATGATTTTCTTTAAAGAGAGAAAGGCAAGAACCACATGTTCAGTAGCCCCTAAGAAAAAGGGAAAAGCCGTAGTTATGTATATATTCAAAAGTTAGGTGAAAGAAGGAATCACGGGCATTTTTTTTAATCTTTGGAGTTACTCTCTGAGAATGTTCTAGAGTTTCCCTTTAATTAAAAGAGGGCCCTTTTCTACTTCATTCTACATAAATTATTCACATGAGTTCTGTGACTCAGTGATAGCACGTTAACAGCTCTGTTATTTTTATATAATTGCAGTACATAGGTAATCAGAATGCATTATGTTGCAAAGGTAATTATGACAGTGTGTTCTGTTGTCGTGTGATGCTGGGAGCCTCAGCAGTGTGTTTTTTCTAACACTGCATTTCATATGGATGGGGAGGAAATTGTTAAGAATTTCCCAAGGCTCTGTATTTTTCTACAAATATATTAGTTACACAAAAGAGATCCCAGATTAGTGACAATTCTTTCTTTTCTAATGGCCGAGTCATGTTACAGAAATCTATTGTATTTAGGCAAAAGTTTCCTTAATTTGGGGTCTTAAGCAACACTGCAAACGTATTTTGCAGCCACTGTGTCATTACTTTAATGAGTAATTCACATGAAAGTCCCTTTATCAGTGTATATATGTGTGCACAGTTGTCATGAACCAGTAGGAGTACAGGGCAAATTTTGGTTCATGAATTCTCACCTCAGTAACACAAATTTTCATATCCTATGCAGCCAGCATTGGACTTGTACGTATGTAGATGATTTGGTATTTTTTTCCCTTCCTAGAGACAAAGATTTATAACAAATATTTATCTGCTTGAGGAGGGAAGAAGTTCTACTGGCTTCAAGTTTTCCTTTCATTTGAAAAGTTCAGAAGGCAGAAATCTATCAGAAATGTCGCAATACATGCTGACATCATGCTAACAGGTACTGCATCAACCCTAATTTATACAGCGTTTCTTCACTCAGTTTTTCTGCAGTGCCAACTTGTTTCTGTTAGGTAGTGACTGTTTTCACAGATAAGCAATTAATAGGAAATTAAACATGGTATGTGAGTTTGACACCAGTTAACAACAGCCAGCAATTAAAGGATGAATTTCACCCCTAATCTATTGTGATACATTGCATTGTTTTAAAGTTATATTGAATATTAACTGGAAATTGCTGATGAGAAAGACCTCGCAGGTCTTGTATTCTATCCTCTTACCGGTGCAAGCTGGTTTTAATACTTCGAGTACTTAAACGTATCCAAGATTATTATCTTCCTGACATCTATGTGTATTAATATGCATACATTAAATACCTTCAGTTTACCAGGCAATGACTTGGAATCCATTAAATGGGTAAATAGTAAAGTGCACAGTGATTAAGAACACAATATTAAATGTATTTTTTTCTTCTTTTCTAATATCTGTTTCCACTTATGGTGAGCAGGATCTCTTAGAAATACAGTATCTTTGGGGATTGGGTTTGCCTTGGAAGTCTATTGGAAGGTTTCTAGAGCTGAAGAATTCAAATCCCTAGGCAGCAATTTACAAAATATGTAGGGATCTCATATCTGCATGAGTTTTAGGCACTTCCCCTGCAAAACATGACTGGACTCATATTTTAAGCTGAAAAATGACCATCAGTCAGATGGAAACATCCAGCAGATTGCAGTCAGATCAGGCTGGTACAGGGTATGACAATTGTCACACCTTGCAGTGGGACCTTCTCATGTTTTAGATATAAATTTTTTTAACCCTCTGTACAGCTATGAGCTTCATGTCATGTGATTATAACTTTCAGAATTTGATCACTTTTTACTGTGAATGTTTACGCTAGCACAGTGGAGTCCCCAGAACATGCAATGTCCTCAAAACCTATTATAACCTATTTTAATAACTCCCATGGATATCCCAACCTCCTGAAGCTATTGCCACATACTGAAGTAGTCTTAGTTTTTCCAGTACTTAGCAGACAGTATAAGCAGTATTGTGGAGAATTGCTTACGCTGTCTCTCCCAAGGCTTCCATTTATTTCTTGGTGTTGAAATTGAGTTCTCTGTTGTTTACCACCCTTATACCCATCCGTCATCACAGGTTAACAAATAGCTATTGGCTCTAGTGAGCTTGGAAGCATTGAGGAAGGCAGCGTTGGCCTTACTGTGTGCAGGAACACGATAATACTTCTGTCTTAGTCGCAGTTCTGTTGTGCTCACTACTTTAAGTAGGGTAAAAAACATCTTTCATGCTCCTTCTCCTGCAAACAGCTGCATGGCCAGGTCTCCAGGCCCCAGCTGCTTTATCAAATAAGATTCTCCTAGTTTGAAATAATGCTGACATGCTTCAAAAAAAAAAAAAAAAAAAAGAATATATGCTATTCTTTAACTTCTGCGTTGATTTTTTTTCTCATTGTTCCCCTTTTTATAATCTACGTTACAGACTAACTAGGTATTCAGGGTTCTGAATGCCATGTAATATTAAGACCATTTAATACAACATAAAAGTGTAATATTTTTAATTTTTCTTTCTAAAATTATTTCTAAAAGTACAAGTATTGCTCATGAAATAAAAACATCTAACAGTGGCAGGTAAAATTTTTTCTTTTGCCATAAATAGGTTGCAACTGTTGTATCTATCATGTGGATTGTAACACTTGAAAGTTGAACATGGATGTGGATCGTGAAAAATGAGTCATTGTTCATGTTCAAGGCTAAAGGTAGCCATAAGTATTTATACAATGTATGGATTATTTTTAAGATCTGTTAAATTTTACATGTAATTGAAATGAAGAAGCTTACCTAAATCTTTCAAATATTTCTTGTTTCACAAAACCATGCTTTCATGTTTTTATTAAAGAGTTTTTGTAAAATGTTAATATGTATGTCATTTTTACATATATTTATAAAATTCTTAAGTTTTTTTTAAAGTTAAAATAAAATATGTTTTTGTTAATATTGGACTATTATGTGATCCAAGACCATAAGCATTTTTATATAATGGAAGGCTTTCAGCATTGGCATTTTATCCTTAATCTTCATTGCAGCAAAAGCAAAGTGCTATTTGTAGACATTTATTCATCATTTCTAAAACAGTTATGACTTTAATGCACAGAGACTCCAACCAGGATTGGGTCACAGTTTATTTTGCATTATATGACCACAAAGATGAGTCCAGAAAAAAGGAAAAAAAAATTGTATTTTATGTATGAAATACTTTCAATGTAAGTTGCTTCATTTTTTTTCATGACCCGACACTATATAAGCATTTTCTGCTGGTTACAGATTTATCTATAAATTGTTGCTCTCATGAAACATCCTAAACTTTCCACTAGCTTTGAGGTGCAGGATTAGGTGCAGAAACTGACCCTATTCTAATAGTAAGTGGGTTTTATTTCATTTATTTTCAAGGGTTTGGGAATCTAAAGTTAACATTTATGACTTAAGGAAATGGAAGGGTAATAGCGATGATAAGTATAGATTTCTTACTGATTCAGTGACTGAAAATTCAATAATTTTTTTCATGTTATATATTTGTGACCTTGAAAGTCGTAACTTGAAGCCACTACATTAGTTCTGGTTCACCACACACAATTGATCTGTCGAAGCACTGACTCATGAAATTCAGGTGTGATGAGTATATAAAGACCATTTGCTATGAAATTAGGAAGACTAGAGAGGTTATAAAGGAGAATAATTTATGGGTGACATAATTGGACTAGGACTGGAAGCCTTCCTACATCATTACCATTGTATCAAGACTAGAAGACTATATAAAAAAAAATAAGTAGTGATAAAAAAGTCAGACGATAATTTGGTTTTTTTTTCATTTCAGCAAAAAGATGCCTTTGGAAAAAAAAGTCTACAAGTGAACTGTGTTTTACTCAGTGCTTTCACCTCCCTTCGTATCATATGCCATGGTGATCTAGGGAGTCCATTTTTACTTTAATTGTTCTTCATGTATTTCTTTCCTAAGAAAAGACTATCAGCTCAAACATGAGATAGCTTTTATTAAGTAATGACAGTATCTATTCTAATACAAATTTGAAAATGGCCAAATATGACTATAACATTGTTCCAATGTTCTGATGTCTGCACGTTAATGAAATACATAATGATTTAATGTTATTAATGCGCATTGAAGTCTTACCATGGTAAATAACATGAACCAACTTTTTAATTTTAGCAGTGTATTCCAGACTAAGTTCCATTTGGTTTTCTAGACTTAATCACAACTGTTTGCTACAACACTTTTTGCATATTAAATATTGGGATTTTTCCACAGAGTACATGCTAGACAATGGATCATTTCTGTGTACCCTAACTTACAAAAAAATGGAGAAGCTGATTTTTTAAAATGAAGTTTATTGCTTTTACACTTCTACTGCTTTTACACCTCTGTATCAATGATGTTACAGTTCTGTGTTTTGAGAACTCACATAAAAGGCTATTATTTAAGACGTATAAGTGACAATATTCAAAAGACCAATTGATTCTGTAGCTTAGAATATGCTGTCAATTAATTTTTATACATATATACATATATATTTTTAATACTAGAAGTCTATATTTAAAGATGTTTTCAATGTTGGATCATCCATATTTTATATACAGATATCTGAAGAATGATTCAAAACAGTGTTTTTATTTACATAGTTTTATCATGAGAGACTGTATGGTGATTGCCAACCGTATCCTGGGCTGCATCAAAAGAAGTGCGGCCAGCAGGTCAAGGGAGGTGATTCTGCCCCTCTGCTCCGCTCTGGTGAGACCCCACCTGGAGTACTGTGTCCAGCTCTGGGGCCCCCAACATAGGAAGGACATGGACCTGTTGGAGTGGGTCCAGAGGTGGCCACAAAAATGATCAGAGGGCTGGAACACCTCTCCTATGAGGAAAGGCTGAGAGAGTTGGGGTTGTTCAGCCTGGAGAAGAGAAGGCTCCGGGGAGACCTTACTGCGGCCTTTCAATACTTAAAGGGGGCTTGTAAGAACGATGGGGACAAACTTTTTAGTAGGGCCTGTTGCGATAGGACAAGGGGTAATGGTTTTAAACTAAAAGAGGGTAGATTTAGACTAGATATAAGGAAGAAATTTTTTACAATGAGGGTGGTGAAACACTGGAACAGGTTGCCCAGTGTAGCGGTTGAAATCCTTGACTTAAGATAAGCACTACTTAGCAACAACTAAAACATCAGCGTGTTATCAACAGTATTGTCACACTAAATCCAAACCACAGCACTATACCGGCTACTAAGAAGAAAATTAACTCTATCCCAGCCGAAACCAGGGCACCCAGAGAGGTGGTAGGTGTCCCATGCCTGGAAACGTTCAAGGTCAGGTTGGATGGGGCTCTGAGCAACCTGATCGAGTTGAAGATGTCCCTGCTCATTGCAGGGGGGTTGGACTAGATGACCTTTAAAGGTACCTTTCTACCCAAACTATTCTAGGATTCTATGATTCTATGAATGCCTCTATGATTCTATGTGATTTCAATTTGTGCAGAACTGAGGCTAGACTGTTCAAAGGAACTTGAGGGAATTAGTCACGTGAGTTTCATAACATAATTATTACAACAAATCCTTCCACATTTAGTGCTAAAGAATCATCATGGTAGTATAAAACATGACTATTCCTATCTTCACAGCAACTGCAGGGGCACAACTCAATGTGTTATTACAACAATGTCCTTTTACACATCTGAGTAATAACTGCATTACCACAGGTTTATTACCACATTGTGCTAATAGCACTGCAGGGCCACAACATGAGCTAGAAAAGAATTATCAGCATAAAATTTTGCCAGACATTTGCAATGATGGAATTTCTTTAATAGAGGAAAGCATGACAGCGTAATATATAAGGCTTACACACCTAAATCTATTAGATCTCTCCGCCTCCATAGAAGAGCACTGCAGATGCATTCTGGAGGCCAGACTAACCATTCCTCTTGACTTTGCAGTGCAAGGAGGTGTGTGATTTATGGCCTGTTCGAAATGATGGGGGAAAACTTCAGGCCCTCTGGATGACCCACTGACACCTTGGGGGTGCCCCCACCTCAGTGCTCTCCTGTTCTCCAGCCTGTTTCCCAGAAGCAGAGTGGAGGAGCTCCATATTATGCTCCCCTGGCCCTGTAGACATAGAAATGTTGTCCCTCTTTAGAGGGGAGGTGTTACACAGGAGTTTATAGAGTGCTTTGAAGCTTTTTGAGATGCTTTTGAGGACAATCCATGTGCTCTAAAGTGTGGGATACTCTGGGCCTGGAGATAGAGCATTAACATATGTGCTATCCATAGAGCGCAGTTAATATTGGAGTGGGTAGAGTATAAGAGATGTTCAGGTGGAAAAGCTGTAACACAGAGATATGGTGGATGGGCAAGGTTTGCTCCCTAGACAACAGTAGCGTCACAGACTGAATGCAGATCTCTATGTTTGTATGTAGCTTGGAGTCTGGCATAATTCAGGGTATAGAGGCACTATGGCCAGTACAAATAATAAATGGCAATTTATGAGGATAAATTGCCAACTAGAATTTGAAGATGCACAGATTTATAGCAAAACAATTTGTGATTGCTCAAATGATTAGTAAGTTGATTGCCTTAACTAGGCTATTCATCTACTAAATGTGAAGCTTTTCAAGGTTATTTGGGAATGCCTGCTCTCATCTATCTCACTTCTCCTGGAAATGTGACATGACTATACTCACTGGCTGAATAGTTACAGGCTTACTCATTTCTGTCTCTGGAAGACTACTTGGGTTCGCTCCTCGAGTAAACTGAAACAAATAAGGACAGATCCTCATATGGTCTAAGTAGGGAGAGTGACAAAAAGACCTCAGCAAAGTTGTATAAGAATAAATTAGCTACCAAGTCTTTGCATGAAAACTAAAGTTGTAACAAAAAAAGTTAGAAGATCCAAAGTTACTCAAGGTTAAACTCTTTCTTTAAGCTTGATTCAGACTGTTGTGTTTGGGTTCTGTTCAGATCTGTGTGAAATTATGTACCTATGAGCCACAATTTCTTGGCAGTAAAATGAAATTAAGTGTTCATCTGCCTTAGCTTGGGATCTTATTTCTTGCTAATAAAACTCCTCTCAGCAGAGAGCTGATAAACAATTTTCATTTGCCTACAGTTGCTTCTCGACAGATGCACACACTCTTTTGAGCTCTGCCCATCACCTTCTAATTCTTCCCAAATCAAACTAACAGTAATTGAAGCTGTAAGTGTATGTACAGACTTGTAAGAGTAATAATAAATATGTTACACTTGAAGTGGAATACAATGATTATCCATGATAAATCTTGGAATAAAAAAAAATTGTTTTCCTGAGATTATAACTGACGGTTACAGCACATTCACCCAACATCATGAGCACAATGGGCACATTGTGCAAGAGAAGTGAAAGACAAAGAGTGCAAACTAGAAAAGAAAGCGGCTCGGCATGAAAAGTCTGTTCTCATCACATCATGATGATGTATTGGAATCTGAAACTATGAAAGAGGCTGTGCCTGTTGGAACCACCTTTCAAAATGCTTTTCCACTCCCTCACCAGCTCAGGTCTGTCCTGGGTGCTGTATCACACTCCTTCACAGAGAAACAGGTCTGAGATGATAGCGTATGCATCTCCCACAGGCGGCAGCCTGCCCTGGGATCTTTGAATCCTCTGTCTCCACCATGGCAGCAAACCACTAAGAAATTCTGCCTTTAAAACAGGCAACAATGCACGCACTGAATGCTATTTTTAAAACGATCCCAATTAAAGGCCTAAAATAGAAAACATGGTGATTGATTTTAAAAACCAACAAAACGAATCAAGCACATCATAAATTGCAGACATTAAAATACATAAATTACAGTGGAAGGTATCTACACTCCTCTATATTAGGAAGGCAGGATGCATAGTCTACAAAGTGAATAAAATATTCTAAAACATTTTATTCATCCAGGATACAAGATTGCCACGGGGCAAAAGTTTTAGGTAACTAAGCAAATAAAATCTTGTTAAGTGTTATTTTTTTATAAAGCCTGATCCAGGGAAGACCATATTTTAATATACCAAAGTAGACAAGCAGTATTCCGTTTCTTTCAAGGTTATATGAGGCAAGTCAGCTACGATGGAAATTTGATATGAGCATAATGTTTATACAATAGGAATTTTAAGGGATAGAATGCAAAACATAAAATTTGTTTCTAATCGCTCTTTACTTGCCAATCTATAAAGCTCAGTGAGAAGGCTGAATGGTTATGTCGTAGTAGATTAAATTTTAAATCAAGTGCATAAACAGCCA
Organism: Gymnogyps californianus; assembly: GCF_018139145.2. Lineage (NCBI taxonomy): Eukaryota > Metazoa > Chordata > Aves > Accipitriformes > Cathartidae > Gymnogyps > Gymnogyps californianus. The sequence goes on along the minus strand of NC_059471.1, from coordinate 7,210,255 downwards.
CTGATAAAACTAATGCATAAAACATAATAAGAATAGGAATCACTGGGACTGAACTCTAAACTGCATTCTGATATATAGATTCATAGACTCAGCACAATAAAAAAAAAAGATTGAATGTCCGAACTAGCTACTAGATTCAAATATTACCCCAAAATTGTTACAATACATGATTTCATCAGTGGTTCTTTGGTTTCTCTTATTGCTTATGTCTGGTTTTGAATATTGGTTTGAACTTTAAAGCTGAATGTAGTTGCATAACACCGTAAAAGATTCACTTGTAGCATTGTGGGCAATTTAATCCCTACAAAGAAAAATTTAGGCTACCAGTTTGCTAGCCTAAGGATAATTTTATTTCAATGGAGAAGCTCCACAGTAACTTACATACTACTTATATATTACTTCAGTACAGTCAGGATTTAACTATTTAACAAGCTTTTTGTACTCTTCCTTTCAGGAGGGTATGTCACCACTATGTAAGTGGAAATTGTATATCTGTTATCCCTTCTTCAACTATAGGAACAAGTTAAGGAAAAAAATAAAACGCAAAATTAGTCAAAGTTGGAGGACAATGAAAATGCGAACATATTTAAGGTTTGCTTTGGGAAACAGGTACCACCTCCCAGAATCTTGTTTAAATTAATCCTAAAAGGAACATATACACGGACAGAGTTAAGGGCAAGAGCAAGGTTTTGCAGATCCCAGAGAAGAGTCCAAAATCTGGTATATTAGTATCAGATTACTTCTAAAATCACAACAGAGTTGGGTTAGAAAAATCTCAGGTAAATGGCTTTATGGACCAAGCAAAACCAGGCATCCCCTGGTAAAAACATTTCTATTTTATATCCCAAAGAATATCAGAAAACAAATTAAGATGAAGCTTTGCCAGATAATGTATGTGTTAAAAATGCAGTTACTGGACAGATAAAATTAGCTCAAGCTTTTTCCATTGTTAATGGAATATACCAAGACACATATTTAGGGCAAAAATATGGAACTGTGTTGACTCAGAAATATTTAAATCAAGTACACCGGATTTCCCTTTATCTGTGCTCTTTGAGGTATGCAATATATAATCCTTACATGAATGGATCTTCGAAAATCCTTTGCAGCAAGTTACTCTTTAAAATTCAGGGTATTCCTTTGCAGTCTATTTGTGCCAGTCATGAATTTTATAGGAGCATGGTAGTGGCTTATCTTAACAGTGCAAAACTGTTAACAGGGGTGGTGACAGGCTGTCAGTTCCTAATGGTACTGGCATCATGAGATTCCTGGAGTCTCTGAATCAAATTCTGATTTCAGTTGTACTAACTTTATCCTGTATGAGTCAGTTTTGTTGAGGGTAGTCACTCTTAAGTGTCATGAGTATTAATTTAATGAGGGCAAACACTGTTGTTGATTTGCTATTGCAACATCTCTGTTTTCCAGTGACTGTAGTTAAGTACTGCAAAGGCTTATTGCAATCCGTGCTCTGAATTGGACATGAAGTGACAGTACCATTAGTTTGTTCAGTTCTTTCACTACTGTCAGTCTAAAAGAGTGAACGGACAGGTCTGATTGTCATGAAATACATGATTCTGCCTCTATAACTTATCCACTGAGTATTGAATAGTCATAAGCTAAAGTGCTTTTATGGAAGTTGTACATAAGTGGCATAATTTTAGATTTTAAAAAATGAAACTGTTGACTGTTCAAAAGATGAAAGAGATTGGGGGGAAAAAAAGAAAAATACAGTCAGAGGTGTTTACCCAATACCATGAGGCAAAGGCCATTATTTACCGTGTACAGCTTGGCCTTGAAAAAGGAATTTTTATAGAACATAGTGATTTAGCTATAAAAAGAACTTCATTGTAAACATTCTGTGATAGGAAAGAATAAATGCGCCTTCCTTCACATTGATGTTCAATCTATAGAGACGTGTGATATTTTACTGAAGTTATTCCACAGCATATGGCAAGGAGTTGTTGCAATTTTTCTTTCAATTGTTACACAGATTTTGCTATTTTTCTTTTTTAACAGGGAAAACTATGGTACATTATTTAGACTTTATCAAATAGAATGAAAACTAGTATTTGATTGCACTGTTGTAAAGAACTAAGAAAGAAGGTCACACAGGGAAAGAGAAAGTAACAGTAAGTCAAGAAGAAAAATAAGAAAATTTCAGTGAAGAGATCAACTGTTTGTCCTAAGCCATACATAAAAAGCCAACTAGTTTCCTGTCTAAAACATGCTTTAAGATGCTATAAGACTGCTAGCTAATATGTTTGCTAACACTAGAATTACTAATGTCCTGATCAGACTTCCTTGAAAGAATGGACTTCCATGAATTGTTTTAATAAGTATATATGAAGTCTGAAAAGATAAAGATGACTTGTCTAGAATTCTTTTTTATCTGTCTAGTCATCACAGCATCCTATGAAAATATCATTACGTGGGAGGAAGAAAGACTTGAAGAAGCTACAGCATTACTAGAAGTTGTAGGCGAGAAAAATTGGAGAAGATCATTAATTTTCTGAGGAATGTGAAAGTTCTGACATGTATATGTGTGCATATCTACATACACATAAGCGCAGAGATACGTATGGAAAGACTAATGTTCCAGGTCCATCCTCTGGTCATCACAGGGGTGAAAACAAATTTTTGTGAAATTAAATTGTTGTGGGCATGGGAGTATGGACATCAGGACTCTTCTAGTTCTACAGTTATGGACTGTTGCGGGCACAGTTTAAACCTGAGGACAGGCTGTTGTCTAAGGTACAATGGTTTTTGGGTCACATGCTTTGCAAATGTGGTGAGGCTGTGTCACAATCAGCCAAGAAACTCTGCTGGTACAGGACTGATCACAAACCTTAACCCTTTTTTGCAGTAGGAGGTAACACCAAGGGTTTTTCCTGGCATCCTCTATCCACCCAACCCAGACTTACCCTACAGTTGCCACCTCCTGCCTTGTAACCTCTCCCGGAGCCCTTGTGCCCACTGGCTGCCCGTGGACGGGGTAGATGTCATATGACTCTCGAACATATAACATTTTGACATGCAGTGCATGGTCATGCAGACTGGTCACAAATATGATAGCTTCCAAAACACCAGTGATGGGAAAAGGTCCTGGTAAAAACTTAGCTCTGTTGACTGTGACACAAATCATAACTCTACAGATATTGCAGGTTCACTACTGTTCCAGAGAATGGTACATTGACTTGGGCATGTTTAAACATCTATTTTGAAATTACATTCGCAACTTCTTTCTATTCACATTTGATTGAATACAGTCTATCCCTTAAATGTCTTATACAGGAGATTTTATTTTTTCAAAATATATTTAAAGTGTATGTAGTCTAACTACCTTTTCACAATACAGTAGGAGAATGGAAGTACCTCCAATAAGGTTGTAATGCCATCCACCTTCTTAAAATGTTCTATATTAAATCAACTATTAAATCAAAATATCATGCTTTGCCAATAAGTTATTAAATGTCTGAACAAGTATATGACATTTTAAGGAGGCTGTTACAGACAAAACTACACTGTATCTCATATTTCAAAGATCCTTTAAAAAAGAAGACCAATTATTCTGTCAGCTTCATTGTGGAAATCCAGAGTAACTCTACCTATTTCATTCAGGTTAATGCTGGGCCCCTCACTGGGGCTGACTGAGCTGATTAGAGTCTACAGGAGCCCCCTTATAGAATGTAACAAGGACTGAATTTCAGCTATAGCGCACAAAATTAATAGGCAACAGGTCAGCCCGGCAATGACCAAGGCTATGTCCACACATCAGCACAGGATTAGCCAGTAATACCTGATCCTCATTAATGCACGTTCATTTTCGCTAATGCTAACTGATATTGTGCTGTGGTAACTCCATTGCAATGGTCACTGTTTCTCTCCCCTCTCCGCAGGCTGAAATTTGCTTCCCCATCTGCCTCCCACCGCTCGTGGCCACTTTTTCCGGAGCCTCACTGCTGCAGTTACTTCTCTTGTCTTGCATTTCAATTTGTCTGAGAAACATCACATTCCTGCCAAATTACTTGGCATCATAGCTGGGTGCCCAAGGAGGTGCTGGTTCTGTTGGAGAGGATACATTAGAGCTTGAACAAAAACTCTGAAATTCACTTGTCTTTGCTAAAATCCGAGGAAATGTCACTGACCCTCCATGTCTGACCTACTGTACTTAAACATCTGTAAATTTGATTAAATTTTCTTTCCCCATGCTGAAACACAGTGTGAAACTGCTTGGAGCTGTTAGCTGTACACTGAGGGTTTTTTCCTCCTGCTATCTCTTTAAGGCTTTGGAGCTTTGGTAGTTCTAAAACCCCACATGTACAAGGAAGAGCACATATATGAAAAGATAAATCAATGGAGTTTATGTCCACTTTTAATCATAATCTCCAGAGAGGGAGAGAGGAAGCAAAACAAATGTAAAGGCAAGCAAGACTGTATCTCTCTTGTATGTGTTCTCTCTCTAATTCCATAGGGAGATATTGTTAATAGTCAGTAATAACTCTCATTCCGTGATGCTCATTCAGTTTCTCCGAACTCACTGGAGCACTCTATGAAATGTCTTAGAATACATCTTATTAGCCTTATGTAAGAAATACAGGTGGTTTTCTTCCAGGAAAATGAGTGAGACAGGCAGGAAAATGGAGTGTGCTAAAGAATCATCATTTTTCAACTGACCATAATAAAAAGAGGTACTAGGTATTAAAAAAATCTTTCTAGAATTATAAAAGTGAGGATTTTGCTTAGCAAGCCTTTATGTGATTATATTTCATAATATAAAAATACAGAAAAGAAAAATGAGCTATCACTTTATTTTAAAATCCCACATTTTAAAGTCTTTTTTCGGAGCACTGGAAACTTTTAGAACTTTGCTTCTTGAATTAATAGAAGAGCTGACAGAATTAGCAGATCATTATTCTTTACATGAATCAGCACTACTGTGGCATCAGACACTGACATGAAGCTTAGAGGTATTTAATGAGTCAAAAAGTGTGGTAAGATTCAGGAATCTTGGGTTGCTTTTCAGATTTTAAAATTTATTGATTCTTGCTATTCTTTGGTTATTTTAATATTTTTAGGTAAAAGCTTTAAAAATAAATGAAAAGTAGGAAAGCAGACACTGTCCCAGAGTCCGGTCCCTTTGGCACCCACATACGCACTTCTACTTCCTGAAAGATTTCCTTGAAATAATGTGTAACCTCTCACTTGTCCTCTAGGTTCTTTTTTCTTTTCTTAGTAGTTTTTCTGTTGGGTCACTATCAGGTTTCATTGCTGTTGGGCATTCTAAAGTAATTTTAAAATACTAAACGTGGTCCAAACCAAGCTAGTCGGAATGAGTTTTAATTCTGAAACCTTTTAAAAAAACCTCTTCCACAATCATGGGTGAACAGCCACAATCTTTTCTTTCTCGTCTTTGAGCTACCATCCGTAGAACAAAGAAGCAGAATAATTTCTCCTACAGAATTGAATTTAAATGCCTTTTAAATGCTTTTAAAAGACTAGACGTGGAGCCCAGTTCCTCTGTGCAATTACCAGCTTGCAGGTGACCAGGAGTTCTTTGCTTTTTTTCATATTTTACCTAAATTATCTGCCTAGGAATCAAACTCTTGCAACAGAGACCTGGAACAGCAGTGGACTCAGGCTGCATAAGTCAGTGCCCTTCAAAAACATCTTTGCAGTGAGTATACTGCTATTTTAGACGAAATGGTACTTGTGGGTCTCATCTTCATCATGCTTACTATTAAATAATACTAAAATTGAAATGAGCTTCACCTTATACCCCTGAGCTATGCCTTGCATTATCTAGGCCAACATCTTCACTCAAAAAGGTGCTTATGTCGTTTTTTCCCCACAAGGTAGTCACCTGTATCATCTTAGTTCATATATAAAAACCTTCACACATCCTACTTGCCTGTTAAGCACAAGTCAAGCAGAACTTGACAATTACACAAAGAGTACAGTCAGACAAGGATGACCAACCAATTCAAGGATGGCCAACCTATGATCCATGAACCAAATCAAGGCCATTAGAAAGACTCATACAGCTCACAACTCCCTCACTGTCCTCTTCTTTTCTCTGTAGCATTGGAGGAAGGCAAACTGTGTCATATGAAAAAGAAATCTGCACCATAGTTGGTCTGTCAAGGCATGTAGCCCCACAAACTGGCTGAGCTACTTCTGAGGTAACTAAAATGTTTAATTATTTTAATTTCTTAATAACATACCCCAAAAGTCTGCTTAGATCACAGGTCTGTCTGGTTCAGAATGTTATTTTTCATAAATATTGTTCTTGATTTTGATCTCCAATTTAGGTTGGAATAGGTTGAATAAAATATTTCTAACTTCCAGGAAAAAAACAAACAAGATATTTGTTTCTGAAATTTGTATGAAGGTTGGCAGACAAGCACTTTTCTTACAATTCTTCTGATGGAAATAGTTAGAACCCAAGTATATAAAACAATATAAATCTAGAAATAAACCCAAACTTCAATGACTGTCATTGCCTAACTGAGAAAAACAGAAAAAAAAATTGTTTTCATTACCTACTCTTTTTGAGTTTCAATGTAATATATACTATAAAATCAGGAGCTCAAACCTCATTATCAGTTTATGTACAAAATACCATGGGGATGGTTACTGGTCACTTTACTAATTACATTTACACCATCTTAACAAAATCAGATAACACACATCCTTTTTATTATTAATTTTAATAGTAATTAATGGTGCATGATTGCATCTTATGATCAGTTAGGGGTTTTTTGAGTTTACTAAGAACACTACTCATTGCTGGCAACTAGAACAGATAGCAGAAGAATTAGGGTGAAGTTAAGAAATAGTTCAACTCCAACTTCTCTACGTGCAGCAAATAAACCATATCAGCAAGTTGTAGTAATGTCAGATGTTTTTCCAGCAGGTAGAAACATTGCTTTGAATTCTTAGTGTGGGAACGTTGATGCTTTCTTTTTGTGAACATTAACCATTATATTCAAGATACAATGAAGAAAAATAGAAGGCTTCTAACAATAAAATATTGAGAAATTAAAGCATTCTTGTGTTATGGAAGAAGGAAGATGGCCAGAGCTGTGTAACTGAGAAAGGTTGAGGCGGCTGGGGCAGCTGAATTTTTTACTTATGGGAAAAAAGACTTCTGAGCTTATCTGGTTCTTAATGGATAACGTGATACTCAAATTTATCTTAATGCAAGTTTTCTCAAGTGCTTTCCAACAGACATTATCATTCCTGGAAATTATAGTCAAGAAAATTTCATTGTTATTGCTGCTTTAACAAATTAGCCAATTTAGGAAGTCTTCTAGCAATTGAGTTACTTGCAGATTGACTACTGATTGCTCCAACTCTCATAGTTTAATGGGTCTGTAACCATAATGATCTTACAGATATATTGCTTCAGGACCTCTAGCAGTCTCAGTCTCAGCATTGAGAGAGTGGTGACTCAGCAGCCAAGTCAAAAGACACAATTCACTGGGTTCCTGACTTATGTTTTGCCTTTCATAGTGTCTACTCCTATCCTTGAGATGAAGCTGTCACTGTGCTCTTGGGATATTTAAAGGAAAGTCAGCTACAATCAACTTATCACAGAATTCACCCAAAGGCTTAAAAAACCATGGTGTGATAGAGACTTAGGGGAGACTCCATGTAAATATACCTGGTACTCATATACGTGTTAAGGTGGCAAAGCCATCTTGCATGGGCCACCTTAGGGTGTACCTGGGAAGAGTTTGGTAGTCTTCAGCAGCAAGAAAACATACTGAAAAACACCTTGAAGGCTACAGAGCATGACTCTCGATTTAAGGAGGTGGCAGCTATGTAACTGCAGTTTCCTTGGCCCCTCTTCACCTCATTCACAAGAAATCTCCTAGTCTCTTACAGGAAGTTCTGACAATAATGCAGATAAAAGCAAAATACCCGGTCCTTGGGTCTTTCACCTACAGTTTGCGGAAGTAGTGAAGAAATAAAGGAGTTAGTTTTTACTTACATTTAGCAAATTTTAACAGAGGTACAATGAATCATCACCTGCATTTCAGGAGAGCGTATCTGGAATGCAAATACCAGGGTGCAACTTCTGACACTTCAACTTTTACACTTTAGTGTTGGTTTGTTTTTTTTTTAAATTTTAAGCTGTGTTGAGATCACAGGAATGCTGCATGGTATTATTACTTCTGAGCTTTGCCCCAAAACCTCGCTTCTCAGGCTGAAGTCTTTTCAAGTCTCCTTTACCATTCACAGGAACTCTACATCCAGTATTAATGAGATGACAAATTCACTACATTTTTTGTAAAGGAAAAGAATATTTAACTAGGAAGGTATGATCATATCTTTTTGTGAGGCAGCTCTTTGCAAAGCAGAAGAATGAAAACTCTCATTACAATCACCATTTGCACACAGCCAGTCTGGTTAGCTCAGTAGTTAGAAAAGATGCTCATTGCTTTCATATAGAGCTGAAATCTATACTCAGTGTCGTTTCAGTCTAACGTACAAAGTGCAACATAGATCCTCCTTTTCCAGAAGTGCTTGTTTGTTGCAATGCTGATTGAGCTCCTCTAATTCTATAGTACGAGTACATGCAGTAAGAGCTTATTTAGGATAATTTACATTAAAACAGTTACAAGGGGTAGAAAGCAAAAACTATAAGATGTCTACTCGGAATAATTTAGTTTTTGTCTAGACCCCTTAGAACGCAAATTAACACTCAGCTACAGTTTCTGTAAACTAGTGCCCAACAGTCAACATGTTATAAATACTTCCTCAATCCAGACTTCGCGTGATAAGTCTAAGGGTAAATTCAGAGTAGAATTTGTAGATCTCATTTGTTTTCAGTTAATTGCACTAATTAACTGATGATAATATGGTATCAAATAGTAGTAGGGTTGTTACATAAATAGTTGTTCAAGGACATCTATGATTTTTTCCTAGGACTTCGCAAGACAAACTAGACTAAACACCAGAGCTAGAAAAGCATTGTTTTTTGGGGGGAAACTTCCTTTTTGGAAAAACCTGTAAGCTAATTTGTACCCACTCTTTGTAAACTCTTTGAGATAAGGAAATGCTGTATACAAAATATTTTTTTTTTTTTTGTCTGTAAACAACAGTGAAGTACCTATGTAGTCCTATATGATAATTAAAGAAAAGTAACTCTGCAAGATTCAGGTATAACAACTGACATCAACATTATCTGTTATCATCAGATAAATAACCAAAAGTTTCCCACAGCTGTAGGATTTCCTATATCTATTTAACTAATGGAGAATTACAACATACAAAGGTTACTGTATTTTTAATAATAATGTAATTAAACATCTCTCAGCTGAAGCAGTACCTAGAGGTATTCACGTTCATTTCTGCAGATTTTATACCAATCTTTTGACCATTTCTGCCACCCAGTAACTATGAGACTTATCTGCCTACTATGTCCCAGTTTTGTGTGCCCCACAACAAGAAAAATATTGGAACAAGTTCAGTGGAAGGCCAAAAAAATGATTAGGGTCTTGGCACACATGATACAGAGGGGTTGAGAGAGGAGGTTGTACAGCCTGGAGAAAAGAAGGATAAGGAAGGAAACTTAGCCTTCAGCTATCTGATGGGAGGTGATGGAGAAGAAAGAGTAAGACTCCTCTCAGAAATGCAGAGCAAAAATACAGAATTCAACAGACAAAACGTACAACAGGGGTGTTCGAACACTGGAACAGGTCACCCAGAGAGGTTGTGAAGTCTCCATCCTTGGAGATATTCAACACTTGACTGGACAAGGCACTGGACAACCTGATCTAACTTTGAAGCTGGATGTAACTTCAAAATTCAAAGTTGTTTCTACTTTGACTGGGCATTGGACCAGAAGACCTCCGGATGTCCCTTTCAACCTAAATTATTATACAATGTTATGATTTTCAGAAAAGAAGAATTTTAATTTGTTTTTTTAGCCAGAAAGATTAGACTTGGTAATTTTTTTTACAGGGAAATGTTATAAAATCATCTCATCAGCCTAGGAAAAAAGCCTTTGTCAGTGGAATTTAAAATCTGAAAGTATCTCCAACTTTCATTCGTTGAGCCTATGTCCTTTAAAGATACATTTTTACAATAGTATCACTGGTAGTGATATCTTCATAGCATAGCAAAATATTCATAAAGACTGCAAGATTTTATGATAAAAGAAAATTACAGAGGGAAAAAAATTGAAATCTCATCCCTTTGGGCATTGTTCTGAGTCACTGGAAATAGTGGCATTTAAATTTTCCAACAGTCCTGCCAAAATGAGGAAACAATGAAAGATTATTTGCATAAATTATATCCTGCTAGGTGTAACATAAAATGTAAACCCAAGAAACAGGCTCCTGCAGCAAGAGTTGCTTTTATGAATAAAGTTCTGGAGATTGTTCTAACAGTGAATGAATTCCATTTCCGAACACAAGAGCAAATTAATGAGCATGCAGGTTTTGCACCGCTGCTTTTCAAGCAAGCCAAAATCTCCTCAGAGAAACAGTGGTAAGTCAAATATTTGTAAAGCAGATGCAGCACTTCCCTTAATTCCTAGAGGGCCGGAATCCAGATTTCCATGCATGAATTGGAGTAGAAGGAAGAGCATTACCATGACCTGCAGAAGTTTATTTCATCTATTGGCCAGTGCACATTATATGTTCCTTTCTATGTTCAAGACTGTTCAATGTAGCCTATAGATGTTAGAGGCTTTCCTACACAGACGAGGGCTCGTGCTGCACCAATTCGGATGAATGGTGCAGAGCCCAGTGTGACAGTCAGCACTCGGTCACTTGTGGTAAAAAATAAGCTGCAAATAGAAATCGTCAACAGTGAAAATGAAAGTACTAACAGGAATGAAGAATAGAAGAGCCTTAATGTATAGCCACAGCGTTGCAATCTAACGTGTCAGCCCTGTGGTCTCTTTTGTCCTGGAGCTAGAGAGTCTAGCTGAGCTACAGAAATCTCATTAGTGACCAATGGTACAAATAATCAACATTTCCTGCACTACAGCCAAATCCGCTCTTTTCCAGATTACAAAGGCTACTCGCCTTGGTGCAGACAACATTTAATTGCCAACCACTACCAAACCTACGCAGGATACAGCCTCAGTTGTTGGCAGAGATGGTTTAACGAATTTGTGGATTTGCCTCTTCGCTATCCCAATCCGCCTGATGGTGGAAGAAAACCAAAAGGTATCTGAATCCCTGGACACCGAGCTTGGCATGACATTAATGCTGGACAGTTTTATGGAGCACTGTCAGAAGAGCCAGACAGACGACTGCACCCTGTGATGCAGGAATGACCTCTGCAAAAGCTCAGGCTGTGGGGGAGGAAGAGGGCGATGGTAGTCCTGACAGCCGAGGGCTCCCTCCGTGCTTGCCCAACACTGGGCAAATCCATGCCTGAGGTGATGACATTTAGCTCCGTCTGCCACAGAACTCTTAGCGTGACTTTCCACGCACTCAGCCTGCTGCCAGTGCAAAGCCTGGAGCTCTGCCACGTGGGAAGGAGGAGCCCATTACACTGTGAAAATCGTTTTCGTATCTCCAGAAGCCAGCATTTCCCATGCCACAGGGAAGAACATTAGCTGTATCTGTTCCATTCATTATTTCAAAAAAAGTAAAAATGAAAGAAGCTTAATACCCAGAATCCTTTTTTTACAACTACTGCCATTTTAATTACCCAATATAATCCATTTTATCTAGGTTAAGGGTTAAATGCTGCCGTCAAAAAAATGAAAAAAAGAAAGCATAAAATAGATACTTTTATTTAAAATAAGTTAACATTAGGAAAAAAACCCTCATCTAAAAATAGTTTAACAAGTCAGAAATGTCAAAAAGCAGCAATGAAAAGGAAACAGCATTTACTGATATTTTGTTTCATGCTTATATTGTCTTTTCTTGCAGTCATGATGAGTAGAAATTCTCCTTTAAAAGGAAAACAAAGATTCTTAAATCATCATACATTTCCATTAGCTGGGGCAATGAGAAAAAAACCCAGAAAATAATTTGGGATCTGCACAAAAGGTACAGAAGTTGTCATTGTTATGGGATAAGAGGAGAAGGGTCCAGATTCAAAGCAGAATATTAAGGAACGTGGCAAGAGGGACCTCTTTGGGCTTTGTGTTTTAATACATTCATCGTAATTAAACAAAAAAAGGGACTTGTATTTTGAATGTTGTAAACAGCTGCTTTATTAGCTCAAAACACACAGAAGAGAGACAGAAGGTGTATAGTTGGTGTCAAATACTGCTGGCATGCTGTCACATTTCTAAGTCTTAATTTACATATATGCACCTACTTGTACTTTATAGGTGTGAAGGTCAATTATTGCAAGTATAATTAACATCTTACTGCCAAAAGTTGTTAAGCTATTTAGGCAAAATGAAGATTTGAATAACAGAGCATGATAACTAGACACTATATTAAAGGATGAGTAATAAAATTTAGGATCTGAAAAACTTGGCTCATTTAGAATATTGTTGGGTCCAAGAGAACATAATTTGACTTCATAAAATCAAAAGTAATAGAAATGACTGCATTCTGTAGCATAACTGGGGAAAAAAGTGTGTGAAACTCATGCAAATTAGCATGAAAGAAGCTTGAAGAAGATGTTCCACAAAGTAGAGAAACTGATGTACGTCTGCCTCTGAACAGCAAGAGAAGGAGTGAGGGGAATTTTAGGGGCAGCTTTTCAATACCTGCAAGGACGCGGAGCCAAGCCCTTTACTCAGACACTTGGTGGGAGAACAGACAACAGTCATAAAATGAATCAAGGGAGGTTCCTTCTAGACATAAGGAAAAAAAAATCACTGTGAAGATAATGAAGAACTGGAACAGGGGTCTGGAGAATTGTGGGATCTCAGTCCTTGGAGGTGTTCAGGATGTAACTGGATAACCCTGAGCAACCTGCTCTGATTTCAGTGTTGACCCTGCTTTGAAGAGCAGGTTGGGATAGAGACCTCATAAGGTTCCTTCCAGTTCAGCAGTTCTGTGACACATATGGCGATGGTGAAAAATAAAAACCACTCTGAAATTTTAGTATTGAAAGAAAGTAGATGTATACTACATGCCTGTCTTGAAAATGGAAATGCTAGCAGTATTTATAGTCACAACCTCCAAAGCACTTCTCAGAAATGGTAAATAAGCTCTGTGCCTGAAAGAGGGAATAAAAAACAAAGGCCTGTATCTGAGAGGCTGATCAAGGAGTGAGCGTTTAGGCAAATGAATTCCCATATATTCATAATATAACCGTATCATTTTTATTGACTTTAAAAAATCCCTAATAGCCACTAAAATCTTATAGAGCAAGAGAAAACATGAAGCTAATGAATAGTAAGTGATTAAATATGCATTTTATTTTTTAAGGAAACAAAGTAAAGCTGAATTTAGATCTGGAGAGCTTTCCAACTGAAAGCCTATTCACGAATTCAAAATTAAATTATCCATAAAATCTTGTTTCTTCAACTTTGGAAGAATATTTAAACGTCTTTCACATATTAAGTAATCTCTCTTTGGCACATGGCTCAGCTGTTTCAGGCAACAGGATGTACCTGTGCTGGCAAATGAGGAACATTAGTTCTGTCATAAGCATGAAATTATCATATGAGGATGTCAGACGTACAAAGACTGATGTCAGGAAAAATAAAGGGTATTGCTCACAAGCCATGGAAACCAATGAATCACTACAGTTTGGTGTTTTCAGAACACAAAACATAATGGAGTAAGTTGGAAGTCTGGATGAATCAAGTGGAGAGACGGCTGTTCTGGACGGCTTCATTCAGTTATTACCAGTCGCTGCTTTGACTCCAATGTCACCTGGACTATTAGAACAGAAAAAGTGAAGATGCCTCATTGTCCCTGGCAGTTCTGAGAAAAAGGACAAAACATATTTTTATGTACCAGGCATTCAAAACCTTTTACAGAGAACTCTGAGAGTAAGAACACTATTAGTTACAACAGCAACTGTACATCTTAATGTAGCTCACACACAAAGTTTTGAGCACTATAATCTATTCTACTGGAAGACCTGATAGTCATGACCAAAAGATATGTATTTTCTTTCCAAATATCACTTTTTCAAGTAAGCAAAAGCAAAGTTTTGTACACCTTCTGGTCAAAAAGATGATCTGAACAGCTGAACTGGTCCATGACTTTAATAGAGAAGTATGATTGATGGTTATTATGTCTCAGCCTTTCAAATAGGAAAAAAAAAAAGTAGATTGACCTCTAAACCTACATTAATACTGTTAAACTTATATGGATAGTTATAGCCATTAAAAAATCCATATATACACACTCTCCAGCTAAACTGAAAGTTTCTTATCTATTCTTATATTAAGCAACTAATAAAATATTACCATATTGATTTTAAATTCTATGATATTATGGCTGCAGCTGATGTTCAGGTTAATCTATTAGGAACTTCATGGTGGAATATAAAAAACTACAGAGCAACCATGTGAAGGATCATAAGAAGTATATTGTTATATGTGGTCTGTCTTTGGAAATTTAGAAAAGGCATATTGACAGAAACCAGAGATTTTCAGTTCAACAGAAATTAAAGAAAAATGTTGCTAAGTGTTTGCCCTAGATTTTAGGGAAAACAGGTCTTGCTAAACCTGGTCTCATCCTCTGTTGAGCGTACCACTTTGGCTGACAAAGATAAATGTCAGATGTAAAATATTTGGACTTCTGAAAGGCCTTTACATGAGAACCACATAGAAAATTAGCACTATTAAATAGCATTAAAGCATAGATTTAACAGACAAAGAACTGGCTAGATGATAAATATAAAAAGTAGTCAACAGTGGAGTAACATGATTTGAATGAAAATGTCTCTAATGTAGATTTGTAGCTACAGCAGCAAGTCCTGCACTACTGAACCATTTCATTAAATGGTTTAAAATACATAAAAGTGCTTCTGATGAAAATTTTGTATGACATAAGGATTGGCATGGTTGAGAATGCTGAAGGCAGAGCTGTAGAGTTCCATTCCCCCAGAAGGGATGGGATTCACCTGACCAAATAAAACTGCTTACTTTGGGGATATTTGAGTTAGTCACCTCACTGTAAAAGCCACCTATTTTTTGTAGTCAAAGGAAAGAAATAAGCACTTTTAGATATCTGTGATAGGTCAGATTAGTAACACCCTAAAAGTGCCTATTTCTCTCCACTGATGCTAAAGAAGATAAAGGCTGACTCATGATGTTGTAAGTATTTGAAATTAGTTGAAATTACTCCTATTCAATATTTTTTTTTAGTACGAATAAGTTATATATTTAGGAATAAAGAAAATAGGTAAAGTCTACAGAAAGAGGAGTTGAATATTGGAAAACAGGGACTCTGGAAAGAATTGAGAGCTTGTGGTGGACATGCAAAGAAACTCCTACCAGGTTTATGAAATATGAAAACCATGAAAAATTGGAATGAGCCAGCAATGTGCGCTTGCAGCCCAGAAAGCCAGTCGTACCCTGGGTTGCATCAAAAGAAGCGTGGCCGGCAGGTCAAGGGAGCTGACTCTGCCCCTCTACTCCGCTCTAGTGAGACCCTACCTGGAGTACTGCGTCCAGCTCTGGGGTCCTCAGTACAAGAAAGACACAGACATGTTCGAGTGGGTCCAGAGAGGGCCACGAAAATGATAAGAGAGCTGGAACACTTCTCCTATGAGGACAGGCTGAGAGAGTTGGGGTTGTTCAGCTTGAAGAAGAGAAGGCTCCAGGGAGACCTTACTGCGGCCTTTCAGTACTTAAAGGGGGCTTATAAGAAAGACGGAGAGACACTTTTTACCAGGGCCTGTAGTGGCAGGACAAGGGACAATGGTTTTAACTGAAAGAGGGTGGGTTTAGATTTGACATCAGGAAGAATTTTTTATGATGAGGGTGCTGAGACACTGGAATAGGTTTCCCAGAAAAGTTGTGGGTGCCCCATCCCTGGAAGTGTTCAAGGCCAGGTTGGATGGGGCTTTGAGCAACCTGATCTAGTGGAAGGTGTCCCTGGCCATGGGAGGGGGGTTGGACTAGATGATCTTTAAAGGTCCATTCCAACCCAATCCATTCTATGATTCTATGATTATATGCTTATTTTGGAAAAATTGAACTTAATCCCCAGATATACATTTGAAGAGCAATAGATCCAGTTAGTATCAAAGGGCAGTACAAAAGCAATTTTACTTCAGTATAGTGCACCATAACTCGGATGCAGGGATACTGCATAAAAGTAAAGTGTCTACATTTTAATAAGGATGTTGTAAAACAAGACCTAAAGAAAGAGAAGAAAGAAATGATTCAAAGGATGGGGAAAATTTTTCTTTCAGTAAAAGGCTAAAAAGCTCAAGCTGTTTAACTTTCTCTCTGATGACTGAGAAGTGATTTGAATGCAGTGTTTAATATAGTAGAAAAAGCCATAACAAGAACCACTGACTATAAACTGTTGCCAGACAGCTTTACACTGGAAAAGTGGCACACACTAATAGCAAGGAAAGCAGCCATCAGAACAAACTGCCCAAGGAAGTGATGGCTTCTCTGTTACCCGATACCTTTCAAGACTGAAGGTCTTGCAGGGAGATATACGTCTTTGAAATACAAACGGTCTTTAGTCCAGAGCAAGTTGCTGGCTTAAGGAAACGTGACTAAATCTAATGGCTCTTCAAGCAGCCTGCTCTTATAGCCCCTCCTGGCCTTAAGCTCCCCCAGTCTTGCTTACTGCAGATTGATGAGCGGAGAATAAAGATCAGGCAAGTACATGTGTACTGCCTGTCTTTCACTTCCGCCGCAAGATCTACTGACAACAAATCCCTGAATTTACACGTGAACACATTTCTTTCCGAAATTGTTTAAACAGGCTGTCTGATGAACTGGTGCTTTAGCAGCACGTGCCAAAATGTGAAGAGAACAAAAGCACGGCGAAAACCTGCAATGAAGAATATGGATGGGTATACAAGAAATGTGAGGTTATGTGATCATGTTCACAAACACAAAGGAGCACCTGGAACAGTGACAAGTGGGGAAAACTCTAAGTTTACATCTGAGAAGACCTGTTAGATCGTCAGACCAGGTAGATTTGCAAGAACTGCCATGGAGATACAGAAGGTGGTGATCACAATTCAGTAGGTGGAAGTCTTCCCCTCTCCCCCATCAGTGCTACACTGGTACTTGATGTGATGTTAAGGACAGCATCATAATTCTGGACGCTAGCATTGCTGAAAGAAAAGGAATAGCATTTTCTGAAAGGTTAGGAGTTTTAATCCCAGTGTCCTGGGTAATACTGATTTAAAATTTAGATTTCATCAGTTGATTTTCCTGGCAGTTTCACTTATTTTTACTTCTTGTTATGAGTTACATGCACTGTTCAAATAGCTGATTGATTCTTTCTCAGATAGCTGTCAGATGCATTTCAGTGCCTGGAGAATTTTTCTATATATACTTATGTGTCTCTAATTTCTTATGCTGATGACATCATCCATTAGTATGCATTAACTCACAGAGATGGAGGGAGATTTAGATTATATTGTTGTGTGCTAGGAGATAGCCAGGCAAAAAAAGGTGATTTAAATTCCACAAGGATAGTAAAATTGTTCATTTTAATGGAAATTACAACAAAAGTTAATGCGTAAGATTAATCATGTTCTTGCGTGTCTTTCTATGTTAATTCTTTTCTATTGCGCATTCATTACAGAGATTAGCTAATGGGAATCCTGAAACTTTCATATAAAGAGTTGCTTTATTTTCTGGATACTAAAAAGGAAAGTCTGCAAAGACAGCAGACTGAGAATAAACACTGAGTTCATGGCTCTCCGGGCTGTGCTTCGAAAGATAAGCCATTTCTGTAGAAAAACTCAACCCCCCCTCCCCTGGCTGATGCCACTACCCACTCTGTTACCCGAGTCACATATTCCTCTGCATTGACTGCCTAAGACGCTCAGTAAGAGAGGAACCAGTTTCTTCCTTTGTAGCTTATCAGATCTCATTAAGAAGAGTTTTTCTTTCCGCTGGTTCTCAAAAAAACACTCCTTCAAACTGCAGGCAGATAATTTTGTGCTTCTTAGGCTGGTATAAAAAATGTGTTGGCTCATAGCATCAAACCTCAGAATTCATACGTGTGAAATACATATAGCTTATGCGTACAATGCTTACTGTTGCAGGATCTGAAAATGATACCAATAAGAGGCAATATTCTTTACAAGTAATATTTGCTTCTAAAGCACTCAGGCCATTAAATCTGAAATCAGCAAACAGAGACAAAAAGCAGGTTTAAGAAAAAAAGACAAATTAAGCTTGTGAAGAAATTATTCCAATGGAGAGAAAAGTATGGCAATAAGGCTAAGAATGAAGGACATTATAATATCTTTTCTAAGAAAAAAAAAAGGAAGAAAAATAAGCACTGTGAGGAATACAGATCAGGAAAAGCACGAGATAAAAAGGAGGTGATTACAGAAAATGCACTATACCATCTGGATAATGTTTGACATCAGCAAAAGCAAACAAGAATCTGAAGGAATACATGTTCCCAATTATAATTATACAAATATATCATAGCTAGTATAATGAAGACTTCTGTAGTTAAGGTTGGTTTCTAATTTCCACGCTATTCCTCACTTTTTCAGTTACTTGTAACATTTTATTCCTTTTGTCAACATCACATCCTTTCTCTCTGACTAGTGCATTAAGAAAGTTCCTCTCACTAATATCTCCTGAACGTGTTTAACACAGATGAAAGATCATTTCAGAAATATCACTGGAATAAAGCGGTCATACCAAATGACAAGAAATTTTGTCCAATTCCACAAACATTGTCAGGGTACCACACTCAATATTTTGATTTCTTTTGGCCCATGGAATAATTATATATAAAATATGCTAAAATATACCAATATGAGTTTGGTTTTATTAATTACCACAGTTGTTTCTCAGTATTATGTGCCTGAGATACCCATGTTAAAATAGTAGTCCCAGTTTTTCTGGCAGTGGCACTGAAAGGAGGATCCAGTATTGCATCCTGAGGTGGAATAATCTGGAATCGTCACTAAGATGAATATTAAATAATTTCTTTTCATCAGTTCACCCAATATGTACAACAGCAGTCAATTAGATATATTTTAATTGACTTCTCCTTTGGGAATTGTTAGTGTGTGGTTTTTATGAACTTCCTCACTATGAGCAGACAGCATTCACAAAATAAAGTGATGCATTCTGAGCTCCTTCCCAAGATTAAAAAGAAATAGTAGGTCTGGGTGAGATTTTGTAGTTGATCAAAATCTCACTCAAAGGACAGAATGACACAAACAGCAAGCAGAAATCTCCAATTAGCTGCTCATGAGACACTGCTGAGCTGCTTTGATATCTTCTCAATATAGAGGCTAAGATGAATATTGCTCTTTGAACATTTTAATGGATATTAACACGTGTATTCTGGGACAAATTTGGACACCATTACACACACCTCCGTGTATTTTATAGTATATGCAGAGATGTCAAAGAATATATGAATATGAGAATATACTGGTAAAAGAACACTCAATCTGCTGGGCATATGTACAGCTATAACCAATGTAAAAATTAAGTGATATTTAGCTGACAACAAACTTGTAAATATCAGGATTTAGGCAGACTGATACCAATTGCCTGAGTAAGCAGAAAAGGGATTAGTAAGATTTTCTCACAAGTTTTTGTCATAAATCTATCATAATCAATGCCCATCGTTATTTTAATTATGGTATTTGAAACCAATACCCAAATGCAATTAAATGAGAAACAGTTTGCTCTCAAGACAAATAACGAGATGGGCAACCAACATACTTAATCTGGGAAGATACTTTCATCAAAATCTAAAGTGTAATTTATGAGGAAGATGAAAACCTCAAATGTTGTCCACCAGTGGAGCAGTGGAATAGATTAAATAGTGTGCATCTGACTGAAAATGTAACATGTTTAATAAGGCGTTGATTAGAATTTCCAATAGAAGTTCCATTTACTCAAAATATTTTAGTGCATGGGATATGTGTATTTGATATGCATGCATTTCAAATTATTAGACCAATTTTCATTAGCAGTCCCTATATTGGCATGCTTTTGAGTGCTAGAAATGGTTTACTCTGATTCATTTTCTGCGTCAGTATATAATTTGATGTCAGAATTAGCACTGATTTTTTTAACCTCTTCCCTTTCACAATATGCTTTCACTCAGGTTTGCTTGATCACCTCACCAGGGTGAAATATATATTTTGTTTACCGAGCTGAACGTTGGCAATGCTAAAATATCTCAAGAATCCTGTTGTGCTCCAGCTAATGGAATGAGATACGTGAGTGGGCAAGGAAAAGCTGTGGAGAGTCATTTTGTCCTGGTTAGTGGTGGGAGAGGGGAACTGGCTCCCTTAGCTCAGTGACAGTGCAAACCTATATTACAATGCTGCGCTGTACGTGGCATTGCCCTCCTCTTTGGCTCTGGTACAGTCACACGGTTCCTTCCAGGAGACTGCTGGGAATGGGATATTTAACATTGTACTATTTTCTGAATATTCTTTTTAAAATCCAAATAAAATATTCTTTCTAAAATCTAATAAGGTAATGTGTACAGAAATAGAGGTGCAGCTTTCACTAAGTAAATACTGAAGTCAGTGCAATTCTCTACTGACCTTTTGGAGCAACCAATGTCAGTATATTAATACAAGATGAAAACAAATGACCAGACCAGAATTAGCCATCAATTGGAAGGCCTTAATCTCTGTCTACATAGTACAGCATGAAAATCTTAAGCTTTGTGACAGCAATGACTAATTTTAAGTGAACAGTTTATGGCTAAACTAGCAAAGCTGCAGTATTCAGCAACACTCCACTGAACCTAGTTTAGTGCATCTTGTAAAATTTGTGCTTACTTCACAAAGTTATTTATAGTTCCTTCACATTAAATACCCAAGGACCCATAAAAATACTGCTTTTAATCTGTGGGGCCCTCCTACATCCAAAAATACATTTGTCACCTGGTAAATCTGGATTTAAAGCCAAAGGTTCATAAAATTAAATTGGATTAAAACTGAATTCCCTTTTAAGAGAATAAGACACCACTTGTCCAAAGCCTTAGACTCTACTTTTCATCATGATGAATTGCAAGAGAATTGAGACACAGTCTTTGCAATGTGTCTCCTACAAACAGGTTTTCATATTTAATCAGTCATTGTCACCCTTTACTGCCTGGAGACAGCTGATTTGACATTCCTGGTACCCCAGCATCCACAGAGACTGTAGGCACTTAAAACCTTAAATTACAGCACAATAGGTAACTCCCTCTTAATTTTGTCTCTTCATATTTCTCACTATGGTAAGAAAAGCATCCACGTTCCCTTTCTTAAAAAAAAAAAAAAATTTAAGAAATACAAAAGCATAAAGATGAACAAATAGAAAATCCATGTCTTCTTTATGAAGCTGATCTATTTTTTTCCCAATTTACTTCTGAATCTCCCTCCTCTGAATTATGTACTGTGTTATGCCATTAGATCTACAGACAGCCTAGGCATGTTAGGTATATACAGTACCATGCATATTTATGGTACTCAGCCACAACAAACAGATGGTTTGTGTACAGGCAATGTCATTTTGTGCTCAGCAATTCACAAAAAGCCTGGAAAGAAGAAGAGATTTCACTATGATTAGGACTGTTGGTCAACAGCTACGTTTAGCTAAGCATCTTTCAAGAAAGCAAACGATCATTTTCTCTTCCACCTGGAAGTGGAATGTGAGCTTTGTTTAGCCTAAGACTGGCAGCTCAAGTAATCTAGACATCTTTACCCATCCTTTCCATTTCCATTTAACTCTTCATTTGATTTCAAATTCTCAGACCTGTAAATGAAGTGCTTACAGTGGTAGAAAATTTCTGTAATATAAGCTTGTACTAAGGATGTATGACAAGCTCAAGACATATGTTTCAGGCATCAGATTAGATGATTTACATTAGCTAGGTTCTACTAAGATCAAGCCTTTAATCACTTAGTTTGCCAGTTTCAAATGCGCAAAACTGGTTATTGGGTAAAGTTCAGGTCACAGTGTCACAATTTTCAAAACAGATACTTTTGCTTTTTTTTTTTTGACAGAAAGTTCATCAGTAAAAGGCTCTGGATTATTCTGCATTATTTCTCCTTCCATCAGATGACTGTCTCAAATAAAGACAGTAGAGGACTGAACCCCAAATTTGCCCTCTACCAGCAGAGTAAATATGCTGAACTAAGCAACTCCTTTACCAGTATAAGGTTATGTACTGATTTGTCTTATAGAAACAGCCAATCTCTACCTCCTCAACAGAAAGAGACAGCCTAATTTAGGAGTGTCTCTGAACCATGCTCTGCAAGCCCGTGAGGATACAAATGTCTCTCCACTCCTAAGAACTTTGGCCTGACTTGCACTTGGAAAGTTACATGCACCTGTATTTAAAATGAAAAAAAAACCCAAAACCCAAAAAAGAAGCAGCTGATCAAATCATTCTAAGCAAATAATTCAGCTGGTTTGTGAATATATTATACAGCTATAAACCCATTGTTTTTGATAGGTAATATTCCAGCCTGTTCAATAACATCAAATGCAAGAAATTCTAGCATTATTTATGTGACACCTCTTAACTTCCTACAAAAGCCTGCAGAACAGTGTAATATGGAGCACTATTCCAAAGTTGTGTTTTATTTTAAATATTTGCTTCACAGACCAAATGCTAAATGACAAGGCTTCATGCTATTCTGTCCTAGAATTAACTTTAAAAAGTTAAAACATATTTGTTTGTAGCAATCTAAGAATATATTGCAATAGCCTGTTTCCTTACATTGGCATAGCCTGTGCACTAAAACCAGTCCCACTGAAAAGAAAAATGTTGATGTCAAGGGGGTGAGTTCTCATATACTCTTAAAAATAGGAATTAGATCACTTCTGAGTTCTTCAATCCACTGTTACTGAAGAACCACAGACAGTTGCTTGGATAATGAATTCTTTGGGTTATTTAACCAGAATATCAGATGCCTGGTCATGTTTATAGTTAGAAGGCAATCTGTTTTATGAGATCTGAAAATTCATAGAACAGCAGAAACAGTAAAAATGTCCTGTATATTGATTTTTCAGAAACAGTCCCTTTGCATGAACGTATTGAGCCTCCACTTACAAAGCCTACTTTTTATCTTGAGTAATTCATTATTTCAAAAAACATCAAACAAAGAATATTAAAAAAGACCAACAAAATGTGTTACATCATATGAAGGCAGATCTATATGAAGGGCAAGTTACACAACATACACAACTCCAGGGCATAGAGAATTTCTGCTTGCCTCTTAACCTAAACATTAAGCCAGGATAAAAAATACATGTTTTCCTGCAGTTTATGGGGCCTCTTTGTGCCATATCAGCCAACTAATTTCTAGGACTAAAATAGCAGTACGTTTATGTACAATAGCTTGATGTAATTTCAGTTTGATTTTCACAATCTTATTAATATTAACTAATTCTGAAGTCATGGTTCTCAAATACCACCACAGCTGCACAGATACTGTAAGATTTTACACACAGTTGCCATGTAAAGTCCTGTTTCTTCAGATAACCTGATAGATAGTATAAATAGATAATATAATAATATAGATTATTGCTTGACTAGGTAATAAAGTACTTGACTTTTCAAACCTGCATCTTATGTGCATTTGCTGGTGTCATCTGCTCTAAGACAGTAACAAAACTCAGTCCACCTCTTTCTCAAGATGCTTTCCCATGTTAAAGAGTAAAAGCTACTCTATGGATTTAGATGTGGTTCAATCTTAACCTTGCTGCAGATTATTGTTGCATTTCTCTGAAATATAGTCAACACAAAACTGAGAAAGCAAGAGGAAAGGAACTTTAACCAGTTAACATTATATATCCTTTACTCAGCAAACAGCAGACACTTACTCCATAGGCAATTTATTAACACTTTTCTTCTTTCTTTCCCCCCATTCCCATATCTTTTTCACATTGTTCAGACTCACTCTTCTCCATATGCTGCCTCTCTAGAGAGTCTTTTCACTTATGTTTCTCTAATTTTTCATCAATCTCTCCTCGTCTTCTGCCCCAATATACCCATTGTCACTCTCTCTCTCATCCCAAGTCATCCTCTTTAGCAACAGATATACAGACCTGGGGAAAAAAGTTAGCAGTGCTATTAGAAAGCTAACCTACGAAGAGAGGTTTCACTCTTTGAGATCAACTACTTGTTCAAAAGCTACCTCTCTCCCAGCAGCTAAAGAAGGCAAGTGCTGACATTCACAGAACAACTTTGGAATTTGCTCAGCAATTACCTAATTTAAACTGCTGCATTACTAGGAAGAAGAGCAGCAAATAGTAAACCCTCAGAAGATTTAAAAAAATATATTGACTCAGAACTCTAGAAGTCATCCGGTTGTTTCAAAAGTCATAGGAAGGGTTTTATACTCTGTAAACATCGGTAAAATTTCTACCTGCTGATACCAGACTCCAACCATCTCCAAATTACAGTTCTCCTTTCCTTCCTTTACACTGGGGAAGAGTAAGATTTAGCCATTTATTATAGATCTAGCTTTTTTCCCCATTACTGCTTGAAATGACCTTGTGAAAGTCTTGTTAATTCATCTACAGAAGAAATGAAAAATAGCTATTGCCAGAAGTATAAGAACCTAGAAAATGTGTGGTTAGCACACTTTCAGGCTGGTGCACCGCCTCTTAGCCTAGGGAGCACAACCTACGTCCATCACAGTGGAAAGAACTATTTTTTCCCCATAAGGTTGTCTTGCAGAGGTAAAACTGGTGTTAATAAATTCTTCAGAATGGACAGGTAAGAAGTATTGTCCCTTTTGTCCCAAAGCACCTGGTACACTAAGATCATGTGAAAATGCCCTTGTGGCCATTTCCAGCATGTACTTTTGGACCCCTTCTGTAAGTGAACATTACTCTTTGTGCACGTGTTACAAGGGCTCAGACCTTCCTCAAAAAGGAGAGTAAAACTGGATCTTATGCAAGTTCAGTTTCCCACTGGGTTCCCAAGGATGGCACTTGAAATCTGATAGCGAAACATCCCACAAAGTTACTCCTTTATCATCTTTCTTTGGAGTAATAATTAATTAAAAATTATCAGTAGTTGGTGCTTTCTTAATATGTTTTTGTACCTCTTCTGTCCTACTTCACCTATTTTTATTTTTTCCTCTACTTAATTTAGAAACTATTTGGGAGAGGGTCTGTCTTTTCATTCTGTGTTCCTATAGCACTATTGCCTTACACTCTAGTTCCTAGTTTTCACAACAGCTATAAAGATAGCAGGGAAAAAAAATCTCTGAAAGAAGGAGCTGTTTTTGCACACTTTGTTAGCACTGATTAATGCAAAACTCCTTAACAGCTTGAAAAACAGACTTTTTTTTTTTTTTTACAAGTTCTGGCTTAGATTTTAAGATTTCACAAAAGGATTCATTTAGCTAAATTTTAGATGCAGATTATATCAGAAAAGATACGTCACCAAATTTTATTCCATTTCTTGCATTTCATTGCATAAATAATATCGGAAAGTTGCACCATCAGTGACATCACTATGATATAAAAAGTTTGTAGTATGGTTTTGCCAACAGGGACTTGGCAAGATCAGGTGAAGAGAAGGAAAAACCAAAGCGAAATGGCCAAATATTTCAGTTACCAGAAAAAAAGCAGCTTAGCACTGTAGGAGTAGAAATGAAACAGAGGAAAGGAAAAGCTGAACTTAAAAGTGACAAAGGTGTGGCTGGGAAACGGGTTGCATTTTTAAATTTGGATGCCTACAATGTTTAGTTCTTAGTCTCTAATTTCACTCTTCAAAATTAATCCCTAATTAATTTCAGTGAAAGTCACAGAATCATAGAATTACAGAATTACAATTTGGGCTGGAAGTGACCTGTGCCATGTAGTCCAACTCCTTCTCAAAGTAGAACTAACTTCAAAGTTAAAGTAGGTGGCTCAGGGCCTATATTATTTTAGAAATAATTTCAGGCCCTTATTATTTTAGAAACCTTCAAAGGGAGCTTTGAGAGTTTGGGATCCAGAAGTTCTGTGGAGTTTAAGCTTAAGGACAATTTAAGCTAAGAAAAGGACAATTCTTTTGACAGAACTTCTAAGCAAAAAGGAAGAATCTGGTCATTGGAAATTTAGTTCAATGAGCTGAATTGCATATTTCTAAAGGGATGGAGGCCTTCAGAGGTCGCTAGAAGGGTCAGAAACCTTTGAATATGGGACAGAAATGAAGACTGAGCTGTATTTTGCTTGCATCTGTAAGGCTAGAAATATGTAACTGGGAGAAGTTTCACCTGTCAAAACAAAAACTGCAATTTTCAGATACCTATGGCCAAGGTGAGCTATAACTGTTCTTAGATAAGGAAAACGCATTACAATTTAATATGTGTGTGGGAAGGTCTAAGTCAACTCATTCAATGATAATTAAAACCTGTAGCAGTACTGAAGGCTTATGTAGTAAAGAAGCTACACATGTTCTATCTCTCAACAATATACTCTGCCTTGTAGATAACCAACCTATAGCAAAAGTATCATTTTTTTAATTCTCTAGGTTTTCTCTGAATTAGACAATTGAGCAACTTTTTTATTTCTATTAAACAGAGTTGGAATAAAGAATGTGTTTGGCTCACGTTCAGGATGCTGAACATGGAAAGGTATCTTAATTGTCTGTGCTTTATGGGATTCAGCTGCTTCTTGATGTCTAAAATTCCTACAAGCTTTAGCTACAGATTAAACTAAACTCAGTCATTTCTCATTTGTAATGCAATCAGTAACAATGGTTTTTGTAAGCAAGAACAATCGTTTTTCCCAACAGAAGTGTTGCTTTTTTGTTATTGAGAGTTGGGTGCAAAAGGCATTGTAGAAAAAAGTCTCCCATGGTAGAAGCTGAGGCCAGGCAAGTTAATCAGCTTGCTCTTTATTTTAACCTGTTTCTTTTTGTTCCTTAAAATTCTCCAAATTGTCTACTAATTCCTATATCTCTTTCCAGTACCTCACTGAATAAAGGGTCTGAATAAAAATATATTTTTAACTAGAGTCCAACATCAAGAAAAAAATTAAACCAAATATTTTCTTTTCAGAGTCATAGTCACTTGATGTTATGGAGAGTTCTACATTTCTCTATTGCACCAAGAAAGAAAAAAGTACATTTTGATATGAGTTTCCATGAAACACAACTCTCTACTGCAAAGATACAATTTTACCATGATCACTTTTACCCTGGGAAATACCTTTTCAATAATATATGAAAATAATTCCATTTGTAGCTGTAAACCTCCTACAAACAGTCTATATAAACAATCAACAGGCTTTGGGCTACCTACAGAAAGAGCATATATCACCAATAAAATTCATGACACTGTTTATATAGTTCATATTTCACAACATTCTTTGTGCTTTTCTGAATTGGTGAAAATTTGCAAGTATGAAGCAAAGAGAAAAATAATTTCAATCCCTTAGAGACTGAATAAATTACAAAATTAAGTAGGACAGTTTACTGAGGCAGCAGGCATCAATGTAAAGTAAAGGCACATACGAGTACACTTTAAGATATAACGTACTTCTTTTTCAGAAAGATTTTTCCATTGCAATAACTATTTTACCTTAAGCTACAAGTTGAATTATGACTAATTTCTGAATTTATGCTCAGAGATGGAAGAATTACATCAATCGTTCCCAATGGTCAGGGATATCCCAACTTTCTAACTTTAATAAATAACATTTTAAAATATTTAATTGGGATGTTGTCTCCAGAAGCAATCAAAGTCCTTATGTTTCTTAAGGAAAATTACCCTTAGCTGCAAAATTTTTAAAAGATCTGAAAAGGTAGTGAATTCAGATTATGACTTCAGGCTTCTGAAGTTTTCAGAAGCTGAGTTTCTCAGCTCCTTACTGCTGTGTAATGGTGACTTCACACAATAATTTAAAGATTGTCCAATAATTTGCAAGATTACAAAGATTTGTGCTTTTTTGATTCTTTAGCCTCGGAAGCTCTGGGTCAGTCTTTCAGAGTTGGGAAGCACTTGTAGCTCTCATGATAACTAGCAGCTTATCTAACCTGATCTGACTTTATACCTAAGTAATCGAGAAATCCTAGGTGTTTCAAGTAAGCAGGCTATAATGGAGCTAAGTGTGCTTTAGCCCCATCCAGAGTACACTGATATTAAAAAAATAAATAAAAATTAAAAAATGTTATGTCTGTCATGAGGGAAAAAGAAACCTCTCGAGGAAGTTAAGAACAGTCTGATGTTATAACTTGACCACATAAGCTTCTCTATGTATGAATGGGAATGCAGAGGGTCTATAATTAAAGTCTGGCAACTCTTAAGTTTTACTGGCTAGGGATGAGAAATAAATTTCCTCTTCCTTAAAAAGGGCTGACTTCTTTACACTAATGTAAGCCATCTTTCATCCAAGTTACCAATATACATCTCCCTGTTTCCGTGAGGCAGATGGTATAGGGAACCACAGGACACGTGAACGGACATGGTCTCCTCCGGGAGGAAATATGGAGTATATTCAGCAGTGCAGTGAGGTTAGGGTTTACTCCAGAAACCAGGGTTAGCGGATGGTCAGGACCACACATTTGCTTTACAGGAGGCTATGGGAATTTAAGCTGACACAAATATTCAGCACTTTTGGCTTCGTTTCTCAAGAATGCAGGAAGTGCCTTCAGCAACTGCACAGCCATGCAGGTACCTCCTGGAGCCCTCAAAATTTATGGGGTTTTGTACACAAGGGACCGTGAGACTGAATCTACGGTCGTCTCAGAAAATGGTTGTATCTGAGCTACCAGCCTCAATGGCAAATCTTTACCTAATGTGATTTAAACCAACTGGATTAAACCCCCTAGTTTTTAAAGTTTATATAATAGAAATGACAACTGACCCAGCACCACAGAGTACGATTATAATTAACAGGGACTTTTCTCAAAAATGTCTGTGGTGCCTTGGGGAACAATGTAGGTCACAGCATCAATTAAAGGCAAAACAATCTCTTCATTGCCTCTGTAACATTTAACCCCACACTATTTTGTTGCTGTAAATTAAACATCCCATGCTGCATTACATCACAGGAGTGAAAAAATCAAGAATAACTAGTTTAAAAATTCATTTCAAACTCCAGCACTCACTTTACCCCATATAACATGGGCAAGCAATACAGAATACTGATGTTATCACTATTTTCCTCAGCTTTGTTGAGCAAAACTACTAGCTGTATATTCAGTTTTCCTTTATATTATCTGGATATTCATATTAGACCTCTGCAGGAAAGTATGTGAGAATTACTTAATTGCAGATTAAAAACAGCAGTTACCGTTGCTGCTGATTGCAAAGGAGATGTAAGATTGTTTAAGACTCTAGGGTTCAGTTTTGGTAAGTGGAAGCTCTAGCGAACACTCTTCCATGCAGGAAAGTCGAATATAGAAATAAATCACTTCAGATAAAATGTGTCTGCAGGGGCCACTACAGACAGTTTACCTAATTACTTTTCTAATATTATAAGAAATATCAACGATGGCTGTTAATAGAAGCCACCCAACAATTGAAAGACTTTCACTTTGAAGGAATTACCCACAAATAGTGTCCCTTTTTAATATCAATAAATTCCTGTTTCTTAACAAGAAAGACAATTTTCAGTAGCATTCAAGCCAGAAGAAAAGTCTTTGGTAATAAAGCCTCTCAAATGTTGTGTACCTTTGTAAGTGTTTGTTCATACGGAAATAATGTGCAATATCTTGGATTCATTTAAGTCTTTTGAATTTTTATCATTTGCTTGCATGGGAGGGGAAGAAACTTCTTCTGCTCAGCTTGTGAGGTTGGAAGGTCAACTACATAGTGGTGATAAGCTGGACTGCCTGAGTAATATCTGACAAAGTCCATGAGAGAGATCACAAGGGAACATTAACTGACACTGTAAGGAAAGGGAAAATAAACGTATAAAGTGCACCTCCAACTCTTCTACTACTCATGAGTAATCATAAATAATGGAAAGATACTGCAGGCAAAATTAGACCTCCTGATACCTATGCAATATTTTCAGCATAAAAATTCTTCACAGAGAAATGAGTGAGTTCATAATTCTATAGGGGTATATAGGCAAGAGCAAAGACTCATTTCTGAAAATTTAGCAGGGGAAAAAGCTAAATATCTATGTTAGTTAATAAATATGTCCCTGAGTACACAAAGGAGTTAGAGCTGTACATCAGAGAAATTCCACTTTAATACAATCAGATTTTGAGACTCAAACTCTGCCTATGCAGAGTTTCTCTACTGTATTTTTCACATTACAACAAGGAGTACAGGAGCCCAGTTCCCTTTTCCCAGTTGCAAAGTTAAGATTATGCAAAGAATGTTAACTTCGGATTAGCCCTATATCCGTCACTATAACATCTCAGTGTCAGTGTTAAGGACTGCTATTCCACTGTTGAAGGCTTTCAGTAAATCCAGAATGAAAAAATGGAGTGATCAAGCTTCAGAGAGTTTCCAATCTGAGTGTAAAACAAGAGACAACAGACATAAACCATTACTCAACAGTTCTCATCAGGATTTGATGGAAGTCTTAGACCCCTAATTACCTAGCCATTGAATTTTTTTTCAGATGGTAAGGCAAAGACGGACTTTGCTGGTGAATCGAAAAAAAGGCATGAAAATGTTTTTTTGGAAGACTTCACATCTGAACAATGGACCCTTCCATTCTTGCCTAACTGGAGAGAGAGTCACTTTCTCCTAGTGAATCATATAGGATAAGTAGGATGGGAATAAGCGAAGGTAGTTTATTTTAGGTGCAAATCAAAGCAGGGAGCTAGAAAAGAAATGCTATAATGGGGTGTAGAGGGGGGACAAAACAAAGTTAATTTTAATTATACTTTCTCTAGGGGTTGATCAGTGCACCTATAGACTTGTAGATTTGGAGGTCCCAGTTTCTTCTTACCTCTAAGTGTTCTAGAATGTTATTGTATGAGAACATATCATTCACTGCTCTGAGAACATGTGTAACGGTTGTACAATAATGAATTAGTTATATGTAAAACAGAAAAAGGCTGAAGACTCTTCAGGCCATATGATGCTTCTCAAAGCACTTTTCAAAAGAAAGGAAAATGTTCTCTCTCTTACAGATAGGGAAACAAAGGCAAAGAGAATGAAGCAAGCTGCCCAAGATGACTCAGGAGACTAGTTGCAAAGCCAGGAATTGAAACAACGTATCTTAAGTCTAGCATCTCATTTTGAAGACCACCCTATCTTCAACCAGTTATACAAAATATCACTGAGATGTAGATGGCAGACAGTCACACAGCACTGAAACAACATTAAACCCTCTCAACCAAACTTTGCTGTTTTAATCAAAATTTACTTGTTCCAGATTACAAATCAATGAAGGAAAATTAATTCACAAGTCAATGATCTTGGAAGGATTCAAACTTCATCCTCCACACCTCTAGGCCAGGAGATGGCTGTACTGAGCTTTTTATATGATCTGGTGTATTACGGAGTTAAAAAAAAAAAAAAAAAGAAAAGAAAAACAAGACATATCTCCAACAACAGCACCCTAAAGTGAACCTAAAGACCCATTAACATATTGTAACTTTTTTTCCCTGGGACATTAATAACAGAAGTGTGGATGACAACAATACAGCTGTCACCTATTTTTTGTGAGAAGCCTCTTCAGGTAAGCGGCTAACAGCAAAATTTCAAAAGGTAGCTGTATGTAGCATGCCTCCTAGCTTCTACATAGAGTCTGATTGATTCATGGTTGCATTAAAATGCAAGCTGCAAATCTCAGGCCAAAGAAAACGTAAAACGAGAAAAGCAGTGCTAGCCTCCATTCATCCGTGGAAGGAAGTAAAAAGGAAGTAAATGCTCTCATTAGACCAAGTAATACAGCTCCACATTTCTTCTTTTGAACTAGTGGCTGGGGAAGAAGATGATAAACTGCATTAGTTATGTGAGTTGAATCTCCCTCAACTATATCATCTAATCCCACATTCCTGTGTTGAAGAAATTTTTGCTGACTGCTGGAGCAAAGAACAGGCACCTCAAAGATTCAGGGTTTAAGGCAGAAAGTATCATTAGATCATTGAGGTTAGCCTAATGTACTGCAGCGCGTAACACTGACAACAACAACTTGTCTTAAACTAAAGTGTGCGTATCTATTTCAGAAAAGCATCTAACCTGGAAAACATAATGAGACTGAGATCTACCACTTCCCTTGACAGTTTGTCCTATGTTCTCACTGCTAAAAACGCCTGCCCAGCATTTGTTTGCTTTCAGCCTGGTACGTATTCTGCTTTTCTCTGCTACTCTGAAGAATCCTCTTATTCCCAGTCCCCTACAGGAATATACTGTCATAAAGTCATGTCTCTCTCTGGAAGAATTTTTCTCCACTCTAGTCTCTTTTCTCTCTCTTTATATATATTTAATATCTTTTAAAAGTATAGACTCCAAAACTTGGCACAATATTTCCATAACCTCACTGTTGCACATACAAATAAAACCACCTCTTTATTCTTAACTTTTAGTCTTTTTTTTAAACATTCAAAGTTCATAGTACAAGCCCTGCTGAGTTGTCTATTCTCTCCTCTAGAACATTCTTAGTGCCACTTATTTCCACTGTAGGGGTCTCCTCTGTGTATGCATGGCTGGCATTGCGTCGTTCTCGTTGTGTAATACTTCTCTTCTAGGGAATAATAATTTTATCTGAGTGGCCTCTGTTTACCAGGCTAGGCTGTAACTGGATTGCTCTGTCTGTCTACTGTGTCCTCTTTTTTCCTACTTTTTCAATCTTTGCATCATCTGCAAATTTTACCATCTAAGATTTCATGCTGCCTTCCAAATGATTTGTGAAAATATTGAAATATGTTGTCCACATCCAATTCTAAATCGTGGAAGACTATCCCTCAGAATTTCTGTGTAAGGGTCATTTCTCATTGACTAGTACTCTGAGATGTCAGTCCTTAAGGAATATTATTTTGATAAAGTATACTGTAATTTATTTATACCAGATACAATGTAAAATTAAATCAAATGCCTTACAAAAGCCTAAACAACACCTAGGACCATTCGTCAAGCAAATTCACATTCTGAAATGAAGTTTATCTAACATAATTGCTTTGCTTTAAAACTATGCTGACTATCATTAATTTATCCCTACCATTAATTTATTCCTATGCTTGCTTTCTTAGCTAAATCCTCGTTAATCTTTCCAGTATTTTTTTCCAGGGCTGACATATAGTTAACCTGCTCTGCAGCATGATACTCATACTCCATCTCTCTAGAATTTAAAAAATATTCCAACAGATCTCTTCAGCCTCATTTTTTAAGGCTCTTAGGTGAAAGTTATCAAGTAATGAGCCTTCTGCTTTACTTATTTTATCACTGGCAGATGTTGTTTAACATGCTTTTAAAGATTCAGTGCTGTTTGCATAGTAGGGACACTGGATCTCCTACCACCATATGGGCTTGTTAAGGAGCAAACAGCACTTCCCTCCTACTGTGTGCCACTCAGTATTGAAGAGGTATCAGAGTTTTTGTTCATCTTTGCATGAATAAATGACATGATTAATTAAACAGTGATTGACTAGCTTCATTTTTTCTTCTTTTTGGCGTTACAAAAAGGCAGCAAAAATTAGTTATGTGTATCCAAAATAAATCAAGAAATAAGTTTCATTAAAACTTTCTCAGAATCTTAGGAGGCAGAAATTGAGTGTCCAGATATATACTGTAAGAGTTCCTATCCATTATACTTGCCACTGAATTCATCCTGGGTTGCCACCTTAAGCACCACATATTTTTGGCCCTTATATTTAGGAAAATTACCTAGACATCCTAAGCCATTATAAATTGATGACCAGCTGGCAGAGAGGTGTGCAAGGGTCACTCAGAATTGTCATCTGCCCTATTTATCCCAGTGTCTTGCTAACTCTGAAATCAAAGAATAGCAATTTGGACATCAACAATATATCACTTTAGACTACTTTTACCAGAAATATCCCATTAGTGTGCATTATCCTGATATCTTAAACGGCCGCCTTTTCCTCCTGAGATTGCAAAGGACCCAGCTGGCAAACAACCAAAATATCAAGTTTCTCACACATCTATTATCATAATGGCAGGAGGTCATACATTGAAAACCGAGAACACAAATGCAACATAAACTAAACTGAATATTTTGATAACAGAAATTTATGGAGGTTAGGATCCTGGTGCAATAGAGTCACTGGCATTTTTGTTTCATTTGGAGCTTATTTGTACTACTAGTTTCAATGACTACTCCTCTATCGAGAAAGCTCTTTGGTAAAAAAAACACAAACAACTTCAACAATGCTGTCTGTCAGGCTCTTCAGGTCCATGATAGCAGCACTACTCAACATAAATATACTTAGTCTTCCTGTCCTATATCCCAGGCTGGTCCTGCCTGTTACACCTCAGAGACTGATTGTATCTCTGCAAGGCCAACAGACAATAACAAGAAATTTCAAAACAATAAAGGTGAAATTTTCCTGACAACATGAGATATCTAAAGTCTAGACATTTACATCTAAGTTATTTGACCATAAAGAATGTCTAGACAATGGAGAAAGACAATAATTTTGAGGGCATGATCCACCTCCATCTAAAGGAGACATCCAAAACAGGTTAGAAGAACTGCATTCAGGAAGAGTCTCTCCATTGACTACCATGGCAATATCGTTGACTTCCTCAAATGTCAAAAGTCAGGTGAGGCCAAATTGTTTTCCTAATAGCCCAAATTATTTTCAGTTTGATCAGTATGTAGCTGAGGCTTCTTATATGCCACAGCATCTTGGCAATTATTGAAGCATTCATGCAAATATTTTTTTAACTTGAAACGGGTGGGTTTGGGTCTAGGGGAGCATTGGTGAGAAAAATTGGCAAAACTATGAAGCAGCAATCCAGAAAGTATTTCCTTTCCTCACTTATTTCTCACAACTAAATTCACTACTCTCACCTGTGCATTAGTCCATTCCATTTCAGGAAAAGGTCCCAGCTGAAGGCCTCTACCTGTGGGATTTTCTTCCTCTTGGCCTTTCTGGAAGTACATAGAGACATCTACTCAGGACACGTTCCAAATTCAGATTTCTCATCGTGTTTGCATATGGTGCTTAGTTGTGTGTTTTTGCTTCCCAGGTTGTTTTTTAGGGGCTGGGGGCTCATTTTTGCTGTAACTGCTTTGGGAAATAATCTGGCATGCCATTTATTCCCTTCAAGCTGTAAATTGTTGTTAATACATGCTGAATTGCCCAGAGGCTTTTTAACAAAAATGAAATGGCATTATATTATATAATATTCAAGATGTGAGTGCATATTGATTATAAATATCTATGGAATAGCTATTTATCCTTCAAGGGAGAACAAGCAAGAGATATGTATTTTACAAGAATTAACACTGTACTACTATATTTCAGTTTATATTTAGTATGCAAAACCTACCAATCTCAAGTAATTATTAGCAAATCAAGCAAAAAGGCTATAAGGAATAAATAAATATTCTCTTGACAGTCCACCTCTTTCTAGCTAAAATTAGAAATAACCCTGTTGCTTTTAAATTTTAAAACCCACTCTAATTATCACTATGAATTTTTGAAGTTTGAACAGTAGGAGACTATAAATTTGCTTTTAATAAACATCAGGCTCCATTTTTTGTGAAACAGAAAATCTGCAATGAATTCAGGCTCCCACCTAGGCATGAGTCAATGCCATTGTAGAAAACACATGAGTTCTTAACAAACAACAACAATATGGAAGAGTCCTGCAGTAAAAGGGAGACTTATGTTGCAAGGATCGCAGTTTTTGTTAATAGCAAAACTACCATGTCTGTAGCTATGTGTCCAATAGCTTCTTTTTAGGGAATGTTTAATACCTAAGGTACTGAAAAGCATTTTTACAAAGGCCATATTCATTATGATACTTATGTAATGCTGACCCTCATCTTGTAATATATTACTTGAGAGACTTTTTGTTTCTATATTACTAAAGAATACAACATTTAAAAAAAAAAAGGACAAAAAAATAACACTTTTTTCACAAAAGATTAAGTCTTTTTTAACAGCAAGCTAAGCTTGCTAGGCTTACCGCTAGGCTAACAAGTCATTCAGGGAAGTCTTGAAACACTGTTGGTACAAAGAATGGCTACTAATTGTCAAAAAACGCAGGATACAACATTTTTTAATGTTAGGTATAGTCTAAGGAAAAGGGACTTTTAGCTCCGCTTAAAAAGATCTGCTGCTGTCATACAACAGTATTCTTAAGAACTGAGGCTTATATCGATGCTGTCAAACTTCAGGCATTTAGATGTGTCAGCTAGGAGCAGAGTCCTTTGAGACATGCGAAACTCCTGAGAATGGTTCAGGGCTTAAATGCACGGAGTCACTCTTTGGAGGATGCATTCCCACCTCAGTGAAGTGGGATGAATTGAGGTCCAAATATTCAATTGACCTCACATAGACAGGATTTTTAACATGACAAAATCTAGAGTAACCTCTTTTACAGCGTAATGAGTGGCCGTGGATTCCTATACATCAGGACCAAGCCTACGAGGAGCGACTGGGAGGCATTTAATGGACAAGTCCACTGGGGCTGATGCATTTTCACCACAGCAAGCTTCTGCATATATGGAGATTTGATTCTGGAGACTTTTGAAAAGAAATGTGTAGTTTCATAAACACAGATAGAAGAAATGCTCACAGAGCAGTAAGCGCTACTCTGACAGAGGAAACATAAAATGCAAAAATACAGAGTAAGGAACATCTATATGGAGATCATTAACTAAGGAGGAGCCAAGAGTGAGGTTCTCTTGCAAAATGGCCTTCCTTCAAAATATGAATGATTGCTGTGTATAAGGACATGGGTTATAACTATTGTGCTGTAATCATTGATGATGAGACACCAGCAGAATTGTATCATTTTGGAGGCACTGCGTTTTAAGATAAGCGCTGAAAAAGCCAAAGGAAATCTATAGGAGAGAAAAAAGGGTGATGAGTGATTCAGAAATCACAACCTAGGGAAGACTGAACACAGGATATTACATGAGGATAGTGATCAGTTGTCTCCACTGAGGACAGAATCCAGAGAAATCATCCTAAATTTGCTGCTGTGAAAAAAAGCCTCTAACTGCTAGGGTGCTGAAACATTGAAACAAATCCTTTCCAGTCTTATATCCTATGAGTCCATAGCTTTCATCCATGGGAAGTTTATTCCCTAGTAATTTCAGCAAGTTAAATTGGGAACCAGATGATGAATAGCCAGCTAACAGCAAAAGGCACATTCTTCTCTGCTAATTTAAAAAAAAAAAAAAAAAAAAGTTTATACTTGCTTTCAAAGTAAGATTGCATAAATGGCACTAAGTGGATATACAATGTAGAAATGTAATCCTCTTTGTAAATGTAGGCTTTTGAATAAACTCTACTCAAATGCAAGTGAGGTAGCATTTATAAACAGCATTCTTCATAGGCATCATATAGTATGTTACAAATGTGACAACCCTAAAGGTGAGATGGAGTTTCCCAAATAGAGTTCTCTTGTGTCATTCGATGCACTAAGGTATCACTTTGTCTCCAGCTGCTGCTTCAGAAGGGTATGGGTTTCCTTCTGTCATTTCTGACAGTGATGTGCACATCTCAGACCTTGCAGGACATCTAAAATAGCACTAGCTGCCTATCTTAGACATCTGAATCTCACCCCCAAAAGTAATGTTGTTTTTTTTTTTTAAGGAGGCCTTCTATTTGCTAACGGACTCATTACTGAGTATTAATACATAGTTTAAATATAAAGTTTTGGGGTTTATTGCATAGAAAATCTAAATCTCCTGCTCTTTAATTAGGAAAAAAAAAAAAAAAAGATGAGTTTCAAGCTACCTTAAATGTTGTGAACTACCATGACAGTTGTGATCCCTTGGGAAAACTCACTTTTAAAAATCCAGTCAAAGTTTTACACAAAACCTAGAGACAAACAAGTTTCTGTGTCTAAGTATTCCACTTGTAGAAGGGTTTAAATACACCTATAGTCTAGAAAGCCTTGTTAATCTGTGGATCAAGGAAGGATCAATTTAGTGCCATGGAAAAAAAATTAGCACATATTAAATACTGGGAAGTCCCTTGGTCCAACAAAAATTACCTTCATACAAGAACATTGTACAGTATCGTACGAGTCAGCCACACAAAGAAAACTGAGGAAAATAAAGTCTTCTGTTTAAAAAAAGTCTTCATAAGGTGAAAAAGGTCTCATGAAAATCTCAAGAAACTACAAATTTCTTTTGTAAAAGAAAATCTAAATCCTGTTATTCTTATGTAGAGGGCATTGAAGTACTGCTATGCCAAGTAACAGTAATAAAACATGAACATAGGGAGAAGAGACGTGTAAAGAAAGTTGTAATAGTGTTTTTAAATAAAGCAATGAAAAATTGTTGCACTTACAGGAACTTCAATATACTGAACAGCATCTGTGATCACAGTGCTAAGTTCAAGTCTGTTCCTTATGTCAATGATGTAATTACTAGATGAATTCTGCAGAATTTACACATATGCAATTACTAGTCACTAAAATCAGCATTTAGCATGAGACGATGAACTTTTGTCGCAAATTATTGCTTTTAAACTAAAAATTTCAACTAATGTCAGACAACGAGGGGAAGGTAAGTTTCAATGAAAAGCTCAAAAATATATAGGAGGCTACAATTTCCTTTTAAAATTTGAGTCATTCTTCTTACCAACTTACAACAAAATAATAAACAGTTGATAGCACATTGGCAATAAGTCCAAAAATACTTTTAAAACAGGCTTGTGAATGAAATGAAAATTCAGGAGCAGCAGATGGGTTTAACTGCTGTTAAATGTGGAGTGGTTTCCAAGAACATGTTGTATGTAATAATAAATAGCCAGAGACATAAAGTTTCCCCAGTAGTTTAAATCCTGAGCATACAGGCTAAGTGAGGGCTTTCAAGATTTGGCTCACTGCAACATCCTTACATTTTACCCTTGTCTACAGCAGCAAAAATGCTTGTTATTGGCAATGTGTGTCAGCAATGGGTGCAATTAAAGCAGTGCTGAACGCAGTTTCACAAGCAGGCAGGTTTAACATGGTGCTTTCTGAAACAAGAATAGTTCTTGGCTGTGCTCGCAGGTTAATCATATTCAGCACCAGCATATTCATTGTCAGCAGTGGATAATTACGCTAGTGTACACAATGCCTTGGTTTGTGCATATGTTTTACATAATAACCATGTTATGAATTGCCTCCCTTTCTAATTCTTGATCTGGATGTGGGCATTGGGATAGTGTGCTGCATCCAGGATTTCTGCAGTCAGGATGTGACTGCCTCCATGTCTCATGCCCTTTTGGTTTGAAGCAAAAGTAAAGCACCGAAGGCCCAGGAAAACAGGCAGCAACTTTTCTGTTCGTATTTATAACAGTTCTGGCTTCATCTCCTGATCCACCAAAAAATGACTTTGTCAAGTGGCAGCTATGACTAAGTTAAAGTTTCTACACTTGTTACCATGTATCATTATATTTGACGGACACAAATA
Source organism: Gymnogyps californianus (assembly GCF_018139145.2). Lineage (NCBI taxonomy): Eukaryota > Metazoa > Chordata > Aves > Accipitriformes > Cathartidae > Gymnogyps > Gymnogyps californianus. The sequence goes on along the minus strand of NC_059471.1, from coordinate 7,170,723 downwards.
TTTGTGACATGGAATAAAACTGGAACTTATAAAGCCATACAGTAATGCACAGAGGCACAGACAAAGAAGGGTTCAAAAGAATGAGTGCAACTGACAGAGAAAATAAATCTACATTGGGATTTAAGCCCAGAAAAAATCATTGCTTTTATCTACTGTTAAGCCAATTGCTTCTATAAAAACAAAGGGTTTGTGAGGAACTGTGGAAAAGAGGATCACTGGGTCCAAAGAAGTCTCTGCAGTTCAGTGCAAACCTACACTTTAATATATGTATCTGCCTGCATCGATGCATCAAGGATGATTCTGGTTAGTTAGTATGTAATATCAGTATCTGCTTAATACTATCTTGGATGAGCTGGAGGGAAAGGGAGTAGTAGGGGAACAAGTGAAAGAAAAGAAAGGTAAGGAACCAAGTGAAAGAACTCTTATCAGACAAGACCAGAGATGTCAGACCTTCAAGTGGGTTACCAAGTATATGCTTGCTCTGTTGCTAACCTACTACTTTTCACTGCTACTCTAGAAAATCATGTTTTCTAAACTGTGATCCCATAAACCACCTCTTTTTCCAATTAATTATCTCAATAAAAACAAATATTGATATAACTATTGCAAAAACACATCCTCCAATCCTAGTATTATACTCCATTCATGAAATGGATAAAATTAATTCAGTCTACTGGTGCTCATGTGGCATTCAGTGACCACTTGCTGCCCAGGGGTCTTCTAAGACATCTTTTTCATCCCTTGTCTGGTACTTGCTGCAACGCTTAGAAACAAGAGATCACTCTGTTGTCTTGGAAACTCAGCCATTAAAGCAACAGTCCCCAAAGCATGCCTTTCATTCCCATCCCAAAATTAATGGTTAAAAACCACCAGCTGTATAAGCTAACATACTTTTAGTCAATCTAATAGGTAACCTTACCAGATGAGTAAAATTAGTTTGGAGATTTCCAGAGCTGTTGCTTCTGTCCAGCGTATCTCAATTGAAATATCCTTACTACTGCTGTCAAATGGATGCAAACCCACTTGTTTTAGTTGCTCCCTGTTCAAGGTGCTGCCTGTGCTGGTCAGTTCAACCTGCTGCAATACTGTAACACCACTACTCCTGGAAATGGCTGTATCACCAAAAGAAAGGGGGCTGAGTAACAGGCTCAAGCCTGGACCCTCACTATCCTCATTGTTAGATGTTACTTGAAGCCCTGGCTGTTTTGGGTCACTCCAGCTGGCTCCTTCCAGGCCAAAACTGCTCTAGAAGGAGCCAGGCTTAAGTAGTGTGGCCATGAGGCAGATTGTGCAAACAGACCTTCTGTTCAGCAGTGTCGACACAGCCACTTTCTACTAGCAGAGGTGCACAATATGATTACCTTTAGGATGAGTACCCAAGACTTCAAATTGTATCCATTATTTTTCCATGTCTTTTCCTTTTCTTATTTGCAAGTCTCCAATGACTTTAGGAGTGGTTTCTAGCAATGCAAATATACTTGTTTTCAGGTTTCTGTTAATCAGTTATCAGTGATGACAACTTCACTTCACTGGAGCCATCCTGAAATTTGAAAGTGCTGAATAGGGGTCACAGTCTAACTGATTTTGCAATAGTGGTTTTGAGGGTCTTTTTACATTATTTTCACCAGCCATTTAGACAGAGAATTATGGGGATAAGAGATTACATGACTAAGCCTAACCTTTATTGAAAAATACTTAAACACTTGCTCAGTAAACTGTGGTCTGTTCTCAGATATTACTCAGCCGGTTGTACCATCTACAGCAAAAATGAATATGATATGCATGAGCTCCTCTTTCACAGGACCGTCTTCTGATAAAGTAAGACTAATCGTCAAGCACAAATATATAGGTTTGTAAGATGTTTTTTCCCCCCTTGAAAATGTAATCAAAAAAAGGCCTTTTTTTTCCAGGGAGCCATTTTTTGGTAACAACCAACATGAACCTCTTTTGCATAATGTAGGCTTGCATATCCTGCAAGACTTCAGATCAGCAATACTGCTCTTCAGCTGAAGCTAATTCAATATATTTTGCACCTTCATTCATGGGTTGTTCACTCTAAATGACCTTCATTTTAATATATTTTTTCTGTAACGTTTTGGAGATCATCTTTCTAATGCCCAACTCCTGTCTGCTTCAGGCATTCTTCCCAAAATTGGTAATAAGGGTTAAATACATGCCACCACCAAATGTAGTCATTTTCCAGTGTCTTACCTTGAATCTGCTCTGGCAGCCTCTGTGCACGTCTCCTCTGAGACCAGGCTGGTTATTAAATTCCAGTTATTAGGAAACAAATTTAGGCTCGGGACAATTTTTTCTACTAAACCTTTGTCAAATGCATGAGAGACTTTGTCTACAACCAGCAGCTCTCTTACAGGTTTATATTCAGCTCATGAATCATACATTTTAACAACAAAAAAAAGGTTCTTTATCTGTGGAAAAGTGGGGATTTCCCAAGCCATTTTGGCAATTGGTTTGTGGACAAGATTAGCTTAGATTGATTTCCCAGGAATAGGGGCATGAGATATTTGCACCCACAATCTAAAGTCTTCTTCTGTATTACAGCAAACTGTTCAGTCTTTATCACCTGTAATGCCAAAGCTACTTCCAGGCTTCACAGAGTGGAATAAGAGGATTGAAAGAAACTTAGTATTTCACTTATGAAGATCATAAATGAAATAAGATCCTCTAATAAGATCCTCTAATCCTCTGATTCCTCTGATCTCTCAGCTTCCCAGACTCTATAGTAAGATTAAAACATTAATGTCCCTGTGTTGCTCTCCCCTCAAAGAAACCATGTGTGTTGAGGATACAAGTGTCAGCATGGATCAATGTTATGATCTACCAGTACCCGCCTAAAGCAAATATAACATATAACAGAACTTAGTTCAGCTTTGACCCAGCAGCCCACTTTTTTCCAGAGAGCTTCTGCTCATGGCTTTCTAACCTTTCTAGGTCCTACTGCTTGTGAGGCTATCACAGATGTGCTTCCCGGTGAAACATTTCGGTTGTGCAGCACAACTCAAATGGCAATATAAGGAAAGAGTATCTTCCAGGGATGGAAAAAGCATAAATGTACTGTTTCTAAGGTGTCTGCTGATGCATTAAGCTCATAAAAACACCTGGCCTAAATTTGCACTGAAACATCATTCCCTCCTTTTTTTTCTTACCAAAGCTAATAACTGTGCTTGTTCTGCCAGTCCTTAGGGTAAGGGACATTTACCCAAATGCATGAATTGGAGACTGGTTGGTCTCCATTGTCTCTTCTGATGCCTCTGGAGACTATAACCATGGTCGTTAGCTGAGATGAAGGTGTTTATGCCATTTTAGTACCAGAGACCTGTCTGGCCTTCAGCTGTCACTGGAGAAAGGCACGGGTTTCCTATAGGTGTGGTGAAATATCTACCACAGACATATTGGAGGATGTCTCAGATGCCCTATGACATTTAAAATGCTGCTAAATGTCTGTGTTTTGGCAGGTTTATTACTCCTGGAGAATATTTTTCAAACCTCCACTCTGCTTCCTTCATTTTTAGGAATGCAGCTTCTCGATGAGGAAAAGGAGCTCCCCTATTTTCCGCCAGTAAAAGTACATTTTCCTTAGTACCATTACAAGAAGAGTGTCTTCCAATGTGCTGATCATCCGTCCAGTTAGTTCAATACTTCTTTAATGTGGGGTCTCCAAAGTAAATTCTGCTCTTCAGAGACCTCTCTCCCTGTTTAGCTTTTGCACACTGATGTGGCTATGCTTCTTTAATGGCAATAGGTGCAGCACTTAACGCTTTTACTATCAATAGTAAATTTACCATCCAGTATTCAAGTCTGTATTTTTTCAACAATGAAAACAACTGTTTCTGGCAACATAATGGTGTGTGTGCCATGTCCAACTTCATAAATGTCCCATTTACTTCCAGTTCAATAGTGTATTTATCTCCTAATGAACTGCTGCTCATTGCTCCTATGAGGATTCATCTGAGCAAAACACATCGTTGGCTCTTGCCAACTTTTGCAAAGCAATATAATCCATCCTCCTTCTCACATCTTTCCTTTTGTGACACCCAGTGGGTTGGCTTCTGTTAACTAACTCTGCTTCTGGAACTCCACATGCTTTTTGCTGCAGTCAGAGTTGTGATGCCATACACTTAGCTCTTTTCTCTTACAGTGTTGAGGTTCTCAATCAGGGTATAATTGTCTACCCATTATCCTGAGTCTGGATGTGGTCCCTTCTTTTGTTTGTCAAATTCTTACATCTTTCCTTTTGGGATTCTTAGTGACAGTCCTGAGTTTTGTTTACACTCCCAATCACAAGAGGTGTGTTGGGATGTGACTTGGGCACGCTCAATCCCTCCTCCACTATTTTCTGCTACAGGACAGCTAAGCAGGCTTGACGTGATCTTGGAAGAGCTCCAGCTGAATGACTGGGGGAAAACAAACACAGGGTGTATGTAATGCAGAATATAGAGTCAGCGTTCATGGTGCACACCAAGGATCGGCCATGTGGGGTGCACAGGAGACTACACTTACGTCTCAATGCACATGTAACCAACATGATCTCTCATCGGGGACTCAACCCCCCAGCAATGTCAAATGGCTCTTTACTCACATACTTTCCTCAACCTTTTGTATCTCTGATTAAAACCACTATTGATATTTCATGCTTATGGGGTAGAGAGCATTCCTCATCCTTCTTTACTTCAGGTTTATAGTCTTTTTGGCTGAGGCAACAAAAACTATCAAACATACCAAGGATTTCAAACCAGCGACTGTAAGAAAAGAAGCTGCCCTTTGCTGGCATTCACTGCTTGCAAAACTAGAGTGGTGTTGCTTTCATTGTCCTCCACCTTCCTGGAGAATTCCAGCCCTGGTGAGGCTGGCTTTGAAGTGTTTCACTCTCCTCCTCTGTGTATGTTCTCTGTTTCTTTTAACTCCTCCTGTGAATCGTGCTCAGCCAACCCTTAGTTCTAACAGCACTTGCAAGAAGTCTCCTTTAGATTATGCTTGGTTTCAGCTAGCTGGGAATAACCAAAGAAATCTGATGTCACCTCCCATGACCCAGAGACTGTGTCTTACTGACAGGAGCACAGAGGCATTCACTGGTTATCTCAGAGAGGACTAATCTAAAAGAGGTCTGTCATGAGGCTTGTTTCAAATATATCCTACCTGATTTTAAAATTTAATTTCAAACCTGTCTTTCTAACAAAGTACAGCAAATGTTACTACAAGCAAAAGAAAAGTAATTATGATGAAAGACATTTGGGGAGTATTTTTTGAGTGCCTTCAAGGGCATAAATATACCTTTTAGCTTTTGTGCTGTATCCAGATGAATAAAATATAGCAATTCAGAAATATGTTAGCAGGAAATCTTTATGCTGTTTAATTTTAGCAGGACGCTAAGTATTAGACATTGACCTCATGACTCACAGGAAAAAAATGTGTATTTAAAGAGCAGAAATAATTGCTCTAGCTCAGTAGGTCCAGCTTTCCTATATTTAAAGGAGAGTCATTGTTTAAAGACATTCCCAAATTTAACTGTTTTAACATTTAATCCCCCCAATGACAACAGAATAGAATTTTTATGAAGTTTCTTTCTTAATACTTCTCAATTCTCTTTAGACGAATTCTTAGTGAGTTAATACTTACATCTACTTTATATACTCACGGCTCTTAAATACAGTGAACTCTTACTTCTTCTGTCTTTAGGTTCATATCTTTGGGATTTTAGAAGCCTGCAAATCTTCATATTATTCTGTGAGTCTGCTCAGAATATATTTATACATACATTATGCTTATGTTATGTATATATAGTTACCTCTTTTGACTTTATACAAGAGCTCAGCAAGAATATGGTCATATTCAGTAGACGTAGGGATGTGTATTTATTTGTACAGGAAAAATGATACACCCTCAGTTCTTCCTCTAAAGTATTAATCCTCTTTCTGAGCCACTACCCTGAAGAATTATGTCACTGAAATAGAGTTATAGGGCAACCACAGAAAAAAAAAGAAGCTGTAGTTTGGAAAAGTACTTTACATAATACTTGTAAAGCTCACTACCACGAACATGCCATTCACTGAATCTCATGACAATAATAAAAATGAATAGTACCCTTTAATGCCTTCACCATCTAGACACATTTCACAAGAGTATAATATGGGCTTTTTTTTTTCACAAAACTTTCCCTTATTCACTCTGCCTGCACAAAATAGCTCAAATTTCTTACAGCTGTCAGTCTCTCCCCACATCAGTACTGAACACCTCCCTCACTCTGATCATCATTCCCCTTGCTCTGCTAAGACCTTCATTTATGAGAGTGACGGCTGATGTGTACATTTTGGAAAAACTGAACATGGGTGAGGTGGGGGATGGAGATGAGGAGATTAAGGGAGTGTCTCATGGGAATGCCTGCTGGAAACTCCATTCCTTCAGGTGATATGGGAGGACTGGAGACAATTCTGCTATGTCACCAGACCACCACATCCTCCATAATCCTTGATGGATAGGCAAATGATGCCTAACTCTTTTAAAAAACTTTGTGGGTGAAATTAGCTCTGCAGTATTAAGTGCATCAAAGTGCAATGTGTAATCAAATGTTCAATACTAGTGAGCTCACTGGAAAAAAATGGATGCCAATTTCATCTTACTAGCTCTTAAGATTCATGACTGCAGGGTGTCTGTCACAATCATAGCTAAATTTGAAAAATGATAGATTAGATTTATGAAAAGATATGGATTGTTCAGGCATTATGTTTTAGCATGAATACTTATCAGACTGGACAGAAATTCAAAATCTCCTCTACATTGCAAGACTTGGCTAGAGAAATAGCAAAAATAAATCACTTTTAAAGACGAGATTTCTGGTCTGATTAACATCTTCCTGATCAGCAAGTCCTAAATCACTCTGACCATGATAATGAATGATCCTATTTTACACAAACATACACACACATCCACTGCACACAGGAGACAGAGCTAAGGTTGCCATGGGAACTTTACCTCCAGATTTTTTGGTTTTGTATAATTAAAATAACACATATCCAATGTTTTAATAATTTAGTTTTACCTTGTAATTAATTGTGTTCATGTTTTCTTTAGGCAGGAGCTCCATTTATCTGGTGGGTACAGCCCAATGCGATAACTTTGTTCAACGTTTTTAAAACTTGGTTTTCTAAGCAGGGGGTATTTTAAACTGAAGTCACTGTGCAGGAATGACTACAGTATAGTATAGAAATAGCTGCGTCAGTGTTAAACCAGGTGGTTCAGCTGCTGATAAGGTAACCTCCACAAGAGCAATGAACTTAGCACAAGCTGTGCTATTGCACTGTAGGCTGTGCCAGCTTTTGGCATAGGCTGACAATGAGGGATGGGAAGAAGCAGAACATTTCTGGGACCTGATTCCTCCCCTCCACCAGCAGCCGTTGCCCCACATGCATTTAATCCACCATGGGGAGAACCAGCAGTCCCCAGTCTTGCTCGCCAGGTTTGCCCGCCACTTGCTCTTTCTTGCTTCATCCCTTTTCTTCTCCTATGCTCTTTCAGGCCAAGTCCCAACTTCACCTGGATCTTCAGAAAACTTGAGTTAGCTCTGACTGTAGGAATACACTCAGGCTCCTCACTCTAAACTTAGGCTCTTGGTTTTCAGAAGAGGTGACCTACAAACCTCATTGATGTTAATGATTGAAAGTATGCAGCAGATAGCCTTCCTCAACAAGTCTTCCTCCAGATGAGGGCTTTTGTGTCTTACAGAAGTTGCATGAAGATACCAGAAAAGAAGAATGGTCTTTGGAGTAATCTGTCTTTTCAGTAAAGGGAAACTCAATCTTTTGTGCTACCGATCTCTAGAGCAAGACATAGTATTAAAAAAAGCAGCAGCCTTCCTTCCACGTTTGAACATGTTGCTTCCTCTAGAGACTTGGACCTTGCCATAGGCTGTATGCAAAACAGAGGATGCTTGCACTGTGCAAGCATTATTGATCTAATTGCAGTAACAGTGCCACTACTGACCCCAAGAACATTAGCTTCATAGCCTGCAGTTGATATACATGTACAGATACTGCTGTCAGTGCTGCAGACGTGGAAAATGTGCTTTCTGAAGAGCCAGCTGGTGTATTCAAGGGGAAAGGATCTGAGAAAAAAAGTCTTTGGCATTGTAATGAAATAAGACTCTACCATACAGGTCTGTATTGAGGAAGGAGTTTATTTAAAATATTCAGTATAAGTCTCCTCCCTAAAGGAATAGCACTTAATACATGTTAAAATATAATTGTATAATTGGAACTCAAGTGTTTGGGTTATGTAAAAGGTGCTGTAGGCGTATCAGCTTAGACAGAGGTAATTAGATCTTGTATATTAACATTTCTCCCTTAAAGGGATAATCAGCAATATTTTTAGTAGTGGGGTTGCTTAAGCCTAGAAACTTGGGGGAAAAAGGTGCTATTTGGAACTCCTCATTTAGCCCTGTGTTTGCTTTGTTCCTGCCTCCGACACTGACTGGACTGTAAGAACATTTTTGCAGTAGATATTGCCTGCTTAATGTGACCCCAGCTGGGTGCCCACACAATGGCAACACTGCTACTGCTTTTGGTGAAATCAGCATAAAATTAAATCACCTGCAAGCATCAAGCATGGTGCTGAAAATCGGACTAGATAGTAGCATTAAATAATACAATACTTGGCGTGTATATATAGTAACAGGTCATACACTGAAGCCACCCAAGAAGTCTGTGGCAGGGCCAGGAATAGAAGTCAGGGCTTTAATCTCTCCTTGAGGCAAGGGTTAACATTTTATACAGAAGAGAGTAAACAGCCACACATCACTGCTTAGCTCAGTCAGTTGGAAGGATACAATAAAAACAAATATGATTTTACTCGTAGTAAGTCGAATGACAATCAATGGCTCTACAGCTTTTGAGTATCCAATTGAAGCCCTTGAAAAATCAAGTGGATATATGGGAGGATAGGTTACTACTCCATCATAGGACGAAGATAGGAGAATGTCACTGATTTCTTGGATTTTCAAATACATTGCAAAGCTTTCTAGAGAAGAGGACCCATTTATTTTGAAAAAGGTGCACTGCATCTCTAAAAGTGGAAGAACAGAGCACAAATTAAAGCTGTTGTCAATTTTAATTTTTTTTTTCTTTAAGATAAAAAAAGAGGTGTACAGTTCCTCAAGCCAGAAAAACAAAACAAAAAGACACACAAAAAACACACATACAAGGGCTACACCAGGTATTTTCTAATTTCATTACTGTTATCCATGCTTGCCTTTTCAAATACAAGAAAAACATCCCACGGAAGAAATTCCAGGAGGAAAACCCAGACTTTAAGCTCCTCATTGAGAAGTTTGTACCAAACTTTGGAATCCAACAAAAATCTCAACTCAAATCAAGAGAAGGTTAATCCAAACTAGAATATTTCCCCGATTTCATATTTCTCCCTCCATAAAATGCCCACTGAAGACCTTCTTATCTCTACTCTACTCATATGAGGCTTTCTGAGGAGTTTGAGAACAGTACAGATATCTTGTTTCTAGGTAAGTCAAAGCCTCGCTTGCTAAGTGAAGGAAAAAAACCTACTTTTTGACTTTGTTCCTAAAGTCTCAAAAGATCAGGACTTGTGGATTGAAAGAGCTGAGCAGCCTGAACAGAGCTCTCTCTTCAATGCTCACCTGCACTGACATGAGAGGCAAGAAGAAGCAAGGAACGGTCACAAAGACCCATAGGACAGGCTTTCATGTCTTCCCTTAGTTTGACCCACACCATGTATGTGACAAAAAGATGGACAGCCCTCTTCCAGAGGCATTCCCAGCACAAATATCAAGCAGCTCAATTGAATTTTGCTCTAAGGCTAGTGACTGGAAGTTCTCAATACATTTAATAAAGGATTTTTTAAAAGGTGGATATTCAGACAAAAAAAATACAGCAACAATTACAGAGCTCCTTAAAAAATTCAGAGCTTTTTTCCCTTGTCAGTTTTTCAGGGTGCATTTGTTCTAAAAAGTGTTTTCTGTTGTGGGATTGCACCTGAAACTGGTCTTTGCAGACAGCAGCAGAGCACTACGGTGCATTTGGGAGCAGGGAATCGCAGCAAGTCGACGTGTCTCTAAGCAGGCTGCGCTCTTCTTAGGGGTCAAGCAGGAGCTCAGCAGCAAGCTGCTAACTGGTTGTTTGTATCAACTCTGCAGGCAAGGCCAATAGGTTATCTACAGCCAAAGCAGCGATGAAGACAGCTGTAGTTGGTAGCAAACACAGCCAGAAAGCCACCACCACCTGAAGACTGGTTGTTTCCAACTACAAAGCTGCCAAATCCTCAGGTGTCTCTGCTCATATTTACGGTGTTTAATGTTTAATGATAACACATCGAAAAAAATAAAAACAAAGTGCTTTGCTCTTCTTTTGGGATCTCACCTGCTAACCTGTACATGTGATAGATGCCTACAAGGTCTTTCTCTTTTGGGAATGGCGCTGTAACTTTAAACATCATTATATAGGCATGTGTCGGACATAGAATTGTTTTGCTCACGCACTGTAGGCTCAAGAACATTATTATACAGGGGAGAAATTAACTTCATTTTCAAAGCTTCACACACAGAAAATGTCATTTGCAGAGTAACAAGTTCAAAAACTATTCAGCTCTTTCTGGTGTTCAGCACCTTCTCTTTTGTCCTGCTACAGCTTCATTATTTTCTTATTCTTTGCAGTACATACTAGTTTTTTGGATGAAAAGAAATCATTCCATATTAGTCACACCAGGAAAATGAATTTTGCCTTGCAGTTAGTGAATGAAGATTATCAGAACTTTTATTCACGTGCTATAATAGCTAAGGAACACCAGCAAAATGCTGTGTTTATTCTCGTTTATCACTTTTGCATGCCTTGACTTGTACTCAGAAAAGCCATCTAATGCATGACTACATTAGTCCTCTTCGGTAAATTTTGTGCCAAAACTTGTTGACCTTAAGTCCAACTAAAATCCGACAGATACCAATGGACCACATGTAGTGTTGTACTTTATACTCATTTGATGCTTTGTGGAGCTTTTGTCAAGCTAATCTAAGCATGATAGGAAAAGCAAAAGACGCCAGTCTTCTGGGGCTTTGCACCCTTTAAAAAGGCAACAATATTTTCAGACCAAATAACTAAATTTCTTTAGGTACCAACTCTGACTGAGGTCTGAGAAAATTTTGCACATAAGCATCTCAATAAAAAGCCCTAACCCTAATTTCTGAAGCTAAACTACACCAAACGATAGATGTCTTATTAAGTGCCGTGCCTTGGTCTTTACATCAGTCATTTATGTGGTTTAGCCAAATCTGGAATTACTAATACGGAGGTATTTCACTACGATCTGCTTTATCAGTCTTACTTTGGTCTTTGCATCAGCTTCTCACCATCTAACCAGGGGAATAAATTATGTAGGAAATTCAAAGCGGAATCTGCTCCTTTTCCCTTTCTTGGCTTGTTTTAATTTTGGTTGCTCTTAAATACAAGGAGTTAAAACCTTCCTAAGAAAGAAATGTTTTAAACACATTGGCAGGACTTAACTTATTAGAGTTTTTGACAACAAATCATGTTATTATTTAGTGCACCATTCAAAGTCCTGTTTGACTTCTCACTCTTGCATAAGAAATTTCAGGGATGTGTCAATGTGCTTTTTCTATATATGGCAAATAGACCTCTGTATCACAAACATTTTTGACACTTTCAAATGCAGCTTTACAGCCTTAAACAGACATTCCACTTCTCCCACCCACCCACCATCTCATCCAAGGCCTATAGTCAACAAATTTTCAGAATTTAAGTGTGGGAGTAGTGCTAATGCACCAGGTAAATGTGGAGTTTAGTGACCTGTTTGTGCGTATGTACATATATGCGAGAGGGTATGGACATGTTTCCCTATTCCTGTCTGCCATTTACTCTAAAAATGCCCTGTTAACTTCATTCTCCTTCTCAACCACATCCACTGACCTGGGGTCTAACAGTGAATTTTAAGTGAGAGCCAGCAACAGCAAAGAAAGCACATACGCATATTTGAGAAGTAAAGCAAAGCCATGTAGGAGATAAGGCATAGGGCTGAATAAAGGAAGCACTGGAGGAAGCGAAGTACCGCATGGTCGGATCCTTAGAAGGTGCTTAATTGCCATCAAAAGCCAAGAGGGCTGGTACTTAAGTATCTCAAGGATCTCAATCTTACAGTCTCACAAACTCTACCTGAACTTTTTTACTAACAGAGAAACTGAAGCACAAAAGGTGAAATCCTACCCCTGTAACAGCAGCCCCAACCATCCTAGCCCCTGGCAACACTCCCAATTTTATCAAAAGGGGCTAAATTGACACTCTCCACATCTTCTGTTGGATCAATGGAAGAACAGGGAGTAACACTCAGAACATTTAACCTCCTCTCCCTTGTTTTAAACACTGGATCACGCTTCCCAAATTTCCTTCTGTTTCAGCTGAAGAGATATTTCACCTAGCTCTGCTTAAAAAACAAACTGTTTCTTCTGCAAAGTGAGGTGTACGGCTGCATGCTAAATCTCCTCTCATTTCTCCTGCTTTCAGTGAAATTTGGATGAGGTGATTTATAGAGGTCCTTTCCAATCAACATTTCTATGATTCTGTGATTACTTTGTACACATTCTTATAATGTGAGCTGACCCATTCCTATCTAGGCTCCTTTCTTTTATGAATAATCTGAAGACAGTAGAAGAAAAATCATCAGACTACAGAACAACTAATTCTCATTTAATAACAGAAACTTTTTTAACTCATGGAGCCCTATGCTCTCTCTCCTGGTGAATACAAATAGTCAAGAAATAGCTGGTGTTTGCATGCAGAATGTGGATTAGTTTGAGAGTAGCTCTGTTTCTCTGTTTCAGCACACTGAACATTTTTATTCCAATTACATGGGGAAGTAGTAGTTGCTAATGCTCTGTGAAAAGGTGCTGCAATCCAGCACCAGTAAGAGATTTATACATTGGATCCGTACAGATTAGGCAATCGTAGACAACAAATTAAACCTGTGTTTTAGGAAGCCAGCTCCAGCGCAAGATGCAATAGCCTGAGGTTCAAATCTCAGCTTTGTGAGGGAGACGATGCTCCTCTGTCCCTACAGCTGTACCCGACCTGAGGAAGCAAATGCGAAGCTCAGCGGCCCTACAACAATAACACTTTTAATACAAAAGCTCCTTCTTCATAACCAGATCTTGCAATGCTCTGAAAGTTAGTCTCACAAAGCCTCGCTTCCCTCTGTCTCTGCTAGCTTCCAACATCTTTACAGGCTGCGAACTTCAAGACACTGGAAAGACATGCCCTTAATGCTGGAAAATTAAAGAGCTGCATGCCTGGAACTCACGTGGGGGTTGATGCATATAGTAAAGAGTGCAAAACACCAGGGCTTTAAGGGAGGAGGTGCAACAGACTCATCTGTAATACGTACATACACACAAAATTAGATCCGCAAGTGCATTTTCTAGGTCATCTTCTTCTCCCTTCTCTGCTTTCCCCCTCCTCCCCTGAGTTTTCCTAATTTTTCTGGGAAGGAATACATGTTTCAAAACGTATCACCAAACTTTGTCTTATAAAAACATATTGTCCTGGTTATTTTGTAAGCCGAACTATTGTGTATGGAATATTAGTCCTCAGTTAACTTTGCCAGTGCAAAAATGTACTATGCTTTCTTATGCTGTCAAGTGTTTAGTTCCTACCCAGCTAATTTATTACCTTACTTAAGCCAAGAACCAGAAATCCAAGTGCAAGAACTAACACGGCAAGGGAAAGTAATGAGTAGGAAAAGTATAAATCTTATTTATTTTATAGGTACAGTGCAAAACACTGTTACTAACCGTACTGAGAAGACCTTCACTCACAGCTCTGCAGATTGTTGTGTCCTGGATTTGATGGGACTCTGTAGCACTTTGCTTAATTTATTATAAACTGCAGAATCTGGGATTTAATGTGTAGTTTAAGAGAGCCATATGGCCCTCTGAACTGGGCTGAATGTCCCTCCTAGCGAACAGCCTAACCAGAATTCCTGAACAGTCACAAAATTTGTGTGATGCGGTTACTGATTTGCCTCTTTGCAACAGGTTTATGTTTGACTGTTTTCTGCCTCATGTATCATCATCCTATGACTATTTTTAAACAATCTTTGCAAAATAAAAACACAAATAACCAGAGCTCTGGAAAGTGCTTCTCCCCTACAGCAACTTTTTATAATAAATTAGATGATAGTAGCACTACTTGGATGGGTGGAAATAAGAGCCTGTCAGCACTTTCTTTTCAAACCCCGTTTTCCAGGGACTTGCAATTCAACCGTAACAATTTGCTATGGGCAAAAATTGGGATGTGAAAGCTCAGACCTGGAGGAAGAACTTTAAAAAAAGATGAACAATAGTATTTCAAGTTATACATGAAATAAATACTGTGGGGAGAGGACTGGACAGCAAAAAAGGAGGAGGAAATGTTTTGATTTTCACTAATATCATTCTATTTTCACTTATATCCTCCCCTATCTTAGCCTCACCATGGCTTTATGTTGGTCCTTAAAACCAATGGCACATTGTATTTACACTGTTCATTTCATTTCAGTGCTGCGTACATGCAGTAATTATTAATTCTCAATACTCCTCTGAGGTGGGTATTACCAACTTGATTTTCTAGAAAGAGACACAAGGCGCAATTTGCCCCAGGCCACAACAGGAACCCTATGTGAAAGCCAGGAATAGAAATAAAGATTTAGAATCATAGAGTCATAGAATCATAGAATGGTTTGAGTTGGAAGGGACCTTAAAGATCACCTAGTTCCGCCCCCCCCTGCCAGGGCAGGGACACCTTCCACTAGACCAGGTTGCTCAAAGTCCCATCCAACCTGCCCTTGAACACTTCCAGGGATGGGGCACTCACAACCTCCCAGGGCAATCTGTGCCAGTTCCCTATCCTAAATTGAGGCCACAGACCCCTCTCTGGCAGCGGCTGTTTTCTCAATGTTTTATGGAGGTGGTTATCCTGTTGTAGAACCATGTTTAATACAGACTGGAGTATCCCTGGGATACATAAAAATTTCAAGGCCTCTCACTGCCAGCTGACAATACCTCTCAGAAACAGTGTAAGTGCCAGGACTAACATACTTTAACAGGTGGTCGTTATAAGCTATATACCAGTCTTACAAGATGCTAGACAAGCATGCATTACTAATTTAAATGCCTTTATAGGTATGCAACCTTTTAATTCACTGAATTTAAACTTCTCTCTTACTTGCAGGATCTGCAGTTAATAAAGTGTAAGTGGATATAGCTAAGCTGGTGGGAAGTATTCGAGGGTGGAGTACCCCTGTGTGTTGGACACAGGGTCTCTTGCCTTTGGCCGAGTCCAAGGCAAGTTTCTTACAGATTTGAGCTTGGAGCTCTAACACAATATACCTGGCTATATTCCAGGTGGACTGTCACAGGTGAGGTGGTGGTAGGCCCAGAAGAACCAAGCCTGACAGAGCTGTTATGGTCTCCGCCCCATTTGTTAGATTTTTCAACCTCCTACTTGTGGAATCATGACTGAGGCCCTTATATTACATCTACTATGCTTGAGTACTTGAGTATACTCGTTAGCTGTCTTTTACTTAGCAATTTAGGTATATTCTAAAAATTTTGCAGCCTGCCCAAGGTCTGTAGTTACAGGTCTGTTTCCATAGGGAATGAGCTCACATCTTGCAAAGAAAGTGACCTTGTATGTGTCTATATTGTCTTCTGCAGGCAGCTATGTGTTGACATAGGCTCTGTACCACACTTGCCATAGACAGAGAGCCTCCAGGTGATTCTTTGTGTGGACTTCAGTGCTGACACCAGCTTACATATTTCTGAAAATTCATATTTGGCATATTCCATCTTAATTACACTGAACAGCTGTGAGCATTTCCTAAAGGAAATCTTCCCAAAATGATGTGTCAGGATTCTCAGAATCAAGGTTTCTGAAATGTCCGTTTGAGGGAAAATTGAAAAAACAGAAATTTTCAGTTTCACTGAGAGTCAGACATTTTCCCAGAAAACCTGCTTTCTGGCCACGTACAACTTGGTGGGGATCGTTTGAGCTAATGGGTGCAATTCCTCATTGAAGCTGGGTGAAGAGCGCCATTTTTACCTTAAGGATTCATAATGGTACTCTCAATACACTCAATAGCCAAGTGACTCAAAAGAATAGCCCAAACTGCCTTAATACTTCATTAGATCAGTCTGTGCCTTCTCTCCTGGGATTATAGATCATTAACTTCTACAGGGAGTCACAGGAATCCCATCAGTAATCTTTCTTCCCATTCAGGTTTCCATTGCATTCAGCACAACCCCCAGTTAAGCTTTCTTGAAAAATCCTATCCCTAATGATTATTAATATTATATCAAATGCTTAAAGTTGAGGGAAATATAATCAGAAAAGTGAAAGTAATAAATAACTGTATTTTAATAATGAGACTATTTCTGACAGCTACACTGGAAACATAAAATCTAGTTTTCAAAGATCAGGAGAACTGTTCAGTGACAGTTTTCAGTTTTATTGCTATTATCACTTAAATATATTTATATAACACTTTATCACCATTCTCTTCTATGACATCTTTTACAGTTAAGACGAATGTCTATATATAGCCTTCTCTTAGTCAATAATTAGTTTGTAAAATCAAGCAGCTCATGTAACTGTGCATCAAGTCATTCCAGTATTTATATACTTCTATTTGAAAGTACCTCATTTTATGTAATTATTACGTATAATTTAAAGCAAAAATGTATTTAAAAAATTGAGTGTTTGAGCAAACTCTGAACTTCCCCTTCAAAATATTCAGTAACCCTTACCTATGTGCCTCCTGCTCTACTTTTTCCATAGGTACACTTCATTGTCATATTTCTAATACAGTGCTTGTGAACCATGACAACCAACTCTGCTTTATTACTGGCTTAAAAAAGAAACCCATTTCCCACCATGGCTATATGATCAAAGGTACAATACAGAGGGTATTCATAGCGTCCTTTAGCTTCAGGTGAATTTTACGTAGAGTGATGTAGAGACTCCATTGCTGTGCTACCAGTAAATACCCTTGTTGTGATGACAGAAGCACGCAGGACAAGCATCGTGGGCCATCCAGTGCAGTGTCTAGCCCCTGACGGCAGCTAGAAGCAGATATTCTGGCAAAATGTGGAAAAAAGGCCAGTCATTCAAACGATGTAGGGATTGAAGATCCCACCTACAACAGAAGTTTCTTTCAGTGTATACACTTTTCAAAACCCAAAACTTTATTTAAAAAGCCACTTCTATTGTTGTTTTCTTAATTTAAACTATCTGCACATTTGTTATGGCGTGGTTTCTCAGGGAATCTCCTACCAGCCACCCATCTTCTTCACAGTGTACAGGGAGCTCGTGGGCAGGACAGTGGCAAAAAAAAGAGACGTGGTATTCTCACACAAGGAAAAATATTTTTAACATCTGATCTTGATGCTTTTAGAAAAATGCCTGGGCATTGCCCACCCAGACGTTGGCCAGTGCCACTGAGTGACAGCTAGCGAGTGAGCTCACTCCAAACAAGACTGAAATGGTAACGCTTGTTTGCATTCCCTAACCAGTGACTTAACTCCTACGTGATTGAGGGGATGGGCCCATTGCTTCAGAGGATTCATGCTCTAACAATTTTTTTTTTTTCCATTTTCAATCTAGCCAGACCTCACCAATGTTACTTTCTCTTCTGCTTGCCTGCTCAGGATCCTTGCCCAGGCCACTGTCTTCTCATCCTACCCCCAAGTTGCTGTCTCTGCATCATCCTTCCTTGTGCCTTTCCTCCACTTGCCCCACCTGGATATTCCTGCTGCTGCCTCCTACCTCTCCTCAGGCTGCTGCCATCCTTGTGCCTTCTGTAATATTGATTTCTGCAGCACCCACGCTGAGTTCAAGATAACAAACTCAGGATCACTTACAAAGTTGCAGTCTACTCACTGCTGATACCAGAGTACTTCACCAGTGCAATGCTCCTCAAAGGTTGGGAACAAGAAGTTCTGAAGAGTAGGATCCACTTTATAAACTTTTCAGTACTGGGAGGAGTTCCTGACAGGGTCCCACAGCCTTATAACTTGCTACTTTGGCCTTGGAAAAGTTTGGTCTGGCGGCCTTTGAATACAATGTATAGTTCATCTTTTCCAACACACATTGATGATGGGTGGGAACTGCTGGGGAGGGTTTGTACTTGTTCTTAAGCCAGAAGTGTTAAAGTGCAGGGGGTTAGACAATGCCTAACAGAAAAAAAAAGATACAGCCAGCTGAATTTGCTTGGGCTTACACCTCATGTCTAGCTTGCATAGATGCTATGCCAGAGAAGAAAACTCTTCCTGCCTTGAGCGCTATACGCTAATGTGCAAATCCTCTGTGACACAACTGATCATACTCAAAGATTCTTGCCAGTGGCTGTCCTGCATCTCTTCTGCAGCTCCTTCTATTGCTGAGCATTTTTATTTTAACACCACAGTGGCCTAACAAGAAATATGTGTAAGTAGGTTTCTCAGTGCCACTGTCAAATGTTATGCATAGCAAGTGGCAGCAACGTTCCAGCTGACTTACTCTGCTGATTGGCTATGAATAGGCACTAAACGCTTTCAGAGAGTTCTGGAACCCTATACAATATATCAGTCTCTATAGACGGATCACTGAAGTCAGAATGACCATGAATAATTTATATTTTCAAATCTGTCCAGTTCTGGCCCCCAAAAAATGAGAACTGAAATATGTCAGTGGAGTCAGAGGTTATGTCCACATCAGCAAGCAGCAGGAATGGATCCACAGAATGAAGAGCTGGTAAGAAGGACACAACCACAACATTACACATACGTTTTGTGTTTTACTTTGAAATAGTGCTAATCTGTTTTTATAAACCGAATACCCGTAAGATTTTGCAGAGTACTTGGTGTCTTCCTGGAGTGCAACTTTCTGCTTAGTTTCATCAAAAGGCGTCCTGTTTGTGCACTCCAAGCCTACTCTGTAATGCAAAACAAAGCAGGACATGCGGGTAGGGCTGGGAGATTAAATTCAAAAGCTCATTTATAATTCAAATGAATATTCTATCTAGTTACATCCAGAAACCACCTCAGACTGTCCCATGAAATGTAAAATCCCACTTGAGTTCATGGAGATGCATCAAGAAGGTAAAACATGCAAGGCTTTGAGCATGGTCTACTGTGTATCATACCTAGTTGGAGAAGTATTTTCCTGTTGTCTCAAGTTACTGTTTCTTACAATAACCAGGTCGAGACTATGACAATATAAAGACTATCCTCGATTAAGAACTAAGTGACATACCAGAGTTTGTTCAAGAGACTAATAATGCCAGTGCAGAAAACTAGTAGTTTTCTAGTAGTTTAATCATGATAAAAATAATAAATATGAATGTCAAGACATCGAGTAATACCCCCTACTATTTGTTTTAATAACAAAACCTTCGGTATTGCAACAGGTTAGCAAAACATAGAAGTTTTGGCAGCTGAAGAAACAAGTGGTTTTACTTTCATGCTCACCTTGGATACTGGAATAGGTCACTATTTGGGTATTTCAGCTAAAACAGAGAAACAGTTGGAAAAAAATACCCAAATCAGCTACTGTGCTGGAGGACCGGTTGTGATAAATGTGCTAGGAGGAAAGAAAGGAGACAGGGAAGAGAGGGAGGTATATCTTATCCCTTTAAAAAAAAAAACAAACAACTTTTAAATTATGCTAGGACAGATATAAAAATAAACCTAAATCAAAAGGAAAGTAGGATTTATCAAAATACCTGGTGAAGGTCAACAAACAGGGAAGTCACTCATCTTTCAATGGAATCTCCTCAATGTCTAGTTTCAATATATAAAGGTAAAAGAGATAAGATGGAAAAAGACTTCCATGTGGGTGTCAGAATTGTGGCTGAAATGTAATTTAAGAGACATCTCAGTCAATCTGAAATCCCTTCCTGGCACTCCTAATAAGAGCAGAATGAACAGGATATTAAGAGTCGGGAGATAACTCTTCTGCAATACTGAATGAACTATTACAGAGCCCAATTCAGCAAAGTGAGTAAGCACATACTGACATTTAAGCGTGTATTTAAGTCTCATCATCTTCAGTGAGAATCTGATATACGCCTTGGCACTCCTCTCGATGGAGATCTGTGAACGCAGGTCTATCTTACACACAAGCCATCCTTTAATCCACAGACACAAATCTTCCAGTAGCTGTGGAGCAACTCTAGGACTCAGGGAATAAACATTCACGTCCCAGCCCTGCAAGACTATGAACAAGACAGTTCTGCAAAACACCTCCTGGCACCTGAGGGCCATATTTTAAAACCTGCTTATCCCCTTTCTGCTTCAGCTCTGTACCACTGTGATGGAAACACTGGTACTTCCCTACCAGAAATGGGAGAAGCGTTTAAACATGTTAAAGTAGGTTGCGATAGTGGCACTTCAGGTAGACACTACCCTGCCTTTCATATTAAACTGCTCTGAATTCTTTGCAATTTCAAGGTCAAGGATCATAACACTGGACATCATTGAAAGTAAAGGGCCAGGACAAGGTCAACTATCAAAGTCCAGGACATCAAGCTGAAAAGGAAAGCTTCCTGCAGGCGCAGTTAAGACTCCTCCACTGCCTTCTTTGCAACATATGGTGTAGTAAGACATGCACACCCTCTTCCTGCCCCCCCAAATTAACTCCCTGGCACCACCTGTTAGGAGTGAGCAGACTGTAAAATTATTGCATTGGGAACAGATAAAAATGGGTGTGATGGTTCTGATGCGGTGCATTTCTCTCACTCACTTCTGTGCCCATATGAAAAGAAGACTGTATTTGGCACAAAATTAAAAGCAAAAACTGTAAGTCAAGAGTGTGAGCAATATTGTATTCCTGTAACTTGCACTGTCCTTTCGAAAAGAGCTAGTTAATAACCTGAACTGGTTATTTTATCACTTGGAGATATTTGCCTGAACTTTGAATTCCTTTGTTGTCTATTCCACTATCTATATTTTAAAACTCCTTCTATTCTGAGGACCTATTTTCTCCTCTGCCACCCAGAATATAAAGTGTCGTTCCAGTATATTACTCTCCTTCCCGAGTTCAAGAACCATGTGATTGTAGAAGTCATAATATTATGAGCATGCTTAGATCCATGATTTCATGCCATGTAACTAAAAGATTTCCTAAAAAGAAACATCCTTACTTTTTGTTCAGACTTTTTTGCCTGTTAACAATGGATCTGCACCCATAAATCTAGAAATATAACCCTATTTGTCCAAAGCAAAAAGTAATGTCTTTAAATATGGGCTGCAGAACAAATGGAAATGAGAAAACGGTATTTGAAGTGAGGTGACACACTGGTATGTATACAGAATATCTCATGTATACTTGATGGTGGTATCAAAGGGTACTAATCTGACATGTGTTGAACAAGCCCAAGATAATTCAGTTCACTCATGCTCCTTCTCATCTTTCTGAAAATGATCACTATCCCACACATCCACTTTTCATTTGAGAAGTAGTTCATACACCACCACAAGAAGATAAAACATTGACTGTGACTAACTTAATGAGCCTGAAGCGTTAAAGAAAGAGGAGGAAAAAAAAGTTTGAAATTTATGATTTTTATTCTCTTGCTTTTTCCTAACAGGGTCTGAAAATCATGAAAGAACTTAAGTGTATCAAAGAATATCCTTTGAAAATCATGGTTACAGGCAGGAATACAAATTGGATACTAGTCCCTAGGCCACTGGCCTACCTTTGTAGAAGGGTGGCTTGCATTTAATTTCCCCTGACTAACAAGTCACCTTTATTAATTAGAATTTAACACCTGAAAACAAGAGGTTTTAAGTTTCTAAAGTTAAAATAAAAAAGAAATATGAATTGTTCTTATGAAAAAGATGCAAATTAAAAAAGCTTTAAAACTATTAAACTCTTGATGTTATTTATATCACTAGTGGCATCGTGACACAGCAATTAAATTATAACCCTTTCGCTAATAGAACATATTTTTGCTTATTTAGAATGGAAGTGAACAGACAAGAAACTTTAGTTCAGGAAAGTCTCAAGTAACCAGAGATGTAGGCAGGCCGTAGTTTGAGGAAAAGCAGAAGGTAGACAAATAATTTGTAAATGTTTGACTGTAACCTAGTTTAAGTATATTATATGAAGCGGTAGATGCTCTGTCATTAACCTCTAGCTGAACTACGTTTAGGGAGCATTGGGTCATCTATAACCTATTTCATAAAGTTACTTCATTTTATTTAGGCTAGTCTGTCACATAGGAACTCAGAAAATTATACTGTGTTCCCTAGTTTGTGGACTGTACAACTAGAATTTGATTTTTGTAGCTTAGCCATTTTTGAGGATTAAAGAAGTTACACAGATAATTTAAAAATAATTACTATCACTACCATTTTTTATATAACTGCTTATTTCCTACTCTATTTAAACATAAAGGAACAATTTTTAATATAATCCAGTATTAAAGGATAGCAAGGAAAAGGAATGGGACAAAATCTGTAACCCCCCTGTAAAATCATCGTGATTGATCCAGTGATCCAAGAACCAAACTTGTTTACCCAGAGATAATAAGTTTTAAAAACATGCCATCACTTTTGAATTATTTCAGTAAAATAACAAACAACATTGGTTATACTCTAATGTCAAGTCAGGATGTATATGGGGAAAAATATAGTCCAATCCAACACCTTTGTTAAAAAAATTGGGGTGGGATTGCATTACACAGCCAGAAAAGAAACTTCTCTGGCTAACTGCGCCACCTTTTGATTTAAATTTAAAAGAGAAATTAAATGATTGTCTAGTCCCTAGAAGAAAACACTTATTTAAAGATATTCCTATAGACTTAAAAATGGGTTCAGGAGCTTACTTTATTTCTTTCTTACAGAGAAGTGCAGGGCTGTATACTTTAGTATTGCTCTTATGGTTAAAAGCCATGTCAGCAATACAAATGGAAAAAATACATTCAATCTTGCTGGTTTGTGTTTTTGTAATAACAGTATACACATCAAAATCAATAAAGCTGGGCAAATGGCAGAGTAGTGGTTTAGTAATCTTAGCACTGTTAGCTAAGTATACGATCAACTCTCAATCCATTAGATTCTCCTATGTAAATCTATACTCGTACAACCCTGGGAAATAAGAAAGCTTTACTTCTGATTTTTTTCCTAACATTTAAAACGTATCAGCTGTAAGCCCTAATTTATAGCCAACGTATTGCAATTTGCACTGAAATCTCTAGTCAGACATGAAATTAAATAGCACAGATATTCAAAGGATTTACAGCATGCATTTAAATACATTAACCACATCCTACCTTGCATCCAAACATCAACGATAAAGTGTTGTTGGTGCATGCAACTTTGCAGTGGCAAATCATTGGTGTAAAGCAGTCAGGATTTTTAACAATAGGGCACATTCCTTTAGTGCTGCAGTAGTGGCAGCCTACTGAAGGCTAAAAACAAGTAGCTAATACAGCACATGGAGTGGCAACATATGCTGTTCAACAGCTAGCTTTTCTCTTGCCGGTCAGAAGCAGCCTGCTTGAATCTCTACCTGTGTCCCGTTCAGCCATCCCCTTCTTTGTTGATGAATCAACGATGCAGCATTGATCACGGATCTCAGGATTTCCCTTCCTCTGGGAAATTAGTTTTTACATCGGGGGGGAGGGGGGGGGGGGGAAGAAAAGAAAAAAAAAAAGAGAAATGGAAATGAGGGGGACTAGCAGGTGTGGCAGTATTAGCATGTAAAAGGATGTAAACGCCTACTCATAACAATCACATAAGATTGTCATGCTAGCTGAAGTGGGCTGAAATTATTCCATCGGAAGAAAAATACTGCAGCTCCTGATTTGGTAAAAAGCCAGTGAGTTGCTGCAATACATAGTCATTGTGGGGAGAGAAGAGAAAAAAAAAAAAAATTACTTATCTAAGAAGCCAGAATCCTCAGCCTTTATCAATATGCATTCCAGTAAGGATTCCGTTCCCAGCGCCTCCCCAAGAAAAAGAATCAAATCAGTCGCAACTCCGGAGAAGCGATGACCTTTGCTTTCCCCAAAAAGATGAATCTCAGCGTGAAACAAACTGTACTCAAAGCTGAAAATCCCAGATGCTGGGAGTTTGCAATCAGAGAAATACAAGTAACATTTATCCAATCCTGGCTTGCCACATGGGAGCTTTCTCCAGGCACAAATTTACAAATAGACAGGTTGAAGGATTGCAGGAGACACTGAATAAAGATATGAAGTTACCCGGAAAATGCACCAGCATGAAGCTTAAAACGCAGCCCTCTTTAAACTCTGCTTTTGAGGCAATGTAATTAATGACTCCAGCTAGTACTGTTATTCTATAACCTGCAAACAGCTTGCTGTATTCCAGAAATGCAATAATTAAAGAAGTTTGGGAGCATAACGCTGGTTTGGATTCAGTTACAGCTGTCGCTGTTCCTTCAGTTAAAGCAACACCAGCTGAAAATGCATAATAAAGTATCTGGATGAGCAAACCGCTAGCTGTGCTTTTTAAGAGGATTATTTATATCAAAAGTTGGATGAATATATCCTCCAGTTTTAGGTTCGGTCATGGCAGACACACAAATATAAAATGAAAAGGCTACGATACAGAAAGTAAAGAGATGTCTTCCAACGATTTCACAGCTGATAGCAAGGTAAACCCAGCAATTGTTTCACAGTGACTTGACCCTGCTTTTTTGCAACTCACTAAGCTCTGCCCATAAAATTAGAAACTCTTTCTAAAGAAATGAGAGCAGCTTGTCTCCCTGGCAATCGTGAGTGAGTTCTTAAGGCAAAACTGAAACAGTTTTTTGTAATAAACCCGAACTAAAAACTTGTTATACAACAGAATGGAGAAAATGGCAAATGGAGGTCTCTGTGTGCAGCCAGGTCAAGCAGTATAGAGAATGAATGGTACAGAATTTTTAAAGAGATCTGCCTCAGGCTGCAGACCCTAATGTAGGAGACCTCCTCTATTAAGATTTTATATTTATGTAAATGTATATAAGTGTGTGTGTATTGCATGTATGTATATATCTAAATTTTAAGTAGAATTTCTTCAGTATAACTTACCCTCACTTTGTAAAGTTCAAAAACGTAAAAGAACCATTCTCTTAAATAGCTTTGATTCTACTCTTTCTTTTGCACCATACAATAACTTTATTTTTATCCAGTTTTTGTGTGTAGCTAAATTTCAGCTTGGTATAATATTTTCTGATTATTGTTTCTCACGCTATTTTTTTGAACTTAGAGCTCACAAGAGCCCAAGCTCGGTAAAACAACAGTAGTTTCTAGATTGAAGTGACAGATAGAACTGCTCCACAGTTAGAGTTACAACCCAGTTCCATTTCTGAAGATTTGTTTCTTGCAAATAACGCGCTCTTACAACCCACTGTCCTCAATTCACTCAGCTCATATTTTTTTCCTAACAGCCTGGACATCAGTGTTACGTGTCATGGGAGTTCACTATGCAGATGCCAATCAATCAGCTATCAATAATTTAAGTTTGTCTGACCTGTTAGTCCAAAGTGACATCGCAGCAGCACTTCTTTCTGACTTGCTGTGCTAGTTATCATCTGAAACAGGGACTGAGCCTGTTTAGAAACGTACTATGGTGACAAACAGCAGCCGTAACATTGCTGAATCTTTGATCTGTTTATTCCTAGCTTCCCTGTCTCGTTATTAAGCTATATATTATACAGATTTTCTTTCAAGTACTGTCTGTCGCATAACCAGCACTGGTGTAAATATAGAAAAGTGTAGTTTCCATGACAATACATTCCATAGTTACAGCCAGCAGCCACTATCATTAAAACATGAATCACAGTGCTACCTTAAGGTGTGAGCACACTACATCACTGGCCTTAGAAGCGTTAATTTGGGATGAGGGTGGCATGACAATATTTTTAGGAGACACTACTACAAAATGCCAGAAAACTGTGCTATTTAACTGTTCTAGCAGTTCTAATATCCACCCATCTTAGACATTTAAGTGATCAGTAACACTCTCAATCTGTCCTAATCATTAGCATTTCTAATATAAGAACACATCGCATCTGCACTTTTCAATGTTTTAAACACGATGTCCTGATTTAAAACTGGACTCATAATCACACAAATGTGATTTCCCATTAATATTTGCAGGCCTTAATTAAAATCACCTGCATTTAATTCCAAAGTCAGATTTCAAAGAAGGGAAAGAAAAGCAGCCAGTTAGCCTCTTGTATGTTTTGGATCTGACTGCATTCAGCTGGCTCGTGCTCTCAAAAGGGAGGACGTATCTGTTCATTAAAATTCCCATTTCTTCCCCAGTCCCTGACACTATTGCAGATTTTCAACCAGAAGAGGTTTCACCTGTGATTTCATTTCAGTGTTAAGGTGCATCAAACACCAATCACCTGAGTATCGCACAAAGTACATCCCTTCACACTTAAACTAATTGTTGCTTTCAAGTGAAAAACCGTTACCTGACGCACAGTCATTTGGGAAAAGATCAGAAAAGGAAGATTCTTTCCAATGACAGACTGGAATAATAACTCATATCGCAATTGGCCGAGACATTTATTATAATTAAGTGACAACTACATATAGAAAACAGCCATAAGAAAACATTTGCTCAGAGATCCTCCTCTATCTTTTTTTTTTTTCCAACAGCACTCATCACAGACACAGAAGTAAATTGCTAATTACCAGGAAAGGCATTTAAATCACAGTAATACTACAGGAGCAAGGGTTCTTGGAAAATCTATGTCCACATTTTTGCTCTGTCTGAGGGGATACGCAGAAGAACATACACCGTGGGTGTTACTGTATGAAAAAGGGAGTCCGCAGATCCGCTGAGTTTTGTGAGCCCTCCACCTTTCTTTGGACTTGAGTGCACTGATTCAGCCTACTTGCTTGCAACCGCTGTGCTGCCACAATGAAGTGCAGCTCTTCTGCTGTTCGCAAAAAGGGAGACTCCCAGCAAATTGCAGTGTGGTTATTGTCAGAAGCTTCAAGTAAAATGAACCCGCCAGTGAATAAAAGTCACCTGCTACTGTCTGAGCTTAGTCTTTGCAAAAGTTACTCTCTCCCTCATCTGCTGGATTTGGGAGGAACAAGAACTGTTGCTCCACTTATCATTTCCATTTGGTCTGTTCAGCTAGTAAAATTTCTCCTGCTCTACCAGGCTCTCTGGCAATTACCTTCACCAAATCTTTCCAGTTTCTCTGATGATGTCTGCCTTTCACAGTGCACTGTTATGTGGAAATAGATGAATTAACTTGCGACAACTGAATTGTATGTCTGGAAGTATTATGGTCATGTTTGTGTGGTACTTCCTCACCTAATGTGTATATACTTCCTCCTGCATTGGAGCTAGTTCAAATAGCAATACTTAGCTCTGCACCAGACATATCATGTGAGAATCAAGAAGACCAATACAGGTAAAAATAAAAGTAAAGACCTGGAAAGTCACAAAGAATTTTTAGATATTCACCCTCGACTATATTAGGATATCTAATTGTTTATTGTTCTTAATCCTCTGCTGTTTCTGTTGAGGAAATTGCTTAAGTTTTGGTACTACAGTACAGATTAGTGTATTTCCCCTTCCCTGTTTTCACTACTCAACTTCTTATTCCATTGTTATACCATTAAAAATTCCTCTAACCCCTTACCACATCCATTAGGTACCAGAAGATCAAGATCGTCTATAGACACTTGGCCAAGCTATATGCATTGTTAACTTTCTTCTAATCTTTTGTTAGAATTCAAAATCACCTTCTCTGTTGCTCTTCTCTGAACTCCCTGTACGCTAATCAAGCCTCCTATAAACTAAACCTGTCTCTGACAGTGATTAAAGAGAAGTTGTCTTCTCAAAGAATCATATTAGACGAAAGAAAAAGGGAAAAGGCTTGTTGCACCACAGGCAACACATACAAAAGGAACCAGAGAATATAAATATAAAACAAACTTGAAAGATCCCCCATCAAAATAGAAATGACTGCACACAACTGTGTCACATATTCCTTAAGAACAAAACAGTCTCAAACCTCTAGTCTAAACCAAAGTTTTCACAGCCGGTCATTTGGAGGGACTCCACTTAGGGCATTTCAAGGACCTCAGCTATGTCTACACTTTATGTGAGCTGGTCATTTTGGGGAATAGAATGGAGATGACAAGCCTTTGTTTTGCTGATATTTGTCTGTTGGTGAGTATCAGAAGCCTGGGCTTAGTTTGCCTGAAAATCCACCTACCTTTGGAACAATTATCATAGAATCATAGAATGGTTTGGGCTGGAAGGGACCTTTAAAGGTCATCTAGTCCAACCCCCTGCATGAGCAGGGACATCTTCAACTCGATCAGGTTGCTCAGAGCCCCGTCCAACCTGACCTTGAATGTATCCAGGGATGGGGCATCTACCACCTCTCTGGGCAACCTGTTCCAGTGTTTCATCACCCTCATCGTAAAAAATTTCTTCCTTATATCTAGTCTGAATCTCCCCTCTTTTAGTTTAAAACCATTACCCCTTGTCCTATCACTATGTGCCCTTGTAAAAAGTCTCTCCCAGCTTTCTTGTTGGTCCCCTTTAAGTACTGAAAGCTGCTATAAGTATCTCCAGAGCCTTCTCTTCTTCAGGCTGAACAACCCCAACTCTCTCAGCCTTTCTTCATAGGAGAGGTGTTCCAGCCCTCTGATCATTTTTGTGGCCCTCCTCTGGACCCAATCCAACAGGTCCATGTCTTTCCTGTGCTGAGGGCTCCAGAGCTGGACGCAGTACTCCAGGTGGGGTCTCACCAGAGTGGAGTAGAGGGGCAGAATCACCTCCCTCGACCTGCTGGCCACACTTCTTTTGATGCAGCCCAGAATACAGTTGGCCTTCTGGGCTGTGAGCGCACATCATTGCAGCCCGCCCAGGAAAGACCCTACAGTTACTGGATATCAGCTCAAGAGCAGCTAACTTCGATGGAGGAGCTGCTATTTTGTGATCTGTCCACAGCTCATGCAAAGCTATGTTTGGACCTGCCCTAAGGGGTAATATGAGATTGAATTCTCACACCCGCTCTTAGAAATGGGGATTCTATTGTGTTCAAATGGCTCAAGGACTCAAGGTTCAAATATGTTCAAAGGCTCAAGGACTAGACTAGATCTGGGCCAGTCCTGCCATAAGAAGGAGATGAATAGGGCCACTGGGGTGGAGGTGGGACAGAGAGCCCCAGGGACATCCGTTTAGAGACAGATTTGCTACTTCTGCGAGATGCCATTGCGACTGCTGGGACCCACTTCTTCCACTGTCATGAGCAGCAGCTGCTGCATCTCACATGGTGGCTTGTGGCAGCTGGCTTGGCTTTCCCAAATCTCTGTATATAGACAGGGATGAGTTGCCAGTTGGTTCCTGCCAACAGCAGACCCTGCTGGTGGAGAGCTGCTTTGCTTCACCTAGAGCTGACAAGGCACGGACAACTCATGGAGATAGAAAGTTCTCCTCGAGCACCTTGAGATCACAGCATGGAGGCAGATAGATAGGCAGAGGACAGCTCAGATGCTCTGAAAAACACCTATGCATCAAGAATTCAGATGTGATAGGCAGCTTGGAAAGCATTATATGACTCAATCTCTCCACCTGAAGACGGAGATAATGCCTTCTAATTAAATGTCCATATCTCTAAGTACACAGTCATATAAACAGTGATCTTTAAGTTAATAGGAATACTCTTACAAAAAGTACTCATGTTCATAAGTGTTTACACATTTTAAAGTGCCACATTGCCAGCATAGTTTTACATTTTTAGCTAGTGGAAAATTGAATTACTTCTGAAAATAATTTTAATCTGTTAAATCATTTACAAAGTCATCAACTGCATATAATTTTTTAAAGTAACTTCTTTAGCCAGGTATAAATTTAAAATACAAATGAGAGAGGGGAGAAAAATTACTCAAATTAAATATCAGCTTGAAGGAAAAAGACAAGTGTATTACTGCCAGTCCTCTATAGCTGCAAAACAGCTCTGCTTTTCTGAAGATTCCTATTTATATCTTGTGTTAGAATTTTTAAGATTTTCTGTGACAAATTAAACAGAAGTAAAGGCCTGGTCCTGCCGACACAGAGTGAAAACATGCACACAGCACATTCAGAATATATATGCCCCATTTTAATGTCATTATGTAGACCTACGGATTTCTGCAAGTGATTATAGTGTAATACACATGTACTTAAATGAGCTTAAAATGATCAGTTTAGCCACCACACGCTAGAGCTCACCAAGGACTACGAGTTTCAGTATTTACCCAGACTGCTGGGGCAGAAGAGGGGTTAGCTTACACTCAATTTTGTGTTACTACACTGTTGCTAGCACTAAATTAGCTAGCTCAGTTATGTCAATACGCACTGAAGTTATGGTACCATACACATATTTACTATATGCATTGAATAGAGGTGTAAGCCTGGCCACAGCCCTACACATGGTCACCAGCTCTGTTTGCACATCCTTCCTGCTGTGCGCAAGTGGGACTCCCCCAGTAGGAAGCACAATAATTGGTAGTAATTTTCCAGTTATTTTCCAGTCTCCCCTTGAATCCATGTAAACTTCTACTTCCATAACATCCTTTGGTGAGAAGTTCCTCAGGCCTTCCACTTCTCCTATGACATTGTCTCTTTTTTTGTTTATTTTGAATCTTACTCCTGATATCTTTATCAGCTGTCTCAAAATGTTGCAATGGAAGAAATAAGGAACAGTCAACTTCTATTCATCCTTTCCATGTCACTCATGATTTTATAAACCAGTGCTGTATCCTCTCTAACTGGTCTCTTTTCCATAATGAAAAGTTGTAGCCTCATAGATCTCAGTCATCAAAACAACAGCTTTTATAGATTTGAAGATGATCATTGTTTATCCCAACTTGTTCTACTTAACTCTTTCAAATTTCACCATAGCTCACACACTATAAAATCCTTAATGTCCTTGGTCTTTTCCTCTAAAATCTCTCCATCCCTCTCAAAGTGTGCATCCAAACCGTGACATTGCCCAGCAGAGTAATTCCTTCCATCTCTCGCTTACAGTAATTCTCTAAATATAGCCCAAGTTTTTTACATTAGCTTTGCAATAGCCTCACATTTTTCACTGAGGCTCACTCTGGGATTCATTTCTACCCAACCCCATCCTTCTCTGCTGCCTGTCTAATCAATACACATTTGGTATTCGTGCAATTGGATATCCCTTCCTACGTGCAACACTTCACATTTGTATTTCATGCTATTGCTTTCAGGCCATTTATTTATGTGCCATTCCTCCGACAAATTCCAGGGTGCTCAGGATATGGACTTCATTAAAAAGTACTTGGAAGCAATTCTTCCTGGGATTTAGACTAGCTGGAGCACGGAGTGTTACATCCCCAGAAAGAGTTTCAAAGGGGAAGTTCACTTCAAGAAATGTGTCTCTGGTTACTGAGAAGATACATACACTGCTTAGACCTCATTGCCTTTGGATCATATGGAATTCAAATTTTGGTGATCATTAATGGCCCATATAGGTGGGAAGTCGATAGGGACTATACCCGGCTGAAGGAAAATAAGGAGTCTATCTCTTTTAATAGTCCTGGGTGAAATGCTGTTACAATCTAAATAAAAGTTAGGAGACAGAAGAAATAAAAAAATCAAAAACAAATAAAAAAGCAAGTAAAAAATCATTATTATTACCTTGACCATTTCCTGAAAGTGTTTCATAAGGCCTGGCATTAATTTTCAAATGCAGTTCCCATAATTTGCTTTTATTGGAAAGCCAGTGCCTATACTACCATCTCTAGTACTGAGAAGTTCAGACTGCTGCTGGCAGCTCCAGGGAGGAACCACCAGAAACCAGCCTTCATTTCTTGTGTCATACGGTACTACTATTTAGAGAGGAAGGATAAGCCTAAAGGAAAAGTACTTGATGAAAGCAGAAGTAAAAATAAAACCAATGATGCATCACAATTCACGAGAAGGTCGGGCTCTTTGGCACTTTGGAGAAATGAAATTTTCACAACATTACTAGCTTTTTGTAAGAAAGTCTGATATCTTGATTGCAAAATGTCATTAAACAAAGCTATGATTTCAGGCAGCCTAAATAAATAAATAAATAAATAAATAACCAAGCCTAAAACTAAATCCTATTTTGTAAAATCTTACATTACTTGCTCCATATTATTATGGTTAAGATTTACTAAGGGTAAGGGTGCAGGCACCCTGGCTAAGTGCTAATCAGACACACACTTCATGTTAGAGATGAACGCAGCTGTTGCCACGTGTGCTAGAAGCAGGAAAACACCTTTGGTTTCCTGTATGAGGATTTTCTTTTGCTCAAAAATTCTCCCTGGTATATGGAGAAGGAAGTCCCGATTACCCAGATGTTTGATTTTTTTTTTTTTTTACAATTTTTCTATATATAAATGTATCCATTTTTCCCATTTCCCATTAAAAGTGAGTGTTTTCCAGCAGTTCTCAGCAGTCAGGAAGATTGTCACTGATTTTCCTCAGATTTTCTTAACTGGAAATTCTGTGTTCATTTCTGGCAAATGCCACTATTCTCACAGCTTTTAGCATTTAATGGCTTTTCAGCTATGATATTCTCATTCCATTAAAAAAAAAAAAAACTAACCAAGAAAAACCAAACCCTAAACTTCATTCACTCCAATGTCAGCGGAAAGCAAATAAGAGATGCGATTGTGGTGACAGCTAAATTCTACAGCAAGTTTTCCAACAAAACTCCAACAAAACTATAGCAGAAACAGCTGCATGATAACATCTGCTTAGGTTTTCTGTTTACTGACTTTTCTAACCCCAGTGTGCTCAGGATGGGCCATGGATGTCGGTCCTGGACACAGTAGGCACACAGGATCCCCTTACGTGACCCTGACGGTGTAATTTGGGGAACAGAGATTGCAGATCCCTCTGTTAAATGCATCCATCCCACATTTGGGAAACACCCATTGTCAACAAGGGGAAACCATCAAAGCCCGTCTTTTTCTTTTTAGAGAGGGGGCTGCCCTTGACTCCAAACCACACAGAGATGCCAACCAGCTGAGCCACTAATAACGGCAAGGGGCCATTGAAGAAAAATGCCTCTGAAAGACTTTTTCTCCTCTCCTCTCAACTGTTCCTGTATGTCTTGCTCTGTAGCCCGATCAGTTTTGCACAGTGGGAAAAGGAAAGGTTACCCAGTGAAAGCTGGGAGGGTGTTGCTTTTGTGTTTTTAATACTGCGGCACAGACAACAACTTCTCTCTAACTCCATGGGCTGATGCCCATCGTCATGGATTTAAAAGCCAGACTGCAAAGTCTTGCGGGTCACAAAAACAGATGGAGGCGGAAAGAGTTTAATCCTGGGCTGCCTGGGAATCCTATCAATCCTCTCATTCACGGGAGCTTCTAGACTGGGCACTCTCATGGCACAGGCGCTCCCTCGATGCTCGCAGTCCTCGTTCGACCCTCCGCTGCAGCATGTTCAGGGAGAAGCATGGGGCTGATTACAACGGTGCTATTCTGCTCCTTCCTGGTGAGCACTGACCGCTGGCCCTTTACAGCACTTTTTCTAAAATGCCTTTAAAAGTCGGGGCAGGGATTTTCCACCCCGCTGGCACTGCACAAGCGCTCTCTGTCTCTGGGGTTGTGGGAGTACTAGCAGGGTCTGTTACTGTTGGCCGAGGTGAAACAGTCCTGTAAATCGAAGTCATTAAGGAAAAGCACGTTGCCTCCAGCTCTGTATTGGTCAGGAACATCTCCTGCCTCCAATGCTCCACCACCCGGGGGAGGGGAAAAGAAAGACCTTCATAAAATGAACGTTATACAGAGGGAATGTCTCCTCCAAAGTGTCCATGGGAATAATAAGATGAAATAAAGCTAAACTTTGGGGAGTTATTGGAGTTCTCTTGTAGTCCTCTAAAGATGACATTTTTAATGCCTCAAAGAAGAGGACCTTAGTGGAAAATCAATGCATTTCTGAGGGAAAGGAGCCAACGCAGCTTAAACTGCTCCCGGTGGTGGCAGGCCTACAAGAGCCTGCAGAACCCTTCTGAGCTAATCCCTCAGCTCTCTCCGGTGACTGAAGACCACCTTCTCACCACAGGGTGAAAAGTCTGCTGCCGGGCCCCAGCATGGCCTCGTGACCGTCGTGCTGCAGGCAGCTCCCATGTCATTCAGGAGTGCCTCCACGGAGGTGATGCTAATGCAAAGGAACATGCACGAGATCAGCTTTGGGTGTGGGAACAGGAGTCTCCCTGTCCTCCTGGTAACTAAATTAATGCCAGTCAGCCAGGAAAGAAGTGTAAGAGAGCAGAGGCCCAGAGCTGTTTGACTCTTGCCTGGCTGAGAGCCGTTGTGAGTCAGCTAGAGACACGGACGGAGAGGACCATAATTCTCAGGATGGCAGCATCCTTGGTGCTGCCCCGTCCAGGTATGGGAATGAGCAGCTTTGTGGCAGTGGTAGCTTACCTGGGGAGAGCTGCCCTCCTGCTTCTGCTCAGTCTGCAGTGCAGCTGACTTGTCTGGAGCCAGCTTCCAGGAAAAACAAAAAAAGCAGGCTGGGCAAAGTCTGCTTACAGGCTGTGCTGCAGCAGGAGCATCCATCTTAGATCCAGTGGAGGAGGAGAGCTTGGACAAGCTCCCTTTTTAAAGCAACAGTGCTCCTACTGAGCATGGCGAGGAAGGGTAGTGCTACGCCACGACAGCGGTTGCGCCAGATACTAGCAGAGCACTTTATAGGCATTAGCTAATTGATCTTTGCAAAACCCCTTTGAGCTAGGCAATTAAACATCATCCGTCCAGTTTTATTGGTGCAGAAACTGAGCTGGGCTAATGTAACCTTGCGCAGAAGAAGCTCACAATTTTAGGGTGCCTGAGCCAAAAGGCTTTTGGTCTGATTTTGTAGGTGCAGAACATCTGTAGGTCCGACTGACTTTGACAGCGCAGAGCATCTGTAACTCCGCTTGTAACTAAGAGTG
The DNA here is from genome assembly GCF_018139145.2 of Gymnogyps californianus. NCBI lineage: Eukaryota > Metazoa > Chordata > Aves > Accipitriformes > Cathartidae > Gymnogyps > Gymnogyps californianus. The sequence goes on along the minus strand of NC_059471.1, from coordinate 7,135,747 downwards.
CACGGCTGTTTTTAAAAGCCAACCTCAGGGGTATTTCAAGTTGGAAAATCCAAAAAGGAGGCACCCCAAATCACTAAGCCTTTAGGATAATGCTGACTTTTGTGTCTAAAGACATCTAAGGAGAAAAGTCTAGAGTTAGGTTTAATTAGATTTTGTCCCTCTGCTTCCTCTTTATGTATCTAGACAGGTCCCTTCCCTGTCACCTCCCCATGGATTCCTGTGGACCTGTTGGCAGAGAGTTGGGGTTTGAGAAGGAAAAGAACACTTTTCTTGTCCAGGGACCACTTAGTATGCATGAACTGAAGGACTACAAGATGGGGCATCCTGGTTGGATCCACCACCACTCTACAAAAACTGCCATCGGGGAAATAGGACAGTTGTCCTGAGAGTGGCATTTATCCTTTCACGACCACTGGCCACTCTAACTCTGCATTGGCCTTACAAAGTGGAGAAAATAGGCAACACAGGTAGGAAACAGGGACACAGGACACATGTGGGACACGCTGTATGGCTGGGAGCTGATGTTAACAGAGTGGTATGTGAAGTTTGTTTAGTTTACTCTTTATTACCCTCGGGGTGTATTCTTGTTATATAGCAGACCCTTAATAAACATAACACTTTTACCTCTAAGTGTGCTTGACCAAATAGCTATAAAAGAGACCTCAGAGGCTGCCTCTCTCCTGACTTGTTAATGCTGTAGCAGTAGTCTACCAAGGCCCAGATTTTTAAAGTTAGATAGATGCAGTCTGGTACCTCGTGGGATTTTCACTTGCAGGCTGAACAAGTTTGGAATTAAAATTAAAAAAACAGGGCAAGTAAGAACACCCACTAGTGCCTGCTTGTGATTGTAGGTACATAAATAGCTTTAAAAATCTCAGGTTTATCTCATGTAGGGCTCCAAACTGGAGAATTTACTTCCCTTACAGCTATAAGACAACAGCTGAAGCTCCTGTTGTCCTTCAAACTCTGCTTCAAGGTACATCCACGTATTCATGCAGCCTTTTTCTCCTCCAGACCTTCCAGATGTGTGAGAGCTACAAGCTGACTATTCGCCAAAGGGACAGGCCTGAAGTAATTCAAAGTCCTTTGTTAGGCACTCTGTCAATGCTGTAAACATCGCTATTTAATTGATGTACTGTTTTTATTATATGTGCCCTAAGGGAGTGTGCTGACCAGAGCCTCTTGTAAGTTGAATAAATAAACAAAGAAATAAGCAAGCATCGTCGCCTCGACCAACTCACTGTGTGACAGAAAAGTCTGTGTAGTTTAATGTGGTTTCTACACAACAATCTTGCTGGCTGGAATGGTTTGTTTGATCTTCATTAACCCTGGCAGGCTCTTCCAGCTCCTTCCTCCACCTCAGCAAAGACAGAGAATGCCACTCTTCCTTTCCGGATTTCTAAGGTCACTTTGTTTATTAAATATGTCATTTTAAAAGCTTCCTATAAAGGGAAAACTGCCAATTTCCTTCCTTCATCTGGAAAATGGGTGAAGAATGTTGTCATTTTCTGTTAAAAGGGATGAAGTTGTATCCTACTTCTTCTCCCATTCCTTCCCTTTCCTCCCTTGTCCGTCTACCTTACTTCACAGCTCTGCAAAGCCATGATCTCTCATTTGCTTCTCACTTGCATATTGCCTGGACCAAAATACTTCTCAAAGGTGTCTTTTAACAAAAATCTTAGAAAATATAGCTGTACCAGTCAGAGTCAGGATTACAGTGCAAACAAAACTGTGCCAATTGGGAAGATAAGTTAGCTAAGCCCCAGTACAGAGAGGAACATAGACATAGGAACCATCACTCAGTGAGGACTGGCCACCCAAATCCTTGCACTGCTGCTCAAGTCGGTTTTGCAGCCTATGCTCATCTCTGGGCTGCCTCAGCAAAAGCACTATCGGTGCCCCGGCTGTCTGGCTTGTACACGTCTACAAGAACTGCAGCCACATACTGACTGCAGTCAGACCTTCATGCTCATGAACGTTATGCATGTGAGCAATTTTACAGCTGTGAGTCATCATCTTGCCTACATTCATATGTTCCTTTCCACTCTGGAAGGAAAGCGCTTTCATTCACGAGAAGAAAAAATAGGTTTCAAGCGGTATCATGATACAATCACATCCTTTTATAGTGTTCAGCTCCTTGTTATGAAATTTGATTCCACTGAGGCATGACTATAGCTTAGAGTGTGGAAAAGTGAGTTAAGATGGAAAATAGGTTGTGCCAGCTATGCCTCCATGAATGCCCAAATCATTTCGCCTAACTGTAGACTTTACTCACAGAGCTGCTTAAAATTTGCAGGACAGTTATCCTAGATTGTCTTCACGCTTGAGTGCAATAGATAAGTATTGTCAGATGATCTTTAGTATAGAGCTTAAGAAGACTGAAGAAATGAAGATGGACTGAACTAGAGACTGAACAGAGTCCACTTGTGTGCCCTGGTGTCCCAGAGCTCCATACCCTTTCCACCTTAACCATACTGCAAAATTGTTTGGGAGCAGTAGAGGTGCCATAGCCAGGCTTTTCTGTGAGTGAAACAAAAAGAAAACAATGATGTACCCCATTTCTCCCAAGTATGAGAGGTCTCTGTTGCCCTTGGGATAGATATTGACCAAACCAAATTGAGATAAATTCAAAATCAGGGCAAGTGTCAGAGAAGGGGTGTTTCTCAGGGGACATTTGAAGAATCCTTGAATCTGGACATATTCCTAAAATTGTTTCACAACAGGAAAATCAAACGGGATGTCTACTTCTCTCCCATGAGAAACTGGTAATGTTTGACCTTAACATATGATTAGCTGTTAAATTACTTTCAAGGAGACTTTCGTAGGATAATCTACTTAGCCTTTAGCACCCATTTATCACTTCATGGTGGAGATTAGGGTCGATTCTAAAGAACAGCATTACTTAAAGTCTCAACTACATTTTTTTCAGTTAAGTAAATTATTCCTTTATGGGAATATTGAGAGAATTTTATGTCCTCTTTTCTTCTTTCTAATGTATTGTTATGGAATAAGTGACTATGAAAGTCATTTAATGAATTATTGTAAATGAAACACTCTACAATTCAGAAAGGATTCACCAAAAGAACTGATGGACTTGTGGTCACCCAGAAGGTTCTTAAGATATTTGTGAGTTGTAGGCGTGATGGTCGCCACATTGCTGCTACCTAGACACTGGTTTGAGGAAGAAACGAAAGAATCCAGATTAAATTTTCAATAATTAAATGAAGGTGAGACTTGGTGTCTGGACAATGGAAAAAAATTGTGGTTAAGTTTATGATTCCTAGGCATACTCTAGACAATTCCAAAAAAATATATGTCCAACTGCATCCACCTCAAGCTAAGAAATGCAGCATACCTCGTACTGAAACTGTTCAGGACTCTTCCCCTACAACTCAGACAGGCCACATCCACACTACACAGCACTTGATCTTGTGTTTTTCATGACAATGGAGATCTGTTTTGCATTCCTGTGACATCTGTGTCTGAGGATATAAAACATTCTGGGATTGTGCTGGAGGACTGTGTAGTTTCCAGACCGTGCACTTTCTTCTCTAGCACTTCTAGGGTGGCGTCCCATCAGGGACCTGACCCAGTATGCTTGGTTGGCTTCAAAAGCCAGTCAAAAAGTGAATTAACATTTATGCAATATGTACAGCCAGAGGACTAGGACCATGGAATGAGCTGGGAAGCTAAAGATGTGCACAGTGAGACTAACAGTGGATTTTTATCAAAATGAGTCCTCATACTAAGCAGGAGTCATATTCAGGTCCTAGGGAGCCAGCTGAGAGGTGGCACCCAGGCTCTCCAGATTTGGAGAATGGTGCTTCTCACTAATCCTTTGCTCAAAAGGACATGGCTTTAGTCTTGCTCTGGGACATTCAAACATCAAACACCATCTTGCTGACCACTCACCTGTAGTTTGCCAAAGAATACTCTGTTGTGACTGCTTTAACATTTTAAGTCTGCAAACACTCAATGTTCAGATCGATTGCCAAATTACCTTGATTTAACAATTGATTTTGCCTCAAATGAATTGTGGTAACAGTCCGTATGTTTACTCTTAATCTATGGCAAACTCCTCTTTTACTGGAAATGAAGTTAAATTGCATTACCTCATATTTACCACAGGAAAAGAGCACAGGCACAGTCAATCACATGCTCAACAGACATATGACATCATGTTAATCTGTAGTAACTTGACCATGGGTTCAAATTCTTACATATATGTAGATGAATGTGCAGGACTGTGGTCTTTGGCTTTTGTTATTACTATTATTACCTCTATTTCTGTTTCAACATTATCCTTTTAGAGATCTTTGTCCTCTGATAAATATCTCTTTCAGGTTATTTCTGCCACTCCTTAACATATGAATTTTCCTACGTTTCTCAAAGGTGAATGTCAGTGTGCATCCAGCCTATGTTTCTACTCTCAATCATGTTATTTCTGTCTGTTATTTAGCGATTGCTATGAATATGTTTTGTACTATACAGCATAAGAGATGACAATACCTCCCCAAAGGCCTAGTAATGAAAGTTAGACCAATCAAAACTGTTATGAAAATTGTTCTGGAGAGGTGAAAAGTATATCTGTCTATCTATATATAACTTAAGAATTAAATAACTCATCTGCAGGTATTATTGAAAAGTACAGTGTTTAAAGAAACAGATTCATTCAGCTGTGAATATATATACCAGCTTGTTTTACTCTGGATGGTTAACAGAAATGCTGGAATTCTGTTCTTTTAATGAAACCACTTTTCTGAATAAGATAAACTGCCAGCCACAACCAATAATTATACCTCTTTTACTAAGGATATGTAATGGTGGTGTCTGTTTTAGACTATTGCATTTTCAGCCATAGGAAGGAGCTAAAGTTACATAAATTTCCTGGATGAGTACTTAGACAGCTGTTTACCTGGAAATTATGTTTGTTTCTAGTGTCAATGTGACATACAATTTATTTCATAGTTGTGGCAGAGAATTAATAAAGAAATTGTTGAACTATTAGTACACAATTTATATGCTTGCATAGGTACCTCACAAGAAGATGCTTTTATATTCTTTGAAGAATATTGCTAGTGATAAAACCAATACATGGCTTCAGTTTTACTCCCCTCACTGAATCTTTATGTATAACAACAGATTTAAACAATTTAGCACATGAGAATAAATGTCAACAAAAAGCATGTATGCCGCCCCTCAGAGTTTAAGGAGGCTCACATGGTCAAATCCTCCATCAATGTACCAGGGACAAACATAGCTACTCTTGGCTTTAAGGGGAATTACCTGTGTTAATATTCCACGTATCAATGCCAGATTGAAATTAAGTACTGTCTAGCTTTAAAGAGTGCTATTCTCTGAACTGGAGTAGCCAGGCTGAGCCAGGCACGTGCTGGAAAGCAGACAAGAGTCAGAAGGTGGGAAACTGCCTTACAACCAAGGGCAGAATCTCAAAGCCACAGCTGAGCCTCCCTCTAACTAACTTCCACACGGGATTTCTGGCTACTGGTAAAAGAGGTTTTCCTAGGATGAACTGATTGCCCCTAAGATTCCCCACCACTTCATGTCCCATATTTGGGTAACAATCTGGGAGGTCTTTATGCTTGTAAACCTGAGCTGCCTTTAAATTAAGAGAACTATTTGCAGGGCTTCTGTAACTGCAGGTGATGTTGCAGCCACGTGAATGTAGGTTGACATCCTGAGGCTCTGTCAACTGTTCTCTCCTACCACCTGTACACTTCCCTCCATGTCCCAGGCAGTCTGCTCTTCCCTCCCTGCTGGCACATCCCGTCTCTGCCAGAATATCATGAAGTTTGTGTCACATCTTGGCACCAGAACATAAAGAGGAGAAGCTGAACAGGATTCGGTAGCTGTGGGAGAATTATATCTACTACTGTGGTTGCTGATCCATTATGAATATCACAGCCAGAAATGCCCATCTGGAGTCTCCTACCAACTGCTCTTGGGCAGACTTTGATGCAGTGATATCAACCAATTGAAATTTGACCCTATGGAGGAGTTTAAGCAGAAGTGGAAACTACCCATGATCTGTTCTTCTTATTTGAGACATCAGTGTGCACGCAGGTCATATTTTAAAGTATTTCTCTGCAATTATATGGGTTAGAAACATCCTACAACCAAAGGAGGGTTAATTTTAACTTCCACTACTCTGTTCTAAAGAAAGATAAACTGAAAAATATCTCAAGACAAAGAAACATAGTTCTTATGAACTGACCCTTCCTGATACTAGCTATTTCTGTAGAGGTTTCTTACAGCTATCTTGCACAATGGAATATATTGCCATTTTTCAGTGCAGACACATTTTTCACACCATGAGAAAATCTGACAGTTCTAAAAATGTTTATTTTTTTACAGGAAGGAAGATGGAAGAGCGGGGTGTTTTTACTAGGAGCAAGGAATGTACTATGCCATGCATTATTTAATGTGAAGAAATTTAGATCACAGGATCACAGGATAATTCATGTTGGAACGGACCTCAGGCGGACTCTGGTCCAAACTCCCACTCAAAGCAGGATCAACTACGAAGTCAGATGAGGTTACTCAGGAGTTTATCCAGCTAAGTCTTGAAAAATCCCAAGGATGGAGACTGCACAGCGTCTCTGGGAAACCTGGCCCACTACTTGGCTGTTCCAGTGGTGAAAAATTCTCCTTATATCCATTCTGAACCTCTCTCATTTCAATATATGCCAATTACCTCTCGTCCTTCCACCATGTGCCACTGTGAAAAGCCTGGCCCCATCTCCTTGAGGACTAACTTGTAACCATTCAGGTCTGTGGTTAGGTCCCCCTTGAAGCCATCCCTTCAAAGGCTGAACAAGCCTGGATCTTTCTCCTCAAAGGGAAAGTGCTCCAGCTCTGACCATCTTGGTGGACATCTGCTAAACTTGCTTGCATTTATCAACATCTTTCTTGTGCTGGAAGGTGCATGGGGTTTAACAAGCTGTAAGAAGAGGGAGGTAATCACTTCCCTGGATAGCCTGGCTCTATTCCTGTTCATACATGTTGAATTTCATTAGGTTTCTGTTGGCCTCATCTTCCAGATCATCCAGGTCCCTGTGGATGGCGGCCTTGCCCTTGAGCATGTCAACCTCTCCCCCCACTGTGGTGTCTGCTGACTTGACGAGCATGTGCTCCTCATCTCCAGGTCATTGATAAAGATCAATTGATAAAGAGGACAGGTGCCAGGATAGACTCCTGTGGTACTCCACTTGTCACCAGTCTCAAGGTAGAGAGTGACCCACTAACCACTACCCTCTAAGTCTGATCATTCAGCCAGTTTGTTACTCATCTAGCTGTCCAGCAATCCAAACAATAACATCCCAACCTGGATACAAGAGGAGACATGTCAAAAGTCTTGCTAGAGTTGAACTAAACGATGTCCATGGGTACCCCTCACTCAAGTTTGTTCATTTTATCATAGATTTATGGCAATCATAGCCATGTCTGATATAATAAAAACAATCCTATGGACATCACTGCATTTTAACATGACCTAGAAGAAGCTGGATTAAGAAGAGAATGGAATCGAGGATGAATTTGTAGAGATCAGAAAGATCATAGAAAGTGGCCATGGTCACATGCTCTCCTTAAACAAACTCTCCTACCGTTATTGCACCATAAAGCCCTCCCAGGGAGAGAAAGGATGAAAGGAGAAGAGGAAAATGAGAAAGCCAACTGACTGGGGCATGGTGAAGGCACAAGTGAGAAAAGAAAAATGGTACAAGCGCCACAGAATCAAAAATACGTTGGTAGGGAACCAGAGGGGCAACCTGAGCAGAACACCCACAACAGCGCTCTGCTCCCTGCAGGTACCCAATGAGCCAGTGGACATCACTCCCTCGTGCTCTGCCCACAGGTGAGAGGGTGAGGGAAAGAAAACAGGGCTCACTCTCCATAGAGTCTCCACCGTCAAGTTCCATTTTCCAGCCAATGTGTATGCCCAAGGCTGGGGGAAGTTGGTGAGGACGTCTGATGTGTGCTTGGGGCCCTGATGAGGAGAGAATTCACATCCAGAGACAAGATATGGGGCAAAGGAGGCATTGGTCCATAATGGCCCAGTGCTCAGTAGGACTGTTAAACTTTTTAAAACTAAAAACCTAAAAGCTACAACTTCTAAAAATCAGTTTTGTTAAGATTTTAAATTGAATATGTTTTTCTTTTTAAAAATAAAAGCATTAAAATTCTGACTCATGACAACTGATGCTAAGCCTAGACTTACTAAAATTGCTACAACCAATTAAAGACATAACAAAGTGTATTGCACCAGTGATTCACCTCCAGATTTTAAGGAGTTAAGGAGTGCTACCTTTTTCCATAATGACATAGCCAAAACTGAGAAATTGCTGCTTTTTGTGACAGCTCAAACTTCATAAATATGTCACATTACTCTGTATTGTAGTTTTTACAAAAGACTGAATGCAAATATTTACATGTTTTCCAAAGGACAGTACTTTCTGCTTTTGTTGTGTAAATAAGCATTTGCCTTCATTTCTTTTAGTTTCTATTTATTATCAGATGCAGCGGGAATATTTTGCTCCTGTGAATTAATCCATTCAAATCTGAGAAAATGATTCAGAAATGAATTAGCAGACATGCTGTTCTCCTCTTCCAATTTATAAATAAAAGCCAGATAGGAAAATAGGAGATCTATAATAACTAAAATTTAAAGAACACATGATCAGTTTTTTAGAGTACCTAAAAATATGAGACTTTGAAAAGTATCTACCAAGACTAGGCTCTTAATTCTGATTTAGTTCAGATACATTTATGTTATTGACAATGAAGTGCCTGGCTGCTTATTGGTTTTGAAAATCCCACTCATTACCTATTTGCTCTGTTAGACACCAACACATCAGATTTTCAATCCACCATCTCTCTAATTAACTTAGCAACCAGTTAAATTCAAATGCCATGCAAAAATCCAAAAATTAAGACAGAGAAAATATCTTATAAATGATACAATTTATTCTATGAATGAGTAGGTATCACACACTCTTCTCAGCACATCCTTCTCACTAGGAAATAAGGAGAATCAAGTTTTGTGTAAAAACCATATCTGTCTGCACATCACCACATTTAAGTCATTGGACCAGTCATTGAGAAAGATTCCTTAGGACATAAAATGCAAACAAAATAAAAAAATCACAGTTTAACTGAAGATTTCCTGCTTTTGATTTAATTGATGATTATAACCAGTGATTTAATTCACTTTGATTTAAATCAATCTGTGTTGCCTCGGGTCCCCTATTTATCTATTTCACCTTTATAAAATGGGTAATATCAGGATGAGTCTCTTCCGTTAGCCAGCGTGCCGCCTTAGGAAGCGTGATGCCTCTTACAGCTAAAGTGGATTTTGCTCTTCTCCGCGGTCCTTTGCTGCTTCTTGCTGCAACAGCCAGCCAGAAACAGAAGGGCTTTGTGATGTGGACATTTGTCCACTAGATGCTGCACTAAGCCCACCTCCTTATGTCACGCTGCCACCCTGCCTCAGACAGAGACCTCCGCTCCTCTGACTGATTCCTTCGGGTATCCACGCTACCTTGGCAAGACGTGGGGTGCATGAGCCAATGGAGACAAGATGCCTCCATTCAACATCCAAGCTTGGTTACATCTTTGGTCTTGGACTGGGTGATGGTGAAAAAACCTTTGCTGTGACTTGCCAAAGTAATACACCGGTTAGTGATTATGAGTTAAACTCCCATATGCACCTATATACTCAGAAATATTTACTCTTTCATACTGAATGAGGCTTAATGCCTCTTTCTCCAGGTTTTTCCCCTCTTGATAGAGGGAATGCACATCTCCTGGGTTCTGGAGCATGCTCTACTAACACAGATGTGAAATAAAGAGGAGTTGCAAACTTTAGTGTCTGCTCCTGGGGTTCAGGACTGCTGAGGTGAAGCCCAGCTCCAGCAGAGTAGCTGATGCTGTGGCTCACTAGCAGAGGGGAGAGCCTATGCTCTGCAGGAATGGGAAACTTCAGATATGTTTCTCTCCTCAGAATTTTCTATTGCCCAGCTCAAAGAGCAAAAGAAAGCCTGTTGTGACTTTCTAACATCAGCCTAAACAGCGAAAGACAGCCTGTTGTGACTTTCCAGCATCTGATTCTTCCCACTCAAAAAACCCAACCAGCCCAAACAGCTATTCCAGGAGGGAAGATGACACTGGGGTGGAAGAGATGGCAAAGCAACATCAAGGTCCTGTGACCAAAACCACTCATATTATGGGCAAAACCAGGGGTCTCTGCAGCTTTTCAGTGTGTCCAGGGTCAGGGAACCATGGAGGTGGTTTTAACAATTCAGTTTTACACTCAGTTGCTTAAAATCTACTGTGGGTTTAATCTCACCCAAATGTCTTTTAAGACATTTCCTCAGGAGGTGATTTATTAATTCAAACAAATATTTCCAAAATGACATAGAATAAATAGTTCTTTCCCCAAACTTTTACTCTCTATAACTTTTTTCTTTATACAACTGCCGTAGGAGTCCATGCACTCTCGTACCTCCCATATTGCTTTCTCAGTCCCTTGAAGAAGATATAAGTTCCCTCCTCAGCCACATTTCAGCCCATGTGTCCTTATTGGGACAGACGAAGCTATCATAAGAAGCTTGAATTTCATTAACTTTCACTATACCTTTTGAATCTCTCTTACGTGTGTGCTCTGGTGATGGGACTTAAAATCTTGGTAATACTAAAAAAATGAATCTTATTCTCCTTTAGCTTAAATGATGTCTGTCACGAACAAATACTGTGATTTCTATTTATCATACTACGATTGTGCTGTACAACTTGCTTCAGTCAATCCTAAAATGGAACTGCTTTTGCTAAACGTTATGCAAAACCATTGTAATTTTCTAATAAAACAATACATCAGTGCTTGAACTCCAGCCTTCCCCTTCCAAAACACATCATCGTTTATTTTGGAGCTAGTTATTTTATTCAAATTCACAACCAAGCAATGGATAGAGAATGGGCTGACTTCCCAAACTGCGCTTGCCTTCCTGATGGAGAATGGGAGCAAAGGTGAGTGAAGGTGTTTGACTGTAGTCCACCTTGATATAGGATCAAGATAATATTAACAAACTGAAAGATGGCCACTGCTCTTGTGAAGGGCAAGATCTCCCGCCCACCACCAAGTTTCTCATGTCACATTTAGCTTCTCATCTGGGAAAGAAAAATAAAAGCCAGAACACGACCTGAGAAACGTCTGAATGCTGCTTCTTCCCCAGCTACTTGTCCCCTGCATCTGAGCAGGGAAACAGTCAACACTGGCTGCTTGTCTACTATCAAATAACTTAATTCCTCTGCCCATTTGCTGGTCCCAGGCTGTAATTTTTAAGGTTCTAAGTATGTTCTCGCATGGCATCTTTTTGGAAAAAAAACCGATTTGTTTTCCTTGAGCTGAAATTTGAGTTTTAGCCAGGGACAGCTCAGACCAGGCCCCCAACATTATGTCTGCAGGATGTGTCCTCAAGCTCATCCCAGGCGCCGGAGCACACCACACACAGACTCAGCTTTCTGCTGAAGTATCAGACCTCTGGACTGCAACACTGCACGCTCTGGTATGTTGTACTGAAAAACCTATAAAAAAGGGTGAACTTGTTCTAGGTCCACAGGGAAGATACATCAGGTCCAGAAGACATCCAGGTGTGCAGTGTGGGTATGACATACCCGCTCTTGGGGAGTCAGGCACTATGTATCACCAAGCCTGGGAACCAAGGATCCCTTCTGGGAAGGTTTTCCTTATGGGGTAGGTGTAGTCAGCATGGTTAATATCATGCTATCCAAGGACTTCCCTACCAAAATAATGATAACTATATACTGTCACAGCAGAGAAAGACAGCAATGAGAAAACTTATCCTGGTTCCATTATATGCAGTGGTCAAATTGGCACTAACTGTCCCAGGAGTAGATAGGTAATTCTCTTTCAATCATTGTTAGCAGGGCTGGCTCCAAATTACCCCTAAAATGAACTCCAAATTCGAACTACATTGTTGTTATTATTGCATTACATATTCTGAACCTACATCTTCAAGTACATTTAACTGCATGGAAAATTTGAAAGAAAAATAATATAGGAAACATTAGACAAAAGTTTTTATTTCAAACTGAGTTAGTCACACAATACAAAACAAAAAAAATTGACACTCTGTTTTCAAAGTCTACAGGAAAACACCCCACAACCCTTCTGAAAGTTCTTCCACTTTTGACTTTTCAGGCCAAATTAATTTGCCAAGGCAAAGCTTTATGTTTAATACTAGAAGGAATGATTAGACGACTCAGACTGAGCTCTGTAACACAAGACATTAATTTTCCTCCATTTACCTTGTACTGAGCCCAGTAATTTGAGCTAAACTACATCATTTCAGCCCCTGAAAAACTAAATTATTAAGTGCCATAGGCAGGGAATAGAAAAGAACAAGGTGTTACTATGGGCTTCAACAATAACAGGGAATTGATTAGGTGAGAAATGATACATGCTCCAAGCTATAACAAAAACTGAAAAAATTCCCAAGGTTTCTTCTAATCTGACTTGTGGAAAATTCATCCCTGTACCCAAGTCTCATGATAAATTTAATCTTCACCAGCCGGCTAAGATGCATCAGCCAAGCATTTAAAGCAGAGGATTCTCAATACCCCCTCAAAGTGCTGGCCTACTCAGTCTGGCATGTCTTCTCCAGTTGCATACAACGTTGATGTTTTAAGGGAAGGGAAAAAATATTCATTTCTGAGCATACATATTCAACTTGGATCGTGGAGGAAAATAATCCTTCCTAAACCTTGTGATCAACTGGATATTCTTATAATATGAGGTTTAAGGACAGAATGGGTACTGCCCTGGATCAAAGAACCACCTGAACTACCCTTCTGGTTCTGACAACACTTATTAATGAATATTTGGCAAGGATTTTGCAATGATATATATATGATCTTTCTTTTCGGTAAACTGTCTTAGTTCTCAACAATTAATATTTTCTTGAATTAGATACAGTATTCACACCATTGTGTTTAATATCCATTGATAGATTTATCCTCCATAAATGCATAATATTTATAATTATACATTTATGCAGTATAATTATGCACTCTGTCAGAAAGCACAGATTCTTAGTTTTATCTGGTTTTAATGTTTCCATAAGGTACACACTAAATTTTGTAATGTGAAAAAAATCAGACCTGATCCCTTTCCAACTTTTCTAGACCATTCAGTATTATAGATGTCCATATATATTTTATATATATATATATGAAGATTTAATTATAGCTATTGACTACAAGTCATTAAGACAATGATGAGAATCATTATCTTCATATTGACCAGGAAGCATTAGGAGCATGTCGAAAGCAATGCTGATCTTACTGTGTTCTGGCTACAACCCGTAAAATAGGTAAATGGGACATGTATTTTCATTGACAGCAAGGTCAGAGGGAAGGAGGCAGCCAGACCCCTGCAAGTGCAGGGCACAGGATGTCTCCCAGCACCCAATTTTAAGGCAGATCTTTAAGGAAGGTTATCTAATCTTATTTTAAGAACTGGTAAGGTGCTCTAATGTCTACCCTCACCGCTAAGTGGTACTGTCTTATCTGATTTCTGGTTTCAGCTCATTGGGTAATTTTAAATCTTTCCCAGTGAGCTGGAAAACCCCTTCATATTTTCCTTTGATGCGAGAATCCAAGCCCAGTAATCAAATCACCTCCACCCTTTCAGCGAGTGGAACAGATTGAGGTCCTTTAGCCTGTTTTGGGAAGGATTATTTTTTTCATCTTCTTTTTCATGCTTCCACTGCTTCCACATCTGTCTTAAAACAGCGACTTAGACAAAATTCGAGCAAGTATCTTATTAGTGCTACATAAAATGTTAGACCAAGTTTCTATTTCTTGCTAATTTTTTTATTCACCCAAGGGTCACACCACATTTTCTTGTCACAGTATTGCACTCAGAACAGCATTTTGAAAAATTGCTTACAGCGTTATTTGAATCCTTCTCTGAGACTCATATCTGAATATCCAAACTAGGATTTTTCCTTGTTGCAATTCCCAGTGTGTAAAATGGACATCCATGTATACACATCTTGCCTCTCATTGCTCCTAATTTCAACAGTCATAGACATCGTATTGCTGTCTTTACCTTCCTTTAACAACAGCAGTTTTGTATCTTCTACACATTTTTTGTCTTTTATTTCAAACTTTCTGTATCAGTTCTGTTTTACTGCTGCTTTGTGTTCCCCTTTAGTCTGTTTTGTCTGTTTGGTTGGTTGTTTTGGGTTTTTTTTCATTAAGGAAACCTTTTTCACCATGTTTTCTGAGACATGACTTTGAGGACACTCAACTCTTCCAAGTTATGCTAAAACTCCCATTTCAAGGATATTACATTTTCACAGACATGCCAGGAGTTATTTTAATCTTTGAAAAATAATGCATTAAAAATAATTATTGGTTGATGTTTCATTCTGTTTGTATAAATATAGCTAGACTGTGATTATTGCTACCAAGGCAACTACTAATTTTTGGTTCAGCAATTAACCATTTGTCTGTCACAAAAACATCCCTTGTTGAGTTACTGGGAAGCTAACTGGACATGTTTGGAAGCTGTGGGGGCCATCACTTTCTGCAATATAGCCAGAAATGATGCAGCTAGAATTTATACACAGGCATCCAGGCATTGTGCTGGACTAAAATGCCATGTAACAATGCCTCCTAATTTCCACAAAACACTAATGCCAAATTCTGCAGTTTATTCTAATTTCTGGGGAAGTACTAGCTGATTGCAATGTCATTCCAAAACATAGGAAAATCAAGAAGGAAAAAAACCCCAAGATCTAAAAATACTAAAAACACTAGCCATGGTAGAGAATCCAATATATTTTCCCACACAATGTTTGTGCTTGTGAAAAAAGCAATGCCATCACTATCTATTCTGTTAGCGTTTTTGGACTTGCTATGCCAGAGCCGTAGACAAGCAATGCCTGGCGTGCGGTGCTGGCAGAGAGCTGCCATTGTCCCTTCATAATCAAGGTGTCAGAAGCACAGAGGGTCCCTTTGTCTGCTCACTTCTGCAGGAGGAGATGTCACTGACACTATTTTTACAGCCTATTCATTGGTTTAAGGACAGGCAATAGATAATGGGAAAAGCCAGCGTACCCCAAGAAAAGAAAAGAAAAGAAAAGAAACAGATTGCCACCAGGAAAATGAAGATACTTAAGAATCAGAAAGGTTAACATTTAAATTAAAATAGAGAAATGGGACAAAAGAAGTTACAAAAGTGGTCTTGCAGGCAGAAGTTACTAGAAACCCCCCAATAAATAAAATTTAAACAGGCAAAAGGAGGCAAGGACACCTTTGACATCAAAGTCACAAAGGCAGAGGTTTGTGGCTCGGAAGTGGATGTTTGTTCTACTTTTTTTTAGTTTGACATAAGCAGCAGCAAAGATGGATAATTTGAAGCCTATAAATCTTTCTCCCAGCTGCAAGTCGTGCTCCCAGGGAAGTCAGTGGCAATATTCCAATGGGTCACCTCCTTCACTGAAATTTTGACAATACTTGATGAAAGGGGCAAAAGGCAACTTGCTTCAAACAAGGATTTATGAACAAAAATGGAGAACGTGAGGTTTTGATGTCAAATTCAGAAGTCAATTCTTCAGTCTCAGAATGCTTCTAAATATTGGAGTTTGCATTACTTCACCATTTCTGTAGCACTTGCTGTGCTAAGACTGTGTCACAGCTGAAAATGCCACTCAGTTCCGTAGGTATTCCCAACCAAAGGACACCCAGCCACTCCGTGTGTTCACTTTTTACCAGTTTTCACAGAATTTATACCTTTGTAGGGCTGCAAACATGATCATTGCTGTATATTCCACTGTATTCTATGCTCTGACATTAAATAACTGCATAAAGAGGGACCTACATTTTGTTTAGTTACGAACTAAATCCTTGCAAATGTGCCGACTGAGCTATAGAATTAGCTGGATTTGACCCCAGAAGGAAAAATGTATAGGGCAAATTGACTTTCTAAGTGACAAAGGGAACTCACTAATTTTATTTAATACAATGACAGTAGCAACTCACGCTCATCTGGGTTATCATGTTAAATGGTACTTTAAATAAATCACTGCTGAAATGCATGAGATGTCTGTCAACAGAGAACACAGATCTCGCCGCTGGAATGGCAAACCACTAAAGCTATTTTTTGGGATTGCTAAGGCCTTCTTGAGATACAGCAATGCCTCAATATAGCCTATGAGCTAAGTGAAAATCGAAAATTCTTAACATGACTAATTTAGAGCTTATAAAGCACTTACTAACACTGATGGCTATAATTATAATGCCAAAAACATCAATAACTTGGAAAGAATTATAAAACAATTTGGATACTAGCTGCCAAGCTCTGAAATAAAAAACTTGTATAGCTTATAACCCGTAAATTCACGAAGTACTCTCTCTGAATTTCCCTCCATCTGAGCACACATGTTGAAAACCCAACATTCGGCCTGGTTCTTGCAAGAGGTTTTTTCCTGAACAAAAGCTATCTGTATATTTTTCAAGCCTGAATTTAGAGAGAGCCCTTTGCTTGTGAAGCTTTAATTTCTTTCTCAAGACTCTCCAACATCTAACAAGCTTTGTCCAAAAGGTACAATATCCCTTCCATTCATATGTCCTGGTACTTCTTACCTGTTTAGATACATTTTTGCTTGCTAAATTCTGCATAGGAAAGGGTCAGTTTTGGAGCTCTTCCAGACATTCCTAATGTGTAGTAAGTGAGAGTAGGCAGAAAAAAATTAAGCATTATAGACAGAATTACTAAGAGGACAAATATCTTTGAGTTATGCTTTCTCCTTCCTTGCGTAATCTACTGCTTATAACCATTACATTCCTCCCTCGCAAACCTTTCTTCTCGGAGAGTGTTGACCCTTACCCTGCTCTCCCATCTATTCTTCTTCCACTCCTCTTTCCATCTGCTCTGGTAAACCCATTAAATCTGCATTAAGAGCTGTGAAAAGAAGAATGTTTGACAAACTGACTTGACTGCTGCTGACTCTGGTATCATCTGCTGTCATTTGCCTCCATTGCTGTCAACATTAAAGGTCAAAGAAAAGAGTAAGCGTAGCTCCTGAGGGGCAGTGGTTCTCGGGAAGCAGGCTGGTGTCTTCCACTGTCTATAGCATCTTGTTTGTTATAATGGCTTTAAAATGTTCAAAGGCTTTCGTTTCCTGTGCCACGCAAGTTGCAGAACTGGACTCAGTCTTTCACATAGTTTGGGTGAATTTTTCTGCATTGTCAGTTTTCATGTACCGACACACAGGTAAAAGTTCTCTGAAGCTTTAATTACAAACAAGTTTTGAAACCCAATTCGCCTGTCCGCAGGAGAATGAAAAATGCATAAGTAGACACTGATGTACCAGGTGCTGGTACTTAAACACAGAAATACACTCGTCACTTTTACAAGATCTGTCAAGAAAGGAAAATTCTTGCAATTCAGAACTTGAGTCCATTAATTAAAATGGCAAATAAAGCCCCGCATTTTAAAATTGGCTATCTGAACATAGGTAATTAACATTAGTCTGTCTGCTGAGGTGAGTGACAAAGGATATATACTAAATGTATTCATGTTAAAAGACTTAGTCACGTAATCTTATGCACAGACATTTGAAAATTAGTCCCTATTTTATCATTATCCCTGTGCACTCAGGCAGACAATGAATGGAGACAGAAAGCTTAATATCATACAACCAAATTTCCATATGACACAACTTACGTAAGGACTACCTTTTCTATATCTTTCCACTTCCTGGACCCCACTACTGTAAAAAAGTCAATATACACGATGACAGAAATTTTTCATTTAAGACCTCAGTGACACCACTTTTGCAGTGGACAAAGTCTGCGAATGGCAAATGTTCGTCTTCCTGTTTCTGATCCTTATTTTGCATTTAAGTTATAATCCTTCTCTTCGATTTTCTATGAAAGCAGCAGTAAAACATATTTTTCCATTTTTCTGACATTTCTAGAGTGTGCTGTTTCTTAGATCATTATTCTGGCTATCTCTTTTGATACAGTCTTCTCTTTTGCAATGCTTGCCAATTTTTTTTCTTTTTCTTTTTTTTTTTTTTTTAAACTAGTTCCTGTCAATCTTTTACAAACTTTCTCAGAAGTTGCATTTGGCACAGAAATTTTTTTTTACTGTAATCTTAAAGTTTCATCTCTTTCCCATCTGTTTTATATGACAGTAATGAGAGTCTTAAAATGGGACTCTATTTCTGCAGTGTTCCAAAAATGCCTTCTGTGCTGTATATTGTTTAGTAATACTCTTTGCATAGTGCCATTAATCTCTAAGGGCCAGATGCTGATAGGGGATTTTAGTGCCCTCCACTTCCATTAGAGTCAGAAAGAGGCGAGGATATTTCTCTTTTCGCAGGAAGTGATCAGTGCTTGGCAGAAGCAGATGCTAATTTGTCCATTGGGAGCAACATAAATGCACAGATATGTGTAAGTGTGCTTGTTTTTTCAAGACTAACCACAAATTAACCTCATGGTTTGTCTGAATTAAATAGCAGTTGCTATTTTTTGCTGAACTTTTGTAGTCCTATACTCAGAAGCTGCAGTAAAAAAACCAACATCTTATCTTGTTTCAGTTTCCTTCACTGAAAGCTGTTTTTTCAGTAATAGAAATGTATTCACTGAAAGAATGAAAATGAGAAAATGTATCTCTCAACTTGAAAGTGTGAATGGTAAAAGCAGCACAAAGCAACTTACCAAATTTTCAGTGTCTAAGTTATAATCTAGACATTTATCAACTTGACTAGTTTCTGTTAGGCCAAATGGAGAATAACTGTAAACATTCCTAACCTATTTTTTCTCATAACAAGGAAACTTAAAGTCCATATGCTCCAGAGCCAGGAACCACCCCTAGATGCTGGTAACCTGAACAACATGGAAAAAGAACAGATGCCATTTATGTGCCACTGTATTTCATAATAATAACAAACAAATCCACCCACTGGTAAATATATAAACACAGACTTGGTCTACTCTTTCTAAACAAAATAAACCTTTTTAACTGAACTTTCTTTAGTAAGGTAGGAGTTTGGCTAAAAGAGTTATTGCAAGAGGAGGCATAACTCTGAGATCCTCATGAGTCTCAGGTATTTTATTTCCTTCCTTGCTGGTCCATCCACAATGTTTCTGGCAATCCATTATTTGCACTGTCATGCTTTTAATGAAGGAGAATCAAGCTGAGATCAAATTGTACAATTCAGTTTTATAAGATATTACCTCTGAACAGGATTCAAGAGGTTTTAAAAGCTGATAGAGATGAGACACAGAACTGGGGGTACTGAAGTACTGGGCAACTCCATCTTCCAAGGTACTCCGTGCCTTTAGGGGTGACACGGGAACATTTGTCTGGACTTTTCAGTTATACGAAGTCAAAAAATGAATGTTAGTGATTTGTTCCTTGCATGGTGATGAGGTAACATTCGCCTCTAGAAAAAGAGTGAAAAGAAACCATTTCCAGAAATACCGAGAGCCAACTGGAGATAGGTTTATTTCTACCAGAGACAGTGGTTTATTCATTATTTTGTGGGATTACTAGCATGATCCCTATCATCCCTACTATATCGTAGTCCTCCTTGTCCTCCTTAGCATCAGCAAAATCCCAACAAATTCTTTCATGAAACCTTGCTGGAAGCAATGAGAAAACAGGTATGTCCTTGAAAAAAAATCTTTGCACTGGGCAGCTTCTGTGACTGCTGATTATTTGAGAAAAAGAGCCCAGTTTGACTCCCAAAATATATGCTGAATAGTTTTACATTTATGTTCACAGAGTTGCATTCCTACTTACAGACTGAGAATACTGTATATGACAATTGCTAATAGTAAAATCAACCTTATTTAAATTGAGTTCTTTAAAATATCAGTGTTTACTCTAAGTCATGTTGGATGCACCTACAAGAGCAAATTTAACAGCACTACCAAATTTGCTGGGTGCTAAAAGTCAGTTGACTTTTACGTTATGAAAATTTCTAGCAAGGTTTTTACCCATGTCAATGAACATTGGCCCGGATAATCCTTGGGCATGGTTCAGTAGATAGCATGGGCCAAGTCCCATTCCCAATAGGCAGTTTAGATGCATCCTCACCACTCTGGAGAACAGTAGACCTTAACAGTGTGGCTGTTATCTCTTCCACGCCTGTAGAGCTCTGGGACAAAGAATAACCTTGGGCTGCTTCTTGTGTCTACCCTCAGCTCCTCTAAAATCAATGAAGAGAGAGAGGCACCTCCAGAGGGCAATTTCTCCACCTAACTTGGGTATCTGTTTGAAGTATAAGTATCTTTCTCAGATGCCCTTTCTTCTCTCTCTGTACCTCCACTGACTGCTGCAAGATTTAGACATTGATCATTTAGACAGCTAACATGAAGACAAATCCCACCTTAAACCACAGTGATAACAAAGCCACACAGGGAATGCCATCTGGGCACTCTTCTCTGTAGATCTGTGGTGTAACAGAAGCAATTGGGGCAGGCTCGGAAGAGAAACGGTCTTGATGTTATGGTTGTTCATATTATATCTGTTATATAACTATTATTTCTTATTTCTTCCACATCACCTCCTGACTCCAGATGAGGTTGAGGCTCCATTGCACCATGCAGTGTGTGAAATCACAGGATAGGGACTTAAAGTCTAAACAGAACTACAGGTGGAAAAGTGAAGCCTCAGTCTCAGGCTACACATCAGCCAGTGTAGGCTGAGAGCTAGACACTCAAACACAAAGAATGGCCAGGAGAAGAAGGCTCTTTCAAGCTTCAAGATGTTTGATGCTCACTGAAACATTCGCTGCAAACTGGTGCTTACCTTCTGCCACCCCAGAAAAGGTTTTGCACTGAGTTTAATTAAAAACTTTTAATTAAACCTTTTAATTAAAAGGGAAAAATACAGCTCATTTTTGCCTTTTCCACTATATTTTTCTTCCATCAGAGCTTTCTTTCCTCGTCCTCCTCCTCCCTCCACTAAGAACAGGACTGGACACCTGGAGGAGAAGTGGATTGGGGTTCACCAGGGCAGAAAGCAGGACAAGAGACAATAGGATGTCTCTCTGAAACTGGCCTGTGCCACTCCATTTCTGTACCAGGTGTTGATCATGCTAGAACAGAGTAATGTGGGTTTACTAACTCTCCAAGATCCATTGCCTCTCTGGACATAAAGGAATTTGCAGACAGAGTCGGCTGGCAGCGGTCTGCAGGGAGCAAATCGAGGAACAGCCAAGCCCAGAGGGGATCCTGCTTCCCTATTAGCTCAGGGTTTGTTTTCTCTGTTAATGAAGCCAAAGCCTTTGAAAGGGGAGAACTAGGCATTTGCTAAATGGAAATTGTATTCTTAGAGTGAGTGTTGGCACTGCTAGTGATGTGTCAGATCAGGTGCTGTCCTGCAGCGATGAAGTGGGACAGGGCAGTCGGAAAAAGGAGCCAGCTGAAAAATGCAGTGTACAACAACTACGTAGCTTTTAAAGGGACTAAACTTCCTCTACTTTATAGTGGTTCTGAAAGAAATCTAAAACAAAGCATATTTTTTTATGTTGAACTCTTGCAATGTATGAAAATAATAGAGATTAAGTCCAAGTGGGAAATACTGGATACACATGAAAATGGAATATAACTTAGGTCTCCATGCAGCTCGTGGATGAAGTCTGATCTGTTCACATTTCATATTCTGATCCAGTTGCTTGCTGAAAATAGCACTATTTTGGTTTTTGCTATTCCACATCACCAGCTTTCCCATGCTAGAGATGGAGCAGCAGCTGCTGAAAAGTTCAGCATCTTGAATTCATTTGCCACTAGATGGCAACTGCTTAACTTTCCCACAGCGCTGCAGAAAACCTGTAAAGCAACAACTGAGCGTCTTCTCCAGACAGACTGCTTGGGTACAGTTTCATAATATTCTTTCGTTGCAGCAACCTAAAGATTAGCTGCTAATTAGTTCAACTCATGACAATATTTGCACAAGACACACATCTTAAAACAGAATATGCAGTTTAAATGTAGAAAAGTAGGAAATCATTCATTAGGTAAGTAGGGCCGTGGCTTCTTTAAAGGTCAGGCAAAAAAATGTGAAGCCTCATCTCTTCCCACATGGCAGTTTTAACTACCTGCCTGGTCCTGTCTCTGTGTCTCTCTGTCAGCCAACCGGGCCACCCGTGACTGCGTTCCATGCCTCTCCACATTACACCTTGACCTTCACATCACTGAGGTCTTTTATCTGTGTCTCCTTAGAGGGTGTGGGTAGGTGACCCTCAGGAGCCTCTTCAAGAGCAGTGAGAAAGCTACACTGGTGGAGAGTCCACCCTGCCATATGTAAGAAGGTATTTTTGACTGTGAACTTGTTAATTAGTGATCTCTCTGAGAGATTAGTTACAATTTCCTTGTGTCACATGATGACTTAGCCATTCAATGCTATTGAGGCTGGTGGCAACGGTGCAACTAAATTTTTCAGGTTTTAAAGTCTCAGTTCTGCTGTGGAACTCTTCCCCCTATGGCCTGCAGTATTTTCTGTTTGCAAAAAGAAGCTAATTTTTGCAACACCAGTATTAGGAGCCTAAATTTTTGCTAGATGTATTGTTCCCCATTGAACTGTAGTTAAACTGGTTTCTTAAGAACTACTTTTCTTATAATGGAATTAAAAGCACCTATCAAAGAAGCAGCTGCTGGCAATTATGGTGTCTCAGCTCCTAGGTAGAAGGATCTTTCCCGTGAAGACAAGAAGCTTAGGTAAATTTATGGTTAGGGTTACACAAAATGGTTGCCTGTGACAGCAGAGCATTGAACTCACTGGACTTTCAACAGCAAAGGCCAGGGAAATTGTCACCCTTGAGAAGAACATCAATTAGAAGTGACGGCATGCAGTTTTATCTGTCCTGAGTTTCCACACTGGATGAGCTCATCCATGAAGTACAAGTGGCCGGTGGGCACCTTTTGACTGCCTTAGGAAGGGATGTGCACGGTGATTTTGTAATGATCACACGTGGATGTTGTATTCATTCTTTATACTTAGAAGTGGCACAGACCGCTTTGACGGAAAGAAAGAAAAACCAAAACACCTGCTCAACCAAAAAGCCCCACCTAAACAAAGCAAGCAAAAACTGGGACAAACCATAAATCATAGGACTGGAGGAAAGAGCACCAAACCTCAGAGTACATTCAAAAGCAACCAAAATTTGCCAAAGCCATATTAACACCACAGACATCTCATAGCTGAGACAAGCAACCTGCCTCAAGCAATAGTGACTGGTAAACATGAAGAGCAATGAAGTCTTACAGTGTCATCAAAACAGGAATTCCTGAGGTTTAATGAATAAAAAGGCACTGGTGGCTGAGGTAACTGCCAGTGCAACTTCATTTAAATATTTTTGGACTATGAGTTGATACACTCTTGGATGGATTTTCAAAAGTTTCCTAATTTGGACTGACATTTCTTGCACCTCCAATAGCATTTACATGACTAACAACTTGGCCAAAGTGACAAGTTTTCTGCCTGTGAGTCATAAAATGAACATAGTTGAAAAGGGAAGATAAACAGCCAAATTGAGACAACTTTGGAAACTTAAGCTTCTTTCACCAAATAGATGTAAGATGGTGTCTCGTGTACAAGTCATGTTCAGTAATAAAAAAGGACTATGTGCATTTGTTTACACTGGCTTCATCTGTGATTATCCAGTTTAGTATAGCCCAACTAGTACTACTGCAATCTGCTTTTTTTTTTCTAGGTTGTCTTTAGACTTTTAGCAAAACTTTCAAAAACACTGAAGTAGCTTATGAATTCAGGACCAATTTTCAAAAATTAAGGTCATGTCTAAATGGCAGATTGGACTTTAGACATGGTAGCCTGGAAACCGAAATCAAGCTGTCAGCATGAAGCTCTGTGTGGGTTAATTTGCCTTGCCAGGAGAGAGGCAGGCAGGGGCTGAATCTCCCTGACTCAGCTATTTCTAGGATTGTTGGTTATTTATTTTTTTTCCTTTCATCTCCACCTCCCCTAGCTGTGAGGGCCAAAGAAACAACACAAAATAGAGAATGTATGACACAGCTGCCACTTCCAGATAACCTGCAGTTGTGTTTCTATATCTCATATTTGTATGTTTAAGGGTCAAATTTTAGGTCAAGCTTTGTCTCAAGAAAATCTAAAGAAACCCAGAAAACCCAAAAGATTTTGCTTTAAAAGACTGCAGAATAAAGGTTGTTGGCTTTTGTTTTGAAAAGTATGTATTTTAGTTGCCAAACTAAAATGTAAAACAACACTAAAAAGGTTTTATATGTTTCAGTTCACATGAATGATTTTATTCCTCTTAAATCATCATTTACTTTGTTTTCATTGGCCAGCAAAATTGAAAAGTCAGTTATTCACACTGTTCTACATGAAAACCTGGGATCTTAAATGGAAAGAAAGAAAGAGGGTGGGTAATAAGCAGTCAATACATTGAAATAAGACATTTTAAAAGCCCTGATAACTGTACTAAATAAGCCACCACCCGAGTTTTTATTTCAATCACTGCAATATTCATTGTGTTTGTTTTCAATACATCAGTCTTATGTTATATAATGTTTTATTTGAATATATTCTGAAATATTTCTCTTTGCTTTGGTGATGTTTCCAAAATGAATGAAGATTAAAGGGCAAAAAAAGAATATTCTGTGCTTCTGCAATAAGTATCCAGCAAGTTTACTTCTATGAAAATTAAATAAATATTAAAAGGAAGTCAGTTAACATCTAAGGAATAAAGGGCCAGGAGAAATAAACGGCAGTGGTTTATAAAGAAGGAATTATTCCATAGTGGTCTGCTGTTGCCAAGGCATCACATTCATTCATTCGTTCCCTGGAAATGGGTCAGCAGCAAGAGACTCTGATTTCTCCAAGATTACTTGCAGTTGCTGAGGCCAGTCCCTTCTGCATTTGGAACAATCATCAAACTTTCAACAATATACAGGTGATTTTGGTATGAAAAGAAAAATGCACTGCAGATTTAGTAGGTATTTATCCTGCACTAAGGGGAACCCAGGGCCATTTTGCAAAAATGGTACCCAAAGACTTGAATTCTTACTTATAGAATCATGGAATGGTTTGGGTTGGAACGGACCTTTAAAGATCATCTAGTCTAACCCTTCAGCTACTAGCTAGTCCAACTATTTCAGCTAGGTACCTAGTTAGTCCTGTCTTTCGCCTTCATTCCCCACTTCCAATGTTTTTTTCCTCTTTTTCACCTAAACAAAACACTATGTGTCATATGAAAGAGTTTTGGGTTTAACATCTTCAGTGGCAATGAGCTCATCCCCCTAATGCTGCACTCCAGACTCTGGCCTCCTGCAGAATATCACATCAAATTCAAGCTCTGGAGATTAATTTTTAATATGTCCTCCTTAGGGCTGGCCTTAAAAAGACTGAGAACCTCCTCTGAACAGAGCTCTGACACGGGCAGCTTCAAAGAGGACACTGAGCACCAGGACAGGAGTTCATGGCCTCACAGAAGAGACATGAGTGGTGAGAGGTCCCCCTCGCTTCAGTGAGCTTTCCCACTGCTCCCATCACATGCAGCAAGAAAAGTCCAAGGAAGAACAAGGGAAGACAGGAAGGAAGTGATACAAGAAGAAAAAAATGTGAACAGAAATATTAAATAATACCTTGGGCTGCCTCAGGGAAAGTAGGAAACCAAGTTTAGACACCTAACTTTGTGACGTGGGTGTCATCTCTTAGGGGAAGAGACACCACAATAAATGCACAGTGTGACAGTGTATACAAAGGACCGTCACTCCAGCTCATGGCGTGGGCTCCCCACTGCCGCCCATTGATAAACCACTGGTTTACGCTGCCAGAATAAGCTGTCTGGGGCTTTTCTGTGCAGGCTCTGGTGGGAGCACGTGGCCTTTTTAAAGGAGTGGCAAATTCCAGTTTATTGTAGATCCAGGATGCTGATACAGGGGTTTTATGAGGAGGCATTGTTTTGCTCCTTGCTACATTTATTACCTCTACTATGTGCTTTTTCAGTGTCTTTCCCATTTATTCCTCTCTTCTGCTTTCACTTTCCATCTTCCAAACCTCCCTTATCCACTTCTTTGTGCTTCCAGCACTTTAACTGCACTGGCATATTGACAGGATCTCCTGTAGTTGGGCTATCTCCAGCACATTCCTATTGCCTAGTTTTAGTAATTCCATAATGAAAAAGATTTTTTTTTTTTTTTTTTTTCCGGTGGACTAAAGCCACATTTTCATGTAGCCCTGTCATCTCAGAGTTAGGCTGAGGGTAGCTCTAATATTTGAGTTTAGTAAACTCATATGGAGTTTCATGTCAACTTACCTTGCAATGTGAGGACTACAGTGTATAATCTAAATAAGTCATTTCAGTTCATGTCTAATGCAAAGATGAGGGACAATGTGCCCTCATATCTAATGCAAAGATGAGGGACAAGGTCTTGGGAGAAGGTTAGTAAACTAAACCTGGCTTGGTATTGAGTTCAGTCTTACGAAGTCCTTTTGGTAATTATACCTGGAAGTGGCATTTAAGGCACATAAATAAAATTAATCTTTGGGAGCTGCTATAAATATTCATAGTCAAAGATATAATAAAAAGAGGCCTGAAGAAACCAGAAATAAAATTATAGTCAGCTTGGAAAAAGGAAAAAATGCACCCCACAGAGGGAAAACTCTGAAACCTCAGCTTAATTTTTAATAAGCAATTTAATAAGCTTGCGATAATGAAATAAACTTGATCAGAGTATTCTGTGTGCAAAAATGACTGTTCAAACTTACTGATTTTGCATATTTTAGCTTATGTAACCATCAGAAGCACTAGAGGGCAACTGGATGTTTTTCCAGCTATTTGCAGACAATCCCTTAAGAAGCCTTTGCTAAAGCACACTTTCAGTTTAATCTGATTAAAAAAAACCCAAAAAACAGATGAAAGGAAAACAGATTTCGTTAAGTTTTCTCCAGCCTGTTTATTAATTACCGAGTGTTTCAGCTGTAGTCTGATTGTTCCCAGCCTGCTGTACCGTACCTCCTCCTCCCACTCGCTCCTGCAGAATAGCTCTTGTTCTGCACCTTTTGACACCAGCATCATTTCAATGGCAGACTGATCCCCCCCTCTGCTGCACACCCCCACTTTCAATTCATATCTCTCGCTGTTACACTCATATACAATATGTCTATAAAGCACAATGCAGCACTATACACAGATTAGTGCTGTGCTCCACCTAAGCTAATAAATATTGTTTCTCAGCAAGTGCATTTCTCTTTGCTGCATATATAAAGCACTCGGCTTTCACCGCAGACCATGGCGTCTGTCCATAAGCTGATGCTGTAAAATGGAGCAGAAGGAGAGACACTGGACTGAAGTAGAGATAACCCCATTGACATCTGGATTTCCTCAGTCATAGAAAAGGAAAAATACCTGTCACGATAGTTAAGATTTGCATAAGACAATTTTCTTTTGTATATAGATTTCTCATTTGTACTTGGAAATGGAGAATCTAGACCACAAGCCAGTGGAGGAACCTATAAGCAGTTAATTTGTGTACATCTATGACAAAATATCTCCCAATACTCTAATAGGAGCAAAAGAATACCTCCTCTAACAGATTTAGGTCCATTTGCTATCATTTTTATATTGCTGCCATCAAAGCAAATAGTCTGCATGTGAGTCCTGCTGCATAAATTACACATGTTCATCACTAAATTAACTTCAAAATTCTACAGTGCTCAAATAAACGTCTAAGATTTGATCTCGTGTATATCAAAGCCACTCTTCTCACATATCAAGCAGCACTGATGGGACTAGGAATATGATGCCATGTAAACGCCTCACTTCTTGGTGCACAGACTCTGCAAAGGGACTTCCCAGACAAAATCTGCCAACAAAGTTTGGCAAAATTCTGTACGGCATTTTTTCGTAAGTTAGAATTCCACTTCTATGTTACAATTCCACGCTCTCAGAGAGTATTTCTAGTTTCTGTTTCAATTCCAGGTCTGCTATAAATTTAAAATACAGGTTAATGTATTTGACACAGTTTAAGAAATATGACATAGCAATATAAAATCTTGCAAATTCATAGTAACATTTCCATTTACTGTTTTTATCAGTCACACAGGGAGCAAATCTCAATACATTAAAATAAGAGAACTCAAATTTAATGTTGGTCAAAATTTTCCTGCTAATTCTCTATGAACTCCGAACATTCATTTGTTTCCTAATTTGCTCCTACCATAATTTTTTTTATGATTGCTATTACAGCACACGCAATTTATTAGCATGCACAATGAATAGTAGGGAAGGCTGTTTTACATAAAACCTTGGCAATAAATTGAAGACCTTTCCAGCCATGCCTCTTTTCATCAAAACTGATGTCTTTATTGGCACTCGGAAAACGCGTGCTGCAGTAGCAGTTGCCTTAGGCTACTGCAATACTTCATCTATCCATCAGCCTCAGCTCCTGACCTGGGCAGTGAGGAAACCTCAGCTACTCTTGAAGAACCTACATGACTTGTGGCAGCTCATCCTCAGTCAGGGCTACAACCATCTAGCCACATACCCTGAGCTGCTTTCTCAAAATGCCTCTCTATTTTCAGCAGGGTAAGAATTTCCATTTTTTACTCTGTTATAGTTTGAGTTGGACTCTCTCCTCCCACTCAGCCCATTACCATGCAGTTAATTCTGTGCCGATACAGAGTTACACGGGAGCAGCCCTGTTTAGACACCCCCAGTTCAAAGGCGATCAAAATCACCGTACCTTAGTGTCTTCGAGTTGTGTGTCACAGTCCTGTGGTCAGAGCTACAGGACGTATGGAAATGACTTTCCGTACTTTAAAGCACTCTGTGTTTTCTACTGCTTTTGGTTCTTGCAGTGCTAATGCTACTTTTATTGAAAAAAGGAAGGTTTCTAAGAGAGGATTGTGTTTCTGGCATGTTTCTAACATGGGAACAAGCCGCAAGTCTCATACCCACAGTATGGATTGAATTTCCACAGTGAACTTTTATGCCACGTTTTACACTGTTTCTGAAATTACTATGCAGAATTACTACTAGTGACATTTTACAAAAACTAATGTGATTTTAATTGTACTAAGAGTTTCACACAGAGCAGAATTTCCCAACCATTGCTGCCATGGGGTCCTTTGTAACTAAAGCCATAGTTTTAATTATATATGGTATGGTTGTTCAATACATGCCCTTCTGCAGCTTTTTCAGAAAAAGTGCATTAATACTTTTTTTCTCAGTTGCAGTGTGCTAATTCAGAAAGACAATGATTTTTTATTTACTTCCTCTTGGAAGGTATTTTTCACAAGTGAGCCGTAATTCTATTTTTTAAGATTTGTTTATTTATTTCACTGTTGTTTAAATCTGGAAAAAATATATTCTTTTTTAAAAAAATTGATGCACATGCACTGCTTACGGGAAAGGGTATTCAAGTACGGCAATGTTTAAGCACCCATTCTTCAGGAAAAATCAGAACTGGCATACCTTAATTCAGTTTACGACCATCAGACTTTTGTACAGAACAAAGAAAACACAGAAGAAACATAAATAAGTGACGCCCATAGAAATAGCATACATCTGTTCTGTGAATATCTTGCTTTTTTTTCTGAACCATGTAGTTTCTTTGCCACGCCGTTAATTTTTACACAACTCTGAAAATAAAGATACCTACAGTGACTTTCTTTTGTATCCCCTTGTAAAATATATGTGCTGTGTTACAATATCTCCACACCACAATGAGAATTCCATTTGCTTTTGCACAGAGCATTTGTCATTTAGCTTTGCCCTCCGTTACCAACAGTAGGAGCAGGAGCCAGTGCTACATGGTAAAATTTTTAATGAACTAACTGGGAGTTTACCCTGGGATAAAGGCAATTCAGTCCAAGCACTTGCATATTCAGTTCCTGGTACAGGCAGGCTATATTCACTCGAATTTGTAATTTAATATGCAATTCTTGCGCACAGCTCTGAGAGAATACCATATGTGACTAGTTACCACAGCCTTCACCCAAAGCATATACTAACCATAGCAACATGGGCATCAGATGTTGCATAAGCAACCTGACAAGGGCTGTATTTTTAAATTTGCACACACAACAGTTTCAAAGCCAAATGCCTGTACATTTGGAGCTCCTGAAAAAAAAATTAAATAAGTGTTTTAAAACTACGGTTAGCAGCTGGGTTTGGACATTTTGGAGAAAATGTTCGAGCCTGAGTTCCTAAAATTAAATGCCTCAATTCGAATTTAAGTAACTAAATAAGTGGCCTAGTAATAAGCGTTGAGCACTGAATGCATCTCTCCTGTTTACTCCAAAGGATGAGACTCCCTGCAAACCCGTAAGGATCTAAACTGGACACCCCTAGAGCTCACCCGGAAGCACCCAGGCATGGAGTGCTGGGTCTCCCCTTTCAAAACTGCATTTTGATTTATCTCTGAATGTATCTGTGATACCAAAACTGAATGCAAATAGGCAGTGTCCATAAACGACACTCTCCTAGGCAAAGCCGGAGGATTCCTCACTGTCCCAGGGCACCTCTTGTGCTTGCTCAGTCCTGTGAATGCTGCAGCACTTCGGATTGAATCTGGCACTGGGAATTGCCTGTGTTTCGGGGTAGCTGTGAGATGCTCCTGGCCCTCAGCTCTCAGCTTGCTGCTTCTCTTGTCTCAGGCACCATCCTTGTGTAAGCATAGATGACAGTTTATCGCAACGCACATCAGTGCACCAGGATTGTCTAAGGGTGCTGGGGAGGTAAACTGTGTCATCGCCTGCCCTAGGGCACAATTCCTCCCCAAAAGGGCTGTACACCTCTGTGTGCCTTTTCCCGCTTCTGCTAACCTATTCCTACACAGGGAGAGGGAGACGAGATTGTCAAATTCACTCTCTCTTCCTCTGCT
This sequence comes from Gymnogyps californianus, assembly GCF_018139145.2. Taxonomy (NCBI): domain Eukaryota; kingdom Metazoa; phylum Chordata; class Aves; order Accipitriformes; family Cathartidae; genus Gymnogyps; species Gymnogyps californianus. The sequence goes on along the minus strand of NC_059471.1, from coordinate 7,104,820 downwards.
CAGCACTTTGTCCAAGCCAAAAGCCTCTGCCCTCCAGGCAGCCATGGGAGCCATTCCGGTATTTTTATAAGCTAATTGAGCTTAGAATTGAACTAGTGTGGCACATCTCTCCTAACCAAAAGGCTCAGCTGTTTGGAGATACTCAGCTATGAGTAATGCCTTCAGTATTCACAAAGGATGAAACGCTGGGCTGCCCATCCTGTTAATGTGCCACGGTGAGTGCTCTCAAGTTGGCCAGATCCAGACTTTGAGGGAGTAACTCCAAAAAAGCAGAATGCTGTAAAAGATGGTATTTCTCTAGAAAGTCTTCCACTTTTGATTGCCAGCAAGAGCTGTGTTTTGACCTGGAAACCCACTTCTCACAGGAGGCTGCCTAAAGCTAGCAAAGGGATCAGCATGGTGCAGGCTGGAAAATGAACCAAGCGAGATCTGAAAATTCAGAGAAGCTGAATCAATGCATTTCTGCTGCAGAAAACAAGAGAGAGGCTAGAGGGAGTCCACGCTCCACTGCTTAGAAAATGGAGCGAGACTCGGCTGGCTTTGAAACAATCTCTGTTGTCCTAGAAGGTACATGGAGATAATAAAGTGTGACCAAGGGGAAGACCTTGCAGACGCTTCAGCAGGCCACCATGTGTTAACAGAGATGATGAAGGAAGGTCTCTTCAGACTTAGACATGCTTTTCTAAAAGAGCTGGAGTTTGGAAAAAAGACCTGCAGTGAATCCAAGCACAGAGCAGAACTAGAGGAGAGGTTAACAGGGTGAAAGTAGCAGGGGGAGCAATGGATATGAGTTGTCCTTTCTGAGAGTTTAGTCTGACATTATAACCCTAGCAGTAATTTCTGCATTGCCATTAAAGTTTACCACCACCTGCCTTAACCATGATGACGTATCTTATGTTTTATATTGCTACCCATCAAGTCCTATCAGAGCTCCTGTCACATAACACTGATAAGTATTTTAATATTCATGATGGCTTTTACAGAATGGCTGGCACATTTCCATTTCAGTGATAAGAAATGATCTCGGGGCATGCTTTCGCATTTGGGTATTTTACATTTTATTATTTTCTTACTTTTTGCTGTTGGCTAAAATGGAGAATCAGTGTCATGCCGCTCTTCTAGTGGAGGGTTTCTTGCAAAGAGAAAGACTCTGGAGGATTTCTTAATGTTGATTAGACTCTGGGTTTTCCTGCATGCCTCTGTTACACTGTTCATAACTGGATCACATAACCAAGTACCCTCTATGCACAGCTCATATGCACTGTGGTCCACAGTTTGCAATCTGCGTTGTCCAACGAAGTGCAGCTGTCATGGTGGTTCATCTATCAGTACCTCCTCTTTGATACACCTGAAGACTACTTCCTTAATTATTTTGAAAATCAGGACAGAAGTTTTAAACTGGCATCAGAAACTAACTGAGAGAAGCATTTTGCATTTCTTACCAATCTAGGGGTTAAAGAAAGTGGTTATAAAATCTGCTTATACCAGAACACCTCCCTTTAGAGGGAGTTGGGAAGTGTAGGATACCTTCCTGTTAGTTCTAGCAGATCAAACAAGTGATGTTTTCTACTGGAATAAATCTCCTAATACTACATTATTTGACCTGAAAGAGTCTTTTAGCATGATGTCTAGTTTACATCTTAGGTGGACACTTTTTTTCAGTTACTGGAGGATTTAAGCAACTGTGCAACAAATGACAATCAACCTGTTTTCTAAACACAAGAGATGTGATGGGATTTGTTGGAAATAGTTACAAGGTTGTAAATACAATTGTTGAAAGATGTCAGTTATTTGGGTTTTTTTCTTTCTTTTTTTTCTTGAAAAAGAACCACACACAACTGGGCTTGTTCATAACAGGCTGACAGGGGCCAGCTCCAGACACAGACCATCTAGGCAGCTGCGAAGGACAACAGAGTGCCAAGAGACATGAAAATAACCATGACTCCACCTCTTATTTTGACCATGTCAAAGCTCTAGAAAGCCAGGCTGGCAAATACTACTGCTGTAAAATGAAAGATATAGAGTATTTGGGCCATCCATGGCTGCTGCTTAACCTGGCTAACAGGGAGCAGGAGCAGAAACTCCAGATTTTGTAGCTTTTTTCCCTCCCTGTCTCAGTCCTGCTGGGCTCTCTGGGGCAGGACAAGATTTCAGCTTCTCATCCTTAAGCCAGGAAGAGAGAAAGTTCAATTTTGCCTATGATGCTAAGATGCTTTTAGTGGCACTTACAGCAATCAGATAGGAGAGATGGCTAGTTTGCATTTTTATTCTATCAGAGAATATGTTTACACAGACAAGGGCAGGCAGATCCGACATCCCTCTGATATGCCTGATCCAAGCCAGCTCTGGTTCAGGAGCTCTGCAGCTGCAAGCGGCTGCGGCATCCTGCTTCTTGGCAAACACAGCCACCCAGCAGTGGGAGGGGAGCTGATCCACGACCACCTACCCGGCAGCATGCAGTGCTGCTCATGTCTGGCCCCATAACCCGTGGCACCGGGACCTCAAAACCCACTGCGTGGATATGAGTTTTAACACAGGGGAATATTTCACTTGAGCTAGTCAAATTCTAGCAAGTTCCAGTCAGCAGTGAAGAAACCTTATTTTCCTTGGAAAATTTTCTTTCTTGCACCTCTTGGTGCTCAATATGTTGCTCAATTTATCCACTGTTTTTGGCCATATAGTTAACTTCGAAACTTTTGGAACAGAGTCCTCCCTTTTCTTGCACCTCTGCACTGCGTGTAGCTTATTGGAATCCTTGGGATCTACTGCATTACAGTGGAAGCCAAAGAACAGCTTAGTTGATTAACGTGACTACTATGGGCTATTTCTCGTGAGCTATTCCATGTGATTATTTGCAAAGCCCTGTTTACTGTTTGATATACTTGACCTAAATTCTGCAACACTCCAGTGCAAGAGACAGGAGATTGTGTTGGCTTCAGATAAATTAAGGAAATGTGTTCTCTTACATTAAATATAAACAATACAGGCAGTAAAGTACATCTGTCTTATTTAATATTAAGGGGGTTTTGGGTTACTGGTCTTTAAAAATTTTATATTTCCAGAGGGTACAGATTTTTTTCAATTAAAAATGCATAAGATAATTATAGAACTTGTCTGGGCCATGCCAGAGGCACCAACAATTAGGCAGGAAACTGGGGTTTCAGCACTTAGAAATTCATGGGATACGTAAGCTTGAGTTTCAGGTAATTTCATTAGCTGGGCAGTAAAACTATTAATGGTGGAACAAACAGCCATGTGGGAGACTGACAGGACAGTGTACAGAGGTCAAGTGACAGTAAAAAAGACTGGTATGGAGACTTACACAAGGAGAAGCTGCAGTTCAAACTGTCTGTCATTTTGTCCTTCAAATCCATCACCTGGTGAGCAGGCAGAGATAGAGTACAGGAGGCAGATCCGAACTCTCGATAGAGTGGCATTTTTCCTGTGACTTTTGTGGCCAGGGGATACTTCTATCTATTTACTTTGCTGAGTGACTCAGCCCACAACTGAGAGGAACTGGACAGATCACTCCTCTGAGCTACTGTTTCAAAGGATTTTGTTTTATGTAAGTGAGGCTCCTAGCAGCCTTCACTTGTTTTTTGTATGGCGGACATCCTTTGGAGGAAACTGGGCCAGTGTGGGGTGGGAGGAGGGGTCCCCTGGACTATCGGTTACAAGCTTGGAGGTACCAGGGAAGACATCCCAGGGCCTGGTGGAGTGAAGAGTCAACAGGATCCCCATTCCCGAGACTGGGGTAGTCAATTCAGGAAGAAATTCCTTTCTGCAAATATTTATGTTAGCCAGGGATGCACTAGCTACCTTCAACTGCTAGCAGCCACTTACTATCTTCCAAACCAGAGAAGTGAAGACAAACATTTGTTGTCCCCCAAATTTTGGAGGTGACATGAAGACATACAAGCCAAGAAGGCTTGCAGAAGGATAGAAAACCCAGCTGTCTGAGAAACTACGAGATTTGAACACGCTCTGTGTGACATCACCTAACATTACATGTCCTGTCATATTGTTTCTCATCATTGATGACACATGTGAAATCAATAACTAACAATATGCTTCAAGTACAAAATATTAATTGAGTCAGGCAGACAGTTTTTGGAAATCCAAGCCATGTGAGAAGTACCCAGTAGTTGTTGTATATTCATGAAAACCAAAGCATAGGACCTGGCAAAATTTAGCGTGCCACACTCAGACCTAACATTCACTAAAATATTTGTGAATCGGTTGCAATATTTTACATACTGTATGAATAAACACATTCCTCTAATTCTTCTTAAATTGGTTGATTGGTATAGAAATCAGTGAGTACCAATCAAATGGGAAAATGAATGACTGAGATCAAGCTTTAGATCACACACATTAGAAAATTATTCATAGTTTTATAAAATGGTGTAACATTTGCAAATTCAGACATAGACAATATTCAACACTGGAATGGAGCTAAAAGGAGACCCATGCCACTCACAATCAGTAAAGTGGAAGTATTCATGTTTTTAAGACCACTCCCTAATGCTCTATCTTCAAGTTAATAAGAATTCTTCACATAAACATGTCCATCTTCGTGCAAATTCACATTAATCTGTCAGACGTGCAGGTGGGCAATCCACTCCAGCAGCTGGAAAACTAAGACCGTTCTTTTCAGATTTGTTATGATATTGACTCCAGAGTGTGTGGTTCTTATGGAAGTGCCAAACAACCTTTGCATGCAGAAGAAATGATCCAGGAACCTAAAGGATTCAGTGTGTACCCTACTGAAATTCGTTATCAATAAAGCACCCTATATATGTTAGGGCTGAGAGGGATTTGCATGCTTTTATTTGGATTTGTCCTCAAATAGCAGCCATGCTCTAAGTGTCATTACAGGAGAGCAGATATTTCCATTTGAATCTTTTCTTCTGTGTGTAGTGTACAGAATGCACAAGAAAATCTATAATACCCATCCCACACCCTTTCATACATCTTTCAGCAAGATATAAAACATTGAAGTGCATTAATACTGCACTAACTATAAAATATAATTTTTTTTTAAACTTAAGACCAAAGTCTAGGAAGAAATAAATCTCTTAGAAAGGCTCTGTCTGACATGGACAGACTTGATACAAGTTCATTACATAACATTGACTTTTTTGGTGGATTTTGTCATACACATAATTTTCTTGTCATTCACAATGATCCCCTGGACAGGAATTGCTTTGATGCTGATGAGGATGATATAGCACTCAAGCATTTTTAGGCTACTCTGAGACTTAGATTGTCTCACATTCCCATAATAGGAAAACTAGTTTTTTCTGTAGAACTGTAAATGCTGTTGCTTAATTATGGTTTTTTTTCTCTTTAGGAACTTCTCCGTAAGAAGAAAAGAAGGTAGGTAGACTAGAACCAGTAGAGTTTCTATGTAGATGCAAAGTCTAAATATCTAAGTAATAGATATTTTTCCTTGTGAATTACACTATCATTTTATCTTTATGGCTCAAACACCTTTTTATTCAGTCTTGTCTTTGCATCTTTGAAATCTGTTTCACTTACTGTCCAACACAGATCAGAGCACTGCTGTAGTCCATCTGTTCTGAGACTGCCCTTCCACTGGGATAAGACCTGCTGTTGTGATTCTGAGGCTTCAGACATAGAAATAAGCCCTCCTTCCTTCTCTAAATATAACACTGTTTCTCGGTAATCACTTCGTTATTCTGTGTGTCAAAGATAAGAACCATGAGCCAAATTTTGGTCATCCTGCTGCCAACTAGCACTTAAAATTTCATAGATGGCCTATGCCATGCTAATCGTGAGCTTAGCACGGATGTTAGACACAGAGAGGTAATGTGCAGAAGTTGCCAAGTCTCATTTTGAGTGCTAAAACAGTCAGGCCGTGACTGCTGCATGCAGATTCAAAAGCAATCAAACTAGGTGAGTCTTGGGAAAAGGGAAATGGGGCTGCTCACTAGATGAAAACCCAAATAATGCCATCTGAAACCAGTCTGGAGGGCTGGTGCGAGGTGATTGCCTTCATCGTTATTTCTTTTTCATTTCCTGGAGAAAAAAAATCATAAATTCTCCGGATAATGGTAGAACTGGCAGAATGTACAAATACAGATTTCACATATTTGCAATGCCCAAACAAAGCACTAAATCTAACTTTGCTAATCTTGCCTTCCTGATTATTCTCTAATGAAGAACTGGGGATAGCCTTGTTACTGTAGAATATGCTTCCAGCCCAGCTGTGAGCAATACTTCTGTCTACTACTACAACACAGCGTAGTAAGTATTAAAACAGCAGAGTGATAATTTAATAGGGAAGACCAAAGTGAAGATTTCAAGGATCATTCATGCAACGCTTAATCATATCAAAAGCATCTGTAAAATAGACTCACAAGTGATTCCTTTAGAAGTGATGATCAATTACTAATTGCAGTCTCTCTAACCAGGTCCATGTTTTCAACAAAGAGCTTTAAACAATTGCTGCAGGATGCCATAATGGAATAGTTCTCAGACTGATCACTAAAAAAAGTCTGGATGAAAAAAAAACTTTACAGATAAGTTCAGTACTCACATGTCCCAAATATCCAATGTACAAATGCAAAACACCTAATGTTAGCTTCAGGAAAGAAAAGATTTGAGACACAACAGTAGTGCAAGGATGGCTTTCACAAGATCCTGGCAATAGTAAAGGATCTATCATCCACAGAAAACTTAAAATTTTTTTAAAATAATTGGGAATTAAACTGAAGCTATGGAAACTTTCCCTGTGAGTTATTATCAACTTAATAACTTACTGTTTTATCATCATGCCCTAAAAGTGGAGCAAGGCTTCAATAAAATCCTAGTTCAATACAATTAATGAAAGTGTATGCAGTCATATCATATATGTTCTATAACTGGAAATCATATTCAACCTAATATGCAGTGTCCCTAGACTTAGTGATGAGCAACTTATGAATAATGAATTTCATGTTATAAAAATAATCAATCTTTGAAAACTTTCTATTAAAATATTTTTATTGTTACTGATTTCTCTGTTGTGTCATCAGCAATGACCAAGACCAAAGAAAGTAAAAAAAATTGTGCTGGAGACAGCTTATGGGTAAAGATGCCCATAAGAAAGTTTTTTCTCATCTTCTCTATGTAAAAGACAGAGATCAGCTGATACTCCGAGGTGTGCAGGTTTGCGTCCCTTTCCAATCTCCTGATGTCTATTATTTGAATTTTGGGATAAAAGACACTTAGCTATTGTTCAGAGAAAGCAATCTTTCAAAAAGGAGACTTGCTATATGATGAAGACACAAGACAGAACTAAAATTAAAGCTGATTCTAAAGAATTGGACATTATATTATCCTTACATTGAGTAATGCTAGAAAGCATGGGATGCTGGAGACAGCAAGGTCATTTAATTGGACAAGCAAAAAACTTCACACTTCATGCACATTGGCCTCCATTGTGAAATAGGGACTTACAAAACAGAACAACAACAACATTCTCAACTAAATGGTATTTCTACCACTTTTATGATCTTATTAGTGGATAAATAGAAAAGTATTTTCTTATTATGTAAATTCTATAGCACAGTTTGGATATGCTTTGCTTGTTTGTTCATCTTGGGCAGGTTATATAATCTATAATGTAGATTAAAGTCTTTAAGAGTTTAAAAGAAGCTAATAAACTCCCTGTATGTTTTTTTATTCTTATCTTAAAGGCTGCCTAAAATAAAATTTAGAGGAAGAAGAGAGAGCTTTTAACAAGCAAAGAAAAGAGTGTTTTACAATCAAATTATTGCAAATCTTGAAATTTAGACGCTACCTTCCCTGCTGTATTATTTACATTGATCTTAGATGTTATTTTGGCCAATGCTAAGATATCAATATAAGAAAAGTATCTGTGAAAGAGAAAAAAGACCAGGGTATAAATTAAAATTTTCAGTGAAACCTCACCTCTTGCTTCACTGATGACTAGAAAAATCAATGCATTTTTGGTTTTGCTGATCCATTGCTGAGTCACAGTCCTAAAATAAAAATAATTTCCTTCCTGTTTGTTCTAGAAACTTCAAAATTGCCTCTTAGCCACAAATCAGAAATGATGGAGTCACCTCGGCCATTCAAGAGATCTTCAGAGTGATTGCAATAATCAGGCAAACTTTATAATGAAGTACAGCTGTAATGAACACTCACACAGTTGCACTGCGAATTTTTCCATTGGGACACAATATTCTCCCTTACTGTAAGTTTTGCAGTAGCCAGGCGACATCAGTGTTGGCCATGTTGTTCTCCTTGCCTACAGTTCTCCACTTCACTAATCCTCACAGATCATGCCGTCTAAAGACGTATGGAGCTGCAGGCAGTATGTGAGCCCGAAGCTCAGGAGATGAGCAGCTCTGCCGTTGACTCCATGAAGTGGCCTTCAACAACTTATTTACTTTACTTACCAGATTTGTGCCTTTGCTCTTCCCTTAACTTTTGTGGCCTAAATAGATCATTGCTTCCACATATGTGTACACCAAGCCTCATGCTAGCAGGCCTTTATATCCTGCTATATATTAGAAAGACTCATTATGCTGTGGTTCTAGGATTATCTATACCTCTATCCTCTTTTCTTGTATCTCTGAGTATGCTCACCTCAGGTCTTGGCCTTTTAAACTCTAACTTGAGGTTAATAACCTCCGTAACAGCTTATTTCACTCTCCTGATCCAACTGGTTTATCTCATTTTACTTTTTCCCCTGCAGAAGTTTGAAGCCAATGGAATTTATAGTTCCCAGACTCCTTTGTGTGTGTGTGTGTGTGTGTATGTATCTATACATAAATATTTATAATGTTTAATGATAATAAAATACTTAATTTATAATAGTAGTTTATACATATACATGCTTACATTTTTAGCTGGATGAATAAGCTTTAAAAGGAAAAAAAAAAAGATTTTTCACTGAGTTGACACAAACATCTCTCTTACTGAGTTTCCTGCCTCTCTGTAAGATCACCATGTGTCACCCACAGTGGTGTGTGTGGGTGCTCATAAACAGTCTGTGTAAAAGGAGCACCCAAAACCTCAGCGGGTGTTTGCCTGACAGTGATCGTGCGAAGGAGGAAGACAACCACCAGCTGGATTAAAGAGTAACCAGGGAAATACAAAGCTTTTTGAAACAAAGGAGTCATCTTGAAAAGAAGTTTAAATGAGGCATGAAAATCCATAACAGTGGGGAGACACTTTGTCATGGGGACACGGCAGCAGGCAAACTGGATTCGACAGTGCCAGAAGCTGTCCCATTAACATTTCAACCTCCATCTGAGGCCCAACAGAGCATCCTCCTTGCTGGACACCATGAAGAGCCTGCACCCAACTAATGGGCTCACAGTGCAGGGGCAACAAATACCCACACCTCGGGTGTGTGGGTGTCCGTGTGTGTGTGGTTTTCTCATCAGCAGGTAGATTAGCAGATTGTCAGGGAAGCACGGTTGGCCGTGAAGCTGGAGCACCCATGGCTTAACAGTAATCAAGGAGGGGGACCCACTCTCCAGGAAGAGGAAGGTGGTTGCTCTGTGTGGCGGAATGTGTGTGACTGTGAGTGAGTGTGTGTGTGTGTATGTATGTTTAGGACCTTATAGAAATAGCTGTAGAAAGGTGTGTAGAAATTTCTAGGTGTATATTAACATTTCCTAAGTCTTCAACATTGTGGCTTATCCGTACACTGATGATAGAGATCCTGAACAGATAATTTACTGCTTGCCAGTTAATTAAAAAACATTAATAGATCAATACACCACTTCAGTCCTGATCTGATTTATTTTATGTGAATTGAGCAGTTATTCCTTGTGATAGTGGTGACCTAGACAAGACTATCTTCTTCAGGCATCTACCAAGCCTACCGCTTGTGTTTGTCTGGTGGTGTTTCCTTCACCAGAAAACAATCTTTTAAAATCCCACATCACTTCTTTCTCCTTCTTTGTCTGCTGGATCAACTATTTTTGAACGTCTTAGTTTTGAAGTCTCCCTAGAGATGAAACAAACACAACCAGCAGCTCCCTGAGGACACTAGATTGCTCTGGAGGGGTAGGTGAGAGCCATCTCAACCCATTCTTTTGCCATTTGTATCTGGAAAACACCTTGTTGGGTAAGCAAACATATTTATACTGTAAACATGATAACAAAAAAAAGCAGGCCAACATATGGTACTCATAAATTATTACAGGAAAGTCCTATATCTGTCACATGCTGTCAGTGAGCGAGTTCCAGGGAAAGGCAACTGTCCCCTGAGTTACTGGATTCTCACAGAGAAAGTGTTTTGACTTATATATTGAGCACACAGGTTGAAACCTTTTCTTTCAAAATGCAGAAGCAGAACTACTGTCCGCATACCTCCCAGACCTTTTTAGCATGTGTCACTACCCACTTCCCTTCCTTCCTTCTCCTTGCCCATCCATATCCTCTCAGGCTGAGAGCCTTTAAACCATGTATATCATGGAGATGTTCGGTCCAAAGCCTAGTCCCAAGTAAAATTCTTGAGACACTTCTTGTGTGGATTTAGGGACTTCTGTACCAGCTGCTTTGATCTTCCAATATGTTTGTAGTGTTCTGAATTGCTAACATAGACCCAGGACTAACTCTCAGTTTTGCAGTGAGATCTAAACAATCTAATGCTGCACAGTAGTTTCTGCACCTGTAATATTACATGGCTTTAGTAACATGTCTGTCCTGGTTTCGGCTGGGATAGAGTTAATTTTCTTGTTAGTAACTGATACACTGCTGTGTTTTGGATTTAGTGGGAAAATAATGTTGGTAACACGCTGATGTTTTAGTTGTTGCTAAGTAGGGCTTATCCTAAGTTAAGGATTTTTCAGTTTCCCATGCTCTGCCAGCAAGCAGGTCTGCAAGAAGCTGGGAGGGAGCAGAGCCGGGGCAGCTGACCCAAACCAGCCAAAGGGATATTCCATACCATAGAATGTCATGCTCAGTATATAAACAGGGGGGAGTTGGCCGGGAGGGGGAGATCGCTGCTGGGGCGTTGGTCAGCGGGTGGTGAGCGATTGCATTGTGCATCACTGGTTTTTTTCTTTTTTTTTCTTTTTTCCCCGTGGTTTTTTTTGTTATATTCCTTTTCATTAGAATTATTATTATTATATTTCATTATTACTATTGTTAGTATTATATTTTACTTCAGTTATTAAACCGTTCTTATCTCAACCCACAAGTTTTACCTTCTTTCCTGATTCTCCTCCCCATCTCACTGGGAGCGGGGGAGAGTGAGGGAACGGCTGCTTGATGCTTAGCTGCTGGATGCGGTTAAACCATGACAATATCATAGAAGCATAGAGTGGTTTGGGTTGGAAGGGAACTTAAAGATCATCTAGTTCCAACTCCCCTGCCATGGGAAGGGACACCTTCCACTAGACCAGGTTGCTCAAAGCCCCATCCAACCTGGCTTGAACACTTCCAGGGAGGGGGCATTCACAACCTCTCTGGGCAACTTGTGCCAGTGCCTCACCACTCTCACAGTGAAGAATTTCTTCCTAATATCTCATCTAAATCTACCCTCTTTCAGTTTAAAACTGTTACCCCTCGTCCTATCACTGCATGCCCTTGTAAAAAGTCCCTCTCCAGCTTTCCTGTAGGCCCCCTTTAGGTACTGGAAGGCTGCTATAAGGTCTCCCTGGAGCCTTCTCTTCTCCAGGCTGAACAACCCCAATTCTCTCAGCCTTTCTTCATAGGAGAGGTGCTCCAGCCCTCTGATCATCTTCGTGGCCCTCTTCTGGACTCATTCCAACAGGTCCATGTCCTTCTTATGTTGGGGGCCGCAGAGCTGGACGCAGTACTCCAGGTGGGGTCTCACAAGAGCGCAGTAGAGGGGAGAATCACCTCCCTCGACCTGCTGGTCACGCTTCTTTTGATGCAGCACAGGATACGGTTGGCTTTCTGGACTGCAAGCACACATTGCCAGGTCATGTTGAGCTTCTTGTCAACCAACACCCCCAAGTCCTTCTCTTCAGAGCTGCTCTCAATCAGCTCATCACCAAGCCTGTATTTGTGCTTGGATTGCCCTGACCATGTGCAGGACCTTGCACTTGGCCTTGTTGAACTTCATGAGGTTCACACAGGCCCACCTCTCAAGCCTGTCAAGGTCCCTCTGGATGGCATCCCTTCCCTCCAGCGTGTCGACCGCACCACACAGCTTGGTGTCATCGGCAAACTTGCTGTGAGGGCGCACTCAATCGCACTGTCCGTGTCGCCAACAAATACATTAAACAGTGCTGGTCCCAATACTGGCCCCTGAGGATCACCACTCATCACTGGTCTCCACTTGGACATCGAGCCGTTGACCGCAACTCTTTGAGTGCGACCATCCAGCCAATTCCTTATCCACCAAGTGGTCCATCCATCAAATCCATGCCTCTCCAATTTAGAGACAAGGATGCCATGCGGGACAGTGTCAAATGCTTTGCACGAGTCCAAGCAGATGACATCAGTGGCTCTTCCTTTATCCACCAACGCTGAAAACCCATCATAAAAGGGCACCAAATTTGACAGGCGCAATTTGGCCTTAGTGAAGCCATGTTGGCTGTCACTAATCACCTCCTTATTTTCCATGTGCCTTAGCATAGTTTCCGGGAGGATCCACTCCATGATCTTGCCAGGCACAGAGGTGAGACTGACCAGCCTGTAGTTCCCCAGGTCTTCCTTTTTTCCCTTTTTAAAAATGGGGGTTATGTTTCCCCTTTTCCAGTCAGTGGGAACTTCACCTGACTGCCACAACTTCTCAAATATGATGGATAGTGGCTTAGCCACTTCATCCACCAGTTCCCTCAGGACCTGTGGATGCATCTCATCAGGTCCCATGGACTTGTGCACCTTCAGGTTCCTTAGATGGTCTCAAACCTGATCTTCTCCTACGGTGGGTTGTTCTTCATTCTCCCAGTCCTTGTCTTTGCCTTCTGTGACTTGGGCAGTGTGACTGGAGCACTTGCTGGTGAAGAATGAGGCAAAAAAGTCGTTGAGTACCTCAGCCTTCTCTATATCCCAAGTAACCAGGTCTCCCTTTTCCTTCTGCAGAGGGCCCACATTTTCCATAGTCTTCCTTTTATCACCGACATACCTATAGAAGCTTTTCTTGTTGTCCTTGATGTCCCTGGCCAGATTTAATTCTATCAGGGCTTTAGCTTTCCTAACCTGATCCCTAGCTGCTCGGACAATTTCTCTGTATTCCTCCCAGGCTAGCTGTCCTTGCTTCCACCCTCTGTAGGCTTCCTTTTTGTCTTTGAGTTTGTCCAGGAGCTCCTTGTTCATCCACGCAGGCCTCCTGGCGTTTTTGCCTGACTTCCTCTTTGTTGGGATGCATCGCTCCTGAGCTTGGAGGAGGGGATCCTTGAATATTAACCAGCTTTCTTGGGCCTCTCTTCCCTCCAGGGCTGTACCCCATGGCACTCTACCAAGCAGATCCCTGAAGAGGCCAAAGTCTGCTCTCCTGAAGTCCCGGGTAGCGAGCTTGCTGTGTGCTCTCCTCTCTGCCCTAAGGATCTTGAACTCCACCATTTCATGGTCACTGCAGCCAAGGCTGCCCTTGGGCTTCCCATTCCCCACCAGCCCCTCCTTGTTGGTGAGAACAAGGTCCAGCATAGCACCTCTCCTTGTTGGCTCCTCTATCACTTTCAGAAGGAAGTTGTCATCAAAGTTCTTGATGCTCTTGTTAAAACTCTAGCTCCTGGAATTGCCTGATTTTTGGAGGCATTTAGGCTTTCACCTAACAAAGGACAACTTTTCTAGAGCTTCTGATTAAAGGGAAAAGCTTGAAAATGTGACATGAAAGCATCCTACCAACTCTTAACTAGCATGCAAATGTAATAATCTAAAAGTCTAATGTTTCAAAAGTCTCTTGTTTTGATTCTGAGTGTAAAGGTATGATTTTGATTGCTTGTGATCAGAACTGCAAACTAAGTACAGTGAAAGCGACAATACATAAAGAACTCCCAATGGGCAAAGTAAACATATTTAATTATAGAAAACATTTTTTGTGGTTTCTTCCACCTAGTTTTTAATAACAACAGGTGAAAAAAGCAGTAGGTACATCTTTGTATCTACATCGAATTTTTCAGGCTGATTTGTTCATTTTACATTGAACTTCTGAAAAAAAAGGTGACAAGTGCTAGCTCTTGCTCTGGCACTGGCTGAATGAGGAAAGAAATCCTCTGATGTCCCAAGGAACAAACTCACTGCCAAGTGCTTCTGGTGCACTGGCTGATTATCAGTGCCACGCCTGGTGAATATGACTCCTTTTGTGCAAAGACCAGGCTTACGTATAGCACAAGAACAGGCTCTGCAGAACCCCTTGGCATGGTCTCCACTCCCCGTAGCTGCTGTTTCCCAGGGACCAGATTAAGGGATTTCATCACAAGCCTACACCATGGGTTACACAGACTTGCAAGAGCCGAGACAAAGCCCCGAGAAGGGCAATAGCCTGGTGAGCCACGAGCTCCCTTTTTGCCCTTCCCGTACCGAGATGCAACAGGGCCACCCTCTGCTACCCCCATGGAGTGCACGCTTCTGACCTGGACACGAGCACCAAGAGAAGAGGAGGCTCCCTGCAATGTTGCTGCCGTGTATACCACACACCCACAGAAGGACCAAGGACAATCTGGCTCTGTTTCCTAGTTTGCAGCATTGCTAATATTCCTCTATCGTATCAGCATCTTCTTAAGCCTGTGCCTATTAGTTTTTTGGCTTAATCATCTCTTCAGCATTGTTTAATCTTCTTGAAGACTTGATCTCCAGAAATAAACAGCTTGCAATAGAAAAATGTCTATCATGGCTTTATATTCATATATTCATATCCTTCTTGCCACATTTTATTAATGTGTTTATTTTAATAGATAAGATCCGCTTATGAAACCAAATTATAACACCATGTTCAAAATTCAAATATTGACGTGTCCTGATCTTATCATGCAGAGAATTCATTTAATATCCTTGGTTAAATGCTTTCTCTCATTTAAAGAAACAACTGGATTTGAGAAATACTGAAAACTCAAAATAATTTGAAGTACTCGGTGAACTGTAATATGTATTAGTTTACAGTCAATCTGGCATTTATTCTGTGACTTCACTTCTGCCTACCATCTTTTATCTCGAAGTGGTAAAATTATTAACAGCAAATAACTTTTTTTACATTTTAGTTCCACTGGTAAATTAGTATTTGGCAATATCTTGTACTGCATTTTATATCAGTGTTGCAATGTAATATTAAAATGTAGCTGTAGTCTGAAACAGAGTCTGGCTTTGGAGGATCCTAATTTTCCCATCTCTTAAGTAATTTTCATCCTAGACTTTCACAGTTTAAAGCCAAAGAAAAAAGTACTGTTTTCCCTCAACTGTCAGTTTTGAAGACTAAACCAGGAAATAGAAATTCACAGTGGATTCCTCAAGCTTAAAGCTAGAGAATTGCTTTAGCTCAGCCATAAAAGGTCTACGACTTGATCAGTTAACTATCAAATGGTTAATTATGAAGAAAACTATGAAGAATCTGGCAGACTTTTATTGGCTGTGCAGCAGTAACAGCAAATCCAAGCTGCCACTGGGATCACACCTACGTAACATAACCATTTTGATCTCACTACTATAGTGTGTGAACATATTGATCTTCATGATGCTGTGGGAGCTACTGATGTTTCTGTTCTACAGGTGGGGAAGACAAGTACCAAGAAGCCAAACTTGGCCAAGGTCAAACCAGAAGCAGGTGGCACCTGCTAAACCCAGCTCTCTTGTCCTAAACCCATACCCTACACATTGGACTGCCGGTTGTCTTCTGTGTCCTATAATGTATCTATGTACCAAGAACTGGACAAAATAATCAGCTATGACAGGAACATGAACAAGGTGATGGTGATTACTGTTATAAACTAAGGTCACGGCTACCTCTCTCTTGATGTGTGTTTTTTATGACAACATGATGGTATTGAGAAGGAACCATAGTATGTAGTTTTTTGTGAACAGCATGGTTAACATCAGACAAACACAACTGTCGAGATCTTGAGCTATTCTTACAATGTTTCTGATGAAAACCAAACAGTTTAGTACCTTTAATTTTACTTATTCACTCTCCTGCCCTATGTAGAATCATAGAATCATAGAATATCTCAAGTTGGAAGGGACCCATAAGGATCATCGAGTCCAGCTCCCTGACCCTCGCAGGACTACCTAAAACTAAATCATATGACTAAGAGCATCATCCAGATGCTCCTTGAACTCTGACATGCTTGGTGCCATGACCACTTCCCTGGGGAGCCTGTTCCAGTGACCAACCACCCTCTCAGTGAAGAACCTTTTCCTAATGTCCAATCTGAACTTCCCCTGATGCAGCTTCATTCCATTTCCTCGTGTCCTATCGCTGGTCACCAGAGAGAGATCAGCACCTCCCCCTCCGCTGCCTGCCTTGAGGAAGCTGTAGAGTGCGATGAGGTTACCCCTCAGCCTTCTCGTCTCCGAGCTGAACAAACCAAGTGACCTCAGCCGCTCCTCATAAGTCTTGCCCTCAAGACCTTTCACAATCTTGCTCACCTTCCTCTGGACACACTCTAATAATTTGAAGTCCTTCTTATATTGAGGTGCCCAAAACTGCACACAGTACTCAGGGTGGGGCCGCACCAGTGCAGTGTAGAGTGGGACAATCATCTCCCTCAACCAGCTAGCTGTGCTGTGCTTGATGCACCCCAGGACACGGTTGGCCCTTTTGGCTGCCAGGGCACGCTGTTGACTCATATTCAACTTGCCATCAACCCAAACCCCCAGATCTCTTTCCACAGGGCTGCTCTCCAGCCTCGTCTCCCGATTTGTATGTATAATGATGATTACCCTGTCCCAGGTGGAGAATCCAGCACTTGCTCTTGTTAAATTTCATATGGTTGGGGATTGTCCAGCTCTCTAGTATATCCAGATCTCTCTGTAAGGCCTCTCTACCTTTGAGGGAGTCCAAAGCACCTCCTAAATTAGCGTCATTGGCAAACTTACTTAATGTACATTAGATTCCTGTGTCCAGATCATTTATAGAAACATTAAGGAGCACTGGCCCTAAAATTGAGCCCTGGGGAACCCCACTGGTGACTGGCCACCAGCCTGATATGACCTCATTTACTATAACTCTTTGAGCCCGACCTGTCAGCCAATCGCTCATCCATAGAGGTCCCTGCTTTTTCTTAGTCCTGTATGTTGCTTCCTGCTATACCTGCTAAGCAGACATTTAGTGTGCATTCCCTTGCTTTTCATGAATCTCTGAAAATAAAATCACTCTTGAGAAACTAGGATGAACAGAGATGGCTATCATTGCAGATAGACTTCTTGTCAACTTCATGTTCTTCCTAACGTATTTGTATCCACTAATGCTCCCATCCACTGGGAGAACTACTTTTCCTGCTCTGTTACTCCACTGATCTTCTGCCCTTCCAGGTCTGTTCAGCACTTAATCCTCCAAGACCTGCCCATGGGATTAATAACATTCAACCTGCCCCAAAGTTATCCTGATGCTCCTTATGTCCCTGGGATATGTCACACAAAAGATGCAAAGCTACATAAAACCTCAGCAATCCTTTGCTGGCAGAAGGATAGAGTAGATAACTTAATACAGCAATAGGACACAGTGAGAGTTCATTGCAACACAAATGACATGTTCTGAGAAGTGACTTCAGCCATCTGAGAAACATGCTGATAGTCAACGTATGCACTGCTCTTGAAAAGGCAAAGTGCTGTTATGAATTCGCAGCAGATTTCTAAAAGATGTTTACATTATTTTATTCCAGTGTTTTGGTAACATGTTCCTCCTTTCTTAATAATAGCTCAGGAAAGTATAAACTAGCAAGGCTAGCAAGCAAATTAACTGGGGTTTGCTGTTTTTTCTACACTCATTCATTCATCTGATTTTTTCCCTTCCTTTTTTTTTTTTTTTTTACAAATCTGTGAACCTCCCAGGGTTTTTCTTGTCCTCCACAGATCAGATTGCTGTTTCAGCAATGCTACTTAATCCATATACTGCTTTCAACAATAACATTATACTTTAAAACGTGAATCAGACTTCTGATTGAATTTTCATTGTAAAAATAAAAATTAAAAAAAAGTCTCTTTGAAAGAAAACAAGACTTTAGGGACCAATAAAAAGAATGGCTTCTGTAAGTCACTGGATGATTGATTAAACTGAGGGAGGAGGGGAAATGGAGTATTAGTCAATTATAGACTGACTGTGAGCCGCCAACATGAAGTCTTGTGAGAAGGTAATCACAGTCCTACAAAACACTGAGCAAGGCAGTACTAGAGAAGAGAGCAATACTAATGCCACTGGCAAGACCTCATAAAAAAGACTGAATACAATGGTTTTAATCTCTTTTCAAACAAGAGAGTTTCAAAGTGGAAAGTTGCAGAGAAAGTAAAAGTTGAAAAAAAGACAGAATATAATCTGACTATGAATCATTCAGTCTGGAAATTAGATTTCTAACTGTAAAAGCAGAATGAACCTTTCACCTGGAGGACTGGAAGCAAGAAATCAAACATAACAGGATGGAGTTATCTAAGTAATGATATGGATATTGTGTTTATGCCCATACTGATAAATTAAAGCAAGGCAGGCACTGATCCTGAAAGCCAAGTGGCACAAACTGGCTACTGTTCATGCTTAGGCTTATGCCCTTCCTGATCAGCTTCATGTTGGAAAAAATGAGTTGGAATGGTCCAAACAGAGGCAGGGAGAAAGCTCACTGTTGCCATTTAGAGGTGTAGATGTATTTTACTAGAGTCCATCATTTAGTGTTCCTCCTTGGCCTCTGTCCTTGCTTAAAATATACCTCTCTAACCACAATTTCCCCTACCCCAAAAGGGAAATGCTACTTCTTTTTTCTTCTTCCGAACTTGTATTTGCAGCACTGAAGCTGTTTCATATGTCTTACAGCAGCATCAGATCCTTTGTAAAGATGCTGAGCATAGTGACTGGGTTTCTGATGATGACAGATCTGTTCTGGTTGATACTTCAAACCGTGCATGGTTTGAAGATGGGAAGATGTGGGCAGTGTGTGATGTGGAGGGTAAAAGCTGACCAGACATAAAGGGTGAAGTGAAATTGCACACAGAACCACCAGCTCTGCTCTTGAGCCTGACCTCCCCCTGCTCACGCAAAGACAAACTTACTTTTCAAAGCTGAATTCCTTGGAAAATTCCTGCTTCTCTTTAAGAGGAGAATGCTGTAGGGAAGCAACGGGAACAGATGAAAGGAATGCACCAGCTTGAATTGCTGTGCCGTACTGCAGCTTAAAGGGGCTCTTAAATATGTCATCCCCTCCTATTACTTTTCAAAATATCACTCAAAATAACAAGTGTAGAAGAATCTTGTTTGAGGATTAGGGCCTCCTGGTGCTGCACAAACACGTTTAGAGACAGAGCCTGCGTCTGCATGGGCATATGGCTAAAGCAAACTGGAAAGGTTTCTCGTTGCAGTGCAGTAAGTTATGCTCAACACATAATACAAATTATGTTTGTCACTTGAAAGGGAAAAAGAGAGCAACAGTTTCAGTTCTGTCTTTGTCACTCAAAAATATTGACAGCTTTAATGCTTTGTATTATCTTTAAGCAGTCATGCTGAAATTAAATGCCAAAATAAGCGATGTATTTGCCAGTTGATGTGGAGTTCTGAAACGTGCTAGTTGCTTTGTGGGAGGAGAGAGGATTTTGTCCTCAGGGAAAGGAGATTTTCTGTGCTACAGAAGTGGCTCTGTAGCACATCCTTCTCTGCCTAAACAATGTGACTCATCTGCTCTCAGTCTGGAGCTCTGCAAATTATGGTATTGTAAAAACATGCAAAGTTCACACTAAGTTCACAGAGCTACAAAAATAAGCTGTTTCCTGAGCAATGGATGATCCAGCAAGCAGAGCTCTGTGCTGGAATTCAGCAGTCCTGAATCCTCCTCTTGAATACGCTACTGATTTTTTGAGTGACTTAGGAGAACTGCATTCTCTCTTAAATCTCTTTTCCTTCCCTGCCCTTGTCTTGTTAAATTCTCCGTGCGCAATGTCTCAAAGGTGAAGTCTGTGCTAGCCATCAATACTGATAATCACTATTCCAAACTCATCATCTCTTTAAATGCTATCTTCTCTTTGGCCATGACAGATCCTAACTTGGCCGATTCAGATCTGTTCTAGATGCTGTCATAAGATCAGCTCTTTTTCCAGCTCATCAGTTTGACCATATTATCCTTCTCTCCATGCTCCCAGCATGGGCTTTTACTTCCCTGCTGCATCTAATAGAGGCTTGTCTTCACTGTCAATGCTTTCCACATACTGTCCTCAGTCATTATCTCCAATTCAGTGACAAGAGGGAGATTCTTCTTCTGAGTGAGTGGTCAATGCTAAACATTCAGATAACCCTTTTGTGCCTTTTCTCACACTGCATCTAATGCTAGGAGAAAGTTTCCTTGAAACCTGCAAACTAACTCAATTTTCTCTGTTAAACTCTTCTCTAAAACAACTTGCTTTCCCCACCAGGTATTAAAAAAAAAATAAAATTCCCAGGTTTGCCTGCTTGTATGCTGGTTTTACTGCCTAGCCAACATCAGCTCCTTGTTTCCTCTTGTTCCCCATCTACCCGCTTGTTTCCCTTTGTTTTCCCAGGCTTTTCACCTCAATTGTAAGGTCTTCGGAACTGAGACAGCCTTTTTATCTGTGCTTGTACTGTGCTCTTCTGATTCATGTGTCAGGCTCTCTGGATGCTATGGTAATATAAGCAGTAAAGCACTGAATGACAACTTGGTTTAAGCATTACAGGAGAAGAACAAGGGAAGAATGAGAGCTGAGAAATGCAGGAATAGTTTCCAGGTGTGTTTTCCTTTTTTAAGCCCATTCAGTGTGGAACTGAATTAGCTGAAGAACAAAGCAACAGCAGGTCATGAGAGTTTAGAGTAAGAGCTTGAACCTTTCTCTGGACTCTGACACCTCCTCACGGCCAGTTTCTGAGGAAGCCAAACCTTTTCCAATGCTTCCAGATGTGCTTGCACAGCTGGCACAGTGCAGTGGGGAATTAAGCCCATACTGTGACATATTACCAATTGCTTCACTATGCTGAAGGTTTTTGAGCACATTACACTTGATTTCAGGATGTCTAGTCCAAAGCTTGATATTTACAAAGTACCAAGAACTGCTGCCAAATAAATAGAAAACATGTGTAAATCATACTTAGTGGAAACAAGAAGAATAATTATGTGGCGAAGGCACTGGACTGGGTTCAGGAATTAATCCAAATAATCCTCAGGCGTTGGGTTCTTTTTCTCCTTTGCCACAGACCTTCTGCAACTGCAAGCAAATTACTCATTATCTGGCTGCAAGAAAGTCAGAAATGTTCTTACACAACTTCATGGAGCCTGACTAGTTGTTCTAGTGGTCACTGTCTACTCTACGTGCTGTGACTTACACCGGTTTTATAATGACAGTCACTTTTGCATATCTGCCCAGCTCTACAACTGACCATACACAGAAGTGTATATTGCTGAAATAACAATGCTGTTCTAGCACCTAGTAGAAAAAAATCAGTAGGAAACATAGAAATGGATTCTGAATGAAGATTTTAGCCTACTTCTGAGTGACTTCTGCCTGGCAGTATTCCTTATTCATGCACTGCTCTTGCTGACGGTGTATCTATACCCTTTGGTAAGGTTTTCTGTCCCACAAAAACCTCTAGGACTAAGCCCTGATATTTCAACAGACCAAAGATTTTCTAAAAATATATTAGAAAGGAGTCATAGGGGACAAAGTACTTGGATGACTACTAATGCAACAGTGTTACTGGAAGTTTTGTAAATTACTAAGTGTTGAAATGTGTGTGTGTGCAACTGATTCCCTCTAAATGCTTTGATAAGCTTCATGCAGTCCAAAAGAACTGTGCTATAAACGTCCTGGTGACATCAATACTCTTTTGAATCAAAATTAAGTTATGCACCTGTTGGAAGTTAATACCCCTGAAATTAATTTCAAAAGTCAGTTTAGTATACATGATATTTCAAACAGCCATAGTAGTGTCTTTGCTAAAAAACCCCACCCACAAATCTATGACTGCAATGTTTTTTTCAGCTTCTGGTTAATAAAACCTTGATTAGGAGGACTCAGCCAGTATGTCCAGAATGGTAAATTCAGAAGAGGTATAATCAGTTTATTAAAGCTTGTATTCCCTTGCAATTGTCTGATAAATTGGCAACATGGAAACCTGTAACGTATTTCTGCTCTTTCTCCAAAATAAAACTAAGAGCTGCCACAGACAGAGACTGTTTATTATTTGTAGTGTATCATTTAAGCACAACCACCTTCATTTTTTACAATAATTAAATTTCTTAAATCTATCATTTTCTCCAGGGTTACTGTACAGCCTTCCTAAAGCAGAGTTCTCCGCCTTTGATCAGTAAGAGAAGAGGAGTGATAGAGATACTGTCAGGGAACAGTAACTGTCTTCATGACACTTCGTAGATTTATTCTCTCCAAATATTGTTTGAAACTATTTTCAAAGTGGAGTCAGAGAGACCACAGAGTCCTAGACTTTGTTGCTGTTATAAAACCAACAGCACAAACAACAAGAAGGTGTCTTTCACTAGCGTTAGTAAACAAGAAATCAACACCTACGTACCAGTTGCACCTTTGAAAATCTCTCCAAACGTCACTACTTGATTGATATGACTGTGCAACAAGTTCTGGGGCAGGGTGGAAGAGGTGGCTTTCACAATACATTTCTTTGCCAAAGCTGGAAGAGGCTGCGATAGTCAACCTCTAGTTGTAGAAACTAGTAACAGGCAGAGTCCTCAGAAAGGGTAAGGAATGATGCCTCAGCTGGACACAGTATTTGGTTAAGTAATTGAAATCCTCTGTATGAGGCTCCAATTCCCATCCTCCGATGTCTGATGTTTTCCAGTGACACAGAGGACACTGGTGTGTGCATTCTTGCCTAGGAATTCAGCCTCGGACAAGCATTAAGGAGTTAGGAGGGCTTATTGTGGTCCTCACTACTGGTATTTTACAATATACTAGAGGAGAAACAAAAGAAGAGGAGCTTGCTCTACCGTACAGTGCTTCTCTCATGCCTCATAACAGACCTGTTGCAACCAGGTGTCTACTCACGAGGCAACTTCCATGGCTGGAGGTACAGCTACTTCTACCAGCTTTCTGTTCCCCAGGCACTCTGCAAGGACATGTCTCCACCAGACACCTCTGGGCACTGCAGGTACCCTCAGCAGCACACAGAACCTGGCCATAGACCCTACAGTCCAATATTATACGGAAATGGAAGATTTTCTATGCTCTCCACATTAAAAAGTATGTGCGCTAATGTTCTTCCAAGGATGCCCTGTTGCTCTGTGCCACATATCACTTACATAGTTTGCTTTGTATTTACTGGAATGAATGGAAATTGTTCATGGAGTGTAAGTCTATAATTATCTCATTTCCTTTTTCTTTGTACGACCTTACAAACCTGCCTTTTCAAGACAAGGATAATCAATTGTTGTTGAAGGCTAGTTGGGCTATAGGAAAAGAGTTTCAATACTTCTCATCAGCATTTCTTCACTATTTAAACAAAACAGCTTTTTAAAAACATATGCCCCAGTGATCTTTACAGGAGAGGAGATAACCGTGAAAGACCATGAATAAAATTAATGGATTTATACTTGAATACAGAATTAAAGTTATGCTTAACCTAGTAACAGTTTAAAAAGGACTGGTTAGTTCAACCTGTGATTAAACTGGAAAAATCTCACTTTTTTCCCCCTCACTTTGACATGATTATTATTATCAGGCACATGAGCAAATTCCTCGACTGCTCAGTCTATCCATTGGTGAACTGTGCATTTATAAACATAATTACACTTCCCTGTACTGCTATTTCTCACATTAAATCAAGCTTCAAAGCTTCTCCTTCAAGAGACTGCTAATTCCCCTCTCTTCTCAAGTCCTCTCAACTGCTCCCTCATGCTGTGTGCTCTTACACAGTTTCTTCCTCAACACATAGCCCACTTTGCTTCCTTCTACCTCTCTGTACCATGGCACCTTTCATTCATGCTTACCTTAGCTCTCTTGCTATACAACTTTTCCACAGTCCCTCCTAAACCTCCTTCTCATAAAGTATTTCTTGTAAATATCATCTCGGGAAAAAGTACTGTCTTGTCCAAGTCTCTGTCCAATTTGCATAAGACGTGATTCTCTATTCACTGCCATCCTGCCCAAGCACTCCGGTTACCCATCTTGTAAACCTTTTATCTGAGTTCTGTCATAAAATCTTCTAGCCTGAGACCTGGGTGAAATGGCAAATGTCACGAGCAGAGCCAGGCTTTCAGCCTTTATGTGATAGCCTGCTAGAAAGAGATTTCTCCTATGTCTACATAATCTACTGAAGAGCAAACACTGTCTGTGTCCTGCTCAGCACTGTGACAGTGCGCAGTCCTCTATAAATCATCAGCACTCATACATACAGCTATCCAAACAGCTCAGAGGGAAGAGCACTGCTTTTTCCTTCAGATAAAATATCATGACAACTCAGTGATCAAACTGAATATTAAGTGGACAAGTCAAAAAAGTAATCTTTAAACTCTTATTAAGAAAGTGTGGGCACAAAAGGATAATGGAGGGAAACATCACAGAGCTCTAATATTGGGAATTTTTTCACACTACTAAACCTAGGGGGAATTTCTTTCTAAAGAAAAGCAGAATTCTGTTTCCATAGTAACCCAGTGCTAGGGCCCCCTTACAGTCCAAATTTAGCAGAATTATATGTGCAGGTTTATTCAGCATACTACTGTGCACTTGAGGCTCCAATGAAACCACTAACCTCATTGCATTTGGGACGACAGGTTGAATTTGAACCGGGACTGACAATATTTCGAGCAAGTCCAGTATGACCCTAAAAAGTAGCATCATGCCTTAAAGACAAGGGAGAGATTCTAGGTGATAACAGGGCATAAACTACCAGCTTGATAATGACTTGAAATACCAAAAAATGCTATGAAATGGCTTAGCATTTAAAATGAATTATTTTTATCCCAGTCCTGACATTGATTTACCTACTCCTGTGAAACGAGGTACATCAGTGATGGTTCTTTCCCCTGTACTGTATAGATTGGCAGTACGTAGGAGCTGTTCTGCCTTTATTCAGAAGAGAGGTCACGTAACCTGTCCACAGTGAGATATTTTACTGCAACTTTTTGAGCAGATCTAAGTGATACATGAGGCCAATACATCTGAGTCTGTAGAGAAGTCTCTGCACCTTACCTGGCAGTGCTTAACTTGTGTTTTTGAAACAGTTCAAAAAAAACCAGCCCAACAAATAAAAGCACCACCTGCTTAACCAGTGCATTTACTGTCCTTAAAAACAAATGGAGGAGGGTATGGTAGCTCTGAAATGTGTCAGTTCTGTAATCAGTCAATAGGTGCTCAGCAGAGGCAAAGTGAAGTTCGGGTGGCAAGAAAATAAAGGTAAGAAAGAACAGAGGCACCTTAATGAGGATGAGGCTCATTAGAAAGGTGGAAAGTGCTGGTGCAGAGTTTTAATGTCAAGTCCTCAAAGCACTGCTTGAGCTTGGTAATGACTGTATGAGCTGTAAGCAAAACACCTTTGGCTGGAACAGATAAGTGGAGTCTTTCCCTGCTCTCAGCAGTACTCAACAGCATTTTAACCACATCACATACAGACTATGGCCAGCTCTGTGGTGTTAACGACAATGAATTATTGAAAAAAAAGTGGTGCCAATTTTCCCACTGTGTCAGATATTTGAGAAACCATCAGCAAACTGAGACATCTGAGTGTGGTGTGTGTCAAATACCTCTTCACACTAGAGGGAAGAAGTACTTTAAAACAGACACCTTCCTTGGGTTGTTGGTTTTTTACATCATCTATCCAATTTCAGGATCAAATCTGTAAACTTTTAGCTTTGTTTAACCACAGTATCTTTTTGCTGCACACTTTGTCCTACGCTATCATGCTTTGTCTCTGCTCCAAAGCTGATGAGGGAGAAAATGACGACCATAACCTCGAACATCAAATGAGCAAAAGCCTGACTTTTGAGCTAAAGCAAAAAATGACATTAGTTATTAGTAAGTAGCTGACTTCTGGGTCTATATAGGTAGGAGGCAATTACATACAATAAGCCAATGTATTAATACAGACTGCAGCTAATTCGAAGTTACAGAAAGAGCAAAATGTCTTTTGTGTGGGGGTGTAAGTATGCAAATAAAGTGAGACCACCTACTTATACTAGCAAGCTTTATCTTTGCCTCAGTATCAACATTTCAGTTGCCTTTTGCAGGAAATAAAAGGAAACATATTTCATCTGATCATCTTTCAAGTGATTCCTGAAAAACCTGAAAAGACAACTAAACAACAAATTAAAGCTCCTTTTAACACTTTCACCTTCGTCAGAAAGGCAAATTAAGGTACTTAAGCATCAGTCCCTTGGGAAACTGCTGAAGCTGCAGAGAAAACTAATTGGCTGACTATAATTTGCATTTAACTATTAAATATTAATAAGGTTAATGTTTTGTGAGGTTTAACTAGGAGTTACTATATAGCAACTAACTAAATGCTTTGTCCAGAAACAAGGTGCAATGTAAAATGCTGTGTCCAGCTAAGCACTGGTGCAACCTCTTGTAATTCTAGTCTGTCAGGTCCAGAAAAGGCCATAGGGAGAAAGAGGAAAAAAGGATACAATCATCTCCCTCTTTATCTGTCTCCTACCTCCCTACAGCAGCTCTGCCTCAGTTCATTGAACCACTCAGAGCAATGCGAGCATTGTTGGCACTGTAGCTCGGTGGTGGTGTTAATAATTTCTCCATGCCCAAACCAGCCCAGGGTGTCCTTTCTGCCTAATTCCCATCACAGCTTGGAAGACAGCAGCAGGGGATGCAGTGCAGACCCTGTGTGCCAGCTGCCTGGGTGCCTGGGAGCTTGTCCCACTCTTGGCACGTAGCTTACAGAGAGAGGCTCCAAGCCTACTTATTCCCCTTCAGGTAGACATTTTGCTTCTCCTTACAGAGCAGAATGAAAGAGATGTGTCTTGGCACTTGCTGAGGATTTTTAAGGGTCAACAAGCCAGTCTCATGTTCAAAGTGTTTTGTGGGTTACATACAATATGTGTCTTGACCACTCAATTAGTCCAAAAGCAGCATTTCCACAGCAAAGCCACACTGTTTTACTGGCCCATATAAGTTCAAGATCACTTTTTGTGCCGGGAGGGATGACATTTCTACAGAAGCACATCAGTCACAGGAGGACTCAGTGCATCAGCACCAACAGTAGATGAGCATGGACTGGAGACTGCTTCTGTACTCTGGCCTGCATGCTTACAGAAAATGTGTGCTTTCCAGCTAATTCAGGCTTAAAAATGTCTAAAAAAGGATTTACATCTAAAGTTCAGGCTAATTGTGCCATGAAAAGCATCCCTTAAAGGCAATCAATAAAAGGATTGAGTCTGATAACATAGGCTAATCTGTTTTCTATTTATCTCCTTCCCACCCAGGGTAACCAGGCAGCAGATGCAGGGATGTTCCAGAAACCCCCACAGTGCTCCAGGTCCTGCTTCCTCGCGGAGGGTCATTCCCATGACAGCAGTGACTTCCAAGCTCACACATTGAGGCAGATGCCACCAGGTTATCAGGCTGCCACCCTGCATCTCTCCAAGACCACCAGGATCCGTGCGGGAAAAGGGGCTCTATGTCAGCAGCAGCAGCAGGCAGCCGAGCATGAGATAGCCTGTCATTGCTGAGCAGCTTGTGCGAAACAAAACACGTATTAAGTGAACAATAAGAACTATGTTTCCAAAGGTGCTCAATGAAAGCTTTTAACAGTGCACGCCTTTCCTTTTCCATGTATTTCTGCCACCTGAATTGATGATATGGTAGCAAGTGACCCAATAAATCAGACAGCCACCTGCACAGTCAGTTTAAGGAAAACTTTGTATTATTGCCAGGGTGAAAACAGCAATGCAGAGTTTTCTTCATCCTTCCTTCAGCTAGGGGAAAATCTAGGGGGTTTGCAGTGTTAAAGCCATTGGAATTTTGGTTAAGGGGTAAAAATCTCTTCCTGCCAGTGCCCTTGTGCCTAAAAATTGGCATAAATGAACATGTAATTTTAAAAGGCTGGGTTTTTAATGTAAAAGAAAACGAAAACATAAAAATGAGCCAGCCATTTGAAGAGCAAGGTCAAAAGATACTTGCTAAAATACATTTTCTTTTCCATCCACTCTTGCCCCAGAGCATATGAACAAGTCTCATTGTTCCCTACAGCTCCCTGAGGAGGGGAAGTGGACAGGGAGGTGCTGAGCTCTTCTCCCTGGGATCCAGTGATAGGACATGCAGGAATGGTTCAAAGCTGTGCCAGGGGAGGTTCAGACTTGACATTAGGAAACATTTCTTTACCAAGGGGGTGGTCAAACACTGGAACAGGCTTCCTAGAGAGGTGGTCGATGCCCCAAGCCTGTCAATGTTTAAGAGGCATTTGGACAATGCTCTTAATAACATGCTTTAACTTGGTCAGCCCTGAAGTGGTCAGGCAGTTGGACTAGATGATTGCTGTGGGTCCCTTCCAAGTGAAATAGTCTAGCTCTATTCTATTCTATTCTATTCTATACTATTCTACTCTACTCTATTTTTATTGGCCATTTATCTTGGACATCCACCTTGGCCCTCTGGATATCCCCCAACAGCCCCCTCTTCTCTGAAGCAGATCTTTACTTTTTCAAATTCAGCTGCTACTGGAGCACTTATGAAAGAGATAATATTCACAGAACTCTTTCAGGAAAGAAGTTACTGAGAATTTGTTCTACCCTTCTCATCTGCACTAAGTATTTGCTTCCTTTCTCTCTTTCAGCATGGCCACAGCATAGCTGCACACAGATGCGTACCAGTCATGCTGTTAGAAGTCAGAAGTTCACACGTGCACAAGCACAGTTAGGCACCTAGTTGCAAAGTGTATTGCAAAACTAAATTGCTGCCTGCATGTAAAAAATCCTGATAGATGTGTACCCATTAGGTGTCCCATGGGCTACTGCGCGTGAGCAGCTGCATCCGATGAGAGTAGTGTATTTCTGTTTGGGAGTCTCTTGACAGAAGCAGATATGCATGCATTGAGCATCAAGTGTGCACAGTGACCCTGATGCTTCTAGGAAGGATCGGACCTACCACTCCTGTGTAGATCATCTGTGTATCTGTAAGGCCATGCTGACAGAAGATAGACAAATGTGTGTTTCAAATAATTTGTCCTTCTAGGATTTTCATGAGTGGCTGCATATATTTAAATATCCAGATTTTTCTTTTAGATAATAATTAATGAGTGTATATTCATCTGTAACATAGAGAGAATCAGCTATTCATAGTCTCTGAAAAAGCACATTTCAACAGATGAACCACATTTAACATTGTGCAGACTTACTTTTTGCTCTGTTATACTTGTGAGAGGCCAACAAAGTCAAAAGAGTGTGGTCAAAGGTTATTAGTATTACTGTGAGATTAGTTTACCCTGCAGATTTTTAATAACACTGGGGGCAATCTTATCCATAAGATATCACAGCTTCTGTAATAGAGAAAAATCAAGAATTTTCTTTGTAAATCAGCTAGACAGAGTACTGGAACTTCTCTGTGAAACTGAACACAGTAAAATAGCTAAACATGACAGGAAGAAGCCTATATTCAAAGTATTCTCCCTAGCTCATGAACAAAGATCTAGGAATCTGCAAAATTTGTTATCCAGGCTTAATTTACTCTATAGTGCCTGCTCTGTTGTAAACTTTGCTTCACAATGGCCCTTTCAGGCCAGGTAGTTTGTAAGGCCATTTACTCCTTGCACGTGTTGAAGGAAGGCAGATAGGAAAGGAAAAAAATTCAAGCAGTTCTTCAAAGAAAAGAAAATTACTTAAGGGGACAGTTGATATTTCCAATAAGAAAGACATCAGTAACCATAAAAGATCCTGTCTCAAGAGCTTTGTTCTGACGGGGCAAAGCATTCCTACATTATGGCTAACTAAAAGATGTTGGGGTTTTATATTTGCTTGAGACCGATGACTGAATAAGTGCTAGGGAGACTCAGCCTGTGTGGAGAGAAATCACTTATACAAAGATGTAGCTCTGAGAAGTGAGGAAAGATGTGCCGCTGGGAAGGATGGACAAGGACACCTTCCCTGTTGAGCCATCCCTTTCTCTGAAGATCCCCTCCATATGTATAATCACTAAATTCCTCTCAGCTACAGGATCTGGACAACTCTCCCACCATGGGGAAAAGAAGGAAAAGGACAGCACAGGTAAGAAGGCACCCATCACCTCCTAGCTGGCATGTAGATGTAGCACAGCAAGTGAAGAGCATGACTTCAGTGCCTGGAGTGGCTGGAAATCCATGACAACACATTGGATGCATCTAGAAAAGAAACTTAGAAAGCCACAAGTGAGAACTGTAGGCAAAAAGAGGGGTGTCAGATGAATTGGTACTTTGTGAACTACAACTACAAGGTTTGCCTTGTTTCATGGGACACTATGAAAGCTAAGGTAGATCAGATTCATAGAAACATTGTATGGCAAGATAAAGAAAACTCACTGATAAAAGGACTACAGATACTTTATTAGGCAAAAGAGAAGGAGGATGTGCTTTCATTTTGCAAAAATGAGGCCCAGTTATGCACATATTTGGTCAGAGGAAACTCAAAAAGGATGTAGGTATTGATGTTATTAATAATAAAAGAAGCTGGGTCCAGTCCAAGCCCTGGGACTAAAACAGCAGTACATGCTGTGAATTGTGATGCCCTGGTTAAGGAATTATGTATATAATGCTTAGCACAGTGATGTTGTGATGTATATATTGCTTCACAAGCGTATTGAAGAACATTGGTCACATTGTCTGTCAGTTACTAGGCCAAAGCCATTCACATAAAGTTAAGTAAGTCCTCTGATAATGCCAGTTCTACCACCGTTATTGAAGGATTTGTTCAGGAGATAACCATGACAGAATTTAAACCATCATGGAAGAGTTGTATGTGTGAAGGGATACCGGGCCATTAAAACAGAGCAAAGAACGTGCTTGGGAATTAGTTTCACAGGAATGAGGAAAAAGATCAAAGAAATAGTTGGAAGGAAGAAAGACAGTCCAGGAATGACTAACAGATAACGACTAGCTGTGGAGACCAGGGACCCCAGGTCTTTGGGGGAATGAGAGCAGGATTCTCCTGGGGCAAGCAAGGCAAGGGGCAAACAAAAGCAAATCCTAGGTCAGAAAGAGAACTTAAGTGTAGTCTCCCTCGCTATTGAGAAGGAAGCACTCAGTCAGGACACAACATCAAGAAGAAGAAATGTGGAGCCCCAAGCTTGAGAGAAAAAACAATGTCTGGTCAAGGGAGATCACGACAAGAAATTGAGAGGCTCAAGAATGGCTATGAAACCCAGAATCTAGAAAAGGACCTAATGAATCTGACCATAGGATACATGCTTAAGCAGAACAGGATATATCTTCCCAGTCCTCTGCTAACATTAGCTGTGTTATACTCCTGAGAAATTAGCAAGTACAGCTTTCCACTCTAAGCAGAGAAATTAAACGACTTCCCAAGGCAAGTGTCTGACAATAGAGCAAGGATTCAGGAAACTCCTGGCTCTGTGTCCTGTGATCAGTTCGACTAATTATTCACTTTCTCATGCAATTACTGCAGAGGGGAAAAAGAAAAAAAGTCTCAGCATTCAGTTAAATTTTGTTTCAAATACTACGTCTGCTTAAAAAAAGATTAAGTGCAATAGAAGAAGGCACGAATCTCTTGGAAATACAGGAGGAAAAGAGATCAATATTTGGCATCACCAATTCTATAGATTTTGCATCAAGCAAAATGATTTTGAAATGGAACTGATAGCAACATTTTTTTCTTGTCTGGTCAGCACCCAAGTCTCGATTCTTTGTACACTTGAGTAATAAAGTGATGAGCATCGCACACTACATAAAGACAGCCAGAGCATCTTTCAATAGACTTGAATGCCAGTCTTTTACTCCAGAGAAGCATGTTCTTACATTTAAAACTACTAGTCATCTAGTTCATTTGGAAACTGAGGTGCCTTTGTGGCTACTAAATTACTGTGGGACAGACTTACTCAGACATATTGTCAAGAGCTTAATGGCTGAAAAGAAAAAGTTGAGTGAAGAGCTAGGAATGGAAAATACTCCTTGGTCTTCTATAGTTTTATACCTTTACAGTGGGGAATCTAATTTTATACTATACCAGGATAAAACTATTAGAGATGAAGTCATTATTTCTTCTCTGTTCCTACATATCACACTGCAAAGTGGAGAGTTGTTGTTGTTATGATTTATTTGATTATCTCCCAAGTAGAACTGGAGAGCAGGAACGTTCAGCACAGCTTTACTCCATGAACAGAAGTTCATGCACTGATTGGTCTTCTCTCCCTATTCCCATACCATAAAGCCACATTTACATTTAAAGCCAAATCAAATAATGTTATTCTTACAAAATCTTGTTACTAATACGACAAAAGCAAACTAACAAAATCCATGTGGATACTAAGAACAGATGGCAAAATCTAGCCTTAAATGTTCAGAGGACTAAGATAGGTCAGTTTGTAAAGGAGAGGGAAAAAAATTAAGTCAGTCTTGTAAACATCCAGTATACATCAGTCATCAAGCTTTCCAGACTCTTTTAACAGATTTATGAAGCAAAAATAATCCTAAAAAAAAGATGACAGATGAATACATGTAAGTGTTAATTGTGAAGGCACTAACTTCTTCTTAACCCTCAAAAATATTGATGCTTAAAAATAATGTTAAAAAACTCTCATATTTACAAATTTGGTAAAGCATGCGGTTTTTTCGAGAAAAAATTACTGTAGTTCCTTTAAGGGGTCTAAAAGAGAAATCATTATATACAGTGTATTTATGGCACAGTAAAAACTCCAGTTTTAACCAAAGTTGTTTTAACAGAAGCACAAGTAGAAGAAACTTCTATGTTGTTTACCAAAGAAATCGAATGTACCCAAGGAAAGGCTGGAGCTGGATGTACATGCCCCCTCCTCTTACACTCCCTGCAGCGCTGGCATGCTCTCCCACATCACCCCCGTAATGTTCCTGTAACCTAAAAGAATACCCTGTGCCTGGACATTGTACAAAGCCTGGGGAATAAATACGCTGGACTAATTCATCTCCAAATGGTCATTGATTAAGCGTCTACACAAAACACTGACCAATTTAAAAGTGATCGACAGTCGCAGATAGGAACTTTCTATCACCTTGTTTTATCGGTTTTAAGAAATACTCCTGTAATACGTTTTTGTGCACAGCTGCTATTGGAAAGACAAATTGAAGGAGAATTGTTTTGCCCGTAAAGTTACCTGTACCCGCCAGTGGTATATCACATCATAACAAACAAAACACTTGCTGTGATACAGCTGTAGAAAAGGTGCTTTCACTTAAACAGTGAGCCCGCGAGAATAGAAACTGCACAAGGGTACCATGAGAACACAACCAAGGTAGCATCAGAAATTTCTTTCCTCAAGACACTGAATTGTAGAGATCAGTTAAGTAAAGCTGGAACTGTGTTTCTGTACCTACACTTGCAATATTCCCAGGGAAATGATACAAAACAAGTGTCTTCAAGCAATCTATATTTGCCCATATAAGAGTCATTTTACAGTCCTGAGCCCTCTAAGAAGAAGATGACAGAAAAAATCGGAGAGAACACCTAAAAGAACAAGAAAAAATATTATTTTGGAGGACATGAAGAAACACTGAAAATCCTTAGGGGGATGTGTTTATTTCTGTTTTAACTCCAAAAACATTACTATAGAATACATTTTGCCCCACTAAGTGCAACGGGTGACAGTGTTGTACTGAAGTATAGATATTTAGTCATCATGTTCAGGTTTGTAAAATGAGAATCTAAACCCCGTCTCTGGTTTGCGTGTCTTAACGCCAGTGCGTGCACACAGAGATGGAGAAACTTTCAGAGGCTGCAACCAGAGACAGCAATTAGTTTCATTACCACTCAGAGAGCAATTGGAGGTAAGGGGCACAGAGGCTCTTTTGTGTATTCAGCACAACTAGGCTGAGCGAGACACAATTTGGTGCAAGCTCTTTCAGTACTGCTTGCTTAATTCCCCCTACACAAAAGATTAATTCTTGAAATTGAAGAAAGGCTGGTCTCCTGCTTTTGGGGAGTGACTTGAGTGACAAGGAAAGTGGCTGCTGAAGGTGACATTCCCTTGAAAAGTGAATGAGTCTTGCCCTCTAATAGCAGAGAAAAAACATGGTATACTGCTTATTTTGCTTTCCCAGCATCAGGGAGTATTTGATCTTATCAGCTTCCCAGAGACAACGCCAGGCATCTTATTGGCCTCAGCTCTCAAAAGAGATGAAAACATATCCCGCTTCTGCACGGTGTCCCATATCACCAAATAAGCTCAGCATCTTCGAGTGCCTCAGTCTCTCCGCAACAGGAAATATGCTAAGAAGCATTATCAACAGGAAAGAGGATCACAAGCTTTAAAGCGTGATTAAACAGGATAACAATTCCTCAAAGATACTAGATTACATGAATATTCGTCAGTGATTACGCCCAGTGTAAACTCAGATTCACATAAATTATAATGAAAAGGAGCCTAGCCAGTGACTGTCTACTTTTTCTTGAGACAGAAAATCAACCATCCTTGCAAAAAGGAAACTCAAAGATGAGCAAGAAGGTAAAGAAAAGTTAGGAGAAAATGCAGGAAACCCTTGTGAGTTAAAAGTGGGATGCACATGGCAACCCTGGCAGATCTACAGGGCACGACCTGTGGTCACACTGAGTTTTCAAAATTAAACCAAACCATGACAACCATAATGACCAACACAACAAGGTCATTATTCACAAAAATAACTTCTTCAGCAATAGTTTTCACCAAC
Source organism: Gymnogyps californianus (assembly GCF_018139145.2). Lineage (NCBI taxonomy): Eukaryota > Metazoa > Chordata > Aves > Accipitriformes > Cathartidae > Gymnogyps > Gymnogyps californianus. Next base: position 7,069,923 of record NC_059471.1, on the reverse strand, counting down.
GTGGTTTATCAAGTTGACTTTCCTGTGTGCTTTCTTTACTACTGTGCTCCAAAAAAGACTGTCTCTCCTTTCAGGTATCTGTCTGTACTTCCCCGATCTTTCACAGTTCATTAAACATTGTTGTAATGCAAAATCTTATTTGCGGTTCTTTAATTGCCATGTAATCCCAATATAATTAATTATCCTGCTGAATATAATTTTTATTTTATTTTCAAAATATTCTAGGGTTCTAAAGTGGGGAGAAGGAAAAGCAAATGATTAATGACTCCCACGAGCTCATGTTACTTAGGCATAATTTAAACTCAGCATTGGAGTCATGAACCCCAGGCTTATAGTCTTGGTTCAAGCAGTTGCTTGCTCTGTGACTTTACGGAGGTGAAACCTACCGTTTTCCTTTCTCTATCTTTGAAACAGCTATTTCCTTTATCCCTTTATTTTATCTCTGGAGGTTTGAAAGAACTCACCATTCAGCATCAAACTTTGCTACAATTACTCATTCTCTACTTTGACTCCCAAAGCAGTCAAAAAACTGGCAATGAATATGTCTGGTTAAGATCCAGAATTTGAAGGTATACTGGACAGGAGCTTGGAACTACAGCAGATGTATGGGTGTGATTGTTGACCCACGCACATTTAACGTGCACAGTTGTGAGTTGGTGTAAGTAGACTTTTAGCATAGACTTTGAGGCAGGACAAGAAAGTGGAGGTAGAGGCACTGAGTTCAGCCTAAACATTTATTGAATAGACTGTATAGACTGCAAAGAACATTCATCATCTTGGTTACTCTTTATATTTCGCTGTTCAGTGCTTGAATTTTATTCTTCATATAAATTTTCACTATAATGTTCCTTTGGTGTCATAGAAACAGCTTTACATTTGCTGATACATTTTAAGAAATGGCATCAAAGTGCACAGACAGATTCAAGGGAAAAGGGCACAACAGTTCTGACTTGTAAATTTTTATGTTCTAATGGTCAGAAGAAATGAATTGTCTCCAATCACATTTGAAGTGCAATCCACTAAGCTGTTGTTATTGTGGATACTGTGGATTTTACATTGACAAAATACTGCATAGATACAGTTTCGCTCAGAGACAAAGAGAACTCATGTAGAAATTAAAATCTATATAGGAATGAATATTGTAATGGCAACATTACTCATTTACATTGCTCTGCTGAGCTCCATTGGCAAATTCCTGCAATAAACTTGCTGTAGCTGATGTCGATAGATTTTGAGTATATAGAGACTGTTACATGTGTATTTTTCTGCTTAGAAATAAAACTAGTTCATGTTTATAGTAAATGTACGGCTATAATACATACATTGATTGATTTTGTTTATCTCTCCAAATGCAAATGTACTGCATGATTTTTTAAGCTCGCCATAACTGCTGGGAGAGTGGCCATTTCGAAGGGCAGAGATGCTATTACTACCTAATTACATCAAAATGTCCTTTTATTACTTCACAACATTTCTTGATGATTCTGTGTCACCGCTGCTCAGAGTTATCACGCAGAGATGTTGCACTCTGATAGGTAAAACTGCAAAGCAATGCCAGGCCGTCATTATTACTACCTCATCATTTCACTAATTTAATTTCATTCAATAGTGCCTCTATTTCTTCTCACCAGATAAGAGGAAGGAGGAATAGCATTTCTTTGTCCCTCTCCTGGCTGCAGAAGGGAGTGTCTTCAGAAGATCTGCTCTATTCCCTAATCATTCCCCCTAACAATTGTGATTTGTCAGAGGCATAAATTTGCAAGCACCACAGGGGGCATGATGCTATACCTGTGCTCTCTCTTCCTGAATTCAGATGCAAAGGGAGCTGGAAGCAGATCCAGGTAGGCTGAGAAAGCTATAGATGAGAGCGTGAAACCCTTCTACATGAGATAAGAGTCATAGGCAACCTCGATGTCCTACTGAATTCTGTAGGACTTCTATGCACACATACAAACGCCTTCACAACCTTGGGCATGTCCATTTAGGCACAGTGAAATCACTCTAGACAAATTCAAGGCAGATTTACTACAAGGAAGAGGACAAGAAGCCAGTAGCTGACCCACACACTGTTAGGTCTGGAGTGGCCATGCAGTTGAGCAGCAGTTCCCCTGTCTTCCCCCACTACATCAGAGCTGAACTCACTTATGAGGAACTAATAAATTCAAAGGAGTGACAGTAATTCACCACAGCGGGTCAAGCTTTGCTTTCATTTAAACCCATGGCACCTCTGTAATTTTGATGAGCTTCCAAGGACTTAACTGAGAGCAAAATTGTATCCAGTACAACTCTTCTAATGGTCTCCTTACACTCTTGTTTTCTGCACTTTTGTGTGAGCAGTGCACTGTTATTTGTACGTGAACAACAGCAACAATCAGGAATGGTTTGCAGTGCCAGTAAGTGCATACAAAATGAATATGGACCTTTAATCTTTACCACGTCCTACATCTTAAGTATAAAATTAGGAGGTCTAAGAAGTTTAACTCATTGCTGGAATAGCCTTATGAATATTTGTCTCATGGTGAGTGTTATTTAGACCAAAAAGCACTGCTGAAAATAGTTTCAGAACAAGGAATTGCAATCTGAACTCCCATTGCTCCCATTGCTACAAAGGGGTAGTGAAAGGTAAAAAGTGTAAGAAAGAGGTAATTGTAAGATGAATTCCAAGCCAAGTATGCTTTAAAAGAAGGAGGTCTGCCCCAAACCAAAAATTGAGCAGCAGCTTGTAGCAACCAGATTTTCAGTCCACTGACTTAAAAGCTACCCTTGCAAATCCTCTCAGAGAGATTCATTCACAAACAAGCGATCTAATGGAATTAACTAAGGAAAGCAGCAAAACTATTACTATCAGACTTCTCTGACATCGAAAGAACAAAGATCTAACTGAACAGACACACTGGGACTTTGACTTCCCCAGCTATCACTCTTCTGGAGTCAAAGATCCCCAAATCCTGCCAAGACGGAATACCTGCAGCTCGCATCCTAGTAAAGAAAATACCAGGTATAAACTATACTTTTTCAAAGGGGTACAATCTCAAAAATCAGTGATGAACACAGTACATATAAATAACCAACCAATCCCAAAAGCTATGATCACAGAAGTAGAAAACAGGATGAAAACATACACTGTCATGCCCATCTCCTCCCCACTGAAACATTGCAGATATGAATGGTTTGGAACAAAGTGATTACCTATAGACAGTAGCAGATGGGGATGCATGAAGAAGCAACTAATTGGAGTACAAATACTTACATTAAGAAGACATCACAATGAGACTGCACAAGAGGAACACCAGTATCCTGATCAAGAGATATAATGGGAGACAATAAGCAGGAATATGTCAATAGAGGGCAGAATTAGAGGATCACTGCAAGAGAGAATGCAAAGAGATTTTTTTTCACTCTCAGTATTTACAAGAACTCACCCAAAAAACATCAACACGCCAAACTGTGATATCACCAACGTGGTAGACTGCAAAATATTGATGAGACATGAAGGCACCAAAATTCCAGATCATCTAAATAAATTCTTTCAGAACCTGAAGATCAGTCAACATGCAGCAATCTGAGCTACAAATTAAATGATACAGTTGTTTAGGCTGGAAACGGAATTAAGAAGAATTGCTCTCTCTTGCAATAGGTTTTCTTTCAACAGTTCTGCTAAAATGGTAATGGAAAAAATACCATGATGATACAGGTGTAGACGTAGGTGATGCTAATACAACAGAAACTGGCAGTAAGAGATACACAGCTGTTACACAGTACGTAGCAATGCAGGAAAGAGCAATATTACACCGGTCTGAATTTAAGTCCTGAGGGTTAAAATCAAGGTCTACAATAATAACTGACTTTATCATGATAAGTTTCAGAGCTGCATTTGATGACATTGATTGACATGTGATGAAAAATGCCATTAGCACTCACTCAGAAAGCTCTACTCACCAAGGCTGATAAAACTCGATATGATCAAGGCATCTTTAATAAAAACACTCAAAACCGAAACCTGGGGTGTCCCTGAACCTCAGGCTAAATTGCCTTTAACAAAGGCCGTTGTCTTCAACAAAGGTGAGAGCTTTTAACAAAAGCTCTCACCACATTTTGGTAGAATAAAAGACTGAAGATGGTTAAATTTTGTTAAATGTGGCACTATCAGCAATTGCAACATATAGTTATAAAATGAAAAACACAGTCCTTCAGACAAGACAAAAAGACATACTAAAATGGAAGTTTGCCTCCTTCAAAGACTGGTGGTGCAAAACCATAATGATATATTGGAAAGTAAAACAGAACCTATGGAGATGACTTCCGTATTAGTTGTTGTGAAGACATTGTCTACGTCCTGCTAGAGAAACAAATGAAAGGCTGACATCAATGCTCTGGTCTGGGAAACCATGCAAGCTGTTCTTTAATGCTAAACCAAGCCCAGTCTGTCATTTCATTCTTTCCAAAGGAGCAAGCCAAAACCAAGGGAAACAGAAGATTACGAAGGCTTACGATAAGGTTTTCATTGTGCCTTTTGATTCCACTTAATCACTGGCAATTTTACCACATTTCCTTCAGTGCAGGTGTAAAATCAAATTTAGCTCCAAATTACTAGGTAGCCAGCACCAGTGATTTCACTGAGCATGAGTCATAGCATGCCTTGAACAGGTTATTATTCTTGTATTAAAAAAAGAATCAGCAGTCTTAATTCTTTGTTGCCTTACATTAGATGTAATTATTTATACCAGGGTAGAGTGAGGGCCAAGTGGCTTTACATCCAGCATTAAGGTTTAACATCCATTCGCTGCTGGGTAAACAACTATGCAAGTTTCAGTGCAACAGAAAATTAGCTCCAATGACTTCGTAGCTGCCAAAGTCAATGATTTGACTCTTGCCAGAAAAAGCAGATATTTCACCCAACAGCAGACCGCACCGGTACCTAATTCCCCGTAGCCCCACTCCGTTTCCTTGGCAGTGCAGGGCTCAGCACTCTGCTGGAGGGTCTCCCACTTGCTCCTGCCATTAGCGCTTCCCTGCCATGCCGACACTCAGTAAGTTGATGTGGCTGCTCCCATGCTATATTTTACAGAGCTCCCATGCTCTGTAAAAGTTTGGTAGAGATTGGAAAGCCAAAAGGTTTCAGAAGTCCCCCCCTGGCTCGTGCCTTCTTGAAGCAGAAAGCTGGGAGGCCCTGGAAGCAGAGGGAGGTTGAGGAGGCAGCCGGACCTTCATGTGTGTTGTGCGCTGGCTGGCTGTTGCCTGCAGCAATGACATACACGTATAAATTTAAGCCCAAAGAAAGAGATGAAAGTCTTTATGTTTGCTTACTTTAATAGTTGAGATTAAGAGTCTGACTAGCTGAGGGCACGGATACAATACTGACAGATGTTTCATTTAATTTCATTAAAAATGAAACTAAGCACCACGCGGCTGTGTGGTGCTTAGTTGCTGGCTGGGGTTAAACCATGACAGCCAGATAGCTAGGTTTTTCTTACCACCATGTTAAAGGTAAAAGATAACACACTTGCAAAATTCCATTTTAAAAATCCATTTCTGTGCCTGAGTTTCATTTTCTGCATCTCCTCATTAAGTAATGAGGCAGATGGACAACAAATCCTCTGAGTAAATTATCACTGCTAGCACTGACACCAGCTGAGGATCCGGCTTAAACACTGATGCCCTTCCCCAGCTTCTACTACAGTAATGCTATATCTGCTGCACTGCACATCCAAGTCCCAATACACTAAGCAGTACCCTTAAGCAATATTACACTATAGACATTGCATTCCACCATCCCTAATATCATCTCCAGGCTGCCAAGCAACCCATCTCTAGAAGTAAATTCATATTCCTTTAACCTGTTTCTGTCCGTGTTTATGAAAGCCATTAATTTCAGCCATTCACCTTCCCTTATTTTATAAAGCAGTACAATCCCAGCAAAAGGGAAATCTGGTTAGAGCCCAAGAGAAAAAGAGACAGCACAAAAGACCAGGAGAGGAGAAAAGGGAAACAACATGTATTTGCAAATAGAGAATTGTCCTATAAACTGATGATGCAAAATGCTGCAGTCAGGCTGATTCCTCTTTTAACTCAATATGTAAGGCCTTGGGACTCTCATCGTTACCAACATATGATCACATTGGACAATTCACGGTACTAGTTAGCTATTCAGACTTTTCTGTTATAATTCCACAAACTTCAAAACCTTCTTTACAGTTTATTCAACCAAAAGGATTGCTTACCCTTTTCTAAATTTAAAAAAAAAAAAGTCTACTAAAAAATCTAATTTTGCTATTTGATAGCTGTGGGTACACAGGGTTGACCATCTGGTAATCCTAGCGTGAAAAGCAATCCAAATCCTTCTCCGTCTTCTCCAAGGCTCAGACATGCCCTACCAGTCAGATGAAGGCTTTCCAGATACGCACTGCTCAGTAACACATTCACAGTTCATACAAGAGCAAGCCCCAAATCCTGCCCCAGAGGTAAGTGACACTTGGTTCAAGATGTTTTGTTCTGGCTGTCAAGCAGAGAAAAGCTCTTCAGCTGACAGATAATTGTTCATGTGCTGGCAGGGAAGAATCCACAGCAGATTTTTTTTGAAAAATTATTCTAGGATAGAAAAGTTTGAGATAATCGTGTGTTGTACACCACCCCCATCCCCCATTTTTTAAAAGGAAAACAAGTCTCTAGAAAGTGTTTCAGCTTCCCATAAAGACCTGGAGTACAGATAATATTGTGAAAAGGCACATATTCATGACACCTTGCTCATGGCTTCACATTTGGAGAGGCAATGCACACTAGTTACTCTATCTAAAGTTCAGAGTAATTTTCTCACCTCTTTTTCATTGAATGGTAATGTCTGCCTTCATCCTCTGTTTTCTGGATAAACCACCAGTATCTTCCACAATTTTTTAGTCTCCTGTGGTCTGTTCATATATCCTTTTGCCTCAGGGCTTGCATTTGCTCCTGAACATGGCTATTTGGCTATCGGTTGGGTGACAGTGTCCCAAGGCTGTAGAAAGCTTGCTTGCAAGGCAGAGAAATCAGTGACTTCTCCGAAGTTAAATCCCACATCCAGAGTCACTGTGGATGCCATCGCTCTGAGCTCTGTGCAGCACGTGAGCCCAAGCTTAGACAAGATGAGCAAAGACAGTACAAACATAGTTAGATTGTCTAATCTGCGACCTTTGGGGATAGCAGTGTTAATAATAAAATGCCTGCAACCACACTTCTGTAACTTGAAAAAAATTAATGGTTTGAATGAACCCATCATTACTGGGGGAGGAAAGTAGCTTTCTCTGCATGACTGCTGAACGCTATCCCTCTTTTCCTGACTGTTGCTTGCAGGGGTAGGTACAAAGGGAAACAAAACAAAGCAGAAAAGCTGTCCCCAGGTTTTGGCTGCATTTGTTTGAGTTACTGGAGGCAAATCACTGAAAAGGTTTAATCCTGTGGCATCAGCCTCAGTGTAGGTGGAAGCAAGGAGAACTTTGGCACATATGCAGTTTAAAGGTTGGGAGCACACTGCAGATTCCCACTTGATGACTTCAAGGAGAAACAAATACCCTTTTGGTTCATCTACTTTCTGAAATCCATACTGTGAACCCAGCAGCAAAATCTGACTTTCATAATGCATAAAAAATTTTAAAAACAAATGACTTCTATTAAAAAAATATTCTATACAGGACCAGCATAACTGGGTGATGTCATTTGTAAGGCTGATATCACTTCACTTGCTTTGTTTCGTTTCATTCAACAGATGTTGTCTCTGTGGAAGGAAAACAAGCAAGCCATTTTTACCATGGAGATGATATCTAACAATGATGACTTTTTCAATTATTTGTGTGAGGGTGGAGTTTCAGAGGTGATAACAAAAGTCCAATCTCTGGAATACAGTCTTCTCTACCTTTCCTTAAAACATTGTCTTGTGACCCAGAACTGCTATGCTAAAATCACATAGAAAAAAGGTATTTTATTTCTAGGATGTTTTTCTCTGAAAAAAAAAAAAAAAAAAAAAAAAACCACAACAAACCAAAACCAAAACCAAACTCACTAGCTTTGATTTATCAGCAGGATGCTGTCTCTTCCAACTCCACTACACAGGCTGTGGGGTTACTTCTCCAGTAACTCCAAGCCTGCGGCAGCTCAGACCCACAAAATGCAAACAGAAACTAATTTTCCTTAAACATTTGATTGAAAACTGTAGCCATTTAGGAACTACTTCAAGAACAGCCCAGCTGTACATGCAGCCAGAGGCAGGGCACTCAGGGAGTGATGTTAGCTGGACTGTCCCTCCATGTACATCACCCTCAGAGGCAGAGCTGTGCAGTGGTCAGTCCAGCAGGTAGATGGTAGTGCCACCATCACTTTTCCTCTAGTAGCTCGTTGTTGTGTCTTTTCTTATTTCTTTGTTTCCTCAGTACACTACAGGACTCACCTGCGAAGCCATGACAGGTCCTGAATGTAAGTAGTTGTACTTCTAGTCAAGAAGAAATTACCCTGGTGGCTTAGTACACATGCAGTTCCTATACACAGACTCCAAAAAAAACCATAGCCACTATGGAGTCCAAATGTCTTCCACCTTTTTCTACTGAAGAGCTGTATTGGGTTTGTGTGGCAAGGTTTTGGTAGCGGGGGAGCTACAGGGGTGGCTTCTGTCAGAAGCTGCTAGAAGCTTCCCCTATGTCCAACAGAGCCAATGCCAACCGGCTCCAAGACAGACCCACCGCTGGCCAAGGCTGAGCTCATCAGCGATGGTGGTAGCACCTCTGGGATAACAGATTTAAGAAAGGGGAAAAAAACTGCTGCACAAGAGTAGCTGGAAGAAAGGAGTGAGAAGATGTGAGAGAAACAACTCTGCAGACACCAAAGGCAGGGAAGAAGGAGGGGAGGAGGTGCTCCAGGTGCCAGAGCAGAGATTCCCCTGCAGCCTGTGGTGAAGACCATGGTGAGGCAGGCTGTCCCCTTGCAGCCCATGGAGGTCCATGGTGGAGCAGATATCCACCTGCAGCCCGTGGAGGACCCCACGCCGGAGCAGGTGGATGCCCAAAGGAGGCTGTGACCCAATGGGAAGCCCGCGCTGGAGCAGGCTCCTGGCAGGACCTGTGGACCCATGGAGAGAGGAGCCCAGGCTGGAGCAGGTTTGCTGGCAGGACTTGTGACCCCTGGGGGACCCACGCTGGAGCAGTCTGCTCCTGAAGGACTGCACCCTGTGGAAGGCACCCATGCTGGAGCAGTTTTGAAGAACTGCAGCCGTGGGAAGGACTCACGTTGGAGAAGTTCATGGAGGACTGTCTCCCGTGAGAGGGACCCCACGCTGGAGCAGGGGAAGAGTGTGAGGAGGAAGGAGTGGCAGAAACGTGTGTGATGAACTGACCACAACTCCCATTCCCATTCCCCCTACGCTACTCATGGGGAGGAGGTAGAGAAAATCAGGAGTGAAGTGAGCCTGGGAAGAAGGGAGGGGTGGGGGGAAGGTGTTTTAAGATTTGGTTTTATTTCTCTTTATCCTACTCTGATTTGATTGGCAATAAATTAGATTAATTTCCCCAAGTCAACTCTGTTTTGCCTGTGACGGTAATTGGTGAGTGATCTCCCTGTCCTTATATCAACCCACGAGCCTTTTGTGGTATATTTTCTCTCGCCTTGTCCTGCTGAGGAGGGGAGTGATAGAGTGGCTTTGGTGGGCACCTGGCATCCAGCTAACTTCAAACTCGCCACAAGAGCTTGTTCAATAAGTCTTCCTCTGTTGATTATCATTCATGTGCATCTGTTCTTAGGTTTGTATTTTAATGAATTACTGTGAAACTAGTTCTGAAGCCAAATCAAAGTTGCCGAAGTACATTATTTGTATTCACATGTATCTTAATACATGCAGATTCCAGGAAGAATCCTAAAATCTTATAATAGCCATATTAATGACAAGTAATTAGGAGCTACATTACTTAAGATACCTAAAGTGTTGATTCTCATTAAAGCTAGAATGACCTTAGCTGAAAGGTCAAGATGATTAGAGAGTATGTTTTTTTTTTCTTTCCAGAAAGTTGAGTATTTAAAAGTACTAAAGCATAATATTACAGCAATATTAATAAAATAGTGATTAGAATATTGACAATGATAGTAACAATTGTAGTAGAACAGGAACCAAGTCTATTTAGAGTGTTAAAATCCCACGTCCAGCCACAACACAAATGGGGAAAAAAGACTAACCCTTAGTCAGGAATTCAATTGCCAGTTATTCCATTTCACAATCTCATTCAGGAGGACAAAGTGCCTGAAAAAGCATTAGTAATCTTTACAGAAGTTACTTTGTAGAAAGGTACCAGCTCCTGTTCCTTTTTGAAGGATGCAATATGTTAAATCACTTGCAAAATGAAAAGACATGGGGACAACCATCTATTTCTTGCAAAAGACACAGAGAATCATTTGTACAAAATGAACCTGGACTTTTTTCATGAGCTTGTCCTAATAAGCAAAGTACATTTCAGATTTCACCCATAGTATCAGCAAAACATCACAGGCAGAAGGAAAAAAGTTATGTATCCATCCTGTAACTCTTCTTCCCCAGAGATATTGTTTTACAAGATTCTTATTCAGCCACTGTTTATGAGCTTCCTTTTTGCCGCACGGTACGTAGTGTAGACTGATGCTCCATCTTTCCACAAGAACATGAACAAACAAATAAAAAAGAAGTAAGCAGCAGCTGCAGGCACCAATACACCATTTCACTGAAGTGTGATGCCTGAATCCAGTTTAAACGCCTTAACTGTGGGAGTTCACAAACTCCTCATACTGACGGGCAGAGAGTAAGAACCTTCCTATGATAGATCTTGGTTCAGAGAGGGAAACATTTTGTTTACCCTGAGATTTGATAAGAAACCTAATTATTTCAACCTACCTTTAGAGACTTAATTGAGAAGTCCAAGTTTAAAAAGCCCTGCTGTTATCCAGTCTCTGCTCTAATGTAAACTGTCCTCTAGAGCTGAGTGTCTCCTTCCAAAGGGACTTTACGGCAACTATGGTCCTAACTTAGGCTTCTTGATTTACTTGAAGATGGTCAAAAGAATCCAGGAAAGTCTAAACGCATGCTGAATTATGTACTGGAAACATTTTATCAAGTTTTCAAACAGAATCAGAAATTTAATTTGCAGTTCTGTGCTTGTACAGAAAGAGTAGCAAGGGTAAAATGAGCTCATAATGTGATGAAAATAATATTTTTCTTCAATATATTTGCTCCTAGCAGTCAGACTGAGCTGCTGGGTAAAATATGTTGCCATTGCTAGCGTTGCTGAACTCACCCAGGCTGGGACAGTGAGCTGCTTTTTGTCCTCAAAGGACTGAAAAGTTAAGTTCCAACTCATCAAATCTCTTTCACTGGCAATGCAGAAGGGATTGACAGTTCAAACTGAATTTCAGAATTGAAGCTGAATTTGCAGAATCAAAAGTTAGTATGCCTTAAATTGTAAACTAGAGGGGAAAAAAAAAAAGAGAAAAATAATAAAGCTGATGGAAGTCCTCTGAGCACCATTTTAGGCTGAATACTAAGATTTTTTACAAGTCTAGGGCAGGGGAAGCAAAATTTTAATTGATTGGTTTTGGTTTTGTTGGTTTTTTAAAATGAAATGTTAAAGTTTAAAACAATTCTGGAAGAAATATAGTGAAGAAGAACAGCAGAGAGTTAAGATAGTAAGCTACAGATCGGATCAGCTTTAAGAAATACAGATAACTCTATGTCTTACTGCTGAGTAGTCCTAAATTCTTTAGTACAGGCATTTCAATGCATGTGTAAACTTCTCACTTAAACCAGCAGTATTACATGTAAAAGTTTTCCTTCTATTAGGCTCCCTATGCTCTGGATGGTACTGTTCAGACAAAAAGTATTCTTTCCCCGTCTTTACACTCTCTTATAAAGAAAATCAGAGCTGGAAAGGGTTTTGAAAGAAAACCAAACCTAATTGCATATCTGTTACAAAGTCTGAGTCATAGCAGCAATTAGTTGAAAGGAGTTGCCTTTCAGTCTAGCCTACAGCTACCAATTTAAACAATAGACTATTTAAAATGTTGCTTACCTTACAAATGTAGCGTAATTACTTATTCTAAGGAAGATTCAATCTGGCGTAAATACTAGGTACATAAGCAAAATCATGTATGAGTCTTGCTACTAATATTCATCATTCGTAATTCTGTTATGTGCTCTTGATGCTTATCACCATCAATTACTTATCTAGCTAAAACATCTTGTATGAATTATGATGTAAACCTTTAAAAGTAAGCTTCACAACATAATACAAACTAAAAAGTGGAGCAAATCACTGAGATACTTTTATTTTTAAAAAGGAAGAAACTGTGGTCTTCAAAAGGCAGAAAAAAGTATTATGAAAAGTGACTGCACAAAATAGTGTCATGGGGTATCACCATATTATCCAGTGACTCCAGAGCAGACATGCTCCATTTGCAAAGAGGTAAATAATTTTCTATGTGCCTCTGTCCCTAACTCAGGCCTCTGAGACTCAACCGCATCAATAAATGTTCTGCTGGCTGCCTCAGATCTTCAGAGCAACACCAGAGCAATCCCACGAACTTCAGTTCATGCCTCTGTGATACCTCCAGGTCTCCCCTTGTTTTCAGTGGGAATTTACCACAGGAAACAATTCTGTTGGCGATGTGCAAAATGGGACAGAGGTGTCTCCTCGCTCTCATTTAGTGGTGTTGGCTCAGCAGGTCTAACAGGAGCAAAAAGCAGTGAAAAATGGGTTTTCACCACTGAAGTGAGCAGCTGTGACTCAGAACATATCAAAGCAACAGCTTTCTTGAGTTAGAAGGTATCATTCCCACTGAGCCAACTTTCCTTATAAATCCTCGCCGCTCCTGTTTTCTGGATTAGGAACATGGAATTACACACACTCTCCATAAAAATTAGGCATGTTTGCATGAATAACCATCATGAATAAACCTTGAAATCACACACATTTGAAACAGAAAGAACTTGAACAAATCCCCTCTGCTGAGAAGAGACAGTCAGTTCTGAATACAGCATGTAGCTACATTCATTTCTCTTCTGTTTGTATTATGGTCACATATGAAATTAATTATGATGTGAAGCAGTATACAACTATAACTCATGATGTAATAATTACAATCCAAAGACCAAAAAATAGAAAGCATGTTACAGTAATATTCATGGCTTAAATCAGCAATTTGTTCTATCTAATAGAGCAGGCAAAATAATATGAAAGAGAATTAATGAAAAGTACTGCAAATTACATGTTACAGGGACTTCTGGCAATTTTCAAACAGGTATAGGCTAGGAACTGAAACCCAAGAGCAGCAGGGCAATAAAGCAGATTTCATTTATATTTCTGTCTTCTTAGTCCTAGGCTACTCAAAGAGCTGAAAAGAGCCTGGTGTAACTAATAGCCTTGGGCTTTGTAGCATACAGTGACCACCCAGTGCTATTGGAAATCTTTGCAGGGCTGTGGGTTGTTTTCTTACAGAGTTTACAGTTGTCTTCTACAAAGGCTTTTGTAAGGGAATCTTCTTAAAGCTGGGAAAAAAGCCTTGAGGGCTCTGTAACATCTGTGGCATTTTTATGTGCTGTAAAGTAGATACAGAGAGGATGAGGATTTCATCCAAGTAGTCACTAAAAGATGTTTTAATCCTACATTAAATTATTGTTAATATTTTTAGAGCATGTCTTTCCTTACCTATAGAAACAGTGCATCTTGAATTCTCTGTGAAGAACTTATTTTAATTCTGTGAATATTTCTTCATAAAATTATAATGACCTAGGATTCAGACTTGAGGAACAATTGGCTTTTTTCCTGTTGAGTAAAAACTAAGCTTTTATTGCTAGAGGTTCCCAACCTTATTTCTACTGGAGGTTATCTACCAAATGGGTTAGCAGAGAGAGATCTTTATCTCTCTCCACAGACAATTACTATCAACATTTTCTAGAGCTGATCTGTATTGTTCATTATTCACCATAACAGTTTAAGGTTTGTATTCCAGCCAGGTTGTTTCTTCTTCTTCCAGACAAATAACGAGCATTTTCTAATACCGTAATTTCTTGCAGCAAGTACATTAATGCGTTTTCATAGCCCATCTCAACCATCTGCGTGGATGAATACTGCCTCCAAATAAAACTCTCCAACTGAAAAGGCTCACAGCTGTTGTCTGTATTCACCACTTGGGTTTCATTTTTACATGGCATATTTTTTCTAGTTAGCTACCATTTGAAAGGTGTTTTTGCTGATAAAAGGTGATAGAAGGTGTCCTGGGATTAGATCACTACAGAAAAAAAGAAATAATTACTGCTGGGCTATGTAAAGATACAGACCTTGCTGACAGAACAAGGTTCAGGAAAGGTAATGTAAGACTTACAAACACATGTAATTCCTCTATGAAAGATTTCTGTTTACTCTAATTCTCAGCACTGACTGATCCTCACGTTCTTTTCTGTTGATAGAAATATGTAAATTACAGCTACCACCATCTATATTAATTTAAGAACAAAGGCAATTCATTTGAAGATTAAAAGGATCGGTACAGTCCTAGTTCTCTTCTTTGGAAAGACACTTTCTGAATGTAGAAGATTAAGTCAAAGTAACCCTAGTGATTTCATGAGAAAGCAGCAAATGAGTTGAAACACGAGCAAAGGTATTATGGCTCCCAGTTCAACATTTTGACTTTTTCTGATCTATATGTGGATGAGTGTGCACAACCAATGTCACACACAAGAGTTTTAACAGCTTCCACGGACATGCAACGTTTTGGAAGACATTTGGAAGATTTGGGGGGTTGGAGAAGATCATTTTTACAAGTATTATTTTCTTACATGAAATGTAAAACCATTTAATCCCCAAATTTGTTGCGATTTTTGTGGAGCAGGTTTTTGCACTTTTGTGTTTTAAATCTTTTCAATTTTCTCTTTCCACCATGAATGTTTTCCAGCCACTTTTAAATAAATGTTCTGAGGAGGGTTTTCTTGCCTTCAATCCTTACATGGAACTGTATGATGAAAGAAAGTGGGTTTGTTTTTTTTTTTTCTCCTCCACATTCCTAAGTTTTTTGATGTTGACTTTTAATGTCTTCCACATAATTTGTTTATTTATTTTATCATAGTCTGAAATGTGGTGTGACCACTGCAACCAGTGGTTAAACCAGTACGGGACAGAGTAACCAAGCCTCTGTCCCCAAGCCTTGGGGAAAGCAGGAAAAAACAAGTTTACTCAAGTAACTGAAGATCAACTACTAAGTCAGAACCTCTTTTACTATTGTTCTCATAAATAATGTGAGAGAAGAACGATTCCCTGAAACCTCAGCAAGAAAAAGTTACACATGATGAGAAAGTTAGTAATGCAGATCTCCCTATTTTCCTTACATTTAAGTTTCCAGAATAAGTCACAATAGAAAACCAGATGTGAAAATGTATACTAAAATTATATGCAAAGTACTGATCTACCTTCAGACCATATCTGCTGCTATCTCACAATATAAACCTGGTTGAAAATGTTTAAGAAAACAAGTATTGCACAATACCCTGAGCAAAATATGACTGTCAGCAACAGCAAGGAAACTTAAAGTGATTTCTAAATAACGTCACTCAGCTTGTAACCGTTCAGATGTTTGTCACATGAAGGACTGTTTTTCCTAAGGCAAATTCCACTTCTTTTCCAGCTAGGAACATACCTTTCTTGGGCTGTCTTTATTTTAATGCACTTGCAGTTAGCTCTTCAGAGGCATCCAGTCAATACTCAATGCAACTTCAGCCTGCTTGTACTCTGAAGTCATGTACATTACCACTTACATTTAATTCATGTTCTTTTGTATTCCTACTGATACTGTATTTTTCTTACATGGTTGGGGATGTATTTTCAACCAGTTGTGGTTATGGTAGATAAGTAAATCTCAGAAGCCCTCTGCCAGAAACTTAAACAGGAGGAATAGAAAGATAAACGTAGGCCAAATGTACCAGCGGTTATAAATTCCCTCAAAGAAACAGAGGCCTGAGAGACTCTGTTCCTTGAGTCCAAACCTTAATTTCGCAAGGCCTTTCTTGAGGGATTAAATTTCAGCACTGCGTTTATAATTTTTTTTTTCTAATTACTATTATATCATGAAACACAAAACTGTCTTGAATCATCTTATTCGTTGACTTGTGTCTGGCAGAGTACCAGCTGCTTCAGAAGAAGGGGCAAGAAATCTGAACCACAGTAGAGTAACTTATCTAGTTTGTACTTTTGGGCCCATATTTTGAAATCATATGTCACTTTTCCAACTGTCTTCTTCCAAACTCTCGGCATCCATGGTATTTTGTGACTGGGTTCCAGTGATGCACTGTTGCTTTCAATAACATCTCCTTTCATCAGGCTTAGGAGCGTTGCCTTTCAGCCTCACTGAATGCCCCTTTG
Organism: Gymnogyps californianus; assembly: GCF_018139145.2. NCBI lineage: Eukaryota > Metazoa > Chordata > Aves > Accipitriformes > Cathartidae > Gymnogyps > Gymnogyps californianus. The sequence continues at coordinate 7,053,535 of NC_059471.1, read as the reverse complement.
GTGGAATGTGTAGGAAAACTTCAAGACAGAAAGAAAATTTATCTTCTTTAAAATGTCTAGCACTATGGCCTCTTAATTTATGTATTTTCTAAAGGAAACAGCCTCAATCTTTAAAATCTCTCATCCTGAAAGCCTTTTTGTCTCTACTCACTAGTGACCTTCAGATAAACAAAAACTGATGAATTTTCAGATAGGTACTGTAGTTTTGTTCTTGCTTTAGGTTGCTAACATTTCAGGCCCAACAAGTAATTACAAAAAGAGGAAAAAAACTTCTGTTTATTTTTAATTTAACCAGGAATTAGCATTACCTGGTAAAGAAAGTGAGGAGAACAAAGTAACTTTTGTTCCCTGGAAGAAGGAATTAAACAGGGCAAAATAAAGTCTTCCCTGATGAACAAGAATAATTGACCAGCAAAGCAGATTAGTTATTTGAGGGGAAAAATTGCTGAACATCATAGGAAAAATTCAATGAAAAACACAGGGCAGTGGTTTCCAGCTGGTGAGGTATTTTATTAAAAGAGGCTCAGACAGGGACTGAGTTGGGAAAGGCAAAGGGAAAGAGACGACAGTGGCACATCTCCCTGAAATGATGAGGAAGGAGCAACAGTGGTCCTGGAGCCAGACTGGAAGGGAAGGATGGGGATGAGATACATTGAGGACACCACTATAGTGGTAGGAAATCACCCTGCAATGTGTGTAGGTCCAAAATCAGGCCCTATTATTATCTTGGCCTTTCTGCTATCATTTCTTTCAATGCAGAATGTGTTGATGTAGCATTGATATAGCATTGTTTTGATATTGCATTGCCTTAAACTCACTATGTAAAGGCAAACTCTCCGAGGGTACAGCAGTCAGCTTCTGAGAGCCACAGAAAGGAAAAGAAGGAAAAAAAACTTGGAAGAAGATCTGAAAGATTTGAAACAGTAAGGCTAGCAATTGTTTTGAGCTGTGTCCCAAGGTATCCACTGAAAGATATGCACTGCAAGAGAAACAGACAGTATTTCAATGAGAAAATATCACTGGAGGGATCAGAGATGCAGGAACTGTGTTGAAAAGTAGAGCTCCATAGATAAGTTTGATGCAAAGCCAGGAACTAGCATCAAATGTCAGCAGTGGAGAGATTGTACATGTGTAAAGAAGAGACAGAGCCATGGCAGATGCGATTTAGGCATAATAAAACTGAAATGAGTAAGACCAGAATAAACCAGGGAAACCCAGAAGTGACTCATTGCTGTTTACAGTTAGGAAGGAGAGACAAGAGGTACTTCTGCTGGGGATTTTGGGGGAGTGGCGGGGGTTGAGGGGGTATTCTGTCCAGTCAATTGCAAGATCGGCGCCAAAGGGCTTTGTCCATTGAGGGTTAAGAAGTCTGTGTAGTCATTCATTTGGAAAAATTATTACAGTTACTTTCTCTTTTTTTCTCCTCCCAACACAAAATCTTTTATTGGTTGCACATTGCCTTAATCTGTGTAACGCTCAGGGCTTTCCCTTCGCAGCCCTTCATGTGCAATGTTGCAGTCAGCTTCTCCCGTTGACACATCCCACGTATGTACCCCCGGTTGCTGTGGCAGTACCTCTAGCCAGCATTTGAATTGGTTTTTCTTCCACCCATCCTTTGCCACTCCTTAGACCCTAAATTTTGGTTTATAACCCTGTGCTAGGGATGAAACAGAGCTTAGTAGGTAATATCAGTAAAAAGCAGTCTTTTAGACGGCCATTAAGTATTTCCCCATGAGGCACATGCACAAGGCTTATTACTTCTGCAATGTCTCTGACTGATCAGCGAGTGCTCCAGTCAGTTCTGTTGGCATAACAGGCAAGAAAAACCAATGGGAGAGACTGAGAGGGTCCCAAGGAAACTATTAAATTACTTTGTAAAAGGTTTTTGGGGAACACCTGATGCACTGGAGAAGACAGCCAGAAGGGAATGCTCATCTAGGGACACCCCCACCACTTCTCTTCCTGGCTGACCATTGGGGAAACTTTTCCTTTTCTCTTTTCTCTCATTTCTTTTTTTCCTTTTCCATAAGAGCTGATGTATGCCACCAACTATGGACAACAACAACAAAAAAATCTTTTTGTATCTTTGTTTCATCATCCTGTGTGAAACTATATCCTGATGGGGGACAATCCATCCATTCATGATTTATTAGCCTGTCAAGAAATCTTTAAAACATTTTTCTGTATTAAATGTATGAATTCCCCTAAAAAAAGAAGACAGCAAACATTCTCCTTTAGCTTAATAGTGTTAAAAACAATTACATAGCAACAAGCTACAGGTTACAATTGAATTTGAACTCGTCTTTAGGTTGATAAGTGTTGCATTTTCTGTGTGAAAGAGAGTGAAATAAATATTCACTTAACTGTCAAAACTTTTGTGAAATTTGATCTGTTTAAAAGATCACGTCAACATTTAAATCTAGCTGGGGGAAAATCTCAGGATCAAGTCACCTGTTTCGGTCAGATGGCTAATGGTAATTAGATCTTCACAAATCCCCTGGTAACCAGCTCCTAACAACTTTTGAAAAGTTAGTAATTATCTCAAACAGTCCCTGACACTTTAATTGCTTGCTAATTTTACCACGTATTATAAAGACATGGCAAATTTACAGTGGATGTACTGTACAAATATTTGTTAATTAATCCTCACAAAATATCCCCCTAAGATGCATTAGTGACTCTATTACTTCTATTGACATTTTCTGGTGAATCCATGGCAGCAGTTCAGCTCTTCCAGGGTCACACCTACACTTCTAGGCCCATGTTCAGTCTTTCTTCTTGCATTTCTAGCCAAGTTTACCCCTGAGAGGATCCCATAGTTTTGAGTCCCTTCTGAGGTTGATGATACAGTTAGCTGTTCAGCTGGTCAGCTGTGGGTGTCTAATTTAAGGTGAGCTGAACTGGTTTCTCATTTATCTGAATTTACTGGCTAATAGGGACCAAGCTCAGATGAAGATCCCCTGCCTCAAAGACACCTAAAATACTCAATGTATGTGTTCTCTCTCTTTTTTTTATGCCTTTGCAGCACCTGCCTACACTGTGAAAGCTGCAGAGGTCTCAGAAAAGAACCAGACCTAAGTGTGCGGTCCTTAATTTGTTCTCTCATAATTTTAAAGCAACTAAAAAAAATATAACAATTGAACATCATTGAAATAATGGGCTGATCTACCAGCTGGGCAAGAGGGAAACATACTGCAAACAGCTCAGTTCAATTACTCACTGCTTACTTTTTGTATATTAATTAAGTAATTTAGAAGCAAGAACCAAGACAAAAACAAAGGAAAACAAATCAGATGATCTCATAGTCCCGCAAGCTCCTGCTCTTGCCTCATCTCCAGGGCATCTTGGCTGACCCTTCACAACAGCTTTCTCCTCCTTCTCACATTTTTATGTCTTCCTTCTGTTACATGCAAAAAGAAAGGAGAGAAAAAGCTGCCTGACTAGCATTAAAAAATCAATCTTTGCTGCTTTGAAGGATGGATTTGACCAGATGGAAGTGTCTGTAAGAGAGAGACCTACATCTCAGCTAGTCACCTAAGCTGTCTCTGGTAAATGGAGAGAAACTGGCACTTTCAGGACACAATTAATCTCATCCCCATGTAGATATTTAAACTAGGTCATATGGATCATGCCTTAGAAGAGACAATTCCTCTCTACTGACACTAAAGGGAGCCTGAAATCACTAGATATAGATGTTTACATCGGTTATGTCTGAAGTTAAGTGAGCTGAATGCCACCTGAGTTCTTTAGATTGCTTTCTTGCTTTAGAGACAAAAAGCCTTATATTCACTTTCTGGTTACACATGTGGCTAGAAACCAGCATGTGGCCTTCATGTCCCCATTTTTAAGAACTCAAGCACTACAATAGATGTATGAATGTATCATGTGATTCACTACAAAAGCAGGTTTCATAAGAAATTAATAACATCTCAAAAGCACACAGGAAGAAGAGTGTATGAAAGTACCGATCAGCACTCCAACACCTTCTCAGCAAGAATTCAGGTTCTTGACTTCATGGGTCAGCTAGTAGAAATGAAACTGTCTTTCAAAGTCTTAACATTTTCCTTTTCTAAAAGAACCATGTAGTATGATTTAATTTCTAATACAATGACGCTTCATATAATGTCTAGTCACTGAGTCGCTAGCCGTTATCATAGCCATGATAATCTAAAGATATAAGTGAGACTAAAGGGCATTGTGTACCCAGAAGCACATCCGCTGTTTTTCAGCCACTGGAGATGGTCCAATAAAAGAACCTGTCTCTTCCACACAAGCTTTGTTTCACTCACAATTTAGACACTTTTCCATTTTAACTGGGAGATCCCTATTTTGCAAAAAGATCAACCCTTCAAGAGTTCCTGACTTTCACTTAGTGCTCAGCTAGAGAGAGATTTCTAAATAGGGACTGAAACAAGGACTGGGTTTAAAGAGATTCATTCCTAGCAATTTCTATTGTGCTAGTTATGGCTAATTTTTCAAAAGCACTTAGCATGGAGTTGCTGAAAAAATATATATTAATTTCTGAAGGAAAGAAATACACATAATACCAGGTTAATGGAAAACAGATCCTGTCAAGTTAACTAACATGCTATCTTTTTTCAGATAGGATTACAAATTTGGCTGACAATGGTAACAATATTGATATAATATACTTAGACTTCTGTAAATCATTTCACATGGCGCTGCATGACATTTTATTAAAAACAAAATCAAAAAGGCACACATTAAACGGATTAAAAAGTGTCAAACTGACAGGATTCAGAAAGTAATTACAAATGGGACAGTTGATCAGCTGTGTTCAGTGGGATCCTCATGGGCTGGTCCTGGCCTTGTGCTTTTCAAATGTTGATCAATCTGGGAGAAAACTCCGTCACTTACTACTGATGAGATTTGGCAAAGACAGAAAAAAGGTAGTGTGGTAAATGGTGCAGAAGACAGGTCACTGATACAGATCAATGTATTTTTTAACACGGAGAGCAATAAAATCCTAACTCTGGGAATAAAGAAAGCAACTCTTCCTTATGGGCACTTTCCTAGATACAGGGCAGAACGTGAACTCCCAGTGCAGCAATGATGTGGCTAAAGGAGACAACATAACCCTGAACATACACACGGTATCTTTAGGGGGAGCCAGGACATATATTACTTCTGCACGGGGCTGCAACTGCTCTGAGGCTGCGTGCAGCTGTGGCATGCACAGATCAGGAGGCCTGCTGTGAAACTGGAGAGAGCTCAAAGACAAGTCAGGAGAAGGATGAGAGCTCTGGCAATCATGCTTTGCAGTAAAAGATGCCAGGAGCTCAGTTTATTTACTTAATCAAAGAGATGATTAGGTGATGCCTTTGTCGCAGCCTCGAGCTACTCACAGGGGGAACAACCCTTTGCAGTGGACTCCTCAGTCCAGCAGATTAAGATGTAGCAAAAAACTGAAAGTGACTCAAAAGCTGGAAGCTGAGACTACATTAATTCAGACTAGAAATATGGCACACACCTCCAACAGACTAATTAACCCCTGGAATAATACATTTGTAAGGTTGTGAGAGGTTCTTCCTCATCAGAAATTATTCAACAGAAACAGAATGTTTTTCTAAAAGGTACGGCAGGTGTCAAGAGATGTATCCTTCCTCCAACAATTCATGGTATTTTTACAGTCTGCGCTGACAGACTAGATTAATTATGATTGTTCTGTCTAACTTGAAAACTTGGCCACTTATTTCTGTTTGCAAATGAGAACTGAAGTTTTGAAAACAAATCTGGAGCAGGCTGAAAATCCTGTCCAAAATATCTGCAAATATGTATGAAGTATCTATGATATTTTTCTTCATGTGTCCTGCAACTTGGATGAAAATGCTTTTCTGAGTTTTACTTGTCCAGTCAATCCTCCTTTTCTAAGGTTTTAATGATCCTCTGTGCTATCAAAGGCAGGCAATCCTTTCCAATTACTTCTCTGCAGAGATTCCTGTTCGAAATTTGAGAGGTTTACCTCTTTGGTGAAAGTGAGACTAAAACAAAAAATGCTTGTGCCCAGGTTTCTTTGATTTGTTTTTATGGGATTCAGATTTTATTTTACTTGTCTTTCCAGAAGAAGTCTGGAAGCTAGTCAGTTATCAGGAGAATTTATACTACTTCAAACACTCAGATCTGTCTGGAGATAGAAAGGGAAAAATCAGCCACCTCCTGCTCCTCTGAGAAAACAGTGATGGCTACGCTTTTAATAATAGTTTTTTTTCATTCTGTAACTTCTGTATTAGTCATTAATCTGTAGCTATCACTTATTATTTTGGCATGGGGACACAGGTGGAATGCAGACTGCCTGAATGTGTTCCAGAGTTCATTTCTTTGGTGTGTGTCCACAATTGAAAAAAATATCAATTCTTCTTTTGGAATCTTCTTTCGTGTCTTTACTTCCAAAAGACACTTTCCTTGTCTCCCACTGTCTGTAAGGATATCATGGAAGGAAAGGGGTGGGGGCTTCCCACTCCAAAAACAGGTACAAGCATTTCATACATTCATCCCATGCCAAAAACAAAGGAGCCTGGATAGGAACAAAACATCTCAGTATGTCCAAAATATATATACAACCAGTAGCAGTAGCATTAAAAGAGGACACACCTGTGAAGGCTAGCCCTGGAAAATGCAACACAACCACAGACACAGAATATCTTTATTCAACTTAGCGTGAACAAATGGGACAGGAGAAAGAGATGAAGTTAGAAGTGAATATAGATAGAAGCTAACCATGAGTGATTGTTGGGCAGCCTTTAATTGTGGCAAGCTATTATCAGCTCCATCCATCACCAATTAATGGTCTTCTGCACTTGTCCCCATCCAGGGGATAGGAGTCACAGAGTTTCCCAAGAAAAAAACACCTTACTTCTGCCTGGGTCATGTTCCTCAATATTTTGTAGGCAGCATTGCTGTCAGGATTGTTGATCTAATTTCTCTGCAATCTCATAAAAATCACACAAACACTGGCATCTCAAGTGCATAGGGCAAGCCTATCAGCAGTGATTTAACAGCAGAGGATTTAACTTTTCATCATTTCTATGTAAACACAAAATTGTCACATATAGACATGATATTATATTCTAGTTACTGGCACTTATTAAAAACCCAACAAATTTAAATACTACAGTCCTAGATCTTTTCAATTCTCCTCTAACAAAAAGGCCAAGTATATATCTCTGATAACAATAGCTCATCAGATAAGCTCTAACGAGCCCACATTAAAATGGGAGACACAAAATAGAACTGAAATATATTTTTTTTTGGTACTAGTATCTATCCAGAAATTTCTGAATGAAGAAAATAGTGCCCAGCTTCTGTATCTTCCAGCCGCTATTTTTGTGACTAACTCTTCTAACTTTAGAGAAGTACCCCTTATCCCCATAGCATAATATTCATATTTGCTTAGTGTTCATAAAGAATTCTTAGTAGTGGATTTAATTTCTTATACTCTGCTTGTCATTTTAGCATCTCTGTACCTATTCACACATTTATAATGGCCTTTAAGGGAATATTATTCTGATCTATGGATTAAATATAGTCCCAATCTTATTATATCTAGAAAACCAGAGCTGCTGCTGTGTTATTAATCTATTCTAATTACCGCTTTCATTCATAACTTGTTATGGTCATGTATTGTAAATCAACACTTGCAGCTGGGTGGAGTGGTGAAGTACATACTTGGGTATTTTAAATGCTTGCAAATCTGGCCAAGTTTGATTTCAGAAGTGGAAAAATCAATCTTCAGGAGTGATGTACTTCTTATTCAGATAGAACTACTATTTGAACTGTATGAGACTGGATTCAGATCTCCTGTTTACCAGAACTCCTATTAATATCACTGGTGTGATTGCAAAAACTGGGCCATAAATGAGAACTTTAACTTCCTGTGAAGCATGAGAGTGGGCAGTAGCAATATATTTTAGTAACAGGTACAGCAAGCTACCAAAAGAAAGAAATGCTGTGGTATTACTACTGTTGTAATTTTGAGAGAGCTTTCTTTGTACAAGCTGGTCCAGGAGATCACTAACCCCTTTTTGCAATGAGTTATCTCTCTCCTAAAATTCCATCTTTATTTAACGAAAGGATGACAGCAATACAAACAGCTCAGCTGTTTTTAGCTCTCAAGGCTAGATCCCACAGTTGTTAAAGAGATCCCTTATAAAGTTCAAGGTCTTGCCTATTTTATAGCCTAGGCAAGCATTTTATAAACAGATGACAAGATATATTATAGAAATGCAACTAGATATTCACAACCTACATAATATTATCCTTTTCCTTGTCCCCAAACCTCTCAGGGTGGAAATTCCACACCAACTTTGTTTGCTTTCTAGTACTAACCTACATTTTGCCTTGGCGTCCTACAGTAGCAGAGGAACCGTACTTTGACCTGCCACTTGTATTGTAGTTATGACTATGCAGTTGTGAGTAAAGTAAGTCAGACTGTCAGACATGATCAGAACTACAAAAAGGAGTAAAAACTACCCCTGAGTCTATTCTTAATTACATTACAAAAAGTGAGAAACCAATCTTTCCTGCTTACGCCTTTTAAAATGCTATATCAAAGCCATTCGTGTGACTTCTGAACTGTTCCTCACTTAATAGACAGGTGCTAGAGGATAGTGCATGATAGAACATTTAAAGGAGGAAAATACACGTAGGAAACCAAGGACCATGTCTGGAAGTCTGTGAGAGCTGGGACTCCAAATCCTTTCAACTTCATCCCCCATTTGCAAAGAATACCATAAGACTACAGCAGAACATACTTTGGCAACACAGGCCCAAGTCTGAAAGATCCGTAAACTCTTTTCCTTTGGAAGACCAGAACAATTCTTGGTACAGGTGGCAAAATATGTGATATACACAACTTAATTATGTAGCTATATCATTAATATATACTGGGGGAGGGGAAGAGTTACAGCTGTGTGTAAAAACGTAGACAGAAGTCAGCAGCTCGGTTAGCATTTGTGACATTTTGCAGCTTTTGGCAATGAAACATTTTGCTATTTGTTACTATGATTCTTCTGCCTTTATTGCTTAATCCATAACTTATGTTGCAATTGGAAACTGCTACGTTAAAATAATTACTTATATTTTTGAAATGCGGATGGGACAAGAGGACGAACAGAGAAAGCTAAAGTGATTAAAGGATGCTAGCTCGTAGCACCCTCCATGGGCCCTGGCCATACTCCATTGCTACCCCAACAGGTCCTCTGCATCATCTGAGATCCTCAAAAAGTGACAATGCATAGGTCAAAAGTTCGGCCATAAATGACTTCATAGTTACTGTTTGACACAGGCTAGCGTAATCTTTTAGCTGAAGCACAGGATATGCAAGGGGTCATATGTAGAAAACTTCTATCACCACCACAGTGACCCGAAGTTAGCAGTCAGAACAAAAAAAGGCTCTTAGTTAACCCAGTGTTCAGGTAGGAGCTCAGTTCTGTGGGGTGCCAAGTGTACCCATTAACATGAAGACAGCCTTAAACTCCTGCTGAAGTGACTCTGAACCTCCTGGGAAGCCTTTGGTACTTCAAAGGGTATGGATCTGAATTCATAACAAAAAACCCCTGATCTTTACATGAAGCTCTGACGACCCCGAAGCCAGTGCTGACTGCTGCTGAGAAAGAGGTGTTTCAAGGTGAGAGAATCCAGCGCTCACATCAAGTCCCATGCTAAAGTACAAATGAAAGACATCAGCTCTGCTACCCAAATTCCCAGAAGCACCAGCTGTGCCTCCAGTAAGACCCTCAAACTGTCACGCAGAAATAGCAGCCCAGATTCACAGTAAAATCCGTCAGAACTACACATAGAGTTCGTCAAGGGAAGGGGAAGGCAAAACTCCTACAAACTTTTAAGAAAAGCAAGACCCCAGTCCATAAAAGTTTTTCAAGCTTAGCTCAGAATATGGAAGCTAGATATTTGCAATGTTTCCCATAGTGTTACAAGAAATATTGCTAATACTGAGGGATTTTAAAATACTTGGCAAAGCCAAGAACAGAAAGTTTTTAATGGCAACCTCTAAAAATCTCTTGCATGTAAACACAGAAAGTATTTTCAATACACAGTGGACACAACTAAAACTACAAACATTTGACCCTGGCCAGCCCCCTGCCATAGTTAGCCTGTGCTCCTGAGACTTACTCATGCTGAAAATACAATATATTTAACTACTGTATATAGTAGTAGTTCACTTTTTCAGGCACACTCCACTTTTTCACAAGAGCACTTCTGATCTTGGAGGCACTCCTTTTGGATTTTAATTCCTTGACTTCTGTGCTTATTTATGATATCTTCCACTGAGGTACAAAATTGTACATACATGAGAGAGCAAGAAAGAGATCAGTCAAGAATGTAGAATGTTAATAACACTGTGTCTAGTAAACAGGCAACAGTAAGCAACAGTTATATTTTCTTTTTATTTTTTTTTAATTCAAGCTGAATTTCATTTTAAAAATGTAGGTCCAGAGAAACTCTGACAGAGAAAGATACGTTGCTCCTAACTTCTCAGACATCTTTCTGCCTTTTTTAGCCACTGACTTTGCTTCTGCTCAGGCAGAAAGAAATAATTATTTGCATAGGCAGGTACATGTTCATGGTCAGTACTATTCTTTAGTCAGCTGTAAAAATAGGCTTTGATTAAGAATTCATGGGGTAGACCTCTTTTTCTAAGTCTGCATATGCCACTAAGTTCACACGGGCAGTTTCAGATAGACTGGCAATCAAGAAGCGAGTCCTACCTTGAACTTGAAAAATCTGCTTTCTCTAAAGCCATAAACTGCAGCTGCCATCAGAAACAGACCCAATTGCTTTTCTTTTTCACTTTCCAGGGCAAGCAAATCTATTTCCTGTTACAGCCTGTACTTATAGTTTAATTCTATCTTATGACTTAAAGACTAAAATATTTGAGAACCACGAAGATTTTTCCACCCATTTAAAAGGGGGAAAATACAAAACTCGAAACAGATGTTTTATAATGTATTTCATTTATTTTGGCCACCCATAAAGCTGTGGCTTATGCTAGTGCCAACCAAGTTAAAAGCAACAGAGTTCTGCAGAAACACTATGTAATACATTTTAGAATGACCAGACATGGGGAGCATCTTTCAATAAACTCCTATTTATTAAGTAATTTGCAATGTCAGAAAAAGAAAATAGGAATTACTGAAGATGCAAGTGGTGCTGCCATACTTGGGCAGTTCCTGGGGGGATTTGCAAAGTTTGTGCAGCTTTTTTATGTTATTGTAGCCCAATGCATAGCTTGGAAAGTAGATGATCAAAGTATACATTGAAAGTGGATGAGTTTGATGAAATTAGAACAACTGAAGAGAACATCCTTACAACAATATCATGTAAACAACAGATACTGTATATCAAACAATTATTCCAGAGACACTTAACAGTTGAGGAAGTTCCAACAATTTAAAACTATCTTATCCAAACAATCGTCAGACTTGGGCTAGTACAAACCTTTCACTTTTTTCTGTGTTTATGAATGGAAACAAAGATATTTCAAAAGTTAAACCCATGAGACTCCTAACAGTTGCTGTAGTACTTACTGATAAGGTATCTCGTGGAAATTACAGTAAAAATAGTCATATTGAAATTTGCCCCGTACCTATTCTTATTTAGACTGAGAAATCATTTCTCAACAACAGACCCACTTTAACAGAACACCTTCAGCACAGTACTGCAGGCTGGGGGACAAAACGAGCAATAAAGAATGGTTGGTCTCAAAACACTTCTTTATTGACAATTTACTGCATAGAACACAGGGCATGTAATGTGGATATAATTTACTAACCTGCCAAAAACATTATAGGGAAAGCATAAGGAAAGGACAATGGATGTGTTTTAGGAAGACAGAACAGCATTAAAAGTTTTAACTTGTATTTTTTGGCTTGTTGTCCACATATTCAATGAAAATATACTTTTCACCTTCCTCCTCAGAAGTGGCACAGAAAGTGAATTGCAAAAGTTAATTAGAAAGTAATAAAACGTGAAAGCTTAGCAATTCAGTACAGCAATCAGCAGTACAGACCTTGACCACATACATAGGAGCAGACTCTTAGAATGTGAGCTTTTAATGCAAAATACTTTTTTAATCAAATGGCCAAAAAATATTTTGACCTAATAAATAAATATGAAGTTCATTATTATCAAACCAAGTGCAAATGCAGAAAACTCACTTTAATTCAGAGGCATGCTTACAGCAGTTTGAAAGCAAAATATCCTTTACAATTATTTCTCCAGGTAAAACAGTTCTAACTATGATTATCCAGCATTTGCCAGTGCTTTCCTTCCCAGACAGACACACTCATTTGAACTTGAAAAAGCCAGAATGCCAGAAGTACCTCCCCAATATGTTGACTAAGGACAGTAATTCATTTAAATTATGCAACTGGATTCCCACAGCTGGCCCACAGCTTGGCTTAGAGCTCAATTCAATGCCAATGATCCTGTCTGCTAATATTGTCCTACTTGCAGAGGAGGTAATATATCCAGCAACTTATATTGAAGTTCTGACGCTAATTAACAGAGCAAGCAAATGTTGACATGAGTGACAAACGCCGGTTAATAGTTACTGTGAGACCGGTGCTGCCAGCTGGCATTGTTCTGTAGCATTTTGCAGTAATAATCCCCTGTTTATTTCTTAGGACATTGCTTATAATTTGTTTGTATGCATTTTGTTTCAAGTTAAAAACAAATCAGCACAAAACCCAACCCAGGTAACAGCAGCAAGATCCCCGATTGTCAGACAAGTAATCAACACGAAAGCATGCAAGCAGCATCACTTGGAGGATGCATGGGGGACTAGAGTATAGGAATTCTTATCCTATATAAAGCTATGTAGCCTTGCACAAACAGCCTTTGGCATCTTGTTTCTGGCCTACCTGGACAGTAGCAAAACATGTTTATCAGATCATACAAGCCCAGAACCTGAATTGCAAGCAGTTAAAAACTGAAGGTCTCTAAACTGCAAAATTAAAACATGCTTCTATGCTTTAGCTACACAGACAACGATAAAACAAAGCCTCCACAACCACCTGTAATAATATGCCTGTTCAGCCAGCAATTCCAAAGTACTCAGCAACACAAGGTAGACATTTTCTGCAGCTGGTTTTACATGTACATTCCTGCCAAATTGTTGTCTCGTCTCCTCTTACCTTCACATTAGTCCGGAGTGCACAGTAACATGCAAAAAACATTGCAGTAAACAAGGAGCATATGGACCAGTATTCAGCGTCTCTGCTCTGCACAAACGGTACACACACGATCCCGAGCATGTGCTACTAAGGAGCATCCGTTCCCTCTGTCAGTTTGAAAATGCATTGATCTCTGTTTTTCTGACTACAAAAAGACATGTCTTGAAGGCACTGAGTGAAAGCTACATATCTCTTCATCGACTATATATAGAAATATGCCCAGTAATTTCAATTAGCAGAGAATTCAGCATCTGAAACTTGGACCTCAGTTGCTTTTCCTTCCAGCATTTTAAATTCAGGGGGGAAAAAGGAGGGGGAACTCACCCAGAGGGGAAAGGTGAGGAATTAAAATGTAAGCAGCGAGTTACTTGTATTTCCCCCTGGCTTTGATGTTTTTCTTTTCAATATTTTACAAATGTTATACACAGAAAAATGAAGAAAGGTCTCTCTTCCGATTCTCAAATTTACTGTAGATTCTGCACTGTTTCTGTCTGCTCTTGTTAAAGATGCAGCATCCCTTTTAACAAAGACAACGTCATCAATCATGACAGATTCAACATGTTCTACTTACAAATACAGTCTCTGATTAAGGACAATGGCTGGCTGGCTTATTAACGTTTCCTCAAATTCAAGTTCAGTCCCCTGTGCTAATCTATTTTTAAATAAAAAGTCCCACCTACTCCTTCACTCGCATTTAATAAAAATGCAGCGGACTAGTTCTAAAGATCTTGAATTGCATTGTGCTCCTAGCTCAGACACTGGACATCATTTTCAAAATGTTTTCTTGTTTGCCGGGGTTAGAAACACAGAGAAAAATTAAAATGAAAGCAGAAAAATCTTGGAGAAGGCTGCGCCCTCACATTTGTAACTACATATTCTGAATTCAAAATGCTCCAATATCTTCCAGAAGGAGGGAACTCAGAACCTAGCCAGAAGGCAAAGCTTTAATTTACAAGCACAAAAATAAGATCAAACCACTTCTTTCACTCCTGTCAACTGCTGGGATGCTACAAATTAACTGATTGTTTACTAGACTGCAGGGACACAAAGTCAAAGACTCAACTCTTTGTTTACAGCACCAGGAACCACCGATATTCATACTGAATTATGAAGCAGTCTTCAGGAATAAAACCAGAAAGAGCCTTTTTTTTTTTCTCACTGCAGCAGCTACTGTGGGAGGCAAAGAGTGGAAAAGGCTTTACTACCTCCTCCTCTATCAGCACAGAGCAGTTTGTGTAGGATAAGCATAACTTAATAGAAATATCTGCAGTGACTTTTAGGATTTCTTTAAATAATTCTTTACGTAAACCCCCTTGGAAATCTGCAGAAATACTGAAGTCCTATCAAAGTCAGTGGGTATCTTTCTGTGGGCAATGAGGTGAAGAAGCTTAAACAGAAGGATGTGCATTTAAAGAAGAAAAAAGGGGGGAGGGGAAAAGACGTCAGGGTTTTTTCCAACATCTTCCTAAAGACAAGCTCGCAGAAACTGTCGTCAACTCCAAGCGAACAGCTATTTTTAGCCTGTCATTGTTTGTGCCTTTTTTTAGAAACGAAAAAGGCAGTCGCGTTTAAAGCTAGATATTGCTCTACGATGTATCCTAAGACAGCTACTTAATTTGATCCCCAGCTCCATCTGTCATACAAATTATGTAATTAGTAATCACAACCTTCTTTGGCACAAGCAATGACTTCCAGAACAAAAGAGATGAACCCTCTTCTTAAATCTAATTCTGCAGTTTTTATTAGTAACGAGACTGGGGTCTAGATGCCATAGTTCATAAAGCTGGGATATCCCAAAGTTACGATAGTTCAGACTTCGTTTGCAGCAATATCCATCAAATAAGCTAAAACATAGTAACGTGTTGCTCAGCAAAAGCATGGGAGAATTAATTGATGTATTTTTCTGACACTCTTCAAGTGAATAGAAAGGGAAAGGAATCGTGGCTTATTTTGCAGTACAGTACATTAACAATTAAAATTAAGCATCTTAGTCATTGAAAAAATATCACAGATCTTGGGGAATTCAGATCCACCAGAGAAATGCAATTCAAAAAGCAAAGATGAATAGATGTACAGTCCTGAACAGCGAGGCAAGGCTCAGGCAAGCATGTAGCTGCATATGAAAATCAAATTCAAGCTTCCTTTCTGCCAAAGGAATTACACAAGGTTTCAGTCAGCAAAGTCTTTGAAACAACTTTCTTCTTCACGATCCTAAAAAGTTAATGGTTTTGGTTTTAGGCAAACAAACCCAACATGGGGAAAATAGGAACCTCACAAAAAGAAAGCAGAGCTGCGTAACTATACGATTCCCAAGCGATCACCTGGATAAAAGACTTCAGACTCATTTAGGAAAACAAGAAGTAATGCAGTCCTGAAGTCTTCACTCAGAAAAACCTCCCATGACTCCTGAGTGTTTAGGAGGAAAAGTTATCTAGGAAATTACAGACCCTGACCCTCATAACACTGTAAGAGTGAAAAGGGAAGACTCCCATCCATGTGGCGGATGCCTCCTATAATAACTGTGGGGCACTTGAGAATTTGCAGGAAAATTGATACCTCTGTACCAGCCAACAAGGTATTCCTTCGATAGCAGACCAACCTAACACATTTAGCATGGGCTACTTCAGGTAATCTACACAAGCAGATCCCTGCAGGGCTTGTTCACCTCTGCCAAAGCATTCCTTATTGCAGCAGTCTAATTGTTAAAGGCGGCATTCTCATCAAGGACATACAATATTTTATTATGACTAACAGCCACTCAAAAGCATCACATATTGGTGACATTTACGGTCTTTGACATAGAGTTGATAAAAATGAGTGAGGAAAAAGCCTTGCCCAAGTCTGCCAGACATGCCAAAAATAGTAGAACATTTCAAGTGCTCAGGGTCTTTTTAAACAGGAGACGACAGGGAAGAACCCCACAGATGAAAGAAGTTACTCCATTTAAAAAAAACAAAACAGGTTAAGTATAAAAACAGTAGAGAGACAGTAGTCCAAAAGAGCTGCATTACAGACCCTCTTTAAAAAGACACACAACTTGTGACCGGAATATTCTTAGATGATAGAAACCACTGGAGCCACTATCTTGAGCTGTGAAATTTCATCATTACTTTATCCTCCTGTGCCTTCAGAAGGGCAAAAGGGAGCGCTTGGAAGGAAATCCTGGTTGTCTGCAGAGGTTCAAAGAGAGCAGAGGGAACGTGCTGCCCTGGAAGACCTTGATCTCAGGAAGCCCCGACGGCAGTCTGCTTCGGAGGAGTGAGGTGAGGACAGCCCTTTGTAGCATCTGTCACTGCCCAGAAGAGCAACAGGGGCTAGTAGCAGTAGTAGTAGTAATAGTAGTAGTAGTAGAAATGCCCTATTGCCATTGTATCCTGAAGCTGTAGTCAAGGACCCGCACTGTGCTACAGCACTATACAAGCACAAAGCAGACAGTACTAGGAAAACCTTGTAGGGGAACAATGATCCCATACTGGAGAGTAATGTTTTCATCCTCAGCAGCATAACCATTTTCAAGGTTGTTTTTTTTTCCCAGGCATCATATCCCAGGCATAGACTAAAAATGAAGTAAAGAAAGCAACGCTCTCCAGTGTTTGCTCTACAACAGTGCAAAGTGCCCCACTTCACTTAAGCACCACATTTGTGGGTAAATATTAGAAATTGCTTTTAAAAGGCTTGCTGCAATGAGACAGACTTCGTGATCACCCTCTGATAATCACAAGGAAAGCAGAAATTATCTAGAAAAAACAGAAAATAGAGGGGGAAAGGACTGAAGAAGAGGGTGCGTTGCTCTCTGAGTGGACAGAGGGAGAAATGCCACTCTTGTCCTCCAAAAGAGAGAAGAGTGGATGTCTGCAGGGAGCTGGACATAATGGTGGAGGTTTGCGAAGCCATCTGTAGTGTCTGGCCATGCAACTCTTATTAGTATCAACATTGATAATCCATGCCACTGACTTTCAGCAGCCAGGGGTGTAATTCTCCCTCTTTTTGCGGTGATGCTGGAGGTACTGGCTTGTGCACTGATGGTACTATGGCTACAGTCATGCTCCATCACACCCTGTCTTGGCACACTGCAGTGATACAATCTGTATAGCACCCTAGTCCTACATTGCTTAAATGACTCTGATTTCAGCACATGAGCTTTAAACTGGAATGATTTTACTCCTTTCTGCACTTCTGAGAATTTAAATCGTCATTAAAATGTTATTTTCCACAGCTACAGGAAGTTCATTACACTGAAAATATCCATGTGGGAGGGTGGGATATTGCAGGAAGCATTGATGCGGACTGCAGGTCTTGGGTGCTGTGGGGGTCTACAGTTTCTAGATGGAAAATGTTGACTCCTGAAGAGTGGATTGAGTCTATGGGGCATCTGGAAACAACTGCAGAAAGAAGAACATGGAACAAAAGCCCCAACTGGCAAGAAGGTTTGCTTATTTCCACTATAGCAAAGTCTAGTAAAACATAACAAACAGAAGAACTAAATCAGCAACTTGAGCTCAGCAAATCTTAAAATTTCCAGAAAGAGAAAGAAAAAGGCTGAATAGATTATTTACAAACTCTCATCTCCAGTATTGTAAACATCTCTCTCTGGCACCCTGGCATTCTGATGCAAAAGTTGCTGTGTCAAATATTCTTCCTCACTTCCAGGCCAGTAAACAGTGAAGACCTTCCTCTGGACTGATTTAACTTAAGCCACAGTTTTTCCTGAAAACTTTCTGTTTCCTTTTTCCTGCACCATCTTGTTAATACAATTATCTGATTTTTGAGCATTTAATACTTTTCCTCCTAATGTCTCAGCTCTCTGCTTTCTGTCCTCTGTGGTTGTATTGAGGAAGGTTGTGATCAGATATATGAGTAAAACACATAATTTACTTAGAAATCATTTCATCTCAATATTAAATTTATATATATTTTATGAACCAAGCCATTACGGTTAATATTTCGAAACAGCCATAAAACCATTTATAATAAGCAAATTTAAAGAAACTATACGGCCAAATAATAAATAAAAAATAAGTGAACAATGGCCTTGATCCTGTGAGTCTTCATGACCGTGAATTTCTCAGGAAAGGCTTCCTCATTGCTCCCGATGACCCTAAAACAGAATACTGCAAAACGAGGAACAGAGGCCCAGAAAGAACGAATTGGATTAAGCCTCATAAAGCATCTTGAGTTACTCAAAGCCCCATTTTTCCTCTGCTGTACCTGTAACCTGTGGATCACGTTTATTTTATACTTCATCCTATCCAACTGATTGAGAAGACGTGACTCTGCTATAGCCTTCATTGAGACACCCAGGCTGTGAAGACTTTTTCAGCTCTGCAGACCCCCAGTTAAGTTTCCTGAATTTCACTCAAATTGATGACTAATATGTCTCCACAATGTGCATTTCATTTTGTGACTATGAGAGAACAGCTGCCTTTCTTCTTGACCTGCATTCTCATGATAACACCTTCGAAAACGTATTTCCATCCACAGTCATATTAAAAGCCATGGCAACCTGGCATCCTAGCAGACTATCTAGTCTGTCTTCCTTGCTGAGAGAAGATTAACCATACATAGACTATTCTTGACAAATGTTTGCCTAACCTGTCCTTCAAAATCTCTCATGAAGGGAATACAATCTTTGCTTTAGATGGTCCTTTATTCTTATTATGGGAATGTTTCTGTGAAGATCAAGATGATCAACAGGAAGGTACCACCACCTGTTATCCAAATGAGATTAATTTAGCAAAACTGCTCTTTTTAGTTTAGTGTTTTTTAGTTTTCCACTTCTGGGAGGTCACAATGATAGATAAATTAGCAGGAAAGATGTGAAGCCCTAAACTCTATAGTTTTGAAGCCCTGGAAGAGCAAACGCATGCTGAAGCTTGCCATCTGTGCATGGTGCTTTTGATACTTTCACCTTTGTAGGGTAAGATTGTCACCTTGATAGAAGTGTGTGTAGACAGACAGATTCTCATTTATTCTGCACTGTTTATGTGTGCACACATATTCACACGTATACAGGGATATACTTGTATGCAAAGTGCATGTTTGTGAGACAGAATACCAAGAGCAAAATAAGAAAGGGAGTATCTACACTGTTGCTCCCTACAGAAGCTAATATACAAGGTGATCGGGACCTTCTGATATACACTGCCTGTGATTCAGTCCAGATAGATGTAGAGCTCAACACAAGGTAAAAAGCTCAGATGATTAGAAGCCTATGCTTGGTTTCCCCCCAAAAAATCATTTACCGTGATGGTTTGAAAAACTTGGGGAAAAAGAAATTTGGGGAAAATGAAATTTGGGGAAAATGAAATTTGGGGAAAATGATGTCTATCTTTTCATGATTTGCTATCACTCCCCAATTATGAATTAACATTTTACTTTTATAAATTATGAACTATAATTTATGAACTAAGCTAATTCATTTAAGCATAAAATCCACATTTCCATGGTAACAGCATGAATGAAGAAGGAATGAACTTCCAAAGTTCAACTGCATTTATTACAGTACTTAAAAATAAACCTCCAGCAATTTTCATCCAGGAAATTACTGTAGTCTTTTTGTATGAAAAAAATTCTAAAAAATTAAAGCTCTTACTGTAAATTTGTATAAGAACAACTTGATTTTGTATTGTACTTGATAAAGATCTGTATGTGTCAAAACACCTAGGATTTTATTTTTTGTACTGTGATTTTAGTTGAGGAAACTATTTAAAGGGAACCTATTGTTAGATTGAGAAATATGATATAAAATTGTGTAGCAGTGGGAGTAACCTATGCTTTCATGAAAACACAGGTTTAGGCTTTTTTTGATGTAGCCAGTATTTTCATTAAACAAACAAAGTGTTAGGTTTTGCAACAGAGAGTACAATGATGGATATTCAGTAGTCATGCTGTAACTATTCTTCTTCATTCAATTGATAACAGTTATTAGCTTAATATGTTAACAAACCTCAGCTAGAAATCTGATCAATGAGATAAATACCTTGTTTTGAAAATGTTTAAATTTAGCCAGTTCTTGAAAAATTATTTCAAATCTGCATAGCGTTTGAAAACAAAGGATAATTAACAAGTGAAACCATTTACAAGGAAATTAGTATATTTTCTGTTTTAAAGATTTCAAATCAAGAGTCAAGAGATTTCTAGAAGCCTTATGACTCAAAAGCAAATTATTAGGCTCAGTAAAGAAAAAATAGGTAATGTAATTATTCTAATAATGTAATGGATCTAATAATTTATTTTCTTTCTTTAAAAAAAGAAAATATTCAAAATAAGCATATTACAAAAATCAAGGAGGAAAAAAATCCTTAGAGTAGAGAGAATTCTCTTTGAAGTACAGGCAAATAAACCAAAATAATGTACCTCTACAGGTGTAAATACATGATCCCCTTGTAATCAGAGCTTTTACAAACACAATTTGCCAATTTGCCTTTGGAATCTAAGAAAAGTGTGCTTAAATCAGGCATCCATATTACTTATGTATAACTATACACCTAATGCTACAAAACCCCTTGTCAGCAACCTATCTTTGTGAAAGTTGGTGATGCATGTTATATCTGTATCATCTCCTCTGGGACCTCCGACTCCCAACATTTGAAGTCACCTGGCCAACTATTCAAATCATAAAAATAATCCCCAGACTAAGACTTTAAAAACTTATCCTAGCAGGAACAATAAAGTCAGCAAAAAACTTCTATGACTGACTTCTCAGGGTGTATGTCTTTCTCAGAAACAGCATTTTTACCTATGTCTTTCACTTATCCTTTCTGTATGTCACCCTGCAACTTCATTGACGGCTGTTAATTGCATTGCCCTGTTGAAGTGGGGCACCCAGGAACACGAGTAACTTGAGAAAAAGGTTTCATCCTTCATGACCTTCTGTTGCTTACAAACTGATATCACTCTGCTGTTGCTGATGTCTTACAGCAGGCGTGATGCAATTTTACTCATCTCCACTAGGCACTCAGAATGAGTTTTTAAACTTAGGCACCACTAAAAATGGGGAAATGTATACACATATATATATGCATTCATATATACATACATGTAAATAGGTATATAGCAATCAACTTTTTGGAACCATTAAGAGGTTAATTTCCATATACATACTACCATAATGAGAAGAGCACTGCTTGCACTTGTTCCCTCCCCCCTTTCTCCTACATCCCTCTATGCCTCCTACACACCAATTGAAATATTATTTCTAAATTGCTAAAATAAGGTGAATGATATCTTCTTTCAAACAGGATTCCTAAAACAAAAGTACTCCTGAGCAGCAAGTGGAAAAATCTACGTCCCCTAAATCATGCCCAACTAATGAGACAACACAGTTTTGAATGCACTGTTGCTTTCGAGAATTTCACCCTGTGTTCCGGAAAACTGCTGTTGAGAAGGCCTGTCTCAGCAGTTAGATCTCATCTCTTTAAGGTCTGTAATTAATGGGATCATGAAAAAAAAGATAATTTTTTAATTTTCCACTGTGTAGTGATGCCCAACACGGACTGACTGAACCACTATTGTCACTGTTTTGCGGTTCTAGGTTCAAGGAAATACCTCAAATGTTGTGGACAAAGCATGATAATTTCTTTCTGGACACCAGATTCTTTTCAGTGACTTCAGCTGAGGAGAATTTGGCACACAAAGTCAAAAACTGAAAATGTCCTCAAAAGCTTTTTCAATTTAACCCATTGAGATGTTTTGTTTCCGCATAGAAAAAATGCTGACTATATGAAAAATGAAATATAGAATATTAACATGTAATACTAGTTTAATATTATAAAGCAAATGTAAATGACGACACCAAAATAGAGGTTTTCAATATCATCAAAATTAGTCTAGAAAGTCAAAATTATTCACTTCAACTTTTTATCACTGAAAATTTTATCGCAACCCACAAAATATTCTCAACAAGTTATGTCTGAATAGAAACTTTTTACACTGATAGTATCTAAGCAATTCTATTATTTCCCAGCAGTTAAAGAACGTTTTTACACTGATATTATTTAACCAGTTCTATTATTTCCGAGCAGTTAGAGGTTTCCTTTTAAAATACCATGCCTTGCACATTTCTTCCACAGCTGTCCTCTTCTCACTTCAATATTTCCTTGAGTCACATGCAGTGAAGATCAGATAAATTCAGAGAATGACTTCAGTTGAAATACCTTATAAAATGCAAATTACTGCTATAATCTGATGATATTTCACAAGCTAACTGACTTTAGCACTGCTTTCTCTGTAACCATTTATAAAAGCTAAAAATCTCTGGCAATTTTTCTGGTTATGGGGCTGTCTATAAACATTTTGTTATTACTTCTATATGCAAAATTATTCTCAGTGTAGTACACAGGGTCAATATCTCTTTTGCATGGAGGACAAGACTGAATGAGACATGCATGCTGACAGCAGAATATCAATTGACTGGAGCCGTATTTATCTGAGAGGAAAATTTTCTGTTCCCTTAATACTTTATTTAAATAGTTTTAGAAATAGCACTCCCCTTGACCCAAAGAAGTAATAGCATGCCCTATTTCACACATTAACCAAAAATAACATCAAATCTCTTAGGAAAACAAAGCCAGCGTCTACTGTCAATCATAATACAAGTAATCTTTTAATTCCAACAGGGTCATAAAGATCTACAGTCCTATAAAATATGATAATCTAGCCCAAAGAATAAATAAAATCAGAGTAAAATATGATATGCGCTGAGCAAAAATCTACCCCTACTAAAGCCAATACTAAAGAAACATCTTATTCATTTCAAAGAATTTTACCGATGTTCTTTAAGGTATAAAATAGATGTTAAGGCACACGCCACGACACTGAGTTTGTATGTAAACCTCAGTTATAAAAAGTTGGTGCTCCCTGGTATTCTTTTGGCAGATTACCAGCTCTACTTTAGCTATTCTACAAAAGCAGAATAATACAGCCTGAGAGTATCTTTTTCTATCCCCTGCTCATCACCACATTCAAAGTGGAATCCACATATTGAAATGTGCTTTAAGAGTTGTTTGTGAATATTTGTCCAGTCACAATGACTGGGACATTGGATATAGTGTAAGGGCATCATGCAATTATCAGATAGTATTCTGAACACAAGAATACTGTCATCTGAACAATTTCATACACGTTCACAGTTCTTGGGTAACTTTAATCCAAGTGTGGTTTCCTGGTTTGTTTCCTACATGGAGTTTACTCCCATAAACACTGCAAAAATGATGGAAAGTATAGAGACTAGTAGTGATTGCTCAGAAAGTCAGGGAATTCGGTCCTGATCTAGATGATAGAAATATTGTGTGTATCTCTAGTGGAAATACATTTGAAGGGCAGGTGGGCAGGAGATATTCCAGCTTGTAATTATCAATCATCAGAATCAAGGAAAGGCCACTAAGAGTTGTTTGTTAGTGACTCAGCAAGACAAGTCAAACTGGACTATAAAAAGATTTTCACAAGGGAGGAGGATAGGAGGATCTGTTGTGAGAGGTGACTCATGTCTAGAAAATAGAAGAATGCGTTTGGGTTAGTCTTTTGTGAGCTGGAGAGATGTAATACAGCTGTTGATTTTTTTAAAATCTGAGTCTGAAGAGAGAGAAATAAGTGAAATAAATAAATAAAATAAACATACACCATAGGAAGGGCTTTTTTCCATCCTCCACCAAACCAACACAGGAATGTAGCTCATCTCCCCACCTTTGATGACTCTTGGTCCTTCACAAAACCTGTGATGTAACAAGGTAATGAGAATTAAATTTAATGGTTGACAAAGAGTGTGTTTATGTGCATGCATAAGTTTATCCCTTGTAATGATAAGAATGTATCTCTCTAAATACTCGTTCAGAAATCTCCTTATCAATGGATGCTGCTGCTGTATACAATGCTCTTGAAAAACAAGCCAAACCACAAAATACACTAAATGGGCAGATGATTGCTGCCTGCTGATTTCAGTGGAGTTCTGGCCAGGAAGTCAGGCTAGATGATAGCCCAGGCCTTCTGGCCCAAATTCAGATGTATCTCTTTGCTAATCCACACAAAAAAAAAGCACAAGACTGGAAAAATCTGGAAAAGCTTGCAACTCCCCAGTTGTTACTGTGTGTAACAGAAAGCTGTCATTTTATACTTTTGCTTTGCATTGTTCTCTGCTTCTTGTCCTATGTTTTCTATAAATAGTGGCATTTCATGCCAAGTTATGAGATGGATTTTTGTAAAAGATGCAGAAATTCCGAAGCTATAACTGAAGCTGTTAAAACTCAAAATTAAGCTATGCAATGCTCAGAAATGTTGGCCACCTGCTATAATTAAAACTTTTAAACATTTCTCAGTACTTCTGATATATTAGTTTTCTCTGTCATTTGACAGCTCTCTGCACTGAAATAGCTTGTTGAATATTTTAGAATCAGCATTACAGTACCACCACTTCCGTGAAAGAATTATAACTAATTTTTCACTACTGCATAATTTCAGGGCATTGTGAAATACAACTTCAGTGGGTTTCTTTAAGCAGCAGTGTCCCGGTGTCATATTAAGCAGTTGTGTCTATGGCAACATGTTCATATTATCATAGATCTCATATATCTACCATCATCTCTGAATTTTTTTTTAGATAATTAACACAGAATTCAAAGCTAATTGTTAAAATCAGAACGAAAATTGAAGTTCATGCATAAAGCACCTTCTTCCTACATATTGCCCTACACGGCCTGACCAGGTAAAACCTTTTTAGCACTAATAGAACTGGGAAACATTTGAGACCGAAACAGATCACAATTTACTTTTCATTTCCTGGCTTCTGCTACTACAAGAAAGATCCATTTATTCATTATCTCATTATTGCATAGCAAATAGTGTAAATTAGAATGTTGTTTCTCTATATTAGAAGACAAACTGGTAGCAGTCAGAGCCTGGATTGAGAGCCAGGGCTCTCAGGATCTCTCTTACAGCTTACCAGGTGTGGTAAACAGGTCTACCCCTCAGATTACTCATGTGCAAACTGGTATTTATGGTATCATTCCCAGTAATCACTCTCAAAATGTCAACCTTACTACAACTCCCAGACCTTGCTGCTCTGCAACTGCACTGCAACTGTATTTTACCTTTCAGTGAGGACACACTTCAGTCTACAAAGCTTTGAATGACAAATCTAAGTAACAGTGGTTAATATTTTCAAGTCATTTTTAGAGATTGATTTGAAATATTTGATTTCCTTAATCTGAGCAAACACATCTCCATGCTCATTGAATCTTTGTGCTCTACCACCTACAGCGCGCAGTTTTGTGCTCCACCACCTACAGCATTCCCAAAGTATGTTCCTCTATGTGAATGCATTTATTTGTACCTCCTCTACCACAAGCAGCATGCTTGATTTCAAGAATGGAACTTGATCTTTCTCACAACCCTCCCAGCACATATTGAAGACATGTCCGGGTTGGCACCTCATATTTCTAGGAAAAAAAAATTGACCAAGCATTTAGCACTGCTATATTCTTAGTAAAATACCAAAATCAATGAGATATCATTTATTAATATTTCTCTGGACTTTCCACTAGAATACACCATCAACATACTCATATCTCTGTTCAAATAACCTCTAAATCATTGTGTTAATCTTTTCCTGGTATGTGGTTTTACATTCCACTGAGCCATAGTTGTCAAAGGTAGCTATGCAGCACCCAGAGCAGCCTGCAATGTCTTCACCTCACCTATAAGAAGAATCTTTCACTGCCCTTCTCCTTCTTATTTTACTATATTATTTCCAGCTACTCTACAGTCTCCACAGAAAATGAGTTCAAGGTGAAGGGCATGAGAGGGGAAGGGAATTTATGCC
The DNA here is from genome assembly GCF_018139145.2 of Gymnogyps californianus. Taxonomy (NCBI): domain Eukaryota; kingdom Metazoa; phylum Chordata; class Aves; order Accipitriformes; family Cathartidae; genus Gymnogyps; species Gymnogyps californianus. The sequence goes on along the minus strand of NC_059471.1, from coordinate 7,027,510 downwards.
CTCTAGCCAAATTTTCTGAAGAAGCCTCTGACGGTTTTATGCCTGAAACATAATTCAGAGCTATGTAGGTAACATGTCAGAAGGTCCAGCTGCAGAAATAGGACACATGAAGAAACTAGTAAAGAAATATTCTTTAATTCCAAGAAAAAGAGAAACTGCGTATGAAAAATCTTAGTGGAGTAGTAGTTGCTCGCTGCCCTTTGCAGGTCAGGAGTTCACTGGTTTGGACAACAGCTTGTGGCTCTTAAGACATAGTTTAATTCCCTGCTTTGCCATAGACATACACCAGTGTGATAAAGAGCAAGATGTTTAACCTACAAGATCTCAGGTTCTTATATATGATTAGCTCATAGAGCATGATTAAGTCTTTTAAATATTGTAGGATTATCAGATGCTACCAAAACAACCACAATAAAAGCAATGTTTAATCAAGTCTACTTAATCCCAACTAATCTGGGACATAGCCTGACACCAAAAACCCATCTAAAGTCTCTAAGAGCCACTCAGTCTGCTAGTTCTGCAGGTTCTCTAGAGCTGCTAAAGCCTTTAGATGCCTAAATTAATTTGTATCTCCTGATTTAGCCTGGAAGTTGTCTTCATCTTTAAATTAACACATACTTGAAGCATGTATTCTAATAAATTGGTAACTGCCCAACCTAAAACCCTGTTGCGACTCACTTTTGGGGAGACAGACACTTAAACCCTGACTAAATCATAGAATCATAGAATCATAGAATCATAGAATGGTTTGGGTTGGAAGGGAACTTAAAGATCATCCAGTTCCAACCCCCCTGCCATGGGCAGGGACACCTTCCACTAAACCAGGTTGCTCAAAGCCCCATCCAACCTGGCCTTGAACACTTCCAGGGATGTGGCATCCACAGCTTCTCTGGGCAACCTTTTCCAGTGCCTCACCACCCTCACAGTAAAGAACTTCTTCCTTACATCTCATCTAAATCTACCCACTGTCAGTTTAAAGCCATTACCCCTTGTCCTGTCACTACATGCCCTTGTAAAAAGTTCCTTCCTTGACCTCTGTCTAATTATCTCTAAGAAGCATAAAATCTAGATGAAGTCAACACTACCATTAGCATCATGGTAGTGTTGCTGCAGCAAAAATGATGCCGTCTTTTCACCTGAGATCCTTGTGTTTGGATCACTCACTTGGGACCACTTAGATCACTCACCACCATTTTCAGAGGAGGGCTATATGGCGAGATGCTGAGTGGACAGACTTTTCCTCATGGTTCCCCATTACTCACAATGGAAAAGATAGAGACCTAAGTTAAGCATACCATATAGGTCTTTGGAGTTTCCTGAGTTCCCTCTGTCTATGGAAAGCAACAAGCACCTGAGCCAGGTAGGTTGTCCTCTGCATGTCCTGAGAGGACAACCTCACTCCTTGTTCTTGTCAGAAATTTAGTTATGGTAGGCAGACTTATCATCCTCTCTGCTCTCAAGCAGATACCTAAAATTTTACTGAGAGAGTGCGCAAATTAAGCACTGGAGTTAGGCTGAATGCGACTGATGGAATCGCACTAGGAAGTATTTATAGATATGGCACAAGTCACACACAACTGTACAACTAAGTCCACAGACTGCAATCTAAATAATGTTTTCAGTTAATAAAACAGAAGTTCAATAAACTACATCCCCTCCATAGAAACTAGACCAATCTACTTCACATATAAAGCCACCGTTTTGGTGTATGACTCCAAAGGAAAAAGGCTCCTTAAGTGTGCAGGGAAGATTAATCAAAACTGCATCCCATCTCTACATACACTCCCTGGAAATGTCATTCATTCATCCCCTTGCTTTCCTCCCAGATAGCTACAAAAATGGATGGAAGATTTAAGGAACTCCTTTCCATCAGTAATGCAAAAGCTGAGTCACCTCTTGATATTCAGTCCATAGCCTGAAATAGCCTAACCTTGAGAGGAAATAGCCAAGATTTATAGATAATGAAGGTGAAAAGAAAAGACCAGAAAAAAATGAATATGTGTATGGGAAAGCCTGAAACCTGATAACCAACCCTGTGATGAACTGCCAGAGCGCAGAGCTCAGCAGCTGGCTAACAAACAGTGGATAGCCATGAGGAATGTTAATGGGCACTCCTGCAGCAGGCTTGACTAGAGGGATGTTAAACACTAAATTAAAACCTAAGCAATGACCAGAGACCATATGCAAGGATAGTCATTTGGGACCATTTTCAGCCTATCATTCTCTCTTCAAAAGCCAAGACAAAAAAGACTCTCCATGAATCAGAAAAGGCTGAAGTAGTCACCACGTCAGTTCAGGAACCAAATGGCTGCTGGGTGAAAAAAGTAATTTTCAAAAAGGAAACTCAAACTTGTCTTCTCCAACAGCTACAGGCATCTCTTATCTCCTGGAAGCCAGAAATGTTCAAATCCCTTTAGTAAAATGACATCCCAAGGATCCAACCGAATGACTGGGGACTGGTCATTATGTAGATGCTACCCGTCTGGAACCTATACTAATTTAGGATATGTACGTATCTTTCCAATGCTAGTTGACTTTGTGCTTTGTCCCATCTACTTTTTATTGCATGTCAAAAGCAGAAAAAGCATCATCATTCATCTTAGTGCTGAATAGTCTTTCATGTAATCTTCTTTTCTGGAACTGGGAGTTTTTTAAGATAATGTGCATATTGTCTGAAATTAATGTATGCACAGCAGTTTTTCAATGCCGTTTAACAGTATTACTCTGGCTCATGCCAGCTAAATATGTTTCAGTAGATTTCAGGCCAGATTTCTGCAACGTAACCTACTTAATATTGCTCATGGCAAGTATCTGGAAACTTCAGTAGATGTGCAATATGATGACCCCGTGTTTTCCAATGCTTAAACAACACAACAGGAATAAATGCAAGGAACAATATCATTTTCTTGGGTCACACAACTAGCCCTAAGCTCTAAATTTTCAGTTCTGACTTCAAAGTACTCAATGGTATTGCCTGGGATCTAGTTACTAGTGAAATCATATATGCTGGTGGTAGCTGAGAACTCCAGTTGTCTGTAAATGCATTGTTTCAGTGGGGTCCTCAGATAGGCCTCAGTTTTCAAGCACCTTGTTTCTCAGGTTTTCTGAGATTGCGCCCAGTATAACAGGAAAGGAAAGTGAAAAGGTGCCTTTACATCATCTTTGCGACTTGCTGAATTTATCAATGTCTCTAGGCAGAATTAGTCTGGATATTACAAGAACATGTTGTCTACTGTGATATGATAGCCAATGGTCTCGATATCTTAGGATTTACAAGGCTGGGCTCAACAAACAACAATGCAGCCAAGTCAGGGTACAGTGTCACTCCAGGCACTGTAACCTCTGTGCCAAGTAGCCTTGGGATGCCATTTGGTGTAACTACTCTGCCAGTTCTCCATGAGGCAAGGGAACACATAGCTGCCATGCCTACCACCTTGTAATGCAAAAGAAACTTCACCCTGGACTCCTCTTGTCATAAACTGTCTCCTGTGGGTGCACTACCAACAGTTCCCAGAGGCCAGGCTTGACCGTTCCCGGAAAAAGCTACATACCTAACAATAGCTCCCAGCTATAGTTGCAATAGATGTTGTATAAATTAATGAATAAATAAGAAATATAAAATAATAAAATAAATAAAATATAAAAATCAAATCATCAAGCTAGAAAGATACAGCAAATGGTAATGTGAAGATTATAAATAGATCACTTCAATTTCAAAAGCTAATATGACTGTAACTCCAATGATTATAGCTTTCATTTAAGCACACACAGAAGTATCAGGTCAGCTTACAGAATTGACTGACCTCTCTCAAGCATTAAGCTAGATATATACTAATGTATGTTTTGGTGTCATGAGCAATAAAAAGAACAGGTTTGACCCCGGTTACCAATATAACACACTTTTTGGAAGCAATATCCACCTGTCTGCTGTAAGATAACTGTGGTGGTTCTTCAACTGCCTGGGAAAGGAAATCCACATGGTGAATTTATCCATAATGAAAGTACAAGGCAAATCGTGCCTCGGACAGGGAAGAAATAAAGAAATCCATTCCTGTGGTTCAATGTCAAGTCACTGCAGCAAGATATAAATATCACAGTGGCTTGGTTTTTCTCTGACCCTCAACATACCTTCCTCTATTTATCCTTCTCTCTTTCTTTGGCTACATATTCCCAGAGGCAAGGGAAACTAAAGGCTTGCTTACACTTCAGTTTGATAGGACTGACATTTTCTTCCCACCTTCCCAGAAAGGACACAGTGAGACATCCATCCTCCGGCATGCCACCCTGAGCCCCTTCCTCACCTGCCGGTGCGAGATGAGCGGATGCAGTCCACAGCAACCAGTCCCCGGGAAAGCAACCCGATCTCACTCCAAGGGACCCAGCTGCCCTGTAGCCACTCCTTCATGTTGCAGAGGCTCACAGGGCTGGGGAGCAGGTTCCCACCCACCCCAGTACCCCCTAGTCCCGTGCAGGACCTAGTGCAGACGGGCAGGGGGAACTCTATTCTCTCCTTTGAAGAAGCCAGTCTTACTCCCAGTCTCACATTCCCCTGTACATTTGCTGTGACCTAGCAGCCTGATTTCACAGAAATATTAAGAAGTGAAGTACTCTTCAGCCAAAACGATCCTCAGGCTTCACCCTCCAGCATACATTGATATTGCAGCCTGCAGGGTAGTGCATTGGTATCTGTTCTAGCTCTAAATAAGCTAGCTGAGATACTGGAGTTAGTTAGAAGAGCATAGTGTTGTCCATAGGTTAACTTCTTTTCCCCAAGTGGATAAATCGACCTAGAGCAAACATATCCTTGACTGCAAACTATATGCAGGACTGTGCCTCCCTGCTGTCCAGCACGCTGTCAGAAAATATTCGCTCAAAAACTACAATGGAATAGTTCTGATCTCTGCAGCTCATTTCAGCCCTAACATGTCCCATACCAGAGGCAGAAAGTGGCACTAAGAAAATTCAGTATTGGTTGAGTTTCCTCCTACCCTGCAATGACATTCTCCCTGGGGGTCTCCAACCAGCCAAGGCAACTTGCAGCACAGAAAGGCATTAGACTGAAAAAAAACATTCTGCTGTGTAATCAAGTGTTTAAATAGACATTGTTAGTAGGCTATGATGCACATGTGCACAATCCTACAAATATTAATATACCTGAAAAATGATTAGACAAAGTTTAGTCATCAAAAGAATACCATTGTAAGCAGTAGGTTCTCCCCATCATTTTTGTAATGGGGCAGAAGTGAACTACAGAATAGGCCAGATATGACAAATGATGTAACATCATTTAAATAACTCACTTATTAGTCTCATCTCCTTCGTATTACATAGTAGATGGAATTAGAGATCAATGATAAGAACACTATATTTGAAACTCTGACCTAACTCAAGTCCTGTTAAAGCTTTACCAAAACCTACCATTGCATACAACCTCTTCCAAGCAGTGGCATGTGCTCATGAGAGTTTCTTATAAGAAGAGTAGCAGTGAATTTGAATCTGTTATGGATAGGCAGCAATTTGGTAGCAAATAACTTATTTGATTAATTAGTCTCTTTTATTGAAACTGCCCACACGTTGTTTACATGCTTCTCCAAATTATTTGTTCTACATCAATTACACAACAAATATTTTGTGCCGATATTTGTTTAACTTGCAAAGAGTTACCAGCAGTTTATTGTGAACCTTTTCTATTCCAACTTTCAGTTACAGTGGTTAATTCTGACTGAATATCCATTTCTGTTTATAGGCAGGGTAATAAGCTCCCTGATGTGGAACCCAACAATCTTTGAAAAACTTCTGGCTTTCTTAGGGATTCCTGCTAGTAAACATGTTCGCTAGAATAACTGGAAAACAAACACGAAAGTGAAAAGTAAACAGCCAGAGTCCATGTGGTTATTTGCCCAGTGAATATTCATAGGCAATGCAAAGGCTTTATAATACTCTAGCTCTTACAAATGTACAATAAAATACTGAATAGAAAACTAGCATTATAATCTACACATTTGAATTTCTTTTCCTGCTTGTTAAACTATATTAATTCAAAAAACCTTTTACCACCCTAAAGAAAGGTGGGTGAGACAGCACAGGAGAGAAGGTAGGAGTAAGTCTGTAAAGAAGAGGAAAAATACCAAACTTTAGTCGCTGAGAATAAGAGCAGGGAAGATGGGACGTGAAGCAACTAAAGGTGGATAAAACTACCTGTGGTAATGAACTACATGTCTATTAGAGTTTGCATTGGAAAAGCGCAAAATGGGAGGGTTGGAATGGCAGTGGTGCCTCTTGCTCTCATCCTGAATGTAGATCGCTCTTTGGGGAGGGTTTTCTGTCTCCAGCCCTTCAGGAACTGGTATTTGTGTGGGAGAGCAGAATGCCATTCTTTATTACTCACCCCTTTCAATTGGCACAGCACAACCCAGCTCAAATATTCTACTTGCCCTGTGCACACTGCTCCCAGGGGAATGCAGGGAATCCAAGAAACTCCATGCAAAATCCCTGAGCAAAGAACTGATATGGATTCTTAAGTTTTGCCACGTAGCCATAGAGACTCCACAGCTCATAGCTCCCATTGAAACCTCTGCTTAAAACTGAAGGGCTTCTCAAAATAGTTCATGCTATGTTTCAGTGCATGCATGATGCAATTCTCAGTTTGTACTGGTGAGGTAGGAATTGCAGCTGGAGAGAGCAGTATGTATGAACTTCGGATTAAGTTTGTGCATCCCTAAAGAGCACTGGCTTGATAGTTCTTCTCTCTGCATTGTATCCTGTCAAAGCCAAACAGCGTGTTTCCTTAGGTCCTCCTTTTGCCCTGCAGTCCTGATGTTCACCATTCTGTACATTCCACTCATTTTCACTTACAACGTTTGTATTATTTTTTTCAAGCTTCTAGACCAGGCATTTGCATTGCACCTTCACTTTAGGACGTATCTTTCTTCAACTGTAAGGTGGGTTTTTTAAACAGAATTCATAGCAAGTAACTCCATTAAGCTCATAGCTTAAGCTTAAGCTTAGTCCCAAATCCAACAATAAAGTTCTCTCAGTCATCTATGTTTAAATCATGAAATAAAAGAGCAGTAAGAACACAACCAAACCTCATACAGTAAAAGAAAAATCTTTATCCTTAAAATGCGTCATCAAGTTATTCAAAATGTAAGTAAAACATACCCATGGGTGGGAGCACAATTCTCCCACCTAAAGTATTCATAAATTAATCTATGCCAATACACATAGGAGAAAAAGCAGGTCCACTGGCATTTGAGTTATATATATATTAGAAAAATATCTTTAAAAAAAGAGAAAAGAGCCCTGAGTCCTCCAAGAGGGAATACAAGACATCTTTGATCATGTCCCTCATGACTATCATTTGGGACATGATGTCTCACTGGTTGCTGACAGAATGCTAAAATCCTTGCGCCCCTGTATCTCAGGCTGCAGTGAGGCTCTGTTAGCTATTGTATGTCACAGAGTCATAGAATAGTTTGGGTTGGAAGGGACCTTTAACAGTCACCTAGTCCAACTCCCCTGCAATGAGCAGGGACATCTTCAACTAGATCAGTTTGCTCAGAGCCCCCTCCAACCTGACCTTATGTAAATATGTAAGTATGCGTGTCATATCCTTACAGTTCAAAGCAGATACTGCTCAATGGCATCTACTTTATTCTAAAGAGGTGGATACTCACCTCTTTGCCTCTTATTCATACATCCAATTGTCTTGCCACTGCTCCTTGGTGATAAGTGGTTATTTTCCAGCGGTAAACCCATGTATGGGTCATTTAGCCTTCAAAAGGTTAACAAAACAGTTAACGTGCAGACACAGTAAGAAATTAATAGTGCTCCCAATTCCATCCAATCAGCCTAAATACTTGCATTAACTAGGTTTACTAGTGAGCAGTGGTTGTCAGGGATAGTTAAGTTTCCTGTTGGCAATGACCACATGCTTTTAAACGGTAAGAGAAATTCCTGTGTTAATGTGCTGCTGCCAAATCCCCAGGTTGTCCATTAACCTTGATGTCCTGCAAATGTCCGAGGGCCATAAAGTGCACGTAGCACTCATCTATTGCAAGTCCAGAAACGGCAGTGAACCCATGGAAGACATCCATATGTATCAAGTTTAAATGTATAAATGCAAGCCAAAAAAAAAAGTAAATCCTCCAGAGGGAGCTGGCCAATGTGTCACATACCACTGGGTATTTGTGAAGTCCTGGCAATTTTTGAAATCAATGCCAAGGAGGTGGATCAGGTGGGTATGAAATGGAAGTCACCAAAGGAATTTGGGACTCAGCTCCCAGAAATGAAGTTTTTTCATTTGCAATCCCTAATATTCTACACAGGAGAAACTACAATGCATAAACTCAATGGTATGATGAATGAGAAAGAAAGATGCAATCACAAACCTCATTATTCAAGGCAACACATGTTTATGCCAGATATAAGTCCTTCCTGGGAACCATTCGTAATTCTGAACTCTTTCATAAAGATTCCCACAAACTTAATCCAAGTTCCTTAATTTAGCTCTGGGAACAATGAAGACATCTACTTTTAACCACTTTGAGGAATGGACTTCCTATTCCCTTCCCTCCCCTCTCCAAGTTCCTGAAATGGGTATGGCTGGAGGCATGCTGCTGTTTCACCTGAATTTCTACCATTTTCTTTCCATATTGCCCTATTGGGAACATTACTGAGCTCAACCTAAGTTAGACTAGATGCAGTGATGGTGTTCATATCTAGTATCTTCTGACTGCCTGTGTTACATTAATAATAACATATTTATTTACTCACTGCCAGCTGACAAAGCTGAAACTTTTAAAGAACTTGTAAACCAAAACAGTAAAAAATTTTGCAAAGCCAATTAACAAATATATTAAACTAAGAAAAAAGCTCATTTATGCACACTAATGATGTCACCAATTTCAATCTTCAATTCCTGAACAAATATTAATATCAATTAATAATGCATGGCACTTACAGAGCTCTTTTCATCTTGAAAGAGCTTTATAAACATTGACTAATTAAATTGCCTGATCATTTTCATTGTAATTTTATATATATATAAAACTGGGGGCCAGGGAGGGAAACGCCATTAGATGCCTAGGGACTTCAGTACCACAAAGGCAAGAGCAGAAAACTGTTTTGAATTTATGCACAAGCTGCTTCCTCTTCCTCATGAATGTTCTTCTTCAGAGAAGCTCCCACCCAGGCCAGATGACCAGCAGAGGACATTCCTGTTACAATTACATCAAAATCTTTCCAAGGTTGTTCCAGCGCATAAGACCAAAATTAACTATGTCGAACTATTTTTATGCCATTTAAGAAACAACAATCTTCTTTGCCCTGTGACCTCTCTGGGTTTTCTTGTTGGGTTTTTTTGTTTGTTTAAAGAGGAAGATCTCCTAATTCATCTGAGACATCTTAGCAGCTGGACAAATATCCTGTATGGATGTAACTATCCAAAATAATATCCCTTTTCTAGTGGTCCACACTGGAGTATTTTAATTCAACATGCAATCACTCTTGTCTCTTTTTCATATATAGAGTCTAGCCTTGCAATGCAACTCCTATGGGGCTAACAGGAAACTCCTGTCAACAGAGTGCATGAATCCCTGAGGGGATCCAGCATTTATCAGCTAAAATTGTGGTTTTCCCAGTCTTGAGAAAAGAGCTTATAACTCCTGTATCAGTTAAATGCTTTATATAATTAAGCAGTTTTTCATATATTTAGGCTAGAAAGTTGTTGAAATGCTCATACAATCTTTTAAAGGCTCTTTTTTCACTACCAGATAAAGGATGTTCAGCTGAATTATATATAACAATGATGGTACTGTTGGATAGGTTTTATCAAAGATCGTTACAGTCACTAAAAATACCACAAGAATTCATATGCTCCATCCTTGTGTAAAGTTGTTAATCAAAACTAGAGATACTAAGATGCATCAATCTAATGACTGTGAAATCTCAAGTGTTTTTACACCCTCAGGAATGATTTCTCTTGATAACAACCTACAGGTAGGAATGATTATCTCACTGACATTACCTGAGATGCAAATTCTATGAATTCTGTAAAAAAATTGTGTGACCTATTTATGGCTACGGTGAGATATACCTTAGCACTGAGATATAAAAGCTCAACGTATGGGAATGACATACTCTGGCATATTTTTCAGGGTCATTTATTATTTATTTTAATGCACGTTCAATAATTTTATTAGAATCAGTGACACACCTGTAGTTGGTGATAACACAGACATCGTATCACAGTTTCATAGAATTGGGGCCTTAGCAAGTGACAGGTCTAAATTTCACAAATCATAGTGCTCTTGATGGTTTATTAGTTTCTGCATATTTTTCATATAAACAGATTTATGAACACGTTATGTTTTAGTACTGCCATTAAAAAAATATGATTTTTATAGTGTTAGACACACTTGGAGTAACCCAACTTGCTTTACATATTTATGAGGGATTCTTAGTTACAATGTACTCATCAATAGCTAACACCCAAACCTAGACATCAACAGATGTTTCAATTAAGATGGGAATAGTATCCAGGATGACAAATATATTACCTGTTTTTCTCCAAGAACTCCAGAAGCATTACCATTATTATGATAACCAGTAGTGCTGGTTATTTGTATCCTTGCAGCAACTACAGTTCCCAATGACAGAACACGACCCTTTGTGTCAGGTGCTGTACAAACAGGTACCAATAAAGATACAGTACTTGTCACGGGAAGTTTTCCAGTAATATACAGGAGACAAATTCAACAAAAGCCAGTAGCACATTGTCTTCTTCAACTGCTACAGAGGCAGACTAAGCAAGTGGTTTCAGGTAAGTATCTCCCTGGAAAAATGGTATCCTACAACATCGTTATCATCACACAAGATGCAGTGTCCCACAGCATCATCATCATCCAGAACTGCATTAGGGATGCAGACAAAATCAAACCTTGATGCAATACAGCACCTGATATCACTGGGTGTCCTGACCTAGAGAAATGAACACATATTACCATAGTAATGACTAAAAGTTGGCTACTGCAGTTCATACTAAAAAGGCATCATTTTGAGCAATAATTTTTATTGAAGATATAACTAAAATGAATTGCAAATGGGAGGGAGCAACATGGTTGAGTGTCACTGTCAAAGAGTGGGTTACACAAAAGCCGCAGTGAAGGAAAAGGAAACTGCTAACATATGAAGGCAGAATGCCACTTTTGGATAATGAGAGATTTCAGCATCCTCTTGCTTTTTCTGTCCATATCCTGGCACTTGTTTCAGAGCTTTCCTTCTTCTATATCTCCTATATGTTCACATCAGCCTGTGAATGCCATGGTAACGTTTCCTCTGAATGCCACTGCATTAACTGCCACCCCCAGAAACATGCTCATTCACCATCCTTGACTGTTCAGCCTCCAGATTTCAACATATACTGAATCTGACTGCCTACTTCCAACACATGAAGAAAAGCAATCTCATACCCAAATATCTGTCCCACCCACCAGCAGGTCCCTTAATTTCTGTATTTAAGGATTCAGTTCTCCATTACTGTCTTCCAAACATAAATTTTATTGATGTTATTTGTTAGCGTGTTTGTTGTGGATAATATTGTGTAACATTTATTATGAGATAGCTTCAGTAGGTGCCAGAGGATTTCAGATAGGAGAGCCTGCACACAAAAAAATATAATTTTTGTTGGTTACAATCTACTGACTTAAACAGGGACCCAACTGCCCAAAAAGATTTGCAAAATCAAGCATTTAATGGCCATCACATTACTTTCAGTGGCTGATGAGTCCCTGAAAAGTGTACATTCCATGGTCATATCCACTTTAAGAGGAACGTTCCCATTTGCCTTTGCCAACACAATATATAACTAAATTAGTTCGGTCAGATAGGCTATGTCCCTTTACCTTTGTGACATGATGTCCTGGTTTCGGCTAGGACAGAGTTAATTTTCTTCCTAGTAGCTGGTATAGTGCTGTGCTTTGGATTTAGTAGGAAAATAATGTTGATAACACACTGATGTTTTTAGTTGTTGCTAAGTAGTGTTTATACTAAGTCAAGGATTTTTCAGCTTCTCGTGCCCAGCCAGCAAGAAGGCTGGAGGGGCACAAGAAGCTGGGAGGGGACACAGCCAGGACAGCTGACCCAAACTGGCCAAAGAGCTATTCCATACCATATGACATCATGCCCAGTATATAAACTGGGGGAGCTGGCTGGGAGGGGCAGATCGCGGCTCGGGAACTAACTGGGCATCGGTCAACGAGTGGTGAGCAATTGCATTGTGCACCACTTGCTTTGTATAGTTTAATTCTTTTAGTATTACTATTGTCATATTATTATTATTATCATTATCATTGTTTTTGATTCCTTTCTGTCCTATTAAACTGTCTTTATCTCAACTCAAGAGGTTTTTTTTTCCTGATTCTCTCCCCCATCCCAGGGGTGGGGGGGCAGTGAGCGAGCGGCTGCGTGGTGCTTAGCTGCCGGCTGGGGTTAAACCACGACACATGAACAGCGAGAATGAAGATTCCGAGCAACCAGAAGAAGGAAGATACTGTGTAGGAGAGAACCTGCTTATTGATGTGAAATGAAGCTATTCCACCGATTTCAGTGACAGTTCCGCCTTTTACAGAAGGAGAGAATTTGGCCAAGAGAGCCTTCAGCCATCTGAAAGCAACTGCACAACTTGCAGTTGTCCTCTGGGAGGAACAAGATCCCCTGTCCTTCATGTCAGCCACTGAATACTGAGTCAAACAAGTTTTCTGCTACTCTTAACATTCAAAACATCAGAGGCAAGCTCTCTTCTCCATGCACGTCAGTGGCTGGTTGACAAAGTCTCCAATATTGATTTGCTTACCCGAAATTGAAAACCTGTCACTCTGAACACTGACTCTCTTCTTGACTCCCAAGGCAGCTCTGAGTAAGCTAAGGTAAAATCCACACAGTCACCAAAGGTGGTAGCAGGACAAACACTCACTTTCCGTTTGAGGACATCTGACTGAAAGAGCTCTTCAGGGAAAATTTCCAGCTCTTCTGCTGAGAGAGAAAGGATTTTCTTCTTAAACCTTTATGGATTTCAGTTTGAAAGACATTTAGGTTTCATGGTTAGGATATTATACTGAAATGCTTACTATTGTAATGCACAAAAGGTTCTTTCAGCATTTTAGGTTCTCCATTTAAAAATTAAATGTGATCTTAATTTTACTTATTAAAGGAAAATAAAAATTCAAATCAAAGTCAAATAGACATAGTCCTCAAAAGGACTTTTCTTTCTGTAAGGAGACTAATAACTGTATCTTATTCTACTTTGCCTTTTTTTTTTTTTTGATAGATCTGAATTTCTTTTTTTTTTTTTGCATCTGGAACACTATCATTTATACAGCATAAGCTAGGGCTTTTGCTACTCTGGCAAAAATTTCAGTATCTGCATATTTGTACTGGTTTGGGCTGGCATAGAGTTAAATTTCTTCATAGTAGTTTGTATGGTGCTGTGTTTTGGATTTGTGACCAAAACAGTGTTGATAACACAGGGATGTTTTAGTTATTGCTGAGCAGTGCTTATACAGCATCAAGGCATTTACTCCTCACATGGTTCCGCCAACGAGTAGGCTGGGGGTGTGCAAAAAGTTGGGAGGGGACACAGCTGGGACAGCTGACCCCAACCGACCAAAGGGATATTCCATACCATATGGCATCATGCTCAGCATATAAAGCTGGGGGAAGAAGAAGGAAGGGGGGGATGTTCAGAGTGATGGTGTTTGTCTTCCCAAGTAACCGTTACACGTGATGGAGCCCTGCTTTCCTGGAGATGGCTGAACACCTGCCTGCCGATGGGAAGTGGTGAATGAATTCCTTGCTTTGCTTTGCTTGTGTGTGTGGCTTTTGCTTTCCCTATTAAACTGTCTTTATCTCAACCCACGAGTTTTCTCACTTTTACTCTTCTGATTCTCTCCCCCATCCCACTGGGGGAGAGTGAGCAAGCGGCTGTGTGGGGCTCAGCTGCCTACCAGGGTTAAACCACAACAATATTAAATATGATCCAGCGAAATATAACCTTACCTGGAGCTGAGAATAAATCCATATTGAAATGGGGACGTCTCTTTGAGACTCTCCTTCCCATTTCAACCTTGTTCCTACCCTTTATTCTCCATCAATCTGGTGGAAACAGCAACACAGAAAGGCAAAACGTATACAAACCACCAAATATTGGACTCCAGAGAATTAGTGAATGATATTCCTCTGGTAAATTTGAGAGCTTTAGTGGCTGGCTTATACTGAAAGAATCAGAACGAGTGGTTTCAGACCACTTGTGTCACTATCAGTGGATCACAGATAGCATCACTAATATCAGATCTGTAAGTAGTTTCTGTAGCGTGGGTGCATGGTAATATCTCCTGTTTGGGAGCTAGATAGGATGGTCTAAAACTTGTGAAATAGGTAAGAACATACATAAAGGGAATGTCTATATGGGGATGACTCCACAATTGCCAGATCTAAACTACTTTATTCAGGCTATGCTTGTATCAGGAATTTAAATGGGGCTCATGCTCACACAAGCACATGTGTACTGTTCAGTTATTAAATGACCAGTTTGGTTCTGGCAAACCAGAACTCTCCCAAACACAGTCTGGGCATGATCTGGGAGTTAGTATGGGTCACAGACCACTTCCAACACAGGCTGTCTGGACACAGCCATCCTGTCTCAGGAAGGTAAGAGACCTTAGCTGTACAGATGCAAGCCATGTTGTGGCAGATTGGGTCAGGCCCAGAAAATGGTTGCTGGCCTTTTTTATTTGTTTGTTAGCATACTAACCTCTTAGTATCTGCTCAGATCATGAGTACAGTAAAAAAGAAAATATACCCTATTATATATTCCAGCATATGTGAAACCATTCACCCTCAGAAATTCCTCTCGGTGCCTAGCTGGATGGCAAAGCACACAAAGATCCCAGCTGGGATCACAAAGCCTCACACCAGTGATGAAACAGGGTCCTCTCTTTCCTTGAAAGAGTATGGAAATTCATGTTTATACTTGTGAAGGAGAAAGCTAAGTTTTAAATCACATCCTTGTGACAACAAAGTCCTGAAACCCTCCTTATTCTCCATCCTGTTATGGGCCCTTGAGAGCCACTTATCCTCATCTCTCCAGAAAAATCCCTGCAAACCATCCCTATCTATGTGGCTGGCATCAAGAGGGTTTGAGGTATAATTAGTGACCCACCAGGATCAAGGAAAGTGCCAGTCTGCCAGGAACAGAAAGGCAGAGGAGATTGCTAGACCCATCAAGAAATTCCACTGTATATTACAAACCTGTGCTGCAGACAGACAGAACTGAAAAGAAAGAGAGAAAGCTGTATGGCAACAGCAACAGAGAAAATTTAGAGCAAATGCTGGCTCTCACAGGGATGCAGGCCAAACAAACTCCAGACATTGGATGGACTATGGCATTCTCTGCCTTTCCTGTGATGAGGCGGAGAGACACAGGACACAATTTAGACCCAGGTCTGAATCTTCCTTAAAACGAGATGGGAAGTTCAGGATTAAGATTCTGATCCTGATCCAGAGCCACATTAATCAGTAAAACCCAAAAATCCCCAGGAGTAAATGTATGAAAAACAGAACCACTCGCACGTATAAGATTTTGACAGTAAACAGATAGAAAGGTCTAAGATGCTCCTCCACCTCAATCTACCAGCGAGACCAGATCTGAACTGCCTCAGTGCCAAGTCATTGCACCAATGTCAAGTTGTATCGAGTAATTCAACAGAGGCAAATACTCCTGTTCCAGTTGCTGCAAGTTCCAAAGTTTAAGTGTTCAGATGATAAATGGTCAAAATCAAATTTGTTTGTTCAGCATTATTTCAGCACTTTTATCTAAATGTATAATACCGATCTCACTGGCATGGTTCCTCTCTATCTTTTCACAGTATCACCTTTTAAAAAACTTGGAAATTTTAAAAAGGAAAAATGATATTACATGGTAATGTACTGAGCTTCCTCCCCTCCCCAGTTTATCATCATGGTTAGAGTGTTTAGAGCCATACCACTGTCCCCTACCACTTGTACAATGTGTATCAGCTGTGAGAGTGGTGAAGACAAATACTTTTCTACTAGTGTTCACTGCTACTTGCTGTATCAACAAATAATGGGATCAGGACCCTGCAGAAGAGTTTTTCCTGGAGGCTGTCATCCTCTGGGTTCTTGTCTTTCTCTGTCACAGCTGTCAATCTACTATCCCTGTCCAGTTCATCACCCTGTGCTCTTCTCAGGTTCTAGTCCTGTTGCCCTTTCTCAGTCTCCTGAAGGCTTGAATTTTTCTCCCATTGTTTTCTTGCTGCCACTAAACCCCATTAATCTATTCTCCTCCAACATCATCCTCTTTTTTCCAGTCCCTAGGGATGCCTAGCCCAAGTACAGAGGAACAGCATTGACACTAGGAGCAGATTATGGACACCTCTGTTTTCTTTCTTGTGAAAGCCCCCATCAGCCTTGGGCAGGCACTACAATGCATTCCTTTACAGGCTCCTGATGTTTCTGGTAAGCCAGCATGAAGGTACTGGGCCCACTCAAAACTGATGGAGTTTCAGTGACTGCAGGGCCACATTCCAATAGACTCTACCTGTACTTTTTATTTTTTGCTGCATGGGAGCACAGGCAAAATCCAGCTTAACTCAGGTCCTGAATTCCCAGAGACTTATGACAGAGGTAGAATATCAGCTCTAATAGTAATCTGAGAGGTTTCTGACCCACAGAGTCATGAAAAGCTGTTTGGACATGTGATCTTTGGATAACAAAGGCAGCAGACATCTTCTCACATATGGAGATGGCCTCCTGAAAAGAACAGAAAAGACCTCCCACTAGAATTTGGGAAGGAGCTACTTGACCTAGAGAACAATGTCAGATAATTCATTCCATCCTGACTTTTGTCAGAGGGAAAAGACAAACCACTACCAGTTCATTATAACTGAAGTGGCAACAAAAGAGTTCATCTTCACTGATTTAGCTAACACTCCCTACTGCTTGTCTTTGGTTCCACTGAACTCATTGCTTAATATACATCATAGAGCTTCCACTGTCTCTTCTTTCCAAGTTCCATGCCTTTGGCCCTGCTTCTCATAGGCAAGTTTTTGACATACACATTGAAGCATGACTTAATGATGGAACAGAGTTATCAACTAACAAAAAGTTCTTGTCTTTGAAGTCTTGTCAAACTCTGAAGGACATGATTTTACTTAGTGCTAAATGAACCTGTGGAAGCATTTTATGGACCACAAACAAAATAGAAACTCTTTCAGAAAGCTGCAACCTTGGAGTTCCAGATAAATAAATCATGTGGACTCTATGAACATTCAGAGACTGAAGAAAATATACACTTCCATGAACACCATCATCACAGCAGTTATTTGTCTCTAGGTTCCTTGATACAGAAAATCACACTGATGGTTAAAAGGTAAAATTGAGGAGACAATAAAGGTCTCAGAAAGCATGTCTTCAAAAGACTACTGTGTCCAATGCGGTCAGCAAAGATTCTGGTAGCCAAAGCAATTGGCAAAATGGGGTCCTCAAACTCAGCACTGGAAGTATAGACAAGGTCACAAGGGTGCAGTTGTGCCGGCAGTTCTACCTGGAGCGGTGAAGACAAGATGAACCAATTTGATGGTTTTAATACTGTCTGGAGTGCAGGCTGGGCTGAGAAAGTTGGCGACAGCTTCACTCTCAGTTGGGTTTGCACACGTCCGGAGCTGACCTGGGTCCTGAGCCACGAACAGCCCGGCCAGAGCTTCTGCAAGGTGACGTGTTCAACAGCCCCGCATAACAGAGCCACCAGGAGGAGACTAGTCCTCCTCCAATAAACTCAGCACTAACATGGATACGATGAGTCCATCTGTTGTTTCTAAGGTAATCTAAAATACTACTTTCCATACTCATTCTGAATCAAACTTAAATCAGAATCTTCTCTGACCAGCCTTCTACTGACAGTCACAATAATGTTGTTACTTTAGCCTGTGTTCTGGGAACCCAGAATACAACCTTTGAATGTTGCCATGACATTCGGGAAAAAGTTGTTACATGCTTTTGTGGCATTCTGATTTCAAAAGGACTTGTCCCACTAAGTTACTATGCTTTCTAACATTAACACAGCTTTAGGAGAGTAAGAAAAAGCAATTATGAGCACAATATACTAGACTTAGACTAAAAGGGAGGTATTTTTTCCTTTCTCCTCTCCAATTGTAGTTCTTTAATCCCTCTCTCAATTATCCTTTACTATCATAACTATCTCCTTTCCTCCTATTTTATTCCTTACCTTCAAGTTTATTTCTCTTGTTAGAAGACATTCCGCCCAAATTAGAAGCTTTTTATCCCTGCTGGCTCAAATTTTTTCTTTATTTATCAAGGTATGCATTCTCAGTCTCTTCTATGTTATTCTTCAGCCCTTCAACCTTAACACTTTTTCATGTTCCACATCCTCCTCCTTCTGGGACAGTTGGACTATCTGACTGCCAGGTTCAGGAAATGAGTTCTTCTGGTTATTTGTGTTATTCTGATTCTGATTCTTATTCTCTTATTCTGTGTTATTTTGACTAACCTGTCTTCAGCAGATAGTTGGTTACACATCAAGGATGGTTTAAAAGTTTAGAGATCAGTAATTTTATTGTAAGCAACAAGGAAATTCAACTTTCTGGCTCTTTCGGCAACTAATAGAAAATAAATTTTTCCAATTACCTTATAGATTAGAAGATCAGTCATTTTCCTAAGACATTACAATCTTCTTAGATTATTAGGTGAGGATGATAAGATTTAAAAATATTGACCAGGCCAAGGCTATACTTAAATTTATTGTTTACTGTATGTGCACGTTCTCTCAGGAGCATCTGGAAGAATTACTTTTTCCAGTAGTAATAAAGTAGAGAAGATACTAGTAAATAATTAGAGCTCTTGAATGTAATGTACTAGTGTTCTAGTCCATAGCACATGATGGCTAATTATACCCATGGCTGAAGCTGCAAACTGAAAGCACTTTTACTGTATCCAAGTACAGATGATATTCCTTAGAAAGGAATGAAAAGGTTTGCTTTTAGCTCAGACCTGTTACGATGACCTCCACATTTATGAATGACACTGGAGGGAGCTACTAACAATCCAAAACAGAGAGTTCAAAATACAGAACATTTTGCAGAAATATTGCTTTGGGCATTTATCTACCTTCAGCTCTTGGTATGAGCACAAAAGAGCACAAAAAAGAGAACCAATGTTAGACAATGGAAGCAACATAACCAAAAGTCAGCATGGGAGGCATTATGGTGGTTCCATGCACCATGAGTGGTTTTCAGTGCATCTTTTGTAGTTTGCCAGGGGATGGACGATGAAAAAGAAAAGCTGATGAAATAAAGAAAGTGTGTTATTCTTGTAAAGCACAGACTGAACTTCTAGACTTCCAAAGAACTACTAAAAATCTTTCCTAACAATTCATTAAAACCAAGATAAAAATGACAGCTTGATTGTAAGGAGTTAACCAGAAGATCCTAGCCACTGAAAATGTTGCTTCATGCTTCAAAAAAAAAAAAATTGTTTCCTAATAACAATGGGGGAAAGGTCCATTGCGTACCTGTATTGCCACCCCCTACAAAAGCTACAAAATGTTTAATCAGTAGTATAGGCTTTCTGAGCATTTAATTTAAAAGATCAGCCCTTAACAGGAAATGTACTATAAAAATACCTATCTGTTCATAATAAAGGTCTGCCTATCTACATAATTATAATCTCTGTGATATCTAAGCACCTATTAAACTATGTAAATACAAAAAGATTGAAAAAAAGTCTTTTCTATTTTTCCTTACTATTATAATGTTTGTCCGAGCTTCATCCATAAAGAGGGAAAGAAACCTTTCAATCCCCTCTTCTTGTTACCTAAGGAAAAGATCAATATAAGTGAAGTAACAATATCTACCTTAATTCTACTCTTTTCTTTGTGGAAGAGGAAAAGAAGAAAGGAGGTAATAAGTGAAGGGCTATCTCATTGTAATGATGCTTACTTAGCTCTTTGTAAGTCCAATCATATACAAATATGAACACAACTTTAAAATCATGCTGGATAAAAGTGCTGGATAAACATTACTTAATGCTCTCCTAAAAGGTGTTTTTAAGTAGAACTGACCTTGATTTTCTTCCTTTCCAAGAGCATAGCCCTTCCAAATGGGACAAATTTCCTTATGTCTTTACTTCCTATATAATGTTTAGAGACTGAATAACTATATTTAATGAGTTTTGTAAGTGTAGGGAAAATGTAGGTGGGAACTGCAAGAAGGGATGAATTCATAGAACCAGAGGAAGTGGATAACACAGTAAATAATATTTTTCATTCAATTTATTCTAAATAAAATTCAGAGGCTAAATAAAAGTCTGCAGAAAGATAATGGAGAAGCAATGGGAATGTTTTGTACAAGTGAACTGTTCCCCTTTCTCTTGATCCAACAGCAGCAACCCTCTTCTACTACTTGATACCCATAAGAACAGAGGAAGTCCTTCCTAGAGTATGAAGTAAGCAGGAAAAGTTCACTGTGCTAGGAAAACTCAGAGGATCTCTACTTGTGTCTCTTGGTGATTAGGTATGAATTATTAGCTTAGTTACAATTCAGACGAGTCCTGCGGTATATAATTTGGAAAAGTCCTCCGGGTGACAAGCAACACATATGTCATTCATTTGCCCTTTCTATGCTCCCGTTTATTCACTGCTCCTGCAGTTCCCTTCCCACCTACATTGTCCCTTCTATAATTCACGTATAAAACTTACTAAAAAAAAAGAATGTTCTCAGAGTTTAACACAATTTCTTTATTCCACTGCTAATAATTGTTCTACATCACAACTAAAGATTTTTTGAACCTCTGATCTGCCTGCTCTGTCCAGATATTAACCTTTCCTCCTTGGGTACAATGTGTAACAAAATGGAGTAGCTACTGGTTAGAAATTACCAAACCCTCTTCATTTATAATGTAAATAGTAAAGTAACTTGTACTGTTGGAAAGAAAACAAGATGGGCCTTTGAAAGTAAGTGAGACTATTATTCCTTTTATACCGTTCATAATAGATGCATTTTTTCTTCAGCCTTCTTGGTCTAAATGATATGCAGCATTTTCTTTTTGGCAAAGAAAGCAGGAGCTACAACTAAACGTAAAACAAGTTCCACAGTTATAGAAATGCCTAAAGTATAATGGTATCAGATGAAAAGAGGCTAAGGAAAACATGATAAGAAAAAAGTTGGTAACTAAACCCTTACAACGAGGTTGTTTGCTGAGTTAACATATGTTTTGGTCTGTATGTGGAATTCACTGTGCAATTTTAAAGCCAGTCTGGGATTTTTTACTGTTTTGATTTTTTATTCCTTTTTTTTTTTTTGTAATCAGTGTAAATTGAAAAGACTGGTAACCTCATAAATCACTGACCGTGATTTTCTTTTACTGCATTCTTTTACTAACTATGACAAACTGGCAGAGATAGCATATTATGCCATCAACTCATCAGCTTTTCTCTTACTCTTGCTATGGAGCAGAACTAATAGAATTTGGAGAATTGTAAGGAAAAGCTATGCTGGCACATTAGAAGTCACATTTCTGTGTTATTATAATTCTAAAGCTGAATATTAGGAAAAAAGGTTCACATTTATTATGGGAAAACAAATAGACCTATCCTTCTGCATCTTAGGAATACAACAGCAATACAGAGTTTCAGTTCAGATTATTTAACCAAAGCCCCATTTGAATCTCCATATTTACTAACATTATCCCTGAATACCCCTAGATCTTGCTTAGTCTCTGTAAACATCATTAAGTGCATTTCTTCTTCCAAGTCCACCTAAACCTACTTGATCTCAGCAGATGGGTGTGATTATGGTAATCAGAATTCCAGACTCTAAATAATTTTCAGAATAATGCTGCAATATATGGATCAACAAAAAATATTTTTCAAGTAAAAATTTTAGGACATATTATTCCATCATTTTAAAGAGAACTTGCAACTGATCTGTCTTTCAGAGTGATTTTGCCTGACTTCCTAGTCTTACTGAAATTCACTGTCTTTACCTATTTTTAGAGTCAAGTTTCTATGTAAGCTCCTGACGGCTGCAGGATCCTCTTCTCTGACCTCCCATTTTATCCTCCAGGTCTGAAAAATGCATCTGCTAGTATCACTTTTTTGCTTATTGCTTTAATTATGCCCCTCATTCCCTCGAGTTTCTCCCTTAACTCATTACATTGAAGCCTCTTTCAAAGCCCTGTGGAGTTCTGTTCTTATTTATCTCCCCCCAGCTGTCTCTGCTTTTCTTTCCATGCCAGTCTTGACCAGCCAGTTTGCCAGCAGAGCACATAAAGACCTTTTGGTTTCCTCACTTACTATTTGGGCCACAAATACAGTCACAAGATTTGTGCTATCTCTTTGATTAAGATCTCCCTGAAGGCTCATTTCTGCTGTGCTGCCTGTGGGTAATCTCTAGCTAATACTGACATAAACATTTAACTGTAACCTTATTCCAAAAAGCAATTGTCCACACTGTTTGTATGCTCTCCATACCTAATCTATTTAAACGTGTCTGTTGTGAACTCCCCGGGAAATGGCATGCCAGGAGTCTTATCGGGGAGGAGCACACATTGCAGGAGGCATTTCATCCATCATCATACCCCTAAAGGTAACCATTTCTACCCTGGTTTAATAGAATTGTGAGGATCTGAAGTGGAAAATGCCCACCGGACGACTTATCCTGTCTCATAGAAGTGACTAGGTCATGCTCCTCAGGGTAGAACAAAATAGGATGTCCAGTCTCTTGTTAAAAACATCTAGGGAAGGACCTTCCCTATTGCTAGCTCCTTTATATTTTTTTTAGCCTGGGGATTGCCTTTTCCCAAGCTTCCTTTATTCATTGCTATTTTATGCATACTTACAGAGCACATTTTTTATCGTAAATAATGGAACTGCAATCTATTCATTCATAATTGATAGGTTCTGTACTCCTGCAGCCTGAGTACATTTTATGAAGAACCAGTGATACATAGCTCCTTTTGGAATATAGTCCATGATCTGTATTTTTTCTCATTAGTCATTTCTGGAGTCCCACAAAGCCATAATCAGAAGAGAGCTGTGCTGCCTTAAACTGAATGTCCGTCCAGCTCCAATCCTGCAGACTCATGGGCACAAGGCCTACAGCAGATGTCTAAGGTAGAAGAATATGAGAAGCAGGTGAGTGGTGGTACTATAACAATACTATACTTTTCTGTTGAGCCATGGAACTCTATCCATTGCAGTCCTAAGCAGATGATTCTTATGTTACTTGTTAATACACCTTATTTATCTAACATGATTTTATGTCTTTTTTACGCTTTTAGCACCAAGGTTTGTAATATGCCTGTTAGGGCTCTCTTCCACAGCCCAGTTCTCCCTTCAATTTTTAGATCTCCTTTAGAAACATATATACTTTTGGTCTGGTTGTCTACTTTTATGCATCCTTGCATTTTATCTAAATTTCTCTCTGTTTCCTACTTATGGTCAATGTCCTATCTTTTTAGGGTATGCGTACTCCCCAAGAGCCATCCTTCCTGCAAATGTATGATGAGGAGGTCCCACACGTGGGCCATTTCCTTTTATTCTTTCATGCAGAACCTTCCTACATTTATTTCTCTTCATCAGCACTAAGGCCATTCGCATACAGCAATCCAATCACCAGGTGACCTATAAAAGTCTTACAGCTGAACTTTTCTGCTTGGCTGAGTTGCTGCAGGGAGCTGGGGAAGCTGCGGTGAATAAGAAGCTCACCTGGGAGAGCCATAGGTGCCAGCTGCCCCTACATGCCCGGAGGAGCTCACGGGATAATCATGCACATGACTCCCCATGCACGAAACTGGGAATTTCCACCTCTTACCTTGGTCCTGCTGGATTCCTCTCTGCATCATGTTTTACTTCCAGACTTTTTGAGGGGAGGGAAGGGAGAAAATTTTACTATCGCTATTACAGAGTGGTAACTCAGTGCTTCATTTTGTTGGTTTCCCTTTCACTTAATAGGTTTTGCTTCTCTTTTTGTCCTTTACTTCTAGAGTTTGGAAAAGAGCTGAAAGCTTTCTGCATCTTCCCCACCACCTCCCTCCACTCTGGGATTCTGCTCACTTGAGATTCGCAGCCAAGGAAGGCATTAGGTTAAGTGCTGCACTATCAGCAACAGTCATAGCTACTTTTTTTATTATTTTTCCGTAGTGAAACTGCAAAAACACAATTCCAAGAATTTGTGGGGAGGGCAGGTCTGTAATCGATAGTAATACAGAGATGCTGAGTTAGCAGGCATTGAGCTAATTTGGAACGAGAAGTAATATAATTATGCTAGTGCAGAGATCTCCAGAATAGAGCTGTGCTGGTGCTGTGCTGCACCCTCTGATGAACTCTTCTGCCAGGCTATTCCTCACTCAGCTACTCAGGTCCGGAAACAAAATCTTCCTTCTCTGCATGGCTGGTTTGCACTAGTAAGCTCAGAAATCTCTGTACCTTACTCCGTTCTGTAGTGTTTATTCCATTAATATGTTATTAAGTGTTAAATGTATGTATATGCATATATATGTATGTATGCAGCATATATATGGTATATGTGGCATATCTTATATGTGATGTTAAAAGATGTAATTATGCTAATAAATGTTATTCTATTAATGAAGGCTCCTGTTCAGAAAAACCACCACCACAACACTGGGAAGATGCATTAAAAATCAGTTGAAGAAAAGCAATATTTAAAATCAAATCAGTCTGGGAGACTGACAGCTGAACCAACCCTGTGGGATGGTATGGGAAAGACTTCAGTGAGTCAAGTGACCTTCACCTGTGATTCTGTGCTCACCAGTTTAAATGTTAGGTGCTCCCTCTCCACAGAGCTTGCTATATTGATCCTCAGAGCCAGACTTGAGTCTATACTTAATGAAGACTCAAGCAAACAAATATCATGGCTGGTTGATATGAATTTCTGGGCTGGTTGCATTTCAGCTGAGTTACTTTTCATCTGCCTTAGCTTATACAGCTGCAGAACATAGCCAATACATGTTACCATGTACCCCGAATACAGACACCTCAGATACAGTTTGACTATTGTGAATATCCCAGAGTTACGAAAAGTGTTTTCCATGATAAAATGAACAGCTTTAACCTTCAGTTGATTATTTTTTGAAGTAACTTTTCTCCAGCTGTACTGTATTTATATGTGAGGTTATTCAGGAAGCTGGACATTCTCTTTAGGAGGCTTTTTATTAAAGAAATGATACATTTGGCAGATTATGACACTGTTCTAGAAATGCCAATTACTGAAAAAATTCACAGAAGGAGAAGGCCAAAGATTTGATCTGCTCTAGCTGTAGCATACTGTTATCTATTGATGTCGGGTGATTATTGAAAATCACTTCTCAACACTAAAGACCAAACTGTGAATGGAAACCAGATCATCTGATATTTCAAAAATGTGTGTGAAGCTCAGAGAAAGGATAAAGCAGAAACAAATGTTAAAAAGCAGCATAAAGCTTTTTTTAATAATGCATAAGGGTGGGACAGCTTGGCATATTCAGAGGAGATTTTGGCTTTAAAAAACCTAAGTGTTCTCTCTGGTCCCCAGAGGATCTGCCACACTATCATTTGTTTTCTAGCTAATGGGTCAGGTTCACTCAGAACATGGTTCACTTTCAGCAACAGTGCAGCTTACACCAGATTAAACAGCCTGGTCCACCCACCCACCCACCCTGCCGTGCTCTCGCAAGTGTCTGTGTGCCCGAGCGGCGAGCTGGGCTGGGCGCTGATCTGGCTGGAAAGAAAAAAATAAAAACAAAAAGAAAATTTTCCACCCGGATCAAGTTGCAAGGCTGACTCCCCGCGCAGCTGCACAAACAGCAGGGCCAGGTCAAGGGCTGGTGCAACAAGGACGAAGCGGGGAGTCCTCCGGCACGCACAGCCACTCAGCAGCAGTTCATTTCAACGACGGCTCAAGCTGATTTAGGGGACTGGGAATGACACTTTCTAGGATTAGCTGGTCTGAGTGATTTGGCCAGTACTACTGCTGCCTCTGAGCCACTTGAACGTTTTCAGTAGCTTCTGGCAGCAGATCAAGCAGAGGGTACTGCCTCCTTCTGATTATGGCCAACCTACTTTACAGACACGGCTGAGACTCTCAATTGCTGCTGCGTGTTTCCACCGCCATCTCTTCCCTGCTTCTTCACAGGAGGGCTGGGCTGACTGTAAGATGGTTTATTTTGGGCTGAAAAAGTGTGATTCTCTGTATTCACTGTTTCTGAGTGGAGGCAATGTGATGCCCTCCATAACCTAGAATTTCATCTATGGTTTGGGTGAAGGTAGACAAGAAGAAAGAACAGAGGGGCACACATTGGCCTTTAATACTGACCATAATTACTATTATCAGTACTGCTGCCAGTTCATGACCCAAGATGTAATGGGAATTCCCTCTGAGGCTGTGAACGGATCAAGGTTAACTGCTTTGCGAAATCTGGGGAAAATACACCTCTCTGCATGGTGTCAACAGCAAGGTTCACCCTACAAACACTGAGTAGCCGCACAGTGGCAGCTTACGAGCAGCTGGCTGGTCACCAGTCCCTCCATAATGGCCATGATGGGGCAGGGTTGTGTGGACAGTGCAGCCCCCAGCAGCGCGAGGAAACAAGGCAGCATCTGCTGCTGGCACTGGCTTCCCCCTGGAAATAACTGCACACCCAGCCCAGCTCCTTTGGGCAATGGAAGGATAGGACCTATGGGTGCTTCTGTCATGTCATGCCTGTTAAGCATCCCTGCACCTTTCATTCTTCCTTTCTTCCTTTCTTTCTCTCTTCCTTCCTTCCCTCCTTCCTTCCTTCCTCCTTTACTCCCTCCCTTTCTCCCCCTAGACCATGCTGTGTGTGTCCTGTGACTCTTGGCCTTGTGAAAATTTGGCAGCCACCCCAATTTAGACCAGTTGTCAGTGATTTCAGTATAGGGTTGGTCTCAATAGAAGGCAGATCAAAATGAGTTTAAAATTAGAAGTGTGTTGTTTCTCTTGGATAATAGCTAGATTATCTAATGCAATTGGCCTTTTCCCCCCAGATGAAGTGTCTTTGATCTTAACATCGAAAAACTAATTTCTAGGGGTTTATTGCATGAATATCTGGAAAACTCAACAATGTAGCTACTCATAAAAATTATTGTAACACTGCATAAAGATTAGAAGGTTATTTCTTGGTGTTAGTAATAAAGTTACACTGGAAAACTTTTAGACAAGAAAAGATCTAACATGAACATGAAATGTTCTGAATGATAATACTCTGAATCTATTTGTTGAGCTGGAATGCAAACTAGGAGGGGATGTGTCTGAATCTGGTTTTGTGAGTTTTTATTCATACAAAGGACCATGTTTAAAAAATGCAGGAGATGCCATCAGTTATCTGGCACTGGGAGAGTAGTACTGTAGCTTACTTACTGTAAGTACTGTACTTACTTACTCCTACTTACTGTAGGAGCCAGCTCACTTTCCTTTTGGCTCAAACTGTTACCATTCACAAAACATGAACCTAATTTTTAAGGCTATTAATATTAGCCACTGCAAACAAGCAGCAGGTTCTGCATGCTCTTTCAAGGGCCTGACTTCTAAGAGAAATAAATTTCATCTTGGTACAGAACGTGA
The DNA here is from genome assembly GCF_018139145.2 of Gymnogyps californianus. Taxonomy (NCBI): domain Eukaryota; kingdom Metazoa; phylum Chordata; class Aves; order Accipitriformes; family Cathartidae; genus Gymnogyps; species Gymnogyps californianus. The sequence continues at coordinate 6,999,836 of NC_059471.1, read as the reverse complement.
AACTGTAAGTATGCCAGAGAGATATGGAATGCCATAGGTAATTTTGTCAAAATTAGGTATATTGGCAAAGTCTAAAGCAGTTAATGTTATACTGACTCTCCAGGCACTCTACAGTCTCATGGATTTGGAGAACATGAACAGCCATAATTTGTTTCTCAAAAAGAGTTCATTTCTTTTAGAAATGGAAGCATGAAACCCACTAATGTTATTGTATGTCGCTAACAGTATTTTCAAAATCGTTGAGAAAAGGAAGCCAATGCTATAAAGGGATGGTGATTGTTTTGAAGACTGGAGGTCAAATAAAGAGCATCTTGTTGTTCTGCTAGTGTGAAGTTAAATCAAAAGAAATGCAAAGATAACATGCCTGAAAAGCCAGAGACTTCAAAGGATGCAAATGAATCTCTTAAACACATAATACAGTAGATTACTAAACTATAATGCAACTAAAATAATGCATATGAAAAATGTATAGATATGCAATAAAATATTTATGAAGCTAGTGGCTATGAACATAACAAGAAGAAGTTCTAATCCTTCTTGTCAGTAACCGAAGTTACGGAGAATCACAAATCACTATTAAGAATGGGTCTGACCGACTTTTCAGAGACATAGTTCAAAGGGCGTCTTGTTGCATCTGCAGATGGAAAACTCAGTGTGAACAAAAGCCTCTGGGTAAAATGCTCCTTTTATTACCTTAACGCTATTATAATATAGTCTTAAGCTATTTGCAGTAAATGAATGATTCTGACAGTTAACTTAGGAGGAAGCACTTGTTTAAAACAGTGCTAAGTCCTAGTATAGCTTAAGACACTTCAGTAAGAAGAGAAAATCTACAGTATGCCTTCACTGCTGGGTTATTTCTCACTCTTGAGGCAGGAATTTCTATCAGGAAGTTGGTGCAGGGGAAAGGACAGGACCACATCAGGTTCTTCTTACTATGTTAGTCGGGTTTTTACTTGTGCTTACAAGCCAAAATTTCAAAAGTTCCAAGCAAAGAGTAACTTCATTGTAAAGACGATCCCAAAGTGTGATCTGTATCAAGGGCACCTGCCCAACAGCTTGGTTTGCTCCCTGTACATAACTGGGTCTTGGTCCCTGACCACAGGCCCACACGACACCCGTGCTGCTGTGTTCACTGGCTCCCTTTCAGATCAGCCCATTCGGTATCTTCAAAATGATATCGCTGAGAACTGCTTGTTGCACTAAGAGATCACACGAACTTCAGGTCAGAAAACGCCAGCAGCAGGTGGAGAAAGAGCACAGAGCTTTGCAAAAATGCTTAGCTCTCCCAGAAGTGTATGACAGAAGCAAGAAAAAGAGGTTTGCACAGTCAAATGACTAAAAGAGGGAAAGAGTCAACATCTAGCCCTATATTTATTTTATTTGTGATTTTTCCCTTATGCAAGAAGTTCCCAGGCTTATAAACTAATGTTGAGAAATGGAACAAATAGACAAATAAATAAATACTTGTTGCTAGATGCTCTAGGCTTGATATTGCAAGCTGCTTTGCACCCTCAGAACTTACGGAAGTCTTGAGGAACTGAGGCTCTCACACTGAAGGGGAGTAAATATCTAGCAAGATCAGATTGTTGGTACTGCCTCCAGGGAGCATACATTTCTAGAGCCAGAAGTAAACCCTCATTATCGCTCTTTTTATTCCCACATCCCATTTTGTTTAAGGGGCTAGGTAGGTTTAAAAAAACCTTACTCATTTCCATAGTACTATATAAAAATAACGCCAATGAAAAACGGAACTGCTCAGCCAGCTCTGTAAGACTGTGATGGATAGCACATATCCATTTAGGAGATGTGAGTTGTCGAAGAAACAGACACAAGGAAAAACATAATAAAAAGATAGATCACCTTTGAAATGCACCTGCTAGCTTTGCCTGCAGATAAAGTAGAAAAATAAGGACTACTTCCCCCTTGTCTGTAAAAGTGATGAGATGTCAGGCATATTTTCTTTCACTTGTAAAACTTTTCGGGTGCTTCTCCCATCTGCCATGCTGGAGAGACAGAGATGGGCTGCAGCTGTAATGTTCACACTAATGTAATGAGTGTGCAATTGAAGCTCCTCTACCCCTGGTCTAGATCTCTCGCTCTGCAGAGGAGCAATTCTCATGGACTTCAATGGAGACTACTCATCCGCTTGTATTTCCCTTCTACAAACAGATCTTTTTCCAAATGCTCCCACAATTAAGACCAGGTTTTCAAAAGTCTGCAGCACCCAGCAGCTCTCACTACAATATATGGCTGGGTAGAAAGCCACATTAGAGAAGCTGAAGCTGCTTTTACAGGCTCCGGTTGCAGGTCTTGAGGTCATTTGAACATCAGGCCCCGCTTATACGTCTTTCCAATTGTAAAATAAACCATACATCCCACGAAGAGGCCTATACAAAGTTTGTATATCAGGTCAATCCCATTAAAATCCCATTAGTTCTTGGGATGGCTCATTGCATAAGTACGTTTTTATCCGCCATGAGCCTGCCTATTTATTACTGCTTTAAAGCATACTTCACAATGGGACTTCTAGCATTAATTTCAATGTGTTCAGGATGCAACCCAGTGTCTCTAAGACAAGATGAATAAAATCTTAAAGCCTGTTGTGCTGTTTAAAATAACAGTCTGTGTCAATGAAGAATGCAACCTTTTGTTTGTAGGTAAAAGAATGCAGATAGAAATTTTTTTTTTCTTTTACTTCAGCTGAAGATTTTTCAAGATATAATAATCTGTCTCCTCACTGCAGCAAGATGCTATTTTGATAGAATTAATTTTAAATAAGCTCTGAGCCTTTCATAGTTCAGTGCACTAATTACTTCCACACAACACAAACGCAAGATGACGCTTCTTATACACGGGGTTGTAGGGATGCTAGAGCCAGGGAAACACAGAAAGCAGTTAAGACACAGTGTATAATTTGTTCATCTTCTTTTACACACAGAGGTACAAAAGCACATTCAGTCTAAATGCTGAAATGCTAAATAAGGATATAAACCTGCAGGAAAGAGATACACATAACTAAGGATCTTTTGTTCTTTTAATGTTAGAGAACAGAAGAAATACATAGCTGCTTCATACAGTTAGCCAAGAATGTCCTTAAAAGCTAGCAGTGGGCCAACACAGCTAGAATCATCTGAGATACATTCAAGTCATCTGTTTTATGACTAACAACAAAAAGAATCAAGACCATATTTAAAGTTTGGGCTTTTTTAAAGAAAAGATTAGTTCAACACAAAATTTTTTTAATGGAACACTATTTTTCAAATACATCATTTGTTCATTAAATAAGATAAATTATCCAAGATTTCTTCACAATTTAACTTGCTACAATTCAATAAGCTTTTTTAAAAATTATTATTTAAATCAACTTCCATTCTGTGCAAGCCGTAGGCTGGAAATTACAGAATGAGGGCAAAATAATTTTAAAAGATTTTAAACATAATTTTCTGTGGAAAAAGCAGGATTGGGGCCTATATACATCCATGGTTTTCTCCAACTTTACTTCCCCCTAGCCTCAGGGAAGGGAACAGCTGAGAAGAAGGGCTGCATCTCAGTCAGAAAGCTCTCAAGTCATAGTGCTAAGACTTAAACGCTGCAGTGCTCTGTATGCTAACTATGTTGGAAATGTTAGCTGGCAGATCCTCTACAAATCCTTATTAACTCCTTATGTTAATTTCAACATTTTGCCCGTTAAGCATCTATAAATCAATTCCCAAACTCCTTCCTGTGCTCATGTAATAAGGCTATTTAATAGATTACTATGCTTAGTAAACATACCAACTACTCAGAAGGAGTATTAAATCAGCTAGCTTGATCTCCAGTCTGAATTCAGATTAATCTGCTACCTACTTGTCCTGCAATGCCCTTCTCTGCAAGTTTAAAGGGTTTTTCCTCTCTTGGGAAACCCTGGTTTGGGAGAGACCTCACCTAGATTTCGATGTCTAAAAGTTAGGACTCTAATTTAAGCTAGAGTCCTAGGCTTTCTCTATAGTCAGTAGAAAGACAGGCTTCCTTGGTGGTAACTGGTTTTGGATAGGTTTAATCATCCTTTGGAAGCAGTTTTCCATCTGCACCGGCTTTTGAGGGAATCATAATTGTGGACTATGTGCTCCTAATGTTGAAGGCAAAAGTCAGGTCAACTGAATCTGGGTCATTGGTTCCATAATCGGGTATAAACTCACTGTAATTACTTAACAGCCTTTAGAAAGAGAACGATTAGGACCAAGATTTATAGCGATAATCAGCAGGCAGCTTTGTAGCTGGGTGGGAGAGAAGATAAAATTCCTTCAGGTGGTGGCAGGAGAGAAGGCAGGGCCTGTTCTCTAGTTGTATGAATTTTGCGAAACTAAAACTTTTATTAAAAGAGATTGAAATAGAAAGAAGGAAGATCCCCAAGATAACTGGTGAATAGGATACTCAGTCTGAGTGCTGTGGAGCAGTGTTTACAGCCTGCTCTGCTTGACTTGGATCAACTACAGAGAAATTTCTACCTTAATGGCATATGCTTTTCTCTTCGTCTTGGGCTGGAAATTTCATGTTGGACTTGCAAAACTTCTTTTTTTCTAATAAGTATATTGCATTTCAAAGAAAACTTTTCAAAATTGCTACAGCCCTGACAAGTTCTCGTGAGGATACTCCTATACCCTCTATATATGAGTTAATCCAAACCACAGCCTCACACTGAGCTCCTGCCGAGCTGTTTCTCACCTAAAATCTTAGCTGGCCAACCAAATAGTTGGATGTGCACTTCACCTCTTTAAAGTGGGAAGATGGGGAAGTTCCTCTGCAGAGCAACACACAACCATACAGATTCCCTACAGGCTTTCCCACTCCCTGCTTGCTCTGAGCTAAATGCTATTAACACTATCTCATGCTAAATAAATAAAAGCTTTGGCACTTTACACATAAGGATGTCCTGGCCTGAAGCGTGTTTCACAATTTAGGTATTAGACTCTAAGCAAATAACCATACACCAAGGCATGTTCTCAAAGATGAGCCAAAGGAATATTTCACATGGACTAGTGCAAAGCCTATATCTGCTGCTGTCTCACATCTGAAAATTGCCCAGCAATGCACGTGCACATCTGACTGGTGGGGAAATTATCACACAAACAATCTCAAATCCGTGGATGATGGAAATGTCTTTAATATCCCTGAAAGATATGCACATTGATTTTCATACAGTCACTTTTAGTTGTATGTTTGAGTAGTTACCTATATAAGTATGTGGGAGGAAAATCATTAACGGCTGCTAGGAAAGTAACCTCACAAATAAACAGGTAAAATGCTTCCTTTATTTTCCTTCTGTTAACCAGTATCTACACCACAGAGCCATTTAAGCAAAGCTTTTCAGCTTCATCCTTTTCAGGACATAGTCCTTAAGCTTTTGGTTGTTCAACAAAATAAAAATGTTTTATGCAAATGTCTTGACTTCTTCAATGCTTTCAACATAAAATGAAAAAACAGTATGATTTTAAAAAGTGTAAAGGCATCATTTCAATTTCTTTTGATCTTTGGAGAAATATCAAAGCCTTCCTTATTATATTAATCTAGATAATTATATTACAAATGACAAAACAAGGTGCCTGGATGAAGTTTTTTTGTTATTTCTAGAAGTGTATACTTTGCAAAAATATTTTAATGGGAAACTGCAAAATTTCACGTCTTCATTCAGGTCACATACAAGTGTCAGAGTTCCCCAGGAGCAAGAACTCTGGATGCCACTAAACTGAACTGAGCAGTGCCACCCCTCTACTGGGGCAAAGAGTCAGTGCTCTATAGACTCTAGTATAGACTTCAGTGTATATACTCTCTGTATGAAGAGTATATACAGTAAACCTTTTTGACCTGTAGTCTAACCCAGGGGCTCTGCCAACTCCAGATTTAATACCTCATTCCTACTAGCTCTGGGAACTATGGGAAGTACTTTTAAATGGCTTTTAACAATTACACAGCATACGCTATGCTATGGAATAATGAGGAAAAAATTAGGGCTTTCTATGAACTGGTGTTGCTGCCTCCGCTTTCCCTTGCCATCACAAAAGAGAACTGAAAAATGCAGCCTCCATTTCAAAGAACAGATAACTGGAACTTCTGAGTTCCTTCCCACACTGCAATATAAAAGCCTGCAGAGGTCTCAGTTAAGAACCCAGGTAGGAATTGTATATATTAAACAGAACATATACAAGAAAATAAACAGGTTGTCAGAATGCCTTCAAGAAGGATCAGTACTCTAAAAACCCACAAATAACTGAAATTCTCACTGCATAAATCTTGAATTAGGTTCAACCATGGTGAATTGCATCGCCTTCTGGCACTAAGCCCTGCTAATTACTTCAATCCTCACTCAGGGAGTGGTGAGATTTAATATTACCATCCAAGGATATCCAGTCAGTCCTGCATCAGCCATGCAGAAGCCACAACTAAATTAGACCTTGAAACCAGGCTCTTTGTTCCCTCTTATACTGCTGGAGTCCTTGTCAACTTAAATTACATGTGAATGAACACAATGTCTTAAAGACATAGCCGCCAGTAAAAACTTTTCAGCATGAGAGAGATTAATCACAGACAGTAATTAACATTCTAAGAATTAAATGCAACTATAAAATTATATAAATGCTAATAAACAAACTCATTAGTACTTATTTTCTTTCTGTTATAAAGATTAATCAAGGGTCATAACACTGGAGGTGACAGGATTCCTGTGATTACAACTCCAATATGCAGTTAACTTACCATAACATTTATTTCCCTTTTCCTATAGACTGCCATATGGCCCTTAAGGAAGAATGGGCAATGTCTAATGATTTTCTTTAACGTCAGGGTGATATTCAAGAGCAAAACTCAGCAAAATCTACATGAAATGAAACTCAGCATTACACTGAAATCCCAAATTCTGAACTATTTTTGTACTTTTGAAAAAAAAAAAACCAACCCAACAATCTTGTCTGTCCTCTTTGAAATACTTAATACAATCAGTTCTTGATTACACCTAGGTATATTATTTGTACTAGGAGTGGAGATGAACCCAGTGCAGTTTCAATCCTCTGCCTTTATGACCTGTGAAGTGCAATGTGAAAATACCTAAGCTGTTTCCAAGGAAGTTAGCTCAGTCCTGGACGTATACAGGTGGCTCAGGTACGGTGCCACATAAAAAAATAGCAAAACAGCTTCCAGAGCCAACCTGGTTATATCTATGCAGCACTGACCTGCACCTTCTCACCATCTGGACTGCCTGCTCAGGTCAGTGCTAGCTCAGAGCTCTCTGTGCCCTACAGTCAGCAAGGTCACAGACCTTTCTTTTCTCTATTACCTCCTCCTGGCTGGTTCTGAAAGCCTATTTTGTCATTGTTTTGCATGAGCTATGATTTCGCTTGCTTTCAGATGATTCTGTCCTCCCAGTTGGGCAGGAGGTACTACTTTCTTCCATTAATCTTAAATTAGGTGGCAAGCGGGAGATGTTCTCCCTGTGAAACTCATGATGTGCTGCCCACTGAGTAATATTCCTACGGTGGTGGTATCTGGAGGCCACCAGAAATAAAGGAAGACAGTAGAGAAGTAGTTCCTGGTGCAGGGAGCCCATGCTGTGACATCAGACAAATGATATGGAATTTACTCCTGGCTGAGGGCTACATAGCATTTCAAATCTTTTTCAGAAACCACATGTAAAACTTCTGGGCATGATGCTGTCCTAATACAGCCAAACACTGATTCACTCACCAGCAGCTTGAACAAGTGTACAGCAGCATATACACAAGCATATAGACGTGCCCTAACACCCATATTAACATCCGTTCTCTGCAGTCTGGTGACAGAGTGAATGAGATAAGTAACCAGTGAGGGAAAAAACTGTCTCTATTTGAATGACAGTGAGGCATGGTCTTTTCTTCCTGAAACCACTGGCTAGTGAAAGCCTAGTTTGACACGGTCTTGACATTTCTCTGTACTTGTCATGCCTGAAGCAAGATATGGATTGAAAATCTCTATTTTTATCTTTCAGAGTATCTGGGAACCCATCTCCATTTGCTAACCTGACCAGACTTGAGCCCTTTTTCTGTCCCCCTAGGGATCCCTCTTAACAAGGAAAATGCCCCAACTACTTCCCTGATTGATAATAAATGGTAAGAGAGCTGCAGCTGGCAATTGGGCTAGCAGAGATGGAGGAAAATTGCCTTATTTAAGACAAAAGAAGATGACTCCTGCGGCTGCGGCCAGGTAAACTAAAGTCCTGAGCCATGTGTGCTGTGGTTTATCAAACACCTGGATAATGAAGAGAAGAAATGCAAACAATCAAAGAGAGAGAGAAGTGGGAGAAGAAAGAGAAGGTAGAAACATGTAACAACTGTCAGCTTCAAAGCCTTGACCTCTTTCATAAGGCTGTTCTTTCAGTCTGTTTCTCTCCATCCCCTGCTGTCTTCCCTGGTAGCGGCAGAAACAGGGAACCGGGCTTTCATAGATGCCTCTGGATTTCCATCCTAGTTCTTTGTCTTCCCCACCATGACAGGAGCACCCCAAATCTAGTCAAGCTTCACCTTCCATCCCTAGGGCTGCAGAGTTCAGTTTTGTCAAACTGTAGAGTGTAATTCCACATTATGCTTGATTTCATCAAACAACTAGTTGCTGTTGAAAGGAATAATTGCACTTTTCCTTACTTCTCCAGATTCCTGCCCCTTCCCATCCAGGCCTTGTTTTGAATATAGTGGTTATGCAGCTTCAGGGTGAGTCAGTTTAATTCATTGAGCTGACTGAAAACAAACCTACCAGACTGAACAAATATCTGTTTTCCATGGATCAGTATCATGCTGTGCCTTCCTATGGAGTTGTGAGTTCAATGTTTAAGACCCTGTCATGGTCAGTCACAGACCAAAGAGCAGCTCAAATGACCAGCCACTGGGGTTCTCACTCTGTTCCCAACAAGTAGATGTCTAGTGCCATTTGAGATGCCTTAGGGTAATCTGGTTGACTTGTAGGTGCCACACAGGTCTCTCATAAGACCTACAAGAGATCTACCAGCTTTGTGCAGGTCACGAACATGCTAGAGCACCTCAGATTATACTGAGCAGTCATGTATGTGCAACTGAATGAAGTCTCAGGTGTTTTCTTCAGAGGTGGACAGCATTGGCAGTACTGACAAGTTTTCCATCAACAACATGAGTTTAGACACCTACAGTGCATGAAGACTCCTAACTGTCCACAGGCCTGTGGACTCCATACATCAATCCAGGCATTCATTTGGAACTGAAACCCATCATGACGCACTTTAATCACTGCAGGCCAAGAACAAATCTCAACAGCATAGAGGCACATGTAGGATAGATTATAATGTTTCCCAGACTGGATTTCTATGTCCAAGCATGTTAACTTTTTCGTAACAGAGTTGGTCAATTTTATCTGACACCAACCGTCTATCCAAGTGAACTTACCAGCTTGGTAAGCAGCTCTCAGCCATTGATTCGTGGTCTCTGGAACCAGTAACAAAGGAGTATGCACAAATTTGCACACACACATATTTCCACACTGCTTCAGCAGTGCTATTGTTGCTAGAAACTTCTTTTGCCTACCTCTGAGAAAATAGACCTGAAAGTTTTTGTCTGAACTTGTCCTCATTTTAAAATACAGTCTGCACAAAAAAGTTCAGGAGATTTACTCTGGAATGAAACTACTGAAAGACATCTCTTGTATATCAGCACGGTGAAACAATAATGGACCTCAATGTCTTTTGGAGGTAGGAGAATTGGGCGTTCTTACAACACATTAAAAAAATTTACAAATATTTACAATTCAGATATTGTACAAATACAAATATTATGAATATTTTCAGTTTACCAACTTGATGAATTAATAAAAGAACTTACCTAAGCCCCCCAAAATATAGTCTAACTCAATACTAACGAAGTAAGGGGTGAACGAACAGAATAAATTCAACACTTTGCTGTACCCAAACTGAACTCTTTGTTTATCAGCACACTAGCATTTTTTCGGCAGGGTCTTTTAATCGAGGATGTTATGTTGCTAGCCCTGGAAAGCTCTACTTCAGAACACAAATGCCAGATCAACACAGCCAAATGCGTCTTGGTTGAACAGGATGGAAAGGCAAGCTGTAATTACATTTAGAGGCATGCTAAAAAAGAGAAAAGACACCATGGAGATTGGCATACACAAATGTATATGGTACGTTAGACCAACTTTTGATTTAAGTGTATGCCTTGAGGATGTAAAGCCAACAATATGCATGGAAACAATGTGTTGCCTTGGCTAGGAGAAATGAGGCTTTGTGGCTACATTTCAGATAGAAATAGCCTTTGGCCTCAACTCGGGAAAGATTTGGGCTCCCAACTGAACCTAATGCAGAATTATGAAGAATTATGAAAAGCTAGGCCATTGACTCTTAGCCTTAGCATCTTCTCAGATCCAGGTGGAAGAAAAGGGTCTTACCAACATGAAGATATGGGGTTAGAAAAAGGCAACAAAACATATGAGAATGGCATCCTGGGAAGCATCCTCCAGGCAGGAAGCCTTTATTCCACCCACAAATCATCTGGGAACCTCCAGGTTTAGGAGGTATTCCAGCAGAGGGAAAAAGACAAAGGGTTTGAACAAACTTTGATGAATCAGAAGTGAGAAGTTACATACATAAAAGCAGAACTCTGTCCTATGCAGCAACCTATGAGGATGAGCAAATTCTGCTGCTGCTGTAATTCTGAAGCCCTTGCAGCTCATTCTACACATATACATTCACATACATTCTTTATAAGCCCCAAACAAGAAAGGGCACAGATAACACAGTAGATTGTACATAATCTGAAGATAACTCATTTTTATTAATATGTAAATTAGAAGGTTGTTAGCCATGCATATAGTTTATTAATCACAAACATACATGGTAAATTGTATTTGGAGTCTCAAAGCTAAGTCTAGATAGCATGTTCGCTAGAAGAACATCTAATTTTTTCATGTGGCTGCTTGAAGCAGCCATGAAGCATGCAAAACAGGCACTTAATAAGGATCTAAGTTATTACTACAGCTCTGAGTACCGCATTTATATGTCCTAGTTGGAAAATTGTTCTTCCAGCATACTACTTCTAGTTAAAAGAGGATTTATCCCTAAACAAGCCATACTGTAACGTCTCCTAGTAAAAACACCAGGGCTCAACTCACCTTTCCTTAGATACTTAACTGGGGCACCTTAATTGGGAGACTGGTTTGCTGTTCTGGTAACTGATGGAAAGAGAGAGCAACTTCCACAGGTTGTGCCTCCCTCCTTTTTTCATATCTGAGGGGTCTGTGCTCTTAACTTGACTGCTTCAGTTGAGTGACCAAAGTCAATCAGGAGAAATCCAGATCTACGTCTTCTAGGAACAAGCTATATTTGGATAAATATTTACTGCTTCAGGAAGGCCTTTTAATCATAATGAAAATCAAGCCAGTTTCAATTTGTCATCAGATGTGTTTGATATTCAGTTTTAGTATTTTATAGCAGAGATGCCTCAGGCATACACCCATCTGCACAACTCTGGCCAAGTGCCACAGAGATTCTCGCATTCACCGAGACACGGAGAATTTTCTACCATGTACCCCGTACTCTATTCTACTTTCTTATATACTCCAATTTTAGATATAACAATGAGTCACACAAGAAAAAAGCTGATGGCATGTCACTTAATTTACTGTTTTCATGGTTTTGACATAGAATTGGTATAAAAAATGTTCTGCACAGAGAATGAGGGGTTTGGGCTTCAAAAATGCTGCCCTACTGACAGCAAAATAAGTACCTGCATGAGGTTCACAAAAGTGTGTGCGTAATGTGACTATGAGGAGCCTTGTTATTTACTTATTTTTAATTTGTAAGTATTGTTGTTACACCTAACGTCTTGTATAGCAATGAAAGGCAGCAGGTTCATCTCAGAATGCTTGTCACCTCTTGAGAAGTAGGCTATTGTACTGTAAGGAAGCAACTTTTCAGTCTTTTACTAGCTAAACCAGCAATATAAACTAGAAATAAAATTTTATTTTTATGGTCATTTTCTTCCAATGCTGTTGACAGCGTGCTGGTGTGCTTAACAAGAAATCATGATTTTGTACAAAGATAACATGGGCTGCGCTCCCTCAGAAAGAGACAGAAAGAGATGTGGGAGAAAGAATGAAATTGGGTTCATGATGAAATAGGGAGTACATGCACCTGAAAGGATTCCTCCTGCTGATAGTCCTAATGATACCATTTCAGAGGACTGAAGTGCTGCTGTCTTTTCAATACTCAGCTGCTGCCAAGGGGAGATTGGACTAGATAATGTTCTAAACCGTATCTAAGAACAATCACTCTTGATCCCAAAGAAGGTGAAAAAGAGGATAAAAGGAGAAAGGAGAGAAAGAATATCTCCCGGAAAAGGAGATTAGGGAAACAATAACTAGATTTATACATTTTTTCCCTAGGAAAAAAAAAATCACACAGTGCTTCTCCAAGAAGCACTTGGAGACAGATCATGTTTAAGTATTGACTGCAGCTTTCCTAGGATAGTCATGAATATGTTTAAATTGAGCTGTGACCTTATCTTAAAAATTCAGATTGCCCAGCGGTTTCGAGCTCTTCATCATCTCTGAACAACCTGAATGTAAATTGAATTAATTTAATAAAGGGTTAAAATAAACCTGTTTGACTTTGCATGGGAACAGAGTGGTGAAGCAGGCGTCAGCCCCATGTAGGGGCACTGGCAGCCGCAGAGCTCAGACTGTGCATCAGTGTGTGAGCCTTTTTCCCCTAGCAGGGTAAGCTGCATCTTTGGCTTTGCACTGGGAAGGAGAAAGAACGTGTAGGAATAGTCAGGAGAAACTGAGAGATGGTACAAGGAATTGCTCCTTGGCTCCCATCAGTCTGAGTTTCTTTATAACTCACTATCGTTCCACCCCCTCGGCAGCAGATGGGAAGAAACTCGAGTAGATCCAAGAGGATTAGGTATTCTTTAGTCTTTGGCTCCAAATGATTTCAAGACCTGATAACTGGACTCACATAAACCTGGCTTCAAGTGTACAAGTGAAAGACACTAACTGGTTTCCAGATGAAGACAGAACAGATCACAGAGCAGGAGGCTGGTCGGCCAAGGTTATGCTAAGGTGTATGACTGACACAATAGCAAAGAAGTGCATGCAACGTCTATGATGAAAACATGATTTTGGAGGTTTGAAATACTCTATGCCAGGAGATGGTTTGGGTAAACGGTATCAGGACTTTAGTGGACCAGTGGTACCAGTTAATCTACGCATACACAACACAAATATATACACAACACAGAGCCTACATAAGAAAGGCAAGAAAATCTTTATGTGATTTAAGAAAAAATTGATGTATACAGGGGCACATTCAATTCACACACGTGCTTTGTGAAGCCACATGGCGTAATTCTGTTCCCAGTTATGAGGGTTCAGCAAAATGGCACCATCCGACACTAGGGAGACCAGGGCTTCTTTTACACTTTGCAAGTGGCACTAATGTAAACAGAAATGGTGAATCCAAATGTGAAAAACTGTTACAATATTAGTGGCATATGGCAGGCACACACAAGACTCGCCATGCGTTTGCTTTTCAGCTGTGATGTGTCACCAGCCAGCCTGGCACAGCTGCGGTACAGATGTGCTGTATGCCATTCTTCACTGATGATACATATCCCACACTCTCTAAGATATTGCATTCACTGTCACTCAGCTGAGATTCCAGTGAGATAAATGGCTGGATAGAGTGAACAGATGCTATTATTGCCCTGGTCGATGGAAAAATAGAGACAGCCAAAACTGTCCATCTTCTCTGGTGGCAGCAGCTGACCTCTCCACCAGCACATGCACACGAGCTGGTCATCAGCCTGTGAATACCTCCTGGATTAATTGCAGCAGAAATGCTTTAATGCCTGGCCATAAAATCAAAACAATTCTTTCTCTGCTGCCACCCCTCAAAAAAACCCCCAGGCTTTATTAGATCTGATGCTGACAGAACAACCTATTTACTAAATAATTTGTTAATCATTTTGCATGCAGTTTACACAGAGAAATTTCACCTTGCGGGTTGTTTACATACTGTTCAATTTAACTGCTCGTTGGGTGCTTGCTATTCACAGCATGTAGCTGCTCGCGCGAGGCACATGGTGTTCTTCCCATTGCCTCATAGGATTTCTGAAGCATTTCGGACAGATTTTGTAGATTTTTTTCAGGCTAGAAGGGGGGCTTTATTTAGCATGACCTTATGAATACCGCAGGCCACAAATATTCCACAGCTGATAGAAGGCCTTGTCCACATGCAAATACGGGTATTCCTATGAATTCCAAAACACAATGTGAACAAAACCCTTCCTGCTTTACAAATATAGATGCAATGAATAAGATTACATCAAGAAGGTGCTCATAGTCTGAATGAACAGCGTTTGATACATGCATTATTCAAGCCATTCTCTCTTAGACAGGATAGGTCACTCTTTTCAATGCTCTGTTCCCAGACACTAAATTCGTCAGGCCATGGGTAGTCAGTTGTAAAGCAAACTGGACCCTCCAACAACAACCCCAACAATCCACTTCTATGTCAGTCTGGTTGGCAGATGATGGACCTAAGCACGTGGAGACACATGGGTGCATTAGAAGGGATTCAACATATGTGTGTATCTTCCTACACAGCAGAAAAATATTCCAAAAGAATCAGAGAATCATCACATGGGCTGGTTTTGGCTGCCAGGAGAATATCTGTCATTTTGGGTAACTTATCCTCAAAATAATACTTGGGGATTAACAACTGCAAAATTATTCTTCCAGTACAAAATTTGGAACAAGGTAGAAGTGCCTTGCCATAATTGACTTGAAAATTTAAATACTCTGGTCATCTTTTAACATGAAAGCCAGAAACCAAAGTCTTCTTGAAATTCAGTTAGACTTTGGCTTCTACATGCTTATAGCTAGTGCTTCAGAAAATTCTGCTGATAGATTAGATAATGGGGAGAGGAGGAGATATTCACAAATGTTAACTTGAGCCTAGGGACACAAGTCATTGAAGGGCTGACTACAGAAACATGCGTTTTCCTGCTGATGATACAGGGAGCCTGGGGACATTAGATTTAATAGATACCCAGCCTCCACAGTCCCATTCAAGATATTGGCCCAAGTTCACTCTTGCCATTCAGTTATAATTTTATAATTAAACAACGATAACCAAAAAGGGTCTGTAACACTCCTTTGCAATGGCAAAATGAAACAGATGCACATCCTCTGCCAGGTGCTTGTTGGACCCTGTTGGAAGGGGTCCAAATAATTAGCTACTCACCAGATGGGTAGCAAAGCACAAACAACAATCTATGTGTCTTTTGGGTACAGACAACTCTGACTTTCAGTGATGTAATAACATTAACATGGGACAGCATTTAAGTTGTCAGCGTTTTGAGAACTTAATTTGGTAGTCTGCAATCTGCAATGGTTTGATTCTCATAAACCAAACACCTACAGAAAGGAGACCAGGAATACAGCTGGCAGAGGGGGAAACTCGGCTTCCCAGTGGCACATACAGACTTTGCTTCACTACCGATAAAGGATCTGAGATACTGAAAAACAAACCGGAAAACATCACCAGCAGGTACAAAAGTTATTTTAAGCATTTTTAGTAATTTGTAAGATTTTCAATGTCCGTGACTAATCAAAAAAAAAAAAAAACAAAAGGACTGGGGAATTTTATTCTCCACCCCAGAAAATATATGTGAAATATGCAGCACACCAGACAGGGTGATTGGTTTATAGTGTTTGCAAGCAATCATTGGAATAACCTTCACTAGTCACCTCTGAGCTTCATTGATACACAAAGCATGACCTGACAGAGACAACTGAAGCTTTCCAGAGAAGAACATTACTTCTGGGAGTTTATTTTTCAGCCTTAGGCCTCCTAGGTTTGCAAGGATGAGGAATTGTGAAAGTTTTTGGTCCAGTGTAAAGATATATTTGAGGTGAACAAGAGCAGGCTCCTTAGCTGCTTTTTCTTAAACAAATAATGTGAAGATTTCTGCCAGCTGTCTGTACATTCAAGTGGAAGTGGCATATATTTTACTTAGAGCAAAAGTTGTTGAGTCTCAAGCTTTATGATTCATCTGAGCAAAGTTGCCAAGTCCTGCAATTTACTCATGGTATTAGGTGTTTTTCTTAGAGCCCCAGACCTTTGAGTCATGGATTATATGAGAATTTCAACTTCCCTCTTAATGAATAAATAAAAGCAATTTTCCAGCTCTCCTGGTTATGTAGAAATATTTGGAAAACATGAGCACGGCGGCCCAAAAGGCTTCAAAACCAGAAGACAAACACAAGGAATGTATCATCTCATAAAAGGCATAATGAATGTTAAGTCATTGCATGACTCCTGGGACCTAATGCTTAGTTTCTGAGGACCTGATGCTAGCAAAACTGTCTGTGTAAAACCAAAATCCCAAACAGATTAACTCCTCTCCTTGCCCTCCCCAACCCTCTCTGCAGCTTTGGGTCTCAGGAGTTTGCTGGCCCAACTGAATTCTCCATTTGTAACGATCCAGTTTATTATGATGGAAATAGTTGTCATTCCACAAAAGACTGTGATTGCAGATGAAGACTCAGCAAAGATCTTGATCCATTTTACTTCACTAAGATTTCCTTTGTAACAAACCAGTAGAACATTTACACGGGCAAGACCAGTACTAAGCAGAACCAGATTTGTTCATTATTTTCTAAGCTCTGCTCCAAGCCCATCAAATTCAAAGGGGGAGCTTCTGATTTCCTTCCATGAGTTTTGAATAAGACTCTTTAAAGAATCACTTTCATAAACATCTGTCTATTAAAATAGAAAATCTGGAATATTTACCAAACAGATTTTTCTAATTAATTCTTGGTTTTGGCCAATAAACCCATAACATTTGAATCTCTCCAAGATATATAAAGAAATAGTTCCATTCTTTTGAAAGAAAAACAAAATCAAACAAACAAACAAAAAAGAACAAGCTGTAATAAATTTAAGTTATGCCTAAAACTTCTGTCAATAAAGCAATCAAATCAGTAACAAAACAACATGTGAATCAGTATATTGGGATAAATAATTTCGGGTAGTAGTTTTTTGAGGGTTTTTTTGAGAAGATAAATTCCTTTAAAAATAGTTATTGATCTCTATTCATCCAAGAATTTCACTTTAGTATCACCCATGAAAAAGCATGACAAGGGTTTGGATGAAATGAGACCACTTATAACAAATTTCCCCTGAAGCTCTAAATGTACCATACTGGATATTTTCTATCTATCTACTTCTTTCCAGATCTTGGCTTAAACACTAATTTCACTCCTGTTGTTTATCACATGACTATAGATTAATATTAAACAGACATATCTGTGTATATGTTATGCAGACACTGGGTATAAATATTAATACAGAATTGTGGGTATGTACGTATAAAATATACATATATTAAAATCATAGGAGTCTTGCATTTTGAATTGCAGAAAAATTGGAAACTTACGTAATTAAAGAATCTACCAAAAAATAATTCTGAATAACATCTGCTGGAACATACGGCATGACAGGATGTGCCATAATAATACACCTTGGGTGCAGTACGAGGAATGAAGCCAAAAGGCATATTTAGAGGCAAAAAAATCTGGACTGAAACAAACTAAACACCTAGAATTTTATTTAATATGTATAATAATAGTTTCCTGTTCAATTCAGCCTCTGCATAAAATTAAAGATCCTCACTGACAACCGCAGTACCCAGATTTATCTATTAGATCCCATTGAGTATTTCAAGAAATCCAGTGTCTTGCAGAGAGGTTGCTTTCTTAATGAAAATACTTCCATATCTTTTTTAACAGTGCCTATGCAACTGAGGAGCCTAATATCCATTGTCTTTAAATTACCTGGAAATCAAAGAAAATACTTATCTGTGGCTCAAAGTCAGACTAAGGTGTCACAGGAAGCTACGAACCAGGGAGACATCAATGGCAAAGTGGAAGGGCTTCTCTCTACCTTGACTTCGTAGCATCGACATGCTGTGGAAGGACTGTGTGTATAAAAGGGGGCAGCAAACTGCATATCAGATGTCTCATTCAGCAAGATAAGTCATTTCCCAGGGAGTGAGAACAATGCAATTAAGCTTCTAGTTAAAAAAAGGAGAAAACTTTTTGTCATCATTCTAGCAGACTTTTACCTTTCCTATTTTTTTACACAAGGGTTTTTTTTTCCTCCTAATTCTGTAACCTATAACAAAATACTCATTTAAAGCAGTGATTCAAGAATATTATCCTTTGAGAACTCTCAGGAATCACAGTTGTCTTTTTTCCATGTCCCTCAGAGAGAGGGAAGATAATTGGCACTGTTCCACAATATGTGACTGCTCCAATGTTTTGTAAAACTAGAAACTTGCACGGTTATATGGGGGGCTGCAGAAAGCTTCTGAACAATGGAAAACCATTCGGCAATTACCAAATTACTCAGTTTAAAATGGTATTTTTAATACCAACTTCCAGACCAATCTTGTTACATTTAATTTGCGACTCTTCCCCCACCTACTTACTAATTGACTGTTCTCTGACACATGGTCAGCAGGCTAGTAACTCCATTCGCCTAATTGAGGATCTAAAGTAGTGACAGAGCAGCCGTCACCAACTCCTGTATCTAATGTTAGAATGTCAACGGCTGCCAGAGGGAAGAAGGGAATAATAAATTGCTATCTGTGTTGACTGAGTATGAGACACACATAGGGGTAACAAGGCAGCAAGGGAGATTCAAGATTAACTTTAGCTAATTATTCTGATAAGGACACAGAGTCTTGAGGTCTCAATCTTGTTATGCCGAGAAGCTTACTAATAATGTCTGTTTAAAAGAAGAAATACTATTTCATTGAGCCTGATTTTCTGCAGTGGAAAGGTCTGAATGTGAGCAGGAGAGTCTGATTCTGAGTTTATGCTTTAGAAAGTAATTTTGTATTAGCAACACATTACATTCATTTGTGAGTGTGTGTTGGTGTGTGCATCGTGTGTGTGTGTAACATGAAGAGGTGTGAACCTGATGAGAAAGTGGGTGAACTGATGAAGAGAGACCTAATAATAAAATGCATATGAAGAGCGTGAAAAGTCTGCTAAAATAAATAAATGCAAGGTAAAATATCTGGAATCTGTTTTCACATTCAAATTAACTGAAGATGAGGACTGCCCTCCATGTGTGAATTGCTATGAATAGCTTCCTGAGGACAGTTTGAAGCCAAGAAATCATCAGAGGCACTCAGAGCACAAACACACTGAATAACTAAGCAAGTATCTCTAGTACTTTGAACAAAAGCTATTTAAAATAAAAGGCTAAGTAAAATTACTGAAAAGGCAAATGAGTGATCCAACAAAATATTTTCACGATTCATTTGTAATTTCATCTTTCATTGCCAAAACCTAGAAACCTATACTATTAGAAAGGTACTTGTTTCCAGCTGCAATAAAAGTGTTTTGAACTACGCACAGTGAATGAAGTGGCCAAGCTCTCCAAGTCCCACCTTAATCAGTCATCAGGGATTACCGGATAGGGGAGAAAAAGCATGTTAGGAGATATCCTTCCCTACCAGCATCCTGTGGCAGCCCTGCTCCTGATTACATTCACATCTTCTTGTTCTCAGCCACATGCTGGATCCATTCAATCCTGGACATGAATGGGATGAATGCAACAGTGCAACACAAAATACGTGACACTAGAAGGCACTCAGCTGCTAAAGGAAAAACAGAGATTAGAGGATGTCAAGGCTAAACAACTGAACTACATATTTTAATGTGAATGGAAAATTTATATAAATAACTGAAACTTTTCTGTCCTGTCTTCCATTTTTATAGATAGAAACTGATTTCTAAGGTAAACAGAAACATTTCTGAAAAAAAAGTATATTGACATTGGTACTGATGAAAGCAAAAATGCATGATAGATGGTGGAAAACGTTTCAAAACAAAAATAAATTTCCTGCTCTTGTGTTTTCCTTTCAGTGTAATTGGGTCAGACAGCCCTTCCCTTTACAGGAACATATGTAAATACACGTTCAAGAGTGGTCAGTACAAGGGATTTGGTCACAGTACAATCATCAAGCCATCTTGTTCTGTTTTCTGCAAAAAAAGGATGCCAGACAACCACAACTCTCTTTTGTTGGCTTGGTGGGAGAATGTGCTCCCATATTTACTTTTTTTTTCATTTTTCTTCATTGCAATAATCAATACTCTGAGGATCTGTAAATACACAGTGGCTGGGTATTTCTGTCAAACTTGCCAGATGCATTTGATAAAGTACAGAGTTTATTTTGCCCCCATTAAAATACAATAAATACATGCTGTAACTTCAAGATAAATCTGTGATTAGATACTATGATTGTGGGTGGCAGCATAAAGCTCCTAAGAAAGCAAGTGGTATAAATGTCTCAAACATCAGCAGATTCCCAGGAAAAAATGAGCTCGAATTTAAAGTTCTAAAACCACTGGTCTTGACTCATCTCACCAATGTTTTCCAGATGCAAACTATTTAGGCTCTAAATGAATATGTGGTCCTTAAAAAAACTATTAGTTGTGTGCGTCTTCCATGCTCAACTGCAGACTAGCTCAATACAGAGGTTCCTCCAAAGAAAGTTCGGCACAGCTCCACTCAGATCCTGATGTCAGATGAAAACCTGGAAAAACTGAGTACCTTCAGACTGGCTACGGAAACTTTCACCCCATGTTTATCTACAGGTGGGGGGTCTGCTGTGATATCAGGTCTAGCCCTCTGCTCTGGTTCTCATCGTGACCAGTGAAAACTTATAACAAGTCCCATTTTCTGCCATAGTGACAAGATGATGTGTCAAAGGTAAAACCAAGTGGATGGTGTAAAAATCAGATTTGAATTACAGAGAGTTGGATCAAATACCAGGTCAGGTTACTTGTCTTGAGAAGTGGGAATGCACAAGCAAAGACACATTTTTATCCTTCTATTGAAACGTCTTGGCCTTCATTTTCAGATATGTAAAACGTAGATATCCTCTGATACGTCTGTGGGAGGCCCAGTTGGAGAGTCTAGCTTGGTCGAGACTTTGAAAGAGACTACAGAAAGTGATACATTTTTGTTTTCCCAATGCAGCCAGTACCCAAAGGAAGCTTAAAAACAAACACACACACACACACACGCACATGTGCGCACAAAGCCACCAAGAACTTGTTCTAGCCCAAGTTTAAAATTTTAAGCAAATCCCAAAGCAGTTTGAGTCAACCAAGCACATCAGCAAGTGCCAAATCACTGATCCAGAATCTCTCTTCCTTGGCAGGAGGAACAACTGAAATCCCCACTCTCTGTTTCAGGCTTGATCTACTTCATCCTAGTTTACCAACACGTCTGTGTCTGCAGAGTTAGACCTCAGCCAGTCCCTTTTCATTTTCCTGCAAGTTTTCAACAGCTACAGATAAAGCACTGTATGATCTCTAGCACGTCTTTCCCAAACCCATTTATTTCTCATGTGTCTGAAGTGTATAAATTCCATCATGCTGCTCCAAAGGGAGTGGGCATGGCTGAATTACAGCTTATAAGAAGCTCAGGTGCTTCTCACTGAAGGATCTGCAGAAGTATTCATTAAAAAGAAAAATTTTGTGAAAATACTTTTTTATTCAAGCCACTCAGTAAAAGTCACTAGCTTTTTTTATCTTAGAATATAAGATACTTTCTCTTCAAGCTCTAAGCTTCTTGTTACATGTTAAGACTGTGATTATGTTTCACTGTGTGAAAGACCCAATTATTCCATGTCAGAAGCTCATATTTTCTTGCAGTTGTTTTCTTGTCATTTTTTCTCAATGGCTTTTCACCAGCTGGGTTTTTTTCTTCTTTTTGTATGTATTGTATTCTAATCCACTGTCTAGCTAAGGTATTGTAAAATAACTTTGCAATTCCCTTTGCTAAAGAGAAGCTAAGTGGAGTCCTGTGTGTACTGTGCATCAATCTGTCAGATATCAGACTCCAGAGAATTTTGTCGTAGTTGTGTTTTCTTCAATTTGTTCAGTAACAATAATCTGACAAAGCAAACTTGTGAGAGAAGATGACCACTGAAATAATCATTACAAAAGGTTATGAAAACTCAGACTAGTCAGTATGACCACTTAGGGCTGCAGTTGAACCACCAAGTGAAGTCTTTGTATATGCAGTAAAGCAGGATTCACTCTTACATTTAATGAGAAATTTTCAGCAAAGGCGGAACAGGCACCGATCAGAAACCGTACTGGGAATCAGTAGGTGCCAGACCAAAAGCGTCTATAACATTTAAACAAAAGTGAATGTGAAATGCACCTCCGAAAAACAGTGGCGCAAGTTTTACTAACTCATACCTGCCACCTTAAACCGACTTGTAGCATAAGCATATTGTGCTCTAAGGAGTCCTGTGACACAAAATATTCTTAATAAAAAGCCCACATATTATAAATTTACTCTGTACATCTAAGATAAGATGGGTCCCACTCCTCGAAGCCTGCCCTGTGGCAGAGGGACACTTAACAGTGTTTGGCACAGTGGGTGTCTCTTTCTCTTGCTGTTGACAGTACCAGTTCTTGAATTGATTTTCACAGGTCAGCAGGAGGCAGGTGTCAGAAGTCCTGCTCTATTTTTCTGGGCTTATCACTTCTTGTCTCAGTCACAAGGTCCAATACAATTATGAGAATTCTATCTTTAGAACAAATAATATGAGTTTTGGGGTTTAGGCACCCCAAGGTTTGGTATGCAGTCTTCATTTATTCAAGTGTTGCCTTTAAGAAGACAGGGTGCCCTCTGCCTGCCAGATTTAATTCAGACTGCTTTAAACATTAGACAAGCATAAAATAAAGCAGGATTTATTTTATAAAACGAATAATTTACTTCCTGATTATAGTACTATAAACAAGGGTTGGATCTGTCTCACCTAAGCAGGAGACCTGATCATTGTCAGCTTCATTCATGGTCAGTAAAAGAAACGAGCACCTCTAGAACGTATTTCATTTGATCTGTTTTAGAGGTCTGTCTAGGCACAAAAAGTGTCTGTTTCCCTATGTGGACTGTAGAGCATTCTAGATCACTAATTCAAAGACAAATGTCCACACTACTGAAAAAAGCAAAACAAAGTGAGACACAATCCTGGAGCATGCTTAAACATGTGTGTTAAGCATGGATGTCTTAAACTTTTGTTCCTCCTCGGATGCTCTGCTGTCTATTTAGCTTTACCCCCAGCTCAGCTTGTCCTGGGGATTTCTTTGTGCGTACACTTGAGACATTTGCAATCTTCCTCTGTCTTGACTTGTTTATCCCATATGACTTCAGGATCAGCATTTAATCTAGGCATGCATGTGATATCTTAGGGTTATCCTCTTCTTTGTACCCTGTGACTGGGCTTTGAGATATGAAATGCAAGTAGCGCACTCTTTGTATGCTGTAGCCAGAGATTTCTTTGAATTTTCAATCGTATTTCTAGCCCATAATTAACACATTCCTTCTGGTCTCAGTGGCTTCCTTAGAAGTTACAACATTTTCATGACTGCTGCAACACTTGAAAATGGTAGATCATTGAAGTATCAACCATACCTCCCTCTTATTATATTTGTTAGTTCCAAGACAGTCAACTTTCCGTAAAGGCTACATATGACATATTAATAATATAATTGACAGATTTGGCCTTTAGAAAGCTTTTCCTGTATTACTCTCCTCTACTCCCACTTTTTATCAGTTTTACCATCACAGCCTCCTTCCTCACAATGGTTTTACTAACTAAATTTAAAAAACAAAGCAAAAGCTAAGCCTAGTGTTCTCCCCTATTCAATGACTGCTCACAGTTCACAACTGCTCTTCAAAAGCCTCTCCCACCTCCCTTATGTCTGAGTTTGGTATTAAGCCGCCTGCTAAAGCAGGTTGGCATGTTGCAGGCAAACAACACCAGCCTGTCACATACACATGGCAGCCAGAGACCAACAAGCATCAGCTGGCACCGTTTTTTGGATGCATGATAAGAAAGACGGAGGAGGACGACACATGGCCAAACCTACCATGCCTCTGTTCATTTGTTCCCAAGGTGATGGCCATTCTCAAATTTCATGCTAGCGTGCACACTGTAGAACTTTACAGTCCTCCTTTTTCCCCAGTCTTACCCCTACTTGCATCATGCAACCACTAGGTATGATATTTTGCAGCACTCCCTACTGCAGACCACGTATCTCTGGGCATCCACCTTCTCCCTACCTCATCTACTTCTTACTTACCCTAAGAATTCTTGCTTGACTCTCACTATTATCAATCAGTGTCTCATAGCCATAAAAATAAATACAATTTATTTTCAAGGCTAATAAATAACGTTTATTTTATTTTCAAAAGGGAGGGAACCTGAATCTAAAGCCAGACTTAAATCCAGACTTCAGAGCTCTTAGACTTTTCCCTTCCACTGCCATAGCTTGTAAGTTGGGAATAGATGTAGGAGGCATATCAAAAGGGCATTAAGTGAAAGCGCATTACATATTTTCCCACCTTCCTACATATACTTGCACCACAAAATGAAGATTTGACAGGACGGGCTAAAGCCAAATCATTGATACTAGTGATTTTTTCAACTTACTTTAAAGATTTTGATATGTCTTTAAGCTGTGATTATTCATTTTGTAGCTACACATGAAATCTAACAGATCTACAAAGTGCTAATTAAGGAAAGTAAAGTATATTCATATAATCATACACATTAGCGATCAATATGACAGGTTGTTTTCCCCATCTCTAGTAAACATTTCAGAATAAAACTAAACAGCTATTTGAAAGAGAAATACATGCAACAAGAGATTTAGCACTGTCAATTAGCTTTTAAATCTAGTAGAAAATACAGCATTCTGATATATGTTTATGGTAGTATGAGGCTGCAGGACTATAATATCACGTAACCCAATAAAAAGGAACAAGATTTCTTTCCAGTTTAAGTGCATTGGAGAAGCACAGCTAAGTTTATATTAGCATATCACAAATGTGAAACTGGGACACAGACTCAATGTGAAATTAGAACAGCAGCTGGTATCCTGTTAGCAAGTAAAGTGTGTTTGCTTGGGGAAAAAAAGACCAATGCAAAATCAAGCCATGCAAATGAACAGAGAACAATCAGTCAGTAAAGGATCTGTGAACTGCACTGCATATCTCAGGTTGCCTTTATACTGTGCTATAAGACGTTGCACAAAAATACATATTTAGCAGGGTCAGATCATGTTCTATAATCTGAATGATCAAGAATGTATTTTCCTTTACAGACAATCTGAAAATTATTGAATTTAGACTCTGACAGGTTTGGCCATGGTTTTAATTCTATTTTCTTTCCTGCATCATGCAGTTCAAAGATGTATGAAGCAGAATTTCATATTCTCCTATAGAACACAGAATAATGTAGTAAGCAGGCAGAATGCAGAAAGTATTTTAAATTATGTTTCACACAAAAATGTTCACTATTTATTTATAAAAAAATAGTACACCTTTTAACAGCCAACCAGAGAACAACAAACTTCTAAAGCTGTGCTTGCTTCTTTGACTTCTTTCACACCATCCAGTTTGCACAAAGGGAATCAGCCACTTTCTTCTCCCATTCTTCACCCCCTCTTTCTCCATCTCTTCTCTCCCAGCGAGACAATGGTTACACCCTTTACTCCATCTCCTATCCAGCAAGATGTATTACCAACAGTGTGTTGGAGCAGTCCTTGAGGACACACACAACACTTTGCTCTGACCCTGTGGGTTCTCCAGCTACAACGTGCAGAATCTGCAGTGACTTTGTTTTGTTCTGTGTTTCCTCCTCTATGAAAAACAGCAAGGCTAAGCCAGTGAATGCTATTTTTATTCACCAAAATACAGCACCAGGTTACCTAGAGCCAGGCATGTCCCCCTACCCGGCCAAAGCAGCACCTGAAATAGTTCAACAGGTCTGTTATTTTCTCTAACGCTGAATATCTCAGCAGAGGCCCATGTGTAAAGAGGCTGGCGTTCAAGACAGGAGGCAAGTGCACGTGCTCTTCCAGAGCAGCTGGCTGAGGCCACTGAGATAGTTATTGAAGAATTCCTGTTTATGTCCTCTCTTTTCAGCTCTTTCGCCTTATTGCCATGGGATTACCAATATTTAATGCTTTTGGGGGAAGGTCCAGTCCTGAGGAGCTGCAGACACACTGAAAGAGATCTAGCTTAAGCCCAGTGAAGCCCAAGAGTAACTGCTGGGGTTGGCAACTGCTGGTAATGGGTATTGAAGGTATCTATTGTCTAGCAGTCTAACTTGCCCTGCTTACACTTCAATATTTATAAAATATTCTGAGTTTAATTATTTTAGAAAGAATTCAGAATAATCTGAGGACCTTCAGAATACATGAGCAGACACTTAATTCTAAGTATCATCCACAACTTTGAGATTTAACTTGCATAGGTAAAGCAGCTCCAAAATTACAAGGAAATGGAGGAATAGGTACACAATCCTTACATGCTCAATGGCAAGGACCATAAAACTGTTCTCACATTCCTGGCACTGGATGGAAATGCAGCATTTACTCCCTTAAGCCTTCCTTGCAGCATTATTTGCCCTTTTGATAAATATCTACTTAAAAGGCTCTTGTTATTTTGCTGTAGTATTATCTCACACAATGTGAATCTAGAAATCAGATTCCTGTATAGGGTCTCGGCAGCTCTGAGTGACTATCGAGCAGCAGATCCCTCAGCCAGAGGGATGGCTCAGCTCTCCTCCCAGCATGCCACCGCAGAACATGCCTCGCATGGCAAGGGAGGGGTAAATTTTTCCACGTGAAGGACTGTAACATCCTTCTGCTTTTGTGCAAGAGAAAGATGGGCTGGACTAGGCTGGAATATGGTCTTTGATGGCCATATTCAGATTGCTTACTTAGATGCTGTTGTGGCATCTAAGACCAAGAGACCTGCTTTCAAGGCCACAAAACTTGGCTCCTTACATACTTGGTAAGCAGAAGCCGGGAGGCAGGGATGACATTCAAGATAAGTTTCTACAGGACAAACTCTCAGAGGTAATTACATGCCTCCACTGACTCCAGTGACCCTGCATAGCCAGTGTCCTCAAGCACTCTATTAAAGTTAAATATTATAATAGTTACATCCCAGACTGCTACCCATTGCCACCTGAATACAGACCTGAGTGACTTTGCTTCTTCGGATTTGCTATAGAGCAGTAAAGTGGTGTGTTGCTGGTTTATAAAAACTAAAACTATGAAATCTTAAATGCACCCTGATTTGGTGATTTAATAACATGATGTTTTTAATACATCTGTTCTAGGTTTGTATAAGGCTTTAAAATATCATTACGCGTTGATAGACTAGTGTAGTGAAGCCAAAACACCAGTATAAAACCTTTAGTCTCAACAGCCTCATTAACTTTAGAATGATTAAGCAATACCAGACAAGCACCACTGCACCACACAGAATAGTGGGAGTTTTCAATGTCATAAAGACTAAAGATATGCAATACTTTACACAAGTTGAGAATATATCAAATTTTTATCATCCTTTCCTAATTTTTTCAAGCAAACTACCACTTCCATCATGCCAATAATAACTAAATTACATGCAAAAAGAACATATTGACTACAACTCCACCTACACATTTTTTTCATGCTTTTCATACACGGTTAACTCTTGCCTTCCTGGAATATATTTTGATTCCAGGTAAATCGCATGGGGAATGTCTGGTTTAACTATCACAGCATAGTCATTTCAGTGTATCCTTCTAAGTACTTAGCCTCCTTTTCTCCAGATGAGATGATTTGGCTGATGAGATGTCAAAAAAGTCAAACTGAAGAATTGCTGTCTATTTGGAAAGTCAGGAAGGGTGACTGCAGGTAAAGGCTTCAGGACAGAGGTGAGAACATTTAAAATAACAGTAGGTCAACAAATGTCATCTCAGAGGACAAGCTGATCTACAAATAAGAACGAGGAAGAGTGGTCTGCACAACTGACACATTGTGTTAGCTCAAGAAGAACAAATTGGGCATGCTTACTGCATGATTGAAGATCAATATGCCTGAAAAATGACAAAAAGGCTCTGGACTCAGAAAAGACCAAGATAAAGGCCAAGGATGCACAACTAGCCCATGTAACAATCAAGCATCTTTAGAATTAATGGTCAGTATCACAGTATCATCCTAGAATGCCTACAGTTCATTTAGAAGAAATGTTTGGGTGAAAATCCTCAGTGATGCACAACAGACTATTATACTATTATGAAACAGAATTTGCCTGAATATATTTGACTTAAAGTGCCTCAGATTGTTGTTGCAGTGACTTTATTCAATAAAATGTATTTAAAGTTGGTACTGAAACCGTTTGAAAGTAAAAATTACAGCTATGTACCCAATACTGCTTTTACACAGCTCCTCCAGTTTCTACATTAGCAAGCTGAGCCATTCCTAATTGTGCCAGTAGAACAGAACTAATTTAAGTACAAACAACGCAGCAGGGGCACATGAGGTTACTTGAACCATGTCCTGAATTGTTGAAGTGTTTTCTTGCAGCTGTGCTAGGTGATTTTAGACCATTCCAGTTGTGATGCTCTCCTGCAGCTGAACCCACAGTTCCTGGCACCGGGTGCCAGAGGCACCGGGTTCAGGCAGGTTTTGAAAGATTCACAGTGACCTGAGATAGTGCTATAAGAAAAATGCTTAAAGCTTTTGTGCTCCTATACCCTTATCTTCATCCACATTAAGACTTACGATTAAGACTAAAACTGTCCATAGCAAGATAAGAGATAGCCAAAGAAACCACTGGAGCACTTTGATGTGGAGGCATGAGTTGGACAAACGTTACAAAGAACAGTATTACTAGAGCAAGGCGCTTCTCTGTCATACAGCTCCCAATAAAATAACAGATAAAAAATGTGTATACATATCTCCTCTACAGCTTTGTGATTTGCTTGATTTTCGGGGCTGGGGCTTACAATAGGGATCAGACTGAGTTCTTCATGAATACATTAGCCTGTATTGAGCTTGAGCTTGAGCTTGAGCTAAAACAGCGGGTCCTAGAGCAAGGAAGGGCTGCTGTAGGTCAAGATTGGTTCCTAAATCAAATCCTCTCTTTTTACAGCATTGCTTCTCCAGTTCCTAAGTCCAGTATGATGTTTACCACTGCAGGGGAGACACTGGAAACTTCATGTCTGAGAACTGGTCAGTGGTGTGTTGGAAGGAGTTGATGTGCTCAAAAAAGTGGCTTTAGAGTCTCAGACTGGCCATCGATTTCCTCCTCAGTGTGGCCAGACACTGCTGGCATGCTCTTAGACAACAAAGAGAATTGTTGCAAATATCTGGGCAGCACGCACAATCCAATCTATTCCCCTAGCAGTTCAAATTAAAGCTTCTAACATATTTTCAATCTACTTCAGCATTCAGTCTACTTCTTGAGTTAGAAGTCATGGAGTAGGTTAAGGAAAGATTAAGTCACAGCACGATGTCCATGTTTTTCCAATTAATTTAAGTACCAAATCTATATTTTTGCTGCATTTTTATATTCTTTCTTTTCCAGTTTCTTGATAGCACTTAGGATCAGTACATAGCCTGGAAAGCAAAATAACTTGTCTTCTATATCATTAAGTTTCCTAAGAGCTTTACTATTTTAGTGCCATTTGGATTCATTCCCTCTGGCAATCCTTTCTCAATGTAAATGCTCCAAACTGTTCTCGCTCTAATATGCTGCACTACGGAAATTCACTGTAGACAGACTTCAGGATATTCAAAAGGACAATTTATCAATAGAATTTAAGCTCACTTCAAGTAAACAAAAAGAAAGATCAGCATAACCCTGTAACAGTGCTTATTTTCTATGTTTTAGCAGAAATTTAAAACTCACTGATAACTGACAGTGGTTTTTTCCTTCCATTTTGTCCCATCTGAAACAAAACACTTTTCATACTTCATATGCTGTCAATTCTTGTTTTGCATCTTCAAAGATATCTAGTTGAGAACACATAATGACAACCGCTACAACCTATGTATATGAACTATCTATGCATATCTACTTCATTTAATTTAATTACCTTAAGCATGTTGTCCTTTTTGTAACAAGTAATAAAAATGCTATGTTTCTGAAAGCCTGTCAGAAAGCAGCAGCAAACAATTGCATATATATATCTATTATTTCATCTTGAAACAGAACTACATGCAATCATGCAAATAATTGAGGAAGGAATGGTTAACATATTTTAAAGTGTACAGATGAAAGTGATACAGCTCCAGAAAAAACTCTTGCTTGAAAATCTGAGCAATGGAATTCAAGACTATGTTTGACTTGAGAACAGTCAGTGAGGAAATGAGCTGATGATCTGAATCATGAAATAGCCACGCTGAAATACATTGTCTCATTTGCTTTTCTTAATGGAAATATGAACCTACATGATCAGACAGCCAGATACAAAAGTATTCAGTATTCAGGTGTATTTTAATATAACTAATATGGAGATGATTTTTAGACCATTTGAATGTGTAATCATATAGTAAATGGAAATTCTTTGATAAGTTTTCTGACCTCACTGCACATACAATTTCTCCCCAGTTCTGGCAGTAGATCTTAACTTCATTTGGGTAAGGCTGCATTGCGTAGCAAACGTGCTTTTGGAATAGCCATAGTTTTTCATCTTTAATCTACTAATGCGATGTAAAAAGAAACTACTGCCTTCAGAATTCCATAGAAGAAGATTTGTTAGTTAATAAAGGTATAAATATTACGCTGAAAAAATGGGTTAAGAATACAACAAGGCTGCGCAGTCAAACACTCAGATATTAGATGATTACCAAATCCATGTTTCCATGCAAGCAACTGTTTCCATGCAGAACGTGTACTCACTTGCAATCCTCCTCTCAGGAAGGACAATACCGTCCTCACTGGCACATTTGCTAACACTGACATTTTATTTGAGGCATTCAGCATGGAAAGTATTGGAGCTAAAAACAACTGGAAACACAGTCTTATAATGGAAAGACCTTGGGAGTGCTTAAGGTTAGGATTCATTCCTGCAGATACTTTGATGCTTTAGGGCTTCAAAAATCGCCCCAAAGTAATAAATATTAGGGCTGTAACTTACAGAGAACTACTAAGACTTGGGATTTGTAAGCAGCTAGGAGTTGAACCTTGGTATCCTTACTTGCACTTAAAAATGACATTTTCATCAGTATGTCTTTAACATTTTTTGCAGTGGAGCATTTGCAGACCATCAATGATAGTAACTGTGATAGAAGTGTCAATTTGTAGGCATATAACAAGATGACAGATATTTCTTCCCAAGAGATATTGGCTATATATAGTAACTCCTTGTTCCCTGCCCCTCCAGCCTCTTTCTACCATTTCTTTTCTAATTTCCAGCCCTCTGCTGCCCACCTTTTCTGCCCTTTCCATTCCCTTTCTTCACCAGTTTCACGATGCTTTTTACAAAGTCTTGCCCTTTTCTATCAATCTCTATTTTAATTTTTTCATAACGCCAGCATAGCCTACAGTAAGAATGACTCATCCCTTCACTCTTAGCCCTAGACCAACCTGTTACACATTTATGTTACATCATTTGCAATAATTACCTTTTTAGTTGTGTTTTAAGGGGGTACCTCAATGGAATACGGTAACAAGTGGCTTTAAAACTGCTCAGATCTAATAAAAGGATTCCAAAAACAAAGTATATTTCCTTGATCAGCTGAACATACTAGACACAAACCTACCTTAATTTTCAATTTCAGAAACAAATTAAACTTTGTAGGTTGCAGTGATTGGAGCAGTCTCACAAGCTTGCAAGGTCAGTTCCCCATTGCTTTGTCTAATATATACTTTTCTATTTAAATATGTATATACAAAGTAATGATTGCTACTCTGGCTCTGTTCCTGTGATGTTCTACTGAGAAGATGAAAGAAATCCCAGGTGTATTTTTTATTTCTTGTAACACAGTGAGTCTGAAGTTAGTGGGAAGAAGTCTTTTCTACCTTTGGCAAGCCTATTTTACCCACAATGGATTTTTCCATTTTTAAGAAAGAAACATTCAAATTGTCAAAAGTCATGCAAGTCTGCTTCATAAAAGACAGCTTGTTGTGTAAAAGTTTTTCAGCCTCACTTTAGAACACTTTTCTACCTGTACAACTTCTACTCATGTGCTAAATAAGTCAGGACGGATGGCCTCACGGAAAATCACAGCCATTTTGCTGGTGCAGAGCAAATTGGCTCAGATGCCCTAAGGGAACTATACTCTGAATGACCCTAACAAGAAATGAAGCCAGAAGGTAACATTCTGATCTAAATGAAGATAAAGAAAATATTGCCATTTATTTCAGCCAGGACAATATTATCCATGGCCATCTGCGATGCACTTTATACAAGTGTTCATCATCCTGTTCTCAGGGTACTGAAAAAGAAGCTGCTTGAGTCTTTCCTACTCACCAAACAATGTAGTAGGGTAAGGTTCTGTCAGCCTACAATATTGTCTTCAAACTTGAATCCTCCTGTAGCACCTTGGCTGGCCAGTTAGACTGTAGAAACTTTTAACATCACATCACACCGTGTTGCAACTCATTTCACTATATCACAGAGTGGGACTATGAATAAGAACCTTCTGTCTGGATCACAGTGAACCCTTACAGTAACTGCTGCTCTGCATTACTTACTGGTACAATAACAAAAATAATGCCTGTCAAACACTGACATTTAATATCTTCTGTCTGGGAAATGGAAGAAAAATGTAGTATCTGGAACAGAAGACAGCCCAGAGTCAATGTGTAAGTGGTGGATATTTCTGGCTTCTAAACTAATGAGTAAATGGCATTCCTCTTCATTAAAATTCAAGCATGGATAAATAATGTATAGATCTACTGATACACAGAACTATTTTGAGTTGCTTTGGGTTTTATTTTTGCCACTCTTCTGTTATGTCTGCTTATACAGTGGGAGAA
This sequence comes from Gymnogyps californianus, assembly GCF_018139145.2. Taxonomy (NCBI): domain Eukaryota; kingdom Metazoa; phylum Chordata; class Aves; order Accipitriformes; family Cathartidae; genus Gymnogyps; species Gymnogyps californianus. The sequence continues at coordinate 6,966,919 of NC_059471.1, read as the reverse complement.
GCACCATACAGATACCTGTGAAAAAGAAAGTGCGTGGTGACACTCAGCATTGCCACAACCATCGCCTCAGACCATGGATTTCTCAAAACCAGAATCAGACGCCTGATCTGCAAGCTGTGATCAGGACAAGTGAAGAACCTGAGGCTGGCAATCACAGCAACCAGTATGCTGAGCAAGAGGAAACCAGAAAGGGCAATGTGTCCTATAAAGGCTGTGTTCAAACTCTCACACTCCCTGAAATTTAAGCTTCTCCTAGAAGTCCAACTTAGACTGAGATTCACAGCTGGCATCTCCCCACTTGGAACTAGCACCTAAATAATCCCTTTCTATACGCTCACCTCGACTGACCCTTCATTTTCACTTTTTAAGATGTCTAGAAGCAAAAATAGTAGTGTTTCTTCTAATATGGCACCTAAACATTAGAATGAAAGTGTTTAATGTGCTTATCATGAAGTTTAACCCCACGTCTCCAAGCCTCCAGGAGAATCCTCTGCCTCTAGGGTACGGGCCAGCAGCAGCAATGCTCCCTCTAGCACCTCCCTCCTGCTCTACTAACAGCTACAGAACATGCCTGATTAAGCTCTACTGCGTGATAAGGATGCTTCTTTGTATCAGGGAAATCCTGGCTACACTTTCCTTCTCCCAGCCCTGCCTACATCATTTTCTCTAGAAACTCCTCACCGAAGACATCTCTGGGATCTGGCAGGGAACACTGTAGGGAAGGAAACTCAAGATAATGTGTGTTTGGGGGTCTGGATGGTAACCCATTCTCTACATGGCTGCAGGCCGATATGAGCAATTCTGGGCTAATCAGAATGGAACAGGTGTAAAAGCTTGTGTATAAGAACTTTGTCAAACTCCTTCTTCTATAATAACTATGATCACAAATGCAGAGAAATGCATGTGGTGTGAGCAGAGAGCTGAGACATGAAGATCCCAAGTTTCCAGCCTCATCTCTGAGTGAGAGCCTGTGCTCCTGAACAACTTATTCAATGATCCTAACAGTAACCTCCTATGGAAAAAATAGGGCACATGCATTCCCTGCCTCCTATTGATAGGAACAGCATGTCTCTTTTTGTCAAACATTTCTTCCTCTTCATATATCTAGGAGAACATTCTGTCCTCTTCTCTGGTAGGCTAGACCAGACCAGAGAGCACTTCCCAGACCAATAAGAGAGGCAAAACTTTTACAGAGAGTAGTAACAACTATGCAGGAAATTCAAATTAATATGTTTAGACACATCTGGTTTACTATTTTTAAAGACTGTTTTGATAGCCTTCAGGAGAAAAGGTAAAGAGGGCAAGGAAAGTTTTACTTTACTTCCAGTCCCAAACACACTTTTGGCTTTTCATTTCCTATTTCCTGGCTAGTGATAAGTGAGCTCTCGTCTTTCGTGCCCTTTGAACTCCCCACTTTGTTTTCTCTGGCAGAAGTTAGCGTTCTGTGGTACCTGGAGAGGCTCTGAAACCCAGAGTGGCTCTCTAATAAGTTATGGAAGAGTGGGACAGAATGTGTACTTGGCTTGCTCTTCAAGGGTTATGGTACATTAAATGGCTAATCTAAAGTTTGGAAAACTTCAATTAGTTTACTTTCATGAGAATGAGCAGAACTCCTGAAACTACTTCACCCACAGAGAGGTTATGCAAGCTTGGAAAGGACTCCATAAGGGTTCAACAGCCTGATATCCTTAAGGAAGAGTGATTTCCAGTATTTAAGCATGGAAATGAGACCCAGGAGCCAATAGATCTAATCCTGCCTCTACCAATGTGCACAGGTTTCACCTAAATTAGCCTTGTCCTATATGCACGTACCAAGTTTTTTACAAGAAGTATTTACAACGTCTCCTGAGTGCTCTGCGTGGAAGAAGTAAAGGGTATTATTGCCATTCCAGAAAATGTTGATTAAAAGATTCTATTAATAATGAAAAGACTCTTCCTGTCTGTCAAATAAGTTTTGCTATGCTTACATATGTCTTAGACTTCTCCCCTGATTTCTCTCTTCAAGATCTATACACTAGTGTTGGCTATGTGTCCGCACCAGCATACTCTCCTGTATTCCAGGGCTTGGCATTTCTTAGGACATTGAGTAAACCAGTTAAAGAGAATTTCTGGTACATTTCCATATGTAACCTCCACAAAGGATTACCTATTTAGTGGTTAATCCGTGCTGACCACCACAAGAGTGCCATGTCCTTCTCTATAAAATGGATGGAATCTGACCATTAAGGCTCAAATGTGCTGCAATAATTTTTTTCTCAACACAGTATAAGTAATGTTCTCATCTTTCTGAGAAAACCTTTAGATTCTTTCACAACACTGTTTATGTATAGATGTAAGCATGAAGCATTGATTTAAATGGGTAACAATTTGGACTGAGTACTCACAGTACTCACAGTACACGCCTTTTGGACTGTCACCAAAAAGTGACAGCCTTCTTCACACAGGCAGCAGGTTAGATCCAAGCACCCAGCATTCCAAAAAGACATTACCAATTTTACAAGAATCCTAACAAATGAAGCACAAATAACCTAAATGGTCAATGTAATTAATTTCTGGAGAAATACCACAAGAAACAAATAAGTAGATAAATAAAAATATATTTATTTCTAAAACACTCTCCTTCATGCAAAAGCATGAGGTGACCAACAGATATAACCCATTCTGTCATTAATAAAAACACCCCCTAAGTTCATTGCCCACCAGGAACAACAAACAAACAAACAAACAAACAAACAAAAACCCCCACAAAACTAACAAAAAAACCCCACCCAACCCACCCCAAAAAAACCCTCCAAAAACAAAAAAGGAGAATCCCACATTCACATATGCATGCAAATTTATCTCTATATAACATTTAATGAGGATTAACAGATATAATTATCAGCTACCTGGTATGGAATGCATGGCAAGGAAAAGGATATAAGTGGGGGTTCAGGAACCAGGCAAGGAGAAATGTTGGCTGAGTAACTGGGGGAAATGTTGGCTGAGTATCCGGGGAGAACTGTTAGGCCAGTGATGAATATTAGAATCAGGAATGGGTTCCAAAAGAAGTTGTAGAAGACGCACCATTAGATAAATATGAAGAATTAGTCTTACTTAAGTTTTCAATATTAATAACCATATTGATAAAGCATGCAACCATGCACATTTCAGAAAACAGAAATAGCCAAGAACTATTCACTTATACAAATGCTAATAGTTTTTGTTCACATCTTATTTTTGCAATTTTATCTAACAAGCTTTTGAGTGGTAATAGAATTGATTGTGGGACTATTCTCAATGACTTCAGCAAGGATGCTTCCATTTCTTCCTCTTTTATTTGCCATCAAGAAGGTGTTCTCTGCAAATAAATGGCCCAGAAAAAGTTTCCTTTTTAATAAAAGCACACTTTCCCCCAGTCTCACTCTAGGACAGATCCAGTATTTGATCTGTACTTCACTCTAGCCAAATTTGAGTGATATTTCTATGAATTTTGATCATGAATAAGTCCATGTAGAGACTTATATTTCTGTAGAATGAATTTTCAGGTGCAAAAGAGCTCCAAACCTTTGCTAATGCACCAACACTTCACATCTGTAAATAGCAACATTTCCTGTTGACATTCTATTTTGAGCCAATCTATAGTAAAAATACCAGTAACTGCACAGTTACAATCTATTTTATGTCTTCTTGTACCTCTGTATTACTTACAGAAAAGATCCTTAATGTAAATCTGACTTCAGGGAAGCCAAATCACTTCAGCAGCTCAGTTGTCCATATACAAGAGACCCAGCAGAATGCCCTGCAATGGGCATGTTTAACTTTACTGGGCACGTTAACAGGCACATCCTTTTCATTAAAGGATGAAAAACTCTCTGAATGAAGAAGGACCACAACTATTTTTAATGACCTTTCCCAGATCAAGTTATGAAGCAATAAATCCTCAAGTGGAAATGTCAGTGGGAGGCTAGCACGATAAAATCCAAGGTAAAATAAAGTCTTTACATAGCCATTAAACTGTCTAATACTTGTTAAACTGTAGATGCAGTCAGCATCAAGTAACAGGAGCAGGCTTACACTTCATACCCTCGAGATCTTTCTGTTTTTTTCCTCCCTATTATCGTTTCTCCTTCTTTATGATCTTGCTGTCCTTCCTCCTTTCTTGCTTCTGCAGCTTTTTCACCTTAGGAATCTGGTGAATTCCCCCTTCACTGAAGCAAAGCATCTTTGAAACAGTTAACAGAGGCCTTCAAAGTATCCTCATCTCCCTTTTCATTACATCAGCCAGAGTACAGGACAACAGTGGAGTTCACACCTACTAAAGGCATAGGACTGCTTAGGTAAACAGAAACAAAATCCTTTTTTACTTAAAAGTTGGTATATAACCAGCACAAACATAGAGGCAGGCATGTAACAGCTGAAGTTGGAGAGATGCCTTTGCAGAGGGCCTGGACCAAATCTGCATACATGAGGAGCAATGGGATCAATAAGTGGTATCACAGCTTCATGTGTGCTCAGGCCTCATTGAACGCTGTTGCAGCACTTCAAGACAAACAGGCAGAGTTTAAAATTAATGACTGACAAAACATCTGAGGAAAATGAGCCTCTCCTCCCACCAAAACACCAACCAGTGTAAGAGCACTGGGTTAGCAGCCAGAAAACCATATGTTATCATAAAATCTTCTCTACCGATACCCTTTCTCTATACCTACAGGCAGAACTGGGCTTTATGCATTTACTTTAACCCTCTGTGTAGAAGTAACAGTTTCAAAGAGGCTGATTTCAAGAATGATGCTATAACTTCAACATAGTTTGGCATAACATACGTGTGCATTTTGCATCAAGCAGTCAGCACACGAATGGACCAAAAAATTATACTCTCTTACAAGGTGGATATAATTTGTATACATCAGAGTGGAGAGGTTCAAGGGGGTTTCATGACCCCAAGAGTGTAAGAGTAACTCAGTGAATGTCTGGGTGTGCAAATTGTACGTGTAGCTCTCATGCTTCAAAAAGTTGTTCTTCGATAAAAGGTACAATCATGGAAAGGAATGGAAAATCACAGTTTTTTGTAGCATAACAGAGCACTCGCTAAAAAAAACAACACTGCAATTTAATTGTGCTGTCATCACCCTTGGGATATGGATATGTGCAATTAACCCTGGTGGACTTGAACATGCACATTCACACCAAATAGCAGAATCTGGACATCAGCGTGTATAGTACAAATGCTATTTTCTGTCATAACTTTACACGCTCTTCTTTTTGATCTTCTAAAGCCTTTAATTCCATGTGTTGGCTGTTCACTACTTCTTTTTATTTATCCTCCTATACGTGCTCCAAGGATAATTCTGACTTTAGTTATGTGCCTGCTTTTTTTTTTTTTCTCGTTGGCATTTATTCATTTTGATAAGACAATTTAAAAACTATTCAATCTTTCATTATTACAAAAAAACCCACCATTTTTTGTAATCACTTATTTCATAAGTGTCTAATAAAGATTGTCTGTGATGAGGATTAATGCTTTTTCCAAAACTCTTCGGTCCCTGTTGCATATTTCTTTACATGTCACAGTTAAGAAGAACTACCCTAAATTGAAGTGCTAGTAGTAAAGATTTTAGGACAGATCCATAACATGGGTAGTAGCAAGTCATGCAAGCCATCATATTCACCCAAGAGTTTTGAAGAAACTCAAATATGACACCATAAAGTATTAACTAGGGAGGATCAACCCATCACTTAACTCATCCTTTGTGGTAGGGGACCGCAAATGGGCAAGTTGATGCTGTGGCATCAACTTTTAAAAGGGCTTTGGAGGGATCTAAGGAAATACAGAGCAGACAATCTGTGTTCTGTTCTGGAAAAAATGGTAGAAACTATACAAAAGAATAAATTAGTAGATGGAGTACAAAGATGTGGCAAAACAGAGACAAACCAAGCTGGATTTAACACATGGAAGAGAGACTTTTCATGGACTTCTGAAGTTTCTTCCTTCAGAGGAGACAACAAGTATACAGACGAGGTTGGTTATTCTGCTTGGATTTCCAAAAAAATTAAAATGATCCTTTACCAAAGTCTCTTAAAGAAATTATGCTCTCGGGAAGCAAGAGGACAAATCCTCCAATGAAATAACAGCTTGACAGGAAGTGAAAATAAAGGCTAGGAATAAAAGACACTTTTTCACTGTAGCAGGAAGCTTTCAGTGAAGTCTCTTAAGAATCTTTACTGGCACCTATGTAATTCAAAATAGTCATAAGCCATCTGAAAAAGAGGATAACAGAGAGCTGACAATGTTTGATGGGGATATTGAGTTACCCACAGTAGCACAAATAAAAGTTAACTGTATAAAGCTACACAAGGATCTTGTGTAGCTTGCTGAGTAATTCTGTACTAATCGCTGCCAATAAAGGGTGGGATTCACCTGCTTAATCATGTGTGTCTTTGTATTGGGTTTGCGTGGCAAGGTTTTGGTAGTGGGGGGGGCTACAGGGGTGACTTCTGTGAGAAGCTGCTAGAAGCTTCCCTTATGTCCAATAGAGCCAATGCCAGCCTGCTCCAAGATGGACCCACCACTGGCCAAGGCTGAGCCCATCAGTGACAGTGGTAGCGCCTCTGGGATAATATAGTTAAGAAAGGGGAAAAAAAAATGCACAGCAGCAGTTCCAGCCAGAGAGAGGAGTGAGAATATGTGAGAGAAACAACTCCGCAGACACCAAGGGCAGGGAAGAAGGAGGGGGAGGAGGTGCTCCAGGCGCTGGAGCAGAGATTCCCCTGCAGCCCGTGGTGAAGACCATGGTGAGGCAGGCTGTCCCCCTGCAGCCCATGGAGGTCCACGGTGGAGCAGATATCCACCTGCAGCCCGTGGAGGACCCCACGCCAGAGCAGGGGGATGCTCGAAGGAGGCTGTGGCCCCGTGGGAAACCTGTGCTGGAGCAGGCTCCTGTGGACCTGTGGACCCATGGAGAGAGAAGCCCACGCTGGAGCAGGCTCCTGCCAGGACCTGTGACCCCGCGGGGGACCCACGCTGGAGCAGTCTGTTCCTGAAGGGCTGCACCTCGTGGAAGGGACCCACGCTGGAGCAGTTCGTGGAGGACTCCAGCCCGCGGGAAGGACTCACATTGGAGAAGTTCATGGAGGACTGTCTCCCATGGGAGGGACCCCACGCTGGAGCAGGGGAAGAGTGTGAGGAGTCCTCCCCCTGAGGAGGAAGGAGCGGCAGAAATTACCTGTGATGAACTGACCCAAACCCCCATTCTCTGTGCCCCTACGCCACTCAGGGGGAGAAGGCAGAGAAAATTGGGGGTAAAGTTAAGCCTGGGAAGAAGGGAGGGGTGGGAGGAAGGTGTTTTTAAGATTTGGTTTTATTTCTCATTATCCTACTCTGATTTGACTGGTAACAATTGTTTTTTTCCCAAGTCGAGTCTGTTTTGCCCATGACGGTAATTGCTGAGTGATCTCCCTGTCCTTATCTCGACCCCTGAGCCTTTCGTTATATTTTCTCTCCCCTGTCCAGCTGAGGAGGGGAGTGATAGAGCGGCTTTGGTGGGCACCTGGCATCCAGCCAGGGTCAACCCACCACAATCTTGTGTCATTTTCCATGCTTTCAGGTACTTTTCCTCGCCCCAAGCTGCCTCTCTAGAAAAGAGCTACATACCATCTCCCCTGAGCCCCCCTGCATGGATGTCTCAGACACACTAGGGCAACTAAAAAGGCATTCAGTTCTATCCACGGTGAAATTAAATGTTGATTAATACAAAGTAACAGAAACATAGTAATACAATCCTGACTACAGGTATACAACAATGGGCTTTAAATGAACAATGACTATTCAAGAAATAGTTCCATGTAAGTTTTTTTTTTAATTTACAAGAAACCCTGGTTTATGTCCTGAATTTTTCTTTTTTTTTTTTTTTTTTTTTTGTTACATACACAGAGGGTGAAAATATTTACTTGCAATTTATCCTTTCAGGCCACTTTTCAAGCTAATATAGATTTTGCTGGATACTTAGTTTTACATCTATTATCTCAATGACTGGCAGCTGATAAACATCATCTTCAAATTTCAGCTTGTTAAGAAGATGATACTGCTAGAAAAGATTAATTTATTTTGACTCATATGATCCTTTAAAACAAAACTTTATGTTGCTCTCCCCCTCCATAGGCTCTTTAACTTTGCCTTGACTAGAAGCATGGAGAATAAGACATCTAACTCAATGTCTGCATTTACTGAAGTTCAGCCTTAAAGGTGTTTCATTCTCCTTTATTTTCTTGGCCATTAAACCATTTTAAGTTGTGGTATCATTCCTATCCCCACTGATCTTAATTCACACTGACTCCATTAAGTTCATTACCCTATCCATTTTAATTCTACCAAAAGTAGGGCCCTATAGAAGTCACAGCCTAAATATTTTGTGGGCTTTTTCTGGGGGGTTTTTTTGGTGTTTTTTTTTTAATTATCTCCTAGAGAGCTGCCAATTTTGCCATGGTTCTTACAAACACCTCCCTTCTTTCCTTTAACTCCTGAATGGTTGTCAACCAGTAAACTCCAACTCTTGATGCACTTACATACAAGTTTCTTCACTAGTCACCCATTCAGTAGCCATCTGCCTCTTATCCTCATCATTCAAGGGCTTTCTATTTTCTCCACTCCATTCCCTATGTTGCCACTGTAAGTATATCTGATTGACTGGTCCCAGTTCAATCCTATGGCCCTCTTCCATACATTTCCTGCTCCCCCATAGAACATCCCAGAACCACCTCCTGTCTCTTTTCTTTTCATCTCTTCCTCAGTCTTGACCACTGGCTGTCTGAGGACATCTGTTTTGAATCAGATATTGTTAGCTTCAGCCAAATCTGCTTGCTACCATTTCCTTTAGCTGCGCTATCTCCTTTCCTTTTAGATTCCTCTTAAAAATGTCCACTATGATTCAGCTTTTCTCCAGTGGAACAGATTCAATGTATGCCAACTTTGGAGAGCTTCCAATTATACAGTGGCAGAAAAAGTGTCCTTATTTAGTTCCAAGGAGTTCTGACAGGTGAAATGGGCTGACTGGTTTGCATTTATTAGTCCAAACTACTGGCTTCTCATCAATCTCCCAGTGGAAAAGATCTGTTTTAGAAGGGTGTGTTATTAGATGTGAGTGCTACTATATTCTGTCTTTGATCTATCTGCGTTAGTGATCCCTAAATTTGCTTCAGTCCACAGAGTAACTAGATGATTTGAAACAATTCAGAAAAATATTCAGCATAATGTAACATTTTCAGAGCACCACTGTTTGCCAAGAGAGTCGTCAAATCTCTCTTTCTTCTCCAGGTGGTATCTGGAATTTCCCACCAAAAGTATTTAAGATCTGTTGTTCTCATGAAAAGTTCTACTTTAGTTTTTGGTTTTTGTTTTGCAGGGGGATTGACGAGGTATTTTGAAGGGAGTCTTTGTTCTACAGTACCATATTATCATATTAATGCTCACGGCTTTTACTGAATTTTTGGCCTTTACATTTCATTGGCATGCTGCTTTGAGCCTAATTTCTCAGTCATCAATGAAAATATAAAGCAAGTCTGCATACAATACTGGTTCTGGAAGCAGGGCCAGCATCCCTTTGCAACTCAGTATATATCCATCTGGGCACAGCACTCCTGGGGGTCTAAAAAGTCATGTAGCAAGACTAAACTCCAAGCCAATTAATACGAACTTTTCTTTAAAACTTCAGGAGATAATGTAGCAAGCTCTTAAAATCAGCAGGAGTTGGGCACCTAACTGCTCTTGATACTTTTGAAAGTCTATCTCTAAAAAATATAAGCAGCAGCTAATAATTTAGTAATTCTATCAAAACAAGCAATTAAGTGTGTCTTGCATGATTTGTTCTCTATAAAAATCATGCTGCTTGTTTACTCGAACTTCGATTACCCTCTAGATATTACTGATTTCATCTCCGGGTATTTATTCAATTATTTTATAAGGAATTGAAATCTAATTCATGAGCTACTCACAGTGACACCTAAATCTTTTCTCACAGCCAATCTGCCAAATGAAGAGATGATCAGCCAGTGTAAGACAGACTAGTTTTACCAATGTATATTACTATACTTCGAAAGTAGAAAGTAACTGAGCTACTTCTGTAACTGAGCAAACAGGAGTTTGCTGAGCCTCCCAAATTATTCTAAACTACCTAGCTTTTCTAACTATTCTGCATTGATTTGACTAAGCAATGCAATTTGACTAATATAGTTCCCGACTCTTTCCTTCCACAAATTAGCATAGAAACGTCCATCTGCAAAGACTTAGGCAAAGATCCTGCAGCTTTGCACTGGGCTGATAGGCATTAGGCTCCATCACAACTCAGTTTCTTGCCGCTCACCCAGTTTGTAGTTGCAGGCGGAGTTTGTAATGTATCTCAAAAGAAAACCTAGCAAATACATCCAGAAAAAATTGGCAACTTAATTCCGTAAGCCTTACCTCTGCCCACTATTTTATTACATTCTTCCAAAAACAAATAAAAAAATTCCCACAACACTTCTCCAGCTATCAATATACACTATTTGCTTACAGATGATCTGTCATGTTGATGTGATACACTACTCTGGACTTAATTAAAAATCTAATTAATATTCAGTGGAATCACTGATCTACTTTCCAGTGTCTCTCTGGCCTCCATTCTGAATAAAGTCACTACATTAGGGGATTTCTGGTGTCTGTAAGGTGACACTGCATATTGTCACCAACGTTTCTGCCACACTTTGAGAAGAGCACAATGGAATTAGTTGCAGATCCATAAACCGGGGTGACACTAAGAGCTGCCTGATCTGGCCTTTAGGTACTGGTTCCTGCAATGCAGTTCATGAAAATTACTAATAATAAAGTTCAGAAAAAGCAGCATGTTGGCTAGAAGCAGGGGGGAATGCCAGTAAGAAGGGAGATAAAAGGATATTTCTGAAATTCCCTGTCTCCTACTGCAGGTGCCTGCCTGACCTGTGCACCTAGAAGAGATTACGATACATTGCCTAAAGCCCTCAAACCCTACTTACATGCCTAAATTGCCCCTTTGGGTAGAGAAGATTGCTTCATTCTTTCCCCTCAAAAGATGGACGGAGGATGAGATGCTCTTAGTATAATTGCATTTTTGTGAACGGGAGTTCACAGTTCAGCACAAGCTTTACCCTGGAGGTCAAATCCACATTTCCACCTCCCACGAGAGTGCTATGACCAGCAGCAACAAATAAGGTTCGGACAGAGGAAATCTCCATCCTACCTGTGAAAGGTGGCCAGTTGTACGTGGAGAAAAGAAAGAGGCTTCAGAACAAAGGATGGGAAATGTACTTCTGAAAACTCTGGTGCCTGAAATCTTGGAGACATCTAAGGGAGGGATGGGAACGGGCAGGGGCTTTATGAATTGCCTACTTGGACTTGGAAACTTGAATTTTGTCTAGCCGTATTTCAGCCACTACTTGGCTTATGTGGGTCCAGGGCTTTGTAGTCCTGTGGCGCATCCCTGTCTGCTAGACTGCCGGTTAGAGAGGGTGTTTCGTGGTAGCTCATCCTGCTTAGAGGGTAAAACGGCAAGAAAAGTAGCTATTTGTTATTAGCCAGGCTTTTCAATTTCATGACAGTTGGGGTCTTCTGGCTCCTGTTCAGAAAGCAAGATAAATTTGAGGCTTCTGCAGGTGTGACAGTATCTTTAGTCAGTGATGAATAAGCAGAAAAAATAAGTTAAGAACAAAGATATAAAGACTGCAGTAGTAAGCAAGTGAATAAAAGACTGAATAAAAGGCTATGGAACATCTGTTAAAAAAACAACTAACGTTTACTTTTCTATGCTTTTGAGCCACGTTATTTTAAAATCAAGAAGTTTAAAACACCTTGAATATTGATAGCTTCAACATGTATCTATGACGCATAGATTCCTGAAACTTTCTCTTTTCTAAAATTAGATTATAAAGTATGTTATTATGCCAATGTTTTGGTTTTGCACCCAAAAACTGAACCCCAAAATAACAAGCTGTTTTCCCACCTCCTGTCTTGCCCAAAAAAAAAAAAAAAAAAAAAAAATTAGATTGAAATGTCAGGTGCTCTGTAACACAATAAAATATGTGTTTTTCAATAAGTTTTCCTTTCATCCTTAGTTTCAAGATAAAAAGGTTCTAATGCTGACCCTGGAAAATTAAAGGTGGAATCTGAAATCATATCACACTGTTATACAGTACTGTACACATTAATAGAACTCACAGAAATTTAGCAAAGCAGCAAGTATTTGAATATCTAGCTTGGAGTAAACCAAGGGACAGACAGGGTGATTTTTCTTAGGGTGTGTTGAGAGCAAGCCAGAACTCAGAAGTTCCTTTGGAAGAATTCCTAGATCCTTTATCCTAATCCCATTCTGCCTCAGATCAGCCATGATGCTGTGCATTTTATGTAAATTCACCAGTAATAAGGGCTCAGAAATTAGCTGACAATTCTGTTAATTACCTATGAACCAGAACACAAAACCACTCACTCTCCCACAAAGCTGGAGTGATTCTGTAGATTATCACTACTAAACAAAGTAAAAATAAAAAACATTATCCAACCTCCATGTCCAAAATACCATTTGGTGGTGATAAATTAATCAGACGTGAATGAATAAAGATGTCAAGCTTGGTTTAGTAAATAGACCATTTAATAAGCTCCCTTTTCTGGGAGTTTACTGCTTAACAGCAGTTAAGCACATCTAAGAACCCAATAAACATGCAATATGCTAAACTACTACTGTGAACGCTATGAATCCACAAACCTAAGTCAAATTTTTTCATTTTCAGAGGTGATAAACTGAGGAGACCCTTCTACTTTCATTTTAAAATCAATTTTGTCATTGATTTCACTGAAACAAAAGAAAGTGTTATACAAGGACCTACTGTTAATTGGAAAAGAAATACTGTGAATAACTTTACCAGAAGAGCTCCACAACTTCCTGTCAGCCACAATGTAACAAATAATACACAAAAAGCAACAGAAAATAAATGAGAAAAATGGAAAGATCTGCTCAAAGACATTTTTTATTGTAGAGGATGCTGAGTTTCCATAGAACTGATATTGCAGAAAGTTAGTGGCAATTTGAATTTCATGAGAGCGAGCCAAAAAAATCATTGTTTAAATCACCCCTTAAATCTCTAAAAGCACTCTTCATGCACATATCTAAAGGGGGAGAAAATGTATAGCTGATCAGATTATATTCAAGTAGAACAAGCCTATATACTACACTAGAAAACTGATAAGCATATACCTGATAAGTACAAACTTCTTTACTACAGTTAAGAATTGATAAAGTAAATGTCAAGATTTTATTATCAAACCAGTTCTTTATTAAAAAAAAAAAAATCCAGAAAAGGATTCAAACTTTCAAGGTTTAATCACTTCTACTAGCAAGAGGGAGAACGAACAACCAAACCCTGCCCTGTTACACTGGTGCAAATCTAGATTTACTTTACCATATCTGACAGCAGAATTTTGTTCCACTTATCTAATTCTTATTTTAATGAGTTCCAGTCTATCAAAAATAACTGCCCATCCGTAACCTCAAACTTAAGAAGCCTCTAAACTCCTGATTGCTGGAAGTGGAAAGATATTCCAAGGGAAATATCACTCTGTACTTGACGTCTTACCACACTTTATCTCTAAGCATCAACCATGGACTTCTATTAGCTGCAGAGCTACAGAGGTCCTTTGGGACTTTCGTTCTATCTGCTATGGCCGGTCTAAAGTTTTATGAACCATCTAAAGAGACTCAGTCTGCTAATGCCAAATGTGACATAAATTGGCTTGTTAGCAGGCAGGCCTGGACTGAGCTTAGAATCAAAGGCTCCACCGTGCAGAGATGCAACAGATCAGGACAAGCAATTCTGTTTTACAATACAGGGGCAAATCCAGGTAGACTACAAATTCTCAGGTGAGTGATTCACCTGGCTTTTTTACTGACACTAATCTTTAAATAGTGGCTTTTTGTGTTTCGTGCCTTATCTTATCATATTTATGCAGTAGCAGAGACCAACACAGGATCACAGCGGAGGTTAGAAGCGTGTGACAGTGAATCATTTCCAAATTCTTATGTGAGGTTTTACATGATAGTGTTTCCTGTAACAACGGACAATTGGGTTCAATCTCCCAAGGTTTATTCCCTGTCCCTCAATCCAGTATTGCCATTCTGCTACTATCATGACATTTATACATTTCTAGGCGGTTATCTAGTGTTAGAAATCACTGCTCTTCACTCATAACTGGTTTTTTTCTGATTACCTATTCTGCAATGATAAATGGTTTAAAAATAGTAAATGTTTATCCAAACAGGAATATCCCTCTCTAAGTACCTCAGAAGTAAGGACATGGCAGGGAAGAAGAAAATGAGCGCGCTATTCTGTGGGTGAAAAGAGAGCACCAAAATAAGGAAGAGCACTCCCTTACCCCTCCTTTCATCCCCAAAATAATTCAAGACCCAGCCTTCACTCAGGAAATCCCAGACTGGTGACAGCAAAGGGAGTACCACAGCAGTCAGACTGAGAGGCAGGTGGCACAGAAAAAAGGATAGGAGCTGAACACCAACAAGTTTAGATTAGCTGGAGACAGGGCCAGAGAGTTATTTATGCAGCAGAGATCAGTACAATCGGGGTAAGCTCAGGAGCTGGTGCCAGAGGCACGAAGAAGGAGGCACTGAAGTGTCTGTATAAAAATACATATACATAGTATGTATTTGTGGGAGGAAAAGCTTCAGCTTTTCTGTGGTTTTGCTTTTTCTTTAATTATACAGCATCCTATTTTAGATGTTTCCACCATACATTATAAACAATTCAGAGGAATGCAGAATGCGTAGCCTCTAAATGTAGCTGCCCCTGAAACTCAGCTCTCAGCAAAGACAGTGACGGCAGAGCAGATTGTGGATCTGACGGCTCCTACACACTTTGGTTGTCCCGTTGCTCTGCAGCTAGAGCACAGCTCACAAACTGAAGGTAAATAACCCAGCAAAGGGGTGGCCCGGGCTGCCAAAATAACGTATCAAAACCCTCTCCTGAAGTTACTCCATTACCTTTGATGGTGAATATTTGTAGAAATGTCCCTCTCCTTTCCACAAAAGAATAACGTCTTACTCTGTCATCCACTGCTTTGTTACAAAACCCCAAGGTTGTTTCAAGAGCAGACCAGTTGCATGGCAGAGTAAAATACGAAGATGTGGTATCATGCTTGGACTGTTAGCTTTATCATGGGTTAATTGGGTTAATTACCCTGGGTGCAGCACTCATTTCAGAACTGACATGCTCAGTGTATTTCTACACAATGTAGTCATGTTCTCCACCTCTCTGCTTCTCCCCCTTGTTTGTAAAATGGGGATAGCAGCTTTTCCCAACTTCTTCACAAGGGTCTTGTGACAACAAATTAATACCCTGAGATGCTCAGACACTAAGGAAACACAGTAAAATATCCAAGGTAAGAGAGAAGAGATGGGCCTACTGTGGGTTAGATGAATAGGTACTGTTGGAATGACTGATAGGATGCGTCTGAATCCATAATTCATGATAAACATTTCAAACAAATATTTATCGCTGTGACTTCACATAAGATGGTGATACTTGATGCAAAAAAGGCAGATGCCCACCCAGAAAAATTCACGCAGGGACACTGACCCATAGAGATATATGCACAAGCTTCATTCAGACTGCAAGAGTCATCAACAAACAGGGTTGAGCTAGCACCTTTGGTTTTTGGCAAGGCTCAAATCCCAGGAAGGGATAATACAACTCAGGTCTGCTTGCATGGACGACTGAAGCTCTAGTTTTCAAATCCCTGAAAACACAGGATATTTAGACCTATAATTCATAGTCTTCCTGTGACTCATAACAGTTTATTAATTGTATGGTTTACAGGCACTTTCCCATTTATATTTCTTGCTTCCTTAGAGCACCCAAAACAAACAAACAAAGCAAACAAATCCTAATTTGCATGACTGTTCCCAACTGTAAAAAAAAGTCCTAAACAGCAGAGAAATTAGTATGCTGCAGGGAAGAGTAATTTCTATCATCAGCCTTTGAAGAAGCTTTTTATATTCATTTCTTCAGAAACGCCTGTGCAACACCTCCCTGACATATAGGCTGCCCCAGTCCCAGGGCAGGATTCCCATGCTCATTTATAGTGGCATATGAGTGATACCAACAGGGTCAAAGGGAGGTCCCCCAAGCACTTCACAGGAGACATTCAGAACTTTTCAGGAATAAATCTTTGGAGAACACATTCGCTAAGACGGCTATTCACAGCCATTTATGTGATAAAGAGAGACCTTTAGGTTTCTATAGCTCTGTAAGTGTAAATGACATTATACAGTATGTATGTACTGAATGAATAACAGGACTTGCAATCTAAAAGTACAAATGAAAATGCCACTAAAATATATGGTCTATTATGGTTAAATAGATTTTTTTTCAAAGTATTAAGGAAAAAGGTGGTTGGTATAATACAAGGTTATGTGAGATGCTGTAATACATCTATGGCTTGGGCTGTGCCCAGATCCAATCCTGTATTCGTTTGCATTTTGCCTGGAAGTTAGTGGCAGCTCCACCTCTCTATAAAAGGATAGCTATAATAAACTGCTTGTTTGGGGAGCCCAGAAGGAAAGTCTTGTAGCTGAGTCTCTGATGTAGGTCACCACTTTGCCACAGACTTGTGCAACACTAAGAAAATCCCCTGGCATGGGATACATCTTCGGTTCAGACACCTGTATCAGAGCTGGTTGTCTAGGTCTCCTTTATCATTAAGCAAGAGAAACACACCCTTCAATAGCCCAACTCATACTTTAAAGACGAGTCTAAAGGTGAACTGCACCTCAAAAGTGTTTATAGCTCTCCAATGACATAAACCTGGACAGAAGAATTTCACTTTCAGCATCTCTATCAAATACTGCCGAACAAGGCATAGTTCCTACCCTTTGTCTTCCACAACTGCTTCAGCCACAAGTTTCTTCTATAGATTTTTACAGTGCCAGGCACAACGAGGCTCCTTGCTAACGTGCAGTTTCTAGATATCATCGTGGCATGAGGTACTGAACCATGAGTCACAGTCCTACTCTTCCACTTGAGCCCCACCTCATCTGTTGGTTATGTACACTTTTTTAATTTATATGATGAACATGTTTCATTTCCTAAAAAAATTAAATCACTGCCTCCTCTTATGCTGCAGCACATCTAAGAGAAAAATAATGAAAACAATTTAGCTCACCTTACTGGGGACTAGAAATACTTCTACGCAGTCTTATTAATCGTATTTGCGGGTTATTACAGGGTGTAAATAAAGAGTGGAGCTAACTTTGTTCTTGTGTATATCACCATAAGCTCAGAATGTTTGAATTGCTCTTGTTTGACCTTAGCATGGAATTTCTTATGTCAGGAAAGCGTGGCTTTTGGGTAGCAACATCCCCAAGATATAACCCTCAAGCTACGTATATGTTATCAGGAAGACTATACTCCAATAGTGCTTTTTCTCTGGGAATAATAAATAATAAATACTGTAGAATTTGCATGTGCACACTGTTTTTAAACTTCAGTGACACTGTCAAAATGTTGCCTGGCTAAATCAGCACTTAAAACAGAATTTTAAAATAGTGTCCAGAAGAGTATTAAGTTCTGTTTAAATTTTTTTGCTCATAAACCTCATGAGTTGCAATGATTTTAAGTAGTTAAATCTATATTTGCTTTTTATTTATATATAAATAATACATTATTTACATAAAAGTTTACCTTTAAGTAATTGGTTTCATAAAGATCAATACTGAGTATCTGCTTAAAGAAAATTTCTATAACCAAGTTAGAAATATTTTGTTCTAAGTTATGCACTGCTACACTTCTGTGACTGGGACTGCTCTAGAAACGTCTTGGTGCTTTCCATAAAACAAATAAAGCAATAAAGACAGCAAATATCCTATACATTATATGTGCTTAATGAGATTACTCATTGTAAATAACTCATGCAAAATCTTTCCTGATAATGATGTCCAGCAGCTATGTGGGTCAATCTGCAGATAATGGTTTTGTACAGCTTAATGTTTATCACGCTATTTTTTAAAATGAATTATCACCTTACCTTAAGGGTTTCTGAGCTTGTTTTGCAATTATGAAACCCCTCTCTTGTTTCACTGGGATCTCATGAACTGAAACGGGAGGAAGGACCACATATGTCATAAATTAAGTATATATATTTCATTATTAATCAGGGGGCTATTACCATTTTAAAAAACTTCTCTCCCCTTTCTTCCCTACTCGTTGATGAAATAGAGGAGTAAATGGCTTCTTTTGCCCTATTTCTCTCAAAATTTGCTCCTGAGCCCTTCTGACACATACTCTGCTAGTGTCTGCCTCTATATACCCAAGCATGAAGCATTTGCTGCCCTGCTGGGATGTGCTGTGGTTTGCTGCTAATCCAACACTACCCTAGTCTAGCTGGAACTTTCCCCACTGAATCTGTAAATCAGATTACAGGAGAGATGTCGTAATTCTCCAGCACCTCGAGCTACAGCCAACAACAATAGGAACAGCATGTTTTTCCCCAGGGAAGGCTGGGGAGGGGTGGCGCAAATGAGAAGAAAGCATCAGAGAGCTATCCAAAGGGAAGAGGGATTTAAGTGGCTATTTTAAAAAGCAGCTTCGTAGCTGGCAATTGGTGACACTCAGCAGTGCAGGGTACAGACAGCCTTTTTAAACAGTCAAGAGGTGGATGGTAAACTGCCTTGAGCACTGGGCAAGGAGGGGTACAGGAGACCTTGGAATAAAGAAGATCTGCAGGAATACAGTGACCCAGCAGAAACGTGCATAGCATTACTTCAATACCTCCTTTAAAAATAAAGCTGAGTTTTAGCACTCAAAATTTTCCATTACCATCAGTGCTGAGGTGAAAGACAGAAGAACAGAGCATTGTATTAATAGCTCAGTTTTCAAGTATTTCACGTTAGCCACAAAAACACATTCCCCACCACTCGGATTGTCTGTGGAATTTATTAGCAGCAGGGTTTTAATAGAAAAAGACTTAAAGCTTAGAGAGAGAGAGAGCCCCTGCAAAAGGTACTTTCTGGAGTGCAGAGCTATTTATTTATTTTATAGAGCACATCTACACAGGAAAGGAAGGGACATCGTTACGATGCACAACTCAAAGTCCCGGGAGAGAGCCGAGTCTAGCCAAACAGAGCCATTTATTTGTTTTGTGTTTAAAGAGAGCAAGACTGATTTCAGAAACGATTCTTCCAGACTCGTAGCCTTGAAACAAAGCAGAATATGCATGTTTCAATATGTTTCTGCTTGGCTCCATTGTACAATATCTTGTCAGAATATTCTTTACATAGAGCACAACCACCAGAACTAACATGCAGTCATCTTCCAAAAGTATGAAGTTCTTTAAAACAACTCCTGTGAATTGAGTCTGAATACAAAAACCTTGATTAGTTTGAACCAGGAATGTTTACAGGCTAACTCCCAGATCAGGCTAAATTCAGGGCATTAGTGCATTCCTGTTCCTCCAGTGTTCCCAATAAACTCGGAAAAGAGAAAGCCAGAGTAACTTTATCCTCCATGCACTGATCTATCCCACGTAAATAGCACTATAATGTCCTGCACATGTATGCAGGGTTCAAAAAGGAGTGACCTTTGCTCTCCTTGCATAATGGATATAGGTAAAGCGAGGGGCAGAAAGACTGAGGGCTCGGCTGCCAAGCAGGCTGGCAGCCGAAACTTGCACTAAATTTCCACAGAATGCAGCACCTCTGTAAAGCTGCAGCCCGTGAGCTATCGCAGCGTGCACGGCTGCTGCATTTCCCCTGCGAGGGCCCTCGCTTAAGTTCCCCTACCCTTAAAGTCACTGTCCCCTTCTTCACATGGAGGGGACAGCTGGTGCTGAATGAGGCTCTGATCAGAGCATGCACCAAATCTATTGCCTTTTGTGTCCACACACCCTTTACCACTCTCTCCTGCTGCTTCTCAGTGGCAGATGACTCCCCAAAAGGGAATTTTTGGGTGGAAGGGGACTAGGACAGTGGGCCAAGGAGCTCTGCTGAGACTGCAGCAGGGAAAAGCAGAGGGATCCTATTAATGCTGCAGGGTGAGATAAGGTGAATGCTTGTGCTGAATGCCAAACTCAAGAAAAGTTCCCAACGGGGCCAGAAGAAAAGACAACCCCAAAATGCTTTTGCAACACAGGTGCATCCTGTGACACTTCATTATCTTTCCATAATGGATCTAACTGGTGAGCAACCCCAGCGCCAGGAAGGTTTAGTATGCTAAAGAGCAGTGCAGTGAACTCCTTTTGGAGTATTTTATAATCAAACACTACAAATCCTTCGGAAGACATGACTAAAAGTGCAAATGCAGACAAAGCCACCCTTAGGTAATTCCCCTGATTAAAACTCTCAGACTCGAAGTGAATCTAATTAAGGACATTGTGGAGGCACAGAAAGGCAGTGTTCACTTATGCCCTCTTTTGCAGATGGTGAGTTGCCAAACAGAATTGAGAATCTTAATTGCAAGAATCATCAGCAAATTCAAAAAGGATGGTAAATTAGGGACTGTAAAAGTCAGACTGTTACATAACAGCAATACTGCCAGATCTCCTGGTTCTTGCATTAGATGGGAAAGGCACTCCCAAGAGAGGACACGATGCTTTTTATAAAAACTCTTGAAAAAGGAGGGAAAAACCTAGCCCAGACTCAGGCCATCCTGAGTGACACAGCCAGCAAAATTGATGAAAGAGGATACCCTTTCTACCAGTTTGTTTTTCCTTCATTATTTGACACTGTTCCCTATACCACTGTCGAGAGGCATCCAAACACACACCCGTCTGATGCAGTTGTCACAACTGGCCAGATCTTTGCTTTTTTTCTTTTTTTTTTTTTTTTTTGATCTTTCAAGCCTTTCACAGCAGGTAATATGCTTTGATGAATCACTGGAAACTCTAATTTCATTAATCAGCTTTCTATCAAAATGCTCACATTTCACAGATATTCTTCTCTGAAAAAAGCAAGGCAGTTAAAAATACTTTTGAAATCAGATGGTGAAAAGCATTGACCACCTTGAAGTTCATTTCTGTCTGATTTAATTTTCCCCAACTGTCTGCATTAGTCTCCCAAGAAAAGAAATCTACTGAAGTATTGTAAAAAACGCTTATAAATATCTGATGACAGAAAAATCTGTTTGGCTGCATAGAAAATGGTTTGATAAAAAAGCAGCAGGAGGTACTCGGGAATTACAACGTATTTGTGGGGTAATGCTGAGCTCCTTCACTCCATTCAACTTTTATAATCAAGCAAAATACAGATGGAAGCAAGCTCCAAGTAGGCAATTACCTCAAGGACCACATGTTGTACTCTACAATCAAAAAAAAAGCAACTAAGTGAATGGTTGAACCGTATTCTAATAGTAAGTTGGGTTTTTTTCCATAGACTCATAGAATGGTTTGGGTTGGAAAAGACCTTTAAAGATCATCTAGTTCAACCCCCCTCTGCCATGGGCAGGGACACCTTCCACTAGATCAGGTTGCTCAAAGCCCCTTCCAACCTGGCCTTGAACACTTCCAGGGAGGGGGCATTCACAACTCCTCTGGGCAAGCTGTGCCAGTGCCTCACCACCCTCACAGCAAAAAACTTCTTCCTTATATCTAATCTAAATCTACCCTCTTTCAGTTTAAAGCCATTACCCCTTGTCCTATCACTGCATGCCCTTGTAAAAAGTCCCTCTCCAGCTTTCCTGTAGGCCCCCTTTAGGTACTGGAAAGCTGCTATAAGGTATCTCCAGAGCCTTCTCTTGTCCAGGCTGAACAACCCCAATTCTCTCAGCCTTTCTTCATAGGAGAGGTGTTCCAGCCCTCGGGCCATCTTCATGGCCCTCCTCTGAACTTGCTCCAACAGGTCCATGTCTTGCTTGTGCTGAGGACCCCAGAGCTGGACACAATACTCCAGGTGGGGTCTCACCAGAGCGGAGCAGAGGGGCAGAATCACCTCCCTCGACCTGCTGGTCATGCTTCTTTTGATGCAGCCCAGGATACGGTTGGATTTCTGGGCTGAAAGCACACATTGCCGGCTCGTGTCCAATTTTTTGTCCACCAGTATCCCCAAGTCCTTCTCCTCAGGGCTGTCTCAATCCATTCATCCCACAGTCTGTACCGATACTGGTGGTTCTTTTGACCGAGGTGCAGGACCTTGCACTTGGCCTTGTCGACCTTCATGACATTCGTACGGGCCCACTCCTCAAGCCTGTTAAGGTCCCTCTGGATGGCATCCCTTCCCTCCAGCATACCAACCTGTGTTGGGTTTGTGTGGCGGGGTTTTGGTAGCAGGGGAGGGGCTACAGGGGTGGCTTCTGTGAGAAGCTGCTAGAAGCCTCCCTGGCTCCAAGTTGGACCCACCGCCGGCCAAGGCTGAGCCCATCAGCGATGGCGGTAGCGCCTCTGTGATAGCACATGTAAGAAGGGGAAAAAGACTGCTGAAAAAAAACCCTGCAGCAGAGAGAGGAGTGGGATGTGAGAGAAACAACCGTGCAGACACCGAGGTCAGTGAGGAAGGAGAGGGAGGAGGTGCGCCAGAGCAGAGATTCCCCTGCAGCCCGTGGAGGACCCCACGCTGGAGCAGGTGGCTGGGCCCGGAGAAGGTCGTGACTCCGTAGGAAAGCCCACGCTGGAGCACTTTGTGGAGGACTGCAGCCCGTGGAAAGGGCTCGCGTTGGAGAAGCTCGTGGAGGACTGTCTCCCGTGGGAGGGACCCCACGCTGGAGCAGGGGAAGAGTGTGAGGAGTCCTCCCCCTGAGTAGGAAGGAGCGGCAGAAACAACGTGTGATGAACTGACCACAACCCCCATTCCCGCCCCCCCTGCGCCTCTGCGGGGGGAGGAGGTAGAGGAATCGGGAGCAAAGCTGAGCCCGGGAAGAAGGGAGGGGTGGGGAGGAAGGTGTGTTTTTAAGATATGGTTCTATTTCTCATCATCCTACTCTGATTTGATTGGTAACAAATTAAATGGATTTCTTTTTTCCCCAAGTCGCATCTGTTTTGCCTGTGACCATAACTGGTGAGTGATCCCTCCCCGTCCTTGTCTTGACTCACCAGCTTTTCGTTAGATTTTTTTCCTCCCCATCCCACCAGGGGGGAGGAGTGAGCGAACAGCCGCGCGGTGCTTTGTTGCCAGCTGGGCCTAAACCATGACACAACTGCACCACTCAGCTTGGTGTCATCTGCAAATTTGCTGAGGGTGCGGTCAATCCCACTGTCTATGTTGTTGATTAAGATATTAACTGGTATTTGTCCCAGAACCACTTTCCACTCTAACGGTTTAAAAATGACACTTCTTGGAGTTATTCTGATCTTAGACCACTTCTAGTGTTAACAAAGAGAACAAAGCTCGATCCTCAGTTTACCATTTTTTGTGACAATACAGAAATTTGCAAGATAGCAGGTCTATAGATATTACCTATGCATGAACACTTATCTGGTGGAAAAAGAGACAAATAAAGAATACTCAAGCTAAATGCTTTTATTTTTGATGGTTTAAGAAACAAATATCCTAAAAAATACCCAAAGCATTTAAAGCCACTATGTGAAAAGTCAGGTCTTCCTGACTTACTACAAATGCCCAGTACACTTCCATTTCTCACCACACTAACATACTTGTGCTTATGCTGCAACCGTCTTAATATAAACAAAAAACAACAAGACCACATCACAAAGTCCACTTTCAGAATGGAAACTAATAATTAAAAAGAGTTACCAACTAGTTACTGGGCTAGATCCTCACCTGGTAAAAAAAATGTTTAGCTCAACTGTTCAATCAATACTTTTCAGTGGGTCTATTTTAATACAGATCAACAACGATATAATTAATTTTAACATATTATAAAGACAACCAAAACCACAGGGTTTACAACCAATTGCAAGATTAGCGAAATACTGAGGGAGAGCGAAAACTTGAATTTGTTTCTCATTCATGTACTCATAAAAGGTGACAAGTTGATAGCTGTGGACCAACATCATGTTGTGGTCCAGAGCCAAAGAAAATGTCAACTAAATCCTGCCAACTCCTCAGCTGAGATAAATCATCATAGCTCTATTAGTCAGCCCTCTACTCTAACTTCCAGCATCCAAGGATTTGGCTCTATCTACAATGTATGTTCAGACAAGATATAAATCAATGCAGTGTCAACTTGACCGCAGTTTCTTTTTTCTCTTCAAATATTACTGTGTCTTTGATAGTTAAAAGCAAATCTCACTGAAGTAATCTAATTGGCAGGAGGAGGAAAGCATTTACAAAGGTCATTTCCTATAAACCCAGCAGACTAAAGTTCACTCACTGCCCATCATCCCAAAAAATTGTTGTTACCTCCACCGGGCAAATTTTCCCACTTAGTCCGTAAAGCACTTGGAATTGTCAGTCTTTCTTTCTTCCATGAGAATGTGGAAAAGAAAAGACGCATCTCCCCTTCCTTGTGTCACCACCTGGGTCTGGGAACAGCCTGGTGCTTTAAATGTCAGCTGATTCTGGCAGACCCTGCAGGAGCTTATGAATGAATTCCCACAAACTGTGTTCATGACCAGGCAAAACTAGCAGGCTCCCAGTCATCACACTCGGCTGGAGCCCAGAGTTATAGCAATCAACAGTAACTCCACACTCCTCTGAGCTGGACACCACCACCAACCATACCACGCTTGCCACTGATCCCCATTGCTCCATGTGGACTGAATTAAATTCCCAAAGAGCCTAAACTTCTGGAGAAGCCCTGCTAAGCCACTACCCAACATTTCAACAGCTCAGGCTTCCCAAGGAGTTTGGTCTGTCCTTAGGACTTGTTTCTGTTCTTTCTCAAATGCATTGAGTATGGAAATTTTACGCGACAGGGCTGCTCCAAACACAGAGACTTACCATTCAGTCTCTCAAATCTTTGTATTAAAAGGCTCAAACTTACGGTAGAGTGCTGAATGGGTATCCAGGCAGGTGTTTCGACTGAGCATTTGTGGGATGGGCATCTGCCATGGCTCTGCTGCAAATAAGTGAAAATGGCATTATACACAACACAGTATGTGCTGCAATCGCTAGGCGCAATGGACTCCATTCCAGATGGAGCATCTAGGAGTTTGCTAGTATGCATTACACCTCACAAAGTCATTTTCCACTGTCATGTAGGGAAAATAATCTGCAGTTCGCAGGACCAAAAAGGCCTCAACAGTTATCCATTAATTTTGCTTTGAAGTTCTCAGTTATGCGGGTGAACATATCCTTCATCCACTCTGAACCCCAAGCATGTGCCATCTGGCTTTCCTCCACACTGGAGCATTCAGAGAACAGCGGAGCTTTAGGCAGTAGGTAGAGATTGGCTTTTTGCCCCCCATTTCATGACAGGCTGCTTTTTTCCATTATGTCCTCTTTGAATCAGTGATAACTGCAGCCTGAGCCACCCCAGGGCTATTTTCCAGGAGGAGTGAGTCTGTCCCAAATTTTTAGGCTGTGTTTCTTTGTTGAGCAGAACGCTCTGCTTGCTCCCCAGATTGGCCCCCGGAGGACATGGAGCAAGTACCCAAGACTCCTGCAGTTCCCTGAAACTTTGCAGAACCAAAAGAGTGAGGGGTTAATTTAAAGTCTAATGTTCCACATGGCAGTGCAAGGTGCAACCATCAGGCCTTCAGGCTGATCTTCCTGTAATTTCCCTTGCATTTGCAGTGATTCGATTACATTTTAGCAAAGGTTTGGAGCCCATCAGAATGAATTGCACAGCAGATTGGGTCAGAGTCCCTGAAGAAAAGTTCAGAATAAATTCTGGTGTCTGCCACCATTACTCTCAGCATTTCACATAAGAGTCAAACTATTATTTAGCTCCTTGAATTGGAGGACTCTTGTAATCACGTGTGTTCCTGAAGCTGGAAACTATATGGAAAAAAAAAAAGCTTCCTTCCTTTTATTTTCATTTAAGCCAGATATATCGCAAACAACTACATTACACCTTTCTTTTCCCCATGCTGAGAGCAAAGGAGAGCAACCTCTGCAAACACTAATTGTTAGGCTTCACACGATTTTCAATTTTGAGTCTGATTTAAGAACATTAACTAACAAAGCACTATTAGTGCTTTGTTCTTTATCTCCAAAAAGTAAACATTTGCATTGCAATACTAAATACTTTTATAAGTAAAAAAAAAAGGAAATACTGTGCATATCAGTTTCAGCTTTATATTCCCCAAACCTTAAAAACTGGTTATCTTTTATAGTTTCACTTAGACAACTTTAAAGAATATTCAGAAAAACAGCTAGCAAGCAAGCATTGTACCTTTAGATGAAAGTTTAGAAAGTCTTGCTTAAAAGGATTTGAAAAAGTCACTGCTATCATGGCAGCAATATCCTGCGGGTGTGTGTTATCTCCTGTAAGGAAGGGATGAATGCAACGGCAAACTATGTAATCCTATCAAAATAATAAAACTATAAATGAATTTTGATCAAAAGACTGCATGAAATATTGGTAATTATTTTTTCCTTTCTTTACCAATTGTACATCTTCAGTCTCTAATCCAAGGCAAGATAAAGGCAAGAAAATTAATAATTTGCTTTGGACAGGAAACATTTTTCTAATTGAAAAGCCTGATCTGACAAACTCAGGTAACCATGTATAACAAGTTTGTCAGGAGACTCCTCAAAAAGACTCCTCACATTCTTAAAGAGGTTACTTCTGCAAAATAAAAGCTCCAGATCTCATAGCAGGAGGGGTTAACACTCTGCAAGTATTCTTGACTTTGAGATTCATACCAAAATTGTCCCAAGGCCCAGAACCACATGACGCATGCTGCATATTCAAAGGCCAGAAAGACAGAGGTAACTGGGAATTGGTTGTAGGCAGCAGTTCGCCAGAGATCCCAATGTTTCAGCACAAGGACTGGGCTGATCGTGCCTCTGGGCTGTAGGGTGACCTGCAGAGTTTGGCCTTTCACAGTTGGATATTTGAATTACTGTGCTGATAACATGACATTGCACTGGTATTGTCTGAGAAACGTACGTAGTTCGAGGGCTAGGACCGAACGCTTTTCTCCTACAGCTTTTTGGGGATTTGGGGTTGGATTTTTTTTTTAAATTACAGCTGATTTCTTGTTTGAACGATCACTACTTTTTGTATTGTGGTGTAAAAAACAATGCTTTTCATACCGTTTATATCTTACACCCTCACCTAGTTGAAATAGTTCTAAGAAATAAGGTTGTATATCAGCTGCTGGTAACGCTTCTCCTCATAAAAGTGCTCAATTTTTAATTTTTTTTTAAATCAGCCAAAAGCTCCAACATGTCACACCTAGAGACACCATCTAAAAAAAAATTACCCAAAAGGTCAACACTACATAAAGTATTCTGCAAGCATAGGCAATACAAGTAAGCATAGGAATAAACATGTTGGGCATTATTTGCAAGCTGTAAAAGGAATTAATTCCATTTGATTATTACTGCTAACATTTTCCCCAGCCTAGGAGTTTGGTGAGCATAAGGACTATAGACCCTGGTCCACCACTACACTGGAAAGTTAAAAATCTGGAAAGTGAAGAAAATCCATCATTTCAAATCATCTTTCTTCAGACAGCCTTCAAGGGAGGACAGAATTACCTGTAGTTTGCTTTTCATGTTTACTAATATTTGTATGCAAAAAGAGTATGTCTTGCCTTGCTGTTTGGGAGAATATGTTCCAATAAAAGAGTTCTCCATCTGAAATGGAAACAGAGAGGCTGTTTCTCTATAGCTTATGAACGAGTGATTTCCACAGTCTTGTTTTACTCCCTTTCTTTGAGGACTCCCGGCCTCCTGCTCTAAGCTTCACCCTTGAGACAGCTCCAATGTAGTGATAGACACAGCTGTCCAGGCTTAGGCTTTATCACAGCTTCATGCAATCAGAGCCTTCAAAATATGCACTAAGATCTTCAGCTTGTGTAATTCTTGTATAAAGAGACCTTGGGACACAAAAGCATAAGTCCATTCCCAATGCTGAATTCAGCATCAGTCACAGCTTTTTTTCTGGGTTGATGCTTTAAATCCTTGATAAATTGCATAGCAATAATACAGTTAGGAAGCAATGAAGCGATGGCCAAAGTCAGATAGAGATGCTAACCTCCTAGTCAGTTAGAGACTGCAATTCCTTCCCTGGAGGCACTGTTACATGTAATTCCCAAACCAATAGGTTTATCAAGCATCCAGAAATGCAGACCCCATAGGTAATCAGGAGACAGAAAAGCACCAGCTTCAGATGACAAAACCAAGGCTGCAAGCCCTTCAGAGTCTGTGCACAACATCTACCTTCCTAGCATGCAACCTTTAAGCAACTTCTTTTCTACGTGCTTTTCTCAGTCAGGTGTTGAAATAAATGACTGCTATTAGCACTGGCTAGAAACATCAGTGTAATGTATCTTGCAGATACATTAATATAATGCAGAATGGTAGCATCAGTGCCCACTGTAATATTGCAGTGGGAAATATTGCATATTAAATATTGAATCGGAAGGTGAGAGCCTTGTGGCACTGTACAAGAGAGGTTTCAGGTGACAGAGATGCAGTTGCACATCAGCAGGCTCTGGGTAAGATTTCAAGGAACAATTCCTCTTTTGTGTTGTGTGATCAACCGTAGTGACTGTTAAGGGTGTTTGGAGGACTTTAAGAGCAAGTACATATAGCTTATTGCCACTTTCTCACAGGCAGGGAGAAATTATATATATATCATCAATACCAAATTTGGATGGCCAAATATTGCCTAATGTGACTGTGGCTGGAGACACATCTGGAGGCAGGTCTTAGCTCTGCAGGGAGATGTAACAAAATCCAGAGAGGATATTTAGGAATATTTTATCTGCCAAAGGTTCAGGGCTCACTGAACTGCAGCACTCTTTAAGATCTGATTTAATATTCTTTCTCAGAGAAGATATTGGTGATCAGAGTCAAAAGCAGTCACAGGTGAGATTCCATTTGTATCCACTAGAATGGCCAAGAATATGACTTGCAAATCATATACAAGTCCTTGAGTGAGGTCTCCAGTAGCAAAAGAGTTGGCTGAAATCAAACCCAGTGGAACATACTTAGCTACTCCTACACATCCTTGCAAATTAGCTTCTCTGATGCAGATGATTCTCTGGAGAAATGAAAATTGTAGATCTCAACTAGAGGTCTCAGACTGGGTAAAATATAATCATATACTAGGCCATAGCCCTGACCTAATGATTCACTCATAAATAACCATTCCCTTCTCCTTGACTGCACACATCCTCTCGTTTTTCAGAAGTCTTGCATCAGGTGAAGGGAGACAGAAGGAAATTTGCATGGTAGTAGCAAACAGATTAAAACACAAAAGAAATGCATGTTTATGTTGAGGATGCATGCCAGGAGACACATCGTTTCTGCTTTTAGTGGCCTATTGGACGTTGCAAAGAATCCATTCGGTCAGGCCCAGCTATGTCAAACGCATAAAAATGCAGCTCACCTTGGCACTAGGAAATTATCTTCCCACCTCCACCCAGGCCCTCCAAATATTAGAGAAGGGATCTGCTAAGGATGTATAGCTCTGCTATCATTAAGCAGCACTATCATTAATTGAGCCAGGATAGGCTCTCTTGTTTTCTTTTTCTTGCTCAGTATCTTCCACCCTTCCTTACATCTGCAGCTCTCCACTGCTGTGCAGTAGTGCCCTAACCGTATCTGCCTGAGCAGTTAATTGAACATTTTCTTTTCTCAGTTTATAGAGCTGTTCATAGATTTATGAAACAAATCACCCTTCTCCTTTCATAGTTAAAACCAATCTCAATAAAGACATCTCCCTAAGATCAGCAAATTATAATCTAATGAAATCTATTGAAAATTTCAGTTGTACTAAACAAGGTCAACGCTCGGAAGAAACGAAATGTCACTCAGAAATGGAGATCAAAGTAATTCCCTTCTATTCCTGCTGCTGCCATAGAGACCAAGGGAGGGGGAAGAGGGGGAAGAAGAGATTTAACAGACTTAATTCTTCCTGAAATTTATAATTAACTACAAGGGAAAAGGGACAATTACCATATTTCTAAAGAATAAGGGAGAAAAAAGTTGAGCTTTTGACAAGATATAATTATAAGACATTACATATGCAATGCACATTGGTTTTTTCTGTGTAATTTTCTTGAGACTCCCCCCCAAAAATGATTTTTTTTTCTAGAAAAGATGACACGTGTCTCATCAGTTTACATTCATAATGTTTGAAATCCAAAAGCTAGAGGCTAACAATAATTGTTCCAAAATTTAACATTGGTAAATAAAGATTTGAAATAAATACTCAGATACACTCCCCATCTGTTAGACATCTATGAGTCTGTTCTCCAGCTAAGATAAATGGTAATCAATGAAAAGGATCTTCCTGCTCTTCTAAGACTGTGCAGTTTAGCCAGCAGCCAACCCACAGTCATCAAAGCTGTCCTCAAGTACCACTTCAGCATAGAGTTTACTAAATTACATGTAAATTGCATGGATTCAGCACTATTACACTTTTAGGGTCTGGCAGGAAAACACCACAGTTTGAAGTGCTCATCAGCACCTAATAATGACTATAGAAAAAGATCTTGATTTTAGCTAAATGTGAATCTCTGGGGGGAAAATCATTATGTTTCCTTTGTTTCAGGTTTGTTATAGCCAGGAAATTCAGCACAAAAAACTTAGCTACTCAGTTTATGATTTCAAACTGCAATGATTCAAAGCCTGAAGTCTTGCAAAGAAAAAATAACAAATGTTGCCCAGATCTATTTCGCACTATCAACAATATGCGGGCACATAGAAATGTGGGGTTTTTTTGTTTCATATCCAGCTAAATTTAAATCAGATCCTCACATAGTGTAGCTCTCTACAGCTCTGCTGGTTTTGGTAAGATTATACTAGTCTACAACACCTGAGGCACTGGTTCAACCTCAGTATTTATACCCAGCTTTATAATTTCCTAATTTTGGGACTGACTCTACAGCCTCTCGGACACATAGTGCTGATCTTGTAGGAAGTCCCACAAAATAAATTGAACCTCATTCTTTACGTGTATACCTTTTCAAAGCTCTATATTGAGTTTTTTCAGATTAACACAACATAACTGGGGGGTGAACAGGCCTATTTCCTTCAGTAAGGCCTATTACAAAAGCACTTCAGCATAAATAAATATTCTAAGTATTAGCTATTTGCATTGGCGTCAGGCCACCATAACGAATAATCTAACTTAACCTCATAGTGGATTCGCCTCTGCGAAGTGAGACCAACAGCTGGTGTATAGTGTGTGGACCTGCTCTCCACCTCCAGCAGATGACCTGATCTGATTTACCATTCTGCCCTTCTGAGAGCATCTTGGGACTGGTTTTGCTGCTGCTTTAAATGAGAGAGGCTGGAACAGTGAGGTCACTCCAGTGGTGCCACCTCCACATTTTTCCATTCTTCAGCCAAGTTCTAAAAATATCCTTTAAATCAACTGGGTTGGTGCTGGGAGTCAAGTGTGTTGGCTAAATGCTGAATGAGGGTTTCCCCCTCACTTGGGGAATCCACAGTATCCTACTGGGACACAAGACCTGCCCCTACCTTTCCCAAGCACGGCACACTACCAACAGGGATTTATAATGATATACTTAACGTAGACTGGTAGTTTCAAAGTCAACTAGCCAAGCCACAGCAACTCCTCTCTCAGATTCA
This sequence comes from Gymnogyps californianus, assembly GCF_018139145.2. NCBI lineage: Eukaryota > Metazoa > Chordata > Aves > Accipitriformes > Cathartidae > Gymnogyps > Gymnogyps californianus. The sequence goes on along the minus strand of NC_059471.1, from coordinate 6,935,270 downwards.
CACTGATGCTATTGAGGAGGAGACACTCTGAATTTTGCCTTGTCTTCCACATTGGGACTATGGGAAAAGGAAAGCTAATGCTGACAAAAAGACAGGGTGCAAATTTTATAGCTCTCCTCTGCTTTACTCTTAACTTCATGCTGCAAAGTGGGGTGATGAGTGTGTGGAGTGGGAGAGACCTACAGAAGAGTCATACCATACCCAGGGTGTAAGCCAGATGTTGGTTCCATACTTGATCGCATGGCAAGGTTTTGGTAGCAAGGGGCTACAGGGGTGGCTTCTGTGAGAAGCTGCTAGAAGCTTTCCCTATGTCCAACACAGCCAACGCCAGCCGGCTCCAAGATGGACCCGCCGCTGGTCAAGGCTGAGCTCATCAGCAACGGTGGTAGCGCCTCTGGGATAACAGATTTAAGAAGGGGGAAAGTTACTGCACAGCAGCAATTGCAGCCAGAGAGAGGAGCGAGAATATGTGACAGGAACAACTCTACAGACACCAAGGGCAGTGAAGAAGGAGGGGGAGGAGGTGCTCCAGGTGCCAGAGCAGAGATTCCCCTGCAGCCCGTGAGGAAGACCATGGTGAGGCAGGCTGTCCCCCGGCAGCCCATGGAGGTCCACGGTGGAGCAGATATCCACCTGCAGCCCGTGGAGGACCCCACACCAGAGCAGGTGGATGCTCGATGGAGGCTGTGGCCCCGTGGGAAACCTGTGCTGGAGCAGGCTCCTGGCAGGACCTGTGGCCCCGTGGAGAGAGGAGCCCACGCTGGAGCAGGTTTGCTGGCAGGGCTTGTGACCCCATGGGGGACCCACGCTGGAGCAGTCTGTTCCTGAAGGACTGCACCTCATGGAAGGGACCCACGCTGGAGCAGTTCGTGAAGAACTGTAGCCCATGGAAAGGACTCACGCTGGAGAAGTTCATGAAGGACTGTCTCCTGTGGGAGGGACCCCACGCTGGAGCAGGGGAAGAGTGTGAGGAGTCTTCCCCCCGAGGAGGAAGGAGCAGCAGAGACAACGTGTGATGAACTGACCCAAACCCCGATTCTCCATCCCACTGCACTGCTTGGGGGGAGGAGGTAGATAAGATCAGGAGTAAAGTTAAGCCTGGGAAGAAGGGAGGGGTGGGGGAAGGTGTTTTTAAGATTTGGTTTTATTTCTCATTATCCTACTCTGATTTGACTGGTAATAAATTAAACTAATTTCCCCAAGTCAGGTCTGTTTTGCCCATGACGGTAATTGGTGAGTGATCTCTCCCTGTCCTTATCTCGGCCCCTGAGCCTTTCGTTATATTTTCTCTCCCCTGTCCAGCTGAGGAGGGGAGTGACAGAGCGGCTTTGGTGGGCACCTGGCATCCAGCCAGGGTCAACCCACCACACCGCTGTGGCTTCTTATTTTCCACAACCATTGCACATATTGAGACTTCTGCTCACACATCTGTCAGAGTTTTGCCATTGGTGTCCCCTGTTCCAAATATATTGCTGGTTGAGCAGAAGAAGATAGGATAGACAGATGTTGCTGGCTCCTGGCAGCCTTGCCAGTCGGAATTGTACACATTTAACCTTCATATGGGTTAACAACATAAACAAGCATATCACCCTGCTTCCCAGCACCATCACAAAACAGTTTTTTCCTTCCATCTTTATTTCCTTCTTTTGAACATTTGAACTAAATCTTTAGAAAAGGTGCTGGACGGACAGCCATGAAAAGAGAGATATTGTTAATTTACGAAACTCGACTAACACAGAATTTTAAAAAACTAAAAACAAAACCCCAAACTTCTTCACTAGTGGAATGAACTAACAACATTAACTCTAAAAAAAAGCCCCCAAATATACAAGATCTTTTTTCCATTCACATGAATAATCACATTTTCATTTAATTGTCTGGTCCCACAGAGGTCAGTGACACTTGAATTAAACATGGAACCTGTGTAGTGAGTGATCTGGCTTAAACCACTACAGAATTAATTGGAAACTGGCAACAAGAATCTCTAAGAAGGAGTAATTGTTGCAGAATTTTTAACATTTTGATTATGGAAATCTATTTTTGTAGCTAACAAAACCAACAGTTTCAAGCTGGGCATTCTCCCTGGGTCTGAAGGTGGCCAATTCTCTGGTTTACGAGCTGGGGGACACAGCTCTGGATCACAGGAACCCTACTGCTGCCAGTGCTCAGTGCTGCGAACTTGGGAGTCAGGCAACAAACAGCAAGTGGTTTAGGTTTTGTGAATAAATTGGGATTATTTTATTTGGTGTCTAGTCTTTGTGTGTATCTTTGCAAGCTCTTCTCAAAACACAGAAGCTTTCAGGTGATAAAATCTGGGATTTTAAGCAAACCTCAAAATACAGCTCCCAAATAAAACAAGAGGCGACACCAGTGGCAACCAACATTGACAGTTCTTAGGGCCATTACTAATGTTAAGGATAATAAAATATTAGACTAGATTGCCCAGGAAGTTTTAAAATCTCTGTCCTAGGAGAAGGTCTTTAGCTAGCCCTACTTATGACAGAGGACTGGATGGCCACTTGTATTATTCAATTCTCTTTTTTTTTTTGGTGCTGTGATTGCCAGCTGCAAGTATCAAAAAGCCTGAATCTGACACGTTGAAATCATGAGATTTAAAAAAGAAAAATACATTTTGATTTCCCTTCCTTGGCCTTCTGGGTTTTAAACCTTTAGAGTTTCCACCTCTGAGCTCTCCTTTGTAGCAGCAAGGGCCAGAAAGCTTTTGGGTTTTTTTTTCCAGGGAAAGCTGATCATATTTTCTAAGCCACCTGACACCAAGAACTGTGGGTTTCAGTGAAGCAGCCCCTGTTATAGTGAGTCTTGTCGGGCAACACTGAGCTATCTATTTTCTTTTTCACCAGCCACAGCTACTGTTGTATTCATAATTCTGTAAAAGGCAGAAGGATGGAAGGGGAGCTGATAGCTAGGGGAGAGGGCAGCATGTTGCCTCTGACTGTTGGGAGGCACAGTGGGAATGTTCTTCCTTTTCAAAAACTCCTGGTGCTCCCGCTGGGATGGAGTTAAGCTAAGCTTTTATTTATACTGAATCCTTCCTAATGATAAAATAATGCCACAAATCCACATGCTTTATGTGACATTAAAAGAAAGAAGCTATGCTGGGAACGTGATCACTTAAAATAAACTAGGAGACCATAAGAAGTCCTCCTTGACTGATTCAGCATTTCCTAAGTCCTGAGTTCAGAAATGCATGGAAACGTGAAGGAAATAAAAAAGGAGAGGAAGAATTTGTACAAATTAATATCTTAAATCTATCTTAAACATATCTTACCTTTTGGCTGAAAAAATAATGTCAGTAGGATTTAAGAGTTGGCAACGTATGTCAGAAATTAATTTTATTAGATGGCGTCTTTCACCATACAGAGTTCAAAGCAGGATCTTTAGATCCACCGTACATAATCTACGAGGGCATAGTCATTCCACCACAACATTTATGTCATTTTCTATAGACTGGAAATACTGAAAATTCCAGACTAAATTTAATGACCATGTGTTTAAAATGTCAACTTTTTAAAGTGTTCATCTTTTGCAGTTTAAATAGCATTCATCTTTTACTCCCTTTTTATTATTTATAAGATCTGAAGAATAAAACTGATGTATTTACTCCCTCTTGACATTAAAGTCCACTTTTCCAAGAATGAGAATGGCAATTATTTGCACAAATCAGGCAAATGGATATTCAAATAAGGATAATTAAAGGATCGGAGGCCAAAAATGACCATACTGTTGCTCTGTAGAATTCATCCTTATTGAAATGAATTTTTTAAAAATCTCAAATGTTCTGAAAAAGGCCTGTTCTTACTATATTGGTGAAAACTGGCATAAACAGATGCCATAAAAATTTTGTAGATTTAAAGGAAGTAGATTTACTCCAATGCACAATAAAGCAAGTAAGAGCAGATTATGGGTCAATACAATATAACATCACTGGTGCAGCTATTTAAATATGGCACCAAACAAGATGAGGAAATCAACTGTAATTTATTTGGCTTCAAGCCTTTGCAATATGAAAGTGTTCTGAAACTAGATTTTTGCCATTATTCAGCTCAATTACATATGTTAATATGGTGTTCCCACATGCATCCAAATGGCAGGTCACCTACAATTCACAATCCTATCTCATTCCAACATCAAAGTTGGCAGCAAAAACTGAATATCTGGAGTTGAATATTTGAGGCTTATATGCTTGACTTTCAGATCATTTCAGCCATTTAGTGGCAGATTCAAGAGACAGAAAAGCTGGGAGGAAAAATATTATGTGTAGATGGAGTTGGGAGCCCTGCTCAGAGCAGCAGCAGTAGTGAGATGACGATGAGTCTACATTCGTTAATGCCCAGGAGGCCGTGGGAAAATGTTCAGTGGAGACTTTCATCACCAATTGATAAAATAAATAAAGCGGTGTCTCTTGATATATAAAAAAAAAGGCACTGGGCCACTTTCTCCCAATTATACCATCTTAAAAGTAGACTTATTCCAGTGTCCCAAATCCAGTTACTACACACCTTCTTGCCAAACTCTCAAGGCCAAGGATGAGTTGCGATCGCAGGTCCCCACTGCACCACCAGACACCCAGAAGTAGGGCTAATCACAGCTCTTTTTTTCAACCTTCCTGCTTATTTTCAATTGGAAAGTAACGTCTGGGAGTGTAAATTGGATGTTTAGCATAATCCTGCATCCATCCAAGCTTTGTTCAGCAGTGCTGCACCACCACTGCTGAGTGCTTTTCACCAGTATTGTGTCAACGGGCACCCGTGGGTGCCTCCGCTCTGCTCCAGGGCAGGTTGAGGACATAGTCTCAGATCCAGCACGGCTTGTGGGAGCCAGAAGGACCTGGAAAGAACAGGAGGTGAATGAGGCCACAGAAGGAGCGTACGCTCCTTCTGTGGCCTCATTCACCTCCTGTTCTTTCCCCATATGGGTTTCTCCACCGGCAAGATGGGAATGACAGCTCGCATCTGTTTCTGCGGCTCCACCGTGCTCCCTGCTCTCTGCGGCGGTCACCCGCCACCCCTTGCTGCTGCCCATGGGTGCCTGGGGTTTCTCCTCCTGCTCTTCTCCATGTCACAGATGGGGGTACCCATTTTGCATGGCCGTGACACAAAAAATGACAGCATTGATGACAGCAGTGCTAACCGTTGGTTTGCCTTATCATTTATGCAGCCTTCAGGTGTTCTGGCTACCCCAGGCATTTTGCAAGTCCTATGGAAATGATGAAATTCATCAAAAATAAACCAGAACAGGGAGCAACTGTACTGAACCCCAATGTCTGGACTTCCCCTGGTAACGGCTCCTTATAAATACTATCACCATGTGTAAATGCGGTTACAAACATGCAGTGAGCTGCCTGCCCTGTAGCAACAGAAAGGGAGTTCCCTAATTATCTCCCTGTCATTTAACATAAAGTTCGTTTGCTAAGTTTGAGGACATCTCAAAGAATCGTTCAGCTTATCCCTACCCTAGATCTTTAAGTTGGGAAGTATCCTTAACGCTGAAGTCCTTAGCCTGCCACCATTGTTGTGGATAAAAAATTGTTTACATGCACATCTGGAAGGAATTATTTAGAAGGACCATCCCCAAACAGTCAGGTTAGATCTAACATCAGTATAGGAGTGCTGAATTGGGATCAAGGCATTTTTATTTTTCAGGCCTAGAGATGCAAAGTAAGCTATGTTTTTCCCCCCAAAAGCCACAATAAGCCACAAGAAACTTGCATCTCTCCAATCAGAAACATCATGACTACCTAAACTACATCTGATTGGCCTCTTTAAAATCCTAGGACCCATATAATGCCCCTTTTTTAATTATTATTATTCTTTAGTTTACAGAATAAACTGATAAGCTGAGAAAATACGTGCATTATACCATGTATTCTGGAAGTGCTCTAGTAGCTAGAGATATTAATAGACACAAGCATAGGCTAAGACAAAATACGAAATAATTTTCCTTTTGCTAGTAAAAATAAGTAAATTACATATAATTTAGGAAGTGATATAGAAACAAACTGCATAATCAACAGAAAAAGAGAACAAAATGCTTATTGAAGCAAAGCTTATTTATCACTTTATCTTGCAACCTGACACAGTACATGCTCAATCTATTTAATTACAGGAACAGAAAAATAGCAGAGAAATATGTACACATAACAGCAATGTTTCCAGTCCTACCTTGGTCGTGACAATGCACAGACAATCCATTCTGTAAATCTCCACAGGAGTGTATGTAAATCATAAAAACAAATCAGCAAGGGTGAGGAAAAGCTTTTGAACAGCATGAACAGAACCGGAGGCTTGAATCTGCACAGCCTGCTTTTCCAAGTGGGGCCCTCATAAGAAACTCGAGTCCTCCTCCACAGTGCTAAAGGCAGTCATGATGCTCACAGGGATCAGAAAACCCACTAGAAATCGTCTCAAGCAAAACTTCCAGGTGGCTTATCAGGCTTGATTGCTGCATTGTTCAATCTGTGATCAAAATATTCTGTTGAATGGTATGCAGCCTTCTAAATGGGAAGATGAGAACCACAACAAGCACAAAAGAGCAAAAGCATCACATTTCAGCCCTGGCTCTGGTTTCACAATTCTGATCTGCTGTTTCAGTATACCCATAAGATTTCCTTTGCCAAGTCTCTCTCTCTCTCTCTCAATCTCTCTCCCTCTCGCTCTCTCCTTCCCTGTCTTTTTTTTTCTCCCCCCTCTCGCTTACTCTCTCCCTCCTCTTTCCGACTAACTCCGAGCAAGCACAACACACACAACTATCGGGCCCATCTATCAAAGTGCTGTCACTTCTCTGCCAAAACGACTGCTTTGGGTTGTAAGGGTTTTTATTAAGAGCATGATTCCTACAAACACATATTGCTTGAAGTGTCTGATTGAAACATTAAGGTGTGTGCAAGAGCTCATGCGTCACATCTACAATCACTCGGAATTACTAGGTCAGATTCGGATTCAGGAAGTGAATATAAATAACAGCTGGATAAGGCGAACTTTCAGAAAGTATAACAGAAAATAATCCGTCAGGGAAAAAAAAGGGAATTGCACATTTACACATGCATGCAGGTCTGTGATGCACAACAGCGATATAATTATAGTTTACCATCCACGGAAAAAAAACCCCGACATTATATACATTATTCAAAGCTACAGAGGGGCACCTTTTTTTCCCCCCACTTATGAAAAATACATCAAAGTTCTAATTAAAAGAAAGCACCCCGAACAACAGAGCTGAAAAACTCCTTAACTTTTCTCCCAAACTTTTTCTGCATCTTTGACAGATCCACAGACTTAATCAATTTATCTCATCTTCTATATGCTTTGCTCAGAGTTTTACAGACTGTTTAGCCCCCAAAGCCCTACCTTTCGTGCAGTGATGCTGGTGCAGAGCTTGCCTTTCAGGTGTCTTACATGAATCATTCTGAGTTAGAAAGCTCGCTGTCAGCTCTTAAAGTCTTCCCTCTCTTACAGATAGAGGAAGAGAGAGAGAGGGAAGAAAGAGGGAGGGAGAGAGAAAGAGACACAGAAGGGGAAAGATATGTAAAATGAAAGCTCTGGCCAAAGAGAGAGGAAAATCAATGCTCCTATTCACTGGAAAAAAAAAATACAGCCAATTGGACTGTTGACAGCAACAAGAGGAAACGTCTAGACACCCATACATTACAATTTACCTTTTCAACACACTGGACAGCACAATTCCCCCTGGGTGCTTTGCTGAGGATCTCTCATTCTCACTCAGAGCTAAAATATGTTTTCAATAAAATAAGCCTTTCCAAGAAAATAAAAGGATATTTAAGAGTCATCTCTCTCCCATAAATTACTCAGGTTATAACCCTAATATTCTTGTGATTGCTAAAGCAGCAAAAGGCTCAGTAAATGACACACATTATTTTGCCAAAATGAGGTCACTGCTACCAAAGTTACAAAATCCATAGTGAATCAGATATGTGGTCAGAAAGCAACCAACCCTCCCCCAACTATTAAAGTCTTGGTGGATATAACATCTTAAAGAGAAAGTCTCCAGAGCACTTACAACTCTGTCTAAAACTTTAACTCGCTCTGAGCAACCACATGTGCACAAAACAAACTTGATTTGTGTTTACAGGCTGAACTGGAACCTGCAAGTTTTCTCCCTACTGAGGTTTAGTCCAGTAGCCAAACAGCCAGACAAGTTTATTAAACTATAGATTATATGAAACAGAGAACTTTCAAACATGCTTGAAGTAAGAACCAACTAACCATCTCCTTAAGAACAAATTAACCCATTAAGATGGTCTAAGCTAAGCCACGCTTGTGCTCAAAGCATGATAGGGTAAAAGGCAATTCAGTCAACTCTAAAATCAGGAGATATTTTAACACTTAGATGTAAAGCATCCAACAGTTTGTTCTCTTCCAATTGGTAGATTCAAGCTCATCTAGTAAGGTGTGAAATACTTCCATACATATAATTACCTAATGACTTGGCTGTAAAATTTCATATCATACTCGAAACTGGCATATGGGGATATATTTTGAAATTGGTCTCCAAGTGCCTGATCTGTTAATGCTTCTACTTGCAAGTAACTCTACTCCTGTGAGCTGGTCCCAGTGAATTCATGATCCTATTTACAGTTTATATGACAAACAGAGGGTTTGAACCCTTTGAGGCTGTTTATATGAACAACGTGACTCGTGTGTGTCTGGGAAAATCAGGCTCCATCAGTGTACCTAAAAGCTTCCTCCTGCACTCCTCCAATTTTTGAGTGTCACCTCCTTCCATAAAATGCAACTATGAGCATTAAACAGGGCAGGATTTGCACGTGTGCTACCCAAGCTTAGTGCATCTTTGAGCAGCATGGTCCCTGAAATACTGCCACCTACTTTTTACCCTCAGAATCTCCTGCAGCCCCAGACAGAAGAGACCCATGCTTTTGGGGACACAGACCCCAGTTCCATCCTTCCACAGGCTCATTTTGGTTGCCAGGGCTCCTGGTCATAGCTTCTAACACACAGCTATCGATGACTCGACAAAGTTGGGGCTGCAGTATGGGAACAGATGACTCAATTGGTCTCCAGTATTTCTCCCCAGGATGCAGTTCCTCGTTTTCATTAACTACCCATCCCAAACCCAAAAAAGAGGCTGAGCTGCTTCATTTTCTTCCTCCAACTAGATACTTTTTCCATTCATTTTTTCTCCCCAAGTGTAAGATTTTCAAATCCTTGGCACTGCTTTACCCTTCATTAGCAACAGCTCCTTCTGCTCTAATTTCTGCAGGTCATATTGCTGCTTAGTTCTATTTTTTCCTCTGTTCTTCCAGCCTTCGTGTTATCTGTACATATGATCATGATTGAAATCTACTATAGAAAGACTTGACCCAAAAACCAAACAAATTGAGAAGCAGCCATCTGGGGTGAAAAGAGATGGTTTAGAGTTGCTCGTAGTTGATTTAGATGGTCAAAAATAACCTCTGTGACGAGCTCTGATTCTCGGGAAGCCTTAATACAGGAAGAATAACAACTATTCCCCACTGTGATAGCAGTGGCTCTGCGGACCACCATGTGAAAACCACTTACCCAGGTGACCGCTTCCTTCTCCTCTGATTTTACCCAGGTGTCTATTTTTAAGCCATACAAAAACAAACAATATGAGGTGAGTGGGTGAAATGTGATGGTCTGTATAATGCAGTAGTTTAGACTGGACAATTTAATGCTCCTTTCTGGCATTAAAATCTTCACTGTATCCAGGTAATTCCACTTGGATAACCAAAGCATAGGCTTTAATTAGGCAGTTATATTTAGAACCAGAGCCTGCAACATCCAGATGAACTGAATATTTGTAAAAGCAAGCTTCTGTAAAACCTAAAACCAATAGGAAGGATTCTCTGATTTTTTAAATCTTTCATGACACACCTTTTTAAACATTTCTTAAATTCTTTTGAAACCCAAATATTATAGAGCAAAAACTGTAAAAAGAAACTGATCCTTTAAAAAAAGCAAAACTGGCTTCATTATTATCTCTAAGTCAAACAGTAGAAATTAAGAAAAACAAGAGTACTAGGTCTCCAAGTTTTGGAGTAGACACTAAGAAAGGAGACATCTACCAGACTGTTAACACAGCATCACTAATGTCAGCATCTTGCAAAATTTAGCCAGTGACTATTTAGAGCTCTATGCACCTACACAGAGAACACATAAACACACACATCTTCTTACAAATGTGGAGAAAGATTTATTTACTCTTAATGTATCTTAAATTGTGTACTATGGAGTACCTGTTGATGGTATTAAATTGCCAGTCTTTCACATGGGGTTATATTCTCTTTCTTCCTTTCAGGTCCTATATTGCACCCAAACAAGCTACAAATAAATACTTTCCTGATTGCGTCTCTTCCAAGAGGGCAACTGATGTAGTCATTAACTTATGTCTTTATGGTCAGAGCTTGTTTATACCACTTGAGCCCAGTTCCAGCTAGGTTGCTGTGCATCACAATTGGTTAGTTAGTAGGTTAACACCAGAATACGAGTTATCTGAGTAATTATATGCTAGAAGGGAAAATCTCATGAGACCACCTCTTTATTAGGACTGGTTTATGCTACACAAAAAAAAAAACCAAACCAAAAAAATGAGAAACTGCTAATCTTGCAGATCCTGGATATGTAGTTAGGAGCTATATTACAGATGAATTGTCAGAATAAATCCTGCTTCAGCCAGGAAGAGAAGTTAATACAAATTTCAGAAGGCGTGAAGTTCTGTATATCTTAGTCACTAAGAACTTTAACACAGTTCCCAGGCTGAACCAGAAGCCCATGAGTGCTGGTGTTAATTTAAAGATGAACAAATTAGCAATTCTGCCCCTCCTGACTGCAGCAGCCCTAACAGCAGCAGCTCTGCGACTGGCCTCAGGCCCATGAGAGTCTCAGGCAGAAGCTATAACAAGAATCGTTCCCTTCTCCTGTGCATGGCAAATTTCATTGCTATTTAGCACAATCAATGTCGGAGTCTTGACCAATTTCTCTGGCTGGTAGCTTTCTTAGCGAAAAGAAAAAGACCAGTTTCTTTCCTGTAGGGAAGCACAGACCTCACTGCTCTGAGCCCTGCAGGTAGATGGTAAAATGGGTGCGGTGAGATGTGAAGGCTGCCCAGGCAGCTCCACTCCTTCATCGCAAGGACTCCACACCCAAGTGGCCACGGTGGCCCCAGGCTCAACAGCCACTGAAAAAAGTTTGTTTTCTGCTTCACAGCTGTGGAGGGGATTCCCTCTCTTCCTGCCCCAAGCACATGCCCAGCTTACCACCCTTTTATTCAGTACGTGGGAGCTCACGCTACTTTAGCCAAGCACTGTCCCAGCACTCAAAAGCAAGAAAAAAAGCAGGTTTTGTTTTTTTAATAGACAACGTGCACTTTGCTGGCCCTGTTTGCTGAGGGCCTTATTGTAATACCTGGCCCTTGGCTGCTGCACCCCATGGTGCATAGTCATTTGCCTCCAAGGGTGCTCAGTGAGACAGCAGGGTGGTTGCCTCCCTTCCTCCCCAGGAGTCAATGTAGTCAAAGGATCACAGGATAAGTGACAATGGAAAGGACCTGAGGAGGTCTTCATTCCAACCTCCTGCTCAAAGTCGGTTCAGCAGTGAGGTCTGATGAAGTTATTCGGGCTGTTATCCAGTCTGGTCTTGAAAATCTCCAAAGATGGAGACAGTGCAACCTCTCTAGCAGTCTCATTCCCACAAAGTCACCAGCTTAGGGGCCTATGAGAAGATGGTGAGGCAAGCTGGGAACAGAGTATGACTTGTAGGATTGTAGGAAATGCACATTTATAGTCTCAGGGTGTGGAGCAGAGGATGGGAAAAAGTCCTTGAGCCATCCTACAGCTCTGAGGGGCCTTGGATAAGCGAACCTTTTGAAAGCTCTGCAACCTTCATTAATTTAAAACTTATGCCTAATGTTTTATGTATCTATTATTTCCCATACAAAGCCATAATTGTTTTCTTTTGCTTCCCACAAATCCCTTATTCAGAATGAAACCGAAGTGCTTCAGTTACAAATGCTCCACTGGCTTTATGTGGGCTGGGATGCTCTGCAATAGAAACACACGGTACTCAAGGACAATATGTCCTGAAGTGGCTCTCAGCTCTCAAGATCCACAGTGAAAGAAGAGTTCATTTTAATTCTTGAGCATTCTGCCTGGGGAAGTAAATCTAACAACCAATTGATCATCAGCAACTGAAAAGCTCTGGTGCATATGTTTAAACATGTAGCCAGTCCTAAATAGCTATGTGTCACTGTCATAGCAGCGTGCCACTGACACTCAAGCGCAGTCTCTTGAAAAAGAAATCAGACAAAATGACTCTTTCAGATGAACTGACACACTAAACCACAAGTTCCAGGAAATGAAAACAAAACATCTGCTATCTGCTATCCCATGGTACTGGGAATTGAAGAAAATACCACTCACAGCTCTGAATGTCTTAGAGTTTGGCAATGGAATTGCCAATTTTTGGAGTTTACTGTCATGTAGACTTTGTGCTGGAGAGCTACAAACAGCATGCAAATGTAGTATGCAGAACTGCTGATGGAGAAACATTGAGCCCAGGAGTTCCCTGACTCTAAGCAGGGAAGATGGTGCATTGTTCAATTGGGCATTCATATTGGAAAAGGTGGTGTGAAATTGGGCCGAGATCCACTACATCTCATGATTTCTACAACATCCTCACGGACACAATGTATTTAGGGTATATATCAAGCTTTTGATAATTCCTTGCTTTGGGGAAATAATTTCTTGCATAAATATAGAGACTTATTTCAATGAGTATACATGTTCTTGTATTTCAACTCTCAAGTAGCACCATGGTCCTATACGGTACAAAAGTTTTTCTGATCAACTGGGAACACAGCAACACAAGAAACTCAGAAAGTCATGCTAGAAAATTAGTTCTTTAGATCATGAAAATCTAACGAACAGAGAAATTGATCTAGAAATGTCAACAAAGCCCATGGAAAAGCCTTAGACAAGAGAAATAATCTGCAAGTTTCCACTGTTAGAAACAACTTTCGCTAAACTGTACAAGGTATCACATGAGCATGCCAACTCAGTTAATGTCTGTTTTCTTTTCATCATGCTTCCAGCTTGCTAACTTTAAAAGAAAACTTAATAATTTTCTTTCACTTAGAAAAGAAAAAGTACACAATGACTTCAAGGCTGAAAGTCTACATAATAATATCTAAGCCTAAGAGAATTGTTCCAGCCAAGTTGTGAACCTATGAAAATAATGGAAATATTATAATGAAACACTTACAACTTCACCATTGCAGGCAGCAAGACTGTTACAAAGAGAAGTGTAACATACCCCCTCACCACAGCCATGAAGTCATATTGCTTTCTGTATTATTCAGCATACTTTTATGGTAGGTATCATTAGACTGCCCATACAAAAATCATCACTTTGCTGACATTCATATTCTTCCATACTGACTCCAGACCAAAAATAAACTACAATGCACACCGAGAGACTGAAAACACCTTGAATTAAATTTACTAACTGTGCAACACCTTGGACTTCAAAAATACACTGAAATGAAAACTTCTTGAGATCGGCAATCCTGTAGAACCATCACTGATATTAACAACACTTTTACATAAAAATAAAAAGTAAATCCTGCCTAGGACAGCATAAAATGCACAGGGCTAGTAACATACAGCAATAAATTGCAGCCATAAGCCTCATTCAAATGTGGTTATGTACATGCAGTCATTAAGCAGGAAAAAAAATGACTGCTGGAGCTGAAATTCAATATATTCTACACATTTCACCTCCAGTAAAACTTGACTAAATAAGGATTTCATTCTCCATCACAAAAGAGTTGACCATACCTTTGTCTTCATGTCTACCACATAATTTTCAAAAGTCTGGTTCTCCTTATTGTGTTCACCACACTGTCCAGATCCTTCTGATCCATTGGAAGCTGCAGACTAAAAAGAGGGTAAAAAATCAAATAAAGTATAGTAGCTGATGTATACTATAGTGTACTATAATTCTATTACACTTAAATGTAAAGATTAGCACGCACATACAAAAGGGTAGCCTGAATTCAGATAAATATCAGGTGGCTCATACACAAGATTTTCACCTCAGTGTTTTGTCATGCAAAAATTTCTGGGTTTAATCTTATAGCCACTCTCATGGAAGTCTGTGAAAGTCTTAATAGGCTAAATCTAAAAGATGATGCTTATCATAATCTCTAGTTGACTTCAGAAGGCATTCAAGGTGCTCTGCAGCTCTCAGCATCAGAACACAGAGATAAGGAAGGAAACCTGTGCCCTGCCAAAAAGGCCCACGGATGGTAATGGGTTCTCATCTGGAGTAGCCGCAGGAATAGATCTCCTTACAGCAGCAACTGAGTTACCTGGTCTGTTTTCTCATTGCTAATTCATGACATTCTCCTAAGTGACACGTTTTTGAATGGGTTTCACGCTTGCGTAGTAGCCATATTTGCAAATCTTTTAAATTCAAATGCTTTTTTTTGTTACCTTTCCTTCATTTACACAGATTTTAATCTTATATTGCTTACAGAAAACCCTCATAAAATACATAGTATTTTTTCAAATAGTATGTTTAACAGAAGATATAGTAAAAGGCTATATTTGTTTTTTCAATTTTCCTGCTGGAAATCTAATACATTATTGTAGATTTTGCATTAAGACAATAAATATTATAAATGACATCTCTGTTTACAATGCTCTGCCCTGCAAAAATGTGCTTGAAGAGTTAGCCTTTGAATGAAACATGACTGCCGCTAACTCGGATCTCAGAAAATTTCTGGGCACTTTGCAAGAGCACGAACAGGAAAGCAGAGTGAATTCAAACAGAGTACAGTGTCTTGTATCTGTCGGCGCTGAGCATCACAGACACCATGAGTGATTTAGACCCATCCTTTTTTAGCCTGTGCACCAGGAGCGCAGTCAATTTTAACACAACAGGCAAGAAATTGTTAACATTTTAAATAGACCAACCATTGCCAGCACAACTTAGAAAACAACAAGCCAGTGCCACAGAAACAGCCAAATCACATCCACATGTGCAAATGTTTTCTCCTCTGATACTAGATTGTTTATTTAGGGCTCCGTCCAGCAAAAGACTGAATGCTGGCCCCAATCCAGGCAACTACTTAGACACGTGCTTTTAACTTCACTGGAACCAATGGCATTGGTCTTGTGCTCCAGTAAAGAATGTGTTTAAATGTCGGATCAGGCCCAGCAGCTCAGCACTACATGGGGCTGAGCACACAGGACTCCACGCATGTCCTCTCTAAAGTTTTAGCTTCTCTAATGCGCTCACAGTCACCGACAACCATGCATTCCTTCAGCTTGTTTCTTGTCACCGAAGGGTGTTGCATATCCCCCATTTGTAATCTGGAAGGGAGGAAGGGATAGCAAGGCAACCAGGCCAAAATTATGCAGGACAGCAAGGAACTGAACCCAGGTCTTGCATCTTGCCTCAGAGCCTACAGAAAATCCAAGCAACTCCCTAAGTGTTTCTTTCAGGAAGGGAACATTAGTTTTACAAGGAGCTAAAAAGCATGCATAAAAATTCTCATTTCACCTTTGCTTTCTTTGAATACCTGACATAAGTGTTTTCCATTGTTACTATTTACAGGCAACAGTATAAACTATGCAAATCAATATATTATTTGTTTGCTCTGATCATCAAGACCAAACTCTGCCTGATTCTAAAGGAGCTAAGCTTCTGCTACTTCTCAAACGGGGGCTGACAATTTTCAGCAGAAACTACAGCCTGTATGGCAGCATTTATCAAATGAGTGCAGCTGCAAAATTGGATAAGGAACTTTAGTTTGTTTATATTTTACATATTTTTTTCCCCTCAAACTTTTCACCATTAGCTGAGTCCAATATTTTGAAACAACATAAACCAATGTCATAAGATGCTATGAAATGTTTCAATTGTTTTCCTTGGGGAAATGGGTCACAGATTAATTGTGAAGAGCAGCAAACCAAGGACATTAGGAGGGTACAAATAGCTCAAGTAAGAGTAATTGTAATAAATCTGGAACACCTCTTTGTTCCAGTGTATTTAGGTTCAATAAGCATTAGCAGAATAATATATGGTTCCCAAACTTGAACAAAGTATACATTAGCAATCCATCTGAAAACCGATAGTCATTTAACCTTGTGTTATGAAATAAACAGGACTGTGTAATGCAAGAGGCAAAAAGGATACTTGCTGTGTGTTGTGATAGATTTATTAAAAACTAGCATTCTCGGATTTGAGTCTTTTCTTATTCTTGATTACATACAATCCTCTCTTTAGAGGCTAACCAAAAGCCTACGCTGTCTAAAATTATTTGTACACTTTATATCCCAAAGCTGCCTACTCATGCAAAAGAAGTATTTTAGCAACACCTCATTATTCCTGAACCATGCAGGTCACCATGAGAAGCAGAACTGGCAGCCCCAGGGTGACGTACGACTACAGTACGAATGTAGTGGAGCACGTGCACCATGCTCGTACATCCTTGTAGGAGGTTCTGGAAATAATGACTTCAAGCCTGAATTAAAACTGCTGACAAAAGTCTAGACCCCTGTATCTAGAAGGCTGGTAGTTGGAGCAACTCTATCTTCCTCTTCACAGAAGAAAATATTATCTTATTCTCTTCAAGTTGGTCAGAGAAAGAGAAGAGATATTACAAGCAAATGTTGCAAAAGCAGATTAAAACTTCATTCGGTAAGTTTGCTCACATGGGTAGTAACCATGAGAATCGTAGATCACACCCAAAGCAATCTTCCAATTTTGTGTATAATTAATGCTAATCTATTTAGATTATAATTAACAGGGACTATTTAGACCGTAAGCTCTTCAGGGCAATGTCTCTCTCATTGTGCAAACTTACAGCATTATTTAAATGTTTATTAATAAAATAGTAATCACATTAGCTACCTTGTTAATTTTATCTAATTTTAACAGTGCTCAGCAAAGCTTTTCTGTGCTTATGACACATCTTTCCGGTAGCTTATTAGGATATGCACAATTGTCACAGTCAACTGTCAACAAAATTCTTGCTGATTATTTTTTGCCAAAGTACACAGTTATGAATTATGAAAGACTTGTCACTGGTTCCGCTTTCAGCAGGCAGCATGTGCCAGTTCATGTCTGAGCCAGCAACCAGCCAGAAGGAGCATCTGCCCTCACAGGCAATTATGGCATATGAGGTTTCCAAGAGTTCCTACAGGAGGTCTTCCTATAGCAGCCAAACCCTGTAACAGTGGATGAATCCTCCAGTCTATTGTATGGCTCCAGAATTTATACCCAATATATCAATAGGAGGTCCTTGTAACCACCCACAATAGTTACCACATGTTTACCTCTCGGAATGAGGCCCAACATTGGGAATATAAAAAATATTAAAAAAGAAGAAACATACATGCAAACGTTATTCTGCTCTTCCATGCTCTTGTATGTTGCTGCCAGGACTTTGAATTTATTTACACACACACCTGTATGGGATAGTTTCTAGGGCACATATACCGCTTTGTGTCTAGAAAATGCTGATCAGCTTTGCAAAGGGACCAGGAGCGCCGGTGGGAGTGTGGGGGAGCTACAGCCCACGAGCCTAAATAAATCTGCGACTGCCTTAGGGTTCAGAGAGCTAATGCACCTTCTGCTACAGCCGGCAGCTTAAGGAATGCTCTCCTGTGTGCTTTTAGAGAGAGAAATTCAAAACAGAAGCTGATCTGAGACCTCTTTTGGTGTTTTGTATCACGAATTGGTAGCTCTGCTCCAGTCCCATGAGAGCCTGTAGATAAATGCCAGCTTGCCCCAAATGATTTACATTAAGAGAGGAAAGGTATTAAAAAAAAAAAACAGTGATCTGTTAACTTTTGGATGCCAATATCTGTCAGAAAATCTATCATCTTGGTAAGCAAATGCTCCCAGGAACATATAGTGCTGAGAGATACTGCTTTTATTTAATTAACTTTTTTGAAAGTAAGCATTTTCAAAAATCATTAGAACATTTAAAAAGCTACAGGGGGAAAGTAAAATGCAACATAGCATATGCTGGAATTATCCATTTTACAGGACATTGATGTAAATTAATTCTTTTAGCAGCTATGCTGGAGTAGGAAGCAACCTGAGCTGAACTGAGATGCACAGCAGGATACTGATCCTAGCAAAGAACACAGCACACCTCTACGTCAGGATACAGCTGACCCCGCTCGTGCTCTGCTCAAGCCATGTGTGAACTAAAACTGGACTCAAGTCAAGTTCATCCTTTACAACATGCCAGCAACAGCAAGAACGCCTTCTGTGTCTGTGATCCGTCCACCAAGGGCTGCACCTTTCTGCTGTACCTAGGCAGAGTTGACAGCTCTCCTAAATGTATTGTGAGCATCTCAGTTTTGGCTCCTGCTGCTGACAATCTTGGACTACAAGAAAAAAAAAAGCTGTACATTTTGGACAGTTTGTGGGAGCCAAAGCATCTTTGGGGACTTGAAGAGTTTTTCCTGCAATGCTGTGCAGAGAAATAATCCTAGAGACCATAAGATCTGCTTTCCTTTTTCTGTACCCTGCTAGTCCTATTTCTATGCCTCTTATAGTCCTTATTACAGGAAGAAATGTCATTCAGCAAATTCTTTGGCAGGAATTAACTTTCACTGATATCACAGATGACTGAAAACTCAGACAATCCCAGGGCAGGCCACGCTAGAAACTAAAATCAGAAATATAATCCCACAGAAGCCAGGCCGAGTTTCATTTGCCTCAGCTGGGCCTAAATTTCAGTCCAGAAATAATATAGCAGAGCTCTCTTCTTGTCCACAAAATCCTTTAAAAAAGAAGGTGCCTAATTAAGTGTTTCTGAAGCCCTTTAGAAAAGCATGGTTCAGTATCCCCAGTCGAATGATTTAGTCATCAGAAAGGATTTTGTTTCTATTTCTACGTTAGGGTTTCTGGTTCATTGTTTGAAGATGTCAAGGTTTGCTCCACATCATACTGCGTTAGCTCAGTCTTTGCAGCTGTCTCAAGTCAGGGTGATGTTGCAGATTGCTACGAGGTCTCATGGCTAAGCCCTGTAAGAATGTCACCGCAGTCCCTTCTGCGCCAGTCTTCCCAATATGACCAGTAAATATGAATGCAGAAAAGAAATATATATATCTGGGCATAGATTCTACTGTACAAATTGCACCACAAGTGTTTGAGGGGTTTTTTAAAGTTATTGTATTTGGAAGTGAGCATAAATATCACAATAATATTTATTTTACCCTGGGATTTTTATGATTCCACTTTAGCTAATATGGATTCAACCTTTCAGAAGATT
Organism: Gymnogyps californianus; assembly: GCF_018139145.2. Lineage (NCBI taxonomy): Eukaryota > Metazoa > Chordata > Aves > Accipitriformes > Cathartidae > Gymnogyps > Gymnogyps californianus. The sequence goes on along the minus strand of NC_059471.1, from coordinate 6,915,959 downwards.
TTATGACAGACTTAAAGAGTGTTAGCGCCCAGGAACAATTATGTGGCTGCAGGCTTGTGTTTCAGAAAGGTCAGGATCTGATTTAATGCTGCTCTACCCTCCCGAAAGCAAGTCTTGCTCTCCGTATGTTTCTGGATGTCAGAATGTCACCAGCAAACTTTGCATTTGCTCGTCCCCAATACAGATTTGAGCACCTGTCTAAAAGCTGTCCTCCAAGCTACCAGTTACTCAGTAGTCCCTTTGGCTGGGCTAACACAAAGCCTATCTTCAAACCTTGATCTCCTTGACTATCCATATCACACAATTATCCAGTGCGCTGTGACTCTGGTCTAGGGTAAGACAACTGACTTTCCAGGCAGACATTCAGGCAGGGAGGAGACACTAGCTCATGCTTCAGCTCTTCTCCTTCCTGACAGAGAGTTCAGATGAAGCTGGCTGGAGTCTGTTGGCTCCACAAACTCCTTGTGACCGACCAGAAGACACACCCAGGAGCTTCATCTTGCTGATCCAGGCTCCATCTCCAGTGTCACTCATGCAGAGCTTTATTTTCAAGCTGGGGTACAAACCAAGGCACTCGTATGTCTCCTTTTTCAGGGAGCAGAGTGTCACTAAGGTCACACAGCGGTGGACTCTGCCAAGTGCAACAGTTCATGCAGTGGGGAGGGACCATGGCATGGTTCAGCGACCAGAGCCCTTGCAAACACAAGCCTTGCAAGGGCTGTGCTCAGGTACAGTCTCCCCCCCTGCTAAGACCTGGCACACCAAATACTGGTGGTTGGAAGCATCTGCTGACCTGCTGCATGTGGCAAAGAGGAAAACTGAGCAAAAAGAACATTGCAAAGATGAACCCTGCTGCAAGGATGAAGAGAGAAATGATTCACAGTTCAGCTGCATGAGAATGAGCCTCAAAGCATGAGACTGGACAGATTGGTTACAGTTTTCAGGCAAAGACCCACCCTTGCTGTAGCTCCATGCCAGGCAGCTATCCACATAAGAAATGGAGACAATTAACTTATGTATGGCTGAGTTCTTACCCTGACAGACTATTTTCCAAAACATTCTCGGCAACAGTGTTACCAAACGCCATAGGGCAAATTCAGATGCCTTTGAACATGAGAATTAATGAGATTAAAGCTTTAAACAAAAAATTCATTTTCCTCAGCTTACTGGGATTCAGTCAGATCCTGACACTCATTCTCCCCATTCCTTACCTTTCAGCCATCGATCTGCACTTTGCTGGGCATAAAGATGAAATATGAAGAGTAATTTGGGATATTAAAGATCTATTTCTTTCAAATAAAGCAGAAGCTATTACTGAATTCTCCTGAAGGCTGGAGGGAAAGGACTAGAAAAATTAAAAGGCTGAACATAATTAATGAATGCTCATTTAGAATTGGCTATCATACAACATCTTGGAAGCTAAATTTACAGCTGAAGAGGGCAGGCTGTATGCAGAAAGAGGCTCTGGAAGGAGCTCCATGTGCACTGCGTCAAGCTGGGGGGAAAGATGGGGAGCTGTGGCTGCAGGGAGGTCCCTTCATGCATGGAGCGATGACACCGGCCAAAAGCCCCTCCAAGCGGAAAGGTCAGCTGCAGTAAGAATAACGTGTTAAAGCACATGCTTTGATTCCAGTTGTGCCCATCTGCGTACATTTTATTCATTAGCTTCAGTGGAGTCCCTCCACATTTAAGCCCATATTAGTGAAATCACAATCTTGCCCTGAAAATACAAGCGGACCACAGCTGGAAGCAAAAGCAAGCACTTGGAAACAGAGAACAGAAAGTAAGTCATTAATTGTAAGAGAAAACATGACTAATGATTTTAAATTAAATAATATTTGCATGTTATTTTAATTAGCAAGGATAATGTTTATTTTACTTACATAGAAGTTCTGGATACATAAATTCCAACCTACATATTTCAGTTGCCATAACAACTTGATACATTTATTCTCTTGTGTCATTTTTTATTGCTTCAGTGCAGCTTTTTTTTTTTTAAACAACCAAAAAAAAACCCCAACTGCTTTGGTTGCTACGATAACACAATATCTTTTAATTGTTCTTTTTACATTTAATTCTTCTTGAAACCAATATACTTTCCCTCCAAAGATGTTCACAGCACAGTATGGGAATTTCACTACCAATTCCAGGGCTCAGTGCTGGGTTTGCCAGAAATCCCAAGGATATGTACAGCCCTTTAGTTCAAACTGCTACTTCAGTGGTCCCCCTTAGGACATTAGTCATATGGCTTGAGGTCAAGACCTTAACAGGAGACCTATACAGTAACAGCCCCCAGTTGGTGCATTTTCCCCTGAAAACCAGAAGTAAATTAAATGAGCACTAGACTCTTCAGAAAGGTGCGTAGCTATAGTAGATTTGAGGCAGCAGTGGCAGCAAACATAGCTGCAGAGATGCAAAACATTTAAGTAAATCACTGCAGTGCTCTCCAGGCCAGGAGGATATTACAGAGCAGTTTCCACATTTCATACACACTGGTGTAGCATGTGATGAGCTAGACTTCGCTTTTATCCAGGAGCAGAAATGATTCCTAAACTCTTGGGGCCTCCAAGGAGTTGGCTCAAATATTTTTACAAATCAAGACAATCAAACGGTATCATGATGGGAGGAACAGAGAGGATGAGGCTGGCCTTCCTCCTCCCCACCTCCAGCTAGCTGTGCCACGCAGTGGAGCCTGCTGTTGCCCATTCACCTTTCCCAGCTCTGCACCCCCGCAAATGGGCCCATTACAATTAAATTGTAATTACCTAGCTGCTGCTGATGCATTTCTATCTGGTTCCCTGTAACAACCATAATGAGAGAGACTATATTAATTAATAACAATTATATTAAGATGCAAGATGAGGAACCGCTTGGTAACCGTTGTTCCATACAGCTGGCGTGGAGTGACCTCAAATTAGAGATAATAGGGCATTTATGAATGCAAGGTTAGAGTTTTTGACGGAAAAGAACTAGTGCAATGGCTCCTGTGGACTGCCTTGGCCTTTGGGGGCAGCTCTTCATTTACTGCTAACTATAATAGCCTCTACTTCGGTCAGGAGAGCTATGACGATTGCTTTCAGAGGACTGTATCCCTCTTCATTCTCAGGAGAACAAGAGTGTGCATGTGTGTTACCACACACGGTTTAGGGCAAGCTCTAGCACTATATTTTTATTATGACAAGCCTCGTATGTCTTCCTGTTTCTGATCATACTATTCCTCATTATAAAAATTATCTCTAATATGTTAGAGTAAGGAAAAAAAAAATAGAATTATAACAACTCCAAATAGGAGAAACACCCAACAGTGCTAGGATCTGCATGATAACCTTGTAGGAAATACATTTAAATAAGAAGTCACTCAGATAATGTGATTGAATTCTGATTTATCTCATGATGCACTGCAGGTCCATAGCAAATCCAAGAATAGAATCCAGTCTCCTGTCTCCACCACTGGCCCACACAGTCTCTTCCTATTTACACACCTCCAGATAAATTACAGAGGAAGAAACTACCCACATTTCACTTGAGATGAAATTTTGTGCCCATTCTTCCCAGAAATGGTGAACTTAAGTCAGTCTACTCAATAGCAGTAATAAAACCAGTCCCTTTTTGAGAACAGGACTGATCTGTCATAAAGTGATACTTAGGAAGACCAAAGGTGTTTTACACTAATGCAAGGATATAAAGCCAGTATTAAAGACAAGAAAAGAAAAAAAAAAAGCAAACAATGAAACCAAAACCCTGGAGAATATTGTAATGACTTTTACTTCTCGAGATAGTTTTGCTTGAAGCATCCTAAACCTTGGTATAGAAGACTATTTGTTTCAGCCAGAGCCATAGGGAGGGGAAGTAAGCAGTGGCTGTCATTACAGTGGCAGGCTGCCTTGCTAAGTCACGGCTGCTGAGCTACACAATCACATATACTCATGCTGACATGCAAAAATACTGCAGCTAAACAAAACCTTCGGCAAAACACAGTGCCATCTCTCTTCATTCAGCTCCCCTCCTACAGAGCATTACAAAATGCTTTGCACCAATGTATGTAAAAGGAAAAGGACTCAAAAGGTAAGCTAAGTGGAATGACTCAGGTCATTAAACTGCATAATATGTCATCACACTCCCTAAATGTTGATAAACAGACAACGATGTAAAGTGAAAGGGAAAACAAACATTCCCTAAAATATTTTGCAGAAGGTTGAGGCTCCATGGAGCTGCCAGACAATTTCCTTTGTGACAACTGTCATGAGCTAAATGCTGGATAAGAATCTGCCACTGCCTAACGGAGAGATGGCAGAAACCTGTGCTTTCATAGAGGACTCCAAGAACTATTAACACTAGCCACTGACTCACTGACCAAGGTTATTAAAAAATTATGGACCGTACAGGGATTTCGGCTTCCGTGAGCTTGCAGTTGGAGAAGCACAGAAGTGTAAGGGCAGCCGTAACTGCATTAAATAAACATCACTGTCAACTGCATCGTGAGGAAAGGAGCAAATGCCTCATGTACCAGGCGATGCCAAGGGTGGTAGGGAGGAAGTCTCCTCGCCTATGTAATGCTCCTGCCATGCATACTGCCTTATGTAGCCCATATGGTTCATGCATATCCCCCTTGGGTTCCTACAGGGACCAGGAATCCTCCAGAGCTGCCAGCTGAAGCTGATATTTCTTTACTTGAGAAACAGTGCCCTTGTCACAGCTCACTGACAGCAAGGTCCAGATGACACTATCAGAAGGGGAGCCTGGATGAGGCAATAAATTCACTCTCATGAAAACTGTCTCTAACTCTGCAACACCTCACGCTAAAACTGTCTGCTACTTTATGCATTTGAAATGTGTCTAGGCAGCTTAGATAAGTCTTTCTCCTTTTTGTTGGGATGTATCTACCATCGAGGTGGCTGACTTGGGTAGAGATGTACATATAGGCTTGGAGGAACACCAGATGAAAAACTTATTTGAAAATATTTGAAAATATTTTCACTGTTGATGAATATTTGCTTGAAACATCCCCAATCACCTTTATGTACTAGTTACTCTACAACCTCACTTCTCATTAGCAGGGGCTCAAATTCCAATTCTGGTTATATTCAGAAGCCTCATAAAAACATCGATGTTTGTTAATGTCAACAGCACACAGCTCTGTGTGCTATTCTTTATATGTAGCCCATTCTTTACAACCTATTGCATTATTACCACGAGGTCAGCTTCACATTTCACTAGCGTATAACCAAAGCCGAAGTTAAGCAAGATCATCTTCTTAATACTTGTTTGTGCAGTACTTAGTAAAACAGGGTTCACAAGAGGTGCCCCTAAAAGCAATGGTCAATTCTAATATTGCACTTTTCAAGGTTACTGGCAAAAATGCAGTTTCTACTATTAAGACAAATATCTGCAATCAGTGATGTCATTTCATACTTTGGAAACATCACAGTGCCTCTTTTCTTAGCTGTGGCTAACTAGGAATCTTCTTCCGTATATTTGTGACCAAGACCCTGGTCACGATTCACAAAAACAATCCAAGCCTTTGCCATCTTTTGGCTGAGCTCCAGCAAAACACCGTGAAGCTGTCTCTTGTTTTTCCAGGTTCACTACAATTTGAACAGAAAGCTGCAGCACTTCCCTCTGCTCAGCATTGAGCAAGGACATCGGATCAGTCCTCCCCTCTCTGTGATGGCTCTCCATGGAACAGAGCATCAATATAAGGAGGTGTTTGGTCCCCGTCCAAGGGTAAGGAGATCATCACAAATTGCAAGTGAAGAGCAATGTATGACAACGCTAATCCTCAAAAGTAACAGAAGTGTCCACTGTGAGTGCAAAGATATGCGTGTGTGTCAGGCGCATTCCCTAGGTGGGAACAAAAGCAAGGAAGCCAACTAAGAAATAAAGTGATAATTAAGAAACAGCATTAAGAAATACACCCATAACGGCAGAAGATGGACTGTTTCAGGCAACGACATAGTCAGCATCCTGAATACTGAAAGCTCTAGTTACAGTCTTGCTGCTGACCTAGCAAAGATACCGTTGAGTAGCCTGGGAGCATTTACTGTCAAAAAAGTACAAGATATCTCAAAAAAAGAAAACTGATTACATAAGTGGAGGCATATGTCTGTCATGAATTTCCTACTCCTTAGGAAGAGACAAAGTTGTCTGTTTTGTTACCTCTGGTTTTCTACAAACTACCACAACACCAAAAAATGTGTGAGAGAAGACACCGGTCTGATGTAATTAATGACCTGAAATCTCTCAGCAGATCCTTTCAGTCCTTCTTGTAATTAACAAATTCCAAAACACACAGATCAAACTTGTTTTAGTGGTTCATTAAAACAATAACAATCTAAAAGTTACCATTGCCCATTCCACCAAAGTTTCAAAAGCCTTCTTCTGAGAAAGTGGACTTCAGATCCACTATGTCTGTTACTCCCAATTTTTTTTTTTTTTTCCAGCTTGTACAGCAGCTGTTTGCCTTGTCTCTTCTCAGAAAGAGACACCTTGACTACCTGAAAGTGCCGAGCTGAAAAAAAAATATATACAGTGACAGGGCACAGCATTTCAGAAAACCAGGTAGGCTCCCTTACACTTCTGCAAAGAACTGGAGGGCCTGGGAAACCGTCATCGTTTTGGTTTGTCCTTTCAGCAAAGAAACTTTATGCAGCTGCAACAATGAACTGAACACCACTATCAGGGTTATTACTATGTAGTAACAAGGCTGACCTCCTGACAGAAAAGCAGAAGCAGCCATACGTATCAGCCAAGCAGCAGCTGGAGTGCTGAAGTCATTCACGGGCACAGAGAGCCATTAGTAGGTTCAACCATTTTTCCCCATCAGCATTGTGTTGGCCTATGCCGGCTGATGAAAGTGTGAGATTCAGCTAACCTGACCTTTTTTGAAGATGTATTAAAAATTCAGTTTCAGAACTCATCTGTAAAACTAGTTTTCTGGGCTGGGGGGGGAATAGGCACCTCAGAGAAACATGAGGCTGCAGATATCCAGCCACAGATTACATCTCTGTGCTACTACATGGGGGTTCTGCTCCATCAAACTGTCCATTTCGGTTCAAGACAACAGAAATTGGAGAAACGTGAGCAAACAGTGGGACAATATTGATCAACAGGAGGAGAACGTCGTATCAGGAATGATTGCTATGGTGGCAACCACCTCTCTTTTAGGACAAAAGACAATTTTAAAGATGAAACGAGATAGTCTTACAGCTCTTTCTGAAGAGCTCCTGTACACTGGAGGTGGCAATACCAGGAAAGTTCCTCATTGAATATACCACGAAGAGCTGAGGAAGCAGACGTGGAGGTCAATCGCTAGAGAAGTACAAGAGTAGACATGCAGAGAGGAGTCAAGCCATGACAGGCCTTAAAAGTAAGACAAACAGAGTGGTGTTGATATGGTGGCAAGGTGGAAGTCAACAGAGGCTTCCAACAGCAAGGAAAATATGGTTAGAGAAATAAGCCCAGAAACTGGTCTCTATACAAGGCCATTTGGATGGGTAAATGGATCAAGATTACATAGGAAAAAGAAACAAGTTCCTAAAGGCTCTTTTCAAGAAGGAGGAGAACAGCTAAGGGTGAAATTCACTCCTTCACAGTACACAAATGTCTAGACAAACGCTTTCATCATGATCCACCTAAATATTATAATGGCAAATAAGCAGTAAATTGCCTCATCTCTAAACCAGGAGCAGTTGTCACTATAACCTCGTACAGATTGAAGCGGTACAGGTGATAGTTAAGCACAGACAAACGTGTAAAATGTACAAGCTGAAAATGCTTAAAGTCTTGTGGTTCTAGTCATGTTATTTGTAACTATATTATACATAAAAAATATGGAGAGAAATGATATTTTCAAGTTGACAGCTTCCCTTTAATTTTCCAGGTTGTTACATTTGGGATTGTATTTACTGTTTGTTAAAACCTGCAAGTACTTGTCCCAGTTCATAAAAAATTTAAAAAAAGCAGGAAGGATATTTTCTTTTTCATATATATTTATCTTACTGAGCAAAGATATATGCACCTATCCAAGAAAGCACTCCCAGGGTGATGTTTATATGATCCAGAAGTCTTGGGGTGATACCTTTCTTTATTCTTTGGAACTATTTAAGAAGCTTTTTAATAAAGAAGTATTGGTAGACTGCAGAAATATATAATGGGCTCTTAAACCTCTCCATGGAGACCTGTGTCCTTTGCACATGGAGGAAAGTGAATTCTCTTGCTTAGTTGCTCAGACTGGTGAATGGTCAGAGTTAATAAACGTGTAAGTGAGACAAATTGCTCTGAAATATTTTTAGAGTGAAACTTAACTAGAGTACATTCATTGCTGAATATCAATTTTACAGAACCCTTACAGTTTTACAGGGCAAAGAAATATATTTTTAAGAGTTGATGTATTTGTTTTTGCAGGTGGTTAAAATATAACTTCTCAGAATCTTATTAGAAACAATGAATTATATCACATACTCTTTGGAGGAACTGCTAGCTTGTGGTAGAAGCCTGTTGGGACATTCTGATATTTTTTATGTAGGTAATTTTTTCAGATTACCCTGGTATGACAACAGCCCTTGTTAAAACATATCATGTTTTAGAAAAATTATTTTAGAAAAAATACATTAAAATTGCAAGAGCTTTTTGTTAAGTGATATTTTCATAGTATCTTTAACTACTAGGTCTACCATTTTTGACCTTGATACACAGAAGTGGAATTTACACAATAGTCTGACCTCAATGCTTATCGCAATTGAGACTCATTGCTTAATTAAAAGTTTGGCTAATTCTGTATGCTGGTTAATATTTAGGCACATTTTCATTGGGGAAAATTATTGTTTCTGGTCCCTAGCAGCTGTTCTGGCCTGCTCCCAGTCCTTTGCAGATGTAATAACAAATCCCAGATCAGAAAACTGCCTAGAGGTTGTTTGATAGGCATATTATATAAATGTGAAAAAAAGTAAAAACAAATAAACCTGCTGTGGTGGATGTGACTCTTTCATCATCGCTGATCTGGTTTGGTTTGTTTAATGCTGAGATCGCAGTTCTGTTCTCCCTCCCATCAATGTCAGTAGAAAACAATTATTAAACTAAATCAAATCTCCCTGTCAGAAAGGACCTATCAGACCAGTGAGTCCTCTAAACTCTCATGCAAGGCACACCAAGATGACGGTGATTTTAAAATAAAAGTGAGAGGCAACAAAGGAAAAGGCTTTTTATGTGAGTATGTCTAACTCTATGCAAACACAAGGAGATGGCAAAAGCAGAACGATGTCTAGTTCCAAGACTTGCCCAGCGGGATAGAAATTGTCTGTTTAGAGAGTGGCATGACATGCATGTTGCCCTACTCTCAGCATCACGGCTTCATGAGAAAACTCTCCTGTAGGGATTTGGGATACGGAGGCCAGAACACTGCACTCCGGAGCATTTCTGTCCGCAGGATGACACTGTTCTGCACACATACAACTTCTTGGTTTAAAATGGAAACAATGGCCTGACCAGATTAAAACACACTCAGAAGCAACTCTAACGTGACATTTAACAGATGCACTGGCACTCAAGTTATTGACAAGCTACAGAATAAATAACAAATTTATAAATAGAGACCCAGCATGGATACCCAGTATGGGTAAGACATTTAGCTGCAGATAGTCATAAATAAGGTTTTTAACAACACAGTGACTTTGCAGTTACCCATTTCTAAACATTAGTCAAACCATTTGAGAAGGCAAGTGTATAAAATAATCTCTGCAAGTAAAGCATACTTTATTAATGCAGAGAAAATAAAATTGCAAAATTATTGCATTAAAAAAACCCATGAAGCCAAGCTTCAGCGTTGTTGTTAAACAACTATCTAGTTACGGTTGTTACACATCCTTGGGTGCAAAAGGAACATGACTAGCAAAACACAAACCAAGATGTCACTCATACCGTACCCCTTAAAAAGACTGCTGCCTTCTTGAAGGAGAACTTAGTGCCAAATAGAATTACATGGGAATTGGCTCTGGTACAAAATCAACCCACAGACACAAACTGCATTTGATCAGATAAATGTATACTGTAGGAGCTAAATCTAGCGAAGAAACAGACACATAAAACTGAATGTTTTGAACCCTTCTAATGAAACATTATGGTTGATCATACCTAATGACTCTTGCATATTAAGTATAATCACTTAAACAGAATCAGATTTGGCTCCTGGGAGTAAACCAAGCCATACAAATTAAGCTGTAGCCAGTTACAAACAAAGAAAACAAACAAAAAGCCAGAGAAGAGACTGAATTTTTATAGGCACATATAGAAGGGTCTTGCAGGTCCACATTTTTTAGACGTGCTATTAGTGTGAAACAGATTAATGGTTTGATAATTGCTTCAGGCAGAAGATTTTTAAGTAACAGTTTTACTACTGGAACTTTTAACAAGCCAGCACTTAAAGGACAGAGAAGTAATTACAATGTTTATAATAGCTGGGTACAAGGATAGCAGACATTCCTGAAGCAAGCAGAAACAGGAGGATTCATTTTGCATGCTGCAATTGACTGTCTTTGCAAAATGAGCCTCTAAACATAAATGCATGGAACAACAGGAATTAAATGAAGAACTGGAATCTTTGGGGACCGTCTCAAAGCAATGATATCACACTGCGCTGAATGTAGATTGTGCATGTGAGATCGGTGTGTGATGACCAAACTTGCACAGTAATTGCAAATGATCCTCCTTCAATATGCTAAAAGTATCTGCACCATATGCCCTATAAGTAAATAGTCTTTTCATGCTACGATACAGGGACAAGCAGACCTTCGGCTATCAGATTTATACGTAAGCGTGACAACAGAGTGTTCTTTTCCTTCACCTCAATTTTCCATCTGAATAAAGGTCGAAACACTGCTGACCAGAAATAAGTAGCACTGGAGACCAAACTAATGAAAACAGAGGTTAAAACAAGGGTAAATTTATGTCTTTTAATGAGTGTCTGGAGCTGAGCACAAGCCTGTAGCTTCAAGCAGTGTTACTATTGTCATAGCTAAAGAGCAATTCAATTTTTGTTTTACCAGATGGATACCTCCATCTAGGTACTTTTATGTTCTCCATTATTGTATTTTCTGAGCATCTCACAGTTTTAATTGTATTTATCTACACAACGTTTAAGTGAGAGGCATCCTTTATCTAGCGACTGTTTAACGCAATGCAGAGAGTCCTGGGAGGGAGGAATACTTTTTCCCAGGCAAGTGAGCATTTGCTAAGCTGAGGAGCTGGGCTCAGACCTGCACACCCGCTCTCAGACTCCAGTAACCCGCTAACTCAGCTGCACAAACTGCAAAGCTTTGACAGCAGAGATGGAGAATACCTTTCCCCAGCCTTATCTGGAACTGGGTAGGGTGAAAGCACTCTTCTGAGCAGAGGAAGACCTGAATTTAAACCACTTCCCGCTGAATCCCTACCTCACATTTCCTAGGGGTGAAAAGAAATCGGTCTTCTCTCTCCAACAGGGACAATTTAAGAGCCCTAATTTCAAGAAAATGCTTTCAAGCTGTGAATGCTGGTCTTATAAAGCTTGGTCCAAAGAAGTAATGAAGCTCTTTGGCAGAGGCAAAATTACAAACAAACCCTGTCTTCATGATTTTCAGCAGCAGATTGGGCACATCCCCAGTCAGCACGCTAGCTGCGGTGAATACCATGCTGAATGTTTATAAAATAAGGTAATGCTGAGTTTCCCAGCACTGAGCACTTTCTGTGCTTCTAGTCCAAACAAATTAAGATTAGACTTGCAAAACAGCTAAAGTACCCATTATACAGACTTGCCCTTTTCTTACTCTTCCGTGAGCATCTGCTCCTGGCCCTTGCTGGAAGGCCACACGGGCAAGATAATTGTTGCTTGGTTTAAGCCAATGTGGGTGCTTTATTACTGCGACTTCAAATGACTCAGCTTAAAAGTAGTTGAGATCCTCAGAAACTCCGGAGGCACGTTATCTTTGCAGTGTCAGCTCTCCACAGCCATGTTCTCAAGGTAGCTACCTGGCACTTGTTTGTTCCCAAAATGAGCTTGTCTGGATTATATCAATCAGCTCAATGCCTAAGCACTGTCATCATCCACAAACTACATGTTCCTGGCATACCTTCTCAACCTGCTCAGTTAGGTGATCTCAGAACACACTTCCTCCCCTATGATGTGCCACCAACTCTCCCGCTGAACGCAGCATCCTGCATCCCCTAAATGCAGTTTGAGAGGAATGAACGTATGGCTCCTGTGACAGTGCCTTACATACTAGGCATTTGGAGTGGGGTTCTTAATCTTTTCTATTAAATTCTCCTGCTTCCAGATTTGAATATATAAGGTGGTGACAATGGGGAGGTAGAGAAGGGTTGAGAGGTAACAGGGAGAAGGGCTTTGCATCTGTGACTGTTCAATGCTGAAGTTTGGGCACTTGCTGGGGATGGAGGATTCCACTCTTGGGTATGCTGAAGACGACAAAATATGCTATACTTTAATACTCATCAGAGCAGTAATAATTATAAACTCTAGGCTATAGAGTCATGTGTCAGCACTCTGTCCCAATAAATATTTAATTGTTCCATATAAATTGAAAACACTCCAACAAGAAAAAGCAAAATAATACCTGCTGGTATAATGCATAGTGCACTCTCATGGGTGAGAAGAGAAGCAGTATCAGCTCCTCTCTGGTCAAGAAGGGAGCTCAATATAAATTTCCACATCCTTTGAAAACACCCTAATCAAATAACTTCTTCATAAGGAAAATAGTATCATCAGTGCCTTTACGCACATTGCAAGAGAAGTCTAGCTATGGTCTTATTTACACGAAAGAGATCATGATTCTGAATCTTAATCGGGATAAGGTCAGATTTTAAGGGAAGGACATCTTGGCCCATTTTTGGAATTCATTACTTGTTAGTTTATAGCTGTGTTCCGGTTTGCGTGGACCTTAATCCTGGACATCAATTTCCTCCCATGCAGTGCACAAGATGTGGTCCTTAACTGATATCGGGACATGGTGAGATACCTCAGACACTATAATTCCCAGTTCCCTTTTGTGACTCAGTTCTTAAGTCCTCCTCTCAAACCTCACATACTGTCCTTCAAGAAGTACCCAGAACAGCAAGGAATTAAAACCTGCAGTTCCCAAATCCTGAGTTGGTATTTTCATTAATAAACAAATCTTGCAGACTAGTTTCCAGGGATTTTTTTTTATATATATATATGGAGGGGGCAGGGGGGAGGGGGGAGAGAGAGAGAGAGAGCCTGTGCTGTCAAGACTAATTGCCTTCCACAGTGCCGCAAGGCTTTTTGTTTTGGAAAATAAAATGTTTCATACCTCTAAGTACAGCTCCTTTGAGAAGAGTCTAAGCCAACTAAATATTTTCTTTCCCAAAAGACCAGATTTTTCATCAGGACCCAGCATTTGTTGTTACATGGGCATACTAGCTAAAATGACAACACTGCTGAGGAAGAACAGGTCACAATGGTCATTTTAAAAGAGTGAGAGAAAGAAAGGCAGAGAAGCTGGAAGCTCCTGTTATTATATATGATTAGTTAAACATATGTTTAAGTGCTTTTTGGAACAGGACTGAATAAACTGTTCTCCATGTCTACTGCGAATTGAACAAAAACTAATGGGTTCTAATTGCAGTTAGAGAAACTCCAGTTTGTTTGTTGTCAGGAAAGACTTTCTATCAGTGAGGGAGTAAGTTACCTGGAGAAGTTGTTGACTCTCCACTGTGGGAGGATTTAAAGAACAGATTAGACAAACAAGTTGTCATGGTTTAACAGCTCAAATACAGGTGATCTGCCCTAGGGCAAGAGAATGGACGACAAAATTTTCTTAGGTCTTCTTCAGAGCTATATTGTAGAGTTCCTACATCACACCTAACATGTTGGACTTCTTCATTTATTACCCGATATGTCACATTCCCTGCTTACTGTATGAATATATGAAACAAACAAGAGCCTTCACAAGTAGAGCCTAGTAAATATTTTTAGTGAATACTGAACTTGCCCCAAACACTGTTTCATTGATTCTGAAACTATCCACCAATTTAAGTTGATTTTGTCAAGTTGGATTTCCAGGAGGGAAAACAGCAGGGATAGATTCACACAAAAAAAACATTCATATACGTCCTTTTTTCTTCTTTATTCACTAACACCCACCCACTGAAATTATTTTGGTCTATGATATTTACATCTCTGCCAGATACATTGCCACATATATTTAGTTTCTGTACAGGGTGAAATGCAATAATAATATGATGGTAGGTAATATTGCATTTTGCATCTGGAAACATTGATGTCACCTATCGTTTGAATGACCAACAAAGCTGTTAACGGTGGAGTAAAAAACAAGGATGTGGTGTTTAAATGCATAGGCAAAAACATTTTTTTGATTTCATGAGGTCCAGGAGCTCCTTCAGGGTCAATACCTGAACAGCACAGAGTTTAACTAGAAGCATGCAAGTAAAAAAACTGGGGAGGAAAAAAAAAAAAAAAAGGCAGTAATTATCACTGAACCCCAACACATGTTTTGTTAATTCCATTGTTTGTAGCCATGGGGTGCTATGTGGGGTCATTCACGCTAAAAATTTGGATGCAACTGGTTCCGGCACATATGGTAAGCTAATATATTCCCCTGACTTTTCACTTGCTTTTGCAAAGGCTATTCAAAATTAGTCTCTGAGTTTGGGAGATGTCTCTCTTCTGAGGCACTCCCTGAGTATGATGGGAGGTTATAGGATGGGTCGTGACCCTTTCACCTCTCTTAATTGATGAAGATCCAGTCCCAGTACGCTGTAAAATCTAGCATCAGTTTGTTACAAACCACTATGGTGATCACAGATGCCAGGTGAGAGAGTTTAGAGACCAGCCATCTCCGTATGGCAAATTTGTACAGTATTGCAAACAAAAATCCAAAAACTTTTCTGTTAGCTAAAAGTCTACACTTTTGGAAAAGCAAATACATCAATACAAAGGAGGAGTCACAGGATACCTGACCTGGACAGTGAAAGCTGCTTTCCTTTTTTGTCAACAGTTAAGACTGGAACAAAAATGCAGAAAAAGAACCAATTTGTATAGAAAATTAACATATAGACAGCCAAAGAAGGTTTCAAGTGGAAGGCACGAAAGGGGGATGGCCTCTGGACCAAATGGTCATACTTAGGCTTTTATTGCAGAGCAACACTGCAGGAAAGAGGGGAGGTTTTTTCTTTCCACATTTGGGACATGTAATTGAGGATGGAAAAGGAAAGTACAAAACCATAATTTCCCACAAGGAATAGACCATGAATAGTAATTTATGTGATGTATTAGATTATCCAGTTACATTTTCATAAGGCAATTTCTCATGGAAAGCAAAGTACTGTATTGGATTTGTACAGCAGCTGGTACATTCAGCATGTGCTAATCAGTTCTGCCTCGGAACTGCCAATAGTATGTTGTGCTGTCAAAAGGAAAAAACCAAAAGCCTACACTTCTAGTCTGTTTTGCCTGCAGTTGGACCCTTAAAACATATATAGGTATGATTTTTAAAGGGACTAAACACTTTGTGCACCCATTAGACTGATGAAATTTATGGACAGACAGCACATTTGAAAATGAGGGTACCCTGGAATCTGACTGCCGGCACCCTGGCTTGAAATGGTTATTCCAGTTTCTAAGCAACAGTTTTCTATTGTTTTGCTTTAAATCAGAACGTCATTTTTATAAGATGAGCAAAGTTTGGAGTTAGCCCTATATATTCTATTATTCTCAGCATAGAATTTGGAGTTTAAATTCCCCTGGACAAGACTAGCAGCACACCTCTTATACAGCAATGAGTTTAAGGAAGATGGGGTTGAGGGTCAAATACTTTGATGAGGTCGGAATGAAAAGAGAGTCTGGGATCCACAGTCTTTCTCAGGTGCTTCAAGAGATAACATGCTGGAATACACTTTCACCATTTTAAAGCATATAGCTTTGTGCAAAAAAAAGACAGAGATTAGCTAGCTGTGTCTTCAAGCTGGGACTCAAATGTTAAATCATTCATGGGATATATCCTACATTAACGTTAAGACTCATTTGTTCTGATTTCACTCAAAATCAGACTGCTTGTTCTCATTAATTCTGCAAGCTTCTTTTGTTAATTAATTTTTACAATAAATTTCTTCATTTCTTCAGAGAGTTTTGTTCTAGCCGCCTGCAATTCTGATATATCTTTTTGAAGAATCACATATAAAATGTCATGTAGAACTACAATTTTTTTCTGGATTTTACATTTAAAAAGAGGAAAGCTCTTAAAAATAGCCATGCCTATGGAAAGTGTTTTGGAACAACTTTTAAAACTTGAAATTCCTTTTGAACCATAACAACAATGGAAGTTTTTATACATTTCCCTCATCTTCGATTTTGGTCTGGAGATTTGCAGTTTGCAGTCCGTGCCCACTCTATTTCTGTCTCACTGTTTAAGAACAGAGCAATTCATTGCTTGGTTCTGTGGGTTTTGTTTTTGTCTTTGAAGTACAAACGTGGTGGGAGGCAATTAGTTTAGATTGCTAATTTAGTTAATAATAATCTGGAGGCAGGCAGCGGCAGATTAGAGCCAGTGGTGACAAAGAAAGGTTTTGAATCCTTCGACTGGCTACAGAAGAAAAGCAAAGGTGTATAACCTTCTTCTGTATATCTGTTCCTCGTACAGAGACTATTTTGGTTGATATCTCTGTGCACTTGGGCTATGGAAAAGTTCAGCCCGTCAGTCCCAGAAATATGAAAAGTCCTATTAAATTTTTACACAGGATGGATACAATCACTGGAGTATTAACCTCAGCGGTTGTTAGCAAGTAGAAGAGATATATTCTCTTTTGGGAGTAATCACAGACACCAAGTATCAGGTAAAGTACACCAAGGATGAGAAAAAGAAAGTTTTTTACTTCCCCTTTGACAGATGGCAATTGAGAGGATGAAGAAGTTAGCGACATATTCAAAGTCACAGGGATAACACTATACATCTTCCATATCCTAATCTAATTCCCTAATTAAGGTCATTCTGTCGATCTTATAAATCATTGCATGGCCTTTCTCAGGCTTGAGACATCTCACTCATTATATATATATTTTAATTCTTAATCTGTTAAATTACCTTTTGGTTTTTCTGCAGATTTTCATGGTCTGTAGCAGATGTTGTCTTCTCCCATTTCTCTGCAACTTGATTTGCTTCTTCTATTTTTTGCTCATAGCTTTTCTGGGAATTCAGCAGTGTCACTTCATAAAACTCTTGAATATCTGTTTGTAAAGAGGAACAAGTAAAAGACATTACTTGACGTGTTGGCTTTTGAATCCCTGGTGTTTTTCTTTGGCCAATATATACTTACACATTATCATCATAATGATAAACACGTATTACATTTCTAGCAGAAAGCACTGATATGCAAATTTGTTTTCTAAAATGTCAATGAGATTCTTGACATATATTCTCATTTTAAAGTGGTCTTTACAAATAATTTCAAAGAAGTAAAGGAATAATATTTGTAAGAAGAGATTCAAAGAACATGTTACATGCACACCTGAACAATATAGGCAGAACAGACCCTTCTACAGGGAGAAGTCAGTCACAGATCATTTTAACCAGTAAACTAGAAATTTGCAGATGTAAAAGACCTTAAGAGAAGCTTGTTGTCAGACACCCATCCCAGGCACCTGAGCCACTCCCAGCCCTATCTGCAGGTGCGTTTGGGAATTTTTTTAAGTGGGATGCACAACTTGAAGGAAGACTTTGTGGATTCATCACTTCAACCTGTTGTCACTCAGAAGTGGCTAGTTAATGTTTGGCTTCAACCAAGAGTAAGCAACAAGCCAGGTCTTAATGTTCTGTTCAGATGTTTCTACCACACTTATTTCCATGGGGTATGAACAGAGATACAAGATCCAGCAGCGAAAACACTTTCACTGAAACCTGTGCATGTAATGACCTCAGGAGAGGAAAAAAACGTGTTTCCCTTCCTTGAGGCAAGAAGTTTTTAGTCAGATAGTCACATTCAGGAGGTGACACATTGTTGTCCTGGTTTCAGCTGGGACAGAGTTAACTCTCTTCTTAGTAGCTGGTACAGTGCTGTGGTTTGGATTTAGTGTGAGAATAATGTTGGTAACATGCTGATGTTTTAGTTGTTGCTAAGTAGCACTTATCTTAAGCCAAGGCCTTTTCAGTTTCCCATGCTCTGCCAGCAAGCAGGTGTGCAAGAAGCTGGGAGGGAGCAGAGCTGGGGCAGCTGACCTGAACTAGCCAAAGGGGTATTCCATACCATGGAACGTCATGCCCAGTATATAAATGGGGGGGAGTTGGCCGGGAGGCGGGGATTGTGGCTTGGGAACTAACTGGGCATTGGTCAGCGGGTGGTGAGCAATTGCATTGTGCATCACTGGTTTTTTTCTTTTCCCCCCCTTCCTTTTTTTTGTTATATTCCTTTTCATTACTACTATTATTATATTTCATTATTACTATTGTTAGTATTGTATTTTACTTTAGTTATTAAACTGTTCTTATCAGAACCCATGAGTTTTACTTTTTTTTTCTCTTTCCTCCTCCTCACCCCACTGGGAGGGGGAAGGGGGAAACAGCTGCGTGGTGCTGAGTTGCTGACTGGGGTTAAACCACGACAACTGTCTAACAGAGATATTTCACTCAAAGAAGAAAAAAAATCACATTATTTTAATTAAGAACAATGGACAGACTTTCTCCTGGATAAGAAGGAAAGAAAACCATTCCAGGGAGAAAGATTGCATCTACCTGGATACCCCCGGGACTTCAAAGGAGGGACTGTTTATAAAAACTACCATGCTTTCAAGAAGTGGCTCTCTCTAATGACTGCTACCTAAGGCATAAAGAATGTGGGAAGGCATGACCCTCGACAGGTAGGTGTCAGGAAAGGCCAGAGAAGGGGATAGAGAAACCTTTCTGGTATTAGGTGAAGAAATTATAGGGGAAAATCGAGCTTATTGTACTTACACAATGTCTTTCATAAACATATGTGACTGTGGGTTTTATTTTCTATTTTGTGAAGAAATGTTCTGTTTGCATATTACCTTAAATTGGATTGAATTAATAGTAGCCCCAAGGTAACCAGACAATCAGAAAACATTTCTTAATGGAAGCTGTGATAAATCTATACCTGACAATATTAGGAGCCCAAACACCCCAGGATGCTCCAGCATGTCTAAAAATAAAGACTATGTTCCCCAGGAAAGCTTCTTCGACCAGAAGAGAAAAATCTTCCAGTGTTAGCCATAGAGCCTGTCTGGCAAAAAGGAAATCATTGGGTCGTGTCTGAACTTCAGAGGCAGCCGAGGATTTTGTCATACAGGGTCAGATCCCGCGTCTGGGCCAGGAAGACATCGGTTCTAACTATAACAAATAACCTGCCGTGGAGGTACATCTGCATTTTCTGCTACATGCTGTCTCACACAACAGGAGACTGAACAGGATTGCACGTGACAAGCAGAACTGAAGGAGCAGGAGGAGGCACAGAGAGGCACACAGCAGGGGCACCCTGATTTTCTGCATCTTTCAAGGGCCAGTCAAAAGTAGTGAACTGGGTCTGTGCTCGTCCTCACGTTAAGTCTCTGGCCAGATCTCTACGAGCAGCTCTTGCCTCTTGAGTAACAACTGAAATTGAACTTTTCTTGTAAGTCTTTTGACAACTTTCCGACTCATTTCTGACTACAGTATTTCTCATGTACAATGGGAAAAATTAATCAGAAATTTTAATTTTAACATTAATAACTGTGATCCATAGGAAGTAGATACTAACTTCTATTTCACAGATATATTTGTAAGAATTCATATTTCATATTGCTAAGAACATTGAATTCCACCATTAAAATTAGGACCTACTTTTAAAATTAAAAGCTATAGGGTAGTTGCAATGAGAATGGATGTTTCTCCATTCTCGATGTGGGGAATTTTTACGGTCATTTTGAACGCTCATAGTACAATTGCAAACAATTGTAATATATGGTTCGATGCCAGGTCAATTTGTATTGCAACTGCAAATAAAACATATCAGGCTAACATGTAATTATCTGTAGATAAATACTTTGCAGAAATAAACTAGAAATTACCCTTTGGCGGTGGCATTCAGCTGGCATAGCTGTCATTAGCAAAGTATTAATTGGGTTGACAGTAGTCAGTCAAGGAACAGCAGAACGGTGCTTTCACTCTAACTTTAAAGACTGCCTTGCCCTAGTGTTTTCTTTAAAAATAATGTGTGAGTCACATTTGCATGTGTATGCACGTGTGCAAAATAAATATTAAAATCTCAGTCTCTTTGTAAAGGTCCTTATCTATTCTGAGGGGACCATGGGTTGCTTTCACTAGAATAATGATCACTGGTGTGCAGAGAGCATTTCAGTGTATTTATGCGGTTACAGAAGAAAGCTCAGCGGCTTCACTTAGTTGGTTGCTTTGTTATTCCATAAGCTAAAATTGCCATTTCTATGGAACAAGGGCAGCCAGCAACTTGCAGTCAATCAAGGTTAGCAGAGAATAGGATCTGTAATTTGCTCTGAGTAAAACCTGCTCTATCGAGTTATCTCCATTATGTGAGAGGTGCAATCATACCAGGAGGGGAAAATGGCTGAATACTACTGAGGATGGGAAACGAGGTGTAAAGGAGGTGATGGGATCAAGCAGCTGTGGAATCAAGCTTGGAGCCAAGGTCATAAAAAGAAGTTGTGAGAGCATGGTAATTGTTATGTAAAATGACCAAAATACAGTCTGTCTCCTAGTGGGAGCTTACAGGAAGATAATTCAACAAAGACTAAAATCTTACACAAATTAAATCTGTACCGAGTAGTTCTTGGCACTATATTCCCTCCCTTCTATGAAAACAAGTTCAGATTTCATTTAGAAATGGCAATATTACTATTGATGAACTCCATGAGTACAAAACACTTCTCCAGATGAACTGTTTGGATCTCTGTACCGCTCCAAACATTTTGTCAAGCAATGAATTCATGTTTGTTTAAAGTGTCTGGGAATCTCACTGGATTTTCAGTCTAACTGAATTTGTTCATTTACTTCCTAAGATATTATTTACTTTATTTATTAAACTCCGCTTGCTCTTCCTTTAGCCTAGCTCATATGTTTTGTCAGTTTTGCTGTATAAAGATAAATTGCATACAAGAAATTATATACATTCTAATATGAAGTAATCCTAAGGATACCATGATATCTTTTATTTTGGATAATTCCATCACTGGGGAAGTGGGAAAACAAATTTTCTTTACATCGGCATGGTAGAGAACACATCAGTATCGCTTTACAGATGCCCATGGACAAGTATACCATACATCACTGTGTCTGTGCTCTGCAGGCAAATTGCAAGGACTTCCCTCTCCTGTCTTACAGACCTGTGCAAGAGTGAGCAGGGTCTAACCTTTATGGATATGCCAGGGAGCACTTTCTCTTACTAAAGCTGGATCCACTTCTCAGGGTGAAGTCTTGTTTACTTTACTACCATTTAAAAAAAAAAATTAATTATTTAGGCTCAAATTAGAGTTGTGCTCACTCTTACCTCATTTTGGTTTTTTAAAGAAAATTTAAACAAAAATAATTTGGACAAAGAATAAGAACTGGAGAAGAGACAACATCCTACTCACGTAGAAGAGCAACGTTTCTTTCAGACAGCAGCTACATAGAAAGAAAAACGTGTGATCAGACAACGCTGACCAGGCTGCCTAAACTCTGCCATTTTCTGACTTTTGACTGCTTGGTGCTGCAGCCCTACAACCATTATTCCAGTGCAATTTCTGTTTCCATTTATATGCATCACAATATCCATTCATTATAGGAACACTTTACAACTCATAGCAAAGGGGTTAAATAATAGGAAAAGGCAAAAATGTTGAATAGCCTAAACTACTTTCTGTCTTCTGTGACCATGGGCTTTCACCAGCATTCTAATGAGGAAAAATAAGATAAAGCAATACAATTCCTCATTCATCTGTAAGCACTTCAGCACCAGAAAGATAGAAGTAAATTGAAGGGAATTCAGACAAAGACAGATGATTAAAGGTCTGAGAGGACTAACTTTTGAGCAAAGATTAAAGGAAGAGAATAATAATAACATACACTTTCATACTTCCTTTCATTTCAAAGCAAAACAAACATTAAGAACTATATAGTGTTGGCTGAGAAAATTGCACAAGGCCTCAAAGAGAAGCAAACCAGCAGGGTTGAACTGCAGAGGCCCACAGACAAGCACACCAGGTGTGTCCGTCCCTTTGTGATGAATAACTCACTTACAGTGGCTTCAGAATCACCAGCGGATTCGGGACAATATTATTCCATTTTTAAAAGTCCTCTTTGCAGGGAAGAGTAGATGCAGCTGCACCAGCAAATCTGGAATGGTTCCTCGGTGTGCTAGGAATGAGGCAGGAGCCACTCACTCCTACAAGCTTTCTCCTTTATTCAGGATACTCGCCGGTGTGATTTAATGTCAGAAAGGAAAGGTGGTCAGGATTTGCTCCTATTTATGCATCTTGGTGCCCTCTCTACTACTGACCTATCTTCAGCTGTGTAAATCAGCATAATCCAGCTGGTAGCCCCAAGGCTGGATGAAGTATATGAGATAGCTTTGGCACCTGTATGATTTTCACCTACACAGAGAAGCACTGGCAGGTACCAAATGCATCCCAGTACTTTCACGCACATTCAGAAATTTAGCCATCAAGGCACATGTATCCCAGAGCACCGAGCAGCTGGGATTACCCCAATATATCTCTTTAACACCACCTGACCTGTAGCTGCACTTTGCACATACCTAATTGATGCAAAGGGTTAGGAAGTGAGAATATCAAAAGATGGGTTTTCCAAGGTAATCAAGTGCAAAATGCAGAGAGGCTCAACTTGAGCTGGTACAGGTTTATAATGCAGCTCCACAGTGAGGATAGATTTGCAGGGTATCAAACTCAGGATTCAGAAGACAGGGGGCATAAAGAAAACCAGAGCAGGAGTGGAGAGAAAAATCTCTTGTACCTCTTTTGCATTTAAAAAAATAAGGGGAGGAAGAGGAAAGTCTGTATTCCAGTAACAAACAAGCCGATGCCAGGCTTTCTGATACCATCTATATTTTATAGAACACAAACAATCAAGCTTAAAAGGATAATCTTGTACATCACTTAGCCTGAAGTTACACTGCATGTGTCAGCAAATGCTGCCTCCCCAGTGACTTGACAGTACATGTGGCCGCTTGTAACAGAGCAGCGCAAACTATTCCACGCACCAAACCTTATCCAAAGTTCACTGAACTTGCAGACACCTACCCACCCACCACAGCACGTTTTGACCTCCAGGAAGAGAGTACGCTGTGCTGACGGCTGTTCCAAAAGCTGTTACCTTCATCTGTGCTTAGCAATGAGAGAGGATTTCCTTGAGACATACATCTTGCTACCACCCCTCTTCACTCTATGCAGATGATGTCTTGAGACCATTTAGAAATGGCACCACTATTCTGGTATCTGCAGTATTTGTCTGTTGCTTCTACAGATAGCTGTATATTTTTGCAATTAACCGTAATGTCATTAACAACATAGAATCCCATTACCCAAGAAATGAGTTCTCTGTGCATCATATTTCTGTAGACCCAAACTGGGAATTGGAACAAATATGCTGCAGGATAAAAAGAAAAGGTTTTTTTTTTCTCCTCCTTCTAGATGTCCTTAGCCATGGAATTCATTTTCCCTATGCTGTGCCAGTGCCCTGACTTGCTTTGCGGTATAACTCCCATCTGTTTTTCCAGGGCATTCAGGGACAAGGTGGAATGGGGGTCTAAGGCAACACACAAACACAAGCTGTTTCCTTTCCGGAAATTTGGGGCAGTGTTTTTGTCTATGTGTAGGATAGTGTCTGATATGTACCTTTTAATGTTGTGTAACCCAGCACAAATGGCTACTGTCTGGCAGAACACTGGGAATCAAAATGAAGTCAATTGTTGCAGGCTTTTGCTGCAAGTCTTTTTTTTAACTAAGGGAACATTACAGCGTACGTCTAAATGGCATCATTTATATCCTGGGGAGCAGATTATGCTGGGTCAGCTTCAGCCATCTGGTCTGAATTATTAGGCAGGAGTAAGGAGGATTGTGCAGGATGTTGTTCAAGAAGGAAAACTGATTCATGTAGTAGAAGTAGCAGGGAAGTGATCAGAGATCGTACCAGCCTGCCGGTAAAGGGCTTTAAAGGCCCTGCCCATGGAAGCAGTCCAAAAAGAGGTTAAATAACATACTTCACCAAACACAACTATGTTTTGTGGTTTTTTTCAAGTAAAATGTTTCCATATTGAGTAAAATAGCCTTTATAAGACAGAGAAAATAAAAAGTAAGTGGGGAAAAAAAAAACTTAACTTGAAATTGGGTGAGTTTTCAACTAAAGCAGGACTGGCACAGACCCTATGTGAGAAATGGCAGATCTCCAGTTATCAAGCTGGTACATAGCTTTATGGTCATGGTGAGCTCAAACTTGCCCCCATCAGCATCCCTGGGTGCAGCAGCAGTCAAAAATGCCTTTCCCATTTCAGCTGTATCCCATCCCCAGGGCTCCGCGCATATTTGCCTTGGGTCTGCCCTAATAAAGGTGGTGTGAGATTCAACAACAAAGGAAAAGCTCAAGGCTTATTTTTCGCAGTTAGCAGGGGTAACACCAAGATATGTCAACTCAAAACGAAATTTAGGAGCCCTGTGGCAAGGTTTTCAAACATAAGCTTTTGGTGCATGAGAAACATAGATGCCAACCCAACAGCCAGAGTTACCGCAGAAGGAGAGAACAGGTTCTCTATTCCATGCAGGCAGTGAAACAGTGCAGTGCAAGCCAGGGAAGTAGTCTTCTGCCAAATGCCTACAGTTGATAAATGTTCCTAAATCTATTAAAAGCAGCATACTCCAGTAGAACATGTACCAAAGTAGGCAGCAAGAAATACGGTTTCTGTTATTAACCTGTCTTTATTCTTGAGCTTCAGCAAATCCCTTCTATTTGGCCTGGATAACTTTTTGAGGTCCCTTCCAACCTGAATTATCCAACGATTCTGTGATCCTTTGCGCATCTAGGTTATAAGCAATATGAGGCAGGAACCATTACTAGGCAAGTACATACCTGAGCAAAATTATATCTTTTTACCAAAAAAGCTCTGAAACACTCTATGTGCTGTAATAAATAACTAAATAGTAATTAATGACCTTTGCAATAGTTATTTAGATGTATGAAAAAAAAATATGTTTTGGAGTACTTCTGGCTTTGCTGTACAATAGTATCATGATTGTTTTTTGTAATATACCCAAAATAAAATCAGAGCTCTCCCAAACTTCTCAGCTAGGAATATCTGCCTCAAAGGCGGCTGTCCAAAATCCAGGGAGAATAAAATATTCAACACAGATTGCTGTGCACAGAGAAGACAAAATAATTGCTGCAGCCCTCTCTATGTGAGCGATGTTTATGTTAACAAGTGAACACTAGAAATCGATAAGTCAGACAGTAAAGTCAGTATTTAAGCCTGCTCAGTGATGATATTGAGTGTATTACTACAGTTTTGCCTATATGTTCTAACCTCTTATTCATAAATAAGCATCGCAGTCTGGATTTCGGCATTCGCCATTGACAATATGTTATGGTTAACATCTATGGTTGCTAATTGTGTTTCCAATGGAACAAGAAAAGAAACTGTGAGACAGATTCAATAATGCACAGAAATACAGCTGAAAGTGGGCACAGCAGATTAAATTAGTAAATGCCGCACTCAGTTCTGCCTATTCTGTTTCTGAAGCTTAAGCTGCAGAAGAGCGGAGCGGCAAACCCCAAATCCTGCGGCGAGGTTTCATTTTAAACATGCTAGCCGGGGCCTGCAGATCAATGCACAATCTGCAAGAGCCACAGCAGGATCACGAGCACATGCTGGCTGCTTTGCACCTCCAGACAACCAGGCACATAATTGAACCTGTCCCAGGATTTTTTCCGATAGAAAACTATGTAAACAGAAAGTGCTGTTAACTTTACTAAGTGTTCAAAAGTGACAGCTAAGGAAGCACTAAGAGCCAAGGCAAGGTTTCCTGTGCTTCAGAATAGACCTTTCATAAAATGACAGTTTCCTTTGAAAAATGATGGTTTGTATCAAGTTCTTTTCCTATAAGCTTAAATACAAACCTTCGGCTTGTTTCAGCACTGTGTATCGCTCTGCATGCAGCAGTCAGAGACTGTGGAAGTTATTTACGGACAACAACAACGTAAACCTTCGGGAAAAGGTTTTATTCATTGTGTGGAGAGTTGGATGCAAAGCCATTACTGGAGAGATTTTCCCTTGTTTCTGTGCAGCAGCTAACAGTTATTACTGTGCATTTCTGATCCTGTCGGAGGATCGTGCAGCCCCACTGTGGGTGACAGAAGTTATGAACAGACTTTCATCTGAATGGTTCCAACATGCACTTAAACAACTGTAACAGAGTTCAATACCAGAAAACTGTTCAGTTATATCATTTGTTTATTGTGTGATTTTGTTTGTTGCTGAAGTGCTCGAAATATGATTTCTTTAAATAAGGATAATTAGGAAAATTTGTCTAAATTTGACTGTAAAATACGATATCAAAACTGCAGGTGTATTTTCATATCTGAGGCAGCAGTAATAGAAACAAAAATAGCTTATATATTTCCTCACCTTTTTTTTTTTAATCTTGGAAAGGAACCAGCTGCAAAGCCCATTTTGCACAGAATATGGAGGGAAATACCATATACCAGACCAGAACCAGAAAAGGATGCATCATTCTATAACCCTTTCTAAGTCAGATTAGTTTTATATAGGCTTTTCCACTGCAGCTGCACATAAATAGGTTGAGAGTAGGTAGGGCAAATGGAAGATCTAGTGCTTAGAGCATATGTCTTGGGACCTGCAGGCTTTGGGGTAGCTGCAGATACTCAGCAGCCCAGCCAGGGGCCACCCCATCAGATACCTCCCAGCAGCACCCAGTTTGCTGAAAGTCTAAAAACCGGAAAGATTTGGCTCCTCATCTTGCCCCCTCAGGTGTTTTGCTCCAATGCATGAGGCAGCACAAGCAGCTGGGGCTGTGCAGAAGGCAAAGGGGTCAAGTGATGGCATTTGACCAGCCCTGCAGCCCCCAGGTACCAGCCCGGGTTGATTGATAGCACTCACACATCATCTGTGCCAGCAGTTCCTCCAGGGAGAGCTGAAGCAGCCTTAGGGCAAGCACAGAAATCCTGGGGGGAGTTAGGAACAGAGTGATTAAGTCACCTCAGGATTAATCATAGCTGTTCACAGGTTCAACTCACTGACTGTAATCCCTCCTGTGCATTCCCTAAATTCTTAATATTTTCTGGTGAAAGCAATTTGTTTTTAAAAAGAACTAAAGCATTATCTTCTGAATAGGAAAAGAGAAGGGGAGCATGGAGTATATATCTGTCTTCTAATCAGACATGGCCAGTGCTAGAACAAAGAGATGAGTTTGCCCTTGCAGGAGAGCATTCAGACACCAATGCAGTACCAGCACGTCCCTCTCCATATCATGGAGAAAGACCACCACAGCCTCAATGCAGGAATGAGGTACCAATAGCTTGGCAGGAACCTGAGAAGCTCTTTCACATCAAACAGTTTAAAACATAGCTGATGTTGCAAAGGCTCTCAAAACTGCACAGACATCCCTCCAGCCTACCTGACACAGTGCCTGAGCTGCCACCCAAGGAGAGGAGAAGGCCAGGAAGGGAGTGGTTTGCCTAACGCACATCGTTCACCATTTATATCCCAAGGATCTGATCTTTCGAAAGGTACTTGCCTATTTTACTTTCCAACACTTGCAGTCACACGGCAAATTACAACTTTGCTGTTATAGCACAGCCTGATAATAAACTCAGCACAGGAACATCTGCATCAGTCTCTTTACACTGTGAATTTCTGCCTTCCCATTTATCATGGATTGTTAACAATATCATTCCTCTTTTCCCCAAACTAATTTGAAGCCCCATACCATGCAGAACTTGTCATCATGAAGCAGATACCTATGCAGGGCTTATAGTTCAGGGCATACTACATTTTTTCCAACTGCTTCCAAAGGAAAGACACTCATATAATTGATGCTGTCCATGCTGAGAATAGGCTGGACACATAGTATGTCATGATGAACTGATGTGACCTCCAAGCACAAGAAGTGTCACATGCTGGTCTCATGCCTTTCCCAGCATTTTCCCTTTTTCACCCCGCTCAGTTTGTCACTGGTGTGGGAATCTCAGACATCCAGCTCCTACCTTAAGGAAATGCTGACGAGCCATACCTGAAAAATGCAGTAATGGTAAATTGGTTTATTCTTGTGTAGGGCTTCAGGGTGTGGTCCATTAGGAACCACAAAAGCAAGAAATCCAAATCAGACACAGTTTCCCAAGGCAATGTAAGAGCATTTTTAGGAAAACCCTGTGGCAATCTATAAGGAATTAGTAATAATTGCTTCCTGGCCTTTTTCTTCAACCTAAAAAGAAGCACCTTCATACTCAGCCCCTTTTGAATATCACTTTAAATATAAAGCTAAGACAAAACATTAAAATACAACCTTCCTTCCCAGTTCTTTCACCTTCCAGAGTGACTCTTTACCTCCTTTAATCTCTCCACTTCAAGGTCTCACCTAGGAACATCTCCTCTCCATCTCTCTTACCCTTTCACTGTAAACACCTTACAGTCTCCTTTTAGTGGAACAGTACCTATCTGCTCAGCCCAAGGCCCTGCTTTTTAGCAGGGCATCACCCTCTGTACTCAATAACCAACTTAATTCTGATACCAAAGCACACAGCCCCAGTTTCTCTAGTGCACGTTATGCCCGTCAGGTAACGTGAGAGGCACTAAGATGCAACTCCGTCCTCGTTTTGGTGAGGTGCTTTGCAAAGGCAAACATATGCAACCACAGGGCTGCAGTCTCCATCTTCATCTCCCACCCGCACTCCCGGTGCAGCTGGCTGCCTGCCCATAAGCCAGGCTAAGCAAGGGCAATGAGCACACCGAAGGATCATGTCCCTGCAGTGAGCAAACACAGAGCATCACCCGAGCTGCAGGGGACAGAGGCTGACTGTGTGAAGTTACATGCCTGAAACTCAAGAGGGTTGCCTCTTACTGCCCAGCTATATTTAATACTGAAGATATCAAGTATTTCAATGTTTGCACTTAAAAGAAAGCATGCAAAGGATTCACGGAGAAAGACTAAAGTTCCAAATAATTTAAAACCAACCTGTCCCTTTGATATGTGCCTAAGCTACAGAAAAAGCAAGAACACGTGTAGAAAACTGGGTTAACTATATTCCAAGTCTCACTTCAGCCGCCTCTTTCTTCCCCTTCATTTTACTAGTGGGAAGTGTAATGTAAGTGGTAAAAACAGGGAAATGAGAACTTCAGGCTGCGGATTCTATTTGCGGTTTTTCCACTGACTTTCTGTGTGACCTCAGGCAAATCAATCTCTCTGCACTTCAGCTTAACCTTCTGTAAAATTGAGATACGAATGCTTTGACTTACCCATAGGCTCACAGTGGGGTGTTACACAGCTTAATTAATTAATGTTTGTTAAACACTTTAAATGAATGTTTCTATACAAGTTTAAATTATTACGGGTTGTACTTTTATAAACTCTGGCTTACGACCCTTGAACATATTTGCCACAATGTCTAGCACGATCATGTAATAAATTATACTTTAAATGAACCCTTTCACTGAAGTGACTGTGACTTTAGTTGTCTACACTTAACATTTACAGTCATTGCACTAATTGGTCTAACCTTGCATTGCAGGTTTCCATGAACATCAAAAGACTTCATTGGTCATGCTTCAATTTGTTTCACTTTATGTTCTCATGGGTTTAGTAACAGCTAAGAGACTTCATGTAAATTGATTGACATTTGCTGGTTTCCACTGGAAGAAGAAAATCTTCTATCCCTTACACAAGTCCTTGCAGGTCTAGAATCTCTTTACTGCTCTCATTATCTTCATTCTTATGTAATTGATTATGGACTCAGCACAAGTTCTTTTAACTTCACTAATTTAGGTTGTCACTCAGTATGAACTTAGGTATTTATTCATGAATCATAGAACCATAGAATGGTTTGGGTTGGAAGGGACCTTTAAAGATCATCTAGTCCAACCCCCCTGCCATGGGGAGGGACAAAATAATTTTGCAAATTTTTTTCACTGACTCTTCCAGGAAAGAAATTCTGTGATGTGTCCTGAAGAGGGACTCTCACCCCCTAAAACTTACAGTAGGCATCAGGATAGCGGGAGGAAATGTTTTACAAAAAATTATGTTCCCAAATTCACCATTTTTTATACCAAGTTTGATATTTAGCATGAGGAGATTAACGTTATGAGCATAGTACTGCACTTATTAATAAAATATAATTTTTCAAGAGAAATCATTCATGAAGTTTTACTGCAGCATCTTTAAAAATGTCTGACAGCAAAACTCAAGGAAGCAGAAAGGGATATGCTAATTAAAAAGGTATTATATAAATGCTAATGAAGGAAGTGACCCACAGCCTGTGAATTAGCATGTCATGCCCCAGTGTCTTATCACAGAAAACAAAGAAAAAAATGAGTACAGCTCCATATAATGGTGGGCTGCTGATAGAGGAAGATCCCATCTTAAGGCATAGCAGAGCAACCATCGTAGACACAGAAATGCTAAATCAAGCTGGCTTCGGACAGGACAGACAAGGCTAACGTGGTCAACTTCCTGACATTAAAACAGCTGGTGAGTTAAATATAGGTTGCAAAATTTAGGGATTTCTATCAAGTCTTTCTATGAATTAAGATGTGTTCTGGAGATAAACTAAGTTTGTCATATCTGCTGCAAAGGCTGGGCTGGATATCATGGATGCTGACAGCCGGAGCAGCAGAGATGGGTTTGCACTCGTATATGCTAAAGCCCTTTGTGAGAAGCCACAAGAACATGGAGCAACTCAGGACTCGCAGAGCGATGGGAAGTTACCACGGATTCCTGGGGCAATGCCACATCACGCACATGGACTCTGTCTCCATTCAAGCTTTGTAAATGCCTCCTGATCCTATCCCATCTCAGGGATGTGTTCAGTTTAAGATGGAGTAACCTAAGCACAGCTATCTAGGTGTCTCTATGTGAACCAAATGCCTGAGCTCCCGTAGGCAGTGTCAGTGCCCTAAATGTCTGCTGCTATTAGAGGTCCCCACAGGGTTGGCAGATATGCCACAGGGCTTACAGAGGTCTGGGCCTTTCTGGAGATGTGAATGAAGGCTGGGCAGGCATCTATGATGGCACCAGACTCTTAACTTACATGGAGGGTAGTGGGTGAACCAGCCGTCTCTGGAAACACCACCACTTCAGTTGCTTCGCCAACTGTGTTGACTCATCCTCTATTCATGACAATGGGAGCTGAGAGAGTGCATGTGGCAGCACCTAAAGGCAGGTGTCCTAACCTGGAACTACATCTCAGTCTGAGCGTCCTTCATGTGAGAAGGCAATACTGAAAACCTGAGCAGACTCCAGGAATTTTGATGGCACTTCTTTCCTTGCAGTTAGAACTTGTTCTTGGGCAAAAGCCTGGTGGTTGTATTTGCATTATTTTTCATATTTTTATTGGTTTGTTTTCTCTGTTAGTAGATAAAGATCTAGAACCAATTTCAGTGTTGTAGGTCTTCTCTTTCCATAGTTCTCCAGTAATACGGGATTAGCTTTTAAAGAACTCACATCATTAATGAGCTTTCTGAAAACATCAACATCTCAGTAAAGATGGTTGAACAAAATTAATTTTGCAAGTTTTATTTCAAAAGAGTTTTTGCAGACAGCTTCTGAATGAATGATCTGAAGTCAAAGTTGGAGCCTCAGGACAGTACAGAAAGACAGGGCTTGCGCACCTACAAAAGTCTGCTGCTAATTCTTTTTGCTGTTAAAGCAACCTTAAATTGTGGAGTGGAACATGAAAAACAGTCATAAAACCTGGAAGACAATGTGCTTTGCTTGGGTGTTGTTTCTAGCACAATGCAAATATTGATACAAAAACCACTTTTTGTCTGTAAAAAAAAAAAGGCAGACAGGTATCAGGGAAACAGAGCCTTAACAATGATTCTGCTACTAACTCACTATATTGCCCTTGGTAATTCACTCAATGTGTTATAAGCACTTATTTAGTGCCTGTTAAAGTTGTGAAGATCAATTTGTTAGTATTTCTATCATGCTTTGATGAAATCAAACATGATAGGCTAAGCTGTCTTATTATATTCCTTTTGCTATGCTTGCTGTAAGAAAAAGCCAGGCATTGTTCTAACAAGATAATGATATTCTATCAGTTCTTGGAATGATAAATCATGTCAGAAAGTACAATTCAATTCATTATTTAAAATCATGTCAGGAAGTGAACTTCATTTTTTAAAATTAAGAGGAAAGATTTCAAATTATATCTTGGATGTAAGAAGAGAATTAATAATTACACTAATTATCTAAAATAAATTATTGAAAAGTTCTCTGAAGGCAGACAAACATAACGAGGACTTGCAAACCCATCTCCAGATAGCAGCTTCAAATTCACTATGTGTAGGTTACAAATTTTAAAAGTAACAACACCAGATTTTTGTCTCCTTTGTTGACACTGGCAGAGGTAGATCTTCTATACCTACAGCACCACACATTTCCCAGAAGTATAGAGGGTTGGGAAAGGGGTGTAAAATACACACAAAAGCCTATGGAGAAACATACAGATACTCCCTGCTGCTAAGAGTCCTACCTCCATGCAGTTAAGTTCAATGTTCAGTGGTCACCTCTGCAGTGTGGAGTGCCCTTCATGCCTTGAAAGACCATTCAGTGGGGTAGAGGACAGAGTTACTGTCCTTGACTGCTGTACTAACACTAAGTATATCCTTTGGGAGCTGAAGCAAGGTGTAGATGTTCCTGCAAGGCGCAAGACCTCGACACTCTGTTACTAAATGCATTGGTGAAGTCTTTCCAGCAGTTCCCTACAAGATTGCCTCCTTCTGAAACTGGCTGTGGCCTGGGAGTCGAGAGCTTCTCCCCAGTGACAGGAATTCATGTCTGAACCTGCTTAAGCTTTAACTTATATTTCACCTCCTCTTGCCTGGGTGAGTCCTCTCGCTTACTGTCTTGAGAGAAGAAAGGCTAAATGTACCACCATCGACCGGCAATGAAAAAGGCTATTGCCCCATGGGCTGTAACTCTTGCAGGTTGTGTTAGGCATGCTCAAACCTCCTTGCGTGTGCAAGTGCTGTACAAGATCTTACTGGGCTAATATGTGAGCCCTGCCAAGGTGGAGGCAGTGTTTTGCACAATGAAATCTGCAAAAAACCCAGGGTAGACACTTAAGTCCTTTTTGTGCTGCAGTGTCTCAAAAAGGGCATGTCTCAAAGGTATACTGTGGAGATAAATGCATGGAAGATTATGAGGGCAAGCTCTAGTAACGGAACCTAGTTTGCATTTAATTCACCTGTTTATGATGTGATGGCTTGTCATTTTAACTTGAAGGTCTATCATAACTAATAAAAATGGGGCTTGCCAGATGAAACCAGCCTTTAAAGGTGAGTTAGGCTAGAAGAGTGCAGATGCGGTGTTGCTAGGAGGTCTACAGGTGCTAGTCAACACTGCAGTGTTAAAGGCCAAGTGATCACAAAAATGAGGAGGGGAGGAAAGGAGATTGAGATTATTCCTATTACCACCCACCCATGCACAGAAAAACCTGTCCTTGGTGTTGTGAGAAGCTGACTCCTCCCTGTGAGACTCTGTCAAATTGCAGGATAATGATTCAGGTAGCAAATAATCCATAGACATATTTACAAACCCAGGACAGAACAAGTTAGACAACTGGAGAAAACTTAGTGCTCTAACAAGGGATCCAGCAGTGGCTTTGGCTGCAAACAACAAAGCTGAAAGATGGCATTATGCCTGTATGTTTAATTTACTTATAATTTCTCTTACTGTTCTGCATTGCAAACAGACTAGCTGCACAGTGGTAGGAAAGAACATGCCAGGTGGTTATGGGCTCAGAATTACCATTTTGTACGTATTATCTACTTACAAATGCAACATTAATTAAGGTTCAGACGCGGCAACTGACAAATAGCGGTCTGCAAGTGTACAAGTTCTTCCGAGTAATGAGAATTTCTTGCACAAAGTAAAAGTGCTACAGTGTTGTGTTCAGTATGGAAATCTGGGACTCCATTCAATGAATGCATGCAGAGCACGCCGCTGTTAATTGAGAAGATGTAATTAAAGTACCCATGAGCCACCAGCATGTGGGGACACCTAATGGACATTACGGAAAGCAGTGCGTTATGTTGGACTACTATTCTCAGTGGTTTCCCAAAAAAAGCCGCAGCCAAAAGCTGATGCTGGTGAGCCGAACGCCGAGTGACATAATCCCAGTCATTAAGTCATAGGAACAAGCTTGACTGATCAATCAGTAAAACCCACTTGGCTGCTCAGGAGCCTTCACTGACATGACAGGAAAGCAAAGTAGCTGCTAAGCAAGTTTCCGAGCCTGAAGACCATGCGTACAAAGTCCGGCAGAAAACCCCACACCTTCCTGGTATGAACCAGGGGACATCTACACAGAGAGGTTGAAGGGGCTGCCAACCCTGTTTGCTTGCCCACAAGTGGGAGAATAGCTCCCATCCTGCTGCCTCATGGGCGTTCATCAGAAGGTATGAACCTCTGGGCAAGAGCTAGGAGGACACGCTTGCAGGTTCTAACCATCTCATCTACACCAGCTATCCCTGCCTGCACAGATCAGAGCCCTTGGAAATTTTGACATAGAGGCCAAACTGGAGAGATTGCTCTATTACGACCAAGAATGGGACTTTTCATGCTTATAAGGAACCACTTTAG
Organism: Gymnogyps californianus; assembly: GCF_018139145.2. Lineage (NCBI taxonomy): Eukaryota > Metazoa > Chordata > Aves > Accipitriformes > Cathartidae > Gymnogyps > Gymnogyps californianus. Next base: position 6,881,110 of record NC_059471.1, on the reverse strand, counting down.
CCCCCTACAAATATTAGCAGGGTTATATTGCTGGTGAAACGGTCAAGGGCAGCAGGAGAACGTTCTGAAAGAGAGCAGTCTGCCCGAAGCCATGACTGAGCTCAGGTTGCTGAATGATTAATGAAGTGACGGATTTACCCTGCTAAGAGAAGGGAATAGCTTGCGGTCCTTAATGGCAAGAAATTTAAAACTGATAAAAGGAGGGGGGTGGGTTTTGGTTTAAGCAAATCATAACACTACCTGGGCCCCTCGCTTCCACAGTATATTTGTGAACTACACCACAGGAGACAGACATAATAAATAACACGAATAACAGAAACTTTCGCATTTGATTAACATGATATTATCTTAGGGCTCAGTTATAACAGATACTTGTGCACGTGAGCAATATTATCAGCCTGAAATCATTTTTATGAGATTAAATCCTTAAGAAGTTTTCTACTAGCTGAAGCAAACTAACCTACGGCTTTAGACATAAATTTTAAGATTATGGGAGCTCCTTCGAACTATATTCAGGATTCGTGCGAAGGGCTCATGATGCTTAAACTTATAAAAATAGATAAGTAAATCTTGATCTGTTTTTTGATCAGAATCTTGTTTCACTCTGAGGAAACTCATCGTGTTGGGGATCTATATTGATAAGACAGTGGTGTCTGGGTAAAACCATGAAGAATCTTTGTATTATGCCCTTAGGCTAATGCACACAGAACTGCATTTGTATGCATAAGGGATGCAGCTAACCTTGCCACTTGTGAAAGGGTTGCAAAGCTGTTCTACTTAGATTAAAAATAAAAGTAAATAGTCTTCTTAGTGCTATGTACATTCAGCATGGAAGAACTCATCTATAGAGGAGTCAGAGTGAAAAAATTACGCATTCACAATGGATTGAAGGAAATGGGCAGGAAGGGGTTGTAACTGGGTACGGGAATGGCAATTATTTAATTAACACTAGATTCTGCTTTTCCAAACTGAACTTGAAGTGTCACTGCTACAGCAGCAGCCACGTAAACCCAAGAATGTTGGGAACGGAGCTAAGACAGAATTAAATCAAGTACTAATAAAAAACGCATAGAGTCAACTGAGGGGATGAGTGGTCACTTCTCTCCCCTTGGTGTTCATACTGCAGATCTGCATTTATTTCATGTGTGCCTTGATCCTGCATAGAACAGGCAAAGAATGTAGCCCTTCAATGACCTGTCCGGGACCAGGAAAAAGTGTTTATTAAAAAAAAGGAGCATGCCATAACACTTCATTTCGTTCCTCAGTCATTATTTAAGACTCGATTCAAAATTTCCAAAACTCCTGGTATTATCACGCCTTTAATATTTCAGATCATGTTCATTATAAATAAGCTGCTTCTAGAATAATGTGATCTAAAAGGCAAGCTGTCAAAAATCTTTGTTGAATATAAACTGACAGCATTGGAAACATGCTTAGCTGAAAAATAGCAAGATATTTATGTACAAGATATTATTAACAGTTCATGATCTTTCACATACACTGTTCATTTATTAGAACCTATGGTCTGAAAGCTGCTGTCAGTTCATGTTTAAAAAGAGATTTTTCTTTAGCAGCTTTTTCTAAATGCCGTGTCAGTGACTGTCCATAACTCAAATAGCACTCTGCCATGTAATGAACATATTCAACAAGATGATTCAACCTCACATGATATTGTTTTGTTAAGAAATACCTGTAAAAGGCTCTCATTCTCCCCAAAATCACATTAATCTTTTTGGGAACCAAAAGAGGCAAATCTTTTTTGTTTTTTTGCAAACACATCCCCTAAATATGAGTCCTAAGCTGTTTGAGGGCTTTTTTCAGTTTAGTTTGGCGAATGTATTTATCTTTAATAAGCCAAAAACCAGATATTTGAAATAGAGTTTTACAGATGTTTCCAAAATATTTTCCCAAAGACAGACCACAAATATAGCCTCCAAGAGCCAATCACAGACTTAGCTGTCTGGAAAATGGAAATCCATCATCACATGTAATGTTTTCTCACCACAAATGGCACCAAAAATCTGACTGCCAGAATAATGCTGGAGTAGGAGAAAATCAAAATGTAAAGGATTAAAAGGTAATTTTTGGCTTCTCTGCTGTCCTGCAGGTAGGATGCGCAATTCCCTGAAGTCCCCTGATGCCTCTTTGGCAGGATGGTAGGAACCATATAGCAGATGAGCTGCTTGCCAATTAACCAGGCCAGTGACACAGGGAAACCAGAAACCTGCCGGGTACCAACCGTTGCCCAGCACACTATTAAATGGAAGATAAGGAAGGGGAGAAGTGCATAGGTAGGTGCTGCTCAAGCTGCAAAGAGTTAAGGCCAGATCCTATGCAAGCACCTGGCTCATCTGGATCCTGTCTAATTAGTATTTTCTACGAGAAAAAACTTTCTGTCCTGAAAATTCCCAGTAAGTCTGCTCTCTACTATTGACCTCTCCTTGAAATTTTTCTCTCTGTAAGAATAAGAGCTTCATTCTTGGTGCTATGAACACATTTGCATAAAACCATGCATAAAAATATGAATAAATAGTCTTTTTTGTTGTTTTATAGTTTTGTAGTGATAATTGGACCTTTTAGTTTCTCAGTGTTAGAAATTACAACCCTGAAACACTCTGATACAGACTGATTAGTGTATGGTATAAACCCATACATAATCCTTTTTTCTTCTCCAGGAGCTATTTTCTCTAGCATCTATTAACTTTCTTGCTTTATTTATTTAAGGTTCAGTACTTAAAAGCCTAACTCAGATTTTAAAATTTATGACACACACGTACACCCCTGACAGTCTGACACTGGGGGTACAGCTACAGAAATTGAAGATTACATCTAAGACAAGCGGTGAATAAGAAAAGGAGCTGTAAAAGCTCCTGAGCAACTGGAGCTCTCCAGAAACGCAGGAGGAAACAGAAAAGTTAAAGCAAGAGTTTGGCAAGCACAGATAAGAACAGGCAGATTTTCTTTGGATTACTTCAGTCACAGATGTACTAGATTTGTACATTAGCCTGTGACTGAGGCAGAGAAAATCATTTATCAGAATGTGCAGCACAAACACGAATATTGAGCTCCTAGACACAAATGAAGCTATTGAGAGAGATACATTTCATAAGAGAACTCAGAGGAAAGAGGAAATAGTTGAATAATTTATAACAGATTTGATACTGTTGAGGCAAATGTGCAATTTTGGAGGGCTTGTGAAATTCCTAATTCTGGAGATCAAATTGTATTGGGAATAAGAGCCCCAAATCGGGGCGGGGGGGAAGAATGTGAGGAATTCCTTATCCAAACTCCAGAAAAAAGAGAGAACATTTCCAAGATTTCAGACCACAAATAAACCCAAGTTCAGGTTTTGGAAGGAAAAGAAGACAAAGTGGACAAGATTAGAAAAATCTCTTTGGAGGAATCTGCAGACTGCAAATAGAAGGAATTTGCAAAACCAGTGTGGAAGGCTGAACCAGAACAGACCAAAACCAGTTCTAAGCTCTATCTGTCACCTTTGGAAAGACCTTCCATATTTGCAAGAAACAGAAGCCAGAATGTACTAAAATGAAGCAAATTGCTACCATGGCATCGTTCAAGAGGCATTTGCATCCAATGCACGCAATGAGTTTTTACTGATAATTTGACTATGGCTGGACAGCTGAATGTGATAGCCGAAGTTACAGGAAACCATCTGAAGAGACAACATATTCGCACTCAATACAGACGAGTAACCACAGATAATACTGTAGAGAAATGCTTCTAGTTGTAGGTTTATATGAGTTTGACATAAGGATAAAGGAAAATCTTGAAAAGATAAGGTTTATAATTGTTTCAGGGAAAGAGTGTATTGATTCAAGGTCTGAAAACATAGCAAATGCTCAGGCTTATTATAAGAGCTTATGCTGTAGGACAGAAGCCTATGAAGGTAGAAAATCAATTCCATGATGTCTTTAATGGCATTGGAAAGCTGTCAGCAGAATATAAGATAAGGATGACGAAACTCAATTGTCCTGGCATAAGTATTCCTAGAAACGTCCCTGCAGTGCTCAGACACAAATGTCAACAAGTGGAGCAAACATCTGAGTCTGATGTATGCATGTATACATGGTCAAGAAAACTCTCCTATCGTCGCAGGTGCTTTTGTCTGCCAGTGCTACAGTATGAGCTGAGACTTTCCAAAAATGATACTAGATATTGACACCTTGATAAATTATAACCTCAATCCCTTTAATAATATTGAAAGAACTTCATACTGTACGTAGTATTTTATTCAGTAATATTAGATTGATGTGAAACTGGAAAAAAAAGGAAAACAATGTGACAAACCATCGCATGATGATAATTCAAGAAATTGTAGATCTATGTAGCTATTAAGATGTTTGTCCATGCCAGAAATATTCATGCACTGGTTTGGAATGACTATTCCCACTATATAGAAATAGCACTATTAGGAAATATGAAAATGAAACCTCTAGATTTACATACACACATAAGCATGTAAAAGACTTTACATATAAAATCCTGGACCTGGATACGAGCTGCACTAATGATAAATAATGGGTCACAATTTGATTGTTCTGAGTTTAAATGCTTTGCAAAAATTTAAGCACATTACCTTGAATCCAGATCATCCACAATCTAATGGTTTTGTGGAAAAAGCTATCAAAATTGTTTAGAGAATGTTCAAAAAAACCCCACCTCTGGATATAAATTTAGATTTCCACCTGGCATGCCTAAATTAAAAAGCAGTATCTTTGATTCTGGGCCTCAGAAGTACTAGCTACATTATAGAGACAGGCCCAGAGACTAAGCAATTTGCTCAGAAAAAGATGCATAAAAAATGCAGAGTTAGAACTGAAATTCAGGAGTTCTTGGTTAAGTTCCTGTCTTCGTATTCCACTTCGCAGAGACAGAAAATATACAGCAAATAAGTTCTTTAATTATTTAGAGTATTTTTTCTGAGTTTAGTATTTGGTTAAGTAGAGTAGTAAGTGAATTCATCGCACTGAAAGTTTGAGATCATTGTTTGTTTGTTTCTGTTTATCTTCAGAAGAGGGCTATCCTGACACCCAGCCAAAAATAATAAATAATTTACATACACTTCAAGTCTGCTTTATTAATTTATACCACAGGAAAATAAATTTCAGCACTCAATTAAAGCAGCTTCACATCACATTAAGGATTTCTTGTTTAATCATTCACAGGGACTACCGCACAGTATCAGACCACCAACCTGCAAGCCCAGTCCCGACTAGTCAGGATCTGACTGTGACCGTCAGAGACTCATTAGGGAGAAGCATAAGAACTTCTTGACGGGCAGGTGGGACATAGTCTGTACCCGTCCTTGTCCCTGCTGGTACCAGGCTCAAGCCATGAGGCATGAAATTTCGGATCCTTTCCCTCAATAACAATTCTGGATATTTTTGATGCACACATAAAACATGCAATCTCTTTTTCTCGTTTACTTTATTTGGCTTGGATTTCTTACTGTGGCCACTTTCCATTATAAAAAAATTGCTTCCATAGTTTCACAGTTTTCAGTTCTTAATTATGTAAAATAGCCTTTTTCATGCCAAAATGAAAAAAGAATCCAACTTCTTTCTTGTGGTTTTGGATCCTTTTATCCATTTCACTCTTATTTGTCTCTTTCCTAAATGAAAAATCTCAATTCATTCAATCCCTTTTCATATCAGAATGTTTCATTTCATTCAGCTCCATCATACTCCTTGAGCTCTGCTATCTCCTTTTTGCAATAAAATGGCCAGTCCTGACCAGTATTAAAATAGGCCTCACCAACTGATTTATGTAAAAGACTTTATAAAAACCTTTGTGTTGTTTACCATCCCATTCTTTAGGAATTCTCACATCCTGTCAACTTTTCTTATTACAGATGTGCAGGGAGCAGAAGTCTTCATTGTACCCTCTACAATGATCCCATGTCCCTGCCTACTGAAGATATACCAGCTGTGACATTCATTTTGTTTTTATTGTGACATAGATTATATTATTCAGATACATTACACTTGTTCAGAATACCAAGGTTCAGCTGAAATACTCCCCGGAGAAGGGAAAACTAGCTGTCAGCAAGGGACCTTATAAAGACCAAAAGCAAATAAAATTACCAAGGGGGATAGGCAATATATAGGAGGAAACAAAGAAGAAAGCAAGAAAATAAATTACCAAAAAGTGAAGCTCAAAGCATTTCTTAAACTCTGTCTTTATTTTTCCAATGAAGAACTAAATGGATTGCAAATTTGGATTGTCTCACAACATATAGGCAGGTATGTTTCATTTTTAGATCACTGTTTCATGTCTATTCCAGTTTAATAACAGCGATAACTAGTCATTACCACCTTGGAGGTCTCCATAACATGGGCGGAGGAATCTGCATCCAAAACACTATGAGAAAATAGACATACATGTTAAGGACACTTCTATTTCTGGTCACTGCTTCTGCTGGCAATCCCTTTAGAGGAACCAAGCACTGATAAAATCAAAATTCATCTTATGTCGTGTGATATCCAAAAAATTAAGAAATTGTGCCAAACTTATTTAAACAATGGTTAGGTAAATTTGAATCTGTATTAATGTTTTATGTTCAGGTACTGAGTTTAATTAAAACAGTAAAAAATTTCTAACTGAGCCTGTTCCTGAGATGTTTGTAAAGTTACTAAGACAAAAACTCTGTGGCTTCAGGCAAATGCACTCAAGTTAACTTTACACATGTGAAGAGTCATGTTAAAGACAAATGGATCACTCACAATTTTAAGTTAAGCACAATTGTACATCCCTGAAGAATTGGGTCAAAATGTGAAACTCCCATTGAGTCTAAAAAACATACTCTGACAATCCTGAATAACAGTGTTAGCCTGACAATTTATACTGAAAACAAACAAAAAACCGTAGCAAATGCACTAAAGAGAGCTTATAAATATTAATTTGACATTTCTACCAACAGAAATAAATAAAAGCTATAAAGTCAAGTATTTATAATAATGGGAGATGCTTGTGTGTTCTGTATATTATACATTGTGGGGTTTGGTTAATGTTTTTCCATTGTTTATATTTCCAGTCCAATTTGCTCTCCAAAATATGCTGCATCTTACTGGGAACCTAAGCATGAATTCCAATTTTTTTTTCACTTCAAAAAGATAGATGAGAGAAGTGGATAGGGGACCTGTCTGTTTACTTGCCATTTGAAATGCAGATAGAAGTCATGCAGTTGCAGATAAAATGAGTCCCTCCTTGTCATACCAAGTAGCAGTGGTTAATTGTGATGCATCATGAAGCATATGCATTGTCAAGAAACAGACACATTAATCTTGAAAATGTCATCAGGCAGATCAAGACACACTGGTCAATAAAACCCAAATGGCTTTGTCAGTCTGGAGATAAAAAAAAAAAAAAAGAGATGACTTAACTTTAAAAAAGCAGGAGGACTTACAGTTCAGTTTTAATAGCATTTTCCTTTAATTTCAAAATTTAGACTCTTCCCCACTGACTTCAGTCAGAATTCTTGTGCTGTATTCCTGTATCAATTTCAGAGATTTTTCCTCCTAATTTCTTTGCTCAAACAACCTAATCAAGGCCTCCCTCCTTCTTTCACACCCTCTATAAAACCAACTCCCTCTGAAAGTCTGCTTTGTTTAGAAATATGACATAGTGACATTCAACCTCAGGCTTTCCAGGATCAGCACCTTTATGGGACACCCTCAGCTACGGCACCCACCAGCATGTGGTTGGACGAACGCTCTTGAGTACACCGTGAAGCTGAGGGCATCTGCCATGAAATGTGGGTCTGCTGCAAGATTCCCATGGACAGATTCATCACTGGCTAGAGCTACCTAAGGGAAAAAATTATTTGAATTGTACCTAAGACAAAATGCAAGGTTTTTACATTGATTATATTCTTCTATGAACAATATAAAGGGGTTCTAGTCCTGCAATAAACTTTTCAAGGTACGCCATCTATCTGCCTCACACTCATGCTCTTCAGGTTGTTCAGGACAACTACAGACTTTCTGAAAAGAACCTTATTTTTCAAGCTGCACAAAAGGTCCCTAGTGCTCAGGTCCTGTTCTCCCACATCTGAAGGGCAAGTAGATAAAGGCACTTGTGAGAACCACCTCTGCAGGAACCAGTCCCTCAGAGGTCATTTGCTGTAACCAGTTAAGCCACAAAGACTTCTTCACGGCTGTGCAAACCCCATTTTTTACTTCTACCTGGCTCAGGTCCAACAGAAGCCGTGGCAAACTGTAACCAAACAAATGACATTGTTTACCATTAGGTGATGCCCAACTTGCTAGTTTCTAGGAGACGTGGCCTCATCTTGGCTATATCACCAATATTATGAAGCTGAGATGAACAGAGTTGTAGTGTGGGTAAGGGCAGAGGAGGAAAAGAGAAATACAAAGTGGCACAGGCTTGAGACAATTCCTCGTCTGTGCCTAGAATGAAGTGAAGATTATTTCGTGTCCCTCAGATCATGGACCAGGGCCCTGTTGAGATAGATGACTCAAAAAGAAAATCCCTGTTTGAAACAGAAAACATCTGAGGCTCCCAGACAGCCGGGGAATACAAGATATATCAGTCAGCATGAAAAGGATCTGCCTTGGCACACTATCAACTTGTCAAGGTTTCTGTAAGGCATCACAGGAAAAAAAGACTTCTGAAGTGACTTGAAAGTTGCTTTGTTGCTGTTTCAGAAAGCTCCTTCCAAACGTGAGGGTAAGCATGGGAAAGGTGATGATTTGAAGATGTAAAAACAAGAGGAAGGGAGCTGGCATCATCAGCCCATCAAAGATGGAAGCTGACATTTAAAAACGAACAAGCAATGACAAGTCATGTGGGGATGAGACAAGAAGGTTGCTCAAAATGAAAACAAGATTATGTTGTATAAACAGAGATAGAGGAACTAATAGAAGTAAGCAGGAAGGTGGTGATATTGTCAATGTACTGGGGTAGGAAAATGCTGCTGCATGTGAATTTTGAATAAATTTAAATGGGAGAAAGCTGGAGAAAAGAATCTTGCAGTGAGATGCCAGGGGATAAGAGCCAGGATAAGACTTTTGGCTATGTTACAGTTACAAAAAGACCACATCCTTAAAAAAAGGTATGCAGAAGGATTTGCAAGATCCAACCAAACTGGATACAGGAAAGCCCACTTTCATGACTTTGCCCTCAAAAAGAGACCAAAAGATACAGCAATGAAAAATATTAACATTAGTCATGTGTTGGTGGTGGCTTGAATTGATATCTAGACATCAGTCAGATCTGTCAAAAAAGCAACCTCAGACCATTGTTCGGACAGAATAAAAATGGCCTGGAGTAGGCAGGCAAGTTTGTGACCCATTCAACATAGACATGATAAGATAAATTTGTATTTGTGGATAACAATACCAAGAAACAAGGAGAAAAGGAGTAAAAGAAGATCAAGGGCAGGTCTTTGTGGCATCCTCACAGAAAGCTGGAGGAGGGTCAGAAGATGACAAAATGCAATTCAAAATGTGACAAAATGTGAACAAGATCACAAAATGTGATTCAAAAGACATTAGAGTCACTGAAGGGGAAGAACATCCTGGGAAAAGGGTATGGACAATGGCACATACAGAGACTTGGCTTGGTAAGTGTCACTGCAGACTTTGTTGAAGGCAGGTAAGGGAATGTCAGTTGGACTGAAGAAAGTCTAAATTCGAATCAGAAGAGAAAGTTTATTTTGAGACAAAATCTCTCACTTCATCTGTTCTGTATTCTTTCATATTTTTGGCTTCACGCACTTACAATTTCCTACTTATATAACTCCTAGGAAGGGTACGGATGGAGAAGAATTATTGGGCTTGCAGTCCTACGGCTGGATAAATGCTATTGGACTGTTGCCACGTGCCCACTGCCACTCGTCAGGATTCTCTATAGAAACACTGCCGCCAAAGCAGCCAGCCAGTGGCATTGCCCTTCCTCTCCAGGGGAGCGTACCACCAGGGTAAGGCTTATCTTCAGAGAGGGGAGGGTTGAGGGCTTGCGTAATTCACTGGTTCTGCACTACGAAGTCGGGCAAAGCAAGCTGGCAATGACTTCTGCTCACGCAACAGCAACTCTTGCTTTCAACTCCGGAGCTCCCTGGTTCAATCTGCAAGGCGTCATTCAAAACCAGAGGCTGTCACAGTTGCGATGCTGATTCTGTGTGCTGCATTGCCTCATCGGATAAAGACTTCATTTTCTAGAGCTGTGGAAACGGTATGTTTTAGAAGAAACCAGCTTTTGAAAATTCGTAATAAAACCAAAGATTGGCTTTAATAGCTAAATATTTGTGCTCTTACCTAACTTAATTTGTAACATTATTCTTCTATTTCTCTATTACTCCCACTTTCTTAATGGATTCCTCTAGTGTTGATGGGCTTTCTTTTAATTGAATATACTCAGGATCACAGTTTCAGCAAATTATTTAGTGAGAAAGAAGAGAAACCTTTACCTCTCTCAACAGATGAACAGAGCTTCAGTTACAGTGAAATAACCAACACACTCTCATTAAACTGGCATTTAACCCAATGTCTCAATGGATGTAGTTCCCATTAACAATCATTTAAATGAATAGAGATGCAAGCTCTGGACCAGTTAATGATGGATGCTAATTAGCAGCGGTTGAACAGAAGAAGCCATCTTAACTAAACAGACAAATGTCTGCACTAAAAAAGCCATCAAGCTCCCACTTATAATGAGGTTAATTTAAACCCACTGTTGAACAAAACCAGGCCTCCAGCTTGAAGGAGACACTCATCTTCCTTCTACTAACTGCAAAAGGGAAAATAAGTTTTAGGTTGAAAACATACAGTTCTGAACTTGTTGTAGAGTGGCTAGCAATCAGTGGCAAAAGTCACCCTGGCTCAATTGCTCCAGGGTTAGCCCACATTGCTAAGGATAAACCCACCACAGAACAGTGGATGCAGACTCCCCTTCATGTCACAGAAACTTGAATCCTTGGTAAACATTGCAGCTCCAGTGGTGGTGTTTCACTCAGAGCATCTGCTCTTGTTCTGTAGCTTTCAGCTATGCTACAACATCACTTTTCTCCAAAGTCTCAGTTTAAGAAACCTCAAGTGCTGTACTGGACATAATATTACAAAATTAGGTACATGTTCCCTATCTGAGTTTTCATTTCTCTCCTAAAACATGATCATCTTCTCTAACCCTTTGGGCTATCTCCTTGCTCATTTTATTCCATTTTTCACTCCATCTCAGCCTCACTCAGTAAGCTTCTGCAAAAGTTCATGGGTAGCAGTCAGTGCCTGGTGTGGGATCACTTCACGTGTTTCTTCAGCTCCTTCGTCTTTGTCCTCCTTCGTTTTGCTTTTCACAACTCTGTACCACTGTTTTTAAAGTCAGCCCTGAAACTCAGTACACAGCCCGAATGAGGCTGCATCTCTTCCATAATTACTCCTCTGACCAGGTGTAAAAGCTCTTAGAGTAACAAGGTCAGTGATGCCGTCAAGGTCTTTTTCCAGACGCCATGCTTGGCCTCGCACCTGACACTTAGCAAAATATTCCACTAACAGCACATGGAAAAGACTAGAACTCAGTTCCCTCTCTCCAAGTGTTTCCAGCTCAGCAGGACCACTAAGACAAAAAGATACTGGCATTGCAATTGGCAGATATGGCTCAACTTACAAAAATTGGAACTATGAAGAAGAAGGGTTGCTGGCTGATTTTTTCCCTAAGACAATTTTTCTGAGTATAGTCATACCTTTTAAAGGGACACTGATCCATTCCCACCAGCAGAGACCATTAGGATTAATGGTTAATACAGACAGACCTCCAGTGAGAAGATTTTCCGTATTTGTCAGATTTGTATTAGTTCATTGTTTCTTGGCATTAGCCCATTTTTTCAGAGGGAGGAAGGAAGGATGGGCTCTTTTGCTTTATAGGATTTGCAAACACAAGCGGAGAAGATAGGAGCTTCCTAACACTGTCTGAAAAGACCACAGCTGTGAAGCAATACAGAGCATCACCTCATTAATGTTAAATCAAAATCATTTTTTTGACTCTCCGCTGACAGTTTGCCATGCTGAAAGCAAACGTACCCCAACTGAAGTGAACAATATTGTGCTCATTCACAGCTGCATTCAGAACTAGCAATTGCCTGTCACAGCAAGATGAAGTTAATGCCAGATGTTACTAATACAACTGAAAATAAAGTTCTAGAATGAAAACAATAACATCTCATCTGGGAAAATCTATGGAAGATGTAAGAAGCCAGATTCTCAGATGTTGGGAACGAACACAAGTCAGTTTGCATCAGCTAAGACTCTGGCCCCATATCTCTATTTCAGAGGTTCAAATTGAAAAACTAAATTAGAAACTGATAACTTAGAAGAGGAATGCAAATCAAATGAGGAATGTAAATCAAAGGTTAATAAATTTTGCCAGAGGTTTCTCTTGTATTAAAGGAGCTCTCAAAACGTTTAAACAAATTTGAAAGAAGTCTTTGAAGTATCTGAACATGACTTTCAGCTTTTGTAACACCTTACTTTGTACCTATTCGGGGACCTGTACAATTGAGTATGTTTGATACTGGGAGCAGGGAATTGGAAAAGCTGTGTTTCCACTTGATGACAGCAAATAGGAGCCTACAACAAAAAGCCTTTTTAAATGAAAAAAAAGGAAGTAAAGCACTGGGATCCCTGCTTGTGAAATTCATGCTTAAGATCAGTTAGAATTAAATGATGCGTTTTGTTAGAAAATGAAATATACGGTTTTCTATATGCATAAATTGTTATTTTTCCCCAGACATTCCTAGACAGATTACAGAAGCAGTTTTTAAGCTAATAAATAGGAAATCTTCTCTTATATCAGTGAGTTTATCTTCCCTGTGCTCCTGAGAATATCTAGTCAAAGAGAACTGCCTAATTTATATTTTCTGAGTAAAAGATAAAGCTAATTATTTTTAAGTGGAACTATAATTGCCATCAGAAATTAATTCCAGTAGTAGACAAAATCCCAGACGCTAATTTATAAAACAGAAGTGTTTCAGTCTTCTATTTATTTGTGGATAATCTAGTGATTTGATCAACAATGAGGACTAACCAGCAGTTTGCTTGGTTACAAATGCCTAGCAAATCTGGCGGACATTTTTCCCACAGAGAAAAACCCCCAAGCCCTTCTAGGAAGGCTAAATAGAAAAGAAACCATAAGGAGAAAGAATAATTAATACTGGTGGAAACAACCAGGGGAAAAAAAAAAAGGAAGAGTTCAGGTTACAGGCTCAAAAATGGACTGGTGGAGACCAGAGTGCAGACACTGGATAAAGCACCTCCTGTTTCTGGAAGGTCTCCAAGGAGCTGGTGGATGGTGCCCCATGGTGCGCTGCCCAGACTCGTGAGAGGACAAGGCGAAGAAGACGACCTCACGGTCACTCAGGTCTCCCCATCCAGCTTCTCCTTGTGGCATTGGACCCCACAAAGCCCTCTGAAGACTACAGATGCTTAGAGGGTCATGCTGGTAGGAGCTCACAAACCAGTACCCAACTGCTCTTTGTGCACCTCCATTGCAGTCTTGGCTCTTTTTTCGTCATTCCACCACATTTGCGTATTCACCTGTGTTCAACTTAAAACTAACATAAGCTCCATCTCCTCACTGAATGGACTGCAAACTTGCCCGTTGCCCATATGGAAAAGCCCTCAGGTCTAATGTTGCTGTTGTCACCTTATGGCCTGCACTAAGAGGAAGAAAACCCTCTTTGCAGCAACTTCATGCAACTGCAGCGACAGTATCATTTTCCTTGGAGCTTAATATACTTCAGATTTCTATATAATAGTTTCACAGCCAGCCTCTGCCTGAGATATCTGGATTTTATTAAAACCACAAGAGCCTCCAAAATCCATTGTCAAGAACAAAGCTACCTTCTGACTGACTTGCATTTTGCTCACACCTGTTGTTGACAGAAGAAACCACACATTTTAAACCTCCCCCAGTTGTTCTCTCTATTTCCAAACCATTTGAGGACCATTACAATTTTTCAGCGCTCTGTTGTTCCACTCAGAATATTTCCTTAGCTTGCTTTGCTCCTGATACAATTTAATAATGAAAGCTTATGATCTCTCTCCTCTACCTCAGCAGCTCTACTCAAATGACTGCAGTACACAGAAAATCATTTTCATTCTGTACCCAGCCCAAACCCACACACTTATCAGGGAAGGCTTAGGACCTCAGTTTGTAAGGACATAAAGAAGCTCTAACAGAGAAACAAGTCACTATAGCAACACATGTTAAAAATGAGAAATTATATTTTGTGGTGAGAAGGGAAGAGGGTATTATTAAAAAAATACGGGTCTCAGCCTGTAAACTTGTGTATCTTAAACACATGAATGGTCCCATCTGGTGACACTCACAGTGTCATTGCACACTACGGGTTTCTGGTTTCTGAGCTTTTTTCTACATTGCATTCCTGTTTTCAAACCTTTTCTTTGCACTCATGAGGACAAGCATCGTACCTTTTGTTTCATACGAAACTTAACGCCCTTTTGCTATTTTGTCTTATTCCAGTAGCTGGAGGAGAGTTTACACAAAAACTCAAAACTCAAAACATCTTAAAGCATTATACTCCATGCTCACTTTTAAGCATACGTCAGAAGGATCAGAGTCCAGTTTGTTCAGGTATTTCGGTCACATTGCCTTTGCATTTTTCTGCCCGCTTCTGCTGTTGATTAAAGCCACTTGCAGAGCTGCAGGCGTGTCAGACAGAGTTCTCCAAGCGCACGCACAGCTGCTCGCAGTCAGCTGCATGCATTCCTGTCCAGGGAGGTATGGAACGGAGCTGGAAGCTCAGCCACCTGTTACAACATGTTTTAGTAACTAAAGTTGACTGTATTTTCTATAGAAACAGAAATCCTTAGTTATGGTTTATTATCAGAATGCCCCGGAGTTTAGTAGATGACACTTTGTTGCTTCTCTAGGTAGACCAGATAGACGGAGCTCATCCGTCATGGATGAAAGTGATGAGCAATGGGAAAAGTGTGAAAAGTTAAGTTTGAGATCAAGCTTTCAGGTAACACGAACTTAATTCCCTCATCTGCAAAAAGCCTTTGTGACATTGAACAAACCGTGACGTATTTCTTTCTCTCAGTTTCCTGTATGTAGAATGGGGACCTTACCACTTTGCAGCTGCACAAGTGCACTGTGAGGACTTGAGCATTAATACGGACAACACTGTCAGCTCCATACCACAGGGGGAAGGAAAATCTCCTCCTTGATGTTATAGATGCGAGGCTATACTCATTTCCAATGCTCAGATAAACATCAAGGCCAGTTTTCCTGCTGCCTCTGACTGCTCTTAGAATATAACTTAAGATAAAACCTCAGAGTTATTGAAATTCAGAAAATTTTGAGTGTGAGTCAGCAACATTGATTTTCAGACGGATCGGTATTCATGCATAATTAAAGTTGTTTTTGTTCAAACAGTTCATATATTTACCAATTATCAGCATTACAGGAGTAAGAATCACTTCTACTGGAAAACACCTCCTGAGTCATACGAACAATTTGTCTTTGGGTGCATACATCCTGAGAGACAGACAGGCACTTTGAGCAAGAACCTCACCCGCATGAGCCAGCTTACAGTTCCCCTCATTTTGCTGCTTTACAACACGTTTAGGATGTTTCCACTCTGATGGAATACACCTCTATTTGTATGGAAATCTGAACTTCTTCCTAGAAATCCAGGAAAAAATCTACTTACAACTAGTTTTCTATAATGTGACCTTAAGGATGCCAATGCAGAAGGAAAACACAGTTTTAGTACTTTTCTCTATGAGTACATCAATATGTCTTTTATCTCTTTGACTGGACAAGTGACTATTCTGTCATATCAAAATTTACACGTGACATTTCAGTAAAATAGTAGATATATAAGAAGTTTCCAGGACGTAAGCACGTTCCAATCTCTCAAGTTTCATGCCTTGTAAAAAAACAGGAAAGCTCACAAACAAAGGCATTGAATTGTTTTCTACCAAAAACAAAGATTTAAGTCCCTCAACTATTCCAAGTTCTTTTCCTGACTTATTTTGTTCGTGCCGTTGCAGGTTCAAGGAGCAACTGCTCAATGAAAGCTTCACCCATAACTGCAGGCAGGAGGTATGGAAAAGCAATCACTGAATGCCATGACTGATTAAAATCATATTATCAGAAATATGTTTCAGAGTTAGTTTTGTCTCTGTTTAGTATTCTATTTTTAATACAGTTAGAAAGTAAATTAAGCCACTTACAGTGAACCAAAACTTCCCTTGTTTCCATGGAAATGTTTAGAAGGCTGATCTGAAGTTAACCAGACTGGTAAATACAAAAGCTTGTTACCAGCCAGCTTAATCCCCACGGCTGCCTCTCGCACGCACCATCACACCCAGGAACCTTTTACACTGTGAAACGCTCCTTAATGACAGCTGATTTCTAATCCAGTGCACAGACTGAGCAAGATCCTCTCAAATATGTGTCACACTGACGGGGGCAGGGGGAGCCACCAAGCTCACACACTCATTATCTAAAAATTTCATGTCAACAATAGACCCTTTTAACATTTTACAATTCAAAGGATGACCTGGTGTCTTTTTATTATACAGTTACTCTCTGTCATTCCCGGTTTTCATCTAACTCCAGCAATTTTACACTGGTGTAATGCCTGCATCCAGTGAAATTACTTCTGCTTTAGTCCAGGGTAAGCAAGATCAGAATGAGATGATTTGTCCTTTATTGGCTGGAGAGGTATGATGGATTGCTATTCAAATATTAATACTGATGTTTGCTGCAGAAAGACCATATGTAATAAATCAGTGATGCACAACAAGAGTCTTGCCTGTAGGTCTGGTTGCAGGGGAAGGGTGAAGGTGTCTTCAGAGATTTTGTAAGGAAAAGAAAGTTATATGAATATCGCTACAAAACAACAAATAAAACTCAGTCATTTGTGCCTACATGAATCTGCAAACTTCCTGCACATATAAATTTTTTTGCCCATTCAAGGCAGAAACCCGGCAAAACACAAAATGAGAGGCAAGTCCTGCTTGGCCAAAGTTTGAGTGCAAGCTGACCTAACAGCTTGCTGCTACCCGAAGGAGTGGACCCGCTCCTCCATCCCGCCTTTCCGTATGCTTCCTTGCCCCCACACCAGACACCTCTTCCAGCTTCATTCCTTGCACCAGTCTTCGTGCTTGCCAGGCATTTTTCTGAGGTAATTCAACTCATTAATTTGGCAGAATATTACGCACTTTGGTGGGGGCAGTTACTTTTCTTGTAGCTCAGCAAGTCAAATTACCCCAGCAAGGGACCAATGAATTGCCAAAGCCAACATGCACGGCCAGAAATGAGTGACCGCCTCAAGAGCAGAGAGCCTCAGCTGTATATCTGAAATGCACCTTAACTCATTAAAGCACTCTGTCACACAAGTCCACATTTAGCCTCAGTTTGTGCCTTAAAATACCTGCAAAGCTCACTTCTGCAGCAAGCAGAGATTGAAAAACAAAAGTCGCAGCTCTACCCAGCACTGGAGCCGCTCCAATTTTTTCAAGTACTTTTAACATGTGGGAAACTTCTCTCTGCTACAACTGCCTTTAGTCATTGAGTTAGGTCTGGAATTAACTTGATTAAATGGACTGTGAGTTGTTCAATGTGTCTCGTGCTCCTAAGTCCCTTAGGTGCTGTGGAAAACACATTGCAGTTTAGGAAAATACAAGATTGATATGTGTTATTTCTACCAATGCATTGCTCGGCACTATCATTTTTTATTCAGTATAGCAGATCTTTTTCTCTCTCTTAGAAGACCATCATGAGTAGTATAGAATAATGATTATTCATTTATTTAAGTAAAAAGCTACCTTTCTGTACATACAGAAAAATATATCTTTCCATATAAAAGGCTGAAAAACACAAAGCATCATGCACCATGACCATTTTTGCAGTTACCTTGTGCCCAGCTCAAACAGAACTAGCATCCACAATATTTATTTCACTGAACAATAGGGAAAAGTAGTGGCAAAAAATCTGAGTTAAGCTGTAGATGAGGTGTCAATCCATCACCCTGCTGCAGCAGTATATATGGCTCCCAAGAAAAATAAGATCCAGTAAACAATGGACAACTGGGGGAAAAAAAAAAGAGAACCAAGAGAATAAATGTTTGTGTGTACAAGCCCTGGAAGCAGGTAAAAATCTTAAGCTCTTAGCCGGAGGGATTCAAGCCAATGTGAACATATCTGGGGAGAATGGCTTATCAAATGTTTTCAGGAGGAAAAAAATGCAATATCTGAAAGTGAATCATAGTAGTGATTCAGATATTTCTGCTGTGTCACATGAGGTCAAGCCTTTTAACATTTGTCAAGCTAGAAAACAACAGCAAAACTTGAGCTATATTTTACTATGACTTGAGTCAGAGCAGAGCCCAGCCCTGACAGCAGCTGCACAAGAAACAACTGGCAAAGACCTAACATGCCTGAGCAGTCCCATCTCCTCACATTATCAGTGTCTCAAGTCTTCTAGAAGTAAAAAAAATAACAGAAACCAAAAGTAATTTCTTTCCCGATCAAAGTCTTCTGAACAGCATAAACAGGAGAAATGCTCATCTTCCTAGCATACTGTATCTGCTATTCTGTGCAGAATAAAACAGTGTTTCTTTTAAAATACTTGTCAGGAAAAAAAAAAACAAAACTAAAAGATAGGGAAGGGCATTTGATTCAAAAAATTAAATTCTAAAATTTAATAACTTTTTAAAAAATTTATAGATCAGTGTCGCTGATGTTAATTCCAGGAAAATAGAGGTACTGAGTGAATCAGAAACCTTCAATAAAACTGAAGGTTTTCCTTGAAGCACATTGGACAGTCTGAAATCTGACTTACTATTTCCTGAAGATCTCTAAAGCAAGTTTCCCTACAAAGACAGACTGAAAGAATCAGGTTTGTTCAGCCTTAAAAAGAAAAGGCTAAATGGAGCTCTCCTTGCTGCCTTCAACAACTTAATTGGAGGGTATAAAGAAGATGGATCAACACTCTTCTCAGACATGCACAGTGAAAGCACAACAGACAACATGGGAAATGCCTACTCAATGTAAGGGGGGGGAAATCACCATAATGGTGGTCAAATATTCAAAAAGGGGACCAGAGAGGCTGCAAAATCTCCAGCTAATAAGGTCCTGAGCAACCTGATCTACGTTGGCCCTGCTTTGAGAAAAGGGTTGGACCAGAGCCCTTCAAAGGTCTCTTCCAACCTAAAGAATCGTGTGGTTCTATCTCATCAAAGTGGGCAGAGAAAACCGTGTCCTCTTCTTCCCACCAGTTTCCAGGATAGTACACATGTTTGGAAACCACGTGTTTTACAACAGCTTTCTAAGAAGATATGCCTGACAAAAAGTTCCTAGTTTGTCACAGCACCTTCTCCAGAAGAGAAGGGAGATTGCACCACAGTCGTCTGAAGCTAATCATACAAAGCTGAAATTCTGTATTCAGACTACATCTGAGAGATGTCTGGACTGGCACCATTAGCACCAGGGCTTCCAGCAGAGAAAAATACTCAAGTCAATAAAAAGTCTACCTCCTTCCCTATACATTAATGAATAAAGTCAAGTCCAACTCTGAAAAGCTCGTTAGAAGTTAGGAAACTGGGTGACACACGTAAGTTGAATGCAGCCTGGGGCACTGCTTTAACCATGAGTCTCGCTGCACAGAATTTCACTACTAGCTTGCCTCCCTGAAAATGCAATTTCATGTCACAATTAGCCTAATCAATGGCCCTTTTGACTGTTCCTATTTCTCAGTCACAGTCATATATTCCTGCTGTTTTCCTTGTGCCAGCCTCGCCACAAGTCTAATCCTAAGGTGAGCTGACACAGGACCTATATTGTCGGAGCAAAAGTGAATACTTTTCTGAGTACAACTAACGTGTCTGACTGTGGATCCAGATAAGCAACAGCGCTGGTGCAAGAGCAGGGGGGCAGGAGAAGACAACCATACTGCCAGGGATTCAGGGATCAGCTGAGTTACAATTTGAAACTGCAGCTTGTGACGCAAATACTATTCAGTGCCAAAGAGCAATGTCAAGAGAGGCCCCTCTAAGCAGTGCAGAGGGGCCCTGCTCAGCAGTGCACTGCGGAGTACAAGACGTAGCTGGCAGTCCCATGCCGGAGAGCTGCCAGGAATTGGCAGTTGAGAAGTCAAAACCAAGGGCACTGATCCCATGGGGCCTAAGTCCTTTAGAGTGCACTTTCTAGTTTAGCAGGATTTGGGACCTATTTAGCCTTAGCTGTGTCTCCATTATTCAGCACTTCAGACATTCTTAACAAAGTTCGTTGTACTTTCCATTTTAGCATTATCTACCCACATCAATATCCTGCTCTAAATGATGCAAATGGGATTTTCACGACAGAGTTCAGGAGGGCAGGGATAGATGAATATAGTGACTTGTGGGAACACCAGGAGTCTGTCTGGCTTCTGGCACACAGCCTAGCAATTCATGTATTCAGAGGAGACCATTAGATCATTTAGCCTGACCTGCTGTATATCACAGGCCATTATATTTCACCATCTCATCCTTGCACTCAGTCCAACAAATATGTATCAGGTACAATAAACTGTTATTCCCTGTATATTTGCCAGCCTGAATGAATGAGATATCTTTTTCTGAAAAGGTACCAAGTCATTTCCAGTATTCTACAGCCTGCGGTGGAAGACTGCTTTGAATGACCTGTGAAAGGGAGGGGAAATCTCCTGACCAGTGAAGCCTGGTAAAAGCTGATGTTTACAGGACCAATATATTTGATTAAATCGGCTTCTTATTGCAAGGAAATATTCAGTTGCCAGTATGAATGCTGAGATAAGTATTTTCGAGAATCTAGGTATAGCTCCTGATTCAGTGCATGGTGCCTGCTTAGATTAATTACAATCTAATTCCAAATGCTTGATTAGTATTGCAGTTTTATGCAAGCAGTAGTGATGTATGGTGACATATGGTGGACTTCAAGATGCCTTATAGCAGAGATGTCAGGATTACCATGCTCCTTCTCCAGCCGTCCCCCCAGCTCACCCACATGTCTCATCTTCAGCCAAGATCCAATTACCTGCCCTCCGCCATCCCATGGCTTCGCTGTCTAACACTGGCACGAAGGACAGTGCTTGAGTGTTCAAAGCATAGCTAATATAAAATTTGCAGAATTCCTGACTAAATGAGAGTGCCTTCATTTAAACAAAAGACATGAGCCTTTTTAGGATATGAACCTTGCAGCTGTCGACTGAGAGCCCGTCTTAATCCTTCATTATTTTTCTCACTGTGCCTGCAAAGTGACAGAAATCAGTAAATCCCAAAGACAATATTTGTGCAGCCAAGAGTGACCTACTGTTCATGCATTTTGCTCAGGTGCAAGATTGTGATCATTAGCTGTAATATCATAACTTAGACCAGTTACCATCTCTTGCCCACAAAGACTCAGGCTGGGAATTATCTCACCTAACTTTAGAGAAACACAGTGTAGATATAAACAGTTGAATGTGTTGCTTTTATAATCAGTGTAGAGAAATGGTCCCTCTGGGACACAAAGCATCTCATCCTAAGGTAGACAGCTGAAAGAGAAAGGCAAATAGCAGTCTGGAAGGACCTATTTCTCTCCACTGGCTGTAAAAAGAATGGAGTGACCCATTCAGGTGTAGATGAGAGTCCTGAAGGTCGAAAAGAAGAATCCCAGCCAGTATGACTGGAAACTGGGTCTTGCTTAGCTCTAGACTTTCACTTGGATTCGTGTGTCCAGTTCAGGCTCCCCAGCACAGAAGATATTGATATACTGGAAGGAATCCAGGGAAGGCCATCAAGATAGTCAGGGGGCTGAAGAACATGGGATATGAGAAGAGGCTGAGGGAACCGCGTTTACTTGGTCTTAAGAAGAAAAGGTGGAAGGAAGGAGGAAATCTCACTGCTATCTACAGCTGTAGTTGAGGGTATAAAAAAGATGGATCCAGACTCTTCTCAGAGGTGTAAAGGATGAGAGGCAACAGTTGCAGCAAGGGAAATTTCAGCTTGGTATAAGGAAAGAAAGAGCACCATGAGCATTGTCAAAATACTGCAACAAGGGACTAGAGTGGTTGCAAAATCTCCTGTCTTGGAGATAATCAAAACTCATCTGGACAAGTCCCTGGGCAACCTGATCTAGCTGATCCTGCTTTGAGCAGGAGGCTGGACTAGATCACCTTCAGACGTCTCCTCCAGTCAAAATTATTCTGTGATTTGTGAAGACAACTAGAGATTTTCCAACCTGATTTTAGGTCAGGACTCAAAGCATTAGTCTTAAAGGCATGATATTTTAAAAAGAATAAATAAAGCCTACTTATTCACCCGCTTGTGATGATTACTACAGCTCATAGTTTCAATCTTTTCTCCATTGGTGAGAATTTTTTGTTTTAACTGAAAACTGAAACACCCTTGGAATCCCACAGCTCCGGGATACTGTCCTTAAAAATTCAAAACATACTCCACAAATATGCTTAAAATAATTGGCAACACTGGGGATTGTGGTTAACACTTGATATTGCAGATCATGCAGTGCAGTAGTAACAGTGCTGAGTTACCTTAGAGAGAGGTCACTCTGGTCTTTGTTGTATTTTAGCTCTTTTTGACAGAGTGAATTAGTACATGACGAGCACTGTACCTCCACACCTAAGCAACATACATCCATACTAGTTTGCAAGCCACAACACAGATATACCCACTGCATGGGTTTTTTCCATGGATAAGATATAAAGTGCACTAACTTCACGGGTTCCTCCCAGTGACGTCCATTAACTGACTCCCAGTCTGAACAGAACTGTCTTCTCTCACAGCCAGTTCTTTGACAGCTGGCGTATGGTGCATTGGAATTGTGCCTAAAAACTTGAGTTTATTTAAAATATAACCCCCTTTTTTAGGATGTGGAGGCTCTATTAATAGAGAAGCTGAACATTTACAGTGTCAAGGTGCAAAGGAAGTGCAATCAGTAGATCTTAGAAGAGGCCCATTTGAGAGCACAGCGACTTTATAGGTCCTGTGCATTAATTTTTCGCAGCAAGGTCTACAGGCAGAATGCGAATGGGAGTATCATTTTACATGGAAAGCAAAAAAAATTCAAAACAAATTACAGGCATCACATTTTGTTGAACATTCAGTATTCCAGTATTCCCACTCACAAAACAAGACTATATCCTACGTTCATAATAACTTGAAGCTAATGAAGCACAGCTGCTTTATATGCTTCGGAAGTAGATTAAGACACAACAGGATGTTCAGTAACTATGTTTAAAAAGCAAATTCCTTAATGTAACTATATCAGTTAGTCTACAGAAAAAAACCTGCATGCCGAAACTGGCTCTGTACTCTCGCTATCCTTGTAGTTCCTTTGGATTAACATATTCTCTTACACTGGATTCAAAAAAGTAAAAGCAATGATGACGACAATTAAATCTTGATCCAAACCCTGTCCTGAGCTGTCTGTATGAATGTGGGCTGAGTCTGAATCTGCATCCTTTCTTATGTAAAACATAAAAAAAGTGGTGAGAAAATTTACTTCAACAGCAGCTACACAATTATCTAAAGTACTGATATGTATTTAGAGTATGTTTGTATTTAAGTCAGTGTTGAAAATTGAAGTTGTAGTTGTTAAAAAAAAAGGACAAAATATGAGCATTTTGCCAAAGTTTTCCAAACAGCTTTAATTTACACCTCATTTTTCATATATTAGTGTGGTGTACAATATTTCCCAAAACTAATACGTTTGTAAGTTAAAGTGGAAAAAAGTAATAGAAAGTTACACAACTTTTGTAAATATTAAGAGGAAAGTATTTGTAGCTTCATATTATCGTATAAAACAGTCCTGGATTGTAGACATAATATTTCTGACATTTGAGTTTTCCTTTGACCTTTGCAGCTCAGAAACTTCTCTTTAAAATACTTCATGCTATTTTCCAATCACTTTTTAAATTGCCTTCATGCCAACACCTTTGGCGTGCATCACCCCTTACTCAGATTAGGTCAGATCCTGCTCTAGCTCTGGCAGTGCAAATCTGGTACAGGTGACCTCATTTAAAGTTACTACAGATTTGCATGGGTGTAATTTAACACAGAGCTTGGATCCCTTGCTATATTCAGTACCCCTTTTAAATACCACTCTTTTAAGGTCTTTACAACTTGGATATTTAATTGTGTCTTACGCTTTACTGAAATGCTGAGAATTATCTCCCAGTCCAACATAAACAGAGCTTTATTTTAGTTCTTAGCTGATTTTTCATTAATAATCCATACAGTTTGTAGTGGTACGCATGCTGTTGGCAATGATGTAAACCTAGAGAAGATCCAGTGAAGTCACTGGAGAAATGTATATGTGGAAAGGACAAGAGAGAGCAGAAAGAGTCGCAGTGTAACACATCTACCATGCTCATACATACACAGGCCCACCTATTACTATAATTTATGCATACTTAATGCAAGAAATCTGCTTACCTTACAAGACATTATTAGGGATAATGAATCAGGAGCCTTAGTTCCTAAGGAGATGCAAAGGTAGCAAGTGTTTGGTATGCAGATACACTGAACAGAGCACTGTGATGATTAAAAAAAGCTCAAGATGAAAACTGTAAGGGCTCTCGCTCATGATCACAGGTAGATAGAGATGGGGCGGCGAAAGGGACAACAGGTCCCATCCTTCTCCCATAGGTTAGAATCATAGAATCACTTAGGTTGGAAAAGACCCTTAAGATCATCAAGTCCAACTGTAAACCTAACACTGCCAAGTCCACCACTAAACCATGTCCCTAAGTGCCATGTCCACACGTCTTTTAAGTACCTCCAGGGATGGTGACTCAACCACTTCCCTGGGCAGCCTGTTCCAGTGCTTGATAACACTTTCGGTGAAGAAATTTTTCCTAATATCCAACCTAAACT